>NC_051851.1:65209558-66459558 GCF_905115235.1 Hermetia illucens | reverse complement strand
GTCTTAGAGGGGAAGGGATTGCAAAGGATATTGTAAAAACTGCTAAGAGCCTGATCACACTTATATGCGACTCCAGCTGATTGATGTTGAAACTAAGTGGAGAAAGTAGAAGTTGGCTTTAGGGATTTTTTTTATCTTCTCTCAGCGTTGGAGTTCAAGAACTGGATGTGTGTGTGTGTAGTGGAGGAGAAGCTACAGCTTCTGAGCACTCAGGCCGTGTTCGCCCATTGTACTCGCCACCCCCATCTAACGGAATATTCGGGATTCGGTAACGTATCGCAGGATTTCCGTTAGTGGATGTGATGCTACTCGGCGCAACTGAATAACTTCGGCACCAAAGATCTGATGCCTGATGCATCCATAGGCGAGGCATTCACTTGCAGGCGTATTTTGGGCATTTTTACAGGCCATAATTTAATAGCTAGGCATATGTTCAGAATAGGAATTATTCAAGATGATACGTGCCCCTCCTGTAATGAGGAAGCGGAATCCGTGGAGCATTTCCTATGTGAATGCCCCGCCTACGGACGCATCAGGCATCAGATCTTTGGTGCTGATGTTCTCCAATTGCGACGGGTAGCATCACATCTACTAACGGAAATCCTGCGATACGTTAACGAATCCGAAATATTCCGAAGCGTGTGACGGAGTTTCTCCCACATCGTACCGCCGGAGACTCGAACCCCTCGTGTTTGATTTCTTTGAGAAAAGCCGTATTTGGAGGTGGGTGGAGGTACCCATCTCACAGAGCGTTCGTCTGTTTTTCACTTAGCAGCTTGACTAGTTTGCGGTGTCCGTTTTGCATAGATTCGATCACTCGAACTGGCATCTGTTTACGTCTCTGGCTTTCCTTTCTTTCGTCTGTTCCTTGGAAGGTGTAGGAGAAGTTACTTGCAGGTAGAATTCACTCTGTAGTCCCTTCACTAGTGCAAACCCTCATGCGGGGTCCGATTTATCTGAACGTTACTGCACCTAGTGGTACAGCCACGTCCATGTCCTCATTCCCAAGGTGCTTCGTCTTCCTTCGCAGTGCCCTCTTCTGCCGCTGGGTTGGGGCCTTTCCAAATTCACAGTTTCCGGGCCGCTTGGATCCATTTCCACATACCGGCGTTAAATATACCGGATTCGTTAACGTATCGCAGGATTTCCGTTAGTGGATGTGATGCTACCGGGCGCAATTGGAGAAGATCTGATGTCTGATACATTCATAGGCGAGGCATTCACATAGGAAATGCTCCGTGGATGCGGAAGTAGACATATCATCTTGAATAATTATATATAATAAATACGTCTGTAAGTCCTCCTGCTTTTCAACAAGATGAAATTTGCGGTACGCATGTTTGATTCTGGCAGGAAAAGTTTCGTGTGTCGAGCAGCATTTACGCTCTGCCATCTGTCATTGTGAGAAGCTTGTTTCCGGTTTTCGAAGACAGACTTAGCCAATGCGACTGATACTTCATATATTTAAGTAATATTTAATATGATCGATAGAGTGCTTTGCAGAGCAAATTATTTGTGCAAATAGTTGCTGGTGCAGTTGAATTTTAAATTATGATCCAAGTCCAACTGCCATGCACTCAAAGTTCCTCACGGAGGGAAACACAAAACCTTTTATACCTGAAGAGTCCAGTTTCCGGTTTCCCGACTTGAAAAAACATCAAAATTTACAAAAAAAAATGGAAAAATTGCCAAAAATTTACCTTTTGATATTCTTTTTAATAATCCTTGTTTGCGAACCGTAAAAGATTCCGTTTATTTTTTTCTTTGAGATGAATAGGACGCTCTTTAGCGTGGCACCTGAAAAACAGGTTTTTTTTAGATGGGTGGATAAGTTCCCTTGTTCTTCAATAATGAGCTCACCGCTCACTATCAGTCTAAAAAAATTGTTACGTTGAAAATATTAATAAATATATAGTTAAAAAAAATCCCCGGTAAAGGCATAAGACGGCCTTTATGCGGGATGACCCCCTTATTGCTTGAAAAAAATGCAAATTATGTTTTCGAATAAGAACAATTTTCAAAGCATGTCCGCAGTAAGTATAGTTGAGGATCAAGGAAGTGGAACAAGGGGCACAGTAGTCACAGCATTTCGTAGCGATCTACATAACAAATTCACTCCTCTGTGTGTTCACACAATTCAAAAATTAGTCCCACTGGAGATGCCGGGCATTGATCCCGGTACCTCTCACATGCTAAGCGAGCGCTCTACCATCTGAGCTACATCCCCGTTGGAAAGCGAATATGTGTTTCTAAAAGACAGCTATCTAATTAATGATTTTTTTAACAACAAAAGACATTTTCCGCGACATATCTGGTGGATATCAGCCGTCTATAACCGTTTATTTGTATACAAATAAGCACTGTGCAGACAGTAATTATCTAAAGCATAAATCGTGCTAAGAGCAATAACAGCATTTAGCAAACTACAGAATGGTAAAAAGGCAGATATCCTGGAGATGCCGGGCATTGATCCCGGTACCTCTCACATGCTAAGCGAGCGCTCTACCATCTGAGCTACATCCCCTGTTAAAGTCATTTTAACGGTCACTAGGTACGACAAAATATTGATCCACTTTTATTCAAGCAAAACTTCAATCAATCAGTTCACACTCTTAACTCTATACTCAGGCACCCAACACACATATTCGAGTGTATCCACCTCCACTTGAGACTGACTTTCACCTGGTTTCTTACTTTAAATTTTAAGTACAGTTTATTTGTAACTCAGTGCGCAGTCAGTACCATTACTGTTTAAACTCTTGCTGACGGTTGCGTTCTTAATTTGGTCTACCAACTACCTCATAGAGACAAGCCTAACCAAATCTCTGAAATTCCAATCAAGTAGTATGAGTAGCTCACTGATTAGCAAATATCAAGATTTCGAAGTCTTATCTCTCGCACTAAACATCCGTTGAAATCAACACTTTTATGTGTTTCACTAAGCCTATTTATATCACCGTTTTAAAATTAAATTTTGAAGGTCAATCCTATTCAAATGGAATAAACTCGTTTATCTGTCTTTGCATATTAAAGAAAACAAGATACTGAAGCCAATGAAAGTAAAATTTGGGAATGGCACGAATGTATATATTTCTCATTCATCAATTCAGTATGTTCTGCACAAGCATAGGATATTTAGTAGCATTAAGATATGGAGAAGTTTTAAACCATTTAGAAATTGCTCAAAACAGATACAGATTCGATAAATTGAGTAATAAAATGAAAAAATTAAATTTAATCGATATGTAGAGAAAGTGCTCTACGAACTATGCCAGAAATCTGTTAAACGTTCGTAGGGCACACGCTCCAATGTTCATTAGCAAGAATATATTTTGAAATAAGTTTCCATTGCTACACTTAAATTGATACAATTCAAGCACATGCGATTCTAGTAACGCGAACTGGCCAAAAGATTTGAATTTTCTTCAAGACCAGTACTTGCACATTAATAATGAGATTTATTATCATACGATGGGACAAGAACCGGAAGGCAATAATCACCTCATGCTATTGCAGAATTTCCTTCATGCAGAAATTCAAATTTAACCAGGATCCCGTTCAAGGACTCGTGCTCCGCATTTCGATGCGGTCCCGAGCAGAATATATGCGCATGCAAGGACGAAATTTTGCAATAAAAAGTTCAAAGTCCGATAATAAATCTAAATTAAGATATCCTAACTCTATTTATAATTTGATTCCAGCTATATAACTGGGCTTCGGGGCTTGTGACATGTGAGATTATGTGACACTGGAAAGTGCTTCTTTTCCTCATGGCACTGTGCTTTTGTCCTCTATGAATCCGGTGTCGAAATGTTGCTGTCAGCTATTGCAAGGTACTCCCTCGAAACTTAAGAGCAGGTTTTTGACAGAGTCCTTAATGCCAGAATGCTGCCCAGGTTAAGCAACATTGCAATTGACCAGTGTGCATACCAACTAAGATTTCTGACATAGGGAAGAAGGATGCTAGGAACGATTACAATTACAAACAGTTAGCGAGACAATAACTTTGTCAAAGTAAACATTGTGTGTGACATGTGCGAACACAGTAACTGACAACAAAAATCAGGAGTTGTTTTCTGAAAGTGAATAATAAAAGAGGTGCTAGCATCTGCGTATAAAAGGATTATCATCTGATTGAATGTTGGCCATAAAGAAATGGGAGCTCTGTTGATGTCTGTGAGCGTGGAAGAACTCGCTAGAGCCACATTACCGTAGAAAAGTATGCGGAGTATAACGTAATCCGTGCGAAAAGGAATTCCACCAATGCGTTCGTCAGGGAAAATGAAGATCGTTAGCCTTTCGACCGGCCAGGAAGGTAGGCTTCTCATCCACAATTCTAACATTTTATCTCTTGTGGATAATATGGCAAGCCATCCTAACATATGGGTGCGCTGGAAACAGAAGCGACAGAGAACAGGCTGGTATACTTTCTGGATCCGCCTGTACCTTGCGGATTATTGTCCAGCAGGGCCAACAAGAACTGTATATGCATGGTTCTGCACATGAGGGCCATTTTGGAAGAAACAATCATAGCACAAAATGTTAAATATTGCATCGAGATAGAATCTATGAAGAACTTGAAGTCAAATGCCAAGTCCACCACCGACGTTATATTTTATCACCGAAGCCTTTTTTTGTCATATTCGCCAATATTCATACTGCCTTCCATGGAAAACGTACAGGAGTTCAACGGACTGTGCTGTTTTTCCTCAAACACTTCACTACTATTGATATTAAAATAAGTCGGAATACCGGAAGCTGGTGCTTCGGGTATAAAAGTTTCGTGTTCATCTTATGTGAGAAACTTTCTATGCACATTTTTCCATTCGTATATGATTGACAACCCAAAATGTTCATATTCTTTTGAAACTACGAGATATTACAGACCTAAATATTGTGCTCACCTTAAAAAAAAACAAACATTACCTATTAGCGCATACTATACTGATGCACGTATATAAATTGATTGTACATATATTTCCGATTTACTTCGTGCTCAAAAGTAATAAAGTCTGTTGGGTAATTTTCTCGACTTATGTTTAATACCATAGTTTGACAGGATTTTCCCATTATATCTCCAAACTTTCCCAGGCGTCTAGTGTATTTTTTCTTGATATGTGTCGTAACAGTTCCAGGTTCAGGCAAACACCAACTAAAGAAAGGTTCTCAGACTGATTGGTCATCGTCCTCTTCCTATCGACTTTAATGAGCAATCATCAGCAATTTTTATTCGGGTTTGCAGCTTTGTCTAAAATCTAGAAAAACAGTTATCTCACATCACCAACATCAAGTTGAGGCACAACAACAAAAGTAAATGTTCTGGGGCTCGCACGACCCCGGGAATGATTTTCAACATATTTGTGGTACTGCCGGCTAGGCTGACTGCCCGCTTCAAAATGAGACCAATTCGAGGTCAGTATGTTGAAATTTTGACTAAGGATCTGTGAAAAATGTCGATGTAATTTCCAGTCAAATGCGAAGTCCGCGCTGCCAACTACTACCAAGTTGTGAAGAAAATCTAGTTCAAATGTTTAATAAGGTTAAAACTGTTCGTGCAAGTTACCCATTATACGCCTGGAACGTTTGATACCAAAAGGCTGTATCGGCAAAGGTGCCACACCTTTTCTCTCTTCACCAAAAAAATTTAAACCATAATTTTAGCGAAAAAAGTACAGCATACGCGTTTTGGAACCATAAAAGCATAATTTTGATCGAATACATGGCTCAGAGGGAATCAGAGCTAATCACAATAGGAGGATGGGCATGCCGATAAAGGGAGGCTGCCTGCTGACAACTCCAAATCTCACGCGGGAACGGCACACTGCATCTGCTGAACCTTTCTTGATGACCTTTTTAATCACACCTCGCGTTCCCCTGACTTGGCGACTACTATCTGGCTACTTCCCCGACGGTGTACATAGGCGGGAAAAATTTCCAACGAACGAAGAAGTGAGGGAGGAGATGCGGAAATGAGAGGAAGAGCTGGCGACCCCCCGTTGAGAATGCTTACCCATATCTCCCAAAAATCAAATGGCTTCCAAAAATACACAAAGGAGGCAACGACATCAGTGAGATAATAGCAACCAATTCACCAATCCAAAATATTGCAAAGTGACTCTTGGAAGAAGTCCAAAGGTTAGGTCTAAAAATAAGAAAACGGCAGTGGGTAACAACAAGGAAGTCATCGCCAGACTCAACGATGCCGAGGGGGACACAAAATGGCGAAATACTAATATCCTTAGACGTAGAAGTGCAGTCCCTAAGCCCGCAATGAAGAAATCCCTATACTTGTCCGAAGAATAGACCATGATACACGAAAGCTCAACGTAATGAAGGAAGAAGGCGTAATTATGTAGAAAACCGACTTTCACATGCATGAGTGAAACAACCTCCGGTGCATCCATGGACAACCGTCACCACTGCTGTGCGACGTATTTATGGAGAGTCTGATGAATGAACTCGAGGAAGCTGGCACACCCCCGAGATTCTGGATCAGATATGTGTACGATGTACTAGCCAATTGTCTAGAGACTCAACCAGGTGCACAGAGAAATCGAATCCATCATGGAGATCGAAAAGGAAGGAAGGAAGAAAGAGGTGATACCTTTTCTGGATTTAAAATAATCGGGGAACGAGGGTACTTTGAATTCGACATTTACAGAAAACCGACTCAAACACAACGAATCATAACATACATCTCAAACTACGATTTCCACTCAAGATTTTGGCGTATAACTTTATGATCCACAGGATGATCAACGAGAAGAGAAGAAAAAAGGAAACGAACTATATCCTGGAAAAAAAATAGGTACAACAGCAACAACATCGTAAATCGGATTCAACGGCAGGGCTCAAGGCAACAACTTTTGACATTCCACTAGGAGTCAAACGCAGAATCATGGCAATAGATAATATTAACCTATTAGGATCTCACGCGGAACATCAAAAGGCAACTACGTAAATGTGGATTCTGGGTTACCTTAACTAGTAGACGATACCTACTGAAGACTCGGATACAATCGGTTAAGGATAGATAATAGTGTGCCGAAAAAGCGGCATATACAAGATTTCCTGCCCAGACTGCGACATGATTTATATAGGGCTGACCAAATGGCTAGTCCACACCCGGGTTTCTGAAAACATAAAAGAGGCCGAATCCGCAAGAAAGAGTCGCAACCGACACATAAATTTCACGGCTTCATATGGACAAGACCGATATATTGGAGGAAATAAACGACACTAGGAAACTAAACCCATACGAAAGCCTCTACATATCGAAAATTCTCTTCGAAAAAGACTAAAGACGCCCGTGGGCAATAACTTTTCTATCTTAGTTGAACTTTTAGGGGAAAACTATAAAAAAGCACAATTAAGATAATTACAAGATTAAGAAGACAAAACCCTGAGAATGGGAACAGTAGGTACTAAAAACTTTCGCAAACTAATTACCTCCTAATTCAAATCCTGGCGAGAATCTTTTCGAGGAAGCATAAAGAAGATCCCCGTTTTACCACTTGCATCGTCGTGGTTGACACACTATGATCCATTAAGCGGGAATGACAACCATATACATAGTGTCATCGGGTATTCTGGCTTGGGACTATAACAACGGCGAACGAGCGGGATACCCCTGGACGTATTGATTAGAAGGTGGAACTGATAGTTGATAGGACACACATTAATGAAATGCGATAATTCCATAACGGATTACGCCATGCTATGAAACCAACTATCCCAGGAACCACAACAACGCAGAAAGAGTATAACTTCTCAGAAAATTATATTCAGAAGACAGAAGATGTTCACTCACTTATTGGCTTACCTAACTTCAGGGTAAGTTGATTACGAACGCCTGTGCAAACATGTATTATGCCTTGAAATAATAAAAACGTGTTTTTCCTATTCGCTGGTGTTGAGTTTTATTTGCAAAGCAATTTTACAAGTATACACACCTCCTGCCAAGACAGACATTTGGCCAAAAAGTGGGGGAAGTCGTGCAAGTTGGAAGCAGTGGACCTACGTTGAACAAAACGAATATAAATGTTTCTATAATATATTATCTACCGTTAGATTTCTTTTGTTTATAAATTTTACAACTATGGAGCCAGCATAAACTGCAAATACGACACTTGCTGTTTGACAAAGAAATGAACATAATACTCATATCCGAAACGCATCTCACTCACAAATACAACTTTCAAATTGATGTTTATTGCTTCTATGGCATTAACCATCCGGAAGGGAAAGCCCATAGCAATACCGGAATATTTATCAGATCCCGTATTAGGCATTATCTTCTAGAAGATTACTGCAAAAAATACCACGAAGCAACTTCAATTCGACTATTGGGGT
This sequence comes from Hermetia illucens, assembly GCF_905115235.1. Lineage (NCBI taxonomy): Eukaryota > Metazoa > Arthropoda > Insecta > Diptera > Stratiomyidae > Hermetia > Hermetia illucens. The sequence continues at coordinate 66,451,206 of NC_051851.1, read as the reverse complement.
GGACCAAAGAGATAACCATCATTGCGATCTATTAACATCAAAGTTTAAATTATTGGTGATCTCGACAAATATATCTTAAATGAAGACTGTTTTGAGACATGCTGGCTTGAGACACTAGACTTGACATTTTATCTGGACAGCCTCCTTATTAGCCAGAAAATCGATGAAAATGAAGCCTTTAGGGATCAACATGAACAGTAGTTACAAAACTATTTAGGAGATTTAGTGCCTTCTGCATCATCTGACTTTTCCTTATAGAAAACTACAAAACTGCTCAATGCGAATCCCCGCTGAGATCACCATGCAACTGCTGGACAAGTGATGCCGACAAAAGGGCCGCATTTGCGGAACACCTGCAAAGGAAACTCCTGCTCCATTTACCGCAGAGGGAGTCAAGACCTCCAAAAATATGTACGCTACGCCGACAGCAAGCTTCTTATTCAGAGCGAAACAAGTTGCTCGAGTCTTAAAAAAACACGTGGATCCAAAGCTCCAGGATGCGAACTAATCACGGGAAAAATGTCGAAGGAACTTCCAATCAATCACATGACTCACACATTCAATGCAATTCAACATGTCGCCTATTTCCCTGATTCCTAAATGTGGGAAGGACGAAACACACGTTGCATTCTAAAGGCCCCTATGTCTGCTACCTCTCCTCTCAAAAGTATGCGAGAAACTACCACTTTTGTGAATATCACCACATCTATTGAAAAACAAAGTGATTCCTCAGCACCAATTTGGCAATGCATGGTACAGTTGAACAAATCCACAGGATCCTGTTTGAGATAAGGAGTGCACCTGTATAGCATTGGCGAGGAATACATCCGAAGTTTAGCTCTAAGATTTAAAAGCTGATTGTTAGTTTCTATTTTGGAAAGATTAAAAAAAAACATTGAGCTTGCGCTTACGCGTATGTATATCCAGCTATAAAGAATAGAAATCAACGAACCAGTTCACCCGTGCGCCTTGACCACTAAAACTTTCCGCCCATTTCTTCTGTTTGCAGTGTCGATAATTTTGATGCAACCACACAATCCAGGGGAACTGGGATTCGCTCCAAAACGCCATCAGCCTAGGAAAAATGAACGTTGCAAGAACATTTCCAAATGATTGACATTGCCCGACAACGATGTTGGACCGACCAAAATACTCTAGCATTGCGTTATCACTTAATTATCTTAACGAGATATATCGGTGTTCGCACTTTTCATCATATTTTAAGAAGCTGTGATCCAATTCAATTTATTTCAAATTAAAAACTAGTACATATTTACTAAAAATCTTAGATCGGCAAGTTAAATTCGAAAATGCGTGGTAGATATGCTTGACGAACAGTAAACCAGGAGCGCATTTTACGTTTCGAGCATTATCTCGCTGAAATGTGAAGCAACTTCCAGGAAAATGACGAATTTAAAGCTTCAGGCTGTCAAACACATTATCTGAAATCAATAGCACAGACTTAGCTAACGATAGATATCCTAAACTTTTCAACTTTAAATATAATCACGTTCTAAATATCATAAATTATTTGCAAGTATGAAATGAAAAATATCGGAACAAAAGAGAAGATGGAAAAAGGCGTTTTCTTCTCTTCTCTCTTAGTGCTCTACAAATAATCCAGAAACTGTCCCTCTTGCTCAAAACCTGTTCGACAATAAACAAGTAGGGAAACCGGAAGCTGGACGCTTCAGGTATGAAAGATTTTGTGTATTTCTTATATAAAAATTATTGAGTGGACATTTGTGTTATTAGAACCTAGCACGTAATATATGCCCAAATTATATGAGAATAATCACTTTCGCGTGATACTGTGTGGATTTGCACAGAAACGACAACTTTGACCTATTATAACTTAGTTAGTAATAGTGCGATTTCCACCAAACTTGGTAAGATCATGCTTTATGTATGGTGCTAGGATCATTAACTATCTATCTATCTATCTATCATTAACTTTGTTTGAACAGATAGATATTGGTATAGAGAGTATTTCGGAGCCTAGGCACAATATAATGGCAGCCTTATGATTTTTTTCAGATTTTTCGCTTAGGTAGTTTCTGCGAGTGGGTCCGTTAAAGAAATGATCACTTTTGGCCTCCTGCATTCCCCACTTGTAAAACAAATGTCAAAACTAAGAGCGGCATCGGAAAGTACGTTTCATTTGATACCCCACATGACTATATTTGGTGAAAAAAATGTACGGCCCCCTTTAGCATATATGGTAATGATATAATTCGCTGTATGCGTCGGCCTTCACAGTTCCCACCTTTCCACCTAATTTGGTGTCAATTGCTACAACAGTTTCCGAGAAAAATGCGTGTGACAGACAGACAGACAGGCAGTAAACCGATTTTAATAAGGTTTTACTTTACACAAAACCTTAAAAAGCCGCTGCTCTTATGTGGGAGAAGTGCAAGCTTTTTCCTAGATTTGTTCGATTGCTATAGTATATGTACATTACTATGCCGTCTGTGCAGGCGCGGCTTAGGTAAAAAGGTACGCACAGCGGCGATTGATTGGAGGAAAGGTTTCTTTGTTATTTTCCGCACCGGATTGATTCAAGTTGAGATCATATGCTCCAGTAGTATGCGGGTGTCCTTCTTGTGGGAATTTCATGGTAATTGTCCCCATATCGCGGGCAGTGCTCCTTGTGGATTCAATCGTGGATTTGCGCTGCACAACTCGGAGACCGTACTCTTTAATTGCGGGAGCGCCTGCACTCAGTATATAGCAGTACCGCGGTGCCAGCCACAGCGGGGCCCTGAGTGCGATCTCCAAATCAATCCCTCTCCGAAGAAGACCGTGAGATTAAGTATACACGGCAGGTACTCACGATAAACTCACAGGACCTTCATGCACGTAAGCATTAAGAGGCAAGCAAAAGATTTTATGATGAAAGGGATTTTGGTGAAAAAAAGCCAATGTGCCCATTCGAAATATAAAATCAAAGTATTCAAGAGCCTAGTTAGCCTAAAACCAATTATTTATTGTTTCACTCACACTGTGGGTCTTAAGCCATAATTGAGTCCGCATTTAACACTCTATAAATTGCCAATAATATAAAAGCCATTTATTTTTAGCAATTCAATTATATTAACATAAATGCTCAATCATCGAGGAATTTCACTTTCATTCAAAACTTTAGCATTCAAGAGATTCATAAACTTGTTTGTCTAGATATCTTAGCGTTGTAGTCGGTTGACCTTCAAAATGTTAATTCAGAGTTCTTCACATAAATTTTGCCAAATAAAAATTTTCTATGATGGTATACTCTGATTCAATTACAATCATGAAAATTGTTAATGAGATGCAACCATCATTTACGAGTATCTGCGTCTTTTGGTGGGTCCCTCAACCGCACAGCTTTATTGGACATTATCCAAATTTTAGGTAGGTATAGTAGTAACGAAGTAAACGAAGGTATTTTTGTCGAGATTGAAAACTGAATAAGCCACAGTTACTTTCAATTTAATGTATACATCCGTTCAGCATCGTATTCATGTATGTATTTAGGAAGGCCAATAAATAACGGCTAATGTACGTCGAATTTGTTTAAAACTAGTTGATTAAAGTTTCGAGTCAAAAATAGATCACTATTTTTTCGCTCTTGGTGATGGTTTATGGCAGACCTATCGGGGATGTAGCTCAGATGGTAGAGCGCTCGCTTAGCATGTGAGAGGTACCGGGATCAATGCCCGGCATCTCCAGGATAATTTGATTTTTGCTACTTTTTCTAATTGTCCAGGTTTATTGATATTTTTCAACCTACTACCATATTATGTACTGCACTTCATTATAGGCATGAAGTCATTAAGTATTTCCAATTTCATTATGCTACAGGCGTATATAATGTTCCAGTGGGAAAATAGATTTCCCTACCGATGCGTCAATCGACGACTCAAAAAGCCATACTGTCTCTACTCCAACTTCCAGGAAACCAGAGATTGTTTAATTATATTGTACCAATTGTACCAACTGGTCCTCCAGGTTTGGGGGTTGGGTAGGGGTGACAACCCTACACGGAAAACAACTTGTTACGAAGCCACAACAGGAGCCTCGGACAGGACGGATTTTAAAACGACGGACCCGGCAACGACAACGGAATAACGATTTGCGCATTTTCTCATGGAACGTGCGCTCCCTGTACAGAGATGAAGCTGATGAGCAGCTAGCCGATACCCTGTCCCAATATAGGGCTGATGTAACAGCGTTACAAGAGATGCGATGGACAGGGACCGGTTTCCTGGAGAAGAGCCACTACACCATATACAGGGTGCGGTAGCATAACTTTCTTTTTTAAAATGCGCGCCACTCAGTTAGTTGATGTCATAGCGGAGCGCTAGTGGTCTCGTTCAAGAGGGGATACTGTAAAGTTTTGTCCCGACACGGTTCAGTTGCCATCATGCGTTGGAATAGTGAGGAGCGTGCCTTTGCCGTTGAGGTTTACTTTTCAAGCGGATGTTCGGTTATTGCAACACAGCGTGCATTTCGGAATCGCTTTAATTTAGCCCCGTTGGCTCCCATCCCAGACCGCAAATCAATTGTTACATGGGTCACTACATTCAGACAAACTGTAAGTGCGACAAAAGGAAGAACTGGAGTCCCTCGGCCCGTTAGATCACCTGAGAACATTGAAGCAGTGAGAGCGTCAATGTTGCGATCGCCACGGCGTTCTGCGCGCAAACACGCATCTGCCCTTGGACTATCCGATCGTTCTGTGAGAAGAATTCTTCGTGATGATTTTCATTTTCATCCCTATAAGATGGCGATAGTGCAGGAACTTTCAGAACGTAACTTCAATTCTCGGATGAACGCGTGTGAGCTTCTTCTTGATGTCGTTCCCGAGGGTGCTATTGTTTTTTTTAGCGATGAAGCCCATTTTCATTTGTGTGGGTCGGTTAACAAACAAAACATGCGCTACTGGGCTGACACTAACCCTCGAGAATTGCATCAAAAGCCTTTGCATTCACCCAAAGTCACAGTGTGGTGTGCAATTTCCTCAGCTGGAATTATTGGTCACTGGTTTTTTGAGGAAAATGAGGTTACAGTGACAGTGAATTCGGACCGGTATGTAAACATGCTACCGAATTTTTTTTTTCCACGGCTAGAAAATTTGGATTTGGGGGACACTTGGTTCCAACAAGACGGTGCAACAGCAAACACTTCAAGAGCATCGATGGCTGTTTTGAGGGAACACTTTCCAGAGCGCCTTATCTCAATTAAAGGCGATTTGGAATGGCCGGCACGCTCTCCCGATCTGTCCCCTTGTGATTTTTTCTATGGGGTTTTTTGAAATCCCGTGTTTATGTGAACCGTTTAAGAACCTTACAAGATTTGAAGATCAACATCCAAGAAGAAATTACCAACATAACACCTGCTATGCTAACAAGACTCATGACAAACGCCAGAAATCGGTTTACGCAATGTATGGAGAATGGGGGACGTCACCTAACAGATTTGATCTTCAAAACAATGTAAATAAAAACTTTAGACTTGTACCTACATTATAAAAAATAAATAAATATTTTCCGATGTATACAATAGTTTTTATTGAGTTTTGAAGAAAGGAAGTTATGCTGCCGCACCCTGTATTACAGCGGTCATCCAGTAAACCGTGTGCTCGGAGTAGGTTTCTTAGTCAGCCAAAAAATGAAACTTGCTGTTATCGGCTTTGAAAACATAAGCGAACGGCTATGCACTCTGCGCTTGCGAGGCAAGTTTAGAAATATAAGCCTCATAAACGTTCACGCCCCTACAGAGGAGACTGCAGAGTCAGAGAAGGATACCTTCTACGAGGCAGTAGAACGAACCCTTGAAGCCTGTCCTAGATATGATATCAAAATCATACTTGGGGATTTTAACAGCCAAGTAGGGAAGGAACCCGTATTCAGGCGATACGTTGGCTCTCATAGTTTACACGAAAAAACAAATGATAACGGACTGCGGACTATTCAATTAGCAGGGTGACACGAAATGGTTGTTGGAAGTACCTGGTTTGCGCGGAAAACGGTCCACAAACATACGTGGGCCTCTCCACACGGGACCACTTTCAACCAAATTGACCACGTGTTGATCGAACGCCGCCACCTCTCTTGATGAATGTCAGAACATATAGGGGGGCCAATATAGACCACTACCTCGTTCGCATGGTGCTCCGAGCTTGAATAACAATACCACCTAGAATCCCCTCTGACAATCAGGTGAGAGTGAACATTGACGTCATCCACAACACAACCCTCCGCGACTCCTATAAGAGGGAAATGGATGCTGCAATAACCGCAGTCAACAGAGGACTTGGAGATGAAGCATCAACAAATGATCTTCACAATCACCTGAAGAACGTTATCATGGATACGGCCACAAACATACTTGGCCCCAGCCGCAAAAGGAGTCGGAACGGCTGGTTTGACGATGAATGTAAACTAGCAACGGAACGGAAGAATGCCGCATACTGAATAATGTTGCATTGTCAAAGAACGCGGGCACGCACAGAGACTTATCACGAACTCCGTCGAGCGGAGAAGCGACTTCACAGACGGAAAAAGGAAGCCTGGGAGAACCAACAAGTCTGTGAATTAGAAAAGTACAGGGAGCAACCGCACCAGACGCGGAAGTTATACCAATAAATCAGCAGGATGAAGCCTTATACACCTCGATGCTCATCCTGCCGAGACAAAGAGGGAAATCTGATTTCCGACAGAATGGGCATATTAGAGCGATGGGTTGAGTACTTTGATGAACTACTGAACAACCAGAACATCGGTGAATTGGAGGTCCGGCCAACTGAAGACGACGGACAAATACTGCCACCACCAAGTTTAGGAGAAATAGTCCGTGCAATTCATCGGCTAAAAAATCATAAGTCGCCAGGAGCCGATGGAATTACAGTCGAATTGGTTAAATATGGAGGCGACCAGTTGCACCAAGTGGTTCATCAACTTGTGCTCAAGGTATGGGACAGCGAATCAATGCCTGACGATTGGCAACGAGTCATTATCTGTCTCATACATAAAAAGGGAGATATCACACAGTGCAGCAATTATAGAGGTATCACGATGCTGAGTACCATCTATAAAATATTCTCCACTATCTTGCTAGACCAGATAGTCCCATACGCCCAGAACATCATTGGCCCATACCAAAGAGGCTTCACTCCAGGCAAATCAGCAACAGATCAGATTTTCTCTCTGCGGCAAGCGATGGAAAAACTGTTGGAATATGGACAACAGTTGCATCATCTATTCAACGACTTTAAAGCCGCCTATGATAGCATAGTCAGGGTAAAACTGTACACGGCCATGATCGAATTCGGTATCCCGACGAAATTAATAAGACTGACTAGACTGACCCTGACCAATGTGCGAGGCCAGATAAAAGCAGCAGGATCACTCTCAAGACCATTCGACATCAACAACGGTCTACGACAAGGGGATGCTCTATCATGCGTCCTCTTTAACCTGGCCTTCGAGAAAGTGATCCGTGATGCTGAGGAAATGCAAGAGGTACGATCCTTTTCAAGTCCACGCAACTGGACTCGATCTCCAGACTCCAGACCGAGCAGGCGGCGCGAGATCTTGGGCTGCACATCAATGAAGGCAAGACAAAATATATGGTGGCAACGTCAGCACCGAAGACGAATCAACCAACAACACCAAACCGCACTGGTCAAATACGAAGAAGAATAAGTATAGGAGAATACAACTTTGAGACCGTTAACAATTTATCCTATCTAAGGTGGAAAATCACAATCGATAACAGCTACGATGATGAAATCCGCGCACTGTTGTTGTCAGCCAACAAAGCCTATTCCAGCTTACAAAGACTGTTCCGCTCGAAACGTCTCACCATAGGGTCAAAGCTCTTACTGTACAAGACGATGATCTTGTCAGTCCTCATGTATTCCTCGGAAACTTGGGTTCTTAGTAAGAAAAATTGCGAACTCTTAGCCGCGTTCGAGAGAAGAATCCTCCGAAGAATTTTTGGCCCCCTACATGAGGATGAACGATTCCGTAGCCTACACAATGACGAAATCTATGAGCGATACCATGACCGTGCGGTTGTGGATAAAATCCGGCTCAATAGGTTACGGTGGGTGGTCACTTAATCCGTATGGATGAGGATGATCCCACCCGGAAAGTCTATAAGGGCAATATCTATGTTAGAAAAAGAAGACGAGGCAGACCCTACCTAAGATGGAGCGATGGCGTAGGTCAGGACGCCAGACAACTTTTAGGGATATCGAATCGGTGGACCTCGGCGCAAAACCGGGATGTCTGGAGTTCCTTGTTAAGGCAGGCCTAGACCGGATACCGGTTGTTGCGCCGTTGATGATGATGATGATTGGCCGGCTAGTTCGTCAATACACTGAAGTAATTTTAGAGGTACCTGAAAAGCTCATACTGATATGCACTCTTAATTTCCGCTGTCTCATCTTTTTCACAGGCGATATCACTCAGGACATCGGTCCAACTCACTTCGGACAACAACTTGATGGGGTAGCCGGTAGTAGTCCAAAACTACACTAAGAATGCCCAACACATGATAAGAAGTCACAACTTTCAAATCCATCAGCAACCTTATGGGAGGCACGAATATTGGGAGTCTCACGAAATTTATGTTTTCTCACGGAAAAATCAAAGAGGAGGTCAGTCCAAGAGGAGAGTACAGCAACTCTTATAATGAGAGACACTGGTAACCCGACTACGGCCAATTTGTCGGTGGTACTGTTGCCTATTTGAAGTAATTAAAAGGTTTTTGCTTTTTTGCAAGTACTTTTATTTTATTCATACATACCGAGATTTCGGGAACCACTTGTTCCTTTCATGAGTGTTATACGCCAGAATAGAAAATTGATTACCCCTAGCATCATGGGAAACAGAGTGTTAATGCAGAAATTCGTTTATGGTCCTTATTTTGTTTTGCTCTACGGCTCCCCGTGAGTATTCTCTAAATTTTTGATTATTTGATATTTTGGTCGCCTACGTTCTCAACCCCGAGATGATGTTCAACAAGAAGATCCGGTTTCAACGGGAGGGATTTACTGTTTTGATTTACTGAACACGTAAGGGGGCATCCAGTGTGAAAGCTTTTTTTTTCGCTTTTTTGGGGAATTTTTTATGGAGAATTAAATAAAGATACAAATGCGTTGCTTATTATTGAAATGCAAGGCAACATATATACCCTTCTCCAAAAAAAGGTGTTTGTTTGTGTCTTAGAGAAAACAAATAAACGGCATTTTAACGTGTGGACTATCCCACAATAGCAAAGCAAGATTATTAAAAAATATTGAAAGTTAAATTTTTTGTGCCTTGTCAATTTTTTTCTTTTGAAATTTTGGATTTTTTCGCGCTTTCTTTAATGTACAACAAAACAAGTCGGAATACCGGAAGCGGGCGCTTCGCATATAAAGGGTTTGTGTTCATCTTATGTGAGAAACTTTCTACGCACATTTTTCCATTCGTATCTGGCTAAAAACCCAAAATATTCCTTCATATTTTTAACAAAATGCAAGTTATACGTGCATATATATTACAGTGAAAAAAAAAACAAGTCGGAATACCGGAAGCTCGCACTTCGGGTATAAAGGTTTTATGTTCATCTTATGTAAGAAAAATCAACGCACATTTTTCTATCCGTATATAGCTAAAAATCCAACATAATCCTTCATATTTTTCCAAACTACGAGACATACGTACATATTAGAGCCATAGATATTACGCTCACTCTAAACAAACAAACTGCCTATTTCCGAATACTGTACACATATATGCACGTATATAAATTGATCGTACCCATATTTCGGATTTACTTCTTATATCTATTTGAATTAGGCACTACCCGCAAAGTTCATTAGCACGCATATATTATATACCTACATACACATATGTGTGGTTGACAAATAACTAAAAAACTAAAACAAAATAAATCTCTGCCACCCAATTCATAAGAACTCATTTCGTTGTGGTATTGACGAATTGATATGTGATGATGACGTCATGCAGGTTATAGAGGCCACAAAATTCACGAAAAATTGTGAAGTGTCACCCCCTATAACTTTGTTAATAATAGTTGGATTTTCTTCAAACTTGACCAAACTGTGCATTATGTTCTTCATTACACGTACGCCAAATTTTGTACTCCGGGAATGAACATAAGGGGGGTGCCGGGTAAATTCGTAAATGTGGAAATATCCTATTATTAACTTTATTTGTGCAAATATCGCAACCGGATATATTTTGGGGCCTAGATTTCATAGAGATGCACCACTGTGATTTTTTTTCAGATTTTTCGGTTGGATAGGTTCTGAAAACGAGACCTGTTACACTTTTTGGGGGTCATATTTTGAGCCCTCACTCCGCTATGTTTCACCCAATATCAAATATTGAACCAGTTTCGAAAAGTACTAACTGAGGACCTTTCATTTGATACCCCACATGGCTATATTCTATGAAAAAGAAATTTGCACCCTCCATTCACATGTATGGGGAGCCCCCCCTTAAACTCAATACAAGATGGCGCCACTTACTGCATGTAAAGGGAACACCAGATTACATACTCTCACCGATTTTCGTGACAATCGGTCCAGCCGTTTCCGAATAAATCGGGTGTGACAGACAGACAGACAGACGGACGCATGTATGCAGAGCTAAGGTATCAGCTATCGTTTGCGGAGTCAAGTAGTTTTTGGCTCATAATAGGTTGTGGTGCAAATGCTCAACATATTTGTTGGGAAATTAGCAAATGTAATCTTAGAGGAGAAAAGCTATTTGATTTCATCACCTTAGCATTCCCTTTAACGTTCATCATACCAATTAAGTAAGTTAAGTAATTAACCTTATAATCTGTATTAAAAAATATTTGAGTTGATTAAAGACTTGCGGGCTCCAGACGAAGTAACACTGTCAAACCATTGATACTTAGAATTTTGTCTGTTTTTTGCAGGCGAACAGAATCCTAGGAGAGTGGAGTGAGCTTTTTATCAATAAAGTGCAGTTCCCCAGGTAAATAAAGACTTCTTTCGCGATAGAAACTCAACTGAAAAGTCCGTATCGCACACCTTTAGAGGGCTTTAAAGAAGCTTATCCTATTCCCCGGGGCAAACGCGTAAGACAGTTGCCTGATAGAACCCAGAACTGCAAAAACTAAGAAAATCAACCAGATGACTTTTAATTAGCGTCAGTGAAAGCAATAAACTTGAATATAAGAGGCTCGTAGGAAGTTCGAAAGAAAACTCGCTTAGAACATACTGCGAATGTGCAAAACCATTAAAAGGGTTTAGTTGGTCGATGCGAATTCTCTGCCGGATGGTACTTTCGCGAGCTCCAAAGTTAAGGCAGTACAGACTTCCTTGAAACTACATGATTCAAGAGACCAGGTAACAAAAGTGGAAGGGTGAGAACTGATGGTTTGTGAAAAGGTTTCAACACGAAAATGTTGCAGACGAAACCAAAACGTTGCGAGAGCGATGGTTAATCTGAAAAAAACGGAATCTAATATACTATCCTTAAAGAAATATTTTTCTAGTTTGGCTGTTCGTTGCTCGCCTAACTATTTCTAGAATGTTAAGGCAATTTTTACACCGAAGCCTGGGGAGTTCCAACAGATCAGCTTAACGTCATTCTCCCTGAAATGTCTGGAGAAACTGGTTGGGCGACTCATTTTCGACAATTTGTCAAGGTTCTACATACTAAATGAAACCGAACATGTTTAACAGCACGCCCTGTAAGTCCTCTTTATTCCTTGATATATCGAGGAAGCAACTCTGAAAGGCGTGTACCCGTGGCCCTTTCCAAAAACTTTGTTTTGCCACTTGAGAATGGTGTCGATGGTACTCTAGTTAAGTGCATCTATGATATGCTAATGCAGAGATTGCTGAGTGCTAAAGTAGAAATTGATCGCTACCTAAGAACAGAAGCTATCGAAACTCCTGAGAAATATATTGGGGCATTGCTATGTGAACTGGAAAATCTGTCAAATCCAAATTAGACGACGACAGTATTATTTACAAAACGAGGGAAAGTGAATAATTTTTACCTTTCAAAGATGAGGGGATAACCATGCAACTTATCAAAGAAGTGCATGCTGCAAACAGTAGAGGCAAAGACGATACAGACATTTCCCTCGACATTGGGACTTAGTAGTCTGGTGGATTATGGTAAGAAAAAAAGTTATCAATGTAAACTAGTATCATTTTGTGTTTGGGTATTATCGGCGCTATGAGCACGACATGGGGCGATCCTATTTAATTTGGAGCTCTTAGATACATAGTTGCGAAAAGAAAATAGCAGTGTAGGCTTGACGTTAATTTTAATTGCAATATTTTACTCCAAAGTATTTATTTTTGTTTCTAACTGTACGTGATGTATATTGAGTGTCTACTTTCTACACAGCTGAAAAGTGAAAGCAATCAATCAAATGGTTTCTAAGAAATGGCATATTAAATGGTTACGTTTCATTTCCCGGGCGAAGAAAATAGTAAAGTGCTAAGGATGTTCTGCGTTTTAAATTTATATTTCATCCATAAAAGATATTTTTAATGAAAAAGTAAGAATGTCTTATTGATTTTGATTAGTTTTGAATCAAAAAATATTGTTCTTATTACATGTAGAGTTAGAAACCACCGCATCCCGGAGAAAAGAGGAATCATAAAAAACATGATTAAAGAAGGAAAAAAGTACCAGGAAATCCAGCGGCCTTTGAAGTGTTCAGCGAAAATGAATGCAATGCACTCAAATTTGAAAGTAAGCCTGAAAGTCGAGGTTGGAAGCGAGCAATGTCCCTTTTGTTAGTGAGGCGGGTAGGTCGTTATAGCAAGAGGAACCCTTTCATCACGGCAACCTAGCTAAAAGACGAACGATATGTCGCAGTACGGTTCAAATTATTCACCGTTGATTAAGAATAATTTGAAAGCTGGAAGTCCGAGAGAAGTCCCTCTGCTCAGTAAAAGGCAAGTAACAGCATGTTTACAGCTCGCCAAAACTCATTTAAGTCGGGAGACCGAGAAATGGAAAAACACTTTATAGTCTGATGATCCCAAGATTGTTTTGTATGGTGGCAAAGGGTCCCATAGCCACCTCATTCCTTCTTTGACCCTAAATATACTGTAAAACCAGTTCAGCATGACGGTTCAAACCTTATGGTGTGGGCTTGCCTTTCATTCGTATTGGATAAAATCAACAATGGACCAAAATGATTATGTCTATATACTGGAAAACATCATGTTGCCTTACGCCACTGCCGAAATGCTGATAAAATTGGTCTTTGAGGAAGACAACGATCCAAAACACACGAGCAGAAAAGCAAAGAAATGGTTCCAGGACAATAGGGTGGAGGTGTTGAAGTGACCAGCGCAATCGCCAGACCTCAACCCTATTGAGAATTTATGTGCTGATGTCATGAATGCCGTTAGTAGTAGTAACCCTACAACAACAACGGGCTTTGGCCCGCGGTACAAGAATCGTGGTGTGTCATCCCCGTCAGCCGTTGTCAAGGGCTTGTTAACTCAACAACCCATCGATGTAAGTTCTTGATTAAAAATAAAGGTCATGCAACTAAGTATTAAGCATAATAAATGTTTTTTTACTTAAATGTATTAATGTTTAACTTCTTTTTAAATAAAATGTCAACTCCTATTTTTCATGAGCCCTCGATTTTCGCACTGCTGACACTATGTTCGATTTTTTTTTAACATTGTTTATTTTTCTTTTGAATAACATTACACGATAGTTTTTCTGTTATTTGAAAATAAAAAAGTAATGAAAGTTGTATGTGAAGTCAGACTCACAATTATTTGAATTGCCGTCTAACCCTCACTGCTATTATTTTTTCGCAGTTGAATGCATGTATATATATGTACATACATACATATATTCAAAACATTGCAACGAAGGTAGCCCAAAGTCAATTTCGTTTAGGTCTATAAGCAAACAGCAGACATGGGAGGCACAGAGAAGTGGAAAAGATATTTGAGAGAACTTGCTACAGTGGTAATAAGGCTTTTCGATTCTCAGATCCCCATACATCTTTCTGGTAGAAGAGCCAGAAGAATGCATCGAGGATATAGTGAGGTCTCCCTCACCGACAGCTGAAAACAGATCAGGTTTCTGGAGCAGGAGTCTACCTTTCCGATAAAAACGGAATGTCGATATTTCCTTAGGATATTCCAACTGCACAATGACGTTAGAATTTGCAAATAAGTCAGCAACAGACGTGGCAACCTAACAAAAAAGAAAAAACAGAACTTAAAACGGGTCATTAGAAGCGCCGCACTGTTGTAATTTCAGGAGCTGTTTAACTAAGTAATGTAACAGTTGGGCTGAAAAGTTCATAGGCTAACATTGGTTCCGTTTTTCCGCCATTTCATCCTTCAAGCGCTCCAATAACGCTATGCAATAGTCGCTGTTGATAGCTTTCCCCGTCTCAAGATAGTCGCTGCATATATTGTACCAATGCATCCCAAAATACTGATGCCATAGCCTTGCCAGTCAACTGTTGCGTCTTTGCACGGCTTGGAGTCGGTTCACCGTATGCAGTCCACTCAGACAATGATCGTTTTGATTCTGGAAATAATGGAGCCATGTTTCGTCCACTGTCACATATCGACGCACAAATTCTGGTTTTTATATGGAGGAAGAGCTTCAAACGATGTCCGGATAGCTGAGTGGTTAGAGCACAAGGTTATCGTACGGAGGGTCGCGGCTCGAATCTCACTGGTGGCAGTGACATTTGTATCGTGATTTGACGTCTAACACCAGTCGACTCAACTGTGAATGAGTACCTGAGTCAAATCACGGTAATAATTTCGAGCGAGCGCAATGCTGACCACATTGCCTCCTACAGTAGTGTACCGTTACGGTCTTGAATGAAGTACTCTAACACACTTCAGGGCCCTGATTCAATAATAATGGTTGCATCAACGATTATTATTAAGAGCTTCAAACACTGCTCACAATCGTCAACTTGTTGTTTTTGGTTGATTGTGAGCTTCTGCGGCACCCACTTTGAACAGAGCTGTTGCATACCGAAACACTCATGCCGAATGTCCAAACACGTTCCTTTGACATCTTCAGAGCCTCAGCTATCTCGTTCAACTTCACTTTGCGGTCATCCAAAATTATTTTCTGAACTTTTTTGATGTTGTTGTCGGTAACAGCCTCTTTAGGGCATCCACTGCATGCATCGTCCTCGGTACTCATTTCGCCATATTTCAACTTAGCAAACTACTTGATTACGGTTGATTTTCCTGGCATAAAGTCCGAGTAATGTTTATCAAACCAAATCTTGGCTTGAACACACGACATTTCTTTTTATCCATTTTCTTCAAACTAACAGAAAATGCTCTATTCGACAAATAGTCCGACAGCTGTCAAATTTATACATGTGTCTTTCGAAGGTTAGGGTTAACTAAAAATCATATGAATTTGATACTAGTAGTGCCATCTTTGTTTTGGCTTACGAACTTTTCAGTTAGTACGTTTTACATGATGGCGAGACTTCTGCATTCGGGCAATTTTTTTCTAAAATAAACCGCCAAGATTTTCGAAGTCCCCCCGAAGAAAAGGTTATTCAAAACCTTACATTTATTCAAGTAAGTTTAAATTTTACGGTGAGGTTACCCTTGGAGAAAATGAAATAAATTTATGGCAATTCAGTAGAATCGAATATCCGAGGATAACCGACTAGTGAGTCCATCTAGAACTGCTTGGACTAGAACTGTTTTTGGGACGCCTTGGGAGAACTGAAACACATTGCTAGTTTTGACCTTATATTGGCCTATGTGAACCATATATATGTACATTATGGGGAATGAGACGCGTTATCGAATAAGTAGTAAGTAAGAAGAACATACAATAATCAAAGAACGTCTGCGAAACAGATTGTTAGACTCAAATTCCATTCCATTCCAAGTGATAGGGAAATTATTTTCAAGATAACATATTTCCTAGAGGGCATTCAACCTGGATATAATGCACCTTCCGTTGACTATGTTATATTAAATGTCACTATTATGTATTATGTAGTATGTATCTTATTTTAAAGACCTAATGCTCGCCAAACATGGCACTGCTAACTCAAAATGGTATTTCAAAAACAAGGTCCTGGCGGGAGAGGTGCCTTACGGGCTTTTAACAATTTTTTCTTTTATCCATAAAAAATAGTCGTAAATATCATTCCGGAATATAATATATTTTATTACCTTTAAGACCAAGGAATTCAATTTTTTCTTCCCTGTAAAAGGATTAAACGGGTAATTGAAATGAAATCATAATAAAGGACTAACGAATGGATAATCCCGATAAACTTCTACAAAAAACTAAGAATAACACAGCATTGTTTCGTCGTAGCATCTCCCTCTTGAAGCGCTTACTTTTCGTCTGGGGACAACCACGACTACAGGATACACATAGGTATATACATTCTTCAAATCCGACAGGAATAAGGAATGCTTTTTTGAAGCTTCTTAGTAAGCTTAAGCTTTTAAGCCGTTGATTAAACGAAGACTTAAAATTCAAGAAAGGACAATAAGGCTTCAGTCAGTACAGTATCCTGGAAACCTAACACCTTTTATAACAATGCATCCTTACGAATAGGTAATGAATTGTTCCTTAAATCCATGTTCATCCACAATATGTAAGTGTATCCGCATGGAAAGGGTTTGTAGTCGAGAATGTGACATAATATATGTAGTGCACTTCAAGAAAAAAAGGTTTAAAAAAAAGATCCTCGTGGCAATCGCTGACAAAAAGTTGAAACTAATGCGGCTTGTGCTCTCCTGAATATACTCACACATCATTTGCACTTAACCACAGAGCGAATTTCATATAAATGCCACATGCGTTAAGTTTTTGTCATTGAATTTTAGACATGCAACTATGCAACTCATGACAGGACAGACGGGCCGACATGAACAAGAATTTGGTCTTCATGAAAAAATAAGGGAAGCCGAAGGAAACTTTCAAAACAGCACGTGTGAAACACAATTGCAGAAGAACTCAATGTTACAGTCAAGTAGACATTCAAAATGCACTTAGAGAAAAAGGGGCAATTTTTTCACCAATACGTGAAATTTATAATTTATTTGCTTTAATATTAGCTGGGGACCTCATGTTCACAGCGTGACCGGGTCATCATATATCCTCGCATTGGTTGAATAGATGTTCTCCCCATGCTTCCCTACAAACAATAAACTTCTGCAATGATACTTTTACGTACGTACGTACCATATCTATTTGAACCTGTGGTTTTCCTGGGATAAAAATAAGTACTGGGAAGATGACATGAAATGGTACATTTATAGCATCAAACCAGATGGCCTTAGTCAGAATATGTGGTTTTAAATTTTGTAGAGAACGTTCCCGAGCAAATCACCCTGATCTTGTTATTTCATATGTACAGATGTGTGTTGACTGATTTCGGTTAATTGCAAATCTGCCTTACATTTGGATGTAACCACAAGAAGGACCCATCGAACAGATTTTATTGCCATTGGCAATGTTCCACAAACATGGGTTCAGATTGACTTCAGAAAATTCAAATCCAGATTGAGATTCATCCATAATGGGTTTAATTACGTTTTTTTTTCAGTTTTCAAAATAATTTTTATTCATGAACCAATTAATATATTTTATTTAAATATGTATATATTTACACATATTTAAGATTCATAAATGATTTAAGAAATAGGATTTTTCATTTTTATTGCTTTTAATGTCAATTGCTCTCACTGTGGAGAATGTTTAGCCTAGCCCAGAGCCCTTAAAACTGAGTGGATCTTTCACCTTGTTATCGGTGATTCGTGACTGTAACACCGTCCCATAAACTGAAAACTGAACAATTCTTCTTCAAATATATGATTACTTCAGGAGGAATAAAACCTGTGTATTGAGTTTCCTCACAATATCCATTGTTTGAGTAGAACTGCTCCGAAAGCCAATAGTACTCATCATGCAAAGTAAATTAATCATACGATAATCATGCCAATCCTTCGTACCACACTAGTTGCTAGCTGTCCTACTACGCCACGTGCAAACATATAGGCAACTTCTTCCACTTCTTAACTTGATTCTTCTACTTGATTTTCGCTTAAGTTAAAGCAGATAGGGTTAGTCTAATTAGGATAATATGGCAAATTAGCTAAGGATGGAGCTTAAACGAATTATCGACTTGAATGCCTTGTGGGCATAGGCCAAGGAATCACAACACATTTTTTTTCATACTTTTGTATGTTGATTTGCACCCATCAGTTGTTCATGACCTTTTTAAGATTTATTAAAATCTGTTTGCGGTTCGTCTGTCTGTCTGTCAGCATTTTCTCTACGGAAGTGGTAATTTTCAAGGGATACTGGCACATACATATGTGTGCGGTTTTCACCTACTAAAATCTCCCCATAATTCCTGTCTTCTTCTCCGCGAAATCACCGCGAAGTATCAGGCTTGCGTTGTATATAGCACTAGCTGCCTCTTCCTTCTCCCCCCGCCTTTTTCGCCTTCTCTAACTCTTTCCGCCTACCTACCGGGTCCAGTATAGTTAATTACATTCCAGTTCTTGTGGTATGCTAACATTTTAAGAATTGCTACTGCCCTTGTTAGAATTCCTTGTAGTTCCCCTTTCCTCTGACAATGGAAAACTACATGTTCGGATCTTCTCTGGTACTATTGCAACTGGGATTGCGAAGTGAGCTGGACAGTTTACATCTATACAGGTGCGCAAAACGCCATGTTCCGTGAAAAATTGAGTGAAATTCTGATTTATCTCCCCGTGCCCTCTCTGTGTCCAGAACCATCATTGTTGCGAAAAATGTCAATTGACATCATACCGGCTACTGCGGAAGTCCTGTCATTTGAGACAGTTTTGACGCCCCAGTACAGTGTTAAGGCGGTCCTCCTGTAAATCAGTGTCCAGGGCAGTTTTCCAAACTGCATAGAGCAGAATAATTCCAGCTTCAAGTAGCTTACGGGTACATCAGGGGCTCCATAATTTGGCATCATACTTGTCCGGACCATGTTGACATTCGGCGTTCTTGTAAATGCTGCTTGAAATTTAGGTTGGCACCAGTTGTCAGTCAACGAAATCCAATTATTGATTTTAAAGTGATAGTGTGGTTCCCCATTCTGATGCAAGCTGTTGCTTAATTATGACGCCTCATGATAAACACCGCATCGGCATAACCCACTATTTAGGAACTGGAACATTCAGGGCATCATTGTACATGATGTTTCATTATAGTAGATCCAGGGTACAGCTCTGAGGAACACTCGCAAGATAATGAACTCTCTGCCTCCATCGTCCGATTCATACCAAAGGCTTCTTTCTGTTAGATATCAGAAAGCGCAACTATGTAAGTAGGTACATCAATTGTGGCTAGAAACCTACTTATTAAGTTCGAATAGGCTGATTTGAATGCATTTTTTAGATGAATAGTGACCACTATGCTTGTTAATACTACCCTTTACCCTCTTTAGTTTAGCTTCTTTTAGCTAAATCTTAGTGTAACTGTCACATTCTTCTCAATTGGACATCGGTTCCCTTGCTCGCGCTCACTGTTTTAGCGCCAACCGAAGGTCTAATTCTTTTCCTCGAAGTGGGAAACGCGTTTTAAGGTTTTGTTCTATACAAAACCGTATTAAAATCGGTTTACCTTCTGTCTGTCTTTCTGTGCATTTTTCTCAGAAATGCTTGCAGCGATTCACACCAAATTTGGTGGAAAGGTGGGAACTGTGAACACTCACGCATACAGTGAGTTACATAATTCTGCATTGACTTCAAGGAGGCCCCATACATGCAAAAGGGGGTGTAAAATTTTTTTTCATCAAATATAGTCATGTGGGGTATCAAATGAAAGGTCTCGGTGAGTACTTTCCGCCGGTCTTAGTTTTGACATTTGTTGGAAAAGTGGAGAGTGCGGGGGTCGAAAGTGATCATTTCTTAAACGGACCCATTCTCAGAAACTGCCCACCGAAAAATCTGAATAAATCACAAGACTGCCACTGCATGGTGCTTAGACTCCGAAATACCCATCATACTGATATCCTTCCAAATAAAGTTAATTATAGTATATTACTATATTTTTTAGTAATTAGCTGCAAAACCCCCCTTAAGTTAATCCTAGCACCACCATTTTTCAGTAATATAGATTATAATAGAGAACATGATCCTAGCCAGTTTAATAGAAATCGCACTATTACTAACAAAGTTATAATAGGTCAAAGTTGTCGTTTCTTTACAAATCCAAGACTTTTGATGTCAATATCGCTCGAGAGTGGATACTCTCACATAATATATGCATACAGTACGTATAACAAATGTCTTTATATAAGAAATATACAAAACCGTTCAGACCTGAATCTTCCGGTTTCCCGACTTGCTTTAACATATCGACGCCATAGAAACATAAATGTAAGTCGAAGTTTACAGTTTGAATCCGCCTGTGAAGAAATTCAGTTTGGGGACTCGCCTGCTACTTTCAATATTTTGTGTATGGCGTCCAGTGACAGGATCAACAAAAATTTTGCTTTGATTCACAATTTTATGGGTATATCCATGATCGACCAGTTTCGAATATCCTTTCCAGTAATCGGAAAAAATTGTTAATTCCACCGCCACATGTTTCCTTAAATTATTGAGGGGGATTTCAGAATCACGGAGTCCGTCTGGGCGTAGTACGATAATTATTTGAATTTCTTTCAATCATACCAAAAATCCAGTGTCCATCAACCACACGTCCGCGCTTGCCAATTTCAATCACTTCTATAATTTTATAGGTACCCCCAATTTGTCCTTCTTGTTCATATAATTGATCTAAAACGATTTTTCATTTCATCAAAAATAGAAACTTCCATTATAGTATCGTTGTAAAAGAAGTGACAATATAATTACTTGTTGGAGGCAAATTCGTGATGATTCAAACCACGTGCCTTTAGGCCGAGAAATTCTATGGTGCTGGGAATTCTTACCCGATGAACCTTTACATACAAATAAAGCCAGCACACCTTTCCCATCGAGGATCATTTGTTTTTTATGTTTTTTACAGTATCTTTTTTACGGAATTAACATAAAACTATCGTTATATCGACAAATTTCACTTAATTTGAATATATTCCACATGTTATGGACTTATTAGACTTTCTATAGGTGGCTTTCTCAAAAAAATGGCATCAACATGAATCGCTGTTGACAAAAATGGTGCTAAATGCTTCAATTTATAATTAAGAAAAGCAAAAACAAACAGAAATTTTGCTAAATGTTTTACTGTTGCATTTATCGATAAGAAAGTCAAAAACAAACATTTGAAACAATTTGAGGCTCATTTCATGAAATGTTGTACAAACCCTGTTAACTTTCATTCTAGAAAGTACAATTATTGATAATTTGTCTTTTACTAAATGTTACACAAAAATTTTGATTTGTCTCTTTCTAAATAACATAAAGGATTGGTAAGGTTTCTTCTATTAAAAATCCATGAAAACTTGGGATTCTCCCTTTACAGGGTATGGAAAAAATGTTTTTCTTTGAGTAACTTTTCACGGTCATCAAATCCTTAAACACTCAGAGACCACGAACAAATTTTAGAAGCCTAGAGGGGTTCCCTGGTGACAAACTTGAAGGATGTGGAGTTAAGTATTAATCAACTATAACACTAATTGTAAAAAATCGGAAAAATGTCCTCTACGCCCTCAGACAATACTATATTCAGCTGAATGTGTCAAACAATAAGTTAAGGTTTAAGGTGCATATACAAGCTGAATTTGAACTCACAGGACTTTACCATTATGAAGTTACATCCAAAAAAAACGATACTTTCTCCAAAACTTTGTACCGTTATTTCGCTCCTTATAACCCCTAGTAATCAAAGAATTCATACAATTCTAGATTTCTGGAGTTACAAAGTACCGTTATACTAAATACCACTGTCATTAATTTGGCCGCTAATAGGAAGAACATCCGCAACAAAGTCTGCTTGAAGGGTTTGAAAAGTTGACTTCGCCTAACGCGGTAATTTAATCTCGAACTGCAGCTCGTAAAATGAAACGAGCTGAAACCAAGAGATTAGATTCCGGAAAGAATTAATTCTTTATTTAACATGTTTATGCATTTACCATATATAATTTTGATTTTTCTATTTTTGCAAAAAGGATTTTACGAGCGAAAGTTTCGTTTTGCAATCATGAGTAAGACTTAATTATAAAAAGAAATGTTAACCGAAGTTAGGAAGAAATTATAACGAAAGTTAACGAGTACTTACGGCACCCTAAGGCAGCATAGATCGCCAGCACCACATTAAAATGAGTAGTCCAACATATTAAATTCCTGTAGACTATGATTTACTAGCTGCTGGAATCGTCGTTTAACGAAATATTCTCACATATAAACAGGGTCGTAAAGGGGAAATCCGAGACCGGAGTGAATATTAAGATCAAAAACGGTCTTCAGGGCAAAAATTACACGGGTCTGAGGTGAAAATTCTGCGGGCCTCCTATTATCCCTTTTCTCCATTGAGATTTCTATTCCAGGCCCTTGAGAAAACTCCGGACTTGGCTGAGATCCCATCTCCTCTTTCCGTCTCCGTCTCGGCAGACCCTTAATGAATTTAAAATTTATGCTACAAAAACACAACTTTTATTTATCGTTTTGTCAAATTATAATGGAATATTAGCATCTTTCGCGAATTTGCCCCTTTCGCCTTAAGTCCACCTAAAGTTGGGAAGCCCTCCAGGCTATAGGGTATCATTCTGGAAATCCTATTATTATCCTAATATTATTAATAACGTTGGAGTAGGTCGGATTGTCTTTTTCGAGCGAATTGTAGCCATCCTTTCACTCATGCTTTCTATGAGGATGCTGTCTAGGTATGGATCTATGTATCCGGCACCTCACCCGAAAATGTAAATAATATATAATCATTAGGTATGAACAATACCATTCGGTACCACTCGAAAAGTTTTATAGACATTTCTTTCAATGATCTGATTCGATTAATATTTATTAATCTACTATCTTATCACTGTCCGCAAAAAAGTAACTGCTGGTTGCGTTTATGCCTAGCTCTTTGTTATTGCTACCCAACTACTTGTTATTCACACAACGCATAGACCGGTATTAACCTTTGGTCGTTACTGTTACCAATATTTTTTCTTCACAAGCAATGTGTGTAACAAAGCCAATCAATAGTAGAGAAAGATTTGATTTGAACAAGTATCACATATACTTGGTTGGTTAAAAGTGGGTCAAATTTTCCAAAAAATTAACCATCATTTGCCATGTCCTTAACGGGGATGTAGCTCAGATGGTAGAGCGCTCGCTTAGCATGTGAGAGGTACCGGGATCAATGCCCGGCATCTCCAGGGTCTTTCTTTTGCCGATCTTGAAAACTTGTAATACAACAATATCGAAGACCTTTTAAGACTTTCGAGACCTAAGTTTGACTGCATTAAAACTCAGTGGGAGTTACATAAATAATACAGTATGTATACCGTTTTGTGGGTTAGGTCTTTGCTACTTACTGATCATGCCAGTGTGGTTTCGATGCAATATTATTTAGTGGAAGGCCGGTTCAATCCTGGGTTTTCGATAGGTTTTTAGCCCGTTTCAACGGGGATGTAGCTCAGATGGTAGAGCGCTCGCTTAGCATGTGAGAGGTACCGGGATCAATGCCCGGCATCTCCAGGTACATACATTTTATACTGGAAACATGATTACGCAAAAGGATATTTCTTCATACTATATTTTGTGTATAAAGGTGGTATCGAGCAACGGAGGTGACAACGATTATTATCATCTTCTCAGTAGATCAGTCACTTACAACTAAAATATCAAAAAATTGATTATCACTTCATTTGGCTTATAGACTTATAAAATAAATCCAGCCAGATCATTCCGATTTGATCAGAGCAGAAATTTATATAGAATAAATATGAGGATAACGTGCTTTTCCAATACTTGGGACCGCACCAACATGGCCTTGAATCTGTTAATTAGGACATTGTATGTCCCCTGTACACTTCTCCATGCAATATTACGCATCCACATAACCTCTTTTTCATATTGCTGCTTTTTTCTATTTTTATTTTCAATGAGATTGTGCTTCCAGTCTCATTATCACCACACTTAACGGTGTGCATATAGACTATAGTAGCGAGACAGCACAAACATACTGGACCAAGCGGGATTTAAATCCGGTGCAACTCGATCGAGACGCTGATGATCAATCAACTCATTCATCGTCCGGCCGAGGACCTTTCTTCATGAGAAAGGTGGCTGCTAATGTCATTTTCATCAGAAGGTCTAAGTCTAAATAATACGTAGTAGTACAGCGGAACCACAGGAACAGAGTATATGTCAATTTGAAAGACATATGGTCCTGAAAATCTGACATTCTCACAAGACAATTATTCACTGGAGTCACTATTAACGCTCTGTTTCGACATATAGATGTAATTATACTGACCCCGTATTCTAGTGTCAAATTAAATAGTGTGGAGCGGAGCACAATGCAGACCTTTGCTTCAATCATATATAGAAATATCCGTAACTTCAACGACGATTCTGACTTGCGACTCTGTTTTATAGCTCAATATCTATCCTAATATGACGGCGCATCGAGGTAAAATCACAGAGGGACTTGAAAAGTCCAAAGCGGACTTTGCATGTTTTCATCGATACTTTTAAGATTTTGTGTAAATCAAAACCTTATTAAAATCGTTTTACTGTCTGTCTGTTCGTTTTTTTCTTTTGTCAGGAGGTGGATATCTTCAAAAGACACTGGTCTGGACACATTAGTGGGTGGGATTTTTACCCACTGAAACTGCCCCCGACTCGCTCCCTGCCCCGCGGAACCGCCTAAAGGTATTACATTACGGGGCGGAGTCAGCTCTCTCCAGCTAAGTCCCCTCTCTTTTATACATGGCTTACGCGCTTTTCTCCTCTCCTCTGTCTTTCGTAGTTTGTTTTGGATGGATGCGACCATAGAGTTGACCGCATCCCAATTCTCTTGGTGTGCTACCATTGGGCACCAGATGTTCTGGTAACAACAGCTCTCGTAGAGTCTCCTCTAGATTCCTCCTTTCTTCCAAAAGTCAGTTGAAGAATACATGGTCTGGGTTCTCTGGGACTCCAGCGCAATTTGGACAACCGGGTGAGGTCCCCAATTTAAACCAGTGTAGGTATTGGCGATATCCTCCGTGTCCCGTGAGAAACTGGGTAAGTTTATAATTAATCTCAACATATCGCCTCTCCAACCACTCCTTAATAGCAGGAATGAGCCTCTGGGTCAACCGAACCTTTTCCAATGGTTCCCGCCGCTCTTGCCATCTATTTATGGATCCCTCCATCCCAGCGTTCTTCGTCTGCAATGAGGGAGAAACTGGCTTCACATTGTATATGTTTGCCATCTCATCTGCCAATCTGTCAATCGGTAACATTCCAGAGATGACGAATGCTGCATCATCTGAGACAGTCATGAAGGCAGAGCATACTCTCAAGGCTGACCTTCTGTAGACTGCACAGAGTTTGTTAGCGTTAACTGACATCCGCAACGCAACGCCAAACTGGGATCACATACAGCATGATGGAGATTACTACCCTCCCATGTTCGGCATTATCATTGCCAGGACCATACTTCCAGTTGATAATTTGTCGCAAACATACTACATGTATTGCCTATAACTAAGCTACCTGTTTATCACCACCCTCAAGTATTTGATGGTCGGCTTGGAAATGATGATATGATTCCCGAATCTAATGCAGGCATAATTTCTCTTCCGGCGCTTAGTGATGAGGATCGCTTCCGTTTTTTCCTCCGTAACTTTCAGACCAGAGCTCTGTAGCCAACTTTTAACAGCACTGATTTCCTCGCCTGAGTATAATTCAGCATCTTCGAGATGCTTTGCGACAACAACCAGCGCTATGTCGTCAGCGTAGCCTACCACCGTGGCTTCCGAGCGAAGGGGAAGATTAAGTACATCGATGTACATGACGTTCCACAGTAGTGGGCAAAATACGGAGGCCTGTGGTACACCCGCGCAAACAACGTACTCCTGGGGTCCGTCAGCGGTGACATACCAGAGTCTCCTTTCAGCTAAATAACTATCGACGATAGCAGCGAGATAGGAGGGAATAGCAACCTTCGCTAGAGATTTGCGTATTACTTTCAAATTGGCCGTATTAAATGCATTTCTCATATCCAGGGTCACTATGTTACTATGCAATATTTGCTAGTACTGCCCTTTCCGTAAATTGTATCTGCGGCCATGCCAATTTGATGGCATCAATGGTTGATTTCGCTTTACGGAACCCATACTGCCGATCTGAAAGGCGCCTTGACTCTCAACAACAGGGAGTAATTTATTAGTAATCTATTGCATCGCCAAAGCAGAAGACCAAACTACTGGTGGAATGGTGAACTGGCCAGCCTTCGATCAGCTTGCCACCGAGCCAGAAGAAGGGTTCAAAGGTTCATGCGCTTATAAAGTAGCCCGCAAAACCCCCAAGCTTGCATCCGGCGAAGCAAGACAAAATGCTTTAAGGAGCTTTACTCAGAAGCGGACGTAAACCCGTGGAACAATGCTTATAGAATCGTGATGGGACGGTTCAGAGGTCTTTCATCTCTGCAAATCACGTGTCCTATCCTCTCGCTAAAAATCACCCAGGGGTTATTCCCTCAGCAAGAGGAAGGCACTGACACATTTCAACCACTTCTGAATGTGACGGCAATTCCGCCAGTCACCAGAGACGAGCTGCTGGAATTTTGCGGGAGAATAGGACACAATAAAGCAATAAGGCCCTTAAGCTTGTCGTGAAATCCAGATCGGACATACTCGCTGAGTTGTTCTCGAAGCGTGTATGTCCGAGATATTTCTAGCGGCATGGAAGCGGAAGGAGCTGATACTAGTATTACTTCCGGGTAGGGAGGGATTCGGGGTGATTTTAGTGGGTAAACCATGCATGGAGAAGTGTACAGGAGACATACAATGTCCTAATTTACAGATTCAAGGCCATGTTGGTGCGGTCCCAAGTATTGGAAAAGCACGTTATCCTCATATTTATTCTATATAAATTTCTGCTCTGATCAAATCGGAATGATCTGGCTGGATTTATTTTATAAGTCTATAAGCCAAATGAAGTGATAATCAATTTTTTGATATTTTAGTTGTAAGTGACTGATCTACTGAGAAGATGATAATAATCGTTGTCACCTCCGTTGCTCGATACCACCTTTATACACAAAATATAGTATGAAGAAATATCCTTTTGCGTAATCATGTTTCCAGTATAAAATGTATGTACCTGGAGATGCCGGGCATTGATCCCGGTACCTCTCACATGCTAAGCGAGCGCTCTACCATCTGAGCTACATCCCCGTTGAAACGGGCTAAAAACCTATCGAAAACCCAGGATTGAACCGGCCTTCCACTAAATAATATTGCATCGAAACCACACTGGCATGATCAGTAAGTAGCAAAGACCTAACCCACAAAACGGTATACATACTGTATTATTTATGTAACTCCCACTGAGTTTTAATGCAGTCAAACTTAGGTCTCGAAAGTCTTAAAAGGTCTTCGATATTGTTGTATTACAAGTTTTCAAGATCGGCAAAAGAAAGACCCTGGAGATGCCGGGCATTGATCCCGGTACCTCTCACATGCTAAGCGAGCGCTCTACCATCTGAGCTACATCCCCGTTAAGGACATGGCAAATGATGGTTAATTTTTTGGAAAATTTGACCCACTTTTAACCAACCAAGTATATGTGATACTTGTTCAAATCAAATCTTTCTCTACTATTGATTGGCTTTGTTACACACATTGCTTGTGAAGAAAAAATATTGGTAACAGTAACGACCAAAGGTTAATACCGGTCTATGCGTTGTGTGAATAACAAGTAGTTGGGTAGCAATAACAAAGAGCTAGGCATAAACGCAACCAGCAGTTACTTTTTTGCGGACAGTGATAAGATAGTAGATTAATAAATATTAATCGAATCAGATCATTGAAAGAAATGTCTATAAAACTTTTCGAGTGGTACCGAATGGTATTGTTCATACCTAATGATTATATATTATTTACATTTTCGGGTGAGGTGCCGGATACATAGATCCATACTTAGACAGCATCCTCATAGAAAGCATGAGTGAAAGGAGGGCTACAATTCACTCGAGAAAGACAATCCGACCTAACGTTATTAATAATATTAGGATAATAATAGGATTTCCAGAATGATACCCTATAGCCTGGAGGGCTTCCAAACTTTAGGTGGACTTAAGGCGAAAGGGGCAAATTCGCGAAAGATGCTAATATTCCATTATAATTTGACAAAGCGATAAATAAAAGTTGTGCTTTTGTAGCATAGATTTTAAATTCGTTAAGGTTTTGACGAGATGGAGACGGAGAGAGGAAATGGGATCCCAACCGAGTTGGTAAGGTCGTACTTCGCTTCAACACCTCCTTCTCCAGACCCAAATCACTTGTAGCATTATATGCCAAGATGGTTAATTGGTCTACCACCGAGGCACTGCGATCGAGGGATATCGATGACCGAGAGCCCACTTGCTCACTTCCAAATGCCGCCGGTATTGGGGTTCCGAACCCCTGCACCGTAAGTTTCCTCCTTCTCTCGTCTTCCGTGGTGGTTTTATGTTCTGGGTATCCTTTCCATGGCCATTTTGGTCCACGCACCAGAGATGAGCTAATACTAGCCCATACACAGTAAGAAAAGAAAGTGCATGAACACATATTTACATATCAGTTGGTATGCTCCTATCCACCAAATGGGATCGCGCCTGATGGGAGATCTGGCAACTGTCTGTCCATCTGTCTGTTTGTCTGTCGCACGCATTTTTCTCGGAGACGGTTATAACAATGGACACCAAATTTGGTGGAAAAGTGGGAACTGTGACTGTTCACGCATACAACGAGTTATATCCTTTCACCTCGAATATAAGGGGGGGACGTGCAAAAGGGGGATGTAATTTTTTTTTTCTCAGCCGTTCTTAATTTTGACATTTGTTGGAAAGGTAGGGAGTGCGGGTGGTCGAAACTGATCGGAACGGACCCATTCTCAGAAACTACCCAACCCAAAAATCTGAAAAATTCCAAGAGGCTGCCATTATATGGTGTTTCAAAGATAGAGGATGCCACTCTGAAGGGTGAGTACGCGATGGGAGTGTTCGTGGACATTGATCGGACGTGTGACTGTGTGCCTTTCCAAGAACTTTGTGGTACCGCCAGAGAGCATGGTGTTGATGAAACTTTAATAAAGTGAATCTATGCTACGTTAACGCAGAGATTGCTGTATGCTGAAATGTGTGTTGATCGCTGACAGCAGAAGCGATGAAAAGTTACCTCCAAGGCGCTATCGCCGCTTCTGTGGAGTATGTTGATTGACTCACTATTGTGCAAAGTCCAAAAATTGCCAATGCACTCTCAAGCTTATGGATTAACGTATGACGTGACTGTGCTAGTTGTTGGTTGAGATTTCGGAACCGTATTTAGAAATACACAAAGCACCGTTGATTTGATTGACAATTGTTGCCTCAGGCATGGACTTTCAGTAAATCCAAAAATAAACCACAGTGGTGTTATTTTCAAAAAGATCGAAAGTGAATATTCCTTGGCATCCAGAGATGTAGAATACAAACTTTTAACTCTCCGAATAAGTGAAATAACTTGGGGTTATTCTAGACAAGAAGCTTCTTTGGAACAAACATGACGAGGTAAAGTTGAAACGAATACTCACAGCTTGTGGGCTGTTTAAGGGGACCTTTGCCTCGACATACGAACTTAGGGCTCAGGAGTCTACGTTTCGAATAAAAACGAGGGAGGGGCTTTTCTTTGGGGCAATATGCAACGGTCTTCCAGGCTGAACTTAAGGACGGCAACCTGGGTGATTGACGAAGGGCAGGCACATCGTAATCTTTAACGATAGTGAAGCTGCATTGTTGGCGTTTACTTCAAAAATCGTCCAACCGTTTGAACTCTGTTTCTAAATTCAATACGGGGGAACTACTCTGGATACCCGGTCATTGTGGTGTAGAGGGAACTGAAATCATAGATGCCTTAGTATCATAAAAGAGGGTTCAATTTCCTCCAAGACCACACTGGAACCAATTGGAGTGTAGTAGTATTGGCAAATATTACTATCAAAAACTGAAAACAAGCTTCTCATAATGGCAGGTGGCAGAGTCTTAATACTGCAAAACACATCAAACTGTTAGTCAGGACCAAACAATCATACTGTAAAGTTTATTCTGGCGAAAAGCAGGAAGACTTGCAGGAGTAACTGGGCAAATGTTCAGAAAAAGGATGATATATGTTCATCCTGTGGACGCATTAGATATCAGGTTTTTGGTACTGATATGCTCCAACTGCAGCAGGTAGCACAACCACTAACGGAAATCCTGCGATACAGAGACCAATCCGGGATATTCCGTTAGACGGGGGAATCGAGTAGAATAGACGACTAGGGTCTAAGTACTCAGAGTCTTTGCCTCTCCTCATCCTCATACATATATACATAAAGACATAAGATTTGTATCTAAGCACACAAAACTACCAACTTGTTCGTGACTATAGGAGGTTAGTTTAGCAGTTTGTCTGATTGGCATCCTTTTCTGGTTTGCTACATCTGATCTTCTTTTCGTTGATTTTAAGACCAACTTCTTTTGGTACTTCGTCAGGGTTCCGATTCCAGATGATTTATACTGTAGCGCACAATTAGATCCACTGTAGTCTTTTGGATTATACAGTTATATTAAATAATGTTGGGACCAGTCCATCGCCTTGATTTAATCTGGAGTCTTTTATATAATGTGCCGAAACATCTGTTTTGTTTACAGTACTAGGCATTCGATACTTTCGTATTGCTGTTTAAAGTAAACCAAAATTTCAAGATCGGTAACCTTATATTCCTCCAATATTTGCTTAACTGAGAATATCTGATTAATGGTTATGTTCCTACCTTGAAATTCTCGTTTCTTCTCCCTTATACACAACAACATTTTCTGAGCAGGGAACCCATTCAATTATTTTCTTTTTTCTTTCTACAGATTTCGTTAGCGGTGCGTCTTAATTCTACTTATTTAAGGGGGTCATCCCGTGTGTCGGATCCGCGGAATCGATTTTTTCTTTTGGCATCAATTGTATCTAGATATAGTTTAGAATATATGGGCAAAGTGATTTTTTGATATTCGGAGTCGTTCGGAAATTATAGTGTTAAACACGTGATAAGTCACATGCCAGATTTAGGTCGATCGCCGTAATAAAATTCGTATTTATCGGTCCGAATGACGTTCGGATGACTTCGCTAAAAGGACAAGAATTGAAGCCAAGGCTGTACATGTGTTTCATGAAGAAACCTAAGGTTTATGGATTAGGTATAGCAGATTAATTGTCAGTTAAGGTTTTATGGCTAAAAATCGCATTCTACTTTTTAAATGCTTTTTTCTCGAAACCGCATGTTGAAAATCGGCTGCCACCATAGCCCAAAATCTATCCAACGAAATTCTTTCAAATTTTCACGACTTATTCAGAACATATTTCTACGGTCCGCAAACTAGGATAATTGAGATTCGTTCAGTAGTTTTTTTTTATTCATTGAAGAAGCCGTGAAAAAACACCAAAATTCGGAGAAAAATGTTTAACATGACACCAAAAATTTAATTTTTAATATTTTTTAATAGTCCTAGTTTGCGGAGCGTAGTTAAGTCTGTACGTTAAAATGCCGTTTACTTTTTTCTTTAAGATGATCACAGCGCCCTCTAGCGTAGCAGCAGAAAAACACCTTTTTTTGGAAATGGGTGCATAAATTGCACTGTATTTCAATAATCAACTATGCTATCGAGGTTGAAAAATTACTGTGCACGCTCAAGATATTAATAAATCTATGGTGAAAAATTCGTATTTGTATCTCTATCCAGTTCTTGACAAAAAATTTGCAAAAAAAACCAAAAAAAACGGCCTTCACACGGGATGACCTCCCTAACTCGTTAGTGTCTTGTGGGTCGCTCCTGATGTTGCTTATATGGAGCGTTTTTCTCATCGATTGATTCATTCCTTTTGCGTTAAAGTTCATGTCTCTCTGCAGCTTTCTTGATTGTTTTTTAAGATTTTGTGGAAAACAAAACCTTATTAAAATCGGTTTGCTGTATATCTCTCTGTGTGTCCGTCACACGCATTATTCTCGGAGATGGTTGTAACGATTCACACCAAATTTGGTGGAAAGGTGGAAACTGTGAACGCTCAAGCATACAGTGAGTTACATAATTCTACATTGACTTTGCAAAAGGTGGGTGTAAAATCTTTTTTCATCAAATATAGTCAGAAAGCCGGTATTAATTTTGACATTTTTTGGAAAGATGCGGAGTGCGGGGAGCCGAAACTGATCATTTCTTTAACGGACCCTTTCTCAGAAACCACCCTACCGAAAAATATGAAAAAAAATGCACAATGTCTTTATAAAAGAAATACACAAAACCTTTCATACTTGAAGCGTCCGGCTTCTGGTTTCTCGACTTGTTTTAGCTAACTCCGCTCCCTGGTATCGATTCTGGGTCTGAAGGATTTATTCTTCAGACACTCCGACGTTTTTCGATGCCATTTAATAGTTCTGCTACTTTTGCAATATCGAACGTGTTAGTTGGGGTTGGGATACCAGTTCCATTATTTGCTATCTGGCACTCACGTTTTGCTCTGACCCTGCTCCAGTTTTCGTTAGTTAATATATAATATATCGTGGAGACTGTGGCCTGCACTGTTTCTTTTCCGATCTACTCTTCAAAATCGCCGAGTACTATCTTTATGTGGTTTGAGAGCAAATACTGACTTAAGGCAATTATAGGATTAGTCTTTTACTAAGGCACCCATTGTCTTGCTTTGGAGCATATACGTCAATTAGCCAGACATTGCGAATTGAGAATCTAGTAACATGTTTATAGCACAGGTGGAGGCGTACAGTGTTTTGCAGTGAGGTTACCTTACAGTGAAAAATCTTTCGTGTCACCTTAACCCATCAGAATATGGAAATATATAATGGTAGTAATAAATACAGACATTACAACATAAGACCTGAAACATCATGTCGAGGCCAGTGTATGCCTTCATGCAAAGAAGGTTCTCATCTGAAATAACTCCCAGATACATTTTTCATTTCTTCGGAGAGTTGAAGGGTTATTCCCCTCCAAATTTTTGAAAAGCAAACACCATTCAATTTTCTACTTTTTCAAAGTTTACTGTGGAACAAAACCGTCCGCCTGTCCGTTTGTCTGTCAAACCCGATTTACTCAAAAAAGGCCGAACTTATTGGTCCGAAATTTGGTGAGGAGCTGTCTTCTACATCCCTTTACATATAGCAGGTGGTGCCATTTTGTATATATTCATGTGGAGTATTAAATGAAGGGGTTCGATTAGTACTCTTCGAGAGCGAGGGCTCAAAATGTGTGCGCCAAAAAGTGTAAAAGGTCTCGTTCTCAGAACCTATTACATAATATATATGTAACTGAAAAATTTTAAAAAATCACAGGCCCCAAAATATTTTCAGTCCCGATATCTGGACTAATAAAGTTAATAATGGTATATTATTATATTTTGGAAATTTACTCGAGACCCCCTCTTAAAGTCATCCTAGAAGTATACAATTTGACATCAGTTGGTGTAGTTTGCGGGTAGTGTTCAATAAGGCGTGGTACGTTAGCACTAGTGGTATTTAATTTACCTATATACATATTTATATGTATGTTTTTGCACACGGAGTGATACTGTAATAACTGCGGTAATTACAGCGTCTAGTTCCCCTTTATAGTTGTTACGGAGGGCTTTGTTGTGGACGTTTTCAGTATTCACTTTGACCTGATTGTCGGAGCGATGCTGCCAACTGAATAATCCCCAATTCCGAATCCGTTATCGTTTGTGCTATGGAAGCTAAAGTATCTTCTGAATACGGGCTCCGTCTCTACTTAATTGTTCAAACCTCCAAGTATAATTTTGATATCATACTTGCGACAGGCTTCAGGGTCGCTTTACTGCCTCGTAGAAGGTATCCTTGATAAGCATGTTGGTTTTTATTTAGCGAATGGGGTTTTAACGCCTTCCTGTGAATAGGACGCTCAACCAATCCGTCCGATATTTCTGCCGAAATGATGTTAAGGTAATTTGTGTGAAGTTCTCTGAGTTATAGTAGTCATCCTTCCCAGGACTTGACAAGAAGACTACCTTAATCGTTAGCCAAGAGGTAGGCACGTATCTCTAAACAAAACTCGCCAGAAAGATATTTCCTAGAGGTCGCTCTAGGTTTTTATACCCTCTTTTAGCATCGCTGAATAAATGCTTTGAAATTTTCAACATACAGTATAGTAGCTCTTACTTTTCCGCTGGTAACCACACTCTCGTAATCTTCTAGCTCCTCTTGCAGCACTTGAAGGGCATTGAAGGGCTTGTAGAAACCGGCAATCCTCACCTGTCCAATTCAATCACCTGTTCTTCCAAGAGAATCTGCATTGGGTCAAATCTGTAGTTTCTGAACGTACCACCTGGTTTTATAACAGAATTCGGGTGTTTGAAGTACAAATTGTTGGATCCAATTTGTACACACCCTATGTTTGCCATCATGAGATATTTTGAAATAATGAAATCAAATAACTTTTCTCTCAGGATACAGGCTCGTGCTCTTATGGATTTATTAATAATAATAATAATCGTTGGCGCAACAATTCATATTGGATCAGGGCATTGAAATGTGTTAGAGCAATTCATTGAAGACCGTAACGGTACACTACAGGATGACAGTATCCCGTAGGAGGCACTGTGGTCAGCATTGCGCTCGCCCAAGATTATTACCCTGGTTTGACTCAGGTACCCATTCACAACTGAGTCGACTGGTATCCGACGTCAAATCACGATGCAAATTCCACTGCCACCAGTGAGATTTGCGCCGCGACCATCCGTATGACAGCCTAGTGCTCTAACCACTGAGTTATCCGGACACATTATAACACATAATCATTGCCCTTTTTACTAATTCAGCACTACAAAGAACCCATGGCTGGCTGCATACTTGAAGTATTTTTCCAAAGTTGTGCGGTTATGCTGATTATAAGGAAATTGCTCCTATTGCCACCAATGCATGACAATGAAGGTCAATGATGCGAAGTAGACAAGTACCTTAAATTGAGCGGTACATGATGCAAGCGATGAATACTTTATAAGTCTTTGAAGTTCTCCTACATCGCGCTATCTCCAGGTATTCAAATTAAATCCCACCATTTTCCTTTTCCAGACAGCTTTTAGGGAGATCGAATTGGTGGACCTCGACGCAAAACTGGGATGTCTGGAGTTCCTTATTAAGGCAGACCTAGACCGGATACCGGTTGTTGCGCCGTTGATGATTATGATGATGATGGTTTTCCTTTTTATCCGGATGGCTCAAGTGGTTAGAGCGCTGGGCTGTCGTAGTGGAAGATCGCGGTTCAAATTTCACTGGGGGCAGAGGAATTTGCTATCGTGATTGGATATCGGATACCAGTCGACTCAGTTGTGAATGAGTACCTAAGTCAAAATCAGGATAATAATCTCGGGCGAGCGCAATACTGACCACATTGCCTCCTATAAGGTAACTATAATCCTGTAGTATACCGTTACGGTCTTGAATGAAGTGCTCTAACACACTTCAAGGCCCTGATTCAATACAGATTCTTGCCCCAACGATTATTATAATTATCCTTTTCCTTTTTCCAACTTACATATTTCAGTGTCTCTAAAATTGATGTGTACTCAATATCACTAAAAACCACAGATACCTTTGCATATTTCAAGTGACGTAAAAATAGGACATCGCCGGCCATTCCATTTCTTTTCCTTCACAATAGCCGCACTGTTGAAATTTCATTGCTACTCCAGCGAAACACTTTATATGGAATCCTGGTTATCACTCTATTACAAAGAAACCCTCTCGCGTGTCTTCATTCCGACAGAAGGAATTTGCCTACCTTCTTTTCGTAAAAAGCCTTCTTCTATTTTAAAAGAGAGTTCGATAGCCCTCGATCTGCTGTTAACTTTGTCAATAATTTATGCTTTAGACAATCCATTTCAAACTTTCTGGGACTTGATATCAGCTTTTGTTATCCTTTCTTTTCAGTGCAATAAAGGTAGTTTGGGGAGATACCATCTCAAGATGAAACTTTTTTCAGTTGTATGTTCGACTTGAGTTTCGAGAGTTGGCCGTATTCGGAGAATAAGAGCGTCACACTCAAATGAGAGCTATTGGTATTGATTAATTTGAAAAGGTTCTTTTTCTTCACTCCTTTTATGTAAACCGAGTTATATACAATTCTAGTTCAGTCATCTCTGTCTGTTCTTGATTTTTATTCACAAGCAAATACATATAACACAATTGTAGTGAATATTTAAATAAGGTGTCCCCCTTTTAACTGCAAAAATACAAATTACAATGTTGCTTTGGATGTGTTCTATGGCGCGAACTTAACTTCATCTGAGTTGGGAAGCAAAATTTCATTAAAAGTATACAGTAGAAATAGAATTAAAAATAAGATTGAATATTTTATCCATATTTTAGTGTGCCAACGACTTTTGGCCCGAGTTATGACAATACGTTCATTTCGTGCTTCGAATAGAACTCAGCTAACAGATCCATGTGGCTTAGGAGACAGAACTTCAAAGGGGGTTATATGATTGAGAATCATATTATTCTGTTAAGGGAAAGTCGCACCGCGCCCTTAAAGAACTATTGTGCCCCCCTTTTGCTGATTATAGGGTATTTATCATAGTATTTCAGGCAAGCCTATAACCGTTAGGAAATTTAGTATATTTTCTACTTCCAGGTCTTTCAACATTGCATCTGGCATTAAGTGTTCTCCCAGATGCCTCGACCTACTTTGTCCCAGATCGTGTATAGAGCTTTCATCACACTCCGCACAAAATCTGCA
The DNA here is from genome assembly GCF_905115235.1 of Hermetia illucens. Classification (NCBI taxonomy): domain Eukaryota; kingdom Metazoa; phylum Arthropoda; class Insecta; order Diptera; family Stratiomyidae; genus Hermetia; species Hermetia illucens. Next base: position 66,414,277 of record NC_051851.1, on the reverse strand, counting down.
GGCAGTGTCCCTAGATATCCCTAGCTTCCCAAGGTGATAGTTTAGCCGACAGTCACCAGTGAGAATTCCCACTATGATTCGGAGGTTCTCTTTGGTGAGGTTTAAGCAATCCTTTGTCGGCTACCCCCAATAAGCACCCTAGACTGCTTCATCCCTGATAGGCCCGCCCAGTATAGTTCCCTCAGCCGCTCTTCTTCATTTTTTAATGCCATAGCTATGAAACCGTTTCCGATTCCACGGAGGGGTTCTGGCCCGTGTAAAGGCGACCCTGCTCCCTACTTGGCTAGTTTGTCTGTTGCCTCATTGCCTTCCAACCCAACATGGCCTGAAATCCATAGTATCCAGACCTGTTTGGACAAGCCGAGCGTATATAGTCTCTCAAAGCATTCCCATACCAGTTTAGAATTCACCTGGACCTAAGCGCCTTGATCGCTGCTTGACTGTCGGTGAGAATAGCAATGTTCTGCCCCATGTAGTTCCTTTGGAGATTAAAGGAAGCACATCTGTTTATGGCGTATATTTCCGCCTGAAATATACTAATGTACCTACCCATTGGCTCCAAGTACATTTTCCATGGACCGATGACACCGGCACTCGTTCCCTATGCTATGAGGGATCCGTCAGTATGCCAAGTAATCAGTTGCTGGTTTAAGCCGTATATCCCAGCTACGCTCTTTCAGTTTGCCTTGTTACTCCAACGTGTTTCAAACTTGTTATCAAAGTGAAACCTCGTTGTCATGTAATCCGTTGGTATTAGTATTTGGGAATACCACCTAGAAAGAAAATCAATCTTCCTTCGGTTTAGGCAGCTCCCCGCCTCACTGATACTCCTTGCCTGCATCTGTATGTGCAGATGGACAAGGTTTAATCTCAAGAGGACTTCCAGGGATGCCGTTGGGCATGCCCTCATTGCCCCACTGTCTTTGGAGTTTATGTAACTCCCTGGCTTGTGTGTGTTTTTTCTGCCCAGGTTACTGCCCCAGAGGTAATCATTGGTCTTACTATTGCAGTATATATCCAAGGTAGTATCTTCGGGCTGCAACCCCATTCTCTTCTGTTTCTCGTTTCCTCTCCATATCTTGTAACCTTATGGCTTTCAGGGGACCAAGCTTACATCTCCTAGTGAATGGTGGTTTTGGCTAGACTGATGCGTAGTCCCACCTTCCTGTACCAGGCACTAGTAACCCTTAGTCCAGTTTTGATTCTATCACATAAGGGATCCTCATATTTGCCCCTACAGATTAAAACAATGTCGTCCACGTAATCCTGGACCTGTATTCCAGTACTTGTTAGCACTCCCTTGCGGCTCAGGGCATCTTGTATTTCTGTGTGCGATGTGTTGTCTTTTTTTGTTTGAGAAGGTGGAAATCTTCAAAAGACACTGGCCTGGACACGCCAACGTATGGGATTCTTACCCACTAAAACCAAAACCTAAAATCCTCCCAAGTCCTGTGGAACCGCCATAAGGTATCACATGACGGGGCGCAATCAGATCACTTCAGCTTAGTTACCTTTCGTCCCTATGAGGTGTGCGTAACTGCACTTTTCTCCTCTCTTCTGCCTTCCTCAGTTTGCTGTGGATAGATGCAATCATGGAGTTGATGCACATTCCAGTCTCTCTGACATGCTAACATTCTTCGCACCAGAGTTTCTGATAAGAGCACCTCTCCTAGAGTTTCCTCTAGGTGCTTCCTTTCTTCCACAAATCTTGGACAGTGAAAGAATGCTGTGCTCTGGATCCTCTGGGACTCTATTGCAGTTTGGAAAATCGGGTGAGATATTCTCCATGCCCCGTAAGGAACCGGGTAAGATTATAATTAATCACACCGTACCATTTCTTCAACCACTCCTTGATGGCAGGGATGAGCCTATGTCTACACTGACCCTTTTCCGAGCTTTTCCAACGCTCTATCCATTTATATAGAGATCTCTCCCTTTCAGCGCTCTTTGTCTGCGATAAAAGGGAGATAGACTTCGCATTGTGTATGTTCGTCATCTTATCTGCCAATATGTTAATGGGCATCATTCCCCTTAGGGCTGTTCTTGTATAGATTGCACTCAGTTTGTTAACGTTAAATGTGACTTGCTATGCCTTTCCCCAAACTGGAGCTACATAGAGCAGGGTGGAACTCACTACCTTAGCTATAAGTAACCTGAAGGCATGCTGTGGCCCCCATGTTTGGCATCTGCCAGGGCCAAAATTGCGGTGGATGCTTTGTTATAAGTATTGTAGGCATATTGCACCTTCGAGATGTTTTGCGGCAACATCATCATCATCAAAGGCGCAACAACTGGTATCCGGCCTAGGCCTGCTTTAATAAGGAACTCCAGACATCCCGGTTTTGCGCCGAGCTTCACCAATTCGATATCCCTAAAAGCTGTCTGGTGTCCTAACCTACGCCTTCGCTCCATCTTAGGCAGGGTCTGCCTCGTCTTCTTTTTCTATCATAGATATTGCCCTTATAGACTTTCCGGCTGGATCATCCTCATCCATTCGGATTAAGTGATCGGCCCACCGTAACCTATTAAGCCGGACGGTCATGGTATCGCTCAGAGATTTCGCCATTATGTAGGCTACGGAATCGTCCATCCTCATATAGGGGCCAAAAATTCTTCGAAGGATTCTTCTCTCGAAGGCAGCCAAGAGTTTGCAATTCTTCTTGCTAAGAACCCAAGTATACAACGATCTCAAAGTTATATTCTCCTATCTTTATTCTTCCCGTTTGACCAGTGGGGTTTGATATTGTTGGTTGGTTGATTTTCGGTGCTGACATTGCCACCATATACTTTGTCTTGCCTTGATCTGCAGCCCAAGATGTCGTGCAAATTGCCGCCTGCTCGATCTGGATGAAGGCAGTTTGTACGTCTCGGGTGGTTCTTCCCATGATGTCGATATCGTCAGCATAGGCCAGTAGTTGGGTGGACTTGAAGAGGATCGTACCTCTTGCATTTACCTCAGCATCACGGGTCACTTTCTCTAAGGCCAGGTTAAAGACGCTTTGCGACAACAACCAGGGTTATATCGTCAGCGTAAACCACCACGTGGCTTCCTCCGGAATCGGAAGATGAGAACATAGTTGTACATGACGTTCCACAGCAGTGGGTCCAGTACCCAGTGTGGAACACCCGGAGGGACAACATACTCCGGGGGTCCGTCATCAGTGTCATACCAAAGCCTCCTTTCTTCTAAATAGCTATTGACAATAGCTGCGCGATAAGTGGGAATACCAATCTTCGTCAAAAATTCCCGTATTAGGTTCCAATTGGCCTGAATTGAACGCATTTCTCACGTTCAGGGTCACCACCACGCAATATTTGCTAGTACTACTTTTCCGTGATTTGGTCCGCAGCCAAGCTAGCAACCACTTGGATGGCATCAATGATCTGGCTTTCCGGAACCCATACTGCCGATCTGCGAGGCTTTCCTGGCTCTTAACAACCGGGAGTAATCTATTGGAGGCTACTCGCTCTAGCATTTTCCTCACAGTGTCCAAAAGACAAATAGGTCTGTAGAAGGTTGGTTTGCCTGGAGGTTCACCAGCCTTAGGCAATAGTACTAACTTCTGCCGTTTCCATACTGCCGGAAATACCGCTTCGAACAACTCAGCAAACATGTCCGGTATGGATTTCACGCCAAGCTTAAGGGCCCTGTTTGGTACGCCATCCACACTCGGAGCTTCTTATCTCCTATTTTACCACAAATCTCCAGTTCTCAGTCTTCCACCAGTACTTTGGTGGTTCTTCTACTGGGGAATAAGCACCTCCTAGGTATGGACCCGTTACATGCTTTGGCGATGCATTGAGCCACATGGACCGCTCGTTTCGTAGAGGCGTCTGCTTTATTAGGTGCTCATCCAGAGATTTTGCAGACCAGCCTTGCATCTTTCTCGGTTTATAGCATGATGATCCTCTGCCCTATAGCCCCACACATAACTCAAAGAAGATTGCGTGATGATCGCTGTGGGTATAGCCCTTGCTAACGCACCAGGACACACTGCGCGCCAGTGCAGGGCTGACAAAGGTTAGGTCTATGAATGAGGAAGAGCCCCATTTTTGAAAGGCATTTACATAACCTTCGTTAGCCAGAATTATATCCAGCTATGCAAAAGCGTCTAATAGACTGCGGGCCCTTGCATTTGCCTCTCTGCTACCCCACTCAAGTTGGGTCCTTGAAGTCACCCGCAATCACCCTTGGACTACAGCCCCTTCCGTTGCGAACAAGACTGCCAAACATTTCCCTGGATTCGGACAGTGTTAGACTTGGTATGGCGTACACATATACCCCGTTTATTTTCGTCCACACAAAGCCACTGGCTGTCTGACCCCCGGTACATTGTATGACTAGTCGGTCGCACCACTAGTGGAATCTGTCACCTACACGTCACCGCGACGGTTTCTATAGGATTGGCTAATGGTGGGAATTTCTATCTCGGATTAGTAGGTGGTCTGCTCGAGTAAATCCTGACCAAGCCTGCAATGATTGAGGTTTATTTGAATAAACCTCATTTTCTCATTGAAGTCAGCGCCTTCCTAAATTTCGGGCATTTAGCACTTCCGGCAATATTCCGGTAATCCCAGCCCTCCTTCCCTTCGCACAATTAACATTTGGGGTCCCATAGACTTTCCGCAAACTCACAATGGACTCCAAGTTTTTCCAACTTGAACTGTTCCGTCAAGGCAGTGCAAATTTTTCCTTTGGATGTCATTTCATCGAGATCTTTGCACTGTGTATAGACCTCATGTTTTTCGGCCCTTATTGTGACATTCTTCCCAGGCGAGTTCTTAACTTGAGTTCGAAAGCCATCAGTTTTTCTCAAGCTGGATTTTTTCAGCTCAAACATGTTCACGGAACTGGGTCCTTGAAATTCTGCTGACTTTCCTGCCTAGATCCTTTAGGTTGTGGTCAGCTTTGACCCTTTTTAATATCCCCCCCGTAGGACAAATTTCCCCTGCTAGAATCAGTGGGCATAATCTAATGAAGATGGTACACTCTTTTGACCGTCCTCGGGAATAACGTTAATAAATAATGTGTTTAGCTTATTTAAATTCAAGGACACTCTGATTTTGTAATCAAGAATTGAATAAACACATTATCCAAAATAGATGTGCAGAGTAACTTAAAGCGACCTAAAAGCTTAACCCTGATCAAACGGGAATGGATTTATTGGTTAGTCCTTAGTTGAAAACACGGAATGATTTCTAGTTCCTTGATAGTGTAGTACATTCTTCTGGTAATCATTACTTCTTACTCATTTAGTACTCGTCAAATTACATAGGTATTGAGAAGATACCAGTCATTGGCGATAAAAGCCACTTATATACCTAATACAATTTCCTTTTGCACTACTCCTTTCACTATAAAATGTGTGTTTAACCATACTTGGAGATGTCGGGCATTGGTTCGGGTACCTCCCACATGCTAAGCGAGCACCATCTACCATCTGAGCTAAATCCCCGTTGAAGTAGTTTAAAAAGCAATCGTCAACCTATAATTAATTCAATTGACCATTCACTGAGTAAGATTGCACTAAAACCAATTGGCATGATCAACAAGTAGCGAAATGCTAACCCACACATTGTATCATTTATGTAAGTTCAACTGGGTTTTATTTAAACCGAACTTAAGTCTTGAAAGTCTTAGCTTGTCTCTAACATTGCTGCATTACCAGATTTGAAGAACGGTAAAAATAATATCCTGGAGATGCCGGGCATTGATCCCGGTACCTCTCACATGCTAAGCGAGCGCTCTACCATCTGAGCTACATCCCCGTTGAGGACCCACCAAACGTTGTTTAATTTTTTGATAAATTTGACCCACTTTTATCCAGCAAAGTGAATGCCAGATTAGTTCAAATCGTATCTTTTCTTCATCGTTGTTTGACTACGCTACATGCAAGGTTACCGAAAAAAAGATATTGCTACAATAACGATCAGAGTTTGGTATCGATGGGCGCGCTGTGTGAATAACAAATACCATAGCTGGGCGGGAATGGCACTCTACGGACGCAACCTGTAGTTACTATTTTACGGACCATGATAAGATAGTAGATTAATTAATATTCGAAACGTACTAAAATGTTATCATATCATCCAATCAACGAAAGATTTGTTAGTATAGTTCTTTGAATGGTGCGCAATGGTGAGAACATAAAGGTTGGTCAAATCAGCTCGCAGCATGCCAAAGCCTCCTATCTGCTGGCAGCGAGGTTAACAAAGACAAAGAACAACCCCTACATTTTTCTGATGCAAGAGCCATGGGTTGGTTTCAATAAAGTCTGTGGCATTGGATCGGTAAGGGGGACTAGGATCTTTTACAATGAAAGATCCATAAGACCATAAGAGGTAACCATGCTGAGACCGTTCTATTCTCAGGACCTAGTTACGGTCATCTTACAGTACTAGATTAATAGCGGGAGGAAAAACATCATAGTTTCCTCTGCTTATTTACCCTTGGTTCTTTGTGTCCTCCGTCGACGCAACAATTAAGGGATCTGATAGCATATGCAGAATCAACTATTCTCAAACTCTTAATAGATTGTGATACGAACGCTCAACATATTCGTTGCAATCCAAGAGGAGAGAAATTATTTTATTTCATCACTTCAGCTGGTCTCGTGACTGCAAACGTAAAGTGCGCCCCCACGTTCGAAGGACCGAAAAGAAATGAAATAATTGACCTAACAATCAGTACTTCAAAGGTGTTAGATTTGATAACAGGCTGGTGAATGCTAGACGAAGTCTCACTGTCATTCAATCTGATTATTGCAGGCGAAGATACTGTAATATAAAAACAAAATACTAGGAAACGGGATTGGCCAAATTTCAATGAACTTTTTAGCAATAAAGCACAGCTCCCGAGGTGACTAAGGACTCCTTTGGCGCTGTAAAATTAGTTGGTAGCTCTGAATTGCATACTTTTAGAGTGCTATGAAGATTATCCTAGGCCTACGCTTATTCCCAAGGCCCGGGGCCAAACTGGTGAAACAATGCCTTGGTGAAACCGGGAACTGCACGACTTTTGGACCGTGCTTATAAAAACAATAACAAGTCAGGAAACCGGAAGCTGGGCGCTTTGTGTATAAAAGGTTTTGTTTGCTTCTTCTGTAGGTACATTTGAGTATAGCACTATCCCATTTGTACGTAGCCCGTTATGTACATGCACTTAGCATGTCTGACTACACACTTTAGTGTGATATTGATATTTAGTTGCAGTAATTTACACGGTAAAGGCAACTTTGAGCTACTATCACTTTGTTATCAATAGTATGATTTTGATCAAAGTTGATACTATTATTAACTTAATTTAAACAGATATCGATATGGGGAGTATTTTGAGGCCTGGGCACCATATAGAGGCAGCTTCATGAATTTTTTTCAGATTTTTCGTTTGGGCAGTTTCTAAGAATGGGTACGTTAAGTCATCACATTCCACCCTCCCACTCCCCGCCTTTCTAACAAATTTCAAAACTAAGAAGGCTTCGAAAAGTGCTAATCGAGGCCTTTCATTTGATACCCCACATGACTATATTCGGTGAAAAAAATGTTCACACCCCCTCTTACATGTATGGGGACCCCCCCTAAATCTCAACGTAGAAGGATATCACTCACTGCATGTCTGGGCGTTCACAGTTCCCACCTTCTCACCAAATTTCGTGTCAATCGGTACAGCAGTTTCTGAGAAAACTGCGTGCGACAGACAGACAGAGAGACAGGCAGACATTGAACCGATTTTAATAAGGTTTTGTTTTGCAAACAAAGGGGTGGGGGGAGTGGCAAAAAAAGGTGGAGGGAGAGAGTTGGCGATTCCTGTAACCCATTTAAGGTGAATTGGAACACAGCAAAAGGGGTTGTTGCAAATGAAAAAGTGAGAGTTGCCATACTGTCCTTTAAACATTTCAGCAGCAATGCTAAAGGAGGGTATAGAGTACTTAGAACGAGTGACTGCTAAGAAATATTTTTCTAGCATGTCTTGTTTTTTGATACGTGTTTTGGTAGAAGGTTAAGGCAGTCTTCATTCCGAGACCTGTGAAAGATGACTATTCAAATCCGAAGAACTTCTGACAGATCAGCTTGACCTCATTCATGCAGACTTGTTAAGTATCACATTCGCGGGAAGGCGCTAAGGTCGCACCCACTAAATGAAAACGAACATGCTTACCAGCGTGGAAAGTCCTGTGAGTCAGCTCTTCATTCAAAGATAGCGGATGCAACTCTGAAAGGTGAGTACGCAATGAAAGTGTTCGTGAATATTGATGGGGCGTTTGACTGTGCGCCGTTTCAAAAACTTTGTGATGCCGCCAGAATGCATGGTGTCGATGATGCTTTAATTAATTTATTTATGGTATGCTAATGCAAAGATTGCTGTCTGCAAAAGGCATTGTCGGTCGCAACAGAAGGAACGAAAGGCTGCCTCAAGGAGTTGTGCTATCGCCTCTTCTGTGGAATATGCTGATCGACTCATTACTGTGCGAACTGCAAAATTTGCTAATACACGCTCAAGCTTATGCTGTTGACGTGGCGGTGCTTGCTGTTGATCGGAATCTCTGAACGATCTGTTGAAATTTATAACATGCTGCTGACTGATTGACGATTGGTGCCTCAGGCATTGACTTTTAGTTAATCCAAATAAAACCACAATGGTATTACTTCTAAAAAGGGGAGAACATGATGGACTTTGCCTCCCCGCGATGAGAGGCACAAACCCTCAACTCTTCGAAGAAGTGGAGGGAGTTACCCTAAATGAAAAGCTTCGTTGGAAGAAACATGTAGAAATGAGCTCTCACAGTTTATGGGCTCTGCAGACGGACCATTGCCTCGCCATAGGGACTACCTCATGTGGTAATGTGGATGTATATTGCTATCGATGTTCACTTATGCATCCGTAGTGTGGTGGGTTAAGGTAAAAGTTTTCACTGTAAACTAGTCACACTGAAAAGAATTGTGTGTCTGAGTATTACCGGTGCCATGGGCAAGACATACGGCGCAACTCGAAATGCATTGCCCAATTTGCAGCTCCTGCACATATTTCTTCAAACCAGAATAATTCGCTTGGATCTATTGGGAAACAACTTACCTGGGGGACACAAAGCGTTGGAAGAGTTACTGGCAAAATGAATCCAGTTCTTGTATACCCATCGCTCAAAAACAGAATAGGGTCTTGGAGCAGGGGCCTACCTCTCGAGAAAAAACGAGAAATGGGCTTAGCCTTTGCGACAATATTCAACGGTTTTTCAAACTGAAGTAGATGTGATCCTCAGGGCGGCAAACTGGATGATTGATGACAGTTGAAAGGCAGGGGCATTGCAATCAATAACGATAACCAGGCGAAACTAAAGCCCTTGAGTAGTACTTTGATCATCTCGAAATTCGATCAGGAATGCAGAGACCGTTTGAACTCTATTTCTAGATTCAATACCCAATACTAGACTACATCAGCCGCACACTATTCGAGAAACGGACCTACCGCTAAGTCAGTTAGGTTTCAGCTGATCAGTAACGGGCATCTAATTAAATCGACCACCAGTTCTTCTGTAGTCTTGTAGTGACCGCGGCTCAGTGACGGGAGTGGGATTTCATTTCATTCGTAGTGTGCAATTACCTTAAATTTCGCCATATATTGCACATTATTAAATGCATTCGGGCGAATTGATCATGACAAAGGGGAATGATCTGCCGAATCCGTCAACATAGTGCGTATGTTGCTGGCAACCTAAACTCTAAAAGTTCAACGCGATGTAAGCGGCACCAGGACCGGTTCATTGTAGAACTGGAACGGCGGCGAACTGGGGATATGACATTTATCAAGGAAAACAATGGTTAATGAAGGGAGGGGAACGAGTTGTCTGAGGAAAGAAGTCGGTAGCAAGTGGAGAGGAGGGTAATTTTTAATATTCATCATCATCAACGCCGCAACAATCGATATCCGGTCTAGGCCTGCCTTAATAAGGAACTCCAGACATCCCGGTTTTGCGCCGAGGTCCACCAATTCGATATCCCTAAAAGTTGTCTGGCGTCCTAAACCACGCTATCGCTCCATCTTAGGCAGGGTCTGCCTCGTCTTGTTTTTCTACCATAGATATTGCCCTTATAGACTTTCCGGGTGGGATCATCCTCATCCATATGGATTAAGTGACCCGCCCACCGTAACCTATTGAGCCGGATTTTATCCACAACCGGATGGTCATAGTAACTAGTCTGGAAATTGCTAACTAATATTATATTATGCATGTCCAGTTCGAACATTGGAATGGTCAGAATTGATGAGAACTAGATTCTCGAAGGCAATAGAGTACCGATGGGGAAGAAGTGTATAAGGGAATACCGATAAGGAAGAAGAGTAACGTTAAAAAAATCAAAACTAACTTCAAGGGCAGAATTGCGCAGCTTGTGAGGAGCTATTTAAGTTACATTTATTGAGTTTTTTGTTTACCGAGCTTTCCAAACATTTTATTTATTTTACCAAAATCCCTCATCAAAACCCATGGGCACTAGAACCGCGATGAACTACATGTTTTGGCAATGGGCCAGTTCGGAAACTTCAACCTCGGACATTTTAAAAACGAAAACAGATATCGAAAATGTTTACTCCTTAGTTTACTCTTATATTGGGCCATTATATCAGAATCCGTCGTCAAATTGCGGGTCCACCATCGTGTCCATATATGATATTCGGCATATTTCATTAAGCCTAGAGAATGGAAAGAAGTTAATTTTTTTTAATTCGGATGCCCTCGGCCCAGTTTGGTCATAAAAACATACATCAATTAATGCAAAATTGAGTTAAAGGAAATTTTGTTGTATATTTTAAGCTCCCATTTAAATCATATTGAAATTTCAGAACAATCGTGCATTATTTTCTTGTTCAAAAAAGCAGATAACGTTGCGACCCCCTCCCTGTGCTACTACCTTAATTTGTAATGACAAATATACAAACAAATACTATATCCATTACTTATAACTTACTTTACACAAGAACCGACAAAATTTGTGAGATATCGACCGAGACTAAATACGCATTTATGAAAATATTGCGTAGATGCACAGATGAACGTCTCCACACAGCACACTAAGCTCATGCAAAAACCTATAAACAAACATTCGGACACACCGGCCGACTCCAATTCCCGCCTCGCTGCCGCCATACCATCTCATTCATTCTCCGCGCTACACACGCTGCGTACTTACGTTTTTGTTTACGTTTTTCTACGAGTCTGCAAACTACGAATCTGCACATTTCCAGGAATGTGTCTCATTCCCGCCTTTCCACTGCGACACCTCCAACTGGAATATTGGAACCTGCAGAGTTTACCTCTCGCTGCACACCCTTCCAATATAGTTCCCATGTGCAGTTTCCAGTGCCGGCATTCCCTTCCAACTGTACAGTCTGCAGCGCGAGCAGTTGGTCTGCACACCGACAACAACAACAACTTCCGGTTGCTCGAAGCACTCCGCCGAGCGAACAGTTTAGTTTCGTTTGAACCGATTCCGTGGGAAGTTCTGTGCGGTGCGTGTTGTGAGCCCCTCGCGCTTCCGCCAACTGTCAGCCCGAGGCCGTGTTTTTGCAAGCGTTCGGTGCCGGTCCTTTGTAGTCCTTTTCAGTTTTTTACTACGGAATTTCTGTGCGGATAGATTGTACGTGGAGGGAAAATGGTTGAGGTGGTGTCGTGAGAAAGGAATACCCCGAGAGGCGCTGGGATGCGCGTTCTGGCGAGGATATTTGAATGAATTGTGCGGCCGGAATGTGAGGTCTCGGTCTAGTGAGCGAGTGGAATTCGGCTATGGATGAGGTTCTCTGTGGGTTGACGAGAGTGAGGAAGCTGCCGTGAACGTAGCAAACTGCGGAGTGAGGTGTTCTGTGTGGAGTTGAGTGCTCGAGAGTTACTTTGCAGGTGGCGAGGACTTTGCGCGCGAATTGCAGTGATTGGCTTCGTGAAGTGAAGAAAATGCGTGAAAATGCCGTTTGTGCAACGTGTCGTCAGTCCTACGTACCTCTCGCGGTCGCGACCGCGCTCGCGGGCATACCGCAACGGGCCCGGACCAAGGGCAAGCTCGCCGCTTGTTCGCAATCCCAAAGCCGCGGCTCCAGGAACATCTACCGGAAGCGGTCACAGCCTTGCGAGTGAGAGCGCCGGCAACCATGTTAACGGAGGTGCCGGCAACCCTGGCGCCCACCTTGATCCGCGGACGTCTTCCTCCGTTGATGCGAGCGACGTCCTCGTTAACGGAACGATCAGTAGCGCCGCGGCGGGCCCAACGGCCCTTGGGAGTGGCGGGGCAGGTTCTTCGACGACCGGTAAATCAGGGTCCGCCGCGGCCGTGCCCTTGCCCGCGCCCTTGTCCATCGTGTGTCCGACCGCACCGTCGCCGGTGGTCACAGGGCATGAATTCGAGTCGGTCACCAACATTACCTTGAGCAATGCCTTGCGGCAGTTGGCGTCCCTCGTGCTGATCGCCAACGACATTTTCTCGGAGTTGAATGCGGAGCTTCAAGCGATCGGCGAGCGGTCCAAGGGGATTAAGCATCGAATCGTCGTATTGGAGCAGAACGTGGAGCGGTTCGACCCGAAATTGGTGCCAGTTCGTAAGTGTCGAATGTTTTTTTACAGGACTAGAATTTGGATTGGGCTCGAATTAGTCGTTCGAAACCAGGAGGCCCAACGCTTTAGGCCCTTGGAATAATTTGGCAAGTTAAAAGGGGCATCCAACTCCTTTCTGTTATCCCGATCCTGCAAGGATCCCAACTAGAACGCCACATTTGCGCGAAATGTAATTGAGATTTACTTCTGATCGTGACCAATACTTCTTGGATTTGAAGTAACATTCTGTGCTTAAACAACGTAGGTCTGGCAGTGGTGGTGGTTTTGGTTGTAACTGAAGGATATTGAAGACGTGGGAATAAGTGGTGAATAATGGCATCATTAATTAGTTTATAAGTCTTTGTGACTAATAAAATTGGTGCAAAACTTTGGATTACTTATGTTACAATCCAATGCCTATGAAACCTGGATAGTGGTTAAGGAATTTGCTCGTCAACTGACAGCAAGGATCTTACAGTTTCCCACAATTTCCTCTCCGCTTTTCGGTTTAGTGCCGCAATGTCGTCCGTCCTATCGCCCTCTATGGTTCTGAGTGTTTGCTAACTATAAAAAAAAATGAATGGCGTCTTGCAGTAATGGAGACGAAGATGTTGCCTTGAACTAAGGGCGTGACACGTTTCGATCACATCCGAAATGAGGATATCTGTGATCCTTATGGGGTTACACCGATCGTGGAAAAATTGCGAGAGAGGTGTCTTCGATGGTATGGTCACGCAACTCGCACTAATGGGAATTCATTTGCCAAGATTGGTCTGAACATCGAAGTCGATGGTAAATGACCAAAAGGCAGACCGAAACAATGGTGTCTTGATACGCTGGATGGGGATTTAAAAGCTTCGATATTGCATCCAGATCAGGCATTTGATAGAGCCAAATGGCGAAACCGATCACGACGAGCCGACCCCGCGTGTGAACGGGACAAAGGCTTAAGAAAAAGAAGAGAAAAGGTTGTTCTTTCGTCCAATCATGACTTTCCTTTTTGAATGCAGTCTAAATAGAATTGCTTCATCTTGAAAGTGTGGCAAGCTAAGATGTTTCCTAAGGAGTACTAGGTATATCAAAAAGTTCGGGATTGAAATGAAAACGGGGATTAATAGTTGTAAAAATTACTTTATTATTCTGTGCGATCTTCCTTAACTTTAACAAACTTATTCCAATGATTCTCTAATTTAGAAATCCGATCCCTATAGTGGCTCTCTCGAAGGTCTGTAAAATTCCCATTGATTTCAGCTATTACCTCATTATTTGCTGAAAATCGATATCCACGCAAGAATTTTTTGAGATGTGGAACTAGCCAGAAGTCAGAGGGCGCTAAATCTGCCAAATAGAGTAAATGCTGCAATTCGTGCTTTATTTCCGTGATTTTAGGTACGGTTTTATGAGCTGGGGGAGTAGATGCATTGTCTTGATGTAAAATTACTTTTTTCTTCAGGGTCAGTCACGGAGGATGGATCGGGTGCAGGCGTGTTCTCGGAGAATCCGATTATAGAACTGGCCCGACCCCTCGGAAAAATGACGACCATATTCCAGGCGGAGATATATGCCATTTCATTGGCAGCAGAAGAATGTCTGCGACAAAAATGGAGGGGTCGCACCATTCGAATCTGTTCCGACAGTGGGGCGGCATTATCAGCACTAGATGGCAACAACATATCAAGCCAGTTGGTGTGGAGTTGTCGTCAGGTGCTGCTGAAACTTGGCCGACTGAACGAAACATTCCTAATGTGGGTACCGGGGCACTCTAACATCGCCGGTAATGAGGGGGCTGATAGACTGGCTCGCCGAGGGTCTGGATCCACAATGGTGGGCCCAGAACCAGCTCTTGGAATCCGACCATCTACTGTCAAGTCTACTCTGAAAGGTGAAATTGCAAGGATTCACGCAACCGAGTGGAGAAATTTGGACTCTTGCCGGCAAGCGAAAATCCTTGTAAAGGAGCCTAGGGCCACTAGAGCGGCATTTTTGTTGTCCCTTAAGAAGTGGGACATGAAAACCCTAGTAGGGCTTTTGACGGGACACTGCCCCTTAAACTACCATATGGGAAAGATTGGGGTAGTGGTTTCGGCTGTGTGCAGCCAATGTGAGGAGGAGGAGGAAACTGCCCTGCACTTTTTATGCAGCTGCCCGGCATCCTCAGATCTCAGACGAAGACACCTTGGCAAGGTTTTCTTCAATGAAGAATCTGCACACTCTCTGCCTCTTGAGAATGTTCTCAGATTCGCTAAAGCCTGCGAACACCGTATGCAGGAAGCCATTGAATAGGCAACTTACGGGGATAGTACAATGGGCCTAATAATGGCCTGAGTGCTCGGAGCTGCGGCTCCCCCCATTTAACTAAACTAACTAACTAACTAACTTTTTTCTTCTTCAGAATAGGCATTTTCTCATGAATTTTCATGTGCAGCTGATCAAAAAGGTTACAGTAATAATCTTGGCTTATTGTTTTGCCAGTTTTAAGGTAATTCACTAACAAAGTTCCTTTGGCGTCCCAAAGCACTGACGGTGACACATTTTTAGCTGAATTCTCCTCACGAACTCGCTTGCGTACCTAAGATTCGGATGAACGCCACTTCTTAGTTCCTTGATTCAAGATCATGGTGATAGATCCAGCTCTCATCCACGGCGATGAATTGGCACACAAAAACCTCTTATTTTTCCTAAAACGCAAATGTCACATTCGGATGCGTTTTTGTTTCATTGTTAAAGAACGCGATACCCGCTGCTCGCACAGTTTTCGGAAATCAAAAATTTCACTTAAGGGGGTCATCCCGTGTGAAGGCCGTTTTTTTGGCTTTTTTTAGAAATTTTTGTGAAGAACTGGATGAAGATACAAATACGAATTTTTCACCATAGATGTATTAATATCTTGAGCGTGCATAACAATTTTTCCAGCCGAATCGCATAGGTCGGTATTCAAAACACCCATCTCCAAAAAAAGGTTTCTGCTGCTGCGATCTCTTACAGAAAAAAAAGTGAACGGCATTTTAACATACAGACTTAACTACAGTCAGTAAACTAGGATTATTAAAAAATATTAAAAACTAAATTTTTGGTGCCTTGTTAAACCTTTTTTTTTTGAATTTAGGTGTTTTTTGAAGACTTCTTCAATGAATAAAAATATGAATCGCAATTATCCTAGTTTGCGGAACGTAGAAATATGTTCTGAATAAGTCGTGAAAATTTCAAAGAATTTCGTTGGATAGATTTTGCGCTATGGTGGCAGCCGATTTTCAACATGCAATTTCGAGAAAAACGCATTTAAAAAGTAGAATGCGATTTTCAGCCATAAAACCTTAACTGACCACTAATCTGCTATACCTAGTCCATAAACCTTAAGTTTTTTGAAGAAACACATGTACAGCCTTGGCTTCAATTCTCATCCTTCTAGCGAAGTCATTCAAACGTTATTCGGACCGATAAATACGAGCTTTATTACGACGATCGACATAAATCTGGCGTGTAACTTTTCACGTGTTTAACACTATAATTTTCGAACGACTCCGAATATCAAAAAATCACTTTTTCCATATATTCTACAATATATCTAGATACAATTGATACCAAAAAATTCGATTCCGCGGATCCGACACACCGGATGACCCCCTTAAGGTATGGCTTACATTGCCCGTTGAGATGTTGACGGCTTCCACTAATTATTTCTGTGTCATTTGACGATTTTCCCAAACCATATCCATGTTTTCTGGTGCTTTCCTGCTCGTAGCTCACCTTCAATGCTTATAAGACATCTTTTAAATTCAGCAGCCCACTTATAAACCTTTGTTTTCCACCCATTGTTGGCCTCAAATCTCTTTTACAAAAATTTAATAAATGTACGAGGTCCGATGTTGCAAAATCCACTAACATGCCAACTAAGGCTTGGAAACAAACACAGAGCGAGTTGAAACTCAGGGGATGCTTTAATAACAGATGGAATGTTAAAATGTGATCTAAACCCTAGTTTTAATAACAACCAATAGATGCTGTCCCGCGAACTTTTTGATATACCTAGTAAAACAAGGGGATCATCTTTAAGAATTCGAAGGAAAGCACTCATTTGCATGCTCCTCCTAAAAATACTTTGAAAACCCGACCAACAAGACCAGGCGGCTGCATTTATATCCTTCCCGTACAGAATAAACTACCTGCAACATGTTAGACGGCAAAGTTGAATAGCTCCCAAGACTTTGGGTGTGGAACGCGCTGCAGCACTAAACAACGGATTGCACTTTTCTCAGATTAGAAAAAAAATGTTTCATTTGAGACAAAGTACTTTTTAGAACAATTAATTTCATCTGCAAAGTTTTCGTCAAATGTAGAATCTCCGTTGCAATTACAGCGAAAACTCTCATGGGCGGACACCGACCGTCGAGCAATTTTTGTCCGCTCAAGAGGGGTGTCCGTCCATAAGGAAGAATAATACAATTTTTCGAAAAATCTGTCGAGGGAGGTCACCTTTGTAAGCAAAGAAATACACTTTAACATGACTAACTTTTTATTTTATTCTTTACCAGGCAAAACTTAAATTATTTACATTATATTTTTCAAAAAACTCGGAAATTGCGGACTGACGTAACATTTGCTGTTTTTTTTCCAAAAACAGTGTTTGAATATGTCCATCTAAATTTTTTTAATGCTCGAAGGCAATATAGTCGTTTTTACATAAAAAAAACTTTAAGGCTGAAATTGTCCTCAAAGCAGGCTGGTTTGACAGCACCTCAGTATCGCAATCCTCTTTATCTAATCAGATTTCCCTACTGGAACAGTCGGTCTTAGGCTCTGGGAGTGTTGATGGGGACTCAGTTGGTAATTCTTTATCGATTTCGAGGAATTCTGTTGCTTCGGAATAGCCCTCCCCAAATGTTTCTGCCAACTGAAAAATAGAAGACAAGGTTGCGAAGGGCAAGTCAGAGTTGAATTCTTTTGATTCAGAATCAGTTTTGTCAAATTCAGCTTTTCTAAAGTAGTTTATAATTGTCACTGACTGCACCTTAATCCAGGCTGCTTTTATGAAAAGCACAGCCTCCAAATCGTTGCCAAGATGTGTTTAGCATGCATGTTTCGATAGTGAACTTTGAAATTTTTAAAAACGCCTTGATCTAACACCTGATAAGCTAATGTCATATTGCTTGGAAGAAAAATAATTTATATGTTTTGTAATTGCAAGTCTCGAGGATGCGAAATTGCATTGTCTAGGAAAAGCAAAATTTTTCTTTATTACTGCCTAATTTTTCGGTCGAATTGGTGGACCTCGGCGCAAAACCGGGATGTCTGGAGTTCCTTATTAAGGCAGGCCTAGACCGGATACCGGTTGTTGCGCCGTTGATGATGATGATAAATTTTTCGGTCAAATTCCATTAACCACTAAGTCATTAACTCGCATGTCATCCACGCCTTTTTATTGCCAAATTATTGGCAACCGCTTGATGTCCATGGAGGCAAATGCTCTGCTTTTTCTCCTGGTAAATTAGCATACAGTAACTTGTCAACCTTTGTTTGGACAATTGCCCGTGGCACTTATCCGATTGAGAGCAAGCGTTTTGTTGGGTAATGCTCTAAAGAAACGACCTGTTTCGTTCTTTGTATCATCAGGTCAAATTCCATCATCTCCATTCATACATTTTTCGACAACGATGCTTTCCTCAGTGTGCACTTCAAAGACTTCAGGTTGTTTTGAGGCGGCTTGGAAAGCTCGAAACCCTTACTGTACTGTGCTGTATATCGCGTTCTACAGGATTGAAGCTTATACCAAAGTTTATCGTGATGACGTAGTCATTAGGTTCCTTATCTTTACCGGAACAAACTGAATTTCCTTAGAGGTTGTTCTTGATCAGCTCAGTTAAAAACAAGGTGCATTTGGTTTAAAAAATGAACAACACCCTGTCGGCCAAATCGAACGCATTTTCAATCTCCAACTTCATCATAGCATCACGTCTCTTAGAAATTAATTTAGAATGTAGAATAAGTTTGGTAAAATTAAATTGTAAATGGAAATGAACATTTCTAGTTCTTCCATATCTTGCCTCTGTGGCAAATTGGCAATATGATGATGGGTCTGCCGATTGTTTATTAGACTTCAGTAACGGAAGAAGCCTCTACCTCTTTCACTAAGGGGGTTAACTTCTTCTCCAATGTCTTTCACGTACTAATAAATCGATCGGCCCTGGTCTTGACAATGAAGTTCGGAATGACATTTAAGTATTTAACGTTGTTTTCCCCGATTCTTTTGCATTTTTTCACAAGTTCCATTTCAGTTGCTGCAGCCATGGAGCAGCACAAGACAAGCACAAGATGATTTTATATTTATTTCGATCTCTTTATTACGTTTGAGAGAGTTCAGTCACTACAGTAAGGAGAAGATGTGGTCAGACCAGCAATGGTGCTCGATTCCTAATTTCCTTAGAATAATCCTTTATGCTGTTTCCATGGAACTCAGGTCCATGATTGCTGGTGCCTGATTAAGCTCACTCGAAAGATCCCGGTAGGCTTTCTCATACAAAACCGATCTCGCTCTGACTTCCTGCAGTCCCTAAGTTCTCGATTTTATCTTTATCTTCTAACATTCGCGGCGCATCCTTTTGAAGTGATTTCCCTGACTAACCTGGTTATTCTGTTTCTGACGAGGGCAAGAAGTTTTTTTTAACTATAAATCGGTTTGAGAAAGTAAAGTGAGAACCCCATCTACTATTTCGAGCTAATAGCATTATAGAAACAGGAAATACGTTCTTGCGGTGCACGTAAATATTATACATAAAAACCAGTTTTTGTTTGGAACAACGGTAAGATTCGAATGCATTTCTTCTATCCAATCTCCCCATAAAAAAGATGCATTCAACTTTTCATATTTATTTACTAGTCCGCCCATGTTCCTTTTAATTTTTCACATAAAAAGAAGAATAAATTTAGTAATCAAATTATTCCGAAACCGCAATGAAGCCTCACCTCCATAACTCTCATATGATACTCAACGATGGGGACTGGGAAGCGACTTGGTTAGGTGAATGGCCGTGCAAAGAGATGAAGACTCTTGAATTGATTAAATTTCTAACTTTGTGGTTGATAGCGAAATAAAGCCATTGAATGAAACTTGACTAAGAATGAAAGGCTTTTGTGGTTTCTTGGGTGGAAATATACATAAACTGGCACGACACTATTGCAGTAGTGGCTAATCTGCTATTTTGTGAAAGATTGTAATTTATTGGGTTTGCTCGTTAGAGAGGCTATAAAGGAAGTTTTGCGGGACCAATTTCGGATGTTAATAGTCAGTATTAAATACGAGAAGTTTTATAGGCTTCAATGAGGTCAACCCATAATATTCCTAGAACAGCTCTTTCGAAAGATTAGAGAGATAGATATCTTCGAACGCGTATCTCCAACAAATACTTGAAATATCTGAACACAGTACTATCGGAGCTTCTAATTGACTCCCTATCAAAGACAGCAATCTCAACACCTTCACTTTTTGTCGCGGTTTCCAGTTCGATGTTAATATTCCAGAAACATTCTTGCTTTAGAACCGACTGCAAGAAGATTGATTTTTTCATTTTTCAACTTTTGTCTTGCCTCTAATTATTTTTTTTTATGTAATGCTTACGTGTCTCTCTTATCTGAACAGTTCCAGTCGTGATTCTGAAGTACACAAGTGGAAAGTGCTTTAAATTTTCGTAATCTTTGACATTCGATAAGTGCGTTATCAACCCAAAGTAAATACTGCGATTCTATATTTAAGTTTCTTTTTATGTAATTGTCACCAAATACGAAAACATAGTCTGAGATGTTCATAATGAGCGTAGGAGATGATGTAAGGTGTTGATGACTTTCGCAAGGTTTCGGAGCCTTTGTTTTTATTTATATAAACTTTAAAAGGGTTTTTCAATTACTGATTTTAGTTAGTAGATAGATAGGCAGGTTACCGCAAAGTTACTCGCGGTCGCTATCCTCTCCTGGGTATATATTTCCATCTTCGCCAAGACTTTCCAGAGAATTTACGTCTTTTTTCAACAGTTGTGCGGTAAAGGCAATGGAAGGGGGCGCCCTTTGGCCCTGATAATTGTCGTATCAGGCTTTGTTGTATACAACAATAAAATTATTCAGCAATGTTTATTTTAATCAACCCATCTGCCATTCACTTTTTTATCATTGTTCTCTTTTGACGCCCGTCCATTGGTGTACAACGAGAGAGAGAGAAATAAGAGAAAACTGCGTAACATTGAGAAGTTTTACGAAGAATATCTAGCAGTGGTTAAGTTAAACCCTTGACGGCGAGAGATTTGTAGGAAGTATTAAATGCCGAAGAAAAGGCCAAGGTTGGTAAAGTTGACAAAGAAGCGGACAACGAAATGTCATTTCGCCGGTAATTTGGAAGCATCTTCATTTTGTGTTCATAAAAAGAGATCAACTGAGAATGTCTGAATTGTGCAAAAAGATTTCGGCCCCTTGATCATCTATCATCTTTTAACCTCATAGTGTTTCCTTGTAATGTCCGTGTTCCATTTTTATGGAGGATGACGATGACGATCTTCCGGCAGTTAAATTAATCGTAAGAGTTCACGTGCCGTAAGGGAGGTTAACCGAAATAGTGCACTTAGAATCTGCAAACCAGGTGACAAGAATGCAGAGGGTCACGTGTTGGTCTATTATTGACGTACCTTCTTGTGTTTCGATTCAGACAGTGATGAAACCATGTCTTGATAATAAGTGATAGTATGACTGAGGAAGCCTTGTGCTCTTTGTCAGTATAACGAACAAAAAGGTTCTGGCAAATTTCCAAACAAAATTTTTTCTGATCAGAAGACAGGAATTGCTATTCACCGTTTCGCCTACATAAATGTGAATTATATTGAAGCACCTTCAAATTAGTCTCTCAGGAACCAAAAATTTCACTAATAATTGTAGGCTCTAGTGAACTGGATGAACACTCTAATCAATGACGAGATGTCGGGCGGTTCATTTGAAGGTTTCGGTAAAAAATGAAGCCAGGAGAGGGAGTAGAACATTAAAAATATGAACTATAGTGTGATGAGTCAAGGTATCTCAGATGTTGAAACTACTAAGAAATAGTTCTAGATTTTTTAGAATGCTTGCACATAGAAGGCAAGGACATGCTTTTCACGACCAGAATTGAACACTTGGTGCCGTCCGGATTTTCGATCCAACAAGCAGCTGGATGAACTGTAGATTGTTCAGGAGCGACTGACAGGCCTGCCTGGCCGTGGGTGGATGGCTTTATGAGGAACAAAAAAAATAGTTGAAATTTAACATTGAGAAAGAAGACTACTTCCAGGAAATTTATCTCTCGGCGCATTGTTTGAGTTTGTATGGTAGAAAAAGCATTGCACATGTTTGAAGTCCTTCAATCGCTTGCGCGTGAAATATTTTGTGCATTTACTCTGGTGGTAGCGTCAGGTATGTAATACAGTGCATTGGTATGCAGCCACGTGGTTGCAGCTTTTCATGGCTTGCCGCAAAAAAATATCCGGAAAAGCCATCTAGACACCATCGACACACCGACACCAATGCATGAATCACAAGAACCACAGTTCAGGTAACGACCTCGTACCAACCCCGCGAATACAATGACATTCCGTATCCCCTAGAAATTTGATTTGCTCCTCTTGTGTGTATTCTTTTTGGATCCGACTTATTTTTCACTTAGATAGGATTCCATACAGGAGAGCACATTGAACAATTGATCAACGGAATCGAAAATTTTTGAGGGAATCAGCATGGATTGTATAGGCAGGTTTTTTTTTGAATCGGAGACTTCATGACAAAACTTAAACAGTAGGGCACCGCCATTGTCAATGCTGCTCATTCACGGTGAGATTTCCAAAATAAGACGAAATTTAGTATTTTATGTTAGCCTAGAAAATTTTGAAAATGTTTTTGGACTGAGCAGCTATATGCGAAAATGGAATGGTCCTGAAGATAAATGGAATGGTAACCAGCCATGAAAAGAGAAATGAGGGACAGATAGAAGCGAAACTGAGGAAAAATCATCTCGAAGAGCCGACGTGCTAATTCAGAAGGATAAGGTATAAGATTAGTGAATTTTACATAGCTCAAAAGGAGGTGAACTTTGTACCCAAAAAATAGTTCGAGATTGACTGAGATTAAAATTTAAGGTGAATATCGCAGTGCAGTGAGAAGCACATCGCATTTCAGTTTCCCCTATTCGCGGTGTTCCAAACAAATATTTAACTTGTTTAGGATATGCGGGATCCAAGTCCGCATCCACATGATGGTGGACCGGACCAAATGAGGAGCAACTTACTCCCACGTATTTAGTCCATGGATCCCTAGTTTGGGGCATAGCACACAAGCATTAAAAATTAAAAAAACTAAAAATTGACTGACGGTTTCGTCCAGGGCAGAGGCAACTCATCAGACGCTGCTTCACCTCTGCCCTGGGAGCAGCGTGACCGAAAATGCCAACAGGTGGAAGCATCTGATGAGACGGTGAAGCAGCGTCTGATGAGTTGCCTCTGCCCAGGACGAAAGCGTCAGTCAATTTTCGGTTTTTTAAATATTTAACTTTTGACGAAAATTATGCAATGTAGCGTGGACTATTTTTGTCGAACTCTCATTGCATTCAAACCAATGCTTGATGGATTGGTCATTTGTCGAAAACTGGGTAACTATTCCTGAAATGGATCTGTCTATGGATACTGTATTACCATTCTTTGATTCAGGAATCAAATTAAGATTCCTTATGGGCACCCTCCTGTACGGGTAGCTCAGTAGTTAGAGCACTAGGCTGTCGTACGGTAGGTCACGGTTCAAATCTCACTGGTGACAGTGGAATTTGTATCGTGATTTGACGTCGGATACCAGTCGACTCAGTTGTGAATGAGTACCTGAGTCAAACCAGGGTAATAATCTTGGGCGAGCGCAATGCTGACCACAGTGCCTCCTACGGGATACTGTCATCCTGTAGTGTACCGTTACGATCTTCAATGAATTGCTCTAACACATTTCAATGCCCTGATCCAATACGAATTGTTGCGCCAACGATTATTATTATGGACAACCTAGGTTTGTTGTGGCTAAAAACGTCCCTAAGGTCACATGGAACTGTTCATATATTTTTGAAGTCACGAAAAAATAGATGCTGCTCTTCATCGATTTCGAGAAAGCTTTCCACACTGTAAGCCGGGAGTATATCTCACCGTCTCTCTACGCAAGAGAGGTATCTATGAGAAATGAATAGTCGATGGAGGAAAAGCTGAATCTGCCAAGGTTACATTTTGTTACCGATATTATTTCTTCTTGTTATCGGCGACGTTTTTCATGCTGCTTTGTCCGGAGGACATGGAGGAGTTCAATCGACTACGACATCTTTCCTCAAACATCTTGACTAAGTTGATGACCTATTTCCTCTTTCACTGCTGCAGAGACCTTGGTCCAATGGCTCTGGATTTGGAAAGACAGGCAAATAGAGTTGGACTGTAGCACACCACTAAAAACAAGGTTCTCAGTTTGACGAATCATCGTACTCTCCTTATCTGCATTAATGGGCAAAGCATCGAAGGCGATGAGAAGGAAGAGTGGTTTCTGCCGACGACTCAACTGGCTATTGCTCGATGCATTAACAGCGCTAGATCCGCTTTCGCTGCCCTATCTAAAATCTGGGAATGCAGTTATCTCAACACTAAGATCAAGTGTTAGTGTTCTTTCTGTGTTGTTATATGGGAATAGCACGTGGAAACTGACAACCACTGCCACTCAAAAACTCCTAACTTTAGTCAACACTTTTCTGTGTTGTTTCATCGAAGTAGACTGACCTTATACTATCACAAACGAAGAGCTTAGTCGGCACACTGACATGTCACCGTGGGCGATGTGATCGGAAGGCGAGAGTGGCAGTAGATAGGCCACACATTAAAGAAAAAAGACAATTACCGGCTACGGCATGCAGGATAATTCTCTCTAGATGGCCAACGAGTGGATTACCCCAAAGGCACTTGGCGCAGAACAGTAGAGGAGGAGTGGGGACATCTCGGAAAATCCTGCGCGTGTTAAATCGCATTTCAACGAACTGCAAATGATGGCGCGTAGATATGGTTGACGCGCTATACCTCACAACGCGTGAATAGCAACCACATAAATGTTGGATTCCGGCTAATAATGTTGCCTCTAAAACGGACCTTTCTTTTCCAGTCAGACATATCCTAATAATACTAGTTTTTCAACGGTCTTAGGTGTCTGCTGAGTAGCACCCCAAGATTTGTGTTTTATGATTCCTACACTACTACTTCTAAATGTTTTTACATCTATATAACTTTCGAAAATTTTAAAATTCGTGCAATAATATTATATTCTTTTTATCTTTATTTCAGGTAAGTGCCTCAGTTCTGAAGATATTAGAATGGAAATCGCAATGGTGGTTGAGTATAGGAGAAATGTCATCTTAAATTTTGAAATATTTATTAGCCATTTACATTTGGTGTCAATTTACTCTACACTATAAAAATGTTTGATTTAATAAAGTTTCATCATTGAACATGAAAATCGTCACTGATTGTATCCGTTCAGAATTGAGCTGTAATCGTCCCGATAACAATCAGGTTTGGGTAAATTTTCCAATCTTATGCCGGTTTTCTATAGAACCACAATTTCGAGTAAAAGGTCTAGCAGTGACTGTAATCGATTTCCAAAACATTTTCAAAAGGAATTGGGTAATTTCCTCTTTGGAGCTTCAAAATAAATCATGGCCATGGTCATTGCATTGCAATCGACTTCCTCGATACTATAGTGGTCATATGTAGGCGACATTGAAGGGACGTTCCGCAGTATTCTGAAAATGACCCAGAGATAGTGGGGGAAAGCTACATCAAATCTATCCATATGAGCTTGGAAATCGCGACTAAATCCAAGCCTGATGTATTATATTGAGAACCAAAAAAGCCTCCGAAAGTCTACCTTCTGAAAAGTTATCTACAGCTTATATTTTGGAGTTGCTTTCTTCGTCGGTGCAGAGTTGGTTGAGCATGAGTCTCTGTATCTCCTAGGTCCTAGGTTCCGATTCCGCTTGGTCATGGCTGTTTGTGTGCCGTCCTGCTGTTGTAGACTTATCACAACTGACGCACAGTGTCATACCTCAAATCAAATATGAAATTAACAACAAAACGAAAAGGAGGCTACTCTACAAAGCAGTGAGCAGGAGATATATTTCTTTGTGGTTGATGACTATGTTAAGAGTGATCCTAGAATTATGTATGTAGGAACTTCGACAATCCTGTAAATTCAATCAGAGTTGTTTAGTTTTTTTGCAGGAAACTTAGGAATAAGCAAAATTATGTGGTAAAGCTGGTTTCACCCGTATTCGGTTTGGTTCATATTAGGTTCAGTTTCGGTCGCTGCTACAAGTGTGGAATGGTGTTTCTGCGTCATTTCGGTACCTATGGAACCGAATGTTACCATGACCCGAGCAGATTTTAGAATGGTTCGAATTCGTGTGCAGGGAACAAAAATAATCAAGGCTTTCACACTCGCACGGTCCAGTTTAGGTTTTCAATTCACAGTGAGCGAATTTTAATGAGTTTTTGAAAGTTCTCGGGTTTTATTTGGTTGTTGCGACCAACAGCAAACTGAATCGAATGGACCCGTGTGTGTGTGAAATAAGCATAACTCTTACAATTGGGCGATTCCGAATGGTTTTTACTAGCAGAATTAAAGTTGGAAATTGCAGGAATCGGTTATGAAAATGGAGGTCAAATATTAGGAAGGGTAAATCTAAAATAAATGGGAATTAAAAAAGTATTTTTTTATTTTGACGATGCGAGGAATCAGAGAGTGGTAGTCAATGTTTTCTGGTTAGAATTAAGTGATAAAACGTCAGATACCAACTCTAAGACTATTTCGAATGGCTGGATAATGTCAACAAACAAGTGACAATAAGGGACCAGGAAAACATCCGTTGCTAGTTACATAGATCTGTGCTTTCTAGAATCACAACAATCGAAAATTGAGTTTTTGTCGGCAACACCGAGTCGTCAGAATGATTGAACTATTTATGATGAAAATGAATGTGTTTTGATTGAGAGAAGGAGCTTCCCTGAAAACCAAACTGTTTTCATTTAAAGGAAAATCATTTTATTTCGTGTCATTTAGTAAGTGTCTATTGGATCAATACTATTATCAGGCCATTCCATGGTTTTACAATGTTGTTGTTTTTTTTTTAAGAAAATTCATACCTTTCCAACATGTATGATAAGGGCCTCCATTCTGCTTTGATTTAAATTTGTCCATCATTAGAAAAAGTGCTGTGTAGTGATAGCATTGCATCGGTTTTAAAGTCCCAACTGTTACTTCTTCTAGTGAGTTTTTTCTCATTTTCCATAATTGCTTCTCAAGTTAATGGTGCATTTCTGAATGGGAACTAGAATGTCCGTTCTTTTCCTTAAAGTGTGCAAAATTATTTTCAACCACCGCCAAATTCTAATAGTAAGGTTAACTCTCGATTTCTTATAGCTTACAATACCAGACTGATTGATCACCAATCATTATTTGGGTAACAACTAGTCTTGTCCTGGCACTTTTAAAATTTCATTTCAGACAGAAGTGATGGATTTCCTTAATTATCTCTCATTAGGAAGGTTATCAATCTACCAAGGTATCTGGGAAGAATATTATTTAAAGGATATAGTGATAGATATGGAAATAGGAGGAAATCAAATCCTCCAGTGGCTAAAAGTGCTTTTACCATGGGAGTTGAAGTTTAGGATATTTCAAGTTTTGTGATCAAGACTGCAGTAATTCTGTCTGATAGTTTTCACTTAATATATTATAGTCAACAGTAAGCTGATGGCGCGATGGTTGAGTTGGTTAAGTGTGAGTCTCTCGACTTGTCAGCCCCAAGTTCGGAGTGTGGTCATCATGCATGTTTGTGTAAGATTGTTATTTGCGTAACCTTAAGCGTGATGCTAATGAAACTGAAGCACAATGTTCATGAGAATTAAATGTGGAGAGGATGATATTGGCAATCAACTATACGTCGGGCCGCTAGACTAGGACGCTTGATTATTTAACACCATCAAAATCAGCCTCCGATGAAAAAGTAAAAGCTATGCAGATACCAAACAAATGATTTAGTAAACTTACGGGGATTCAGCTATATTATCTTTGCAAAATTCGAGGTGATTCAAGATATATGAAAATGGTCGGGAAGGGATAACTGTTAATTCCCGCGAACAGTCGAAAATATAGTTTGGTCACGTCTGCAGGCCCTTTGCTCCTATGATCCTATGAACAACATCTGTCAAGCAAATCTCCCTTTTGCTAGTTCGTCAAGGTCAAAGGCTCATCGAGTAAGATTCGAAGATAATGGTAAATCTCAGTGACCTCCAAATAATAACAGACAAAAATTAGCAGGCGAAAGAATTGGTTGTCTTTTTCGACGATAAGAATTGGATTCGCAAAAAGCTTGCATCACTAGAACGGACCTTTAACGCTACCTTCTACGATTATAATTGAAGACTAAATCCTCTACGTCAGAAGCGAGATTTATCTGGGTGCTCTATCATGAAAACTCTCCTAGCCACCCCGCTTTAAGTGTTGATGAGTTCCAAGTGTAACACAACTTGGCAATAATATTCTACTCTCCTTATAGTTATCAATTGCCTCAAGCAGACTTCTGTTTATTCCACCTTCAAAGAACATCACTTTTTCGGTATTGAGGTAACCCAACGCGTCGTAATTATTGTCCTGAACTTAGTTCCCAGTGAGGTTTTCCAAAGCGGATACCTTGTCTGGGAAACTCACTAGGAAAAAAAATGTTCGAGCAAATTACTTTGTTTGAGTTTGTACGCTTAAAGAATATTTCCATCGAATGACCTAATGTTACTAATATGATAAAATTCCACCATTATTTAAACCAACCAATAGGAGCAATTACTCGTACTTATGGGAAAATTGGTTCTGGAAGCCGCTAGAATTTACGGACAGCTGTCGTCTTAAAGCATGGAAAAGCTGATTCGAACGATGCTTTCGGCGACCGCTTATCATTTTTTGGTTATCATGGTGAATCGAACAATATACAATTAATTATCAGACCTTATATTTATTATATTTATTTTGACTACTCTGTCCGACATTAACGGATGGTCAGATAGACCGCTGACTCTTGCCAAAGAAGGGGGGACGATCACAAAAAATTTCGAAAATTTACCATGCATGTTAGCCAGGTGTCATTCATTCCATCCATAAGCACCTAAAGCAGGTTCGAAAAAATGAACATGCGATCAAATCCACAAGGGCTCTCACCTACTAAATTTGCAACTCCAGGAAACAAGTAACCAAAAACAGGCATAAGATATCTCAACTCTGAACGACTCTCTCTCTCTCTCAAGATGAGAAAAGTATAAGTATATGACGACATATTTCAACAAAAAGAGAATCGTGGAAGTCCAATCGAAAAGTCACAAGGCGAACAATGAAGCCTCTATGATATTCTATTTTAAAAAGTGGAATCGGAATGAGGCTAAGGAACACTAGCTTCAACGAAAAGGCGTCTAACCGAAGCTTGAAGAAGAACCCAACTTCACGTCGAGCCTAGCCGGCAAACAAGGCTGTCGGACTGATGTTATTTCTATTGAGCAATTCAAAAACGAAGTTTAATGTCGGAATAGACTATTTTCCACAGCTTCACTATTGTGAAACCTAACGGATATTAAAGTTGGAGATGGTTAAATATGTGCCTTCTATGTTATCAACTGTAGCCCTGATTAAGGGAACAAGTGGTTCCCGAAATATCGCTATTTGCAAGCATAGTAAATAATGCTAGTGGAAAGCAAAAAAAGACTTAATTATTTCAAACTATTTTGATAGTTGTTCTCAAA
The DNA here is from genome assembly GCF_905115235.1 of Hermetia illucens. NCBI lineage: Eukaryota > Metazoa > Arthropoda > Insecta > Diptera > Stratiomyidae > Hermetia > Hermetia illucens. The sequence continues at coordinate 66,384,846 of NC_051851.1, read as the reverse complement.
GGATTACTAACGATCTTCTGACACATGCTAAGAATAAAAGAGCTGAGGACCAGAGAACAGTCCTTCGCTCATTTCTTCATTAAATTTTAATTATGTCTCTGCGAATCCAAAAAATTAAACTGTAAGCCTTTCTCTAAAATAAATATTTCTTTCCAACTATTTCTTGTTTGTCCACTTTTAAAAAAGTACCGAGTATGTGTTCCCTCAAAACTAGTTTCTCAAAATGTATGATAGCTTCGGTAAGTCATCGAAATAAACTACAAATCATTAAGCCCTTTTCTGGTTTTCCAAATAATGTTAACTCGAACTTGGTTGTTTTTTCGTTTCCACACTTTTTCACTTAACATTGATGCTAGACCATTAGAATGACTGTAAAATCTTCAATTCAGAAGAACCGTTTCATGGTATTTTCATAGAATTTAGAAAATAGTAAGATGTGAAAATAATCCCTAGAACGAAGCTGAGTTACCAGTTAACAAGTCGTTATTTTCGGGTTCCATCACTTGAGTCAACATGAAATTCTTACCTTTAATATGCATGAGCTCCATTAGGAAATTTTCTCGCTAGTTCTTATGGTTAGCCTATGCATTTGGGAATTATTTTCTGGCTCGAATCTCAATTCCTTTGAAGATATCCTCCCGTCGTCGGTTTCTAAAGTACGAGTATAGCATATGTAAAGAGCTACGCTGGAAATAACAGAAAACATATTATTACAAGGCATACATATTCGACTGACTGCAAAATGCAATTGGTACTTTTCAGGACTGATACATCTGACGCCGTTTTTCTCAAGATCCACACGAATTGACTTTCCCATTTGCTACGCCTACTATGCTATCATCTTCATGTTTCATATTGGGAGAACACAATTCGATTAAAAATGGGATGCACCTCTGCAGTGCGTTGCATTTCGTGCGTTGGCGCACTATTTTCCTGTTCTTTCGTTGTAGGACCAAATAGACCGGTTTTTCGACTTTACGATCCCAGTGGAGTCACGCATCGTTTTATGATTGTATTTTCTATGAGATATATCTTAACCATTAACTAACCCCGTAGAGAAAAGAGTGTGTGAACGATTCTACAAATTGGTCATTTTATGATGACCTTTCGCAGGCTCACGCGCTTTCTAAACAACCATCATCAGTATCAGAACCACACTGCAATAGGCGCTGTACCATATGCTTGGCTGGACCCCTGGATCACTTCAATAAATCTTGAACAAGAAGACAGTAAAGCGCGAAGAATCGTGATCTAGACACCACCACCAAGGAACTGGTTTTCTGTTTTCATTTCTTCTGACTCTTTCCTCGTTGCGGGCTTTTTATCTCGACTTGTGGTAATATAAAGTTGAATAATGAAATATAGCTAAATAATGTTGTTTTTCCCTTGGTTCGATTTTCCTTTTTTGTCGGATGGAAATCTATTTATTACAACCCAGTGCGGTCGCGTGTTTCCTCCTCCTCGCGCGGAGAATGAAGAAAGGCCTTCTTCTCTCAATTAAAGCGCCGAAATGAACACATCATGCAAAAGGTCTTCGTTTTTCTGCCCAGTCCAAGCATGAGCTATGGAAGGCTGTGATATACCGACAAGAATTTCATTTTGAGCAATTTATTGCTCTTTAGATAGGAGCGTTGAACATGGAAATGAAGTTAATGATGGAGAGTACGTTAGAGACACATTAAAGACGGGCTTTATGCGATGATAATGCCTGATATGAAGTTCATATGAGAGGAGCTCCGTTGGGTACTGCGTTATTAGCTGTCTGATTGCGCAAGGCTCTCGATTTATTAGGTTCACATTAACTTTTATCTCAAAGCAATAGGAATTCGTTTCCTAATGTTCACTTTATTATGGACCTATTACATAATGTAGTAGCGAAATTAGTCAAAGGAATGTGTTTCCATGGAGTTAATTTCCTTTGTTCAGCCTGGAAGTAGATTCCGTCGTGACTATGGCATTTTGCGTCCCACGAAAGGGGAAAATTTCGTTACGCATTCACGATGAAATGTAATTTTGCCCTTAACAGAACCAAACACGTCAGAAACAAACGAAAAATGGTGATTATTATTATTTTAGGTTCTTATAATTATATTCTATTATAATAAATTTTCAATATCAAGCGAGCTTGCGTGTCCTGTTCCTTAAGTTGATAGCTTCTCATTTGTTAAATTAGCGGCTTGGGAAAGGCACAAATGCCCTAAAATCTATAACTTGACTTAGAACCCCCTCCTTAAAAACTCATATCTTCAATGTTGTAATGTAAAATGTCGCATGAACCTACTAGAGGGTGAGCTATAGTAATGACGCTACAACGATAGTCAGACCAGGCCTTTTTTTCCGAGCCAGCGATTCAATGATTCAATCTGGGAACCTATGATTGATGGTATTGGACCACTGGCGCTTATCGCGCTTGAAATAGAATCTTTCAATCGCACACTAGCAAAGTTATACTCCACAAAAAGTGCAGTATAACTTATAGATAAACAATATTTTCAAGAACGCCAAAATTCACTGATAATTTACATTCTCTGGGAGCGATGCTTCTCAAATCGACCTAACCAGTGATACTACTCGACGAAATTCTACTAAAAAACTTTGGTCAGAATAGCATACTAGAAATTTTTGGATATAAAGTTCTCATTGGCTACTAGTTGGAGCATAGCATGTCTCGCCTACCCCCGCACTATCGCTACTGGTTTCTGGAAATGTGATTCAGCTCCCTTGTGAATGTTCTGTTTTACGTGTCTAAGCGATCCACTTGGTGATCTTCCTGAGATAGTGGTTTTCACTACTTTTTTGTATAAAAAAACAAAAAAATGGTGAAGATAGGGTTGAGTGGTTATACGAGATGGGTGGGGCCGTTTCTTTCTACTACTAAGAGATTACCAATCTGGACACTAGAAGCTTCAAAATTTGTATTGTTGCCTTAACACCTATGCCCGCCGTAGTTAAACTTTCCGCACGGTTTGCTGGAAACATTGCACTCTCCACGTAGCTCTAGAGCGACCCCCTCGCAGGCCAACCTGAGATAGTGCATGGCCGCTTCGTGTCTCTGTTGGTGTTCATCAAGGAAGCGCCCTCTCACCACTCCTCTTTGTTCTTGTTATGGACACCGTCACACGATACATCCAACGTCCAGCGTCCTACACACTGCTCTATGCAGATGATATTTTCCTAGCATCTAATAGCAAAAATGATCTCCAGCAACTTCTCCAAAAATGGAATGATCGCCTTATGCAACACGGTCTCAGATTTAAGCTAAACAAAACTGAATTTTCGATGACCGATCCCTATGAACCAGGCACAATCACTGTCAGCGGCAGTGATCTGCCCAGAACTGAGCGATTTAAATACTCGGGTCAACGCTATTAGCCAATGGAGAACTGCGTTATGAAATTGCTTCACGCATTAATGCAACCTGGATGAAGTGGCGTTCCGCACCAGGTGTTCTTTCTGATCGACATATCAACGAACGTCTCAAATCTAAAATTTACCGGAATGTCGTCCGTCCTGTCGCTCTCTATGGTTCTGAGTGTTAGCCGACTATAAAAGACAATGAACGGCGTCTTACGGTAATGGAGACGAAGATGTTACGTTGGACTAGTGGCGTCACACGTTTTGATCTCATCCGAAATGAAGATGTCGATGGTAAACGACCAAAAGGCAGACCGAAACAACGGTAGCTTGATACGCTTGATGGGGATTTAAAACTCTCAAGATTGCACCCAGATCAGGCATTCGATAGAGCCAAATGGCGAAGTCGATCACGACGAGCCAACCCGGCTTGTGAACGGGACAAAGGCTGAAGAAAAAGATTAGGAATTGCAGCGTCCCAATTGAAAAAACGTGTGATTATTTGAAAGTATCCTGTTTGAAGTTTTGGGCATGCATATTTTTTTGTGGTAGATGATGCCGCTATGATACTAACTTGGCGGCGTTTGATAGATTACACTGCGCTAGGCCTCCACAAACGTTGATTTAAGGAGCTTACCCTGCACCCAAACATACTGCACCTTCGACAGTAAGACAATGGCCATAACGGCCCCGCCAGGCAGTATTAGGTACTCTCTTGCAGTAAATACAGCCGCATGACCCTGATTTTCCGGTTTTGCCCAGGTGCGCAGGTACTAAACGATATCAATATGTCTTTCGATAAGCTACATAAGTCTATGATGTTTTATGCAATTCGTCTGTTGGGGGTGCCCTCTCTATCTCTTCATAGACGTACGTTTTCTCCTTATTTTAGTCACCATTTTGAGGTGTATACAGTGTCAAACCACGCCTGCTGTATGTCGGACGTCTGATATTAGCCACCAATCGGTTAATCACAAACATTCGAGCTGCAGTCTTGTTTGCAGTACTTCGAACATGTATGCTTGAAGAAGCTCATCTTCGACGATAACTGAACTCCGAGGTATTTTGCCGCCGACTGTGACCCTTCTCTATTTAATCGTCCTGACGTTTTTTTCAGTTTTCTCTAGAGCTAAAGAGAACCCCTACTCTTCCATACTGGTCTTGTTAAACAATTTGTGATACATCGGGCATCTGATGTCGCATCAAATCGCCACATTTCCGAGATCTGGATCAAAAATAGATCCCCGGTGTGAAATATTCGAGATCTAGATCAAGAAAAAATATTTCAATGTGACTTTTACTTTTCGTTGTCCTACTTAGATGTTGTATCCAGAAGAAATAGCCCGGAAAATGAAAACGAAGGAAAAACAGGTCATAATTGACAGCGGAATCCTTCAGTATCCTCCAACATTATACTACTGGCACTAAGCGTACCATAACAAAGTGGGGAGGGGGAGAGAATACTACCCTCGTGACCAGCCGAATGTCGAACTGTAATCGATATTCAGAAGAATAAGCTTATGTCCTAGCGGCCATCTCTAACATTCGCGTGATACAAGAGTTTGGTTAAGTTTGGGCATTGTTATCTCCTTCAAAGCTCTCGTTTCTTTGATTGGGTTTGTTTGATTGCTTTTTCTGCCTCTTCTTTACCTGCGAAATAATCCAGTTCCGCTATTTCAAGAGTGACAAGACAAATGCTTTCGTATGGAGCGTTCTCTGGGCTACCGCACAGTCCACTTTTTTTCTTGTCACTCCTGGACCCCGAAATGTACCACCGATTCGAGTCCTCCGGATAGATTTAGCATCTATCTTAACGTTTGATCAAACGAAAACCTTTCGGAGGGAAGGGTCTCTGGCCTTGGTTTTTCTCTTCTCTTTTTCTTCGCTATTGCTAGTGCTATCGTGCTCGACATCAATTTCGCTTTGGTGATAGTAATATAATCATTTTCCAACTTTTGTAATTGTTGCTACGGCTTTCTTTTTTCGACGTAGTTTTGCATGTTTGGATATCACCTGGTGGGATTCATCTTACTATATCATTGGCGGTAGATATCTGTCGTTTTACGATCGTTCCCTTTGATCGGTTACCTATTTGCTCCCTAGGGAGTTAAAGCCGGTAGGTTAGATGCTGCTCGTCAGTCTACTCGGAATTTCTCTGTATGCCATTTTTAGCATACAATGAGATGTTTCAGTGGGCAATGGTGTCAGCTTTCATACAGAAAATAAGGACGAGACCCGTACTCTCCGCTGAGATAGTTTGCATCGCCAACTGATTGACGACGTAATAAACATTTTTTCCCGACTAGAGTGTATAATTTAAGTGATTGATGGTGTAGTAAACATTTTTTCTCGGCTAGAGTGTATAATCTGGCACAAACTACGCCATATCTGCTCGAGGCCTTTTTTTGGGTCTTGGGTTTTATGACGTCTCTCTTTTTAGCCGCAAAAACTGTTGCTTTCCTGTTGCTATTCTTTCATTACTAGTTCCATCATTTCTTGTCCCCGGATTCTGCATTGAGCCTACATCATCATTTTAATGTCATAGATTCGAAAGCACTCGCACCCTACTAAGGACATGTTCGGGATGGAGGCAGCTGTAACATTAGTCGGGCAGTTGTGTCCAGAATATGCTACTCGGGTGTCAGCTATAAACTAATCTTAAATGCCTATCAACTCATATATCCATCATCGTTGTCGTCAAAGTTAACCACGAAGCTGCTTATCTGAGGAGGATTTGTCGACTTGGTCTGGAAGTAAACAAGGATTCTTATCAATCGGCAACATTGTCCTGGGTGTTTAAGCAAAGATATTGTATGCAGTTAGAAAGGCCTTTCCTTCAATCTATCGTGTATTGATAAATTTCCCCATTTTCAATTTAGGATTTCAGCGGAGAGCGGAAGAAGGGAATGATTCTTAATTTTCTTACAAAATCGGACCCCTTGAATGCGAGAATCGAGAGGACATTTTCATGCTCTCTACCATTGCACAGGTTAATAGTCAAAATTACCACGAAACCCTTCAAAAAATACTAGGAAAGCATGATCAACAGAGAGAAGACGTATTGCGCCAACGGAGCTCAAAGATCTCCAGTCGATCATGACATTTTCCTTCAAACATCTCAACTACACTGAAGATATCCAGTTGCTCTAACACCGAGCCATGGACTTTGGTGGAATGGTTCGGAATTTGAAGAAAGAAGCAAGGAAAGTTGAACAAAACCGAGGTTCTTAGTCTGACTGGTCATCGCACTCTCCCTATCTGCGTTAACACACCAAACATGAATGACATTGATCAATTTATACAATATATCCAGGAAGCGTCGTTTCTGTTGTACACGATGCACATTCGCTGTTTTGATCTTGAAATGAAGATACTTGAACACCATTATTAAGTTGGGAGTGTTTCGTGCCAATGATCTCACTGTGCTACTATATGGGAATAGTATACGGAAGGGGCCGCTATTGTTATTCGAAAGCTCGAGGCCTTCGGTAACACCTGCCTCCGTCACATCATCGGAGTAGTCCGGTCGGATTCAATCTCAATGAAGGCCAGGTAAATGTGTTGATGAGAAACCGAAAGTGAGAGTGCATAGGTCACACTTTAAAACAAGGCAATAGTTCTATTGCTCTATTTCCATCCACCTCCACTATCCAAGAGAGCCAGATGAGCGGGATACACAACGCAGAATAGTAGAGGAGGAGTCTAGACTGAAACATATCGCGGCAAGCTGGTAGTGATAGTGCGTAAGTTTGGTTGAAACGCTACGCCCTATTTAGGTACGATTACGAAGCCTATGGAGAAAGTGATTCGCGATACAGATGTCAATGCAACAGGCACCATCCTATGCAAGTTCACCCAACTACTGGCCTAGACGATATTGACATTATGGGAAGAACAATCCGAGATTTATAGTCGATGTTCATCCAAATCGAGCGGGCGGCGCGAGATTTCCGGCTGCACATTAATGAATCAAGATGAGGTACATGGTGGCAATGTCAGCGGCAAAGAACAACATCGAATTGCACTGGTCAAACGAAAACAATAAAGATAGGAGATTACAACTTTGGGACCGTTGAAAATTTCTCCTATCTATCCTATCCTCCTATCTATCTATGGTCGAAAATCACAACCGAAAACAGCTTTGACGACGCGCGGTTTTCCTATTTCAGCAAAAACTGTTTCGCTGGAAACGTCCCACCATAGGGTCAAAGCTCTTACTGTACAAGATTATAATCTTCACAGTTCTTACGTATTGCTCGGAGACCTGGGTTCTTAGCAAGAAAAATTGGAAATTCTTGGCCGTGTTCGAGAGAAGGATCCTCCGAAGAATTTTTGCCCTCGTACATAAGGACGATTCCGTAGCCTACATTACGACGAAATCTATGAGCGGTACCACGACTGTTTGGTTGTGGATTAAATCCGGCTCAACAGGTTACGGTGTGCGTGTCACTCAATCCGTATGTATGAGGATGATCCAGCCCAGAAAGTTTATAAGGGCAATATGTATGATAGAATAAAAAGACGAGGCAGACCCTGCCTGAGATGGAGCGATGACGTAGGTCAGGACGTCAAACAGCTTTTAGGGATATCGAATTGGTGGACCTCGGTTCAAAACCGGGGTGTCTGGGAGTTCCTTACTAAATAAGATGATGATATATGTTTATGGCAATAGGACAATGTCAACAATTTGTTCGTCGTTCAGAGACAGGTTGAACTGAAGTACTTCACACTGGATTTTGTCCGACAGTGAGGATGCTTATCGCTATATCACTTTTAGCCTGCCTGATGTGTCGCGAATACTGTCCCATTCTTCAACACACCAAATTCTAACCCCAATTCACATTTTGTAAATTAATTATAATAATAGACCAAAGCAACGGAAGAAACACGAATAGTTTCACATAAATTAACAGAGTAATTGCCTTCTGCAAAATTAATAATGGCAAAATGCAAGTAAATGTTTTTTTTCCTATTTAGAAAATGTTATGACAGAGCAATTCTATGCTAATAGCGTTACGTCTAGCCAACGAACCGTGATACCTATGACGCTGGGCCCACCTTTGCGGAAAGCGGAAAACCGAACAATACATACCGAAAAATATAATAAAACTTAAAGTTTCGTGCGTTCCACTTGGATTATTCCGGCATTAAAATGCAACGATTCTGGCCTGTGTGCGGGTCAAAAACACACATTCAGTGGTAAAGAACGCAGTACACGTATTACAATGATGAATCGACATATTACCACACACCTAATGGCCTAAGGAAGTGATTACACCTGAAGCGTTATCGAAACGGAATGGAGCCCCTTAATGGTCTCAACTCATTAATGGACCACCTGTATGTTTTCTAGTATTTCTAGCGCGCCAGTCGATCATCAAGACGTGAACGAAAACCTAGCATGGGAGCTCGGTTATGATATTAAGTTGATGACGACGCCAAGGCAAAGTGTAAGAAACCTAGCTAGGCATGACACTAGCCATAACGAGCTAGCGGAAAAGCGAAAGTTTGATGTAATCCGTCTGTTTTCCTGAAGCAAAAGTCATAATCGTCTGACGAAAGCCAGCAAATCCCAAAGATCCATTGAGAATCGACTAGACCAAGGAGGCTATTATCCAAATTCTTTTGGAATGGGAAAGCGACCCAAATTATGGGGGAGACTCCTAGCGAGCGTCGACATAGTAATTGCGAACATATGGAAAGTTTAAGTCGCTTCAGCGCAAACAAACAAACATAGTTTCAATGCGCCACGGCTTTTGTAGGCAAGGAAAGCTGATCTTCCTCCGGGTTATTTAGTGGATCCAATGACCGACTCTATTACGAAGTCCCGTGTGAGCACAGTGTTATGACGGCACACAGACCGAGTGCAAGGAATGCAAAGGCAGAAGGCAGTAAATTAATGTGATCATGATCGCTGCAAATAGAAAATAATCATAATGTATGCGGGTCGGGTCGTTGAGGAACGGAAGCGGACGTAATGTTTCTAATTAGAAGCCAATATGGTCAATTGGGGGAGAGTTTGGTGCGAGCTGGATGCAGTTAGTCGAGTGTTTGTTGTTAATTGGTTGCATCTGATTGCTCTGTTACCCGATTGCTGTGAATGTGGTTATTCGTCCCACATAATGCACCAGCGGATGATATATGAGCCACGTCAAAACTACAGTTTCATATTCCTCTATAGACTAACGAACTATTAGGAATGGTTCATTAAATTAAGAAGCATGCATAGGAGTATTGCTCATAATTCATCTTTGCTTCACACCTAACGTGTCTGCATGATTCACATGGCTGTGGATTCGCCTGTACAATGAACTGCCAACATTTATGTAAGAATCTTTTCATCACTAACTTCGTAGCTTCCTGTTTTATCAAGATAATGCTATCCAAATCAAATATTTCCTTATTGCTTCTTCCATTCTTGTAGCAGTTCCCGGTTTAAATTTGCATATTTTGCACACCCCAATTAAGACATCATAGAATCCACCCGACCATTCGTCGGCCCGTGAACAAGACGTTGCAAATCGACGGAAACCACCCACGTCGTGAACTTAGCCAACGACCCGGTCTGAATAGAATCAAATCAGAATCAGTTCCACTTTGAAAACGAGTTTCCTAACTCTTGGAACACGGCTTACATGTTTTCGGCATCAACATGTAGTCGGATTCTGCAGAAAGCACGTTTCAATGAGGCATGGAACCGACTTAGACACGGAGAGTGAAAATTAACGCAACAGTTGACATGGTCTTTTGTACCGCCGAGGTCTGTCTGTGGCTTCCTTCTTATCTTTGCGCATGCTAAGTTAGTGTGCCCGCTACCTTTATGTGGTGCGATTTACGATAAACAGGCAGATTATCTTTGTCACTGTTCGCTTCTCTATGAGATTAATGCGCCTTATCGAGAACTAGCTCCACGCTAGAAACAGGCTAGGAAGGAGGACGAAATGTTATGGGCGGACGTGTTTCATGCAAATTTCGCAAATTAACTTTCGTGAGGCATGAAAAGCCGCTGCGGGATTCTAAGCCGCATGAGAAACGTCTAATGGCTTAACATTTGCTACGGATTAGCTAGGCATTGAACAAATTTGCAAAGGAGTACACGAAGAGTCATATTTGGATATTGAAGGTGGGTAGGCTATAAGCGCCGACAGAGGCAGCAAGGAAGGAGGACATTCACTGGCTTTAAAGCGTGCAAAGTGTGCGAAATTTTTCCAAAGCGCAAATGCCATTCTTGTGGTCCTCTATAGCGGTTGCAGGTAATAGAAGCTTATATTTCCACAGATTAATGAAACTTCTCAAAATTGTAAAGGGTTTTAATCCTACCTTTCTTCTTGCCTTTCATTACTCCGAATCGAATGTTTGCCCGATTTTCTTTCACTGCATTTTAATAAATCCGTTCCAACCACTCTCCAACGTTCGCACATAGTCGCTATTCACCACCAATGATTAATCTCACTTGTTATTTCCGGATTAGAGCGTTAATTCTCCTTAACTTTGACCGAGACCCCTTCGAGTTCAGCCACATTTGTCTCTGGCAGAAAATAGACACCGCAGCTGCTGCCATCCTATCGTTTATTTTTCGGGAAAATTTCTTGAGACATGAAGCATACAATTCGTGAATTTATTGTACATTACGAATAGACGAGAATAGGGCCTGGAGTGGAAACTGAGAATTCCAATTAAAACCGGGAAAAATCTTTGCTTTATTTCGATTGAATTTTCCGTTGATTCAGACTGGGTTCGTGCCAAATTCATGACTTATGGCGTTTTGGGTTTTTCGGTTTAAGGCAATTTGTATGGGATGACGAAAGGCAAACTTATTTCTGATTCTAATTATAAAGTATGTGCGATTTGAAATGTATAATCCATGAGGCAAATTAAGGCTTTGGATACGTTCGTGGAAAGCATGATGGTTCCATGGAGATCTGGTATTTGCATTTTGATGGAGATGCAAGCAGAGCGTGAAGAAATGGAAATGGAAATAGATTTTCGTAACAAAACCAAACTTCGAATTTTACTTTATCACAATAGACAAATCTGAAGCCTTTGAGTATTGAAAAATCTAAATTACCAAAGAGGAGTTACAGAATATAAAATATACAAAGTCTTCTAATTGAAATAATAAAACTTGTTGTTTCTTTTTCGTTGGTGTGGGTATTTATTCTTGCAAATACCGATATTTCGGGAACCACTTGTTCCCTTCATCAGTGCAAACAAGTTTGCTGGGGCACTGATGAAGGGAACAAGTGGTTCCCGAAATCTCGGTATTTGCAAGAATAAATACCCACACCAACGAAAAAGAAACAACAAGTTTTATTATTTCAATTAATTAATCGTTGGAAACACCGCATAATTTCACTCTGAAAGTCTTCTAGTTACGCTAAGGAAATTTTGGGCCTTTGACTATTCATTGTAACTAGTTAAAAACTCCTTTTATCAGCACAGTCAAGTCTTATTGAAATTGGGTTTATTCCCCAAACGTCATCGAGCTAGTTAATATAGAATGTCTTTCTCTCCAAAAGCACAATTAATTAATAGTATTATGGAAAAATTATTTCGACCTATATTCTGACACTATCTGACTTTTGTAAGGAATTGTGCAAAAGTCGTAACCCAGAAGTTTGTTGTCATTCAAAAAAGATCTAGCTTTTAATTGCAAGTAATAAGTCATCTGTGACAGATCCAGTTAGTAGTAGTTTGAGTAGTTTGAAAATATTTTTGACGGATAATGGATCTGATCGTTGTTCAACCGATGTCATAGGGCCGAAACAAGACAATGCTTCTGTCATCGAGTGCATATCATGTTCGACGTTGTTTTTTGATCTGATCTGATCTACGCAAGAATATATGTCACATCACACACGCGGCCGGCCATGCAAGTCGCTGTCTGTTTTATCTTAGTTTTAATTCTCGATAAAACTTTTTTAAAAAAAACTTTCACTCTTTAGCTGTTCTGCGCCGTGTATTCCTATAATACATTATTCATTGCCCGTTTGAGTGACGGTGACAGATATTGAAAATATTATGCTTCCATATGAAAATACAGAAGGAATTTTTGACGTTTGCGTTCAGCTTTTGAATTTAACTAAGATGATCGATTTTAACGTTACTATTCTTTCCTTAACCAAGGTGTAGAAGATTATATATTCACGATAGATAGATATATTCACGAAAACTTTTGATATTCTGTCTCTGGCTCTTCCTATCCTTGTTTTGACTTTGTTGGTATTTTCCTTCAATAAGTCTTCATTTACCTTTTCCCCCAAATCTGAAGTCTATGGCAATGGTCATGATGCGATGAAACATCAACCAAATGTAATACTGGTATTCGATGATCTTTGACCTCAGCTAGTAATTGTGACCTTATTTAGGTTGCTCTTCCGCTCCATATAACTAATCTGGAGATGTCAAGAATTCTTTTAGCTAAAACGCATTTCGTGCTACGTTGTTGGATATCGACTATAATATATTCTCTGCTATCTTGCTAGGCCGGGTAGTGCCATGCGATCAGAACATCATGGGCCCAAGGAGGCTTCACTCCATGTATATCGGCAACAGGTCAAATTTAATCTTACCAATCGATGAGACAATTGTTGACCCTGACCAATGTGGCAGGATAGATAAAAGTTGCAGGTTCACTCTCGAGACCTTTCATTATCAACAATGCGATAAGACACGCATTGTTTTTAACCTGGCCCTAGAAAACGTGGTCCACGACGTCGAGCTGAATGTCAGGGCTATTATCGTCCTTATGTTTACCCAACTGCTGGGCTATGCTGATGATATTGGTAAAATCGAAAATCAAAATAACTTTAAAACCGTTGCAAATCTCTGCTAACTCAACTCAAAAATCGCAACCGATCACAGCTATGACGACGGAATCCGCGTGCGGTTGTTGGCCCCAAATAAAACCAATATCAGCTATTCCGCTCGAAACTATGGTATCGAAGCTCCTACATCGCAAGACAATGATTTCAAGAGTCTTCATGTATTTTTCGGAGACTTCAGGTTTTTGGCAAAAAAATTGTGAATCCTAAGCCACATTGGAGAGATTTGGTCCCCTACAGGAGAATGGACAATTCCATTGCTTATTCATATATCGATGAAATTTATGAATGATGTCATGACGTTGGGTCGTGGATAAAATCCGGCTCGATGGACTGTGGTGAACGGATGACTTTTTTCCGTATTGGTAAGGATGATCCAAACCGAAAAGCCCTGAGGGCTATTATCTACAGTGGGGAAAAAAAATCGTTTGAAACCCCGACTCAGATGGAGCGATGGCGTAGGCCAGGACACCAGACAGCTTTTATGGATAACGAATTGTTGGACTTCCGCGCAAAACCGTGATATTTGGGGTTGGGAATGATGAGGAGATTGTTAAGTTCCACCGCTTTTCTCATCCTTATGAAAAAGCTCTTTCGCGACCAAAATTCTCCTCATCCTGAAACGTACAACTGCAAAATGCTATATGTCGGAGCGCACATAACGACCTGGCTTTTGTAGCGGCCTTTCAGAATATTCATTCGCGCCATACGCACTTGTTAGTGACTTAGTCTTCAGCAACTGGCAGACTAATCAAAACCTTTACCTCGAAATACAACCAGTTCGCCAAAAATTTGGATGATTGGGTAGAAAATACTGTCACTGAATACAAACGTAGATGAATGAGTGAGCGAAGGTATACTCATGGTAGTATGTAGTAATGATAACTAGGTTTATGATAGATGGTTTTTATTGTGGGTATTGAAAGGATGATTTCCGAATATTGAAAAATATACAAGGTGTATCTTGGAGTCACAACCACTAATCATGAACATGAATGAATGAAAGTTGCTCACCATTACTTTGTTACTCATGCTGTAGGCTTACCACTTGCACAGTATTTTTTTTTTGTCTGCATAGGTTAGGTGAGTGCATTTATGCAAAGCGTGTTGGACTCCCTCAACAGCACCTTGTTGAACTACTAACTTAACATCTCCATATCCGCGGAGAGTTATCATCGAATGGTTTGGCACATGCCATCGGGCTAGCCCTCCCGCTTTCCCGCCTTAGGGAGCCTTTAAGTCTGGGAATTCATTTCACTCACGGGAGGATAGAGGGGGAAGGGAATTGTTATTTCAAGGAATCCTCATCCATCCAGTCCTTTTACCGGTCGATGTCTATCTTCTCGTGATAAGAATAATCCAGACGTAATGCGCAACATGGTTCAACCTGTCCACACATCTCAGTATTTCTCTAACAGTGTTGCCGGAGAGAGACCTCTCCTATGTCCGCTTATGCTAAAGAATCTCACCCAACGTTCCACAAACAAAAAAAAAGTGACCACCACTCCTTTGTAGAATACGCAGTCAGGGCTTTCAAAGCTTATGCAAGTAATTATTCATTTAGTTTGTGCTGCCATTCTTCAAGGGTATTTATTTGGTTTAAGTCTTTTCCCTTGCCGTTATGTATAGCTTTGTGCTCCTTAGTAAAGAAGGCACCCGAGAATCACTACCATGATCGCCATCATAAGCTATAAGCAAACGCCACTTTCAAAGTTGCCTTTCTCTGCACTTCTCTGGTATCTGCATCAGCTCATACCTCTAGCGTAGAGCAGAATGGACTGCGTTGTTCCCAACATTCGTCAACAGCTGCAGCCTTGTCCACTGTTGCTTTGATTTGCTTGAAAGGCGTCTTCTTCGAGTCGAGAGACAATCCAATGTACTTAACCGTTGGTTTTAATTTTTTATCAACCCTCCAATCGACATGGGACGCAGCTTCGTAATTCTCTTTTTAATCAGGGTGACTATTTCGTTTTTTTCCAGGGCAAGACTGAAACCATGGACCTCTTCCATCCCATAGGGATAGCGATCTCTCCAATAGCCCTGTAAAATATAGGCCGACACGTGGAATTCTAGCCAAGTATGTCTTTCTGTCTTACAGAATTAAAGGCATTTCTGGCATCAAGCGTTACGAAGAGCATTATCCGCCGAGAACGGTGGTTGTGTCAGTCATTGTATCCACGACCTCTATGTCAGCATCTACCGTGGATCTCCTTACTTTAAAATCAAATTATCTTAGAGAAAGTCTCTAAAGGCACGTATCGCTTCAGTAGCCTACTAATGATGAGCTTTTCGGTTTATCTGTTTGGCATTGAATGAATAGGATTTCGACGGAGCCCCGATTTTTTAGATGATCATTTTATACCCGTGTTCCCACGGATCCTCCTTCATCTTCTTCTTCTTCCACAGCTCCTTAATCTTCACAGTCTACCAATACATAGAAGGTTTGTCACGGTTGAGTGTTCTCATGGGCATGGAAGCCCCCCGAGTGTCGGGTTCATTATTGAATTTACAGCATTGTCAGCCCCGCCACCGCACCCCGAAGTGTGCTCCAACGTGACGAATCTCCCGATATTCACATTCGCAACGCTCTGCGCCCAAGAAGAGGATTGGGCTGGTACACACCAAGAGAAAGCGTCAACTACTTCGAACGCGATATATTGATGTTGCTTGTCGAGAAGTCTTCCAGAATTAGCCACTCGTCCAGTGATGGCGATAGGAAAGTTATGTTGGGAATGCTTCCTTCGCAGCATGGGCTCCGGATGTTGACCATTTCGACTTCTGGAATGGGGTTGAGTTATGTCCAATTCAAGTATCCTGTCAATAAAGTCACCCGCAACCCAGATCCGCTCTTCCGTGTACAAGGCAGCATCCTTCAGAGTATTAAATCTGTGTTGAAAGTCCGACGTCGCTTCATTCGGCGTTAGGTAGACACTATTATAAACGTTATCCCGAATCCAAACAAGGCCAACTTCTCTGCTTTGGGCAAGAACTTTAAGTCAGGTTCCGTCCTAAACCGCAGGCAGCGTCAACTGAATTCAGTGTGATTCTAACTTTTACTATTTCACTTTTAGTAAACAATATTTTTCGGTTCACAGTGTCGATTTTTATCTTTGACTACATTCCTGGATAATATTGGGAAACTCAAGTGGTTATGGGCTCAAAATGGCACAGACAGCCGTAAATATTTTTCTCACGAAAAAAGCTAACGTCAATATCGGAGTAATAGAAGCGGTGAAAAAAATTAGGTTCTCCATTCAATGCGAGAAACTAACTGGAAATTTCGAGTGGAAACATTACTGATGAGCTCGAACTCGCTGGGCATGTGCGTACGGCATACTTCGACGAAACGGAACTGTTGGATGCATCTAACAAACAAGATGAAAAAGACTACAACTAGATAAAATCTTGAAAATCGTAAGCGCGAATCATAGGTCATCCAAAGTGCTGGAAACAGATACCCTAAGTTTCCTTAGGATGATAGTTTTGTCTGGAATGATCTATGAGTACTTCCGCTATGATCATATCCCGCAAGTTCTTTGGTTCATGTGTTCCCATAATGGAAGCCTGGAATGTTTTAGTTCTCACTCAGCACCGTTTGGTCAACCAAACTTCCTCCTAAATGAGTGTCATGTCGGTCAAATCCTTCCTGAAGGGAAGAGACATATAAACTGCTTTTTTTGTCTTTTGTGTTCTTAATTCGCAGGTAACATTTCGGGTCGGATTTCAGGTGTTGGTCCTGCACATTTTGAAGGTGAAGTTGAGCCCAAGTTACCTTCCCAATTTTTTTTTAGGCATCCGCATATCGTCAAAGCTGTTGTAGTTTTTTTGCATATTACTGATGCGCGTCTTCCAGAGTAGTTTTTGATCTAGAGTAACTGTCATGTGTTTGACTTTCGTCCTCAGTTATTGTAGCTTACGTTTGCTAGTAAAGGGTATTGTAGTGTTTTTTTTGGATTACTGTTCAATCCCGCCCTTTTGCACTAGTTGATAGTAACCCTTAGTTCCAATGATAATCGCATAAATTCTTGTCGATCTTACACTATGCCTTTGCTGTCTATCTCAAGTTTGCACTTGACTCATTACCACCCTATGGAGACGACCTGGAAAAGATTCTAAACCCACTTGGAGCAGCATTGGAAAGATGCACTTAACTCCGCGAAATCTTAGTGTTGAAAGTTCTAGTTGTCCATCCTATACTAGCTTCCGTCGCTTCTTTCGCTATTCGCCAGCTCCTTTTTCCCTCCCCCAGTCTGTTATTCGAATACTAGACAGAATGATAGCGTTTTCCACGATGCTCCGGGAAATAAGTTTTGAGAAGAGCAACCTATCCTAGTTGTTCTGTCCTTGGTTACACCTTATATACCCTGGGTGCTTCGGTGGTCTGTCCTATCCCCTCACCAAATTTTCTTATCTTGATTTGTTTCAATGCGTTCTTGTACCTGTTCTAGTCGGTTGGAGAGTCTTTGGTTATCTTTCCATCGTGTTCCAATCCAGTATCATCAAAAGATTTGATGAGGTGACAGTTGGACAGTTGCCCTCATATGCGTTTATGATCACTCTATTTAAGTTTAAAGCCATTGTTTCCCGTCCTTCATTCCTAGTGTCGTTATTCACCTCTAGATAAAATACTACATACATATACTACAGAGCGTGTAGATTAAGATTATGTCTAGGAACTGTCTGCGATTCCTAAAATTTTGAACTGATGGCAAATTTCTGGAACTATGATGCTATATTGTCTGCCCGCAACATCTAGTCGAGGAAGCTTCCGTGTCTTCAAATGGAAATCATAGCGCCACTATATTCCCTTAATTCTCTCTCAGTCATACTAGAAATTTGACAGATAAAAAATAATCTCTGCGTAAAAAACTTTCAGCAAAATGTAGGGATCTGCCGACCCAAGCGTCAGTAAAACCCGTTAATACACATCTTTCCTGTAGTATTCTGAGCCACATTATATTGAAATGAATTTTGTGTTTTTTTATGATTCAAATCTGTTCTTGGATTCTCAAGCAAATACTTAAAATATTTATATATTCCCATTCACTTAGTTTATCATTATCTGAAGCTGTTTTGACTGTGAATAGTCTTAAATCAACATGTATTTCCCATTCGGCCTCAAACCAAATCACGCTATTCACTACCAAAATGTCTGCACATGTTCACCTTACATTATGGCAAATGTACTATACATAATGTATCTCCAATTCATCCGAATTCACATTATCATTCCCCGTCAAATACCTCTGTTGTAATGACATAGCAAAAATCTAAGAAAACGCTGATTACATCGAAACATGAGTCTCCCCGGTCGTAAATCTTCAAGTGAAACGTCGATTCTTGATGCTCTGTAAAACTCAGCGAAACCAGACGCCAACAACAAGTTTTTAGATATTTCACTGAACAGTAAAAAATAGAAAATATGTTGACTGTCTGTGAAAGATTGCCCTTCCTCAAATATTACGCAAAGTTCTGCTCGTGCGAACATCCAGGCGACTATCTGATGATGCTTGAGATACATGGTAAGGTATGATTCCCAGCAAATAACAAAAGACCCGGTGTAAGCGATAAAGGGCTCTCTCGTCGAATAACAAAAAGTCTTTGCGAGATTTTTCTTTTGAGAATGATTTTCCTTTTCAATACGTTGGTTTCAATCTATCTAGGCATCCATCTATGAGCACTATTGTTACTTTGCGTTACATTGTTAAAGTGCGCCCGATGACGGAGGCCAATCTTTGAACATGCAAATTTGCATAGATGGATATCGCGCCCGATGATGAACACCTTGGAAAAGGGCACTGAATGCCCTTGGAGGCTCAGGTGCGAATAAGTGGTGTTGCTATTTGTTAAGGTTACTTTTCCGTGGTGATCCAACTCTTTATGAATGTAGACAATAATCGATATCACAATTTGCGGTGTTTGAGAAGCAATGACTATTGATATGTGGTTGCGATGTAGACAGAATTTGGCTGTTATGGATGTTAAATATATAATTTTCATTTAGACCTTCCTAAAAACACGTATATTCATTCATTCTAATAAAACCGCCTGCTATTGTCCCTAATATTTCAATTCATTCAATTCAAACTCAATTAAATAACTATTTTGCGGCACACAAATGCCATAATCAGACGCCCCTTTAATCGATCTGTTTACAAAGCACCACTGGAACCGGCTATAGGAATGCATGTAATGTCTATGTCCTGCTTCCCTTTCCCATAGGGGAATGTGCACACATGCTCACCTCTATACGGTTGTGCTTCCACATGCCTCAACTCCCTTACGTGGAAGGGTAATCAGAAAGAGCAACAGAAGCGATAATTGCATCCATCGTGATTATGAGTGCAGGATAAATTTCCCAGTACTACGCACACAATTTGCAGGCATTGAGCCTCCATTTCCTTCCGATTTCAAGGATCATGTATCGTCACCATCGCCAATTGCTTAGTTCTTTTTATTGTTGTTGTTATTACCGTTACTGATGCTGGAGGTATTGCGAAACCTCTTGAAAACAATGCATTATTGAGAGGGACAAGGGTGACATGTTCCGGTTTCAACCCTTCGGTTTATAGAGCGGACGTAACATTTTTGTAGACAAGGGCGAGCATAGAAGTGATTGTAATTGAAGAGCGGTAGTGGTTGCAGTGCATATTTCCGTCGTACAAAGTACCGTCACCTAAAAGGAAACCTTAAAAGCAGCTGGTCTTGAATACATTAAAGGGACTTGAAATTTTCAGGTCGATTGTAGAGGGTTTACACATGGCTATTGTATGTGCGCTCGACTTCAATTCCAGTGGCAGCTGTTTTATGATCCTGTTTTCAATGTTTCGTTAGTTTCTCTCGTAAAGTGCTTGCGTACATGTAACAATAAACAGACTTTCCTTGTGGTCTCCTTAAATCGACTTAAGACGGGTGACACCCGGGACTACTTTTTATGCTTGCTTGAGCAGCTGATATGGAGTGAAGTTACGGTATCTTCAATATCTAATTGTTTGTAATTCTAGGTTGAAGGTACGATCAATTTTAATGTTTAGGTGCAGTTGTAAATGTTAAACTGAATATAAAAAATTTCAAGAAAAATCGTAAAAGTCAGTTATTAATTCAATCAATCATCTTTCTATCTATTGCGAATGAATGTGTAAACAAGATCCATTCCTTGATGACTTGGGACTTTTTAAAAGGGACTAGCTTTGGAGTGATTTTTTGTTTGATGTATTGCTGCCTTAAATGAAGCATAGCGTCGTCACATAATTTTTTTTGTAAATGCCATTCTTATCTTAAAGTCTTGCTGGGCCCTGAGAATATAAGTCGTGTCAAGTTTCAAATGCCACTTCTTCCTATTAAAACCTGTTTTTAAGGAACGCTCTCGCTGAGACCGACACGACATGACAGTTTTGCTAACGCCCACTGGGACCGGCACTACACGACAGAATATTGCCTAGTGTATTTGCAAGGTAAGCATATTAAACACTATTATTAACTTATGTTTGACGTAGGAAAATACCTCAGGCTGCCTCAGACATCATAGATCAAACAGACAAATTTCTGTTTCAGACAAAACATTCTTCTGCATCAGGCAAATGTCCGTATTTATCTCACACATCAGACAAACATCTGATATCTGAGTCACACCCAGGCATTTGTCTGAAACACAAAGACAGCCTGAAGCAGATGTTGGGCTGAAACTGACATTTGACTAACTGGTGTCTGTCTGATGTGTGAGACAGACACAGACATTTGCCTGATGCAAAAAATATTTTTCTGAAACAGGCATTTGTCTAACACCGACACAAATGTCAGACACAGGCTCAGAGATTTTTCTGACAAATGAAAAAGTTTTGTCTGACGCAGACATTTGTCTCTCTGATGTCTAAAACATGCGCAGATATTTGTCTGTCTCTTGTTTCCTACATTTTTCTACGCCAAACATAGGTTTATAATAGTGTTTTTAATATGTTTACCTTGCAAATACACTAGGCAATATTCTGCCGTGTCGTGTTGTTCCCATTGCATTAGCAAATGTATCGTGTCGTATCGTTCCCGGAGGGCATTAGAAAAACTGTTGCGTCGGTCAGACTCGCGAAAAAATAAAACAAACGAAAACGTCAAGGGAGAATAGGTAGAAGTGATTTTTCCGTCCTGACGGAGTACTACCAAATGCTGGATATAGCGGTGATTCTATGGTAGTCCAGCCATATGCATGCGTAAGTGTAATTGGCAACCAAATAAATATCCTCACGGAGTGTTGGAATATATGTATTAGGTTGTCGCAAATGAAATGGCTGTTTCGGTACTAGAATTTGAAACGACTGTAAAACTTACGAAAAGCTGGTTATTTAATCAAAATAGGTGCCAGTCGATTCAAAACACTTCTCCCAGCGAGATTCAAGAGCATGTATGCCAGTTTCGTAGAAGTCCAACTGTCGGGTGTTGATAAATTCTTCGAAGGCAATTTTGACAGCCTCTTCGTTCCTAAATTGTTTTTCCGCCAAAAAATGATCCAAATGCTTAAAAAGATGGTAGTCGGTTGGCGAAAGGTCCGGTGAATATGTTGAATGAGGCAGAGTCTCATACTGCAATTCGTTCAACTTTTGAACCGTTGTTCTGGATACATGAGGTCGTGCATTGTCGTGAAGGAGTATTACACCATCTCTGTTGACCCATCTCGGCCATTGAATACTCAACTTTTGGTGCATTTCCTCGAGTTGGGCATTTATCGTTTCTCCAGATGCCAAAAAAGAATGATGGATAACTCCAGCTGTAGACCACCAAACAGTCACCATTACCTTCTTCGGATGGAGGCTCAGTTTCGACATATGCTTCATTGGCTCATCAGTATTTAGCAATTGTGCTGGTCGGGGACGATTGTCGTATAATATCCACTTTTCACCACATGCCACTATTCTGTGCAAAAAGGCATCGCTTCTGTTGCGGGAGAGAAAAGAACTGCAAATTTCCATTCGCGCCATGTTTTGCTCCGTAAGGGCATACCTAACCCATTTGTCGATCTTTTTCACCTTTTCAAGTTGTTGCAAGTGCCGGGAAACTGTCGAATATTGTACTCCCAGTTTCTCTGCAATGTCTCTCACAGACTGATGTATGTCGGGTTCGACTAGCAACCACAGCTCGTCGTTGTCAATCAATGGTCCTGAATGTCCACGTGGCTCACTTTGAAGGTTTACGTCGCCTGACGGGAATTTTTCGAATCACCGCCGTGTGGTTCGTTCGCTTTCCGTATCAGCTCCAAATGCCCTGTTAATGTTCTTGGTCGCCTCCGCTGCTTTATGACCGAGTTTGAACTCATACAGAAAAAGTATACGTTCTTGACTCTTTTCCATCCTTTTTTCCTTTCTATTCACTGTTATCACAACGATGGTCAAAACTGAAATGACTCCTTGATTAAATGTAGTAGTATTTATACTTCATTATCCGACACCAACAGCGTCAACTAGTGGTGGTTTGATCCAGCAAAATCGCAACTAACTTCATTTGTTTTGCCAAATCGGCCATTTTATGTGCAACAACCTAATACATTGACACACCTATACATTCGGAGTTACAATTTGGATAACTCAGTTCGCTTAAGTTTCTTTTGTAAAAAGGGGCGCAGATATGCATATGTATAATATTTATTACAATCGTGTTAGTTCAGAAAACAATATGAAAATGTATGCAACGCAACGATTTCATCTTTTTAGGCCTTTGTATGTGATCGCTCACGTGAATCAAGGGTCTATTCTCAAAAATTACCCACCCAAAAACTCATAACATGTAGGACTGTAAAGCAGTTGCACTGCGACCTTGGACATCAGAGAATGTCAAACATATTAAATCCATAAACACTACGAACCGCCAGTTATGTGCAAACGGGATTGTCGTTCACCGAAAAGTTCTTACCCAAGTAACAATAAAACCTTTGATACCTCAAGCTCCGAGCTTCTGGTATCCGACTTGTTGACGATTTTACAGAGGATGGGGTTGACATTCCGGAGCTGGGCGCTTTAGGTATAAAAGATTTTGTATTCCTCTTATATGAAGAGTTCTGAGACATGGTTCCCTTTATCTAACTCTGCTGTAACTGGGATTGATTTAGGAGTAACACAAACACAGCAAGCGAAAATTTGGAAAAGCTCGAAAGATATTGTCATATGGTTCCCCAACAAAATACTAACAATTTTCAACAAAGTTTAACCTCAGTGATTAAACTACTTTTCTCCTCCAGCAAATCATGTAATGTAAAATAGTGTAATGTTATATAATGCAGCTTCATCAGGTCGGTAAGCTAGTCTGCTGTGAATGAGTAACTGAGCCAAATCAGGATAACAATTAAGGGCGAACGCACTGCTGACCACCTCTTAGTGGATTAGATTATTGTTTCAACGATTATTATTATTATTTTACAAAAAGAAGAAAATCATAAACGAATGAACTTGCCACTAAAAAGATTTAATGATTTTGGAAAATAATATCTCTAGTAGTTTTTTCAATTAAGTAGCTGTTCCGGACATTATCTACAGCCACGTCGAATACCAGACCAGGCTCTCACATCACCTATTGCTAAGAAACGACGTAAGTAATTGAAAGGTATTGACTGGATGAGCGTGATCTTTATCCCATTCATTGGTATCTTCAGCCAAAGTAGCTCCATCTGAAAACGTTTCCGCAACCGCAACGTCCTCATCGGGATAAAGTCCATAAACATAACTGATTTTTTTAGTCTTGGAGCACTAAAAGGTTCCAT
Organism: Hermetia illucens; assembly: GCF_905115235.1. Lineage (NCBI taxonomy): Eukaryota > Metazoa > Arthropoda > Insecta > Diptera > Stratiomyidae > Hermetia > Hermetia illucens. The sequence goes on along the minus strand of NC_051851.1, from coordinate 66,360,927 downwards.
CCAGCGGAAGCGGAAGCCTCTCTTTCTGTCTTCACGCTTACAAGTTCTGGTTCCTGTCTTTATTATTGAAACAGTTGTGATCGGGTGACTCTGTCACCATTTTCCATGCTTTAACATCTTAGCTAAGAAAGAGAATATAGATTCTTCGTTGAAGAAAATTTAACCGAGTATCTTTGTCCGAGATTTGAGATGACTGGGCAATTACTTATGAAGTGCAGGGCCGTCTGCTCTTCCTTACATTGCCTACATATAGCCTAGCTTAAGGACCAGTGTTCCGTTAAAAGTTCTACCGGGGTGTTTATGCTCTACTTCCTAAATGACAATAATAGAGGATCCGGGTTCTTTCACAACGATTTTCGCCTGCCGGAAGAAATTCAAATTCCTCTATTCGATTCCATAAACCTTTCCAACTTCACAGACTTGGCAGTGGAAAGCATGGTTCCAAATGCTGGCTCTGGTCCCATCATCGTGGAGCCAGACTTTTGTCGAGCCAGTCTGTTAACCTCTTCAACACCACCGATGTTGAAATGTTTAATTTAGTTGGCCAACTTTCGGCAACAACTGGTGATAGTTTCACCTTAACTGGCTTGATACGACAGAACAGATTTGAACGGTCGCTTCTCCTTTTAGCAAAGATTCTTGTGCTGCCAATTAAATGGTAGATACATATCTCCGCCTGGAATATAGTTGTCCTTTTTCCCCGAGCGCGAGCCGACTTCCAGGGTCCGTCATGAAAGTCGGTGAAGACTCGTGGCTATTTGTCGATAATTTTTCCATTTTGGAAAGTACATAATCGCCAAAATATGGTCATATGATTGGTCGCCTTTTCATGTGCAAATCGTATCAATCATATAGGTGTCATTAGCTGCTTTCCGGTTCACGAACAAAAGAAGACGGGTGTAGATTGAGGATAGCTTCTAATGCCGTGGTTATCATGGTACTCATTGCCCTAGTAAAACAAGTAATCGAACCTTTGCATTTGCACAGGTTTTATCTATCGCAGTCCTATAGCATCAGAGCAGTCTGCAAAAGTTCTGGTACTGTTCCTGAATATGATGTTTCCACGTTAACTTTGAATGAAGATGTACTCGTATATACATGACGTGTTTATACCAGCTAGATTTCCACCCCTGATAAGGCGGACAGTGCGTAGCTGTTCCGCTTTACGTTCCTACTGAATACAGCTATTCGTCGTGAGTCCCTTACGGAAGCACCAATTATGGATTATCTGCACAGTTGTATTCAAGCGATGCTCCGCACGTACTTGCGCAAAGAGCTTTGTGTCTTTCACGAGCCATAACAAAGTGTCTATTATCAGGAGCCATGATAGAGGAGAGAATCCCTCCATGTGGGCGAGCTCGAAGATATCTTGCCGGAATACATTTCCACCATTCGACCCATGAATGCGTCTAAAGCGTATTTATTTTCGAATATCGCCTTCTCAATTTTGAGCATGGGCTCATAGAGTGATGTTTCCGTGAAGTAGGCACGTTTCATACAGTGAAGTGGCCACCTAGCAATGTATGTGTTAACCGATCTACTAGTCTTTCCAGTCCTTTCAATAGAGAGGAAGTTAGACTGATCGGTTGGCATTTTTACGGGATTCTCTGGTTTGGAAAGAAATACCACCTTCACATCTCCTTTAGCCTTTGCTCCGTTCAGAAATGGAGTCAATGGAATCGAAAGGCTCTCAAATCACCATCTAGCGTATCAATAAATCTTTGCTTCGGCTAGCGACCAGCGGTCGTTACCCATTGTCTTCAATGTTCGGACCAATTTTAGTAAGTGAGTTCTCAGCATTTGAACATTTCTCTGGACTTTTTTTTCCTTTTCCACTTTGGAGCGATCGTGCTTTCTTGGAGGCAGATGCTGTTTTACCGTACTCAATAATAGCTCACTGAGTCACAGTACTCTTCGTTCCTTGGTTTCCACAGTTCGATTGTCTGATCTTGTTGTTTTCCCCGATTTTATTCATTTGATTTCTAGCTCGACTTCTAGGGTGGAATTATTCCTGTTGAAGCGGAGAGTGAACAAATTCTTCTTGCTATCTATCTATCGCGGTCCGGTTTCGTCGATATTAAACATGTCTCTTGAATCCTAACTTTTTATCATTTCGAGCTGCTTTCCTCTCCATTCCGTACAAACGTCCCCTTCTACAGCTACGATCTTTTCACAGATTTTCTTATCATTGATTTTGAATTCTCGGGTTACTTTTTGCTAGTTTGATTATTATTTCTTAATTTCGTTCCAAATGTCTTGGCTTTTTCTATAAAAAATATGCCAGTAATGGGCCATTTTGAGGCAGACATTGAGTATACCATATCAGCGGCTTTGCTTGACTGAGTAAGACAATAGAATATAGGAACCCGCTAATAGTAATAGATGCAGTAAGCATTAAGCACGTACCACATACCAGAAAAAGTGCAGTTCTCATACCAACGACAAGGTGCGATGGGGTAATAAACATAATAAGCCATGTACTATAAGAAATAGACTTTAGCTATTTGCTCTGGTATAAAGGGAATGTCTAACAATGTTCAAGAGGCTCTATCGAGAATAGAGTTGTGAGGTACTCGCCCAACTTCTTCTTTTTCTTCAGCCTTTGTCCCGTTCACAAGCAGGTGCCTTGTGCAATGAATTCGCCGTTATCCTTATCGGTAAGGTTTGAGAGGGTACTTTGGAAAAAATGCACTCTACCTTTCGCCAGCATTATAAGTCTAAAGTCGGCAGTTACATACTTCGTGTTGGTGTCAGTGGAGGAAAGAACTGGGCAGGCTAGGGGGCCCGTCCAAAACCTCCTTCTACTGGATTCCGGACATTGGAAGATAGAGGAGAATTTTAGTGGGTACAGTTTGCACCCTGTTGGCTGCTATGCGAAATAGAGTCCATTAACTGTCATTTGCTGGCTCCAGATGACGCAGTCTTACCGCCTGTACAATGTCCGTACTGCAATAGTAGATTTTGTGGGCTTATAAGCAAACAGGGGCGAATACATACTCACCGGGTTTCTGCCACTGAATGGGGGATTACAAGCCATTCAGTTATTGCATTCTGCGTCTGCCCATTAGCCAGGGGACCAATAATATTTCTTGTTCTTGCATACTGTACTCCATTTTTCAAATTGCAAACATTCGAAAACAAACAGATTTACTCAGCGTGGTCTTACTTTTCCAACTGTTGAATATGATTTTGAACAGAGGTAAGATAGCAAATGTGAGACATAACGAAAACACAGAACGATAATTATTCCGGAAACGTTGTTATCAAAATAGTATACTAATGCATATATCTAACAGAAACATTAATTTAATGTGCGATTCTAGAAGGCTGCCATAGATGATTTCCAAATCATCCTGAGAGTTTCTTTAGGTTTTGTAACATTTCGTCCAAAACAAATAGCGAAATTTGTTATAAAGTAGTTGAAATATACCCAAAGTAGAAAGATCTATTTCAGCTATTTACATTACGTACCCTTTCATGGTACATTCTTATTGAAGTCGCACTTAAGATTACATCTGTGGAGAAATTCACTTAAGATAATAAAGGTTCTTATCCGATAGAGCATTCAAACGTAATCCGGCTTCTAAACCTAAGTAACAAGTAGTGATTTATTTGAACCAAATTGACTCCTCAGATATCGACTTGGGATTAAGAAAACCTTGAACTATAAATAAATTGGGTAAAATCGTGTCAAAATGGTGAAGGGCTTAGACTTATTGGCTCTAAGAGGGCTTCTCCGAAAAACAGCCCTCATCATATTGGTAACCCAATTTATCTTCATGTAGGAAGTCTGTTCATTAAATATCGAACATTTTTTCATCTGTTTACCCGCCTTAATTGTTCAACGACCTAAGACGACCGTATTTCCACCGCATGTTATCTTATAATTAGCCTAAACTATTCAACTATATTCCTCCCGTGGAAAACATTTTAGATTCCCCATGCTGCCTGTTTTATTGAACCTAAGACACTATTTCACAAGGGACCCTAGTCAAATTCGGTGGTCGCAGTGACGGTAAATGACAAATTTATTATGCGGGCTCCATCATCACCGCGTGTCACATTTTATTTATAGAAAAGACGAAGGAAAGTCAGGAAGTCTCGAGTGGTAAGTCACGTTTGTGTCTTCTCGAAATGTTCGGTTTGTGTGTTATGCTCTGGCTCCTTTTGAAGTCATGAGCACGAAAGGGCGGTACATGGCACTCTTGAAGAATTTGAATGCAACAGAGGCATGGAAATAAATACATGCCGTGGCCATAAAGCAAAAATTCGTGTAAAACTCGTAGTTGTTGGAAGAAACATCCACTGTGAATAAATGTATGCAAAGGGAGATGGTATAAAGTTGCGATGGTACAAAAGTTTCAGAGTTTCGGGAAAGTATGAATAAATGAAGCCATGGAGAGGAGCGGACGGTCAAATATTATGGTTGAGGTGTGCACGCCCAAGTTGCGAATAAGGATAGTTCGCAAAGTGTAACTTTCTAGTGAGGTACAAAATATGACGATAAGAACTCAATTTTAAGTTTATTGTAATTTCACAGAGGTTTCCCTCTACTTTCTGCGTATTTTGGTCAATATAATTTTACCCTGAAAATTAAATTAGTAAACTTTGAATCATCAGTCAGTCAGGTGATGCGGCGTACGTGCTCCATTTGGCAAAATTGAACAAGGAAGGTTAGTTAGCGAACTCGAAAAAAAAATTCGAATTGAAGCCAAAGTGAAGTTCCTATATTCATAAGCTAGCTCATAAGCTCATTCTATATATGTTCCCCAACTGCGGGCGCCACAGACAGTAGCAAAATATCCGAGGAAGCTCCCTCAAGTGAATATTCGAAACCATATCTTTATATTTCAAGAAACAATGTACATCCGCCAACAGATTTTTTTATAAATGCCTTTCTCTTAAAACTTTCGCTTGATATCCCTCAGTGTACGTCCCCATACCCAGCCATGTGGAAATGTCATAAACTTTTCCATTTGACTTTTTAACTATTGGACGAAGACCAACCATTTCATAAGAAAGTTTGTTTCGTACAAGTCGAACTGGTCCCCTGGTATAATTTACGACATTTTCGGCACTTTGCATATGGCTAGATTTTCCAGAAGATAGAATATGTCTATTTTTTTACTACACGCCATACACTATGCTACTGTACTCCTACGCGATAACAACACGAGCAGCAAGCTATGAATACCATTATGGCCAGGAGGCGGGGTGGTGGGGATGCTATCAGGACATGGCTGTGACCTCGCCGTTTGAGATTATATGAATATCAAGATAAAATTTGTTTTTTGTTCGCTCCTTTGAGGTTTAGGGTGGTTGAAAGTTTTTATTAGTGCTTTCGGAAAGCTGGGGAGGTCTGACATCACGCACGAGCATGCTGTATATAATACAGCCGATACCGATAGTGGATAAGTAGGCCATCAAATCAGGAGCCGGAGTGTAATTTAAGATATTGTGGAAAACGTGTTGAAGGAGGATTTTTATTTAGGCGTTTTCCGAAGGTAACAAGTGGTGTTGATGGAAGGATATTTGCAATTTTATGGGAATTTACAGTTAGTATTAACCTTGAAGATTTTTGAAGAAAACATTTCATTCCAGCAAAGAACGGTTTCGAAAGTGATACCGAATCCTCTCATGGCCGTGTACAGTTTTACCTTGGCTATGCTACTATACGTAGACGTACAAACTGCCTTCATCCAGATCGAGCAGGCGGCGCGAGATCTTGGGCTGCACATCAATGAAGGCAAGACAAAATACATGGTGGCAACGTCAGCACCGAAGACGAATCAACCAACAACATCAAACCGCACTGGTCAAACACAAACACGAACAAGAATAAGCATAGGGGAATACAACTTTGAAACCGTTGACAATTTCTCCTATCTAGGGTCGAAAATCACAACCGATAACAACTACGATGGTGAAATCCGCGCACGGTTGTTGTCAGCCAACAGAGCCTACTTCAGCTTACAAAGACTGTTCCGCTCGAAACGTCTCACCATAGGGTCAAAGCTCTTACTGTACAAGACTATGATCTTGCCAGTCCTCATGTATTCCTCGGAAACTTGGGTTCTTAGTAAGAAAAATTGCGAACTCTTGGCCGCGTTCGAGAGAAGAATCCTCCGAAGAATTTTTGGCCCCCTACATGAGGATGGACGATTCCGTAGCCTACACAATGACGAAATCTATGAGCGATACCATGACCGTCCGGTTGTGGATAAAATCCGGCTCAATAGGTTACGGTGGGCGGGTCACTTAATCCGTATGGATGAAGATGATCCCGCCCGGAAAGTCTATAAGGGCAATATCTATGGTAGGAAAAGAAGACGAGGCAGACCCTGCCTAAGATGGAGCGATGGCGTGGGCCAGGACGCCAGACAGCTTTTAGGGATATCGAATTGGTGGACCTCGGCGCAAAACCGGGATGTCTGGAGTTCCTTATTAAGGCAGGCCTAGACCGGATACCGGTTGTTGCGCCGTTGATGATGATGATGATGATGATGCTACTATACGATTTGATTGAAACTGAATCCCATCTAAAAAGACGCCTGTATGTTTGTGGATACCTTTCCGCACATGGCGCTCTAAGCACTGAGGATGGGGAAAATGGCAACCATATATTCTACAAGTTGTGAGGTTGTCCTGAGAGCATTGCATATCTTTAATGTCGAGCCTATTTAATCTCCAAGATAGTGTTTCCTACTAGACCGGGTGCAGTACCACTCTTCGGCCTCGAATAATCTTCGGCTAAACCGCCTCTTCCACCCAGACGTAGTGCAGATGTCACTTAAAATTGATTCTTGCTTCGATCAATACCACTAGATATTTGATAGTCGATTATCTCTAATCCCGTTTTTATCGCGCTAATATACTTAACAGTGTAGAGTTCAACATTTTCTATTTATTCCGCAAAACCAAGTATAGCAGCCTCCTTCCACACAGAAAAAATTAGTTTGTCCGGCAAGTCCCGCAGGAGTGAAATCAACAGGTGGGGCTTTTGCTGCGATGGAGTACTCTTTAAATCCCTCACCTGTGCGATACAATGTGTTTACGGAGAGGGTACTTCCAAATAGTCTAGTGACTGCAGGCACACGTTTCAGCTTATGAGCTCTTAATCTGTTCCCAGCTTGCTGAATTCAATGGATTTTTAATATGCAACATCACTACGGAGGTCATCGCTTCTCGAGAATGTAGAACACGCTAAACTATTCTACTCTATTTAATGATAAGGAAAGTCTGTTATAGATGACCCTTTCAAGCGTTTTCCTTACCGTGGGTCAAAGAAAACATTAAGCGAGCTGAACGCCTTTCTTAGGGTTTAAAAAGAGTTATCATTCTTGATATGATACTCTGACAAATCTCCACAAGTGACATCTAAATTACCGTAGGTTTAGTGAAAATATCCAATGCTGGTTAATAGCTTGTGGCACTAAAGCACTATCACTATATTCAGAAAATGCGGAGAGATCAGCTATGGTTTTCTCCTCCTGCCCAAGGATTTATATCTGGCTCCACGGAAAGCTTCTTGAAACATTCCAACATGCTGGTGCGTATTGTTTGCTTAAGTCTGCGAAGAATTTTGTGTATATTATCGCTGAAGTCCGGTCTAATTCTGGTTCACTGGTTGAGTCTAGTTTGATTGCCTGTTTTTTTAGGTATTTGTTGTTCATGTAGCTGCATCTTCGATATTGTGGCCTCCTAACAGGATCTTAGCAAATATATCTCCGTCAAATTCTTTCATAGATTAGCTCGCAGTCCGCATTCGCCGATTGAGCCATATTCATTCTGGAGTTAAATTACGCCTTGGGTCCCTTCTCCTCTTGTGATGAGGTTCGCAAGATTTCCACTTCAATATTTTTATCGTAGATGATTTGTAAAGGTTTTGCGCTGCTTTATAACAGTTGATTTTTACCAGCCCAGGCACGCTACCTGTACATCCTCGAATATGTGCCCTTTTCCTTCGAATTCCTTCTGCATACTGTCTCTATGTTGCTCTGCTCTGCTCTGAGTCGGCAAATAACCCCGCTATCTGTCAGCAATTTCTTTTATGCCCTTAAATTGAATGGCAGTCTCCTGCGTTTTGATCTTTACTTCAGCGTGTTGTTCTCAGAACCTTATGGTAGAAATTTGGGGCCATCTTGCTGATAGATGTTCAACTCAAACTTCAAATCTCCTTTTTGACGAATATTGGCGTACCAACTTTTTTGAAGATGGTTTCTGTTCTGGGTATCCTTGTCAATGCCGGATCTATTATATTTCGATTCTTCCCATTGAGTTTTTCATGTTGTTCTTGAAAGGGGAGTTCGTTTATAAAACACTCGGTATCCGCAAGGTAATCATTTAGAGAAAAGGTGAGAATCGGGCAGGCTTCGCAGGTTCTGCGATTGATATAAAAATATATATGTTTTCCATGGGCTGATTAACCAATGAGAGAATGAGATAGTGACATTACTACAATCCAACTGATACTGTTACTGTGAAAGCACCCCGAAATAATTCAAATATGGCGTTTGAAAGGTGGATGATATTGTTTGAAAATAGTTTGATTGAACGTATGTTGCTTTTCCGAATATTGTTGTTGCGCTGGAGGTTGTTGAGGAAATTTGTTATTGACAATTGTCGCTTCACATGAACTGTGTTTATTCGTAGATATGAAACGAGTGTGGATTGTAATAACCATTACCTGCTTGGCTCAGATCTATCCTGGCCAAAAGAGCAATAATTTTTTCTAGATTAAAGAAATCTTCACTCCGCATTCACTTGAGGAATCAAAGGATTTCCCCTCACTTCCTTGCATCCCCTGTGGTGACTTCTTCTTCCTACGCTTCTTTCCCTGCCTAATAACTGAAACCAATCTTCCTCTCTTTTATCCGCTTTTATGTACACCTGCGTCACCCTATGATTTCCTATGTGTTGCCCCCCTCCCCTCATACCTCCTCTTACGTTGCTCCTGACGCTTATAATCCTGGTCTCGAGTTTGTCTGCATATGCTGACTTCACTCCCATATCGCACGCAATCCTACCAAGTTTAACTTTCGTAAGGTGAAGTTCGTAGGTCTGAGCTCAGCCCTGGCGACAATAACTGAGTTCCCCTAATGTCTCCATTAACGTCTGACCAAGCACTCAACACCTTCTATACTATTTTATCTTCTTTCCTATCACGTCCCTCCTCTCCTAAGTGCTTGCGATTTTACGTTGTCTGATTGACTCCTGAAGTCCATAAAAAACTTCATCAAAAACACAGTGCGGGGGAAAAGTTCCTGTCCTCTACACCATATACTGATTCACTTGTTTTCAAAAATCTGCGTTCCACGGTCAAATCCTTGATAAGTAAGTCCAGAAAGAAATATTTGACCAGTGTTGAAGACTCACTGAGGTTCGAAAACCTCAAACTTTTCTGGTCCCACATTCGCAATTCCCGCTGTCCTACCCAACTATCCCCTCCGTCCATTAAATTCTCTAGCTCTACAGTTAATTCCCCCCAACTATCTTGCGATTTACTCTGCCGCCATTTTTCCTTAGTCTATATTCCCTCTCCTCCCTCTTCTTCCTTCTCGCTGTGTGGATGTAGCCTGCCCCGCATCACTTACCATTCCCTCTCCTTGTCGCTTATCCCATCGGCAAACTTGAAGCCAATATCGGCCCTGGCTACGACATTTTTCCAAGATTCTTTGTGTTTGAGACTTGCAGTCAATTTCCTTTCCCCTACCCCTTATTTTCAATAATAGCTTCTTTTTCTAGGCCTGTGGAAAGAGACTGTCATCATCCCCATTTATAAAAGCCGCAATCATAGTCTTGCCGTGAATTACCGTCCCATTTCGCTCCTCTATTCCTGTTCAAAATCTTGGAAAGATATGTTAGCGACTGGTTGTCCTCCCACTTTGGCCATCACATTGAGAAAAAGCAACACGGCTTTAATCGTAGGTCCACTGCTTCCAACCTGCTCGACTTTACCAATTGTGGCGCTAGATGTCTAAATTTACGGGATGAAATGCATACTATCTACACTGACTTTGATAAATCCTTCGATACTGTCAATCTCAAGATTTGTTTATCCAAATTGTCGTCTCTTAGTGTTCCCATGCCATCTGTTTTATGACTTGCCTTTTATCTTTCCAATCCTTCCGTCCGCGTCTCTTTTGATGGCTGCAAATCCCGCCTCTTCCTCTTCCCTCCTGTGGACTATCCCTCCTGGACAGGTCAGTCTACAAAAACAAGATATACGAATTAATGTTTTCAGGCCCGCGAATTCAAATAATTCCACTCTGGATACAGCTTTCTTCCACACCTAAGCATGTTCACTCTGCCCTTTTTTCGAGTACTGCAAGCGTTATCAGAACTGTCTGACATTTAATCGAGTAGTCAAGTTTCCTGACTGTTAGATGAAAATTGTTTATGTTCAAGTTTGCTATGAAATAGTTGTTTCTATCAACTGATTAGTTTTAAACCTGGCTTATTATTGGCAAACCTAAGCCAAATATGACTTTAATTTGTTAAGTAATTATCAGGTAATGAATATTCAATAAACCTTAGAAAATAGCATCCATTTTTTGTGCAACAGCTGCAGCTCGAAGCAACATCATCTCCAATAAAATATCAATAATAATTAACTTGAATAGCTCTCATCTTCGCTTCTACGTTCCGAGGTATAATCGTTGGACCACCATGCGGGTACTCTCTTACACGCGATACCAGCTATCTTGCAGAAGTTGTAATATATATTTATTTACCTTCATACACTTTATCCCTGTATTTATTTGCCATGCTATTGAACGCTCATCTCTTAACATTTATTAGCGTAAAATTAACAACTTTAGAAGCATGCAGTTTGCGGCATACATTAAAGATACATACTTTGTGGAATGAATTAAAAATTGCAAATATTTAACAGCTCCACTTGATTCTCGAATACTTTACTTCCAATTTCTATTGAACAGCTATAAATAGCTGGGCATCGAAGTGAGTTTCAACCATGACTTAATGATTTAAACTTGCGAATTTACCTTTTAAATTGTTAATTCAGGTTTTTATGAGGTCGAGCAGCGATTTATTATAAATAGAAGTGAAGTAACCTGGAGCTATATCTCTATTGGAATACCGTAAAGTCTTCAGTTTTTCAATTTAGATAGTCGAACCTAATCTTAAAATCGCATCCATCTGGGGGCAAGTACACAATTCAAATTTCATTGATGAAGTGAAGCAATTAAGAAAATTAGATCCGCTACTCATGAAACAAAGCAAACCATTAGCTTGCTTAAGCTAAGATTAAGTGAACTGGGAGCAAAGTAGGCTAAAGAAAAAGACGAAATCATTAATTAGATTTTCAATTTGAATCAATCGCCTGCCGTCATTAGCGCCGCGGCTGAACTATAAGCTACCCTCCTTTCGGTTCTGTCGAAAAAGTCTCGAAGGCTTTTCTGAAAGTATCTAATTATCGGATCATTTCAATCCTCCAGTCTCTTCCCACTCCCAAAATCGTCCAATTAAAGTGAAATGATTAGATTTTTGGACGTTTTGTTCATCATTACGTTCTGCTGATGATGATTTTCGAAATGTGTGCTTCTTCTGTGTAGTTATGTAGAGTATAGGGCAGCCACTTAGTCTTTCTCTTTTGATTGAAAGAAGAATGAAAAGTTATGAATCATTCCACGGAAGTCTATAAGGGCGGAATAACGTCAGAACTCAATGAGATATTAAGTATTTCTGCTTCTCCTTCCCTTGTATGTGTGTATGTATCTTCTCATCTGAAACTTGGGGATTAAATTCAGATTGTCAGATAAAGAATTATTTTGTGAAGGTGCAAAAATAGCGCAGTACAAATATCTATCATTTCTGCTGTTGCACACGGTATTTATTTGAAGTCAGCATGTGCTAATTCAAGTATCTACCAGTTTTGTGGACCACGTGATGACATACCGAAACTCTCGATTTAATATTGTTTGATTTTTATTGTGCATAGATATGTGTCTTTCCATTTCTATCTTTAGTATAACACTTCCCCATGAGCTCATTTATCCATGACCGTCTTTCAATCTTATTGATCCCAGAGTTTTTTTTTTTTTAGTTTTTAAAATCATTTTTATTTTTAAGAAATAGGTAACAATAGTATATAGATTGGAAAAATGAACAATAAAAAACAATCTTTTAAAATAACAAAAATAACTTAAATCTAATGGCCACTGTGGGCTCTCAAAGTTTTCGAATAGCAATTTACAGACAGAGAAGAGAAACAGTAAGAAATAAAAATCTAATTTTACAATAAGTTGTCGGGAAATGGTAAAAAAACCGACAGAATTCACTTCACCTTAGTGGCAAATAAAGAAATATAAAAGTAATAATAAATATTTGATCGCTTCAAAAAATACTTTTAACTTAAATTATTGTTCTTAAAACTATCATAATTATATATTTTATATTATACATTTTTTCTTTTTTTTACAATAACATCCATACAAAAAAAACAAAAAATCATAACGTATATATTTATAAGTTACAACTGGAGACAAAATCAGCACCCGTTCAATATGTACATATTTACAAAGCCCCACCAAGAAACAAATGGCAGAACTGAGCACGGCCACCGCTTACCGGCATCCCGCAGCCACCAGTACCAAGATTTCTCTTTTTCATCCCGCTTAATATCAATTGCTCTCGCTCTGGAGTATCTCCAGTCGAATCCCGGAGCCCCCACTGTCAAATTCGGGGGGTATTCTATCCTTTTGTCCGTGGCCCGTCTGTGTATATGACACATAACCGGATCACCGGCAGAATCAAGAATTAGACCATTCCTGTCAAGATACACGAACGCTTCGGGAGGAATGAAGCCTGTCGTGAGAGTTTTCTCGAAATACCCATCATTTGGGTAGAACGGCTGCGAAACCCAAGGGTTCTCACCATGCGAAGCAGATCGCACTATATGATTCCGAATCAATCTGACGATAACTGTATCGATTCTTGGCACAGCAGCAGCTGCATACATCACTTCGTTAGTTACATAGTGCTCATAGTTTGACGAAGCAGTTCTATTAAGCCCCGTGCAAGCACGCAGACATTTCCTTTCAAAGATCCTTATTTTCTCCATTTGGCTCGCACTCAAATTAAACCAGATAGCACACCCGTAGGTTTGATCCCAGAGTAGTTTAGTTTCATTACCCTTACAAACTAATATAGGCATGACCTAGACAATAATTTTAGTTCGACCAATAGCCGTTCATGCAGTTGCTGTGGCTTATTCTATATCCTCATGTAACGCAACATATGTATAAGAGACGTAGGTGATAATCGAGAACATTTAATCCGCTTTTGATTACTGACTGTGTTGTCGGTACCGATTGGCATACATTCAGATTCTCCCTACTGCGAGGCGCCGTTCATTTTCTCTTATAGTCGATGAAGACTCAGAACCACAACGGCGCTGGAGTAAATTTTGGATTTGAGGCGTTCATTGATGAATTTACGCTGATGCGTGAAGCAATTTTATAACGCGGTTCTCCATTGGCTGATAGCATTGATCAGAGATAGTTAAATGGCTCAGTTCTGAGCAGGTCTTTAACACTGACAGTGATACTGCTTGTTTTATTGGAAAAATCTGCTTTAGGTTTAGCTTGAGACCGTGTAGCATGAAGCAATCATTCCATTTCTGAACAAGTTGCTTGCGATCAGCTTTACCATGTGACTCTAGGAAAACATTATCTACATAAAGCAGTGTATATGGCGCTGAAGATTGGATATCCCGTCCACAACAAGAACAAATAGGAGAGGTACCGGGCGCTTCCTTGATGAACAGTGACAGGGACAGATACTTTCTTGCCAGTCAGAGGGATTTCTATCTTTGTCAATAATCCGATTGAAGAATTCACTGAGCTACAGTGTTCGGTCCCAACTCTCCGCTTTCTAAAGTTCAGATGCGATATCTTCGGAACCGTTGATTAATTTCTCAACTTCAGCAGTACTAACGTCGCCAGTGCTTGGCAAAGTGAAGAATGATCAAGTTCTAACGATATTAAGGTCGGTGCCGACGTCGGCACGCTTCTTTGCCCTAAATTTTCTGCACAGTAATGCGAACAGGAAGAATGCAATGACTGCAAGACTGAGACCCTTAGTTTTCCTGGTGTTTATTTTCAATCTGACTCTCCTTGCCTCCTTCTCTAATTCCAAAATCCATGGTCGTAGGGCGAAAATCAATCAAATCTCATCTTAACACTCTATTCACGACCCCCGACAAGAACGTGGTCGGAGCCTTCTGTTCAACCCATGTCCACGAGCCTGCCATTCATTCATTTCATTTTGGAAGGTTAGTTTGCCTTGCTAATTGTCGCTCATAAGTATGTTACTCTTTTTCGGAGTCTTAACAATCGTCTCCTTCTTCCAAACTCTTGGAAAGATGGGACGGTTCTGCGAGGAGACCGTTCAGTTAGTTAATTTCGGTTTTATTTAGAGCCTGTATCTACATGTTCTGATGGCTTGCGTGGTGAAGTGTTCCTTCCATCCCTACAACTGCTCATCAACGTAGATGAGAAACCTCCATTAACGCCTCTCATAGGTTCTTCAATAGGTTAACGATTACCTGCAAGTTTTTCCATAATGTGATATGTGGTAATGAAAGTGTCACTATTTATGGCAGCAATGATGGAATTCTTGTTATCCAATGGGAGCAGATGCAATAGCAACACGCAAGCGAATGCAAGCGACCATCAGATGATGGTCCGTTTTCGGGCCGATGCCAGACCCTTTTTTGTTAAGCGCATTGAGAAAATAACTCGTAAATCTACTGCTGATTACGACATGCACATGCAGCCAGTCAGCTTAGCCTTGTTTGCGCGGACAGCGTGCCGCCAGGCAATTAAAGTTGCAGAAATCTACTAAGCTCTCAAAATTGTTGCTGCGGTCGTCAAGATCATGCCTCCACATCATAATCACCTTGTTACCTCTAGGAAGCTTCCCCTGGACTGCGCGTAGCTATTCATAGGAAGCTTTCTCTATATAGGTAATCTACGTTGTTGCTTTAGGATAAACAATTGTGGTTATCCTGAATCTTGATTGGAATCTCACAGCGAAGACTATGTTAGATACCGACTTCCAGGTCTAATGACCAGGCCCTTTTTGGTCGTTGTGAGTAACAGTATGACATCGGATTCGTGTCTTCTGTTGCTAGACTATCCAGAGTACAAAATCATAGTCTTGCAAGAGGGACAGGAGCAATTTCTGAAGTTCCATCAACTTACTTCGCCTAGGCCTAGAATGTCGAGTCTATTTCACCGAAATTCTCACACAACTTGAAGAAAGCGACGGGTCAGTCCTTAGTCAAAACGCTGTTAACATCTCGGCAACGAAAAAAATTGAAATTGACTGTATGCTATCCCTTAATTTTCCATTCAACATCCACTTGGAATTGCTGAAAAGAAAATTATCGCCAGCGTATAACCTTAGCGCGGCGCGAGATCTTGGGCTGCACATCAATGAAGGCAAGACAAAATATATGGTGGCAACGTCAGCACCGAAGACGAATCAACCAACAACATCAAACCGCACTGGTCAAACACGAAGAAGAATAAGGATAGGAGAATACAACTTTGAGACCGTTGACAATTTCTCTTATTTTGGGTCGAAAATCACAACCGATAACAGCTACGATGATGAAATCCGCGCACGGTTGTTGTCAGCCAACAGAGCCTATTTCAACTTACAAAGACTGTTCCGCTCGAAACGTCTCACCATAGAGTCAAAGCTCTTACTGTACAAGACTATGATCTTGCCAGTCCTCGTGTATTCCTCGGAAACTTGGGTTCTTAGCAAAAAAAATTGTTAACTCTTGGCCACGTTCGAGAGAAGAATCCTCCGAAGAATTTTTGGCCCCCTACATGAGGATGGACGATTCCGTAGCCTACACAATGACGAAATCTATGAGCGATACCATGACCGTCCGGTTGTGGACAAAATCCGGCTCAATAGGTTACGGTGGGCGGATCACTTAATCCGTATGGATGAGGATGATCCCACTCGGAAAGTCTATAAGGGCAATATCTATGGTAGAAAAAGAAGACGGGGCAGACCCTGCCTAAGATGGAGCGATGGCGTAGGTCAGGACGCCAGACAGCTTTTAGGGATATCGAATTGGTGGACCTCGGCGCAAAACCGGGATGTTTGGAGTTCCTTATTATGGCAGGCCTAGACCGGATACCGGTTGTTGCGTCGTTGATGATGATGATGTATAACCTTAGCAAAAAGGTAACTTTAAGTTACAGTAAATCAGTTAGGTACGTTAGTATTCCCGACTGAAAAACCTTCCAGTCAAGAATATAGCGGTACTCTAGCTGACAGTCCATCCCTACCTATGAGAGATATTTTTATGTGGAGTGAGTTAAACTGTTTCGATAATTACTTCTTTCCGCATCGCTGTATATTTATTGTTGGAAGTAACTGCAAACAAGTTTTCCTCTGACTGATGTATGTTCTCAATACATCAGGCCACTTGCCCAGCGCCACAATTAGACCAATCCAAATCCCCGCTAAATTCTTCCATGTTCCATTTTAATTAGCAAAATCAATCAGCGACACAGAAATAGCCCTTATCTCCTGTGAAACGCTGCGTAATATGGTAAATTTGGCATTCAAGCCTCTCCAATTTATAGGTGAGTTTAATGGTTTACTGATCCTTGGAGGGCTCGGCACATTTGTGATTCTATGAATTTGTACTTATCGTATGCTTTTTAAGGTTCTGTTGAAAAAAACCTCCTTAAAATCGGTATACTGTCTGTCTGTCACACTCATCTCCTCAGAAACAGTCACTCCTACTAATATGAAATTTGGTGGAAAGGTGGGAACTGTGAATCCCCTTTCATGCAGTGAGTAACATCTTTCTTCTTTAAATGGGGGGGGGGGGGGAGGGGGGTGTTCCTGATATATGCAAAACGGGTATACCATTTTTCCACCGAATATAGCGATGTGAGGTACCAAATGAAAGGCCTCAATTACCGCACTCCCCTTCTGAAAGGAGGCAATTATTTCAAGGACCCGTTCTCAGAAACTACCCAACCGAAAAATCTGCAGAAAAAATCATTGTGGCCCGTGCACATGTTATTTATGCCTCAGAATACTCCCCGCTACGATATCTGCTCGAATAGAGGTAATAATAGTAGATATTTTGGACATTTACTACAACCCCGCCTCCGTTCTTGGTTTATCCCACATCCGTAAAATTGAGTTAATATAGGATTTAATATGAAGTGGCATACTGGGAAATTTGGTCGAAATCCTACTATTATTAATAAAGTTATAGTAGGTCAAATTATTACTCCCCATAAGATAAAATGTTAGTATCACGTCGAATTCAATCGCATTTCCCGTGCAGTATGTCGATTTGAATAATCCCTGCTATAGCCAACCTTATTTCATCCTATGTTGCCCGAAAATTCTGAATACCCTCACAATCATCAAGTGGAAAACCGATCCGAAACGGTTTTGCGTATTCATCAGCACCTCTGCTCTGTATTCTTCATATCAAGCGCAACACGTGCTAGAACTGGTTGCGTCTCCCCTCTGGTCCGGAGCAACTTCCAAAAAAGGATTGTAGATATTTTTTGAATCCGCCTGCTAAGTGATCACTTGAAATACTTTTTTGGACTCAAATGCATACCACCCCTTTGCTGCATGTGTGAATATTTTTCAAGATTTTGTCCTAACGTTTGAACGTTGCAGATCTATTTATCTTTATGATATTTCTCCATAGAGAACACCAGCAAAGCGCATTCAGCTCTAAGCGTTATTGGTAGCATAACAACTGCTGGCCTTTTTAAGGATGAAGTTGGGTAATCTACTTACTCCGGCCTACAAAGCGTAAACTTGATTATATTCTTGTTTTTACTGTATAAATAACCAATATCTGCTAATATCATAATGGCAACGTGGGTGTCAGCCAAAGCTGGCCTTGTGTAGAATTCTGTTTGAATCACTTAAGTGCTGCATCTATTTCTAGGTTGATGTTAAGAAATTGCGGGTCGAATATGATCGTTTAGAAAATGTAACAAAAGTCATTGAAAACTATAAGCGAATTATCCTTGAGATTTAAATTCGCTGTCAACAAGTTTTCATTCATATCTGACAATTTATTTATTATGATTATAATACAATATTGAATTTATTGCAGATATTTCCTTTTAATTCAGGCCTATCATAAACATGAAATGTAGATATTGTCTTTTTTTATCTGACAACATCACATCCGCTTTTCATGCATTTTTACAGTCTGAATCTAGCTTGAATAGCAATTTCGATTGCTATTGCTACCCACAGATTTGCCTGTTAAAACATCAGAAAAAGAATAAACGAAGAGCTAAATGTCAACAAAAAGAAAATCAAATCAGATTTAATCCGTCTTTTGAGTAATCTTTGACCACATGTAAATGTTTATTCTAAAATATAAACTTGAATTTTAATTAGCAGAAAAAGAATAAACACGAGATACACATATATTGTATAAAGGTTATAGCAAAAATATCGTGGAGCTTTTGCCAGTCATGTACACATCTGAAGCTACAAATAATAAATAGATAGTTACAAATGCTGTCTACCGATATAGACATTTACTAGATATGTTCACGTCTCTGCTGATTAATTCTATCTTTCGTCTGGAATCAAATTCGAATTCCTCCAGTTTAGTTGTTAGTTTAGTGGAGTTGAGCTTGTTGTATCTATTGTACTGCAGTGTACCATGCTGAATTTTCAATCAGAAGAATTAATTTGAATGAATCATCATTGATTGAACTTCTATTCTCATTGAAATTTGTGCGTACACGTTCAATGTGGGCAATACTGTCATATATGCACATAAAGATTTAAATGCCAAATAGTAACACAGCATAACAAACAAAAAGATTAATTACAATCTAAAGGTTTATTGGAAATTGGGAGAAATGGCATTTCGTTTAATTTAATTGAATACCTGTTGCTTAAGGACATGATTTGATTCAATGAAAGCGAGTTCAATTGGTTGGCCTATGTTGCGATGTTTTTTCAGAGTAGAGTATATTAAATAGATGGTTTGGTTGATTGACGAAATAAGGAGAAATGCTATATACGTATGTGTCTTTCGCTGAATATTAGCTTCCAATGATGCCAATCCTAACAGCTGTGCTGAAGGGGCTGAAACTAATTGAAGCCGTCACCAAACCAAAATGGATGTAAATGTAGTTCAGGTAAAATTTGTACAACCTTATACTTCAGTTATTATGAAAATATTCTCTTTGCGAGAAAATAGAATCAGGTTGTCATGAGTTGCTTGTATTCGTAGTCGAGTGAAATGTAAGTTGCTTTGATAAATATCAATTGCGCGTTTGTTTTCGATACTCCGCTACAGGATGGTTACCAGGCACATTAGCTGAATCAGTTCTGAATTTTCATTCGTTTTTCCCTTCAACTTGTCAAATAATTGTTCAATATAATGCAATAAATTGAGTTCGTTCTGGCCTTAACTTCTCCACAGAAATAGTTATATTCTTGTTGAGAAGGTTTTTATTTCGCGACTGACGAGGGTAAACGGAAGAAAATCATGTTCCCTACCATGCTCTTCAAGGCAAATAGGCTAATGAAAGTTAAAACGTGGGTTTACATTTTTTGTTTTAGTGATTACTTCTGTCATTAGCTCACTGGTTTCTTAAATTAAAATATTTTCGGTTTATCTTCCGCTCCTTCCTTATTAAAGGTTTTTTGTGAAACAAAACCTTATTAAAATGGGTTTGCTGTCTATCATATTTGCTACACGTATTTTTCTTAGAAATGGCTGCACCTATTGACACGAAATATGCTGGAAAAATGGAAGCTGTGAACCCCCTTGCATGCAATTAATAACATTGTCCTACGTTGGGTTCCCCGGGAATGTGAAACGAGGGTGTAATTGTTTTCCATCGAATATAGTCATATGGGGTATCAAAAGAAAGTTCTCGATTAGTGCTTTCCAAAGCTCACTTTTGATATTTGAAGCAGGAGGGGCGGGGGACAGGAGAAAGTGATCATTTTTTTCGAGAATCTAGTCTCCGAAGCTACCCTACTGAACATTTTTAAACTGCATGATACTGCCAAGTTTGGTGGGAATCGCACTATTACTAACAAAGTTATAATAGATCAAAGTTGTCGCTTTTGTGCGATCTAAGACTTTTAATGTCACTGTCACGCTAGTGAATAGTCTGACATAATATTGTATATGCATGTACATTACGAGTTAGGTGCAAATGGGACCAATGTCGACTGATATACTTTTATATAAGAAATACACCAAACCTTTTGTACCAGATACGTCCAGCTTCCGATGTGGATTAGACTATACAGCTGGGGTACATTTTAAAATTCCTTCCTTACCTTGTTAAGGTTTCGTATAAAAGCATGCCTTATGTATGCAATTTATTCACAAACCTTTACATGGTATGAAGATATTTGGTAGAGATGTTAGGATTATGAGCACTCACGCTGATCAATACTTTTGAAAACGGCCATAAAATCTGGAAAAAAAACATGATCATATCCCCATACGAAAGACCTCAAAATACCCTAACCCTGACAACAGTGTGCAGTATCAAACCAAAGATTAATCGTCAAGATCATATAAACAGCTTTTTACTATGTCTAACATTCAGCTTGTTTTGAAGTTGTTTTCTAGAAAAATTTTACACTCAAAATTTGTTGTCAATCCCAATTGAATAGTTCCGGAGGAGGCCGTCCCACCTCTCGCAAGAGAAGAAGGTGTGTTCAGCGTCGTCCGCCACTCCCTTGCAGAACACACAATCCTGTGCAGGGAAGACTGAAAACCTCCATGCCCACTTAGAAGTTGGGTAAGGAAGTAATCAATCTCACTGTGCGTTCTGTTCAATCAGGGATCCAATTTGACGATGAGCCGCGCAGTCCACCTGCCCCTTGGCTTATTTTGCCAAGAAAGTTGCCACTCAGTAAGGGTGCGTTGACGTTCTTCACGGGCAACCACCTCTCTTGAATTTTCGCCCTTGCGATGGTACATAGTTTTTCGCTCCTTCGCAGGGAGGGCAACGGGGATCACTCCCGCGATCACCATCACAGCCGGTTCGGAGCCGGTGCGATAAGCAAACGCCACTCGCAAAGCTCCCTGCCTCTGCACTTGAGCGAGGCGTTTACGATGCACTTCCTTAAGGGCATCAGCCCATACTTCCGCACCATAGAGAAGAACCGAATGCGTTGCTCCCATGAGGAGATTTCTGCTAGTTGATATTTGGCCCGATACTCGCCATTAGCCGACTCCAGCTGCAGCTCTGTCCGCTGCTGCTTTGATTTCCGCGAAGAAGCTCATCTTCGAGTCGAGCATTAAACCAAGGTATTTAACCGCTGGTTTTGACTCTATAGTCCACTCGCCGATCGATATGGGACACAGGGTCGGGATTCTCCTTCTGGTCAGGATGACTACTTCGGTTTTTTCCAGCGCAAAGTTAAAACCGTGGGCTATCATCCATCCGTTTACCCGTCGCATCAATATGCCAAGAATACTTTGCGCCTGTTCAACAGTGCGCTCGGCAACAAGTGCCGCAACGTCGTCTGCATAACCGACCAGGCGCGACTTTTCGGGCATATCGAGTCTCAGCGGACTATCGTAGGAAGCGTCCCAGAGGTCCGGCCCTAGGGTGGATCCCTGAGCTACTCCTGACGTGATTTCCATCCTCCTTTGGCCCTCTAGCTTCTCATAGAGCAGGGAGCGGTCTTTCAGATAATCCCTCAATATCCGCAAGAGATAGCTTGGCACGTGAAAGCAGTTCTCTAGTGTGTCTAGATATGCTAACCATGCTTGTCCATCTTACGGAATTGAAGGCATTTCTGACATCAAGCGTTATGAGGAGCACTATCCGTCGAGATCGGCGCCTGTGTGCCTCGGCTCGATTAAAAACACGGCATTATGGAGCATAGATAGGAACATAGGAAGGCCATAGTCGGATCCGATTGCATCTAAATTTTGCAATAATAAATTAACAATGCTAAAGTAGCATTTAGAGTTAATGGTGTTTTCCGAAGCTCGTGTAGCTTTTAGAAACAAACTGCGAATTTCAATATAAACTTCGCTGTTGAAAACCTCTGTGGAGAACAATTTATTATAATAGATACTGCCTGCCTGCTTTATTGAATGGATATTTATTAATTCGCTCTTTACTACATCCCATTTAACACTTGGAACCATTGTAAACATACAAATATATTGGCTAATCAGTAACATCAAATCGCAGATTTGCATTCGTTAACACTTCACAGCCAGCGGTCACTGCCAGTCAAACATTGAATAGATAATCAGGCTTTTATCTGGTGCAAATTTAAATTTAACATGGCAGGCGGCGTGTATTTATAAAATATTGTTCAGTTTCGAGATATTTGGTTTGTGAGCGTACGGATGTGTTTTCGTGGTGTAGTGGTTATCACATCCGCCTAACACGCGGAAGGTCCCCGGTTCGATCCCGGGCGAAAACAGTATTTTTGGATACATTGGCAGTATAAGATAAAAGATAGAAAGGTAAAATAGTGGAGCAACACGAATTTGTGAATGGGAAATGAATAAAACAATAGAAATGACCATGAGCAATGAACCAAGTAATAAATAAGACAATGTTATATGACAATGAAATTAAAGTGAAAATAACTGGTATAATAATTGAGAAAGTTATTTCCAAAAAGTAGTACATCAAACTGTGACAATATTTCACAAAATCGAATTTTTATTTTTTTATGTATAGTATTGAAACGAAGTAGACTATTAGATATCTTGCGATATTTTTCAAGGATAGTATTCTTTGTTGCGTGAAAAACAATAACTACTCCATAAAAAGGATATCTTAGGACGCGTTTTCGACATAATCATCTGTTTATCACGCATTTAAGATTTTAAATCGACATCGTACATTTGAACAGATATTAAGTACAAATTTGAAATTGCTAGGAAATGGTTAGAAAGTTTAGTCTATTTCTTAAGAATGCCATCTTTCGAAAAAAAATGTTAGGCATTTCTAATCATTATCTATCAGTCATCGGTTGACAATTACGTTGTAGCTTATTAGCCTTTGTTAAACCATATTGCTGCTTGTCCTTGCTTATTAAATATCGTTTTGTCCCAAGATAATATGAGTAGAAATTAATTACGGAAAGCTTGGCCAAGATGACAATAAGTTATTAAGTGGATTGGGAAGGTTAGCTTTTCTGTGAGTCTATTGTCTTT
This sequence comes from Hermetia illucens, assembly GCF_905115235.1. Classification (NCBI taxonomy): domain Eukaryota; kingdom Metazoa; phylum Arthropoda; class Insecta; order Diptera; family Stratiomyidae; genus Hermetia; species Hermetia illucens. The sequence goes on along the minus strand of NC_051851.1, from coordinate 66,337,712 downwards.
CTGTAGAACCTTGTCTTTTTTTAAATCCATCTGGTGCTTTCTCACTAGATATTTCTTGCCATCAAAATTGCTTTCACAAAGTTTACCAATCCTCCACGATTAAGATTATTTAGAATAATACACTTCTCCTGTTTATATTTTTTGCCATTTAGACCAATACCTTCAGTTTTTCCGTACGTGAAATTCAGGAATTCTCCCGTTAATTGTGTAGCCTCAGCATCACCATCCTTGCATTAAAAGACTTCAAAATAGGCACTCCTTCATTTAGTTTTGAATAGGAGAGGCCTACCCTGTTTAAGCCAGTTCGCTTCTCAAGTTTCTGGACGGTCTATTTTATACTCTGGTTTACTTTTTCATCGTAATTTCATGAATCATTGGTCCCACTCATACGGCCAAGTAGATAAATATGTTAACCTAATTTTCTTTTACATCGAGACGCCGGCCGTCCTACTGTTTTAAGCAGCTATCCCCTTTCATGGTATCATTATGAGTTGTTAGTTTGGGCACCATAGCATTGAGCTTGATTCATCCCACATCACAAATTTATGGACATACATCGAAAGTGATCGACACAGTTGCTCGGAAGGTCTAAGCTTTCATCAATTAATATCTGCATTTGTCATCAAAATATTCTGTTGTAAGACAAGAACAAATAAAGGATTTCTTTGGCATATGAGCCAGATGCCCGTGAACGTGGTAGTGAGAACACGAAAGGAGGAGTGATAGGTGACACATTGAGATGCCATGTAATGAAACTCACTATCCCCGGATGGCAGGCCAGTAGTTTTCCTTAGAACTGCGCTGAGCAGAATAGTGGAGGAAGAGTTCAAACTTCTCGGAAAATCGCGGGAGACATTAAAACACATTGTTAGGAATCATAGGGATTTATGGCAGCCATATATTATGTATAGTTCACGAATATCGCTCCTCACCAACGAAATGGAATTTTGACTCAATAAAAATTTGTAAATTCAAATCTTCTATTGAATCACACTACTTGAACATTACTGGTTAAGTTAATGTAAAATTCAACTTGTAGTTTTTGACCTAAACATTTCAAATATCGTCATGGAAAACTAGAAAGAACTACGATTGTTGTTGTGGTTAATAAACAAAAAATGGAGAATGATGACTATTTTGTTTTTGTGGTGAGCTATATTGGGAATTTGGCTTTTCATACTTTTGTCCTCCATCCATAGAATCAGATTCAGTTTATCCAATATCTCTGCTAATGCCCCCCATGTCAATGAAAAGGGTCGTCAGCATAGTCCGTAGGTTGTGAGGCAAATCTCATCTTTGTCTCTTCATGGTTGAGAAGAAACTCCTTCACTTTCCTCCTTTTTATTATACCGTCCTAGTTTGATTTGGATTTGCTTTCAGCCCGTGCCTGAGGCGCCAATTATCAATCAAATTAACATCGTGTCCATGCCAGGCCATTGAAATGTTCAACGTACAATTTAGCAGCTCTTGCTTTATTACTGGTAAACACCGCTCTCGCAGTGCTCTCTTGCAACACTTTCTCGGTGGAGGGTTTGCAGAAGATGATAATTTTCTCGCTTCTAATTCGATTACCTGTTCTCCCGGATAGTATACTTAAAAAAGAGTCTGCATTGGCACAGCTCGCGTTTGTAAAGGTATCATCCGCTTTTGTAAGACAGTTCAACTTGACAACCCTTTTAAGGACTCTGCACAAACTTGACGTCCCTCAATCGCTTTTCAGATCCTAAAGGGTATGTTCTAAAAGAGTCTCGCTTCGAACTTCTTATAAGCTTTTTATATTTAGGATGTTGTTTAGCCAGTCTTCTTTCTTATTGCTTGCACAAACGCGATCCAGAAGTCGTCTGATTGTCAGTTTATGGTTCCACCAGAGTACTGTTTTATCGTTTAGGCCTTGTATAGTAGAGCAAGTCCCCTGGAAGTATTTAAAAAGTGCGCGATTTATAGTTTCTAGCTGGTGTCCAATCGTCAAAATAGTACTTAATCGCCTAGGGAGCTACACTTCATTGCTAGGACGTTGATTGGACTTTGGCCAGTCCGTTCTCTTACCATCAACCCGCATTGTAACCGCGGTTAGGTCCTGGATACAGAATTCTTTAACATAATTGTTTCTAACAAATTTGGCTTCAGTCCACAAGTTCTTGGCCTTGTGGCTCCTTCATTGTAGAACATCCCAGCCAGCTTAGCTACAACTAAAGATTTTTTTAGCACGAACCCATGGACTTAGTACCAGAAAGATAGAGGGGAATTCCTGCAGCGCTGTGAGCCTTGTTATTAGCAGAAGGCAAGAGAATTTTGCATGCTGCAGGTTGATTTGATTAAAATTTTGATATAAGCGTAGTCTAAAACGTTAGATATTGTCTTCTCTTTGTAGTTAAGTCTAAAACTGATAGACCAGTAGCTTACTCCAAACTACAATTTTATTTTATTATATATATATTTCGGGAACAACTTACTCCCTTCTTCAGTACAGAGCTACTAAAAACAATTGCTATTCTACGGTTCTATTTATTAATAAACACTATTTATATTAAAAGCAATATTAAATTATTAACTTAATTTTCTACTAATTACCGCGGCAAGTCTTATTAATTTTGAGGGGCAATTACCGGAATCTGTATTTAATAACCGCGTCGCGTCTTCTCTCAGAATGTCTAGACTTTTCCAAGGGTCCAAGGTCGTCGTTCGGTTAGTATGCCGCAAGAGTTCAAGGTTTTCGCGTTGAATGATATGGGCTTCTTCTACTATGTCCGCTGCCACTGATGACCTTATGCACGACTTTTGTTTTCCGAACACTACTTACCGCTTCCTTGATGTGTTCATTAAATCTCGTCGTTATCAGGCGTTTCGTTTGTCCTATGTATATGCGTAGTCTCATATGTGATGAAAAACTGTAATGGTGGCGTAGCAGCGCCCATTTCCTCATTCGCAAAAAATTGTCTTTTCTTCTGTTTCCGGTTCACATTCACCGTTAAGCACTGATTCCACAAACTATGCTGATTCCACAAATTATCGTAGTATGATGCCAGCTTCGTTCACGTCACTAGTTTCCCTTTCTTTTATTTCTTTCATTGATGGTTTAGGAGAAGGTTCTAAACATAGGATTTAGCTTATAGTCCCTGCATAATTGTGAACCTCAATATGGGAATTCTGCCAATGTATGCTTTATCCTTTGCGTGCAGATCCATGGATTAGCACGTGTTTCAATTTGCTATCTCTAGGATAAGTCATCGTTCATCATAATTCTCCAATATCCAAATAAATCGAAACCCGGAAACTTGGTGCTTCAGGTATGAAAGGTTTTCTGTATTTTTTCTGTAAGAACATTTGACTGTAGAACTGTTCAGCTTGCACGTAGCTTGTATATGCATTTAGCATGTCAGACTACTACCTTAAATTTGAAATTAACATTCATTGTTTTGGGTTGCCGCAAATTTACATACAGGAGACTACAAGACTACGATATTTTATAATTTTAGGATGAACTTAAGGGGGGTTTTCACTCAATTTCCCAAAAAAATATAGTATCGGTATGGAGGGTATTTTGAACCAGTTTCTGAGAAAAGAGTGTGTGACACATAGATAGATTTTGAAACGATTTTAATAGGTTTTGTTTTACACGAAAAAGCGAAGTATTATGTGGTGACTGTCCCTGAGTACCTTCAAATTCTTTTGGTCCATTTCGAACACCAAGCTGATACCCTCCGCTTTTGTGGACTCTAAAGTTTCTTTCACAAATATTCTCGATGTTCGTATTAGTTTTGTGTTTGTCCCGCTGCTGTAAGCTTATCACTTGCACATCATTAACTGTAATGATAATGGAACTGAAGCACTGTTTCACTGAAAATAGAAGGAAAAAAGAACAGCAGCAAAGAGGCTGTGTGGATGCCTTACCTTCCACAAAGGAGTGAAAATGAGATATATTCGCACGAGATGGGAAAGTGTCCTCAAGACATTTTATAATCCCACGGCAACGATCTGAAACGACGCTCCTCCTTGTGCATACGTCCTCGTTTTTCCACACCTTCGTGTTAGTGTTGTTATGTGAGAGATCAGCTTTGTTAAAACTGGTCTCCGCGGAAAACGTGAAAGTACGTCTTAATGTGGAACACAATAAAGTGCTGGCCAATACAGGTGTGTTAGTCTTACACTCCTTGCACGCATTACCGCTGAGTTTAGAGTCTGCTGGGTCCAATGTGAGTCACTAGGGCTACCATTTTGTCTCCACCTTCCAACGACGATTCTGATTCATTGTGCAATTTCCATGTCTCCATTCCCAAGGAGGTTTACCTGTTTTCGCATTGCCTTCTCCTGACGTCGGCTGGGCCAGCTGACATATATCGACATTAGCCAGTCGTGTGCACATGAGTAGCTTCCGTTTCCTAGTAGAGGACTATGTTCCGACAGTCAGGATTTAGCCTGTAATCTGCCATCCTTCGTGGTTGGAGCTTCCTTTTGTAGTGCCTTCCGTTTTTTGCATGATTCACGCCGTAGTACCATTCACAGGCCGATTATAATTGTATCTCCAGTTTCTCTTATCATAGGAGTTGCTGTAATCTTTTTACTGGCTGATTGCCCTTAGACACTAAGTGCAGGCTTTCTATTGAAGTGTAGACCAAGCCTTCTATAGACTTTTCCGCGTCTCGCCCGCGACTTGTTCGATCGTAGTCAGGGGTACAGTCGAAGTCTGTGACTCCTTACAACTCAGAGAGTCAATATGGTTCGAGTCCATATTCATGTTTAGACACTCTTACAGTAATAGTAAACTACTAAAGGTAGGTAATATCAGGAAAGCAGTAGTTAAACAGGAACTAACGTATTTCTGAAAAATGAGGCAATTCGGTTGTTAATCTACTAAGGACATCATCAGGCTTAAAATATTTAAAAGTTTATTTATAATTATTGGAAAAAGATGTGATATTTCCCACTGGTCAGCTGTCCAAGTTGTTAATTATAAGTATTATTAATCTGGTATGCTTTACGATAACACTTATTATTATTATTCTGTTAAGGGAAAGTCGCACCGCGTCCTTGAAGAACTATTGTGCCCCTTTTACTGGTTATAGTGTACCTATTGATCATAGTATATCAAGCAGGCCTATAACCGTTAGGAACTTTAGTATGTTCCCTACTTCCAGATCTTTTAGCTTTGCATCTGGTATTAATTAAGCCTCATAAACGTTCACGCCCCTACAGAGGAGACTGCAGAGTCGGAGAAGGATACCTTCTACGAGGCAGTAGAAAGAACCCTCGAAGCCTGTCCCAGATATGATATCAAAATCATACTTGGGGATTTTAACAGCCAAGTAGGGAAGGAGCCCGTATTCAGGCGATACGTTGGCTCCCATAGCTTACACGAAAAAACAAATGATAACGGACTGCGGACTATTCAATTAGCAGGGTCACACGAAATGGTTGTTGGTAGTACCTGGTTTGCGCGGAAAGCGGTCCACAAACATACGTGGGCCTCTCCAGACGGGACCACTTTCAACCAAATTGATCACGTGTTGATCGAACGCCGCCACCTCTCAGCCTTGATGAATGTCAGAACATATAGGGGGGCCAATATAGACTCGGATCACTATCTCGTTGGCATGGTGCTCCGAGCTCGAATAACAATACCACCCAGAATCCCCTCTGACAATCAGGTGAGAGTGAACACTGAAGCCATCCACAACACAACCCTCCGCGACACCTATAAGAGGGAAATGGATGCCGCAATAACCGCAGTCAATAGAGGACCTGGAGATGAAGCATCAACAAATGATCTTCACAACCACCTGAAGAACGTTATCATGGATACGGCCACAAATATACTTGGCCCCAGCCGCAAAAGGAGTCGGAACGGCTGGTTTGACGATGAATGTAAGCTAGCAACGGAACGGAAGAATGCCGCATACCGAATAATGTTGCATTCTCAAAGAACGCGGGCACGCGCAGAGACTTATCACGAACTCCGTCGAGCGGAGAAGCGACTTCACAGACGGAAAAAGGAAGCCTGGGAGAACCAACAAGTCTGTGAACTAGAAAAGTACAGGGAGCCACCGCACCAGGCGCGGAAGTTTTACCAACAAGTCAGCAGGATGAAACCTTATACACCTCAATGCTCATCCTGCCGAGACAAAGAGGGAAATCTGATTTCCGACAGAATGGGCATATTAGAGCGATGGGTTGAGTACTTTGATGAGCTACTGAACAACCAGAACATCGGCGAATTGGAGGTCCCGCCAACTGAAGACGACGGACAAATACTGCCACCACCAAGTTTAGGAGAAACAGTCCGTGCAATTCATCGGCTAAAAAATCATAAGTCGCCAGGAGCCGATGGAATTACAGCCGAATTGGTTAAATATGGAGGCGACCAGTTACACCAAGTGGTTCATCAACTTGTGCTCAAGGTATGGGACAGCGAATCAATGCCTGACGATTGGCAGCGAGGCATAATCTGTCTCATACATAAAAAGGGAGATATCACACAGTGCAGCAATTATAGAGGTATCACGTTGCTGAGTACCATCTATAAGATATTCTCCACTATCTTGCTAGGCCGGATAGCCCCATACGCCCAGAACATCATTGGCCCATACCAAAGAGGCTTCACTCCAGGCAAATCAGCAACAGATCAGATTTTCTCTCTGCGGCAGGCGATGGAAAAACTGTTGGAATATGGACAACAGTTGCACCATCTGTTCATCGACTTTAAAGCCGCCTATGATAGCATAGCCAGGGTAAAACTGTACACGGCCATGAGAGAATTCGGTATCCCGACGAAATTAATAAGACTGACTAGGCTGACCCTGACCAATGTGCGAGGCCAGATAAAAGCAACAGGATCACTCTCAAGACCATTTGACATCAACAACGGTCTACGACAAGGCGATGCGCTATCATGCGTCCTCTTTAACCTGGCCCTCGAGAAGGTGATCCGTGATGCTGAGGTGAATGCAAGAGGTACGATCCTCTTCAAGTCCACCCAACTACTGGCCTATGCTGACGATATCGACATCATGGGAAGAACCACCTGAGACGTTCAAACTGCCTTCATCCAGATCGAGCAGGCGGCGCGAGATCTTGGGCTGCACATCAATGAAGGCAAGACAAAATACATGGTGGCAACGTTAGCACCGAAGACGAATCAACCAACAACATCAAACCGCACTGGTCAAACACAAGCACGAACAAGAATAAGGATAGGGAATACAACTTTGAGACCGTTGACAATTTCTCCTATCTAAGGTCGAAAATCACAACCGATAACAACTACGATGATGAAATCCGCGCACGGTTGTTGTCAGCCAACAGAGCCTACTTCAGCTTACAAAGACTGTTCCGCTCGAAACGTCTCACCATAGGGTCAAAGCTCTTACTGTACAAGACTATGATCTTGCCAGTCCTCATGTATTCCTCGGAAACTTGGGTTCTTAGCAAGAAAAATTGCGAACTCTTGGCCGCGTTCGAGAGAAGAATCCTCCGAAGAATTTTTGGCCCCCTACATGAGGATGGACGATTCCGTAGCCTACACAATGACGAAATCTATGAGCGATACCATGACCGTCCGGTTGTGAATAAAATCCGGCTCAATAGGTTACGGTGGGCAGGTCACTTAATCCGTATGGATGAAGATGATCCCACCCGGAAAGTCTATAAGGGCAATATCTATGGTAGGAAAAGAAGACGAGGCAGACCCTGCCTAAGATGGAGCGATGGCGTGGGCCAGGACGCCAGACAGCTTTTAGGGATATCGAATTGGTGGACCTCGGCGCAAAACCGGGATGTCTGGAGGTCCTTATTAAGGCAGGCCTAGACCGGATACCGGTTGTTGCGCCGTTGATGATGATGATGATGATCTGGTATTAAGTGTTCTCCCGGATGCCTCGACCTACTTTGCACAAGTGCCGGATACTGTATGTGTATAGAGGTTTCGTCCTCCTCACAAAACCTGGAGTGTATGTACATATCCCTAGCTTCCCTAGGTGATAGTTCAGCCGACAACACTTAGTGCTAGAAGAACTCGTGCGCTGCGTTTAATCGCTCTACCACAATCCGAAAAGTAAAGTTTGAAGTATGGCGGGTGTATTAAAACCGCTTCCTGTCTCTGTTGGTGTTCATCAAGGAAGCGCCCGCTCACCATTCCTCTTTGTTCTTGTTATGGACATCGTCACACGAGATATCCAACGTCCAGCGCCCGACACACTGCTTTATGCAGATGATGTTTTCCTAGCATCTGATAGCAAAAATGATCTCGAGCAACTTGTTCAAAAATGGAATGATCGCCTCATGCAACACGGTCTCAGATTGAATCTAAACAAAACTGAATTTTTGACGACCGATCCCCTTGAAACAAACACAATCACTGTCAGCGGCAGTGATCTGCCCAGAACTGAGCGATTTAAATACCTCGAGTGAACGCTATCAACCAATGGAGAACTGCGTTATGAGATTGCTTCACGCCTTAACGCAACCTGGATGAAGTGGCGTTCCACAACTGGTGTTCTTTGTGATCGACGTATCAACAAACGTCTCAAATCTAAAATTTACCGGAATGTTGTGCGTCATCTCGCTCTCTATGGTTCTGAGTGTTGGCCAACTATAAAAGACAATGAACGGCGTCTTACGGTAATGGAAACGAAGATGTTACGTTGGACTAGTGCCGTGACATGTTTTGATCACACCCGAAATGAGGATATTCGCGATCGTTATGGGGTTGCACCGACCGTGGAAAAGTTGCGAGAGAGGCGTCTTCGGTGGTATGGTCACACAATTCGTGCTAACGAGAATTCAATTGCCAAAGTCTCGAGATTCCACCCAGATCAGGCATTCGTGATGGTGAAACCGATGACGACGAGCCGACCCCGCTTGTGAGCGGGACAAAGGCTGAAGAAAAAGAATAAGATTAATGATCTTTATGTCCTTAAATTGGAGTTAAAGGCTCACAGGTTTACTAGGTAAATTTATCTTTACTGCTTCTGCATTTTGCCTTTTACGCAGTTTTGCTAGTACTTTACTCGCTTTAATTTTAATAAAGTGTGTGAAAGTATATTATCGAAACGAGATAGATTGCCCAATTCATAATTTAAGTTCCGACATCAATGTTCCGTTGTATTTCGTACACTAACAGATATGGACATCAATTTTCTCTAATGCAACAGTTGTTTGGTTCATTTCTTAGTGTTCCGGTAGCCACACAATGGGGATATAAGTTTAACGTGACATCGTGAATAAAATAGAATTGGTTGTCAATGGAAGAGAAAATGAGTGAAAGATAGATTTAAAGTTAGTTCCGGCAACTGCATATCTCATTCCAGCACTCAAACGTCTTTTTAGTTGGACAAATTAAGTCGACAAGGGAAGCCATAGACAAGCTTCTATGTAGCTTTCCCATAAATATATCTTTACAAATGCTTGAAACTCTTAATAGGCCAACCATTTTTACATAATCTTAAAACGTTATAGGCAATCCTCTAAGAAGGTCGGTCAATAAACTTTCACAGGGAAATTGTTAAGCAATTGACGCTGACGTTTTCCAGACTAATAGGTGTGTCCGGAACCCAGTTTTCGAACCCATGCTTGAACCCATTGTTAACTTGGAAAATTAAAATAAAAACGCTTGATGCAGGTGAGGTCGTATTTTGCGGATAGTCATATGTTAACTGTAAGGCCAAGGTGTGCATGTAAGTAGACACGGCACTACGTACACTTTGTAGCACTTGTAGGTTGCATTGTTGTACTATGTAAATAGGTACCTATCCAATATCTTGTGAAAAGGGGGAATCTAGTAGCAAGCGGACATCATTCATGAAAGCTGCGATTAAAAACGCAAGAATAAACAAGACGGGAAGCAATTTTACGTGGGCACCAAAGTAGCAGACACGTGTCTTCCTAATGGCCCATTTTGTTACTGATAGAAAGTTTCCAACAGTAATTTTGTAACCTGAAATCGTCAAATTGCTTCCACTACATTCACCGAGGAATTCATTGTTAATTTTTCTCTTCGTGATATGAAAAATGTTCAGAGAAATATGAACATGTAGCCGGGTTTATTGCGAAAGCAGAAAAAAATTTGATGCTGTTGAAATTGCTGAAAATATCACAATGGACAATTAAAATTTGCTGTAAATGCAAGACAGCTTGTTAGGCTTTCGCCCCCATGACCTTTCGTTTTGCTCTTGAATGGAGTTGTTAAAAAGTGAAAGCAAACCGTGAGAGAATGCGAAATTTGTCGGAAGATTGTGAGATTTGCAAATTAGGTGAGACGGCTTTATTTACCCTAAGCTCTCAATATAATTAAGAATAGGGATAAAGGGATTGGTATTTTGAGCCACTAAAATAACTTCGCTATTCTTTGCATCGTGTTAGCAGGAGCATTACTTTCCTGTTCTTTCCGTGGACTGGAAACATGAGTGAAGGACTCTCACGTACTGTAGGAGCGGGAAGTCATTCTAATTAAAAGGGGAGATGCTTCCTTGCGCTGTTGTTTACAACGCCCTACAAAAGCATTAAAACTTCCAGAGGTGTACAAACAAGTGTCGCCTCACTGCTCATTAGTACATTCGACTAAGCGGAAAGCATTCAAAATAACATCGAACTGGATTCAGAAATCTGCCAATTAAAAATTTCACTATATCTCGTTCCCTCAACTTTCTGTAGCCGCTATTAATTCCTTCTGGTAACGCTGGCAATAAGAAAGGTAGAACGCAGAATAAAAAATAAATCATTTTGCTTGATTAAATTCCATAGAGCGGAGGCTAAAAGGCCCTTCGGCTATGCATAAAAAGGGAAAAGGAAAAATCTCCAAGCAGTCAGACAACCTACAAAAAAATTCAATACACCGAAAGACAGAGGCAGACGTTGGGAACGAACCGAACAAACATGAAGGTGAGATTTTGAGGCTGCAAGGAAGAGCTACAGCAATATGAAAACGTGCTAGCAAGAGGAATCATTAGGCTGCTTGTTGATGATGGTCTGATATTGCTTCGCTACAGGTAAAAAGGTAAAGGTGAGGCGAAACACACACATCCGAATGTAGAATGCCCTCGAAGGGAAATAACAAGTTTACCTGTTGCGCTGCAGAAATTGGTCTTTAGGGTGGAGTGGTGAAGAGTATGTTCTTCTCTGTTGGATATTTTTCCTAGAAAGTAAAAATTTGATCAAAGAAATGATACATGAAATTGGGCTAAATTTAATATTTTTATAGAAGATTTACTTTATTTGTACTTACTTAAAGTTATAAGAGATTTTCACATATATAACAATGAATTCTAATCTATTTATCCTCTCTTTTCAGGTAAGTGTCTACTTTTTGAACTTCAAAAACGGTAGCGGTAAATATGAACATATCATTTATTTTTCCCCTCATGTACGACAGATTTTAAACCGACTAAAGCTGTGTATAACTTCTGTAACTTCCAAGGGAATATTATTTCATGAAAGACCAAACGAAGTTCGGGAGCTAGGCGCACCCGAATTGAATTGAATTGAAGAATTAGCCATTCTCTTCCATGAAGTTTTAATGCGCTGCAAAAGATGCAAATGTGCCAATTCCTCTTCATATGAACCAATTTGAACAATTCAAGTCGTTTTGTGTCGACACTTAGGTTCACACTTAGTTAACCCCTAGAGATAGATTCATTTATGGCGCTTAGAGTTGAAGAAGGAAATTAAGGGGAATTACGACAAACGATGAGCGTTAGAAAACAATGCAACCCTCTTTTGATATAAAATGGAAATGAGTGAGACTAATTTTGTCCCTGAAAATATTAAGTATCTTAATTGCAGCTTTTACATTTTTTATTATTCTGTTAAGGGAAAATCGCACCGCGTCCTTAAAGAACTATTGTCCCCCTTCCCTACTTCCAGATCTTTCAGCTTTGCATCTGGTATTAAGTGTTCTCCCAGATGCCTCGACCTACTTTGCACAAGTGCCGGACACTGGCCCAGGACGTGTATAGAGGTTTCACCACACTCCGCACAAAACCTGCAGGCAGTGTTCGTAGATATCCCTAGCTTCCCTAGGTGATAGTTCAGCCGACAATGACCAGTGAGGATTCCCACTATGATTCGGAGGTTCTTTTTGTTGAGGTTTAAGCAATCCTTTGTGCGCATGGGTTCGTATCCCCCAATAAGCACCCTGGATTGCTCCATCCCTAGTAGGCCCACTCACTATAATTCCCTCAACCGTTCCTCTTCATTTCTTAGAGTCATAGCCATGAAACCGTTTCCGATTCAACAGAAGGGTTTTGGCCCGTGTAATGGCGTCTCTGCTCCCTTGTTGGCTAGTTCGTTCGTTGCCTCGTTGCCTTCCAAGCCAGCATTGCCTGGAACTCAAAGTATCCAGACCTTGTTGGATGAGCCGAGTGTATTAAGCCTCTCAAGGCATTCCCACACCAGTTTAGAGTTCACCTGGTGGGACTTAAGTGCCTTGATCGCTGCTTGGCTATCGGTGGGAATAGCTATGTTCTGCCCTCTGTAGTTCCTTTGGAGACTAAAGGAGACACATTTGTCTATGGCGTATATTTCCGCCTGGAATATGCTAGTGTACCCGTTGGCTCAAAGAACATTTTCCTTGGACCAATGACACCGGCACCCTCTCCCCCTGCTGTGAGAGATCCGTTAATGCACCAAGTAATCAGTTGCTGGTTTAAGCCGTATGTTGCAGCCACGCTCTTCGAGTTTGCCTTGTTACTCCAGCGTGTTTCAAACTTCTAATCGAAGTGGAACCTCGTTGTCATGTTATCCCTTGGTATGAGAATTTCGGGATATCGCCTAGAAAGAATATCAATCTTCCTTCGATTTAGGCAGCTCCCAGCCTCACTCATACTACCGGCCATCCTGAATATTACCCTGCTTGCCTGCATCTGTATGTGCAGATGGAGAGGGGTTAATCCCAGAAAGACCTCCGGCGATGCCGTTGGGCATGTCCTCATTGCCCCACTGATACACAAGCAAGCCAGCCTTTGGAGCTTATGTAATTCCCTGGCTTGTGTGCTGAGTTCGGTTCTTTCTGCCCAGATTACCGCTCCGTAGGTACTCATTGGCCTCACTATTGCCGTATATATCCAAAGTAGTATCTTCGGGCTGCAACCCCCTTGTTTTCCTGCTATGGATCTACAAGTCAGCCCTCGTGGCTTTCCGACAAGTGTTTCGGACATGTGTCTTCCAGAGTAATTTTTGCTCTAGCGTAATTCCCAAATATTTGACCTCTGTTTCTCGTTTCACCTCCATATCATGTAATGTTATGGCTCTCACGTGATCAAGGTTACGTCTCCTAGCGAATGGTACTATGGTGGTTTTGGTTGGGTTGATCCGCAGTCACACCTTCCTGCACCAGGCACTAGTAACTCTTAGTCCAGTTTGGATTCTATCACAATGTCGTCCGCGTAACCCTGGACTTCCATTCCAGTATTTGTTAACACGTCCAGGAGTTTATCCACTACCATACTCCAGATCAGCGACGATAGTACCCCACCCTGTGGACAGCCTTGAGAGGTGTTCATGACAATAGAATTTGTACCTGTCGGTATTTCTAATTGCCTGCTTACCAGCATTTTGCCCATCCAGAATACCAAGGTATTTCCCACTCCCTTGCGGCTCAGGGCATCTTGTATCTTTGTGTGCGATGTTTTGTCGAATGCTCCTTCGATATCCAAAAACGCGCACAGTGCAATTTCTTTTGTTTCTATGGCATCCCGTAGTATGCCATAGAAACGCCTCTGTCAGCTGATACAGAGCAGTTTCAGTTGACCGTCCTGCCCGGCAAGCGTGTTGGCAGTGATGCAGGGGATTACGCTTTAGAACGTTAGTTCTAATATAGTTGTCTATGACCTTTTCCACCGTCTTGAGTACGAACGATGTTAGGCAAATTGGTCTGAAAGATTTAGGGTGAAAAGGATCCTTTTTACCCGCTTTCGGAATAAAGACCACTTTTGCCCGTCTCCATGCCCTTGGTATGTATCCCAATGCTATGCTCCCCCTTACCACCGTCAGAAGAGACTCTAAGATAATTCCTAGGCCTCTCTGGATTAGTGCTGGGAAAATGCCATCTACTCCGGGAGATTTCAGTGGTTTAAAAGTTCCCATTGCCCACCTTAGCCTAGCTTCTGAGCATACATCTTTTGCTAGTTTGCAGTTCTCCTTTTTTCCCCTTTTGTTTGCCCGCTTGGAGAGTTTTCGTGCTTCTGTTCTCATTCTGGCCAGATTCCTATTCCACCATGGTACATCCCTTGATGACTTAACTGTCTTAGGTTGACCTCATATGCTTCAATAGCGACTGTGTTGAAGTTTTCCACCACTGTTTCTAGTTCCAATTCGCTCCTGATGTCACTGCCCCCTTGAAGGTGGGCATTGTTGTTGCTCAAGTGCGTTGCCTAGGATTCCCAATCCGTTCTCCTGGGATTCCGTATTATTCTTTCTATTTCGGAGTTACCCTCAATTTCGAATCTGTTTATCCTGGTGGTGTCGCTGCGTCCCCAGACTTCGTGGTGGTTGTTGGCATCGCAGCCGAGGAGAAGTGGTAACGTCCTATTCTCACAATACTTCGTCAGTTTTGCGACTTGTTCCGGTGAAGCCCGGATTTCGTCTCCTGGGAAGTATCCCGATGCCACGACTGCTTCTCGAGTGCTCCTCCCGGCTTCCAATGAGACTTGGATAACCACAAGGTCCCCGGTTAAGAACTCTGAAAGACATATGTATTTTAAATTACGTTTAAGAATTATGCAAGCTCTTGGTTTTTGACAAGAGCGGTCTCAAATTACCTGCATGGTTCCTCCTCGCAAACCGAAAATCTGCCCCCGGTACACGCAGGGCTCCTGAGTCAGCACTATTTCAATGTTCTCCTTGGAACTTACTCTTGCAATTACTGCAGATGCAGCTTTCGCATGATGGATGTTTATCTGGGCTATCTTAGTGCTGGCCATTAGCTCCGTTATTGTTTGGAGCTCTTCTCCACTGTCGGAGTATCGCCCTCCTCTCCGACATGGCGCTTTCCTGCGCATCGCTGTCCACCCTAAGCCCTAGGAGTCCTAGTTCTAGGTCGTCCAAATTCTGCTCTTCACTGGGCAGCAGGTCTATTTCCCTGATTGATCCACTCCTTTCCGCCTCTACGCCTTTCGAGACTTCTTCGGGGACCTCGGTATGTTTTTCACCCGGTGTCTCCTCCGAGGTATCTTTCCTCGGCTTTTCCCTGTGCACATGCACGTGCGATCGTGAGAAGTTTACCCTTGCCCTCCACCATGCTTCTGAAGGCTCTCCATAATCAGGTATGGAGATCTTCATTCTGAGCGATTAGGAGGCCCATAAGGTCTTCCGTTTCTATTGTCGTGGCTTTTAGTAGAAAAACTGTCTCCATGTGGGCTCTTGGTATATCATCCCCAGCACATGTTGACAGTTCCACCCCTTCCCAGCCTGGCAATCTAGGAACTATTCTAATCCATTCTGCAGTGTCCTCCGTCGCGCAGTCTACCGTATCAGGCCTGGTTGAAAGCGTATCCCGGTGAACACAACTTTCGAAGTCCATTTGCCTGACGACAAGATCCTCAATGGTTTCCTGTTCCTCACGAGTGAGTATTTGCTCATGGCAGTATGATCAGTCGAATGCCCTTGACCACACTAGCAAAACTAATGGCGGTCTTCCTGAGTCCTGCCTTCACTCCTGACTTGCTCGGGTTTTCTCCCCCCTTGGGTTCAGGTTTGGATTTGTTGGGAGCATTCCCTTCATGCGGGCTGATCTCTGCTGCTCCCCGCTTTCTCGGCTCCGGTAGAGATGGCATAGGTCTGTCCTGAGCCTTCTTAAGGTGTTCAGGCCTTCCTTCAGATAGCAGGTACCATTTAAAACCGGCGCCACTGAGACCCCTCTCTGACGTCTGTTATATTTATCACAGACGTGCTTCTAATCTCTGTTCTTTGAGCAGTGGCGTTCGTTGGTTGTTGTCCACGTAGTTAACCTTGGATCCAATGCTTGACGTCCCAACTTCTCCCTTCTTGGCTGTAATCACCTGGCTCTCAGTAATTCGGAGATGTGCCTCCGCCTGGTTAACCAGTTAATCAACACCCCCCCCCCCCCCCCCCCCAAATCTGAACGTAGAAGGATATCACTCATTGCATGTCTGGGCGTTCACAGTTCTCACCATCTCATGGTATAGCCGTTTCTGAGAAAAGTGAGAAAAGTGCGTGTGTTTTGTGTTTTGCAAACAAAACCTTAAAAAGGATTTTATGGTGAATTACATGCAATCCAGGGAAATTTGAGTGATTTGAGTTGACAATAATTCGACTTAATAAGCATCGTCCCGCTGGTGCTGGCATCTATTGCTCGGATAGCGTATTCGAGTGCTAGGTTGTGTGCGTGTTTCAAAAGGATCAGTCAACCTGTTCTGGATCCTGACCTGTGAGATGAAGTTAGACATAGTCATCTTCATCAGCCGTCACTTGCTTGAAGTCGACGAAGATTTAGCTCACGTCAACGTTATATTATATATATTCTCAGCACTTATCCGATTCTCTAGAATTTTCTTCAGTATTTTATAGGGCGAACAGACTAGTGGAACGCCTCTATAGTTTTCACAATGCAATCTATCTCTCTTTTTGTGGATGGGACAGGTGATGCTACTGCGCCAGTCGTCTGGGATCTCCCAGATTCGCGGCACTAGTTGGTGTATCGCATTTAGTAGACCCGTTCCACCGGATTTTAACATCTCGTCCGCGGCTGGTGCTTCGTTTGATTTCAGTCACCGCATGGCGAAATCAATTTCTTCTGCTGTCGGAGGATGTGTAGTTGTATGGTGGCGCCAGGTGTCGGATTTAGAATCTCCTCAAAATAGGACCCCCATCGTTTGTCGATGTTGTCGGCATCGTTGATGATGTTTCCATCTCTGCCTTCGCAGAGGCTAGTGCTAGATTGATAACCATTCTTAATTGTGCAACCCAGGGAAGTTTGCTATCGTCCCCGTCATCTTCAATTCTATCACTGGTGTGTAAAATGGTAATTTTTTTACAAACCTTAACGATTAAATCCGTTCTAGTCTACAAATATTTCTCCGAAACTTGCTTTACAATAAATAGTTGATCTCTTGTACATCACTCAACATTAACAATCGTGCTTCGTTTTCGCCAATAAAATTTTAAGGCTAAAATTTTGTGGAAATATTACTATTATTAACAAAGTTACAGTACATGAACAAAAACTCCTTATACCTGAAGCGCTGAGCTTCCGATTTCCGATTTGTTTTGTGAATAGGATGGATGATGCTTTTTTCTTTGTAATATCAAGTACATACCTAGCTGGAATTTACACCTTTCTGCCCAAGTTGACTACTCTGAAAGTTAGCACGATGGCGATTGAAAATATGCTGCTGAAATAAAAATTTCATTTTTTTACCTATGTATTTAAATTTTACTGAAGGTAATTCGGAGCACCTGGGAATTACATTGTTCTTGAAGTTTCTTGATAACTTATATGAGGTAGACCAGGTTCTACACTGTTTATACTAGATCAGATACTTTCTTGGAAATATTTTTGAGGTTGCTCTGCAAGGGAGTATAACTTGTCTATCATCTTGATTCCAATCCTGATTTCCAGGGTTTATATTACAGTGGTCAATGTTGGGTTTCAAATGAATTACCGTGGCACCATTCCATGTGTAAAACAAAACCTTATTAAAATCGGTTTACTGTCTGTTTGTCGGTCTATACGTCACATGCATTTTTCTCAGAGAGCGCGATTGACACTACAGTAAGTTACATCCTGTTACATTGAATTTAAGGGCAAGGGGGGTGTACATTTTTTTTTTCACCAAATATATCATGTGGGGTATCAAATGAAAGGTTTCAGTTAGTACTTTTCGAAGCTGGTCTTAGTTTTGACATTTGTTGGAAAGGTGGGGAGTCCGGGGGTAGAAAGTGATCAGACCGATATTCCTTCAAATAAAGTTAATAATAGTATATTACTATAATTTTCAGTAATTGGCTGCAGAACCCCCTTCAAGTTCATCCTAGCACCACGAAATTTTGCAGCAATATAGGCCTTGATTCTACCAAGTTTGGTGGAAATCGCACTATTACTAACAAAGTTATAATAAGTTAAAGCTGTCATTTCTTTAGAAATTCCAGATTTTGGATGTCAATATCACCCGAAAGTCGATATTCTCACATAATATTTGCGTATATTACGTGTTACGTACTAATGGGGGGACGTACTAATGGAATGACAAATTCACACTCAAATGTCGTTATAAACGAAAATTTACAAAACCTTTCATACCTGAAGCGTCCAGCTTCCGGTTTCCCGACTTGCTTCAGTATTAATCAAGTCCTCTCTAATCATCTTTTGAATGAATATCAGCCTAGAAACAGCTCATTAAGTTCTGAAGCAACAAAGTGTGTAATTTTGTTTACTAAACTGATGAAAATTGTTTTTCTAAACCTATATCACTTCATAGACGCCAGCGTCTGTTTTATTTGCAGTTAAACTTGGAACATTTTCCGAAAAAATCGTGACTACAATGTGAGTGTTGGTGACCGGGTATTGACTCGTGTCTCGAATTTGGATTATTCTACCAAATTTAAAGACTCCACTTCATAAATTGGTTGTTATTGTTTTCAGAGTAAATTACACTGCAATTCTTTCCGTCTGTCTTTCGGCAAACAATTTACTGTTTTTCCAAATTCGCAGATATATCTAATTGGGATGAAACTATAGTAACTCAATCTCAGTCCAATCTTTGCTAAATTGGACAATAATTCCTCTCCCTTCACAATCAAGACGCTCTCATCTTTAAGCGTAAATCCAACAGTGTTAACAGATAGTACTTTATCCGCGCAATCATCATCATCATCTCCACCATCATTTTCATCGCTATCACCTTGAACCTAGAGCAGCTGTTGACATCCTAGACGGCGTAGCTGGTGAGAAAAAAATAATTTCCTAATTTAAATGTTGTGTCACTATAAACTCCACCATTCGCTTCAAAAAAATGAAAACAGCTCACACACAACAAACTCTCTCTACATCTTAATATCCTCGCATTTATTTACTGGGCGCGGTAATGATGAAAGAATGGAAAAAATGAAAACTCTCAGAAAATTCACATTGTGGCAGGAAGAATTTCAAACTGCGAACCAGGAGCAGGGGAAATATTTCAAGGAATTCTGTAAAGTGTGAGGGTGTTCTGTTTTTTAAGACTCCCTTTTAGAGACATGAAAAAATGGAAATTTGGAATAGAAAGAAAGTTGTTCCTGGTTGGTAATAAAAAATGCCATTATGTGGAATTCTTTAGACACATGGGGGAAGTGAATTTCGTGTGTTATAAATTAAATATTTGACTTGGAATAGGAAAGCGACGGGATGAGGTGTGTTCACATTGACAGATACATGGAACTCGAGGAGCCATACCGAGAAGATTTTAATTCATTGTGAAAACACACGAAAAACATTTCGTAGAAGCCTTAAACATCTACGAAGGTGAATTTTTCAGTACCACGAATATTCTCCAACTTGTTAGAAATTCAAAGCTCCAAGAGTCTTACAGTCCTCTGATTACAACGGACAGAACATATTCGAGAAAATATTATTGGTGAAATAGGTGTTACATGTGACGTTCGCTTCCCAGGGTGGAGGTACTAAACTTAGGGTTGAAAATTGATGGTTATAAAGTCTACATATATTAATATTTACCTTATAAGACTCTTTCGGTTTTAAGCACTGAATGAAATGCCTTCAATGCCAACCATCAAAGTATAACTCAACTATCAACGGTCTTTCGTTCTTCTAACCGGACTACTCTAATGTAAGAAAAACGAGCGCTCACACTAAAAGCTCCAATTATTATTATTATGTAGCACTACAGTCTGGGTGGGATGCTGCTTGAATAACAAAACGGCTTCATTATATTTGTATTTCTTCCTAGTGACAAAACTGAAGGTTGGCTTGCTTGCTTGCTATGGGGTATCAATTGAAAGCACTCGATTAATACTTTTCGGAATTGATTCTGACATTAGATGAAACATAGGGGGATGAAGGCTCAAACTGTGTGCCCCAAAATGTGAAACAGTGACGCATCTATACAAAAACTAAGCCTCTAAATACATCCCGTTCCAGCATCTGCACAAATAAAATTAATAATAGTGTATTATCATGTTTTAGAAATTTACCCGAAAACCTCCTAGAAGCAAAAAAAATTGGCGACATATATAGGTCAAAATTCTGGAAAGTTTGAACGCAATTCAACTATTATTAACAACGTTATTGGAAGTCAAAGTATTGCATTTCATGTAAATTTATTACATTCTAAGACGTCTATGATGTCATCATCATATGTATAAAGTGAACTTATATGAACGACGGAGTCCATGGAGACACCTTTGAATATCAGTATCAACTACTGGGGACAGGCACGTGTGTGTATATGTATATGCTAATGAAATTTGCAGCTAGTGTTCAATAAGATGGACGTATGTTGCTTTTATGCACAGAGGGAAGTGGAAATTCGTGAAGATGCGTTAGATCAATTTTATGCACAATATTTACGTTTTTATTACGTGTGTACATATGCATATTTTGTTTGGCAAAATATGATGGAATATTTTGCACTCTTAGCTATATATGAATGGAAAAAAGTGCATAAAGAGTTACTCACATAAGATGAACACAAAACCTTTATACCTGAAGGGCCGAGCTTCCGGTATTCCGAATTGCTTTCTTTCTCGCCCAAACAAATTGGAGATGTCTGTTGGTGGCCAATCAGTTATTCATAAGTATAAAGAAGTAATACCCAAGTTGTTATGGAAATTCTAGAATTAAAATATAGAAAATTTAAGAGGATTGAATATTTCGGTTCCTTGTGATTGTCACACGGGAAATTGAGCAGGAATTCGATAATTAGTTTCATGCCAAAGTTTTCATTTTAGAAATTGCGTGAGTTGGGAATCAGATGATTTATTAATTCAGTGTGAGTAGCTTCCTTTCAAGGTTTTATGGAAAATGAAACCTTATTAAATCAGTTTAGTAAACGCTGTTTGCCTATTAGTCCTATTCACAAGAGATATGTTGGAAAGTTGGGAACTGTGATCACAATAATAATAATAATGGTTGGCGCAACAGTCCATATTGGATCAGAGCCTTAAAGTGTGTTAGAGCACTTCATTCAAGACCGTAATGGTACACTACAGTACACTGTAGGAGGCAATGTGGTCAGCATAGCGCTCGCTCGAGATTATTACTGCTGAGTTGAGTGAGTGAGCTGAGTTGACTGGTTTCCGACGTCAAATCACGATACAAATCCCACTGCCATCAGTAAGATTTGAACCGCGATCTTCCGTACGACAGCCTTGTGCTCTAACCACTTAGCTACCCGGACACTGAATAACAATGCATGCTGTAAATAGCGTCGCAGAGGTTAGAAAAATGGTCACTTATATACTGTTCTCAGAAACTGCAACATGCAAAAGGGTTTAAAAAGTTT
Source organism: Hermetia illucens (assembly GCF_905115235.1). Lineage (NCBI taxonomy): Eukaryota > Metazoa > Arthropoda > Insecta > Diptera > Stratiomyidae > Hermetia > Hermetia illucens. The sequence continues at coordinate 66,316,266 of NC_051851.1, read as the reverse complement.
TTCCATTGAATATAGTCATGTGAAGTACCAAATGAAAGGCATTGGCTGTAAATTTTCAACACTGGCATCAGTTCTGGCATTTGATGCAAAAAGGGGGAGTGCGGGACTGGAAAGTGACTGGAAACTCCTCTTAAGTCCTCCTAGAATCATAAAATGTTCGTAGTAATATATAGCACGATACTACCAAGTTTTATGGAATACGTATCATTACTAACAAAATTATAGATCAAAATTGTATCTTTTGTGTAAATTTACTGCAATCTAAGACTTTGAATGCCAATATCACTCTAAAGCGAATACTAAATGTATATAAATTACAAGTTACGTACAAAAGGAAAAGTTATGCACTGAAATGTTTTTCATAATACACGGAGCCTGTCATGCCGGATCCGCCGCGCTGCCAGTTCTCTACATGTTATAGGTTCCCAAATATGTTGTTACTAACTATCTTGGTTAGTGTTGAATAATTTATACCAATAAACAGCATTTTTGGGGAAATCATTTTGCCAAAAAAAGGAAGCTGAAACAAATCGTATATGTATGGATATTAACGGTGAACATTACCCATCAGATGTAACTTGAAAATGGTAATTTTGACAATTTGAAAATGCAGATTTCAATGAAGATGATAAAGAACAGAAATCCCCACCACTCGATAATGATCCAGAAAGAACTTGCAGTTGCACTGGATATTGTTAAATCAACAATTTCCAGACGTTCTCATCACTTTGTTATGGTTCAGAAGGGTTCTCATTGGGTCACGTTATAAAAGGGTTTGTGAAACGTTGGTGCATAAGCAATCCTAAACATCATTATCGAAGCCATGCATCATTTCGACTCTTAAACGTCGTATTTACTGTACAAAGCTGGAGAACAGTCGTACCGCGGAGACGCAACCTATTGAATTTCAAGGTCGACGCTCTGCTCTTCTGTGAAGAGCAGATCCAGTAGCGAAAACCAAGCAAATGTGAGCGACCATCAGATGATTGTGCAATGTTAGTACCTCTTTTATTACGCACATCCAGAAGATGTGTACGCAATGCGGTCCATCTTATTAGATGTTCGTTACTGGTCTGAACTCAACTGGCTTAGTGATAGGTTCTGTGTTCGAATAGTGTGCTGCCGATGAAGAGGGAGGAAGCTCCAGAAGTCTACAAACCTTTCAACGTTGTTGTTGCAGTCACGCAGACCATACCTTCCCATCACATGCAAGGGTGTTGGCTTTGGTATTCAGATCACCCACGCAATGAAGTAGCTGCTTTGAAATTAAAGTTGAACGAGATGGGGAGAGTTGTCAGCATCGTGACTATAGGTCATCGAGTTCCAGTTACACCAACGAATCAATTCGCGTTCTAATTGTAAACTCTTGGGTACTTTTTTAAAAACTTCCTTTACACTGAGTTAGTAATGAACTCTCCACATAGGCCCGATATCATTTTATCTCCTCGTTCACATCAATAAAATTCCGTAGACGCAAGAAAACTTTAATTTCGAAGTAAAAGGGGTAAGAATAGAGTTTGGTGCAATAACAGAAGTACACAAAAAACTAGTTGATGAAGTAAAGAAAATTGTGTAACTGGAACTTTACCGTATGTGGCTTCTTCCACTTCTTCAGTTGTTCATCACCGTGAATAACGAGCCTATCGTTAACGTCTCTGACGAGACCACCGAAAGATTTGCAACCACATGTAAGTTCTTTCGTGATGCGATATACGGTTATGAAATCATTAGTATCTGCGGTAGCTTTCGCTTCCCTGATCAACACAATAATAAATTTCCTTTTGTCGTCCTGAACGCTTCGCTAAATTTTTCGGGATTTCTTAGTATATCTAAGCTCGGAGGCACAACGCTCGCTACCACTAGCAGAGGTCAATTGAACTTTCATTCTCTTACATTCGTCGATCTATGATACTTCCAAAATTGCGCAGTCAGGTAGATCTTATGATGCCTCTTCGGAACGACGTTATCATGACGACCTGTGTACCACTTGAGAGAAGAGCAACCGATATTCCAGGCATCTGCTGTCCGATCAGCAAGGTAACTCTCCCAATGTCGAGCGATAGCTGGATCATACAAGCGGTCGATACTGCACATCTGGTGTCGCAGTTTTCCAACCCTGCCAGAAGCAAGGGACCCAAGAGACAATCGAAGGCAAACCATCAGATGATGATCTCTTTGAATGTCGATGCCAGCGCCTTTCTTGTGATGCACAGCCCGAGCACAGAAGACTGAATTCCTACATTTACTGTTGGTCACAATGTGACCAATCTGATTTCTCATACGTTGTCGGTCTATTGAAATCCTGCTGGCCTTACGGCATGTGTTCAGTCTACTATCAATGATGAGGCAATGAAAGCTGCATAAATCCATAAACTTTCTACCCGAGCATAGTATGCATAGCAAGACATAGCAAGAAATCTGCAGACTGTGACGCCACAGATTTTTATTCTCTCAGTTGCGTTGAATAGCAAGCAGGGGATATTTTGAGTGAATTCTTAATCCTCACCTCAGTCACTATCCCAGCGGAATAAAAAAGGCAACATATTAATGACGAATGCAATTACGTAGACTTATCCTACTCTCTGAGACATCAGGGTAAAACACGACCATTCAGACTATAGTTTCGAATCTATGATGAAACAGGACTGAATCATGTTGAAATGTCTATGGCCTAAGTGCTTATGTGCCGATGGCTTCAGTGCACTTTTCAATATACTTTCATAATAATCAGCTTCGCTTATTTTGACATCGAGTGATGAGCGTTCATAAGTTATGCCTGCCCAAACCATTTTCATGGTCCCACCTGCTTTCTGGTCGCCATTTGAAAGGGTAAATTATTGCCTGATCCCCCTGTAAATAAATTAAGCATCTTGGTTTGTTGGCATGTTACTCGATATTAAATAGGATTTCATCAAAGGAGACGATATTTGGAAACTTGCATACAAGTGAAGCAACTCCTTGGATCTTTCCATCTGAATTACATTTTCTGTTCAGGTGTGAGATTATGCGCTTTTTGAAATTTTCAGGACTTGATTCTCATTTTAGAAGATACGTTGCAAGTTTCTTACTTATATGTTCAACCCGGCAGCAATTATTCTGTGACTTCGCCCTGGATTTCGTTCAAATCTGCCCTTCACTTTTACAATCTTTTCTGGAGGTGTTACTGGCTTTTTACGAGCACCTCACTTACGTATAAATAATAAGCCCACAGTAGTGAAGCAAGCACAAGGGCGAACTCAAACTGTCGCGGTGACCGGGAGTCGAACTTGGGGCAACGAAACTGGGAACTTGATGCTCAAGTAACTGCACCATGTAATGCAACCGCCTCCGAATAAAGTATGTTTGACAGATAGACAGACAAGCAGAAAGACAGTAAATCGATTTTTAATAAAGTTCTACTTTAAACATGGAATGGAAATGGAATCATAAAGAGAATTTGCGGAAGAAGAGCTTATCCAATTTACTCGCTGAACACTGAAGGACCATGAAAAGAACATTACAGTAGGAAGCAATTGTTAAGCTGATAGTGCTATTGACTAAACTTTATGTATAGTACGATGTATGGACCATTTGATGGCCTAGTTGGCCGAGTGTCAGTTGATTGCTCTGGTTACCCTGGGTTTTAATCTCAGCTCGTCATGGATGTTTGTGTTCGTCTTTGTAGTGTTTCGCTAGTTGGGCTTAACATCTGCACTATATTGAATCTAATGATAGTGAAGCATCGTCTCACTGTAAATAAAATAGGAAAAGTAAAACAATATGAAAAGAAGCTGTATGGAAACCCCTATATTCTACGAGAGAAGCGGACGGGGGCGTATCAATTATGACATGGAAAATATATAATATACAGGGTGCGGCAGCATAACTTCCTTTTTTAAAATGCGCGCCACTCAGTTAGTTGATGTCATAGCGGAGCGCTAGTGGTCTCGTTCAAGAGAGGATACTGTAAAGTTTTGTCCCGACACGGTTCAGTCGTCATCATGCGTTGGAATAGTGAGGAGCGTGCCTTTGCCGTTGAGGTTTACTTTTCAAGCGGATGTTCGGTTATTGCAACACAGCGTGCATTTCGGAATCGCTTTAATTTAGCCCCGTTGGCTCCCGTCCCAGACCGCAAATCAATTGTTACATGGGTTACTACATTCAGACAAACTGCAAGTGCGACAAAAGGAAGAACTAGAGTCCCTCGGCCCGTTAGATCACCTGAGAACATTGAAGCAGTGAGAGCGTCAATGTTGCGATCGCCACGGCGTTCTGCGCGCAAACACGTATCTGCCCTTGGACTATCCGATCGTTCCGTGAGAAGAATTCTTCGTGATGATCTTCATTTTCATCCCTATAAGATGGCGATAGTGCAGGAACTTTCAGAACGTGACTTCAATTCTCGGATGAACGCGTGTGAGCTTCTTCTTGATGTCGTTCCCGAGGGTGCTATTGTTTTTTTTAGCGATGAAGCCCATTTTCATTTGTGTGGGTCGGTTAACAAACAAAACATGCGCTACTGGGCTGACACCAACCCTCGAGAATTGCATCAAAAGCCTTTGCATTCACCCAAAGTCACAGTGTGGTGTGCAATTTCCTCAGCTGGAATTATTGGTCCCTGGTTTTTTGAGGAAAATAAGGTTACAGTGACAGTGAATTCGGACCGGTATGTAAACATGCTACAGAATTTTTTTTTCCCACGGCTAGAAAATTTGGATTTGGAGGACACTTGGTTCCAACAAGACGGTGCAACAGCACACACTTCAAGAGCATCGCTGGCTGTTTTGAAGGAACACTTTCCAGAGCGCCTTATCTCAATTAGAGGCGATTTCGAATGGCCGGCACGCTCTCCCGATCTGTCCCCTTGTAATTTTTTTCTATGGGGTTTTTTGAAATCCCGTGTTTATGTGAACAGTCCAAGAACCCTACAAGATTTGAAGACCAACATCCAAGAAGAAATTGCCGACATAACACCTGCCATGCTAACAAGAGTCATGACAAACGCCAGAAATCGGTTTACGCAATGTATGGAGAATGGGGGACGTCACCTAACAGATTTGATCTTCAAAAAAATGTAAATAAAAACTTTAGACATGTACCTACATTATGAAAAATAAGTAAATATTTTCCGATGCATGCAATAGTTTTTATTGAGTTTTGAAAAAAGGAAGTTATGCGGCCGCACCCTGTATTATCTAGGATTGTTCCACTACATTATAACGCCATTCAGTTTGTTAATAGCTTTTCTCAAATCTCGCCCTTACTCGTTCTATTATTAGAGACTTTTGGTTTCCGCCAAGAAAGTGCCGATCTAATAAAGCAAATGCATTTTTACCAAGTCGGAATCGAATTTCGTAGCTGCTAACCCGATGTAAGAGTTCTGTCTGCTTCCACCTTGTCTATCCAATGAAATCAGCTTCTAGCGTGCAAGGTAGCGAGTCAAATACCTTCCATTAGAGTATATGCCTTTAGTTACACATGAGGAACCGTTTCTTTGAAATATGTAGTCAGCCTCATCCATCGCTATGGTTACGGGTGGCGCTTTCAAGAGGTTGATATCACCAACCACTGGCTGAATTCCAGTTACTCCGCATACAGTATTCAGTCACCCGAGAAGAGTGAAAAACCCTTGTCATATCCTGTCAGAACACCGCTGCTTACCATAAAATTTCGCATTCCGAACCACCGCTCACATACCCCCTAATTAGAATTCAAATTTCAGCTCCCATTAATATCAACCTGTTTGCCATTTTTTTTCATTGCGTCCAGTTCATTCGCCGGTTCATTACCAAGAAATTCATCTCCACACTTGATTAAATCTTGTCGTTCTATTTTATAGTGAGTTTCTGTCGCCATACTCGCTGTGGTCGCAACCATCGAAATTCCCATAACGAGCGTGGATACACTTACTCGTCCACCTCAAGCTTACATAATATTTCAGTTGCTGCACCTGTCCAATTAAGAGGTCGGTCATTCCTTTTGCAGATTGCAAAATGAATGGTAAATTGTCAGATGTGTTGATTTGATTGCATAAATTCCTCATATGTTTTGCATATGTGTATGCCGGAATGCACTTTGTTGCATTCTTTTTGCGGCGTTTGTTGAGAAGTTCTTACGGCACCAAGAAGGAGAGGATTTCGAAACAGGGCAATGGTCGCGATGTTTACGATAAACAGAAAACCGTGTTGCCATTTCTGATGAAAGAGGAAATAGTTTGTAAGATACGATATCAGAGATGATCTGACCAATCCAAGGACACGAGGATCATTAGGTACAGTGCCCCGCATGGATCTTCATCACTGAATATCAGACAAAACATCGTCGCTCTTCATTTGAATTGAAGGTAGCAGACGCTTGTTTTAATCAATTTCGCATAGTCTTTAATTTAATATAACCTGATCCGGCAACATAAATATTTACAATCTAAACTCCTATTCCGGCAAATGCAAAATTCCAAGCGAATCGAATTTGTAAACATGTTTCCGCTGCACAAGTAGCACCACGTCCTATGGACGAGTATCTCATCGAAAGCTTGAACTAATCAAAAAACGTGTAATCCACACCTTCACGGAAACATTCTTGAACATAAAAAACAACTGTTTTTTTGCCATGGCGATCATATCAATCGTTAGATTCAACTCATTGCAAATAACCTTCAATTTACCTCCCAAGCATTGAGCATCGAAATGAAACCCTATCAGATGAGATAATATCTTGAGAGATTTCTTCTTGGACTTCTCCCTGGTACGGCATGAACTGGCCTTGTTTCATTTCATTTTAATGGTTTTTTCTCTGTACTCCAATACCACAATTTGGCTTGGAGGCTATAGTAGGTGTCCGGCACTGTGGTAATGCTTCCAATACCCAGACGTTTGTTTGGCTAAGCTATTCATCTCTATACACATTTGATGGAATCTTAAGGCAACAAAACCAATTCCACGGACTTGATGATGTATCTTAGAACCTACTAAAATAATTACGGGCGTAGTAGAACGAACCGGTCGAGGAGTGTTTCACGGGTTAATTCATGTGTGGACCATAAAAACAAGTAGTGGTCCCCGATTCAGATAAGGCTTCAAGATCTCCACTTACCACCGCCAGCAGTACACTCAACTCCAACCATCCGCAACAAGTCCCAGCCAACGTGAATGTGGAGTGTACACCCACTTGTGTATGAGGCCACTTTAAGGCTCTTTTTAAGAATCAATCTGAAAAGTTGTTAGGTAAGACCCTTGAAAACATTAACGTCTATATAGATCGCCTTTACTGCGTGGTCCTCTTCCCTCACTTTTGCAGTCATCGTTTTCTGTTTGATGTTGCTACTCGATTGGTTTTCTTCATGGCCAGTGTGTGAACTGAAATGAATTGAAATTCCTCAGAGGGTCGAATAAGGCCAGAGTAATGGTTTGGATCATGCGGGAACCGGTGGAGCTTTCAATCTTTCACTGAACATAATCGTGACAGAATAGAGGAAGAGACGCACAGTAGGGGAATGTGTCTGGCCAGGAAAACCTTGAGATTGATTATAGCGTTGACCACTGAAATATTGGGTTGATGTTTAGGAATTTGCTTGTGGTCGTCATTCTGAGCTTAATCGAACGATTTCCTTCCTCCTGTTTGGGATGAAGGAATTTGAAATGGTCATGAGGATGCCTGGGGATAGCAAATGATGGTGTGTGTGTGAATATAAAAATCTTGTTTTTGAGGTGACCAATTTTTTTATAATGCCTACTAGCCTCACTCACTACAGGATTATTTTACATTGATTCATGCAGTCTATGTGACAGGCTGAAAAAAATATATTTTTTATCTGAGTATTGTTCAGTTTCAAACCATCATAGAATTAATATCCTCTTGCTGTTGCCGGTGGTTTTCATTTTATCATTTTATGCAGCATGTTCAAGAAGGAGCGTCAAAAAATGCTCAGGCACTAGGACTTAATAAAAATCCAAGACAAGGCTAGATCTTGAATGAAATATGTGAAATTCAATTATTTTGGCAAGTGAGAGTCAGTTTTATTGAAAACTGGAGAATCCGCAAAGCCGAAGATGTTGACCAGATCCTCTTAGAAATTATATATATTATGTATATACGCGTTAAATTGGGGCTGAAGAATAAACTCAAAATATCGAAACTATTTTATCATCGAAACCACTTTTGGCTATCAGAAAAAGATTTTGTTTTTGGAATGTATACCTTGTTATTGCGAACACCCTGTTAGAGCACAGAGATTGGCTTAGGGACACCTGGATATGAACTGGCTGGGCACAAAATATACATTTAATCTTGTGCCTATTCATGAATTTTACTCCATTGTCAGTTTCTATGAAGCGTAACTAAGAGGGCATCGTTTATCCTATTTCTTGGATGTGAACGTCCTGTAAAGTTGTCATTCAACCAAAAAGGCCAATTTGAACAAAAATTTTCGAGCTCGACTCTACAAAGTCATATTTGCTAATGGCACCCACCCCATCTTCCAGTTTACATTTAAGCTAAATTCACTGTTAAACCATTCAACATAAAATTGCCAATGACAGTTTCCGGCGCCATTGATTCCGGTTTGTGAATTGATCACTGCTTCATGATCACGTCAGCAGTATTTGTTGCATCGCGTTATATGACCGCAAACATCCCATCCCAAAACACTGTAGTCATCACTGATTTCTCCAGTAAGGAGATTAATTGACACTTGTCATTCTTTGCTCTTTGAGTTGGTCTTAGCGTTTCTGTAGCAGTTACAGTAAATTTATCGTCTTTCATTTATTAGATTACAGTTCTTGGTTGACTTGTTGAAAATGTTCGTCGGCCTGGATATATAACCCACCGGTATGCTTTTTAACATGCGCATCTTTCTCCTTTTTCAGCCTTTCTCTCCTTCAGAACCAGAGTCGGCTCGTTTTGGTTGCATCATTTTGTTCTGTCTGGCCTTTTTGAAATCCCAACACATTTCTCTATCCTTTCCGCCCCTTATTATTGTAAATTTTGTAAACCCCTTACAAATAAAAATCGAGTGAGAAATTGTATTTCGAAATTATAGGGAGCAATAATTTTTGTATAAATTCTTTGATAGCTAAACGATTCATAACGCAGATCAGCACATGCAGCAATTTCAGAAGTACAGAAATACAAACATTACTTGCTTAAAACTGATTCCTTAGCCGGCAACATCTAAATATTAGGGAACGGTCGAATATGCTGTTCCCCGTACATCGCCCGTTCGTCAAAATTTGGAAAAATTGTGTAAATGATAATAAAATGATAAATATCATAAAGATCAGTGGAAATAGAGACCAGAAAAACACATATTTGTTGAAGCTATATTTGCACAAGTTCTGCCACCAACGACGCAACAACCGGTATCCGGTCTAGGCCTGCCTTACTAAGGAACACCAGACATCCCGGTTTTGCGGCGAGGTCCACCAATTCGATATCCCTAAGAGCTGCCTGGCGTCCTGACCTACGCTATCACTCCAACTCAGTCAGCGTCTGCCTCGTCTTCTTTTTCTACCATAGATATTGCCCTTATAGACTTCCCGAGCTGAATCATCCTCATCCATACGGGCTAAGTGATCTGCCCACCGTAACCTATTGAGCCGGTTTATCGCTCATCATTTTGTCGTTATGTAGGCTACGGAATTGTCCATCCTCATGTAGGGGGCGAAAAATTCTTCGGAGGGTTCTTGTCTCGAATGCGGCCAAGGGTTCGCAATTTTTCTTGCTAAGAACCCAGGTCTACGAGGAATACATGAGGACTGGCAAGATCATAGTCTTGCACAGTAACAGCTTGGCAACATCTAAAAACAGTTGGTCTATCACCTTCGACAAAGTCGTTACCGTTGATGAAGCTTGAAACTAAAAGTACGATCCGGAAATCAAGCAGCAGTCCATGATGTGAACCCCAGAATAACCCAATCGGCAAGTCCAGCCAAAGGAACAAAGGAAAGTAATAAAAGTGATAATGTCAGCTGATGTCATCTGGGCCAAAATTGTAGCCGCTATTCCTCTGGAAATTGATCAAATAGGAACAGTAAAGTTTGGCCCAAAAACGTACTTAACACAAGCCAAGCCAAAAAAGGAACTTTGACGCTACATTCTATACAATGATAATGCCCCAGCTCACACTGCTAAAAAGTAAATAATTTTATTGTGCTCTCTGGCATTGAAAGTATCGCAAGGATGCATCATACACCGGAACTGTGGGGTGGATATGTTTATAATATAGCGGTTCCTCTCTTGCGTTTCCCTTATAACTGACCTTGGAAAGCGGATATACATTTTCTTGTCTCTTTCCAGATAGATTCATACAACCACCTACAGTTAAAGTAAACCGAACTTTAATGATGTCCATATAACTTGAAGACTGAAATAACATCCACATTTTGACTCTATCCCACATCTTTCTGCGGTCTGCCTCTGAACGAATAGGGGGAAAATGCTCACAGCTTCTACATATGTATCTACATAGGCCTGCTCACATTTTCAATTCATCAGGGTATTTCGAAGCTATTCTTCGCCAAATCAGTGCATTGCTCTTAATTTTTTAACGGCTTATATTTGGTCTGTACATTTGTACGTCCTCATCGAAAGGCTTTTCATCTACAGGCTGCACATTTCTAATTCTAGTGACATTATGATAATATTATGTTGCGAGGCGTGGAAAATAAAATTAAGCCAGTGCGATTTGGTTTTAACGTATTTGTAGCTTTAGCCTAACTGAGGAATAGGGATTTTCTTTATGTCTTATTCCTTATAAAAGTTGCCTTGTAAAAAAGACACATCCCGCCTTACGAAAAGCATTTCATAACTTTCTGTTGCAGTTGTTTTGTCTTTTCGGTGCGAATAGCATTTTATATTGCATATTATATTGAGGTATGAATTTCTGTTATTTCTATGAAGCAACAAAAAATTCACTAATTATTCGCTTTCATTGTTCATGACCTGCTCCCACCAAACCAATTTATCCTTACCGATTCATATGCAAAGTCATATATCTAAGGAATAAATAGTGAAAGTAACTGTCCTCATATGGGTGGCTATCGAAAGGAAAAGGAGATATCTGCTGTCGCCTGCTATAAGACGCTGAAGAAAAAAGCAACTGATTTCTGAAATACGGTATCTGAGCAAGTCTTAAATAGAAGTAGATGGCAAGTCACAAATACTCAACAAACAAAAGATCCCGCTTAGAAGCCCGACTATCAATGAATACACTCCGTGAATGTCAAAATCTTAGAGAAAATTCTAATCAAAAAGAATAAAATGGGCAACGGCACTCAAAAACGGAGAACTAGGAGGGCGTATCAAATATAAATTGGACTGATGCCAATGAAATGCATTTTTCCCACCGAATTGGGTATTTTTGAATCACATCGTCATAAAATAATCTATAAGATATTCTCCACTATCTTGCTAGGCCGGATAGCCCCATACGCCCAGAACATCATTGGCCCATACCAAAGAGGCTTCACTCCAGGCAAATCAGCAACAGATCAGATTTTCTCTCTGCGGCAGGCGATGGAAAAACTGTTGGAATATGGACAACAGTTGCACCATCTGTTCATCGACTTTAAAGCCGCCTATGATAGCATAGCCAGGGTAAAACTGTACACGGCCATGAGGGAATTCGGTATCCCGACGAAATTAATAAGACTGACTAGGCTGACCCTGACCAATGTGCGAGGCCAGATAAAAGCAGCAGGATCACTCTCAAGACCATTTGACATCAACAACGGTCTACGACAAGGGGATGCGCTATCATGCGTCCTCTTTAACCTGGCCCTCGAGAAGGTGATCCGTGATGCTGAGGTGAATGCAAGAGGTACGATCCTCTTCAAGTCCACCCAACTACTGGCCTATGCTGACGATATCGACATCATGGGAAGAACCACCCGAGACGTTCAAACTGCCTTCATCCAGATCGAGCAGGCGGCGCGAGATCTTGGGCTGCACATCAATGAAGGCAAGACAAAATACATGGTGGCAACGTCAGCACCGAAGACGAATCAACCAACAACATCAAATCGCACTGGTCAAACACAAGCACGAACAAGAATAAGGATAGGGGAATACAACTTTGAGACCGTTGACAATTTCTCCTATCTAGGGTCGAAAATCACAACCGATAACAACTACGATGATGAAATCCGCGCACGGTTGTTGTCAGCCAACAGAGCCTATTTCAGCTTACAAAGACTGTTCCGCTCGAAACGTCTCACCATAGGGTCAAAGCTCTTACTGTACAAGACTATGATCTTGCCAGTCCTCATGTATTCCTCGGAAACTTGGGTTCTTAGCAAGAAAAATTGCGAACTCTTGGCCGCGTTCGAGAGAAGAATCCTCCGAAGAATTTTTGGCCCCCTACATGAGGATGGACGATTCCGTAGCCTACACAATGACGAAATCTATGAGCGATACCATGACCGTCCGGTTGTGGATAAAATCCGGCTCAATAGGTTACGGTGGGCGGGTCACTTAATCCGTATGGATGAAGATGATCCCACCCGGAAAGTCTATAAGGGCAATATCTATGGTAGGAAAAGAAGACGAGGCAGACCCTGCCTAAGATGGAGCGATGGCGTGGGCCAGGACGCCAGACAGCTTTTAGGGATATCGAATTGGTGGACCTCGGCGCAAAACCGGGATGTCTGGAGTTCCTTATTAAGGCAGGCCTAGACCGGATACCGGTTGTTGCGCCGTTGATGATGATGATCGTCATAAAATTCCTTTGGCTGTTCTTGAAGCTACTGGTGCACGAATGCCTCCACTGCCGTGTCGTTGTCAAATCGCTTTCCTCCGAATGCTACTTTTAGTGGCCCAAAAGGATGGAAATCGCAAGGAGACAAGTCCAGGCAGTAGAGAGAATGTTCTAAGGTTTTGTTCCATAGCTTGTGTTGACTTCATCAACGACTCCGAATAGGGATATTCGTCGATTACGTAAGATTCTTCGTAAGGTTCATGTTCACCTGTTTGCTTCAGGTATAGATATTTGTCTTCCTGTTGTCTGATACAAAGTGTCTGAGATAGAGTCAGCCATTGGTTTGATACAGAAGCAGATATTTGTTTGTTTGATATCTGGTACAGACACAGACAGTTGCCTAACACCAGCAAGGAAGATGTTTTTGCTTCCAATTGCTTCCTCTCCACAAAATAATTTTTCAGATTTGGAAATATCTTTCGAGTTTATATATACATACTTTTTCGCTACACCTGCAACGCCTTTTAATTTTCTTATTGGATATTAAGTCTGACTCCTTTATATGTACATACCACATCATTAAGGGAATCATTCCAGCAGATGGTCGATTTTTTCGAATTTTTTTTTTTTTTTGTTTTGATGAAACGCATAAAGATACAAATGCAATTTTTTACCATAGATTTATTAATGTTTTGAGTATATGTAACAATTTTTTCAGGCCGATATAATCGCTCACTATTGAAGTACGCAGAAACTTACCCAACCATCTCCAAAAACTGCGCATCTTAAAAAAAAAAAATAAACGGAATTTTAACGTGTGGAATATATCACGATTTGCAAACTAGGATTATTAAAAAATATTGAAAGTAAGAATTCCGACACACACGGTGGCCCCCTTGAGGCGGTAATATTCGCTATCCAGGAGAAGATTAACATTTCAATCCAAAAGAATTCGTATTTGCTTCGTTTTACAGTATTGTTTATGAAAAGTAATGGAATAGATGCTTAAAGTATACAAAGAGAGAAAGCGAGCTTTCGGTTAAGATTGGAATCTAATCGCACTATTTACTAACTGGGGACCTCAGATGACGGAGGCTCACCACCTGTGTCAATTCAAAGAGAACTTCGCCCGCCTATAACAGAACCCTATCGCAAGATCTCTTGTGCCTCGCGCGATCAAATGCATACAAGATTGTGGCGGGCTGCACGGAGCACTGACCTATAGGCGACCATACCTCCAGACTCGGAATACACTACAATTCACATTGTCGGAGCTGGGAAGGAACTCTCAGGTAGTTCCTTGCGATGGCCCAGCTCTAACTAGAGTTAGGCTACGGACACTAGGTAAACCATTCTTTGGCAAACTCAAAGAGATCTCTAGTCGTAGGATGGGAGAAATGCTTCCTTTCCTGAATGCCATGGACTGACTCGGACGATCAGAACTGGCTGGACTCTGCCTCCTTGCTCTCATAACAGCAGTCACGGTCTTGGAGTTTGTTGCATCAAAACGGCGCATCGCAGCACTAATTGGGGTGCTCGGAACGGGCAAAGTCAAAATCGACAGTTAAGCATGGCAATGACCCAAACCGGAACTTTGTTCAAAATTGGCTCATTTAGAATTGTTCTCACCTAATAGCACTACTAGTATAGTCACCTGATCTCAATGAATCAAAACAGTCATCGTGAAAAAATGTCAAGCAGAAGCAATTTTAAAAGACTTTACTTCAATAATGGAAGAGAATAATTCCCCAAACTACACGGAAATTGCTTGAATTCGTATCAAAAAGGCTGAAAGCTGTGTTAAAATAAAAGGGGAGTCATCATAAAATGAAGAATATATTTCAGCTTTTCATAACAATCGGTGTTTTGTCAGCTGGTTGTTCCTCTATTTTAAGATTTTAGCCTACAAGTTTTGGAAGCTTATTCCAGAAAATGTGTGAATTTTTTTATACATACTTTAATATTAGTCAACAAGCCTGCGTTTAAATTTTGTTAATATCTCTCTCTCTCTTTGTTTGGATCTTATAATTATTTTTGAACAAGTAAGCTGTGCCACTGTGTGCAGGTCTGTTCTGTCCTGATGAGATGATATAGCTGGATAACTACAAATTACCTAAAACTCCCTAAACCATTTGAATCATGTAATATATTGCAACACTTGATACACCTTTTAGTAAAGGGCCTAATAACATACCTGCCGTTCTGTAAAGTTCCTAATTGAATTTTATTTATTTTTATGCATGACGTCCACAAGGCGACGTATACTTCTCATCCATCATCAGCTAGAATTTTTGCTACAGGTTCACTCACGTTCCCTGTGGTATTTGATTGAAGCGCTCAGCATGAATGCTGGCAAAATGTATGCAAGGATAAGCCTCGGGATACACACTCTCGGGATGGAATTTTCTGCATCGTAACTATTAAATGGTTCGCTCCACCAACTGGAAATTTCCCAAAAGATACAATAGAGTATGTAGACATGGTTTATTCAAAAGGTGATTCCTCTTGATTGGTTTGATGGTCACATGCAGTTACTTTTCGAGGAAATGAATTGCAGCGAAATTTGTGTATTTAAAGATTTTAATCCTGGGATGTTTTACAAAACATGGACATTTAGTTCCTTAACTGCGAATTTCTGTATTTCGTCACAGAAGCAGAATATCGGGAACCAGTTATCTCTTTTTTCAGTTGTAACAATAAAAACCTGCTTTGGAGAACTAATACTAAAATACTGCCAAGAAAATGCCGACCGATGAGAAACGCCTATCCTGTTTTTACCTCGTTTTGCAGCTATGTATATATGTCAACTATGTAAAGTACAAGCTGTTACTTCAACAGATCGTCACTCCAGGGTTAAACCAGTCCAAACATTGAAATTCACTTCATGGGAAATGGAGTTCTATGGAATGTACACGACTTCCGAATAAATTACTCGCTGGTACCAAAACTACAATTCATTATTTGAAAATGCTAACGAACATTGTATCCACATCGAGTACCAAGCCATGCACGCTGCTCTTTTTGTTGTCATCGTTGTTCGTTTCAGATTCAATTAAAATCCCAATTACAGTGCTGTCTGGACTCTGAGTCCATTCCTGCATTGGCCAGTACTCGTATGCTTACAGATTGAAAAGAAATGAAAATTACGAGAAAATTAACAATCGCTCAGCAAACAAAGCCCTGAAGGTCACGAATCTCATTCATCTCTGACCCGTCAATACATGACAGGATGATTTTCTTGTACATGTCGACAATTGGTCCTGTTGTGGTCAATGTTATTTTCTGGCCAAAGTAGATGGAGGAGATTTTTCTTAATAATTGGTTATTGTGTTCCAAGATGAAAGATCGATTGGCAAGTAGGAGAGGAGGCATTGAAATTTGATGTAAATTTATGGTTATGGTGCGGATATGGACGATTTGCTGTATATTACTTCCATTTTCCCATGGCTCATTCAAAAATTTAATTTTTAAATGAAGATATGAAAAGAATAACTTTCTGCCTAAAGCTGGGATCATGCTAAAAAGTTTAAAACTAACCGGTAAATGAAAGACACACGTAGTTTGAAGTCTTGAGATTGTAACTTTGAAGAAACTGTAGAGATCAGCTTTTTTAGCATTTCCTTACTCTCCAAAAATAGTTGGAGGGAACTTCTGTGTAAAGTCAAATCGCCAGTGATGTTTGGGATAGAGTTAGCAAAGAGGTTCCTCTAGCCCACTGTCCTAAAGTAACTTTTATTCGCTGACTACAAAGTGCATAACACGCCGGTAAAAGATTCAGCATCCTAGTCAATGCGTATCCTTATTACTGTTAACTTGTTAAGGTCTGAGGTTGATTAAGGAGAATTTTCTATGGATTCATAGGAGTATTTTTTCGGGGAAGTAACCAAAAAATTTCGAAATAAAATTTCAAATGGTTTGGATAACAAGCTTTTGTCATCATATCAAAATGGCTATTGATGGTTTCGAGAATACTGTAGAATAGTCGATTTTTTAGCTGCTTCACGAACCCTAGAATGAGTGGGACATTTTTGGTACGATCGTGATTAACGGAAGAACCAATAAACGGTATATGTTGCCAAAATTAACCAAGGATTTGCAAATTAGTTTAGCAGAAAACAGATTTGCAAACTTGACGCTATCTTCCTGAGTTCAATTTATGGGTCCATGGCTGGGTTTCATTTCTAGGACGCACACAGCTTCATGTGGGTGGTTTTATAACAATTGACTTCATAGTCCAGAATAGATCTGACAATTTTCTCTCTAAACAAACGCAGATAAGGCGAATTTGCACCCTTGTAGTTACTGAAATTGTTGCTCTTTACTATGTGTTCACATTATTTGATTTCAAGGACAGTCTGCAATATCTGTAACTCCTTAACGTTGTGTCAAGCTTTGTGGCGAAAAATACGAGGAGTTGAGACCGGTTGTCAACCAATTTTCACAACATTGCGCCGAGTGTAGTAATCGCCTGCTCAGTGATAGTTGCTGCTTTTTGTTAATTTTTAAAGAGATTAAGTTAAGGTTTCGCATTCCAATTGGTTACAACGTCATCCTTCAAGTTGAATAAAGAAAACTCGCTGGGTGATTGTTTGTTGTTATCACCCCGTCTGTATAGCAATAAGAGAGGTTTACTCATGCATCCATAATACTATTTTGCCGGCAATAAACTGTTGGTATGTTATAATATAGCGACCAGGCACTTTGGCCTGATATTGGATGTAATAAAAATAGTGTTTAGAGCTTGCCCAGTTTGAATACGAGTTATACTAAGCAACTCTAGAATAGGTAAAAAATATTTCACAGTATTCCGTACGTGCTGAAGTCGCATCTGCAGACCTTCGGGGCGTATTGAGCAAAATTCAAGCCTTTGAAAAGTTGTCTATTCCAGACAGTTTTTTTTCTCTTCTGTTGCCCGGTAGCCCGACCAAAGGTTTAAATAGACATGTAAATGCGCCTTCCCTCACATATCCCTCATTAACCTTCTTTTTTCTGAAGTGGTTTTTACAGTTGAATAAGTATCAATTTTCAACAACCAAAATTAAACTGGAATAATTAAGCTAATAGTCACTATGAACTAACTGAACTAACCAGACATCGTGTATTTTAAATATTGGCGACATACCTGCCCCCAGCCGCAAAAGGAGTCGGAACGGCTGGTTTGACGATGAATGTAAGCTAGCCACGGAACGGAAATATGCCGCACACCGAGTAATATTGCATTCTCAAAAAACGCGGGCACGCGCGGAGAGTTATCACGAACTCCGTGGAGCGGAGAAGCGATTTCACAGACGGAAAAAGGAAGCCTGGGAGAACCAACAGGTCTTTGAACTGGAAAAGTATAGGTAGCAACCGCACCAGGCGCGGAAGTTTTACCAACAAGTCAACAGGATGAACCTCGATGCTCATCTTGCCGAGACAAAGAGGGAAATCTGATTTCCGACAAAATGGGCATTTTGGAGCGACGGGTTGAAAACTTTGATGAGCTACTGAACGACCAGAATATCGGCGAGTTGGAGGTCCCGCCAACTGAAGACGACGGACAAATACTGCCACCACCAAGTATAGGAGAAACAGTCCACGCAATTCATCGACTAAAAAATCATAAGTCGCCAGAAGCCGATGGAATTACAGTCGAATTGGTTAAATATGGAGGCGACTAGTTACACCGAGTGGTTCATCAATTGGTGCTCAAGGTATGGGACAGCGAATCAATGCCTGACGATTGGCAAAGAGGCATTATCTGTCTCATACATAAAAGGGGAGATAACACACAGTGCAGCAATTATAGGAGGTATCACGTTGCTGAGTACCATCTATAAGATATTCGCCTTTATCTTGCTAGGCCGGATAGCCCCATACGCCTAGAACATCATTGGCCTATACCAAAGAGGCTTCACTCCAGGCAAATCAGCAACAGATCAGATTTTTTCTGTGCGGTAAGCGATGGAAAAACTGTTGGAATATGGACAACAGTTGCACCATCTATTCATCGACTTTAAAGCTGCCTATGATAGTACAGAGTAAAACTGTACACGGCCTTGAGAGAATTTGGTATCCCGACGAAATTAATAAAACTGACTAGGCTATCATGCGTCCTCTTTAACCTGGCCCTGGAGAAAGTGACCCGTGATGCTGAGATAAATGCGAGGAATAAGATCCTCTTTAAGTCCACCCAACTACTAGTCTATGCTGACGATATCGACATCATGGGAAGAACGACCCGCCGCGTACAAACTGCCTTCATTCAGATCGAGCAGGCGGCGCGAGATCTTGGGCTGCACATCAATGAAGGCAAAACAAAATATATACTGGCAACGTCAGCACCAAAAACCAACGAACCAATAACATCAAACCGCACTGGTCAAACTGGAAGAATAAAGATAGGAGACTACGACTTTGAGACCGTTGATAATTTCTCCTATCTAGGGTCGAAAATCGCAACCGATAACAGATACGATGATGACATCCGCGCACGGTTGTTGGCAGTCAACAAAGCCTATTTCAGCCTACAAAAACTGAGAGATTAGATGTTGTCTGCTATTTGTAGTTTAGCCTAAAATTGATAGGCCAGTAGCTTCCTCCAAACTACAATTCCTATTTTTCATCAGTACAAAGCTAATCTGAGAGTAGCTAGAAATAGAAATTGTAGTTTGGAGGAAGCTACTGGTCTATCAATTTTACAAAAGCTGTTTCCCTCGAAACGTCCCACCATAGGGTCAAAGCTCTTACTGTACAAAACAAATGATCTTGCCAGTCCTCATGTATTCCTCTGTGACGTGGGTGCTTAGCAAGAAAAATTGCGAACTCTTGGCCGCGTTCGTGAGACGAATCTTCCGAAGGATTTTTGCCGCCCTACATGAGGGTGGACGATTCCGTAGCCTACATAACGAAGAAGCGGTACCATAACCGTCAGGTTGTGGGTAAAATCCGGCTCAATAGGTTACGGTGGGCGGATTACTTAATCCGTATGGATGAGGATAATCCCGCACGGAAAGTCTATAATTGCAAGACTAGAAAAAGAAGACGAGAGAGACCCTGCCTAAGATGGAGCGATAATGTAGGTCAGAACACCAGACAGCTTTTAGGGATGTCGAATTGGTGGACCTCAGCGCAAAACCGGGATGTCTGGAGTTCCTTATTATGGCAGGCCTAGACCGGATACCGGTTGTTGCGCCGCTGATGATGATAATGATGATGATAATGAAGTTGCAGCGCAATCTTATTGACAATAAAATAGGGCAACAATAATAAAGAGACTATGTGGATGCCCTATATTACACCAAGCTGTGAAAAAGAGGCATATATGTCATTTTAACGCAATACAATACATGAAATTAAACGGCTTCGTATGGAGTCGTTGTAATTGTAAACTTATTTAAAATTTTCTACTTACACAAAACAGCCTAGATATACATTTTGGCTACACTATGAGACTGCTTCCGAAGTAGATCGTAATCGAAAATTCCGTGAGATCGAGGGTAGTGGTTTGCCAGCAAAATTATCCCCCGAATTACACCCTCCTAGTTCTGGTGATTTTCGCCAGTCAAACTGTAATGGCTCTCTCTCTTGGTCAAGGGATATGCTTTGTTGCAGTTCTAAAAGACATATCTTTGATCTGTGGCGCTACGAAAAAGAACAGTCCCTCAGTCTTTTGCAACTTTTTCTCTAGGTATTTCGGATCACATTGCGTTTTACATGGCTAAATAACATATGATGTTGTATGTTACTCTGCTTGGAACTCCAACATCTAAACTACAGAAATTCCATAATATGACTATAATACAAGGATGATTAGGCACAGACTATGTAAGTGGTCCTAATACAAGGGTCATTAGAATTGCGAAGGATCATTTTAGCTAGTAGTAAAGAAACAAGCTGTAAATTGGCAATTCTGATGTGCTATAGCGTTCATATTAGTGGGATTTACACCAAATTGTTCAGGATCTTTTCTTTGAGAACTAGATTTTTTAATTTGCATCATCATGATTTTTCGGATTTTCCGAATGAATCTTTTCTAATAGTGAAGCCTTTATCCTTAAGACTTTATGTTTTGACTCCTGCATTTCCCTTTTTGATGTGTGGTGATATCTTCCTAAGCTCAACCCAAAATGTCATCGTTTCCAACTTGGGTGTTCACACAATTTAAGGTTATGGCTCAATAGGTGTTTCCAAATAGAGTACGTGTGGCATACGAAAAGACAATAAACCCATTTTGACAAAGTTGTGTGTAAAACAAAGAAGAAAACTTCAAGAATTCCAACTGAAATCTTCTATGATTCTTAGATTGAACAGGATGAGCATAAAATAGTGGTGTGGAAGAGGGGAGAGGCTGATCAGTTTTCCGTTAAAATTGACCCAGTTTCGTGCCTTAAAATGTACTACAAGTCCTATTTATACTCAAGGGAAGCAGTGCCAGATTCTATTCGTTTTTAACTTTACGTTTTGTGTTAAAACATGAATGCCCAATTTCATTTTCATGTCAAACACACCTGCCGCCACTGTGTCGCTTTGTAACAGATAATGTTGCACTTTTGACTAATAAGCACTCACATCCAAACAAAAGGCTTAAATATTTCATTGATATTTTCGCGCTTCAGATCCACTTTGAAGTTCTCCCCTGGCGAATATCAACATTATCTCTTCAAAAGATCATCTCACAGAAAACTTTCAACGCCAAAGTGCCATCTTGTGAATATTTAATTTCGCTATTCTCCTGGAATTTAAATATTTCAAGGCGACACATTGTCGTTAAGCACCAATTGTTCCCTCATCTCCTTGTCGTGTCGCGGCGCATTTTTCCCTCCAGTAAAATGGAATTATTCATAGTCGCTCCTCAAATTCGCATCGATCTCGCTCTTTGCGCGGCAATAACTAAAATATTTTCGTACTTTTGTGTAGCTCTTTTCCCAACAATGGATGGCATTATGTAATGGCATTCAAAGGATGCCAAAACCCTCCGTTGACGGATCCATTAGCACAGCAAACTAATGTTGAGTATGGTCTCGGTTGGTAGCTAAACAACAGAATGGGAGTGGGTGGTGAAACGACGATGATTGCAGAATGACCCCTACGGGGGAGGTATTAATCCCATGATTTTCGGCAAACATTAAAAACAGAAACACGCCAAGCGACACACCTTCTTCATGAGCCGGCAATTTGTTAAGGGCGAGCTCGTTCATAGTTGGCGTAATTGCATGTTACGAAAACAATCTTCGTTGACTAGGTCCCATAGATAGCGTGCAAGGAGCCTATGCTTGAGAGTACTGTATCTCTATCGAATGGAAGCACACTCGGGGCAATTACTTCAACTATCTTGGTGTTGCGATTGTAGCGACATTATGAGCTTCTTAGACACAATTTATTGTAAGACATGCCTCTCCATCTTTTCTACTCTTCCATTACCGAGCAACGTCTCAGCCTCTGAACGGTCTCCAATTACATTTATTGTCAGCTAATTTTCTTGTAATTAACGACGTTTCTGATGTCAGTTGAAAATAGTTCATGATGGAGAGTTAAAAGCTTGATTTGATGTATTTCAATGACCGTAGAACGCAATGAGTAAAGAATTTGGTATTGAAGAGGGCTGAGTGCTTTTAAAAGTTTGGTACTCTTGTAGCTATTTCTTTAATTGATCGCGCTCTAGTATCTTTTTTATAACGTTTTTTTTTGGTTTAAGTGGTACCTTGTTGTGATCCTTCTAAGAATTCACGTTTTGATGGATGATAGACAATATCACAGCTTTATGACATGGTGGAAGTAGACTATTTCGAATATTTCAAGCTCGGAAACAGAAAGTGGAAACCAACCAATCAGTACGAAAATTAGTAAGTAATTAATAAACCGCAACAGTACCACAAAACCAACCCCAGTAATAAATATTAAAACCAATTGTTCTTGAACCGAATGTCTACTTATTCTTACTCCATATCAAATTTCAAGTTCAATGAATTCATTTCTCTTAAGAAAGTATCTATTGCAGAAACTGTTCAGAAGCAATAAATGGATATCTTTAAACGAAAGCCGGTATTCCATTCGCTCAGCGGGAATCGTTTCCGATGCATCGTGTCCTCTCACCGTCACTGCCATCATCTACACTTCCCTATTGGGTCTTCTGCAGTCAACTCTAGATAACGATGCCTCTGAAATCTGAACAGAAAGCAAGAAAACAAAAGCCAAAACCCCCGACATCCATGTCTTTTATGCGCTCCATGTGAAATTGAATCCACTTTTGTGGTTCATTGAAAAATCAAACACTGCATTTAAACTTAGAATGCAGTTGC
The DNA here is from genome assembly GCF_905115235.1 of Hermetia illucens. Lineage (NCBI taxonomy): Eukaryota > Metazoa > Arthropoda > Insecta > Diptera > Stratiomyidae > Hermetia > Hermetia illucens. The sequence goes on along the minus strand of NC_051851.1, from coordinate 66,293,316 downwards.
GAGGGTCAGGTTGGAAAAGTTCAATTTCCATTACAATCTTCATAGAAAAATAAGCCACTAAGCTCTTGCTAGTTAGTCGTCTCTAAAGGTCCGCAAAAATACCTTTTGTACGACAAGGCTTAATCTTTACTCTTGTTGGTCTGTGAAAGTGCAACCAAAACCTCATTGTGGTGGACTAGAGCCAAGTCAAGCCAACATCTTTAAGAGCAAGGGCAACAAGAGTCATTGATAGTCACTGACGCTACTTTTTTCTATTCGGCGGTTCTCCGTCTAAAGAAAGTGAACAGGTTCGATTTTAGCCTATGATAGTTTCTCAGTGTCAACCTGAATACTTGTAGAATTTTTAAAGCAGACAAAACGAGCATACGGACAAAAGGGCTGCCTCCTTGCTCTTCACGATGCAGTCACATGGATAAGATCTTAAACTCCTCACCTAAAGTGGATTCCACCACTGTCAGCACTGCAGCTAATGCTTGTTGTCTGTACGTGTAAGTAAATACGACTTTTTCAGCATGTGGAGTGTAATCTGTTTTCCCTCAAGTGGAAGGTAGATAGGCTCTGAAGTAGAGAAATACAGTGCTTTTTGAAATTACCTTAGAATGTCCGCACTGAAGTTTGTTTGTTCGACTGAAAGTTCAAGTCATCTGTGAGTAAAGGGACAAGAGGCATTCATAATAAATCTAACAGCGGTTGGGAAGTGAAAACAAAATCACAAATTTCACATGAATTTCATCTCAAAGGTTAGACGAGATTGTAAAAGGAAATAGAATGAATCGAACAAGATACGATGTTTTGCTCTTTGTCGTTATCACCAAATTAAATAAATGTGGAAATGAAAACAAAATTCCGAATATGGAATAAGATAGTAGATAAGACGACAAATAGTTGTCCTAAAAATTCTAGTGAAGAAAATAAGTTAATGTAGGTCCATCTACTTTATATCTACTCTATCTCTATCTTCCTCAAGAATCGTGGTGATTGTCGTTTTGTCCCAATAGCAAGTTCGTAGCAACCCTATGTTCTTTTTCGTCAGCCTTTGTCCCGTTCACAAGCGGGGTCGGCTCCTAGTGATTGGTTTCGCCATTTGGCTCTAGCGAATGGCTGATATGGGTGCAATCTTGAGGCTTTTAAATCCCCATCCAGCGTATCAAGCCACCGTTCTTTAGGCCTGCCTTTTGATCGTTTACCATCGACTTCGATGTTCCGATCAATTTTGGCAAGTGAATTCTCGTTAGCACGAATTACGTGACCATACCATCGAAGACGCCTCTCTCGCAACTTTTCCACGATCGGTGCAACTCCATAACGATCGCTAATATCCTCATTTCGGATGTGATCAAAAATGTGTCACGCCACTAGTCCAACGCAGCATCTTCGTCTCCATTACTGCAAGATGTGATTCATTGTCTTTTATAGTTGGTCAGCACTCAGAACTATAGAGAGCGACAAGACGGACGATATTGCGGTAAATTTTAGATTTGAGACGTTCGTTGATACGTCGATCACAAAGAACACCAATTGGTTGCGTTAATGCGTGAAACAATTTCATGACACAGTTTTCCATTGGTTGATAGCGTTGACCCAAGGTATTTAAATCGCTCAGTTCTGTGCAGATCACTGCCGCTGGCAGTGATTGTGCCTGTTTCATGGGGATCGGTCGTCAAAAATTCAGTTTTGTATAAATTCAATCTGAGATCGTGTTGCATGAGGCGATTATTCCATTTTTGGACAAGTTGCTCGAGATCATTTTTGCTATTAGACACATCATCTGCATAAAGCAGTGTGTAAGGCGCTGGACGTTGGATATTCCATGTGGCGGTGTCCATAACAAAAACAAAGAGGAGTGGTGCGACGGCGATTCCTTGATGAACACCAACAGAAACACGTTGCGGTTTTGATACACCCGCCATATTTCGAACTTTACTTTTCGGATCGTGTTTCTCCATGAGTAACCGCGCAGCGTGTATTGCGTCCATAGTTCCGCAGTTTTTTACAAATCCGGCTTGATTCACGGTTATATCAACGATTTCGCGAATACGGTTGTCAATGCGTACAAAAATGTTCATGGTATGGGAAAGTAACTGGATCGGACGGTAATTTGAACATTTTGCTAGACTACCTTTCTTTTTCCATATTGGAACAGTGGTGCTTTCTTGTCAAATGGTGTTCTTCCTTCCTGAATAACCCGATTAAAGAATTCACTGAGCCACAGTGTCGGGTCCCAACTCTTGCTTTCCCCGACTTTATTTGTTTTATTGCCTCCTCGACTTCAGTTGCACTGACAGGTGGTTTTTATTCGCACAGGGCTGCCTGCATGAAACTTTTCAACCCAAGGATTGTTGTATTGCTATCCGGTATTTGATGTCTGTCTGACTACTGCATTTGCTTGCTTAAGCAGCTACTTAAAACATGATATCCATCTTTTTTTGATATCGGTATGTTTGCTTTGAAATTCAATTGTCACTTCTGTTGACGTTTTTATTCCTTCTCTTCTCTTAGTTTTGACTATGTTTCCTTCATATTGAATTTGACTTGTGCTGGTAGTAGTTAGACTGTCCTGTATTGTATGCTTCCGTTTTTGAGACCTACTATACTTCGCGTAGTAAATTCTCGTCAATTCGCATCGAGATTTCATTCCTAAGTGGCCACAATCATACCCGCACTTAGCCCCCGAAGTGACCTTATATTCTAAATGCGGGTATCGCTATTTTTCAATTAAGGTATAACATCAATTCTGATATTTTTGCTGCTGGACAAGTCAATAAAATGCTGGCTGTTGTCGCTGGCAGTTTCGTGGAGGCTATGCATTCCAGTTGCTCTTCGATAAACCTCCGTCTCATTCATTAACATCCACTAGTATTTAATCAATATACAATGTCATTGAAAGCCAGCGGATCATAACTTAGTGTATTATAAAATTTTTTATTAGTGCACGACGAAAGCAGCTTAATCGATATCAAGTTCAGTTCACCGACAGTAACAACGCTTTGCAGATATGCACATAAACTGTTCGACGATCTTGGTAACCTGCCTATTATGTAAATAGGAGGAATAGGATGACCAGTAACTGTAAATTCGAAAAAGGTCACTTGCCAAATCCAGAGACATTTGGTCGAGACCCATTACTCGGTGAGAGGGTAAATCAATGTCATCTGGGTAGTCAAGGTGTTTGAGGAAACATGTCATGGTCAAGTCCTCCTTCGGACAAGGCGAAGAGCATCACCGATAACAGGAAGACTAAGTATAGGTCACAAAATCTGCTTTGGATTTCAAATTTGCAGCAATCTAAACTCCGCACAATATCCCAAAATGATCCATTGAGTGTTGATGTGTTCGGCACATCAAACCACCAAATTGCTCTCTGTCAATCAAATCTACCACATGTTCCTTCACACGTTCCAGGGTTACTTTAGCTATTATCTTCACGACGACAGGAAGCACGAAAATTTCCATTCAGGTCTCGAACTCAAGACAGGTGCCCTTTTTCGGAATCTTAACGAGTATCCCCTTTCCATTCTCTTTGGGAAAGATGCCGGATTCGCGAGGTGAGTGGAAGTTATTCAATTCGGATTGTGGTGATGTGCTCCTTCCACCTTCCCTACCAGACGATATCGGTTTCTGAAATCATTATTATTTACAGCAGCTTTTGCTTTCCTAACCAGGATAATAATAGATTTCTTTTTATTACGGCGCATATTGCGTTGAACTTCCCAACATTTCCCCCGGTATCAGAACTTGAGCCGCCGGAAGGGGTCTGTGCAGTTCCCGGAAAAAAAGTATTTTTAATCGCAACCCAATGTTTATCAATATTCTTAAGCGGTTGATATCGAACTTGAAGTTCTCCAAACTTACTAGAAGAAGCGGATGAAGCAGGCAAATGAAAGCAGGTTATCATCAGGTACCGATGTCAGCGCAATCATAGTGTCTCTTATTACGGTAATGAATGTACTGTTAATATAATGTGGTCAGTTCGCCGGTCTGTTGAAACCTAATTCAGAATCCATTACATCCTCATTTGCTATTGAATCCCGACATGCTTTGAAAAATAGATTTATTTTTTAAATTCCAATAAAGAAAATCAGTCGAATTTTAAATTTTTGAACTATTAGAATTAGATCATATAAACATTGGTCAATTGGTGCCGAGTAATTCTCCAGCAAAAAAAGCTTTGGAATTGGAGCTTCTGCCTCACACAGCCTATAGTCTTTAGACCATCGTCGGACTATCATCGATAATATGCTTTCTACGCGGTTGTCGCTTTAAAAGTGAACTAGAAATATGGTGCAGCAAACCATCTGCTTCTTAAACAAAGTAGTGAAGTCAGAGTGATATTACTTACAGACAATTGGACCGCTACAATAGAACAGGATGGAGTAATCAATGTGAGCAGGTTGCCCCTACCAGCTCGGATGCAATGGCTGTCGAATTCGGGCTGAAGTATATGCCACTAGGCATTGCCATAGAGAAAATTCAGGCCCAGGCGAGCCTCCTATTTTCCTTTTAACCAATTTTATTACTTTTCTATTTGAGGATCTCTAATAAACTGCGGGCCCTTTTTCATTTTTTTACCGAGATGCTCCGTTGTGAGACTAAAAACGACGCATTCACTATCTAACACCAATGACACTGCCCAGTTGTCATTGGTGTTAGTATTCAAATAATAAGCTGAAATATATTGACACTTTAATTTATTCGCATACTACTTCGAAGACGATACTGTCTGGAGCAAGCCCAGGTAATGCTTACAAGACAGTAAATCTAGCCCCCCTTTTCAATCAAAGATAAAGGCGATTGGTCCCTACCCTTATCAATGGTAGTTGTCGACTATCATCCACCGTTTCAACTCGAACTGTAGTACTCGATGTTTAGAAGTGGTCACGTTGAAGGCTGGCCATACAGAGAACATCTGGGCCCGGGCTAAAAGTTGTACGAGTCGGGGGTAAAAATGATGCAGGATTTCTCGGAGCAATCCCCCTTTCCATCGCCTCTTAGCAGATTCGGCTGAAGGTCATCTTCACACAACTGCAACTGGCAAAATATGCCATTGACAGTCTTTTATTTAGTCCCATGATATGAGCCGCCAGAAAGCCTGGTTGAAATGCCTACCATCGAATTCAATCATTGCTGAAGGATGTCATTTTCTCGACTTTTATTGTTTCCATTCCAATCGGGAGAGCTTTGAACTTGTTTGCCCTCATTCACCTTCCAAATTAAATGTCAATAAAATTGACAAAATGTCAACCGATCTAACAAATTAAGTCCTCGAACAATCCGCACCGTTCAAACACACATCCACTTATCAATCTCCGATAGAAAGGCCAAATATAGTAGTAAAAACTTTCCTTCAGCTGTCTGTCTGTGATGTTGCAAGAACCTAGTATCCTGGAAATGATTAATGACACCGCCTCCTTATAAAGTCAAACAATTTGCCGCGAGCATGACAGTAATGGAGACTAGAGGAAAAAACTTGGCTGAGACAACATTCACATCGCCATTGTAAATTGAATTTATCAGAAAGTTTTAGGTGAACTCATGTTATCAAGGATTCGAATGGTGACATGGCGCCGGTAAATGATAATCCACACTCCCCGTTAGTACATAAAAGCCCTTTCATCAGCGACGGGGAAGAATTTCACATCGGTTGCTTTGGGGGTGTGAGTAGGCAGACATTATATGCAGTCTGTGGGAATGCGGGTAATCTGTTCCGCTATCTGACATTCAAATTACTATCGCCGGTTAGGGTTAAATCCGAAATCTGGTGTCCCCTGAATTATGGTGTTCATTAATTATGTTAAAAAGCGATTAATCACTCGGTTTGTGACACTTTTCCGACTAGTAGATTCGAGGTTCATGTTAAATGAACGATTATTTTATGGTCAACTGTCGTAGTAAAGTTAATTTTGGGGATGTGGATTGCTATCAGTGATTGCTGCCAGTACAGTAATTAAGTGTTGTATTACAACTCGATGGTGTCTGATTAGTGGAAAAAATAAATAATTTTAATTGGAAGGGTCGATTAACCTTTCCAACTGTAATAGTAGACAATTGAAATTCTGTTATTAAGGAAATGGTAATGAATTCTAACCGCTTATCATGAGACTTTGCTTTTTCTTGAAGGACTAAAAAGTTTGAATCCATTTTTTAGCAAAAATAATTTTATAATCATTTGATTCATCAAAAATTCATCTACTAGGGAGCGTCTCAAATCCATCGGTCCTCATCTTTGCTTTAATTCGCCGAAGAAAAATAAATAAAAGTAAATTATCGCACTTCAATGAGGAGTATATTCACTAGTGGTAACGAAAATGGAAGAATTTGTTTTGTAACTGGGTGTCGGGCACCAATCAATAAGTATCTGAGGGTATAAATCAGCGAGCGCAATGCTGATCATATTGCTAGTTACGATCTTGAATGAAGTGATCTAATACATTTCAAGCCCCTGGTCCAATTGGATTGCTTCTACTTTCTCCGTTGCCAACCTTCCTTCATGCTATTCCCTGGTTTAGGATAAAACTAATTTTCTCGAGGCATCATTGATTTTGTTTTATTTAAATCTTCGTTTTTTTTTATAATACTTTTACTGTTCTATACAAACTTATTTTACGTTGTATTACATTTTTACTAGTATCTTGCGACCTATTCCGACTTCCTCAAGGCGGATGCACAAAGCAAAACCCTCAAGAGATGTCATGAACGTGGAATGACCATCTAGTCGAAGGAACGAAATCTACGATGGATTGCATACTCAATCTGTTCTTCCTCAGGTGTTTATGAGGCGGAACCTGTTAAGCCCCCGCTCAAATTTGGCATCTCCTAGACGAAATATACAGATACGTCGCTGAGTAACATCCTTTTCTTTCCTGCTCTTATATTAGTGTTGATATGGGCGGGGGGATTGTATTGAGATCCCTCCTACTGATTTTATTGCCTGCTAACACGCTAGCCCTAACTACCGGGCAAGCTGGAAAAACAAGAACTTGTGCAGAGCACTTTAAAGCATTGACCACCACTGAAGTGTAGACGTTACTAATTTTGTGCGCGTTGTTACTGGCTAGAAGAGTCTGTTGGGTCAAGTCTGGGACATATTGTATTTATCAACTTGCCCCAGCCTTCTGTCAGACGGTCCGCTTCCGTAAGTGTGACTTCTTTGGATATTGTCATATCTGGCGCCTTTATTTCCAAGGAGCTTGGTCTTTTTCCTGCTTGTATTAGTGCACACCCTTACTAATCACTTACCTAGGCGTTTTCGTACCTTGATATCTTCTTATTAAAGATTTGCGGCAATAGTGCTACTCATCGCAGCAACTACCGCGCGATGAATGCAAGGTAGATTATAGGTACCATATGTCCTAGAACTTACGCTTGCTCCCACATATGCCGTGAATATGATAAAATTTTTGTCTTTAATCTACATTCACTTTTTCTGTTCGTCGCCACTTCCAGTCGAATCATAGCGGATGAAATAAATAGTGCTTCACTTTTTGAAACATAAATACTCATAAATTCGTATAAATTACATGCGCGAATGCCACTACAACCTGCTTGATTTTGAGTCGTCACACGTGTTTTAGTAATTCGATAGAGCCAAATGGCGAAACCCCGCTTGCGAACGACATACCGAAAAAAAAATTTAAGAACTTCCACCGGGAAAAATCCATTACAATTCATAATTAGCGTTCGCAAATATTCGTCCATATTTGTTTCATGCTCATCAGTGAATATTTACAAATGTAGCAATATCCCTCAGTAGATAGTGAAAAGCTTCTAACTGAAAGGGGCTTGACAGCCGACAGGTCTGCAAATGCCCCAAAATTGGCGACCACCGCTAAGCTCGCTTTAAGTTCGCTCGAGAACATGCAAATTGGAAGATGGAGCAATGGCTTGTATTCTTCTTCTCAAACTAATGCAGTAAGTAACTGGAAGGGAATGACTGGGTCGAGTAAGGGTATACCAGAGGTTTTCAAAGCAATTTACCCCATTCTCCATCTGAGAGCATATATTTTTTGGCGACAGAACCTGTATTTGCTAGGGAAACATTAGAAGCAAAAAAGGATTTTTCTTCATCATAGTTCATCAAGTGGACTTATTACGCAGCACTAACTCGAAGAGGTCTTGCGGGCTCACATCATGCGTTTTCCGGCATTCATCGGTAAAAATTCTGTTTTATGGATGAGTAGGCAAAACTACAAACCGCATTTTTCTCCCCGTATATAGCTACAAAACTACGAGACATACGTACATATTACAGCCGTAGATGTTACGCTCACCCTAAACAAACAAACTGCCTATTTTCCAATACTGTACATATATAGGCACGTATATAAATTGATCGTACCCATATTTCCGATTTACTTCTTATATCTATCTGAATTAGGCTCTACCCGCAAACTTCATTAGCACGCATATACTATATACCTACGTACACACATGTCTCGTTCGAATAATTGATATTCATATACAAATGATTAAAGAACTAAAACAAAATAATTCTTTTCCACCCAATTCGTACGAACTTACTTCGTTGTGGTATTGACGAATTGATATGTGATGATGACGTCATCAGGTTGTAGAGTCGACGAAGTTCACAAAAAACTGTAAAGTTTTATCCCCTATAACATTGTTAATAATAGTTTGATTTTCTTCAAACTTGACCAAGTTGTGCATTATGTTCTTCATTATACGCATGCGCATTTTGTACTTCTGGGATGAACATAAGGGGAGTGCCGGGTAAATTTCTAAAATGTGGAAATATATTATTATTAACTTTATTTGTGTAGGTATCGGAACCGGATATATTTTGAGGCCTATATTTCATAGAGATGCACCACTGTGATTTTTTTCAGACTTTTCGGTTGGATAGGTTCTGAGAACGAAACCTGTTACACTTTTTGATGGTCATATTTTGAGCCCTCACTCCCCTAGGTTTCACCTAATATCAAATATTGAACCAGTTTCGAAAAGTACTAATTGAGACCTTTCATTTGATACCCCACATGGCCAAATTTTATGAAAAAAAATGTTGCATCCTCACTTTCACATGTATGGGGAGCCCCCTTAAACTTAACACAAAATGGCGTCAGTTGCTGCATGTAAAGGGAACATACTCCTACCAATTTTCGTGACAATCGGTTCAGCCGTTTCCGAATAAATCGGCTGTGACAGACAGACAGACATCCAATCGATTCTAATAAGGTTTTGTTTCACACAGTTGATTATGTCTTTGTGCTCATCATTGTTCTCAGGAGAGTTTCCCCACAGATCAACGACACCCAAATCTCGAAAATAGCCCATGCTGAATTTGCTTGGGCTGACATTCTGCTGTCCTGCGAGCAGACACAGTAGAGACACGGAAGTGATGGTAAGCAGTCATCAGATAACATCACCTAATTTCACCAGATCTTGCTAAATAGATGTTGAATTAAGATGAGATAGATAGCGGAAGCTATAAACATATCCGAAGGACTTGTTTGTCACATATAGGTTAAATCACTAAGATTAAGGCACGTTGGGATGCAGTATTTCGGGCTAAAAACATGTTTGAAAAACCTTTTCCAACGTTCTGTTCGCACAAATAATCACAGTTTCGGCGCTGATTAATTACTGACAAACAATGTAAAGCGAAACTAACCTACAGAAAAGGCAAACCCGAATGGAATTGTAACGGCACCTGTTTTCTGGGAAAACAAGGGGAATTGTCTTAATCAGTTAGCTTAAAAGTGGGAAAGCCATTACAGGAGCATTATTACTTGACGAGCTGGAGATAAAAATTACAAAGAAACAGTCACGATTGCAGAAAAAAATGGTTATTCTACCTAAACAATTCGCTATCTTACACCTCTGCGGTAACCATGGCGAAAATTTGCAAATTACAACTTGAATTGCTACTTACCAGATCTAGTCTACTGCCTGGTTTAAAGTTGGTCTCCGCAGAACGAAGATTTTCTCAGAATAAAGGATCACTTAATCTTTTTCTTCAGCCTTTCTCCCGTTCAGAAGCGGGGTCGGCTCGTCGTGATCGATTTTGCCATTTTATTCTATGAAATACCTGATCTGGATAGAATAAAGGATCACTGCATGCGCAATTAATAGTTTTGAAGAAAAACGACCCCACGTGGAGGAGAATTGGTTAGAATTACGAAGGTTTGGAGTAAGCTTGGGGTTCACTTTCCATGTGCTACTTTCATATAGCAACACAGAAAGAACACTAGCACAGAACAGTCTAAATTAGTCCTTTGTGTTAAGATAATTGCATTTCCAGATTTTAGACAAGGCAGCGAAGGGAGATTTAGCGTTGTTAAGGTGTCGCGCAACATTCAGTAGACTAAGAACTTTGATTTAGTCGTGTTTATCTTCAGTGCAACCCTACTTGCCGCTGTTTCCAAACCCAGATCATTTGGCCAAGGTCCATGACCCGGTGAGGAGCAAACAGATGTCATCAGCGTAGTCGAGGTGTCTGAGGTAAGATACCATAGTCCGGAGGACAGAGAGGATCCTCCGGACAAGGCGTCATAAAGAACGTTACTAATAGCAAGAAGAAATAATATCGATGACAAGATGCAACCATGGCGGACACCGCCTAAGACCCTCAAATCCTCTGAGATTTTACCTCGGCGTAGTAGGTGACTTTCTGCGTAATCATGTTAGTCAGCTAATGCCAGTTGATCAGATACTGAGAAAGGGCAATGCAAGGCAAGGGATTATTTTAATCATTATCTTTACAACGGCAGGGGGCCCGGAGACAGCCCCTCATTTCCTTTCCCTCCATTGGCACATTCAAAATAGGTAGGAAAAGTGTCGGATTCCCAAGATTTCCGCAGCGACAGATTTGTAGAAACTGCAGGGGTCGCGATAAATAACTATTGAGACCGTCGAGGCCAGCAGCTTTATTCCGTTTGAGTTCGAAATGATTGCTTTCTGCTTGGAGGAACAGTTCGTATCCGAACTGTACGAACTGTAAGTTTTCTTTCCACTTCAGTTGCTTGTCATCGTGGACGAGTGCGTGACGTTCTCTATCGCTAGCAACGGTGAATAGAGTGTTCAATCTCTTCCGGTCATAGATCCGCTTCCACGATTGCTCAGTTGGCCAGATCTTATGACGTCCCTTCGGAATGTGTGACACCCGAGAAAAGAGCATTTGTAATGGCAGCTAAATTCTCATCGATAGTCTCAGACGCGTTACTCAGTATATCTGCTGCCCTGTCAACAAAATAGCTCTCCCATTGTCGAGCGACAGTTGGGTCATACGAGGGGCCAATGTTTAACTTGGGGTTCACAGCTCTCCAAGAAGCCGCCGACGCAACACGCAAACGGGGATTACCGCCGATGGCCGATGTCAACGTCTCACGTATATCTATGAAACAACTCCTAAATGTACTGCTGATCGCGAAATGAAGAATCGATCTGATTTCATTAATCAAATAAACAATAGCTTTTAGAGGTCTCTACCGCATATATTGATGAAAGATGATTGACAATGCAACTTGAAACCAATTGATTTTCGTTCATGTATAGTTTCCTTCTAAGAAGGAAGGAAACGCGAAATTATCACCTGTTCCGGCTAAAATACCTTCCTAGACACCTCAATAAACATCTCAAAACTTAAGACCATATCCGAAAAAGCAGAAAAAGACAAGGCCTCGCATTACTCCATCAGAAACAGGAAAGTGATATTTGTATGAGATAAAATCTAACAATAGTGCACAGTTTGACTTTATTATTATCACATCTTGAGAGCGGCGGGTAAACACAGGTAGCAGTTACCTGTATTCCCATCCCAAACTTATTTACCGTCCTTTCATTCTATGAAATTCACACAAAACTCATCAACGACGGAAAGGTGCACGAAACCTTGGCTGGCATCGCACCAGCAGATGTTTGTGTTACAGCCATCAATATCACGTGCGTACAAATTTTGCTGGGAATTTCCACAGACCATTATCAGTTAGGTGCAATTAGCTTTATGGACCGCCAGCTGGGATGATTTTTCGCCCAAAAGATACTGAAAAGTGTATTGGATAGTGCAGAGGAGAGTTACCCTCCTCCAGTTCTCTCTGTGAAATAATATCGCTTCTATCATTTTTAAAGCATCTTTCCGTTTCATGTTTTCCGCATTCTGGGTAGACTAATTAACAATAAACTGAATTTATTCTAGGCTGGAATAGATATAATGATAGCAGAGGCTTGCTTCTAGTATAGGAGAATAACATTAATAGTCATTTGTGTAGAGTCTCAAAGTCTTGCATGAAGATTGCCCTAAATTGATATTGGCGTGGCATTATTTTTCACCCAGAGGTTAAACCAACGTTGCAGCATCAGAACTCAAGGAAATCCACTGTATCTAAAGACACAAAATATATACATATGTACATGGAGATGTGTCTTCACTAATTAGATTCCTAAAAGTTCGTGCTCTAAAAGAAACAACATATTTTTGCTAGGAGTTAATCCGGTCGTTCCGTATTCCGAGGTAATAGCCTATTTGATGAAGTTTATTAAGGCCAAGACAATATACCCTGGATGTGGTACATACACGACTGTATTGAGGTGGAAAAATAATTAGAAATGAATTTTCGGAGATAATGATGGAATTATTATTAATAAAGGCGTCTATCGATTTTGTTATTCAGATGAAAATACTCAATTTAGGGAAGGGTTATATTCTTGCCAAAAATGGGTTTGTGCTCAAATACCCACAATCAATTTATCAATTTTGTTTTGGAAGGTGCAAGTTCGCATGATTCCTGCAAATAATTTTTAATAAGTGCTATGTATTTAACATATCAAAGGAATTTAGCTTAAAGTAGGGGATACACTATTCACGGACATCACATTGAGTTTCACCAACATTCATTTCTCATTGAACTGAGTGCAGCCCAAAGAACTTCACTTGAATGAAGCGACTATCACGTCCGCATTTCAGTCGAAATACTTCAATTGGAAATCCTAGCGGAGGAGAGATAAACTCCACTGCTAGATTTATTGTCGACTGAATTAGCATTAGAGTCCAACTAGCACTCGTCCGCGGAGAGACCACTGCAGAGCAGACTATATAGATGAAGAGCCCTCTCGAGTCAGGGATATTCATTTCATCAGAACGTGCACAAGGTACAAACCCATCTAAGTAAATGATTAATAGCCTGAATTCATAGCGAGGTAACCTGAACTGAGTGAAACCAATGAGGAAATCAACCTAAGTGTCTTTCCTTTGTGCAATCATAGTGTGCCCTTGATTTCGAGATCTCTGAATCATGAAAATCTATGTGACGCGAACAATTCCGAGATTAGCTTAGGACAGACAATGATGGCACCGAACGAACCAAGAGGTCGTGGAAGTATAACAAACATGAAACGTGTAGCGTGTTCTATGGAAATCCGGAAAAGTGAAGAAAAGGCATTGTAACATAAAGAAGGACTATTGTAATCCTATTGATGCTTGTTTTGCTGGCCTTGCCTGCTACTATCATGAGATACCATGACTTATTGTCATGAAAGATTGTGAAAGGCTCAGTAGCAACTTATTCGATTTTGTCTTAATCCCCAGACTTGCCTTCGAGGCTCCATGACAATGGGCTTGGTGTATTTAGTACGAATAACATCTTAGTTTTTTGTCTCCTTAGAACTTATACAGGTTTCTAATTAAATTGGGGAAAATACGATAAAAGGATTAACTTTTTTCCTCTACATAGCATTTCCGTTGCCTTGGATGTAATGCTATGTGTATCACGCAACGGGAGCAATCGAGGCTTCATTTCAAGCAGAACTATTCGGTTGTATCCCAGAAGGAAAATAAATACATACTATATGTGCTTGCGTGGAAGTCTACTGATTTGTAATTGATGCAGTTTTTGTTATTTTAGATGCTAATATGGATCAACAACTGAGAAAAATCTGGATAAAATTTGACAAGCATAGTAAAGATTCTTCAGGCAAAGTGCAGGGTGTAGTAGTGACGACAACGGTACCATTATCTTGTTGAAGTAAAGCTATGCGAAAGTATTACTGTTTGAACGATTTTCAATTTTTGGGCGGTTATCCTTCAGGTTTCCTTTCATATCAAAGCGAAGGAATGCTACTGTTGCAGAGCATTTGAGAGCAAAGTTAATGGCAAACGGTTTACCGCCACTTTGTCTTTGATTCTTAGTTGGAGCGCCTGATCCTGGCTTTGAATATAAACTCTCGTAAGGGTTTATGTCAACTCACCCGTCACCTTAGCAGGAGCAACAATAAACAACGTTCACCGCTTCTGGCAACTAAAATGAGAGATTCCATTGTAAATGCCGTTGCAAGAAGCGCGAAGTTACGACAGTCACCTACTGAAAAAGTAGCAACACCCAACGGTGAAGGCGACTACCAATGAAAAAGGGAGTGACACAGTAGAGGCTAAGAGTCCTTGCGGCCAAAAAAAGAGAGGCCATCGAATTCGAGCTCGAGAAAGTGACTACGAGAAAAGATGGCAAGCTCCGACTTCATGACATCTCTTTGTCGGGAAAAAAGTGCGGCAAACTCCCGAACCAGGCGGAAACGCAAGCCATCTCACCGAGAGACAAGAGTTGAAGAAGCCTGTCTTCTCACAGAAATGAAGGCTGCTACCATCATCTAGCGAAATAGCTCGATGGGTATCAAAAAGGACATAAAGAAATAGAAGAACTTCTAGACCTTATTATAAACCAGCGAAACTCCTGGACGATAATCTAAGAGCAGCTAAGGAAAAAAATGGATCGCTACTGCAGCAACTGGTTGCACAAAACGCAGTGCCCTAAGCCCGCCAGTTGGAGGACAAACAATCGATAAAAGGAGGCAAGGGGAAAACATCGTGGATATGTCCGTAAGAATGCAGCAACAAGAATCCTGCGAGGTGGTAATCAAACGGGGCAAGCAGCTTTTGAAAAAAGGGAGAAACTCATCAACAACAACCTAGTTGAATAGCGACGGCACTGGCTCCATTGTAGTAAAGTCGAAGTCGACTACGACGAAGACATCAGCGTCAAAGAAAAAGATAAAAGGCAAATCATGGTCAGGGGTCATTCTCATCAAACCCAATCTCAGACTAGATCGTCCGCGGAAGTTCTTCGAGAAATTCACAACAATGCCAAAGCAGAAGACGTTGGGATAGATGCCAAATCTACTTGTCGAGCTTGGTTCCAAGACCGATAAGAAGAGTACGTTCTACGAGTCAGCCTGGAATATTCTAGGCACGAAAGCTGTCTAGGATCCACCTTTGAAATAAGAGATTTAAGTTGTCTCACTAATACGGAAGAGGTGAAGGAAGCGAGAAGCCTCAAAGTGGGGGTTAGATCTGTCAACTCCAGCGAACAAAAATTGAATATTATCATTGTTCCTAAGAAGACAGCGATCCAATTCCTTCATTGTGAGAAATAAACATCGACTGGATCATTTGAAGGTAAGGCGAAGCCCCACCAGCTGTTTTAGGTGCAGGATTTACAGTCATTTAGCAGGAGCTTATAAAGGGCAGAACAGGAGCGCTTTGTGTAGACTTGGGAATCGGTAAAATGTATCATTTACAAGGGCCGCGATCTGCAGAAAGAAAACGTGGCTCATGTTCCCGGTTTCAGGTGCCAGGTCTTCAAGGGGTTACAGAAAGCGAAAAGCTAAGCACCTTGATCCATACACTTCAAACAAACATGCATAGGAGTGCACCAGCTCACGACCTGATGGGGCAGATGTTACAAGAAAGAAGAGCTAACTTGTTTACGCGGGCAGTACCGAGATAGGAGATTACCACCGTGGTATGCCGATATATCTGGCGCTACTGCCATCTTGGTGAGAGATACAGTTAACTTGTAAGACCGGGCCCATGGTCAAGGAAATGGCTTCTTTTGGGTTCGTTCTGTGGAAGTGATTTTTTAAGCGTCTACCTCACATCGAAGAAACCTGTGTCTGCTTTTCGGAAGCGGCTCGTCGCCTTGAAAACGAGGTTAGGACCACGGAAAGGAGAGTTCTAGTCGAACGAGACTTTAACGCGGCACAGAGATTTTGGAGATGGCCACCAGGACACGACTTATTGTCCTTAAATATCAGTAGCATTCTGACATTCCAAAGTCCTGGTTACAAGGTCACTATCCCTGACGTAACATTTGTTACGGGGTCCTTCTCAATGTTATGACATCCGCCAAATCGGAACATCGAGGAAAATCGACTATGGAAAATTTGCCGAAGTTCCCTTAAGAGGAGTAAATTAGCAGCAAGACCCAGGTTCGGACAGAAGACATCAACGTCCAAAAGGAAACTCCAACCAGGTTTCTCTTAGATCCGCAGAATATAATAGAGGGAAAAATGAACTTCGTCACGAAATCACCAAGCAAAAAACACGCTCCTGGTTGGGTCTAGCGTATAAGCAGGTTACCAAAAAACTCGGTGCCCATGGGTCATCTTATTTCATGGAAGCAATGGAGATGGAAGAAATCGTGCAGCGCCTTTTTGTTATCCACTCCCGCCTACAGAACAAATGTAACTCATCAAACTCTGCCTCACCTCACATAGGGCTGCAGGTGGTCATTGGTCCTTTATATTAAATTGGAAACACAAGCTTGGTCCGCATATTTTGTTTTTGTAGCGCTGATATCTGTCTTTTCTGGCTCTTGTTGGCCTTTTTACATATGCTCGATAAGTTTCATTCTGCCTTTCGGATGCCTCCGCACATTCTTTATAGTAGCCATCACTTTGTTCTCCTCGCTCTTGTCCAAGAACGCTAGCTGCTATTGTTTGGATGTCTTCCCTGTTGTTCCATATCATTTGGTCGATTACTGGTTCTGTTTCACAGTTGCCTTCACGCTGCGTTTTTACATATTACCTTGGATGCCGCCCTTCAATCGATTATGATATGGCAGATTTAAGTTCGGATGCCGAGTGATGTCGACTATTGTTGTTATATTATATAAGTTGTTGACTGTTACCTTCATTGGCATGGAAGCTGTTGTGGTAACTTGCTTCTTTGACAATCCAAAAAGGAGAACTTAGTGCCGTTGATTTGGAGGTTATTAAAAATATTATCTAACCTGTCGTGGTGTTCGTCTTAGAAAAGGTCTTCCTTCTGTTGGTATGTGGCAATTCATGAGCCAAATGCTGAAGAATTTAAGTTTGATCCGTATAGCACATGTGCGGTCATCAATGGGTGTTGAGCCAGTTATCAGTTGCTGATTTTTTTCACAGGCTGCAAAAGGGGAAGGTAGCAGTCTTTATTCTGGTTTTCCACTGGTAAAATCGATTTGTAGTCATCTATTGTAATGTTTAAATGTTGGGATGGCATCCTTGTGAAAGAAATTTCCTCATTGGACCTTTGTGATATAGCATTCACACATTTCAGAATCAAAAGCAATAGTCAGTTTTTGCTGTCGAATTCACTGCCGCTTGATTCCTTTAACCTGAGTCAGTTTCCTGGGTTGCCGCAAAGTGTTGCTTTTTTGGGAAACCATTGTGGGCGACTTTCACAACACATTTCGACAACATCTAATGCCAGTGGAAGTCACACTGGGTTAAATTGATTTACCGTGATTTCTGAAGAATAGTGAGTGCTGGTGTTCATTGAGAAAGCGCCATTATGCCTTCCTTGTTTTTGTCATGAACACTGTCACACAGGATATCCAACATCCAGGGCGCTACACACCGTAATCAATTTATTTTTTGCTTCTCAAAACGAAGCTGATCTTGAGCAAGTTGCCCGCAATTATATTGATAGCCTTACGTAACACGGTTTGAGATTGAATGGAAATAAAACAAAATTTTTGCCGGACTAACCCCAATGAAACTAACACTATAGCGACGCCTTTTTATATTTGATTCGTAAAACTGCAAAAAACATTTGATCATGTGCCGCACAATCTCATCTGAAGGCTTTGCGGCAAAACCTATTGCCGGGTCGTGGTCGTAAACACAAAAACTTTTCACCCGAAGCGTCCGACTTGTTTAAAATTTAACTGTCTTTTAAAGTCCGGAGTTATATTAACAGAAAGTAAACGTTTTTTCTGAACTATGTGTTTATGCCGATTTTTATGATCTGTTCTTATAAATATAATATTAAATATATTTTCTACTTCTCTTTCAGGTAAGTGTCTCAGCCCTGCTGCTATAAAGGAAACCATTCGCATAAGCTAAGTAAAATACACACACCTGCAAGCTACATTGAAGGATGGATTTGGATCAATCTCTTATTAAATCCTTGTCTGTACTGTAAATTGATTCAATGTCGTGATGCTTACTCTCCAGCAATAAACAGCTCATCATCTTTAAGAAGTGTTAATAAAACGTACACATTCAATTTGATATTTAAACAAAATTCCAGCAGACAGAGACAGGGTTTTGGAGGCAATCCCCGTCATCGTCATCACTTCATATCAACTTTTCGTTATTCGTACTATGTATTAAAAGCATTCTCATGTGTCTTCTGACAAGACGAAGTACGCATTCTTTGGCGTTGAAGGATTTTCATCATCGTCGCCACCACATCAGTTTTTAGACGCTCCTTCCCTTTGGAAGATCCGAAAATAGCTCTGAATTAGTTATTGTTTGCAAACGCGAGGAGACTTTTCTTACATCCCGTCCATGATTCATACGGACGTCCTCCTACACTCGTGCCATTGTCATGTTGCCAGGTTTGTGATGTAGCCGTAGTCCCATTCTGCGATTTCCACCATCGGGTTACCACCATGCTTCCCATTCAGACTGTGGAAGTGATACTATATGGGGCTCTAACTCTTCCATGGATAGAAGTGGCGCTTATGCTGTTAACATCCATACCTTTTTTCCATTTAATATAAAATGACGTAAAGGAAAATGAATATAATTTGAAATTTTGCTCACGTTTCTCATGCAGGCATCGTTGGGGTTTCGTCTTTGCAATTTTAAAATAAAAATCGTCCCTCGTTGGCTCCATACACCATTTAAAGGAAACCTCTCATGAGGCGAGAGGTCGTGCTGTCATGTACACGGCACACCCTGTGTTTTATGCTGTTTGTAGCAAATGGCAAAGACGAAGTATGATTTTGAAAGCAGATAAATATCATAGACAATAGGTTCAGTATTAGACACGCAACAAAGAAGGACATGACAGTGCAAGGCCTGATCCTACATCCCATCGCGACATTGATTCTAGATATGAGCATTGGGTAAGCGCGTGAAAGGTGTACTACGTGTTTATTTGTTATGGTGTGATTTCTCAACGATTTAAAATGATAGTTGCGATAAATGTTTGGATTTAAATAAATTATTGTAAATCGATGCATGGCGTACGACTTCAAACACAACACAGAGAACATGAGTTGAATATTTATTATTTATTAGCACCATAAATTGACGGTGGTTGGGCGCTTATGAGCTTCTAATTGATGGGAGGAAACGGCGTTCAACATAATTTTATGCGATGTTTAAACCAATATTAGATACAATATTATGGATTGGCGTCTGCAATATTATTTTGGAATTCAATTTTTAAAATTAGAAACGACATAGTCTAAAAATATGAATGCTAATTTGGGTTGAAAGATTGCGTTCTATTAAGGCTGTCTAAAAAAGGCATTGTAAAACTAATTTGACGATATTCTCTTTAAGGTTGAGGTTCCAAAAACAGTTGCGCCGGTTGATACGTAGAAATGCTCAATTAAAAGAAAAACAACTGTCGTATCCATTGTAGAGGCAACTCATCAAACGCTGCCTTATCTCTGCCCTCGGAACAGCATGATCAAAAGTGGGTGGTAGATGATATTTGGTCTTTCACAAACACTATATCAGTCTTATTTAAATCAAGGATGAAAACAGCCTAGTTTAAGCCTAAAATTTTCATCTTTTTCCCAACTGCTCAGTATCTAGCCAAGTATTTGACCCTTATACTTTTCTTCTTTTTTATGTCATTTAATTTCTAATAAGACTGCTCCTCTCTTTTCCATAAACCTATTTCTGTTTATCTCGTAGAACTGCTTCTCTTTCATTATCGAGGCAACCAGGAAGCTGAACACAATCATCTATGATCCCACCCAGATTTGATTCGAAGACAAGTAGAGAGCAGGAGAAGAGAGGGTCATGTTTAGACTCGACTGTATTGGATTGCGCTTAAGACATCACATTACCACCGGAAACCCCTTAGTTCCCTTTTTTAAGCTGATGCCACGACATTTTACGCTTTTCATGTCTCTTACTGGCCAAGAGCCTCACGTTTTTCTTACCTGCCATCAATCCCCACTACGAACGAAAGGACAGACATCACTTCAGCTGTTTTCATGACAGTTGAATTGCATTCATCATCAACGGCGCAAAAACCGGTATCCGATCTAGGCCTGCCTTAATAAGGAACTCCAGACATCCCGGGTTTACGCCGAGGTCCACCAATTCGATATCCCTAAAAGCTGTCTGCCATCCTGACCTACGCCATCGCTCCATCTTAGGAAGGGTTTGCCTCTTCTTTTTCTACCATAGATATTGCCCTTATATACTTTCCGGGCTGGATCATCCTCATCCATACGGATTAAGTGACTCGCCCACGGCAACAATGGTATCGCTTATAGATTTCGTTGTTATGTAGGCTACGGAATCGTGCATCCTCATACAGGGGCCAAAAATTCTTCGGAGGATTCTTCTCTCGAACACGGCCAATAGTTCGCAATTCTTCTTGCTAAGAACCCAAGTGTCCGAGGAATACATGAGGACTGGCAAGGTTATTGTCTTGTACAATAAGAGCTTTGACCCTATGGTGAGACATCGTAGCTGTTATCGGTTGTGATTTTTGACCCTAGATAGGAGAAATTATCAACGGTCTCAAAGTTGTATTCTCCTATCTTTATTCTTCCCGTTTGTCCAGTGCGGTTTGATGTTGTTGGTTGGTTGGTTTTCGGTGCTGACGTTGCCACCACATACTTTGTCTTGCCTTCATTGATGTGCAGCCCAAGATCTCGCGCCGCCTGCTCGATCTGGATGAAGGCAGTTTGTACATCTCGGGTGGTTCTTCCCATGATGTCGATATCGTCAGCATAGGCCAGTAGTTGGGTGGACTTAAAGAGGATCGTACCTCTTGCATTTACCTCAGCATCACGGATCACTTTCTCGAGGGCCAGGTTGAAGAGGACGCATGATAGGGCATCCCCTTGTCGGAGGCCGTTGTTGATGTCGAATGGTCTTGAGAGTGATCCTGCTGCTTTTATCTGGTCTCGCATTGCATTAATTGCCCTTAATTCTAATAAATTTTATTATTCTCTGTCTTTCCTTTGTCCAAATCCAAAATCAGCATTCTGGGGGTATTTAGAATTTTATTTTTTTTTTTTTTTTTTGTAATTTTGTTTCTCATCATCAAAGTCAGATTTTTCCTTTTCGGTTTTTTGTAATATTCATTTTTATCTATGTACACTGAAGAAGCACATCCTCAGCA
The DNA here is from genome assembly GCF_905115235.1 of Hermetia illucens. Classification (NCBI taxonomy): domain Eukaryota; kingdom Metazoa; phylum Arthropoda; class Insecta; order Diptera; family Stratiomyidae; genus Hermetia; species Hermetia illucens. Next base: position 66,271,946 of record NC_051851.1, on the reverse strand, counting down.
AGTATTTGCCTGTACTGTCCTGAAGATATTCGCCACTCTCAATGCTAACGATATAAGCGGACATAATTTGGGACGCTATCCAGCACAACGTCTGCATATTAAGAGTGGTACGATAATTCAAATACAGTATTCAATCCTATAAATTGCACAAGAAACCGAAAATAAGGAGAAAAAATGATCCCGAAAATTGCCTAATAGTTCCTAAAAAAAACAAGTACAGGGCTTAAAGTGTGTTACTTTCTCTTTAGTTTCCTCAAACAAGCCCGCAAGTTTCAAAAACCATGCGCTTAGAATCCGCACACTTCACTGATGAAAACTTGATTTAGAGGGGCGTACGTTTCACAGGCCGTAAATGAGAACATAAAGTCCTTATTGTAACGATACCAGTTTTTCCAACAGCAATTTTATCAGACACCAAACGTAGTACATCGCATTATCAACATCGGAAAACCAGATTGAAAGTCCACTGCTCCAAAGACCAAGTCTTAATCGATGTTTAACCTAGGTATACTACACCCACCAAAACGCCGGTAGGTGAGTTCACTTCAAATAAGGCAAAAGTGTCAGGAGATTGGATATGATGCGCCAATGTTGCGATTAAGCAAAATTAAGTGCACGAACGATCCTAGGTCTCACTCAATGTTATTAATAGAGAACCGGTTCACAAAGTTACATCAAAAACAAATGTTGATACTGGACCTGTCCAAGTCTTTTAACCAAACTCCCATGGCCCAGACAGTCGTCGAGAGAACCACAATCAACGCTTCTGATTGCATATGCAAAAGAATAGTCTTTTCGGACTTACCAATATCTCACAAATGGTTACTCTCTTTTCACTGGTTTTGACTTCGAGGTCACACTTAGCATTTGGAACACTTACTTGCTCCACCGATTGTAGAAACATGGTCTAAAGATCAAATTCAGGAAATGTAAATCTGGCCAAGAAGAAGTCACATTTTTAGGGGCGTGATAAACGTAAATAGATGCAAACCACCTCCAGAGAGAATACAAGCGTACAAGAAATCAGAAATGATCGTGCAACTTTGTCGGTTCCTGGGAGTCACCAAGCATGCATCGGATCTTTGCTTGCTCACAATCTACACAGCTATCAAGTCAACTCGAATGTCAAGCCTTTCTGATATGAACATGTCACAAGCCCTTGGTATACGCGTTCAAGTAAAAGCGATGGAAAACTTCCTTGATTTCATTTCGCAATTCAGCGATCTAATTGTGATGACGAGGAAAATATTAGGTATAGTAAGAGAAACCATGCGTGAAATCAAATGCTTTATTCAACATAACATTGATTGACAATTTGTTGCCTTTTTGGGGGTAATTCCTTGGAAGTGAACTTTTCACCAGCAATATCGCTTGCCATTGGTAGGAACAGGTGAAAACATGTCTGAACTAGAAAGTGGATGCATAAGAACCTCCCAACCAAGCCCCTGGAGCGTGAGTTATTGTGATGGTGTGTTATTCGGATGGGACACAATTCTTCTTCTATTGGCTAAACTTGCTGCTTCTGTGCAACTGCTTCCTTGAGGCGGGACAACTGCTGACAGTAGAGGTAGTGAAAATTAAGAATTTTGCCTTAGCGAAGTAGCTCATAGTAGATGATTTACTGCCAATTCCACGAAACACACAGCAGAAGCTTCCTGGCTTGCTCACCGTTGACGCCGTCTCACCGCGATTCCACCAAGACCGTTGTCGATTGACGTTGTGGCAAGAAACTCACTTTTCATCACCAGTCACCATACATTTCAGAAAAAGTTCTTTTTGAATTCAGTCAAATGGCTTCAAAAATGGTGTCTTGTGCAATGTTTAGCTCTTCGGCAATCGAGGCAGGACTTACATGATGGTCGGACTCGGCGATTTCCAAAATTTTATCGATTTGCAGTTAGTCTTCCAGAGAATGAAGTATTCACAACGCAATTATCAGGCCAGAATCGACGAAACTGAAATTGCAAGTAACTGACTGTTACAGCATCAAGACCATAAACATTACATTCTCAGTCGTCTGCCTTGCGTTTTTGCCTTTATTAAAGAAAACAAAACTGAAGCAACCAATCACAAAACTGTCAAAGAAAGGTTTTTAATATAGTGTATTGTACGGTTAAAAGCAAAAAGAAAGTAGAGAGTTGACAAGGAGTAAACTTGAATTTATCCTAATCAGTCCTTATAAAATAATTCAATGATTGTCCCGATTCATGTAGCGTTTTCATACCATGGTAAGAATGTCGCTACGTATTACTCCTTCCTGAATAATTTGGACGTCTGATTTGGCAAACTTGGAAACTTGAAAAGCCTGTTTTCCCGGATTTCGACTTTGAATCAGCATATGTATGTCCTTAGGTGTTGATGACCTTGTTGGTTTGCAGGAGATGACTGTGTCGCTGAATTCGCAGTATACTCGAAATGCACAGGTTGGATTCGGTCGAAGCTGATGTTGACATGTTTTCCAACTATTTCCAACTTGAAAACATTTCCAGAAATTCGTTCAGCGACGTTATAAGAACCTTCATACGGATGCTTCAAAGGCTTTCTCACGCGTTCGATACGTACAAAAATATAAGCGCAAGTTGAAAAATCTCTATGTACGAAATCCTTGCGTTTGTCATGTCGTGATGTTGGAGTAGAGCGTACTTTTGCCATGCGTTCTCAGAATTTCCGAACAAACAACTTAGGATCGGTAAGCATGTCCTCGTTGGGGGAAAATTTCTTTGGTATCCGAAATATAGTTCCGAGTGTATGAATGTTGCGCCAATATCATCTTTAATGCTGGTGCGAAGTCCAAATGGAACGGTCGGTAGGACTTCAACCTTATATGGGCGGTGGCAACTCTCGATCATGCCGAAAGATATGCTGTTGTCCAAACCTTTTTGCAACTGGAATATGAGGGACTCGAATTGCGGTCCTTAGTTTGACGTCAAGATGCCGAGGGCTCTGAGGTGTGCGCTCCACTTAGTATAAAATGCAGCAGCAACTTTGTATGCCGTGATTGTTTTGATGAGAATTGCCTCACGCCTCCTGATGAATCTGCCCAACGGTGTCGATGAGAACATGGCTAAACCTTGCATCAGGCATTTCAGTAAACCCTTGCGGAGGCATGACATGTCAAATTCTGCAACGTTGCCACGCGAGATATGCTTTAGCCCAAGTGAAAATGTCTTTCGAGATGTCTTTATATTCCGGCGGCTGGGTTGGGAATGTCGGTGTACTAAATCAAAGACTTGTCCTTTTAACACCTCTGGGACGTATTATCAAATTTAACTAGTCGAAATGTCGTAGTAAGAAGTTTACTGCATTATAGATCGCATGCACTTTGCAATCGCAAGCGGTATATTTATACTGCGCTGTGGTGAACTTTTTCGAGACGAACCCGAGATATTTTCACATTGTACATATTGTACATATGCTTTTCCAGTCCTGCACCTATCGCTGTGTCTAACGCGCCAGTTTTAATAGCAAGCGGTGCGCTTTTAATTGAATGGCTAAACAACGTTGCATTGGTAATTTGCTTCTTTCACTCTTCCAAAACTTTATCCGCTTGTGAATTTCACACAATTGGGCGTTCACCCTTATTCGTGCACCTACAAGGAATTCATGAAAAGACGCTTGAATTGCTTCTGCGATTGCACTAGAAGTTAATCGCTCCTGGGAAACTGCGGAGCTCCGTAACCATTGAGTTGAGGATCTTCAACTCGAAGAAGCCTTCAATCGATCAATCGATCGGCACAACTTTTCAGGAGTGGAAGGTCTGGGTAGAGGTCTGATGCCGTGTTTCCTCCAAACGAACATTTTGACACGTTTATAGATAATCTGTATTCACGTAGTCTAGCCGATGTAAACGTAGTAAAAATCTAAAAAAGGTAGAGTATAATCCCGGATGGAAGGCTGGCGCCGCATTACGCAAGTTAAACGTCATTACCTTCAGCATGTACAGTCCGAATGATGTAATAACTGCCATCTTGAGGAGCATCGGATTTGTGCAAGGACTACATGATGGCTGGCAAATCTCTTGATGAAGCATGATATAAAATTTTACTTTCACTTCTTGAAGACATTCGGGTGATAGACTTCTTGCGTTTTTGGCAAAATGAACGTCTTTTGGTCATGATAAATGTCGTGAGTAACTACTTTTCTAGTGTCGGAAGAAACAGATAAGTCGAGATATTCCTTCAGCAGATCGTAGTACTCCGTATCTTCTTTTATAGTGGTGGTCGGATTGATCTCATCTGAATGTTTAGTAACGGCTACTAATTTCCTTTGATTATCTACAAACTTCCTTCGACGCAAATTAACTATCAGGCCAAAACGTAAAATTCGACTTCGATTATTGGTTGCCTTGCATTTGCAACTACAAATTTCTATGCGAATGGTTGTTGTAGCGCCACCATCAGCACCGTCATTTCAGTTAATTTTTTAGATATGGCCAAGATGACTCTGAGGTTACCTGTTCTCCTCCAATACTGTAGGTATTGTAAGTAATACGACCGCTTCTTTCCATCCAAGCTTTGCCCTTGAAATAGTGCTTTAGCTTTCATTCCGTGAATTCGGCGAATGCTGTCGATATACATTGGCTAACAGCCTCGTACTTGTTTTCCGACGGAGGATTCTGGCCGATAGAAGTCACATGCGGCAGGATACCCGTTTCCCGTTTCTCTCTGAGTTATGTTATGTGTATGAAATGCGGCTTCAACCTGGTGAAACCAAAACATTACATCGTTGTTAAATGCCGGGAATTTCATCATCCATGATTCTTCAACAAAACGTTACCCGAAACCGAAGGTTTTGACGCGATAAGCGGCGGCGAATGTGTTGTTTTCGGGGTTCCTGACGTGTCTGTATTTGATCCGGTATCCGATAGTGTTAATGCACGAACTTTACACCAAACGAGATCTAATTTATCGCACAATCTTTTCAATGTCAGTGTTCATCGTGATCCCTGGTCGAAGTTACCATCTCTAGTGAATCACTTGGTATCTGATAAAATACAACAATGTATTTTATCTTTGCGTTACTTGTTGGTTCGACTCAAAACAAAAGAGAAGAAAGAGAGTTGACAATGAATAATCATCAATTTATCCTAATCAATCCTCATAACATAATACAATGATTGTTCCGATCCATGTAGCGTTTCAATTCTATGGCTAGAATGTCGCTACAATATCAGCTATCCAACGCCATTTAGTGAAAGGCGATCGGATTTATACAACGTGATATACAAATCAGCCACCTATTGAAAAAATAATGGATTTCTTTTTACTACACCTAATGTAACAGCGGCTCAATAGACGCAGGTTTGGATAGGAAGACAATCCACAGACCCAAGAACGTTTAAGTTCCAAACACTTATTCTACCCTGAGGATGGAGGATACACTGGGACCCTTCAACCAGTTGTACACCACTTTATAGATCAGTCAACAGCAGGGAGAGCTACACATCAAGCTCTGAGAGTAAATACATATGGCTCAGATCAGAAAAAGGCTCCTTTCAATGCACCAGGGAATGTGTGGAGTGCTGAAAAGAAAATGTCCCCAAGGTATTGGAGTCTCCAATTCCAAATTCAACCATGTCAACTTGGAAATAGCCACCCTATTCAGTTCCGACGGTCACAACTACTGACTACATTCATCAGCCGATCCACTCACTGACTGTAGGAAGTGCTGTTAAGGATCATAACAGCATAGACAATCGCAACAACGCTTTTTGAGAATTGTGTGTTTGTTGTACTCCTATGATTGTCACTCATAACGGACTAGAGAACATAATTTGATATCAAACTACAACAACAGCTGCTTTTGTCGGAACCAATAAATCTCATTTTTCAACGACATGATGGAAGATTGACATAGGTCTTTGGAAACAGAACCGATGTCTGACCCCAACACGCGCTAGGTTAGATTTCTTTTGGCGTTCCTAGGACTCAGAACATACCTAAATGAAGACCTCAGACGCAGCGATGCGGGGACGATTTGCAGAACCACTTCAATGCTAGGACAATTTATCGTAAACATAATTAAGAGAGACTTTGTGATACACCAGAGGAAAGGAATGAGACAAATTCGATCAGTTTTAGCCAACAATTAAGATGTAAGATTTAAGAGAATAATTCATATAGATTGCATTGTCCCTGCCAATTTATAATACAATTCTTTTCGAAGTCTCTCATCCGGTTCGAAAAGCATATTAGGATTTTGGGAATATGTTTAAAACCCAATAGCCCAAACCCAACTTTCATGACGCGATCGAAATGTTTTCAATTCGTGCTGCAGGATTTCACCTTGCCACCTGTCAGCTGTTGTTGTCTTATCCAGGCACCACTCCCTGAATATGCATGGTCGAATTAGAAACCAGAGATATTAGTGCTATCTGAGGAACCATCAATTATAATAATTATTAGGTTGTTGCAAATGAAATGTCGGATATTTGAGTAAAATTTCAAAAAACTATAACTTTTATGAAAATTAATTTTATTAGTCAAAATAAGAGCCAGCAGCTTCAATGCACTTCTCCCAACGAGATACAAGGGCATTTATTCCAGTTTCGTAAAAGTCTGGGTTTCTAGAGCTAAGAAATTCTTCAAAGGCACTTTTGACAGCTACTTCATTGCTGAATTGTTTCCCCGCCAAAAAGTGATCCAAATGCTTAAAAAAGTGGTAGTCGGTTGGCGAGAGGTCGGGTGAATATGGTGGATGAGGAAGAGTCTCATATCGTAATTCATTTAATTTTTGGACCGTCATTCTGGAAACATGAGGTCGGGCGTTATCATGGGGCAGTATCACTCCATCTCTGTTGACCAATCTAGGCCGCTGAACACGTAATTTCTCGTGCATTTCATCAAGTTGGGCACAATATTTCTCTGCATTACTTGTTTCACCACGCTCCAAAAACGAATAATGAATAATTCCAGATGCAGACCACCAAACAGTTACCATTACCTTCTTCGGGTGAAGGCTCGGTTTTGGCATGTGTTGTGGAGGCTGATCGGCATCTAGCCATTGCGCTAATCTGCGACGGTTGTCGTACAATATCCACTTTTCATCGCATGTCACTATTCTGCGCAAAAAGGGATTGTTCCTGTTGCGGTTGAGTAGAGAACTGGATATTTCCATTCGCAGCGCCATGTTTTGCTCGTTGAGTTCATGCGGAACCCACTTATCAAGCTTCTTCACCTTTCCAAGCTGTTGTAAGTGCCGAGATACTGTCGAATAGTGTACGCCTATTTTCTCTGCAATGTCACGAATCGATGATCGCGGATCAGATTCCACTATCAAACGCAACTCGTCGTTGTCGATCGATGGTCCTGGGTGTCCACGAGGTTCACTTTGGAGGGTCATGTCGCCTGATCGGAATTTTTCGAACCACCGCTGTGTCGTTCGTTCGTTTGCTGCGTCAGCTCCAAATGCTCTGCAAATGTTTCTGGTTGCCTCCGCTGCGTTGTGACCAAGTTTAAATTCATATAGAAAAAGTAGACGTTTTTGACTCCCTTCCATGCTTTTTTCTTTGAGTTTTACTTGGAACTTCAATGACGATTGAAACTGAAATGACTCCTTGATCGAACGAACGACTATTTATACTCAATTATCCCATACCACCAGAGTCACCTTGCGGCAGTTTTAAACATTAAAATCATAACTAACTTCACTTCATTGAAAAATCCGACATTTCATTTGCAACAACCTAATATTTCAATATATATAGACGACTTTGCTTCCTAATTCAATTTTTAAAGGAAATTGAATTGAATCTTTGCTGCAATATTTCACAATGCTTTCCATCATAGTCAATATCAATATACGCAACAATATATTTCATTTAATGTTTTCTTTCTTCAATACTAGATTTAAAAGGACATAAATCAAAATCAGTTTCTGCCGAAAGACTATACATTCAAATAGGTAAATGCGTTTTCCCATAGAATCTATCGAAAGATTTCCCCAGTTAATAATGGGCCGCAGAAATAAAGCCTTTCAAATCTTCTTGCACTTTCTTTGCTTTATGTCTTCAACTCTCTAAATTACATGGTATAAAATTGAATAGCAGCTCGGTTAGATGCTGAAACCGTACCGAGTATAATGCGATGCCGCATAGATGCATCATAATTCCACCGCAACGCCAGTATGCCATTACAATGCAATTGCACTGCAATAATTAACTGTTCCTTGACTTTATTAACGCGTTGTTCTGCGGCTTTATATGCCTGAAACGCTGAACCTTTTGGTCGGAGTTGAGTATAGTTTTCTTTGACTTCTTCTAGTCTTCTATTATCTTTTGATCTTTGACCGAATCTAACAGCAACTCCCTGTTTGATGATTTATCGGTGACCGCCATCACTTGCATCGTTATCTTGTGGAATTGATTTGAAAGATGAGTTCCCTCATTTCCTTTTTACGCAACGTTTTTGTTGAGCTATTGACTCGGCGAAAACCACGAAGTCAGACTGATGGGTTTGTTGGTTGCCTGACTATATGTGGTAATTTGAAACGCAGATGTAAACCACAGAAAATAGGCAGAGTGAAAATTCTAGCGTGCTATGTAGTCCTGACTGGAAGCACTACTTTCCTAGGAAAGCACACTGGGTTCATTGTGGTTCAACTTCTGGTGTTACCACTTTGTTCAGTTTTCTAAAACAGGTATATCAATTTTGATCCCTTGAGAGGAGCCTTGATGGATTGCCTTTCAACCGCTCTTCCTAAAAATGGTCTCTCCTGAATGGCAGCCGGCAACACCATCCCAATGAAGCACTCTTAAAATTGATACTCCGCGGCCCAACGTGAGCCGCACCAACCATCTCAGGTGTTAAGTGCAGATGTTCCACTGGTGCCGTTAATCGGATTAATGACCAAATCAAAATCGAATGAAATATACGCAAATGATATGGCTCACATTCGAACGACATAAATCGGCGTTCTGTGTGTTAAAAAGTCAGGAATGCCTTTTCCAGGGGATGATGTTCGAACAGATGGTGCCAGATGAAAGAAGAGGTAACGTGAGTTACACGAATTTTTATGGAAACGTATGTAGCAGTAGCAACGAGAACCTGCCATAGACACGGCGCAGAGCTGAGCTCATTCCATATACGGTTTCCGCAACGTCTCTGTGGCTGCAGCTTGCAAGGAATGCGCCATGATGACTGCAGAGCCAACATAATGGCTTCATGTCACCTGAAATTCAAGCAAGTCATGTTTTTATAATGAACAAGCAACATCGTTGGCTTAGGTCTTTACGTATCTCACGGATCGTGTTGGTTTAATTCATTGCTGGGTAATGTTTGCTTGAATTTAAATTTAATTCAAAAGGTTTTGACTGGGTAAAGGAACTGGGAGTACAGTTTCTTTAGTACAGAGCCTAACTTCTGCTGTGAATACCTTTAATTGAACAAGAGTTGTACATGAAGGATAGAAAGCATAGAAAATCAAATTTAAAAGCACCATCCGAATGGTCCCATTACACTTAAATTCTCCACATCAGCTAGAAGTGAAACCCATTCCTTTCATTATCGCGCCCAATTATTATCCCTCATAGCCCATCACTCATGGCATTAACTCTTCATAATCGAATCAATTACAGCCAAAATCCTAGAATCACATAAAACCGCCTTATTGACTCCACACATTCGAGACAAACTTGAGCGCGAGAAAATCAATCGAATGGGTGTGGTGTTTGTTGCTGACGACTTGCAAGTTCCTCTTGCCCTGATTCCATCAATTAATCTCAGCCGAAAATGATGGAGACGATGTAAACACATGGTATCCAATATGACCATTACCGCAACCGCATCAAAAAACCATGAGCTCCCTCGCTACTTCCCAGATGACTTTGGTGTGTTATTTTCAGTTTTGGTCCATCAAACATTCTCCTTGGGATTCAGTTTTTTCTTTGTTGTTGCCACTTGTCTTCTCCTTAGAAGTGAACCGAAACGGGGAAGGTTATCCACCCAGAAAAAAGTAGACGCGCTTCTGGCTGCAGATATTTCGTCCACGAAGAGAACAAGTGGATTTTCCGGATAAGTGTCTGAAAGCCTGTTTGTCTGTCTACTGAGGCATGTGTAGATGTGGCATCGATTTTCCAAAAGTTGAATGGTGAATAGATGGATTCATAGTTGTACCATGATTTAGTAAGCCAACAACTAAACTCAAATTAATTTTCGTTGTTTTTCCATTTTATTATTTTTCCCGAAGCTAACCGGGGTATGGTCCACTGTCAGAAAGTGAGTGATGACCGGATAAAGTTACAGTCAAATCATGAATATTGTACGCGAAGTTCAATAATATCCCGATTTTCTGTAAATTATAATTATATATTTTTGGGACTTCAATACATGCATTGTATATGTATATTGAATGAATCTAAAAGTTTATGCGCATTTTTCTTTCAAAAGCCAGAAATCGGAGGCTGGGTTCTTGCAAGATTTGTGGTTTTCTTGTGGGGATATATGAATGTTTCTCTTTAAGGTGATACGGTCGTTTCATCCTACTTTAGAAAATACAATTTCCATTTAACATATAACCACAGAATCCGGACAAAAATTATTTTATGTGAGTCGCAAATGCAGGTTTTTAGGGTTTCCTAGTAAGCTAACAAAATATGATAATATGATATAATAATATAATATGATACGGGGGGATCATTCCGACGTATCTTGCCAAGGTCTATAATTTTAATTAAGTTGAACACAAGTGATACATCATTGCCTTATACAATTCATTGTTGTGCCGATTTTTCCATTCTGCCAGGTCCTAGAATCTTAGAAGTAGAAATATCCACTCGAAAGATACTTACTCTCTTCCTCAGTACTTAAGCTACTACTATCAACCGAAAAATCTAAAAAGAATATGGTGGTCCACACACATGGTATGTTGGCTCCGAAATACCCTCTAATATCTGCTCGAATAAAGCCAACAATAGTACATTATTATATTTCGAAAATTTAAGTTCATCTTAAATAACATAGGTTTTAATATGAAGCAGCATACTGGTAAGTTTGGCTGAAATCCTGCTATTATTGACGAAGTTATAGTAGGTCAAAGTTACCTGAAATGCGAAATTTTGATATTCCAGAACTTTGTTAATAATAATTGGATTGCATTCAAACTTTTCAGAATTATGTCCTATATTATCGCCTATTTTGTATTCTGTATTCTGTATTTCTGGGATGAACTTAAGGGGGGTTTTTCCGTAAATTTCTAAGACATGTTCATATACTATTATTAACTTTATTTGTGCAGATATCGGAATGCGATTTATTTTAAGGCCTAAATTTCATATAGATGCATCACTAATTTTTTTCAGATTTTTCGATTGGATAGGTTCTAAGAACGAGACCTATTTCACTTTTTGGGGCACACATTTTGTGCCCTATCTCCACTGTGTTTTACTCAATGTCAGCAATAAGAACACTTTCGGAAATTGCCAATCGAACCCTTTCATTTGATACCCCACATGACCACATTTTGTGAAAAAAATATACACCTCCTTTCGCATGTATGGTTAGCCCCCCTTCAAGCTTAACACAAAACGGCACCACTCGCTGCATGTAAAGGAGCAGACAGACTACATATTCCCACCAAATAGTTTGACAATAGGTTCAGCCGTTTCAGAGTAAATAGGGTGTGACAGACAGACATTGACTCGATTTTAATAAGGTTTTGTTTCACACAAAACCTTAAAAGCAATGATCATCAATGACATTTAACCTAGTCTGGATTTCTGAACAACCAATCACCTCAGTCATTGAGTTAAAAGCTTAGGGACAAATGAAAAGTCTACAATACCATCACCATTGGTTCAAAAAACTAACTATGATGTTTACTTTCCGCATGAACTTTAAGTTGGTCTTGTTAGTCGTTTTTGTAAAAACTCGGGATAACGCCAAGTACGACCCTTGCCAGCTTTTATTTTCAGCGCCAAACATTCAAAAAATAGTAAAAAGACTCCAGTTTTGTTTATTTTCAACTAATTCTTTCTATTTCGGCATTTCTTTCTTAATGAGATTGTGCCTCAGTATCATTATCATAAAACTTACTGATGAAAAAATGAACTCGGGATAGCGATAATGAAAGGTTGACGTTGAAGCAATTCGACCCTCGCATCATCCAAATTAATAACTCCAGCCATCTCTCGATTTTCTGAATTTAATACCCAGGCTGCACCTTCTGAAACCTAACCGGTTATTGTTCTGACAAGGGATCAAATGACGCCAAGATGAAAATTTTTATCTAGGCTTTATCAGTAGAAAACTATCAAGGCGCAAGGATAACAACGGTAAGGCTTGGTTTTCACAAAACTTTGAAAACACATTAACCGAGATTCTGATTAAATTAAGAACGCCCCTTTTTCCTTAAAATCCATGTTCTTCTGCCCCCGTATATTTGCCAAGTGATGTTCTTGTGTTAATTAAAAATCCAATAGATGAGGACTGGTAAATGTGAAAGCATTATTTTTCGGAGAAATTATATTTTACAGTCACGGCAAAAAAGCAGCATCATCTTCCAGTTGGTTGCTACCCCAGTTTCCTAAACGGTTAGCAATTTTTTCAGATCCTGTGGAAATAAGGTCTACTATTAATTGTGGTTCCTTTAAGTTTCTCCTATAATCATCAAGGCTATATCATAGAGCATAATACTGCCAAATTTTGTGGAAATCGCACTGTTACTAACAAAGTCATAGCAGGTCAAACTAGTCACTTTTGTGCAAATTTATTCCATTCTAAGACTGAATGTCAGTACCATACTAGGGTCTAGTCTTAACATTGTCTTTATGTAAGAAATACGCAAAACCGTTCATACCTGAAGGGTTCAGCTTCCGGTTTCCCGACTTGTTGTCATGTAAATTTAACAAGAATGCAAGAATTATCAATTCATTGGAGTGCGAAATGGAATTGTCCTGAATCTTATCCGAGTGCCAAAGTTATCAGCTTGAGCACAATTGAATATATGTTTGCCAATATATGATTTTTCCGTTGAGTATCTGAGCGTTGACAGGTAATTATGGCACAAGGACTATAGTAACCATGATATATTAATGGTGAAATTTTTATAGATATCTACAACTTTCGTCGGTTTTTCACTGATGATCCCTCGTGACCCCTCCTTAGGAGAAAAGGTTTCGATCGTTCACTGTCGAAGAAATGACCTTAGCTTGACATACATATGACAGATTTCTTAAATAACTCCCATGAGACACAAGACTGGGTATAAAACTTCTTCTTATTTAATGGTTTGATAGATAAAATGGTCTGAGTGAAATTATGCGGTGTTTCCAACGATTAATTATCTGAAATAATAAAAACTTGTTGTTTCTTTTTCGTTGGTATGAATATTTATTCTTGCAAATACCGATATTTCGGCAACCACTTGTTCTCTTCATCAGTTTCGGCTTTCGTTGGTGTGAATATTTAACTAACACTGATGAAGGGAACAAGTGGTTCCCGAAATGTCGGTATTTGCAAGAATAAATATTCACACCAACGAAAAAGAAACAAGTTTTTATTATTTCAGATAAAATGGGTTCTAACGTCAATGACTACGCCTGAAAAAAATCAAAGATATTCTGTTGACCGCGTCAATTGATTCTTCCCGTCTCCGAGGCTTATCATGGGTTCTTCTAAGTTCTTCAGTTCAGAATCTACTTCATTATCCACAGTTTGGAATTCCACCCACATTCGTGCCCAGCCCAGTAAAGTTTATGTAGCTTGACTTTCTAATTTTCTGGTTTTGAATCAAATTTCCTTTGTTATTCAACTTAGGTGTAAAAACGCTTTCTTTATATAAGGTAATTATAGTTGTCATTTGCGTACATCGCTGAATTTGTATAGTAGCGTGCGTCTAGTCCGCTAGTACTTTTCTGACCATATATCCCAATGTCAGGTGGAATATCATAGTAACCAGTCCACCCCCTGCTTAAACACTGACTTTGTTTGAGTTCATTTTACACTTTGACTAGGACTCCGTAGTGGTCATTGTCATTTTCGTTAGTTGGACGCAAAATCATCCAGCAGAAGTAAGTTTGCCCCCATTACCGTAAAAACCTAATCGTGGGGTAAAATGCTAAACTTTTTTTTCACATTAAAAAGGAATTCCCCAAATTTGTATTTGATAGTGCAAAGCCGCAGTGACTTATTACTATTAAGGAAGGTTTGTTGGGCCTTACCGCGGAAATGTTCTTAGGGGACACTAATCGCAGCAGCCGGGCTTCTTATGGTTTTATCCATTTATCTTACATCCTTTTATAGGAACTATGCCATACTTGATAAGTTTCAGATTTTACCACAATAAGTCGTCAAGTCTCTAAAGCTTTTATTAAACCGTGCCATTTTTTAACCTTACTCTCTTTCGTCAACTGTTAGTGATCGGAAGATGCTGGGTAAGATGATTCCAGTGAGCATACCAACTCAAAATACAAAAAATCTTTAATCGACCTAACTTTGACTATTGATTGAAAAATACTACAACCGCTTCCTGTGCAAACTTATCCAGTAAATACGAGTCACGCTGTAAATATATGGAATATGGAGTAGAAAAGTTTTGAATAATAATAAACCCACTGCCCGTATCCTAGCCGACTCCCGTTTGTGCGTGGTATCATTCATCGGAACATCGAAATTGTCATCAAGTTATCTTCCAAAAATAGCTGGGAGTGTTTTGTCTTGTCTCAAAAAACTCCCAGCCATTGCCGCCATGGCTTCATTCAGTCCGGGGTCTGGTATTAGCTGCATATCAGTGATCGAGGCGAGGCGGCAATGGTAATGTTTGCTGCCGGCAAATATTTATAACAAGAAATCCACTCTAAATGGCATGAGCATGTTATGAGAGACGGAGTTGTAGGCGCAACAAAGTAAATATCTAATTGCTCTTTATGGTGGCCAACTGTCAATGGAAAGCTTAAGAGTTGTATATGTGGGCACGCATGCATGAGCTTCACATGTCGTTGAGTAATGGAAATGCACGAGTTAAAAGGTAAAACCTGCAGCGTAACCATTACCTGCAGGTTCAAAGACCTGATGGAATACCGAGAAATGATTGAAAATGCCAGTGAACGACACTCACTTATCAATCGCGCGATTGAAGTAAATTGTTTAAAAAGAAGTGATTAGGCCGCCTTTTCTGGAAAATGTTAGCTCCAGAAAAGGAATTCTTTATCTTAAGCGGTTTCAAAGTAGGTTTAGTTGCGATTATGGCTTACCTCTGAGCTAGTACGCTGTGAAAGTACTCGGCTTGATTTAGTTGAGTTTGATCAATGCAATGAGATGCTGAGGATTTGCATTGTAAGCCTGATTAAGGATGGCGGTTTGATAACATCTATTATGCTAGATTCCTCTCTCTATTCTTTGCTCATATGTATATCTAAGAAAATTCAAAGTATTCTTGATTTAAAGCGTGGGGGCAGGTCAGTTGATGAAACAATTTCATGATCATGTTCTCCTGCTCGAAATGAAATCAAAGGATGTTGATAGAGACTTAAATCCTTCAGATTGTATCGACGATTTTCTGAGAATCATTTCTTACTAAATATAAGTACATATGTACGAGTATATAGAATAGCACTATTGGAAGAACTCCTCTTGAACTTTCCATGTATAGTTATTGTTGCCCACTGTCATTGGACATATTTGAAAGATATTATAACGCGCCGTGATAATAAGATGTCCTTATCAAACATTAATCGCTTGTGTAACAGTTTTGATTGCGAACCTTGTTCGGAAATAACTGCCAGCAGAATAACAAATCACTGTAAGACTGCACATAACATATAATTTGTGGAGCGCAGCTAGAGAAGAGTTAGGCATCCTTGCCAGGCCCTACGACTTGGCTAGACATCTGTGGGAATAGTTTGGTAAAATGTTCGCGCACGACTTCAACAGCGATAGTTTTGTTTACACCCCTACTTGTCCGATTGTACTGGTGTTCCATTGGTGTTGCATTCAGCTCGTGGGAAAACCGATCAGTCGGACAATAGGGAGTGAACATCTTAGCCAGAGTCAGCTTCGAAGGAGCACCTTTCGACGAGAGCTGCTTGTCTCCTTGCCAGTTCGAGGAAACGATATGAGTCCTTCGATGCTTCATTTTCTCACTCACCTCGTAATGAAATGAAGACGTTCTTAATCACTAGTGGTGTTCTAATAAATGCAAATTAAGATTCTGCATCTCCGTCGAGTTCCCCTCAAGGAATAGTTCTGGTCTGAATATTGGGTAAATGACAAAGAAATATGAAGCCCCTGTTAGTGTCAAGTAACGTCTTTCCTCGCTGCTGGGCTTTTTTTTCAGGTTTAATGCAGAAAACAATATAGTCTTAGTTCTGCGGATGGGCTGAATATCGGTATTGAGCTGCCCAATGAAACGTGGAAGTTTGAATATCATGCTTGTCTCATTCTTCAAAGCCCGGGATTTTATTTGCAGAAATCCTATCCAGGATTATACTGTGTTTTTACTGAAAGAGCAGATTTGAGATCGAAATAATTCTTTAGTCAATGTAAATGCAATAAACAACAATATTGTGCAATCAAAGGACTTTGGACACAGAAGATATCGAATGGTGCTAGAGCGTGAATACCTTAAATTCTTCCAAATGTCTGTGAAGGATGTCGTTACCATCATATTTCAAGGATATGATAGCAGACTTGCAAGCTTCAAAAAAATTACGAATAACACCAAGATAAAGCTTGAATAAGTCAATGATCACGAATTTCCATGTTACGACCATACAACTAAACGATTATCCAGGTAAAGTACGAACAATACCGGAAAAAATTACGTACTTTCAATCTTTATGTTGTATATTGTATATGATTTTGTAGCATATTTTATATAGAATAAGATGCGTAATTTCAATTTTTGAAAAAAAGTTGTCATAAAGTAATTACTTTCGTTATTGCCATTTTTGTCATTTTTTGGCCGGCAAAAACTGGCCGTGTTCAAACCAATTTTTTCGATTTATAGTTGATTTATCGAAGGAAAAGTATCCGGATAGCTTAGTGGTTAAAGCGCAAGGCTTTCATACGGGAGATCGCGGTTCGAATCTCACTCGTGGCAGTGAGATTTGTATCGTGATTTGACGTCGGATACCAGCCGACTCAACTGTGAACGAGTACCTGAGTCAAATCAGCTTAATAATCTCGGGCAAGCGCAATGCTGAACACATTGCCTCCTACAGTGTACTGTAGTGTACCGTTACGGTATTGAATGAAGTGCTCTAACACACTTCAAGGCCCTGATCCAATATGGATTGTTGCGCCAACGATTGTTATTATTATTATCGAAGGAAAAACATGCTGAAAGTAATTTTCTTGATTTATTGTTGGTTTACTGTGTTGTGAGAAAAGAAATGCATTAGAAATTGAGGCCCTTTAATGTTCTTCTTCTTTTCGTTCGGCCTTTGTCTCGTTCACTAGCGGGGTCGACTCAGGCCCTTTATCGTTAAAGTGGTGCAAAAAGGTCCTAGTAAGGGAGTAGTCGCTATGGAATTCAGCATTTCGTAGTTCGAATCCCCAGTTTGATCCCTGTTTCAGGAAAGAAGGGTAGCTGAGGTCCGAGGAAATCAACTGAGGCGCAAGGCTGTCTGCTTGTGTGAAAAGATCCGTTTAAAATGATGTCTTCATGTTGCGGATTAGGACGACATCTCGTGGAAGTTGGGAGACACCACAGATACGGCTAGAAATACTTTATAGTAATCAATGAAACTTTTTTTTCATATTGTTGTATGTCTACAACGCGACAGTTATTAACATCTGGAAAAGACTCATACCCAAAATTATGATTCGCCAAAGAACACCAAAAGGAGTTTCAAAGGCTGGACCGCCGTATCATACAGCTCGGCGAATCAAAATTTATCCTCTTTTCAGCAAGGATTTGTCATGTTCGACTACCTTTCGGAAAATGTTAGGAGGTCAAATACCAAGTGCCGGCAGTGAAACACGGAGGTGCATCTATCGTGGTACAGTCTTGTTTTTCTCGTAATACAGTTGGCCCATTTTTTAAGGTCATGAATGCAATTTCAGTATCTTACACTTTCAGTATCTTGCTATAGGTCATCATTTACTACATTAAATTCAACCTAAATTAGATTAGGTTAAGGAAATTCGGGGGCCGCAACAACAAAAGTATTCAGGGCGCATATATTCATCCCCTCCTATATCTATTGGTACAGGTTTCCTACCTGTGGCGCTCGAATCTCTGAACGTTTTTCAAAGTCACAGAATTTTCCTCCTCAAAATTTGTGCAAATAGCCGAATTTTCAACCCTGATTTGCCACAAATGATGTTTTACAGGGCAGTGTTTGATCATTGGCGCAACAATCCATAGTGGATCAGGGCCTTGAAGTGTGTTAGAGCATTCAAGACCGTAACGGTACGTACACTACAGTACATTGTAGGAGGCAATGTGGTCAGCATTGCACTCGCCCGAGATTATTACCCTGATTTGACTTAGGTACTCATTCACAGCTGAGTCGACTGGTATCCGACGGAAAATTACAATACAAATCCCACTGCCACCAGTGAGATTCTGTTGATTTGGGTGTTTTTATTCCCTTCGTCAAGGAAAATTTAGTTGTTTTTCTAGAGACTGTTGTGTATGTCCTTGCGTGTTCGTCCGTCAAAGCAAACTTAATAGTGGATGACATCACACTTAAAGGTGGCTTTTGTCCCATTATTATCGAGCTGGTGTTTTTCGAGCCAATCTGTTAACGTCTTCATTACTCACAAAGTTCGTTGGCCCTAGCATCCAGTTTAGGAAATAGTTTCAGCGGCAACTGGTGGAAGCCCCCACTCCAACTGGCAGACAAGACAACTCCGAAGGAATTTCAAAATACATTTGAATGGTGATAAATGATTAATCATCGTATATTTCGCGGACATCATAATACCCTGAAGTTTGCTCAACGATTTACAAATGGATGATTGCTTGTCTTACCAAGCATCAATGTTACAAAGTTATAGAGTTAAACCCCACTTAATTCGCTCGATTGAACTACTTTTGAATGCAAAGTCGCTAGGCTGTAGCTTTATATTTGTGGTTTTGTTTTCTAGCTGGGAAAAACAGTTCGCACAGTGTTCCTTCTGTTCTGTAAAGCATGGTTTGTCCAGTTGCTGGCTACTTCCTTTGGTTAGGAATCGCTTTATCTTTGAGGTTCCCTCCAAATTTGTGTTTCCGTCTGTTCTACTGAGAGAGCAGCTTTACTCAACAGCTTCTTTCATTTGGTAGAGATCATCTAGGTTGGGTGCGTGACTCCGGTGGTTACTACCAGTTTGTAAATCGCCTAACCGATCTTCCGTAAATGTTAAAATGAACCCGCTAGAAGTAAATTCGTTCTATCTTTTAAGAAAGCTACTAAACTGCATTATTGAAAGTTGGTTTATTACTCATATTCTGGAAGTCTGGATCTTCGCGTTTTAATGTTAGAACCCATATAAACCAACAATAAGATTGGTCTGAGCATGAAATGGATGGGAAATGACCAAAATTTCGACTGAAACAACAATGGATTGATAAGCTAGATGGTGATTTGATACCCTCCACCTAGATCAAGCCTACTCGAGGAAAATGACGTCATCGATTCAGACGAGCCGATTCCGCTACTGAACGGAACCAAAGCTAAACAAAGAGAAAAGAATGCACCTTCATCGTGCAAATCCGAGGCATTCTAATGTAATATGAGAGATGGTTTCGTCCTCCTTATTGCAAAGACTGTCTTTTTGCCACCTATCGTATACATATGCTTCCGTATAGCAGTGGTTTTGTTTTTATTGATTCCCTCGATTTCCCAGACTCTCATGGTTTTCTCAGCGTCGGATTTGTTTATTTCAGATGTAGGATGTGCTCCTACGAATGGGCGGTCTCCCTTTCTTGCAAGTGGGTTAACTTTCTCATTACGATACTTACTTTTAAGTTATTGGGATTGCCTTTATCATTCCCTCATCAATGTAGGCTTTGTTTGAGATGATTAGGGCTGCCTGGTGGCTTTCAGACGGTGTGTGAATTCTAGCACGCCTGTATTTATCCGGTAGATTCTCCATAATGCACAGGTTTGCCGCACCACTTCTACCTGAAATGCAGTGGAAAGTTGGCCTAGAAATACCAATACGTATCCCTGTCTTTGATCATATATTTACTATAAAATCTAGTTCCACAGATGGCTATCTCTGCAGAGATTCCAATCCTGGTAAGGAATTATTTGGGGCGCAGAGGGTAACCTGTCTCCATCATGTGTTTTCGAATTAACTTCTTTAAAATTAATAAAGGAGCCTTGTCCTAGGTGTGGTCCTTCTCTGGCCTTGCTGGGAAGTTTTGCCTATATCTATATCGCTCGTATGTAACTAAGTGTGACATTATAGCATCCAAGGAGTAGTGTTGAAATTTTTCTTGATCTTTGCTCTTCATCTGGATATCACAGATTGGATGACCTAAACTCGATAACTCGTTTCAGGATTAATCGTGTACCTAATCACATATTGTGAATGGAGGAGCAGAACTGGCATGAGTCGCAAATTTTTTGCTGCCATCGATAAAGTTAAGTCGTGGTACATTACGGTATGGACTTACTGATGCATTTCTCAAAGGGTTGTGGTTTGTTCGCTCGGATGTGTTTTAAGCATTTCTGCGAGGTGATGATTGTTTGCTTTTCAGTTGAGGTAAAATTATTTTGCAGGTGTCCGTTATGGTCACGCCACCTGAGCCATTGTGCCAAATTGTGCTAATTCGTTCGTGAGGGTTTTTTGTTAAGGGGGTCATCCTGTCTGAAGGCAGTTTTTTTTTTTGCCTTTTTTGAAAAATTATTTTGGAGGACTGGATAAAGATAGAAACCTGATTTTTTCACCATATGTTTATTGATATCTCTAGTATATGTGATATCGTAGCTAGTTTTCGGAATACGTGGCAATTTATGCACCCATCTCCAAAAAAAGGTGTTTTTCTGCTGCCACGCTGGAGGGTGCTGTGTTCATCTCAGGAAAAAAAACTAAACGGCATTTTAATGTGGACAATATTCCACGGTCCGCAAACTAGGATAGTTAGAAAATATTAAAAGGTAAATTTTTGGTGGGCTTTTAAACTTAATTTTTTTGATTTTGGGGTTTTTTACGGCTTTTTTATAAATAAAAAAAAAACGACCCGTCTGATTATCCTAGTTTGCGTAGAAATATGTATTAAAGAAGTCGTGAAAATTTCAAAGAATTTGGTTGGATAGATTTTGAGCTATGGTGGCAGCCGATTTTCAAGATGCGGTTTCGAGAAAAAGGCATTTGAAAATTTAAATGTGATTATCAACAGTAAAATTTTAACTCACTATTATTCTGCTATACCTGGTCCATAGAGAGCACCCTCCGTTTCTTCAAAAAAGTCGTGTAAGGCCGATTGTTGTTTCAATTCTGGCTCTTTTAGCGTGGTCAGTCGATCGTCGTTCGGACCGCAAAATTCGCGCTTCATTACGGCGGTCGGCATAAACCTGACATATGTATCCCATTGTCACTAAGATTTTGAGAATGCCATTGAATCCTTCATTGAAAATAATTACAGCTAGAAAAGTGGCTATCTCTACGACCTTGGCCCCAGAATGAAGGTGTTTAGGAACGAAAGTCCAGATCAATGCATTTAACGACTCATTGTTATTCTGAGTCTCTGCTCCTAAACATCATGACAAATCTTTGTAGATTGGTTTGATGACTATTTGAACTTCTTCAGACAAAGGTGCCTTCTTGTGGTGGAAAGTATCCAGTTCTCCTTTAGCTTCGGCTTTGCGCCATTTGCACCAACTGTCCTCGCCTGCTGGACAATTTTGATGCTGAGGATTTTCGTCTGTAGAACATTTATGGAAGAAAGTTGCCCATATTTTTTGCTTCATTCCTTCTATCGAATTTGCGTGTCAACGAATAGCTAGCCCAAAAAATGTAGTGAGGTCGTTAATAACCTTATCAGTAAGTTTTCCAACCCCTTTTCCACCAATGCTGTTGTGATTTTTCTTTGCATTTCTAAGCCGCGTTCCCATTCTTTTCTCGATATGTCCAACGCATGCCTTTTTTACTACTACGTATATTTTATTATTTGCCGAATTACCAACTCCAGCAAAATCCAATATACAAAACTTGTCGCATTTGGAACATCCATGTTCATGCTTGCTAAAAGTTTCTTTGTTGATGTTGATGCGAAGTCCTTTTTCTTCTCTGATAAGTATCGATTCCCATGAAATACTCGTTTTTTAGTGCGAGCATGACGTTGATCATTAAAACGATCCCCCTTCGTACGAACCATTTAAAAAAATCACTGAACACACAAACAGCACACAATCAGCAATCAAGCCAGCTCGCCAAGTGAAGTTAAACACGAGTGCTCATTTGTTTCTTCGATTGCAGAGGTCTTACGCGCGAGGGGTTTCATTCCCCTGGATCAAGCTGTCAACCGGGAGGTTTGGAAAAGATTGAGAGAGAGTATCCAGGAGAAAAGGATAGATCTTTGTCGTACAGGCGACTGGTTCGTCTATTATAATGTGTTATACGCATGGGGTTCATTTCCCTGGATTAACATGTCAACTAGAAGTTATGCTTGGAGGTTTTGAAAAAATTGAGGCAGAGTATCCATTATGACACACTGCTCTCTTCATAATGCATAATGCAACAGCATGATACCGATTATGCGATTTCCGTCAGGCGGAGAGACTCTTCGGGCGTGAGCCGACACTAGTAGAGTGACCAACATTTTTTCGCAAAAGTGTAATTTGTCCTAAAAAGTTGTTTATGCACTAAAAATGAATCTGACATCTGGTACCCAGTTGGTGCGGTCCAAATCATCTTGAAGCGCTCTCCAGTAATAAACAAAAAGAAGAAAGAGGCCCCTAATATTTAGAGATTTTTGCTGACCCAGTCCAAAATAAAACTTTCTTTTCATCCTCTTACTTTCACTTAAAGACGGAATGAGCTTTCGCTTGTAAAGGTTTCCTAAGCTGTAGGTGAATAGTTTTTCATTTTCCTTATCAATCCAACATTGAAGTTGATATGAGTTCCTCTGAGTTTCGCTTTGATTAAAATCTAAGAAACATCTTCCTGAGAAATAATAGAGGAAAATTCCTTTAGTGAGACTAGAAAACCTTGTAGGTATTTGAAACTCCTTTAAACCTCTGCAGGATATTACTATAGCTTATTGTTCGCCTATATATCCATAAAAACAGAAGCCATATTGATAACTGTGATGAAATCAACAGTTCTCAGTCGAAGAAACTGGCTAACATCAGCTCAAAGATTTCGAACCACCTTTTCAAAATACTTCTCAATAATTAAATTTAATAAAAGAATAAACAATCTAAAATGCTAACTGCTTGAAAAATGTACACTGAAACATCTAAATACCATAAATCTTTCGTCACTGGCATGAATGGTCTCGTAAAATTGCTGTAAAAGCACGAAACTAACATGTATCCGACGAAGAGCCAGATCTATCTGGTTTATCAATCAAGGAATTTCTTCAATTCCCCAATGAATGGAGGAGACCCAAATATAAAAGGAAATTAAATTTCAATCTTCTTAATGTTTCCATCAAACAGCGATAGCTCACTGGTGTAAAAAAGTATCAAACAAATTGACACTCAATTAGGAGCACAAATCACTCCATTTGAACTCATTAACGTTGGTTCAGATAAGCCCATTAATGGACAAAATTCATGCTACAGACTCTAACACCTTTCATGGGCTCCGCACGTAATTGCTCTGTAATTATACTAAATTTATCATTAAAGTTGGCGTATAATTTCAGGGTTATGTCCTGACATTATGCTTCTTCTCGTTAGAAAAGTGGGGCTAATAAATTGGAACCATTAAAACAATCTATAGATGTTCCTTTTCCTTCTCAAGCAAAATAAGGTATAAAGTTTCTCGCAAGCAGAGAACAACTTGAAATTTTCTGCTCGTAGTTACCATTCATTCCTCAAAAAGTATCTTTGGAGTGTCCCCCGAGTTTCACAGAAAATAAATCTCACAATATCCGGACTTCCTTCCAATCTCATTCATATTTCAATAGCATCTGGTTTTCCTCAATCCTTCGGCTGAGACCAGCGGATCCGGCCAGCATTAATCTCCTCCCCATTCATAAATACTTGTAATTACTTTAAAACATTTTTTCCTGCTAATGAGTGAACAAGTCTTCCGCTTTAGCTCAAGTACTGAACATATTTTTCCCAAACACTCTCGAAGGAGTTTTCCCTTAGATCTGGCTCCGTTGTGTAACCTCCACTTGAGCACTAATTTCCTTTTGCTGTGGTTTAATGGTTTTATCTCCAGCTCTTTATAATCAAAGCTACAGAGTTTGGAAGACATTTTCTTTTTGGTGGTCTGGAAGTTTCTTTAGTCCTTGATCTTTTTGAAATCCTGTTACTTTTCAGCTCTCATTGACAGTTAATTTCCATTAGAAAACAGAAAAGCACGAAATTAGAGAAGTTCTAAAGAGTGCGATGCTCAAAAAAACCAAAGAAATCTTTCAAGTGGTTGTTTTTTTGCTGGTGAAAACTTGCGATCCTGTCATTCGAATTCTGGGAGTGAAAAAACGCTTGGTGGTAGCCGAATGAACGAAGTGGAAATTGGATAAGAGCCATAAGAGTTGAAGTGCAGTTGCTTTTCAGTTTAATTCAGAAGTGAAAGCATTCAACTCGATACTGTTCTGAAAGCCGTGAAGAGCTCTGAAAAAGTACACGGAACTAGACATATTCTGAACAGGGAAAATAGTTTTGGTTGTTTTTTGTGAATATGGGAACTTCTACTTGAATTTTCTAGCAAATGGAACTATTACTTTAGACGAAAAGGCACTTCTAGTTGACTATTGTTTTCTATTCAAAGTTTTCCTCACTGTATGCAACTTTTGATGCTTGCGAGCATTGTGACAATTTTCGGTTTTCACTGGATTTATAAGTTTTTCGAACAATGATTATGCTCCCAATGATGTTATGCAGGTCAGGGCAACATTAGGCCTTCATTCAGCTAAGCGAAGCATAATCAATTTCACCGTGAGTTACGGTCATTGAAGCTTCATTACAGGCATTGACTCTCTCTCTCACCTTTTCGTGTTCTGAAAAATTTATCGAATGGATCTTTTATCCGCCGCTCTTTTTCCCACTGACTAAATCTACAGCATTATTGATTCTATTAGAAATTAGAACGTAGCGAGTTTGCAATTTAGAGGCACCACCAAAAAATTCTTTACAGATCCTTACTGTTCGCTACTTAAATTGTAAATTGTCACTTTCCTTTGAAGGTTTACTGTTGAATTCATTTTCTTCTGCTGCAAATAAAAAAAAAATATGTATATACTATATATTGTCTCAGTTTTGGTGGAGAGATAATTTGCTGGAACGCAATCAAAAATGATATCCAAGTGTCGTTCCTGAAAGGCCTCTGGGTTTTCGGCGAAATTATTCTACTTATGACTGTTCTTCTTCATCATCATCAACCGCGCAATAACTAGTATTCGGTCTAGACCTGCCTTGATAAAGACTCCAGGGATCCCGGTTTTGCGACGAGATTCACCAATTCGATATCCCAAAGAGTTGTCTGGCGTCCTAACCTTAACCATCGCATCATCTGAGGTAGGGTTTGCCTCGTTTTCTTTTTCTATCATAGATATTGCCTTTATAGACTTTCCGGGCAGAATCAGCCACATCCATACGGATTATGTGACCCGCCCACCGCAACCTATGGAGTCGGATTTTGGCCACAATCAAACGGTCATGGTATCGCTCAAAGATTTCGTCGTTATATAGCTACGAATTCGTTCATTTTATTCGACTATTCTTCTTGCCGCTTCTAAATTGTGCTTTTCTCAGATTCTTGTTGTTTCACTGTCAAAGTTATCTTCTAATCATTGTTTTGCTCACATCTGTCCTACAACTGTTGACCTCGATGACCCGTTTTATTCCGTTCTAGTCAACCTTATACTTCGAAACCAAGTAAGATATATGTATACGGTTGTCATGAACCAGTGTGTGGGACAGTATAAACCACATCTCCACGACCATCATTGTTGGTTCCTGGAATAACTTTTCAACTCACCATAGGATTTTTCGAGAAAGGTGCACTCTTCTTCCACGCAATTTTAGGAGAACCTAATCACCATCGTCAGAGAGTAGGTTCCATTATATGGCATAACTCATTATAATTCCCGTTCCATACAGTCCTTACGCCGGCGAAGCGTTTCATTTGTAATGTGCAATAGTGGCTATCACTTTCTATGTATTACTCCTACCTATTATAGCAACACGGAGGGTGCGGAAAATCTAAACTTTATGTTGGTGTCCAGATAGTTGCATTTCTAGATTCTTAACAAAGTAGGGAAGACAAGCTTAGCTCTGTTAATTCGTTGAGTAACAGAGTCAGTTCGGTGGCATCGTCAGCAGAAACAAGATTAAGTGGGTATATAAATTGTTTGATGCCTTGCTAAATAATAGAAATTCAATAACCATTCAGGTAGGATATACGTATCCTTATCAAATAACTAAAACGTCTCTGATTAGTCTTACTGCGCTTGGAAAAACTATCTATAGTTTGTTAACTGCTTTTCGGATAACACCAGTTCTCTACTATTCTCGAATCTTCCTCTGACAATCTGTTTTAACCCATGGCCATGGCGGGACCACTCAGTCTTTGTTGAGGGCAGGGCTACAATCTTCTGCTTATGTCCACGAGATGGTTGATTCGTCAAGTGTGATAACCATTTCTGTGTTCTGTTGCCATCCGGATTCGGATGATCCTCAATGTACTACCTGGCCTAACTTGCAGCGTATGTTATGTCCGGTCCTGTTGCTAGTGACGCGTTGACGATAGGGCATATCCAGCGGTCCCTGTGTGTGTATGGCGGGTCAGCCGGAATCGCCACTGCATCAAGTTTCTCCATATTGAGCATCGTTTATCATATGTAGACTTATTCAATGTATTGCTCTTTTTCGATTGCGGTCAGGCCGTTTGCTGGTCATATTGTCATACTCCTCATTCTGGATCTGTAAATGGTTTTCTCTAGTATAACGTAGGGGATGACAATGTCGAGCGACTTCTGCAACGTTACTGAGATTTCATTAAGCTACTTCTATTCTTTATGGGATCAAAAAAGCAAATTTTCAGGGATTTTTTTCTTAGCTTCCATATTATATGCTTACAGTACAGTTATGTCCGGGTAGTTTACCGTGAACTTCCGCCGTTTAGGCCTACCTCCACGGTCTTCTTAAAGCACGAATTGATTTTGTGATCACAATCAGAGTCCCGTTCTGTGACAAGCAGAAACGGTAGTCTATACTGAGTGTACGACACAGCATGCCTATTGGTGGATGCAAGGCATACTTAAATCAGAAGCAGAACCAAGGAGTACGGCACCGGAGTTATAAGCGCAACTCAATGCTTGAGACTAAAGATTTTTCCCTACGATGTGGGCGTAACCACAACCATGGAACTCTGTGCAGACTGGGATCTGATCGCCTAAGGCCTTGGAGCATTCGCCCATTGCACCACAATCAGCAAATCAATGTGAATACAGTGTTTCCCGGTGCCACCACGTGGAGGCTTATTAATGACGATGGTTCGTAGGTATCGTTGACGTGTCTATACCCCACCAAAACCCCTTGGTTGCATGGCAACTATATATATGTGTGTATCTATAATACACATTTCTCTCATTGAGGACGTTTGAGTAAAGTTATCTATATTTAAAATAAAAATTAAAACTGTCCCTTTAATATTTTCAACAATTGGCTTTTATTTTTTTGCAACGCAAGTTCCAAATGTTCCGGCTGAGTTCATGAATAGGAATAGGTCAATCGTCGCAAGGTCCGTACTATATACTGGGTGTAAGAGAAGTTCAATTTCATCAAGGTTTTCATTGTTTTCTTGGATTCGTATGGCGATTTCGCGATGCTTTATTGCCAAAGTAGTCGCCTTCGAAAGATAAGGCTGGATGTGTTATACCAAATTGTTCAATAAGTTTTGCGGTTCGATAAGAGAGAGCGTTGCTGCTAGCAAAGGAAATGCATGAACGAATGTTCAAAATGTATAAAGACTTTTCGCCTTCAATCAGTACAGTAGAAAGTTGGGTTGCTGAATTTGAACGTAATCCCACAAGTCTGAAGACGATGCACGTCAAGGACGTCTAAAAACAGGAACAACACCAGAAATCGTAAAAAAAATACAGGATATCGTATTGGAAAATCATCGAGCGAATGAAACAGATTTAGTAGAAACCTTAGGCTTCTCATTGAGCAGTGTAAGCAATATTTGAACTGAAGTATTGGGTTTCAGAAAGCTGTGTGCACAATGGGTGCCGCATTCGGAAACAATGGAACAAAAACAATTTCGAATGCGACTTTCTCATTAACATTTAGAGCACTTTCGAAAGCATAAAGTGTATTTTGTGCGTCGATTTATCACTATGGATGAGACTTGGGTCTATCACCATGATCCTGACTCAAAACAAGAGGCTAATGAATGCTGTGAATCTGGTTCTTCGACTCCAAAACGAGTTCCTGTTCAGAAATCGACCAAGAAGGTGTTAGCGTTAGTTTTTTGGGGTGCGAAAGATATTTTGTTTATGGATAACTTGCAAACTCGTAAAACAATAAATTCTGAATATTATCGTATCCTTTTAGACCAGCTGAAGGAAAAAAATTTGTGAAAAGAGACCCGGCTTGCAGAAGAAAAAAATTCTTTTTCATTAGGACAATGCACCGTGTCACAAGAGCATTTTGATAATGGCTAAAATCCCTGAATTCAAGTTCGAATTGCTGGAGCATCCACCATATTCTTCAGATTTCAGATCCCTAGCGACCTCCATCTATTTAAAAACCTAAAAAAATCTTGTGTGGAAAGCGTTTTTCATTAAATGATGAAGTCATAACATCTGTAGAAGCGTATTTTGTAGCCTTTCTAGATTCTCACTTCAGGGATGGAATTTATAAATTGGAATCTCGTTGGAACAAGTGTATTGATGTTCACGGAAACTATACTGATTAATAAAAAGTATTTCAAATCATAAAATTGTGTTTTTCCTATCGAATCGCAAAACTTATTGAACAACCTAGAATATAGTAGACGCCTGGGTTAATGGTTCGTCCATTTGGAACCGTGTGAAATATGCCTTCTAAATCCCTCTAAACATACAATCATGTATTTCTTAAAATCGATCATGCTGGGTTGCAGTTCCGCTGCTCGTCAATCCTGCTTTGTTTGTTCAAATTATGGAAATAGTCTCACTTTTCATCATAAGATACAATTCGATGAATAAATTTGTCACGAGGTGGACTGTGCAACAATTTTTGGCACTTGTCGATACGATTTCGAACTGGTTTTTCGTGAGGTACTTCTTCCCTTCAGCATTTGTTGATTTTCCCAAGAGTGTAGGAGATGCCGGAAAATTGATATTTGACGTTTATTTATTTCAGCGCAAATTCTACGAATGTCAATTAATGGTTTGGCCTTAACTTCGATGCGTAAAGCTTTGGTATTTATGGTAGTTTATTGATTGTTTACTACGCTTCTTAGTAAAACTTGATAAATTCTGCAGATTGAGCTGATATAATATAATCTATCATTCTTAACACTACTATTGTCCTCAGGCAATCGGTTATTAATTTCAGAACACTTTTTTCGTCCATACACGATTCAGGCGTAATAAAATATGCAGTTCCGGTGATGGATGCCTAGCTACCTACCTACGCGAACTCTAATTCCATTTCGTAACTAACGGTGTGGGTTATTGTTTATCGACACATATCGTATCTGTGACAAAGAAAATATACTTCAAAATATGACTGTTTAGATGTCGCTGTGTGAAAGATATGTTTGGCTTATCAATTAGAGTATCTAGGAAAAATACTTGCCAGAAACAACTCAAGTTTAATTAAAACTTAATAAAATCCTTGCAAGTCCAGAGCTTATGAAAATTTAATAGTGATCCCTTTACTTTGGTTAATTAATTAAGTAAATTTTTGGAAATTTCTCATTTGACTCTTTTTTAAAGTGGTTCCCATAAAAACTTAAGCTCAAGGATTTAAAATAGAAATATTTGCGAAAGAGGTTTACAACAATTTAGATGCACACAAAGATCCCTAGTCTTTTTTCAATAAATTACTGCAATTAGAATTTCGGCAATATTCACTTACACGACTTTTTGGTATTATCCAACAACTTTCTTCTTCCGATATTGCCAAACACAAGTGCAAATTTAAATTTATTTTATAGACTTTCAAGCCCCACTTTCAGGGGGGGTTCAAAATCTGACGTAAATTTTTCCATATTTTAAATCGCAATGAAAACCTGTAACGAACTGCAAATCAATTTCGAGAATACTCACACCACTTAAACTTACGTCTTTTATCTGAGAAACTTTGCGTTAAGGAAGTGCCTTTCCGTCTATATATTTTTTACAAGACGAAGAAAGTAGAATTAGCGTGCCAAATAAAGATAACTCTTCAATATTTAAATTAGTCCAATTTTCTTTCCCTAGCCACATAAATTAATGCAACTTCAAATATTTCGAAATGATTATCATTTCCGATACTACACTCCTCATTAATAAAGTATTCCCATTCCCAAGCCGTGCATATTCAATCTTGAAAATGTACATAACTTCGTACATCAGATCTTCAACACAAGTCATCCATTTGATACACTCTTGCTTCCCAACCTCCTAGCAACAGCACCTTCAATCAAGAAAGCCTGAAAGAAGCTTATTCACTTTCTTATTCCCCAAATGAGAAAAAGACTCCATATAATTGATGACTTCCCCAGAAAACCACTGACTGGGATTCGATGTATACGTATCTTTTTTGCCGAAATTGCCTACGTCTGCCAGCATGAAGACGCTTTGGTCGCATCCCGCTAACGAGATGAATTACATTTTAAACTCAAGGTTGGATTACACGTTTTTTGCTTGGGATAAATATCGTTTATATTTACTTGATGCCCTGCTTGCTTACTTCTCTACTTTTCCTCTGGTTCATCGGGAGGTAGGCGTTTGCTTTTCTTGGCAAGATTAAATACATATTTCGTTCTGAAACTCAGCACTCTACATCATATCTTTTTGATGATGGTATCTCCTTGTGGCACCTGTAGGTACGCAAACATTCATCTCCGCGGATTATGTCGTGAAAATCATCGCACCATTCTTCATTTTCGTTGGAGAGATTACAATTCGCGAGGTTTTGTAAATATTTGGGTTAGTATGGAACAAGAATGTGAAGGTCTTGCGAAGCATGTACAGATATATATGTGCATATACGATGAATATAGATAGCTACCAAGGAAAAGAGTTTTTTATTTTGCGTAACTGAAAGGTGAAAGTGGGTAGAACGAATCAGTTGAAGGCTTTTGTGTGCTGTCAACTGTAATTTATTTCCTTTTCAGAAGTAAATGTTGCTGAGGTACACTCGTATTTACAGCTATAGATGGATGCGTTTACCGAATTCGTTCATTATTGCCTATTTATAAAAGATGACGTAACTTCTGTTGTTAATTCAAGCTCCTTAATAAAAGTTTTTGGTAAAAGAATAGGATCGAGAACACTAGTGCCAAAGTTAGTTTGCCAAATTAAAGGTATTGATTGGTTCAAACCACTACTTGAGATCATTGAGGGATCACATATGATGTATTAATTATACTTCTTCAAAAATAACTTTCCTCCATTGCATTGATGTTTGCGATTTGCTTCTCAAACGCTAAGAAAACTATCCATTCCGAATTGGACGATTTCTTTAACGCACCCATTCCCAGAAACTACCCAACCGAAAAATCTAAAATAAATCATGAAGCTGCTTCTATACGCTGCTCAGGTTTCAAAATACTTTCCGTTTCCATATATACTCAAATTAAGTTAACAATAGTATATTACTGTTTTTGAGGAAATTGGCTAGAAACCCCCTTAAGTTTATTCTAAAGTTACACAAATTCAGTAATATAGACTACAGTATGAAGCATGGTGTCGCCAAGTTTGATCAAAATTGTGGTATTACTAATAAAGTTGCAGTAGCTCCAAGTTCTCTTTTCCGTGTGAATTTGCGGCAATCCAAAGTACTAAACATCAATTTCACATTAAAGTGAGTAGTTTCACATGCTAAATATCCATATACATTTCGGGCTACGCACAAATTTTGCACTCAAATATGCTTACATAAGAAATAAACAAAACCTTTCATACCTGAAGCGAGGGAAAGCGTAATTTGCTATATAGCAATTCTAAATCCAAGAGCTCATGAAGCGGCTCAAAGTACTTCCAAAAATGATTTTCACCAAAGAAGCGGATTCTCTATTTGATCTGATTTTAAGGCTGCGATCAATTGTGAAGTGTAGGATCATCCAGTAAACAAATTGAATCAATCACTCAATCAATATTACAAATTACTACAATACAGGCATCTCAGGAAATCTTTTAAAAATTTTCGAGACGGAAGAACCTTTACTTCAATTGGAACCTTATTCTCAACCTTGTTATTACATTAATTTTTAATGCTAATATCACATCAGAGTAAATTATCTGACATACTATTTGAAGAGAGTTTTCTTGACACCTAAATGTTTGCAAAAAGTGACTAAAAGGGATAGAAATTTGTGAGCTAAAATCCTACTAATTTTGAGACTTTGCTCCTAACGAAGCGTCAGCAGCGTCCCGAATAGAGGCTGTCTTCACGGTTACGATCTTTGCTTATCGAAGATGAAGTGGTGGATGGTATTGATCCCCTCAGAATGCTCGAAAAGATTCTGATAGTGATAGGTGGTCTGTTGGGTTTTGATAACATCTCATTCGGACGTGTAATTGGGGGGCATAGTTTTGGGGAGCAATTGACATATAATCAGATCGACAGAATGTCACCTGCCCCATCTACCTTCCAAATTCATCTCCTTGATTCGGCGGTTGTTCCATCAGTGGAAGGCTTTCTTTTTGTGCAGCTCGAGAATATTGGGTTACCATCAAAAGTGTCTTCATCGCTAGTGCATATGAAGTCGTCGATCACGTCCTAAAAGGACACTTTAAGACTTGACTGACTGCGCAGCAATGAAAGTGGATTGATGAACGTAAATAGTTAAGAGCTCTGCTGATGACTGCGATTGACGGTTTTGGTCAAGCGCTAACGTAATACCATATATCGCATCATGAAAGATCTCGCAAATGATCATCAACCTTTCGAAGGTCCTATGAGATACGTTAATGGTAGGCTTCTCATCCATGATGATGAGTAGCTGAAGGCTTGGAGGGAACACTTAGTCATGATTTTGAATCGTGTAATATCTAATGGAGTTCAATTTCTGGATGATATGGCATCCCACAGTATTTCGGAAATTATCTTTCCTATCAACGCATTCAAACAGAGCAAACCACCTGCCTGAACGGTTTCCTTCCAGAGTTGTTAGTTAGTTAGTTAGTTTAGTTAAATGGGGGGAGCCGCAGCTCCGAGCACTCAGGCCATTATTAGGCCCATTGTACTATCCCCGTAAATTGCCTATTCAATGGCTTCCTGCCTACGGTGTTCGCAGGCTTTAGCGAATCTGAGAACATTCTCAAGAGGCAGAGAGTGTGCAGATTCTTCATTGAAGAAAACCTTGCTAAGGTGTCTTCGTCTGAGATCTGAGGATGCCGGGCAGCTGCATAAAAAGTGCAGGGCAGTTTCCTCCTCCTCCTCACATTGGCTGCACACAGCCGAAACCACTACCCCAATCTTTTCCATATGGTAGTTTAAGGGGCAGTGTCCCGTCAAAAGCCCTACTAGGGTTTTCATGTCCCACTTCTTAAGGGACAACAAAAATGCCGCTCTAGTGGCCCTAGGCTCCTTTACAAGGATTTTCGCTTGCCGGCAAGAGTCCAAATTTCTCCACTCGGTTGCGTGAATCCTTGCAATTTCACCTTTCAGAGTAGACTTGACAGTAGATGGTCGGATTCCAAGAGCTGATTCTGGGCCCACCATTGTGGATCCAGACCCTCGGCGAGCCAGTCTATCAGCCCCCTCATTACCGGCGATGTTAGAGTGCCCCGGCACCCACATTAGGAATGTTTCGTTCAGTCTCGACCCCTCCATTTTTGTCGCAGACATTCTTCTGCTGCCAATGAAATGGCATATATCTCCGCCTGGAATATGGTCGTCATTTTTCCGAGGGGTCGGGCCAGTTCTATAATCGGATTCTCCGAGAACACGCCTGCACCCGATCCATCCTCCGTGACTGACCCGTCGGTGAAGATTATTAGGTCTGTAATCTGAAAAGACTCATGGCCACTTGTCGACCATTCTTCTCTTTCGGTGATTACGACAGTGTATGTCTTTTCAAAGACGAATCTGGAAACCATATGATCGGTCGGCATCAGGGCTACCGGATGTTTTTCAAGGAATTTCCATATAGACGCATGCCCGTTGGATTGGCCGCCTTTCCACGCCCCAATGGTATCGAGCCTATATGCGTCGTTTGCTGCTTTCCGTTTCACCTCCAAGTGGATGGGGGGTAAATTTAGGATGGCTTCAAGTGCCGCAGTCGGCGTAGTACTCATTGCTCCAGTAATACTTAGGCAACCAAGTCTCTGAATCTGCGTTAGCAGCTTCCTGCTGTTAGCAAAGTTCAGTCTTGGCCACCAGACGATGCATGCGTACATCAAAATGGGTTTTATTATGGATGTATACATCCAATATATCCGTTTAGGTGAAAGTCCCCAGGTCTTCCTACAGCACCAGAGCAATCTGCAGGATTTCTGGTATTGTTCCTGGATATGATGCTTCCACGTTAACTTGGAGTCGAAATGTACTCCTAAGTACTTGACTGTTTGTGCCAGCTGTTGTTACTTCCACTCCAGAGTTGTTACTTCCACTCATTCGTAAATGCTGGTGATCTAAGATGTTTCCTAATAAGTGGTTGGGTGCGGCAACTGCAGGGGTATTTATGTAGTGCCCTCATGCGCATCAAAGGACGCATAAAAAACTTGATTCACATGGATGAGGCTGGTCGAACTGAAGATAAAGAACTCAATTAAGGTTTTCAATCTTATGTGTCATCGTATTCTTGTTATCTGCCTTGACACAGACGGTAGATGATGAGGTTGATTAGAGGGTAGAAGTGGCAGTGGATAGGTCAGTAGCCGACGATTAGGTAACCCTAGAAATACATGGCGTAGAATGGTGGAACTTCTCGTAAATGTGATTGACGCGTTATGTCCCATTGAAGGAATATTGACAATCGTATATATTGTCGAGATCTTCGCACGCAAGGCCACACTCTGTAAATGTTGGTATTTTACTTGTACCACAGACTGCTAGATATTTTGAAGGTTCTCTTCTTTCATGCACACTGGTTGCCGGTCTCTGCTAATATTTTTTAGCTCCCTCGATGACTTCCCGAGGAGTCTACAGTCCTTCTTTATGTTGTATGATGTTTATCGATTATATTGCATGGTTAATCGGGTTAGGATTTAGCTCCAGCCAATAAAACACGACTGTCTAGAGATTTGAGATAAAGACAAAAGGGTTGAAACATCCATGAACGAAGCATTACTGGAATTCAGGGTGTATATCGTTCGTATGAATGTAAAGGCTGATTTGAAGTTTGATAGCGAATTTACAATCCCGTAACTTGGTGGGCGTTAACGATTCCGGTGGTAAGTGGGAGGTTTGTGTAGAATACATAGAGGCAACCTTGAAAATCCAAGTTCAATAGTAGATTTTGCTTTTTTAAAGGCTCAAAGTTAGATCTGAACTACCTCTCAGTATACATATGTTCGAAAGGCACTCCAGAAACCGTTTGTGTCTTTCAAATTTTTCCTTAGTTACGTAGCTGTATAATTCGCATAGTAAACGGAATATTTAATGTATACCGCGTTTCTGTCAAACGCCTTATTTGTCCTTCAGCGAGCCCGTTTGGTTTCTCAGCTGAATTGATGTGCTACTTGGGACACCGATGGAAAGTCATCGGAGTAGCTAATTCCTTTTTCTTTATAAAACAAATTTCATCATCGAAGTTTTTTACCCATTTTGTCTTTGCCGTAATTCAGTTCTCAACAATATATTTTTTTGAAGAGTGCGAAGAACACCATTAGCGTGGAGTGGGATGGGATAGTTTTGTGAACAAACTGTAGTTCAAGTTCCTTGAGATAGTTCTTCTTAAGTGTGTGGGTTATCTGTATACGAAAATGATATACATATACGGAAAGACCCTTCATTATTGATGATGGTTGATGGTTGATGTTTGCCTCGCATTCGCCGCATGATGAATGTACAAGGTCCTATTGTCTTTGTTTGATCTTTGATTTTTCATTGTAGGAACAAAACGACTTTCCTTTCCCGTTTTCTATTCAGTACCTATGGTGGGCCCCCAGGTCTGGCGAGAGGGGGGTAGGAAGGAGTAGAATTTTCTATGAAAAAAGGTAAGAACAGAACGGGCTACATAATTTTCGCTCCAGACCTGTATAATTTTCAGCCGGAGCCCCATTTTTAAGGTTTTGTGTGAAACAAACCCTTATTAAAATCGGTTTACTGTCTGTTTGTCTGTCGGTCTGTCTGTTTGTTTGTCCGTCGCGCGCATTTTCCTCGATATCGGTTGTATCGATTGACACCAAACTTGGTAAAAAGGTGGGAACTGTGAACGCTAACGCATACAGTGAGTTACATCCTTTCACGTTGAATTTAAGGAAAGGTGCCCATACATGCAAAACGGGGGTGTAAATTTTTTTTTTCATCAAATATAGTCATGTGGGGTATCAAATGAAAGGTCTCGATTAGTACTTTTCGAAGTTTTGACATTTGTTTGAAAGGTGGGGAGTGCAGAGGGTTGAAAGTGATCATTTCTTTAAGGGGGCCATTCTCAGAAACTACCCAACTGAAAAACTTGAAAAAAGTCAGGAGGTTGCCACTATATGGTGCCTGGGCTCCGAAATACCTTCCATACCGATATCTGTTCAAATAAAGTTAATAATACATAGTATGTTACCATAATTTTTAATAATTGGCTGCAAAACCCCCCTTAAGTTCATCCTAGCACCACGAAATTTTGCAGTGATGTAGGTTATAATATAGAGCAGGATCTTACTTTGGTGGAAATCGTACTATTATTAACAAAGTTATAATACGTCAAAGTTGTTGCTTCTTTGAAAATTCAAAACTATGAATGTCAATATCACCCGAAAGTGGACATTTTCACATAATATATGCATATATTTACATGCTACGTACTAAGAAATACACAAAACCTTTCGTACCTGAAGCGTCCAGCTGTTTTTCTAAGGCCCTGGGGACAACGTCGATTATTATTTCTTGTGTTAGTTGGGCTAATTAGAGCCGCCGCTAGGTAGCTTGATCTTATATGCTTTATTCTCTTCGGGTAGCTGCTGATAAAAGATGTGAGAAATCATCGAAGTGTTTTAAGAGAGGTAATAGAAAACTAATTTTGATGTGTCCTAGGATGTTAAATTAGTTATGTTAAGTAAACCTTAATTTGTCTTAATAGGGACTTCAGCTTCCCGAGTTTCGGGCTTTTCACGTGACCTGCCTATTCAATTCATTGCTGTTTCGATTTATGGGCAAACTTCGAAAATAAAATGTAAGATCGTCCGATAATGGGCCATTTCTATTTCCCAGTATTTTTTATTTGATTACTTCAGAAAGTTCTCAATGCTTGAGATAACAAATACCAGAAAATAACTTCAAAAACAATTTCAGGCAGCATTTTATTAAATAAAAATCATAATATAGGTTGAATTATTAAACGTTAAGATTTGCTTCTCGTTTTACCTGTGGAAATCTGTTGAGTTGAGGTAAATCCGAGTCTTCATTTTTTATTATCATTCCATAGCACCAAATACCCAAGAAGAGTACAAAGATTATATGGGTAACATATTCCTTGTACTTGATGCCGGCGTGCATACATATGTATACACTTTATGTGTAAACTAGAACGTAGTACGCTACGCAGTCATGAAAACATTCAAGTATGTTCCTTTCGTATTGGATTTGAATTTTTCTGAAGCAGCACAAAAGCAAGAACAAAAACTGCCATATTACACCTTGTCACTGTCCATAAATAACATCGGGGGGTATCGTTAACACACGTCTGCAAGGAATCCCAACTATGGCTGATTCTTTCTTGAAAAAGGACTCCGGCATCCATGAAATATGGTTTCGCGCGCCGCGTTAAGGAAGCCATAATTACCCCTCGAAGCAATTCGCCTGTCTTGATGGTCTCAGTTACACCTTGAGAGTGCAACCATAAGGAATTGAGGGCACACAAGTAGACTTATGTAGGCGCTTGTACCTTAGCATTCTCAGTTCCTGATGGCCTGAAGAAGCCAACTGAATAAAAGGTTGTCTGTCCTCCTTAAACCAAACCAAATGACATGCCGTAAATGCATTTATACAATTTCATCTGTGGAAAGAATGGGGGCATATGTTTTTTGGATGTAAAACGGAAGCTATTTTAAGTTTAGTGATACATAATATTCCATAATAAAAGTGATACTTTATTTTGTGGGGGTTGTCAGGATCAAAGGTGGTGAGCCGCCTGCTTCACACCGCTGAGTATGCGTAACGAGTGCGAACGTGTTTGTTTGTTTAATTCCATCTCTACACTCCCCTCTATGAATCCATTCGACAACCATTAGCTTGGTAAATGCCGTCGGTGATACTTTAGCTTGGCTAAATTGCTATCATTTATTATTTACATTTCCTTTGAGACTTCAGAGGGAAATGCCCGGCATTATATTAAAAAGTTACGGTCCCGGCAGGACTGTGAATAACTTAACGATGTAAATATAATATAATTTTTGAAGGACATTGACAATCGAAAGTAGTACTATGTACGTCCCTTGATAGTTTGATGTCCCTCTTTGAAAATGGATGACTGAAAGACACAATCTATTCACGAGACCCCAACATTATAGCTAGAACTGATACGACAAACAACTTGACAGCCAACAAGTCCTCTGGTTTCGCCGCAAGCTTCTACGTCAAAACTCTTAATAGCAGAAAACCATAAAGCCTCCTAAACAAACTACAAGGCAACCACAGACCATTTGCTTCTATATCAATAAAGTTTTCGGCCGGAAAGGTATTAGTGATATGTACAACAGCATGGGCATGTAAAAGTCTCACAACGGAACGTCATGGGAGAGCAAGTATAAAAGTCATATCTCAAGATTTCCGGGCAATTCGAAATGATGTACTGAACGAACGACAGCCAATTGAGACTTATAAACCACATACCGGCAAAAAGGACAAGATAAAATTTCGTTATGTCTTCATAGCCCTCCAGGTTATAAAGGGAGTGACTTTGGGAGGCGTGGGACTTACTAAGTTTATCTCTTATAAAAATATGACTCTGAAAATTGTTTGAAGGACATATGTAGGATGTGTAGATCGATGAAAGAATGGGGAGAATGGATGGTTAGTGTCTTCAACAATTTTGCCTCATCTTTGTGTAAATTCCTGGAAAGATTCGGATAAAAATTTCCTTTGAAGTTAATTGAAATAACGCTCAGGTTCTCAGAAAGGCAACACAAAACGAAAATGTCTTTTGTTGATGTTATCACTTTAGAAATATTGATAATAACACAAGAAAGACGAAAGATAAAGGCATTAAAACACTATTATATTTATTGAACAATATTTTCTTTCAAAGGCGATACCGATGGCTTTACAAAATTACAGGGTATTGAATGGAAGTCTTTTTATAGTGAACTTTTTATATTAGTTTATTTCAAAGCGGCGACATCTTATATGTGGTGGGAAGTTATCTATTTATACCTAAGTGGTGACCTACAATGGGCAATCGACGTTTACCTAAAAGTCTTCACCGAAAATTAAGTATCTCGTCACAGAGTTGGACAAGTCGCAATAAGATGTGCCGGCGATTGCAACATGACATAATGAGTAGATGTCAATGAGTAAGATTCAAACTCTAAATTTTCAGTTCATAAAAAGCTGCTCTGGTCACTAGTACTTTGTACAATTCATTTGATACCGACCTTACTGGCCTAGTTTGTCCTTGAACATAGAATAATCGGTACTCGAAACATCGTCTTTTTTTACCTGCGACATGTTATTTGTAATCATTCACTTCTTATCACTTCCACGGTCCTTAACATGTAGGACCTCATTTCTCCAAAGATTCTTCTGAACTGTTTCCACGCATGTCGAAGCAGCAACAATAAGATGAAGATGATGGTAAGGTTATGTTCTACGAGACAATTGTATGTCAATATCCGCCTATGATTGCTGCCATGTTCAAACAAATGAGAAAAAGAGATGAATTTGCAACAGGCATTATGATAAACTGAACACTCGTGATGAATGCGAGATCTGTATCGACTAGTAAAAAACTGATACAGCACGTCCAAGATATCTACTATTTTTAAGGCGATGACAGGAATGATAACTTGTTTACCAGCCAACCAGTCGAGTTAGACAGATGGCGGAAATAATTAGTGCAAATATCGTCGTCGTTTAGGCTTTACAGCCCCTGTGCACTTTGACCACCGGAATATATCGCCTCCAAAAATCTCTATCTGTCGATCGCATCCTACCCTTTCTGAATCCGAGCATTCGACTAGTAAAAAACTGATACAGCACGTCCAAGATATCTACTATTTTTAAGGCGATGACAGGAATGATAACTCTTTTACCAGCCAACCAGTCGAGTTAGACAGATGGCGGAAATAATTAATGTAAATATCGTCGTCGTTTAGGCTTTACAGCCCCAGTGCACTTTGACCACCGGAATATATCGCCTCCAAAAATCTCTATCTGTCGATCGCATCCTACCCTTTCTGAATCCGAGCATTGATACACCATCGTCATGTATTGAATCCGACCAGCGTTTCTTTGGTTCTCCCACTGATCATTTCCCTTCAGGTTTGCCCTCCATCACCTAAGTATTCCAGTGGGAAAGTATTGATCGGAAAATGTTGTTCGTCAATCTTACTTCTTGCATTCGTCAACTAGCCCTGTTGCGTCATGTGGTTGAATTAATAGCTCCTGTATTTCTTTCTTACCCCCGATAGTTGTCCTGTATTTCTTTTTTGCAGTGTCGTTTCTAATTGAAAGCTGCACCTTAGACTTTTTATTATTATTTTTATTTGCAAGTTCTGCTGATGTTGCTATTCGGCAAATTGTTAAAAACTTTTATGAGTTCGACGTCAAAATATCTTCTTCGTTTTTTCTCGAGTTGCTACTCATCTGCCATTATCGTAATCCGTTCTTTGTTTTTCTCCTTCGTTCGGTGTGAATTATTATTATTTTTTCTTCTTTTTCTTCCCCGCTATGAAGAAAACTATGTTGTAACTTCCAGCTTTCCTGATATCTTCTCACTTTTGAAAATTGTGTGCGCGTTTATGTCAGCAATCTTTTAATTTGTAGTCGCTGGTCAGCAACACCAGATATCGCTGCAAAAATGGTCTAATCCGCTACTTCCGTAAGCAGTAGATCAATTCTATCTATAAGCACCGATATAACTTAATACAAGAAGCTGTCTGTAGAACTGAGCAAAAACTAACTGACAAGACAGTTCAACCATTGGAATAACGAAGAATAAACATTGCTGTCAACTTCAACTTTTATTCCATAGCCATGAAGAAAAAAGATAAAAGGGTAATTTAAATTAAGAGGCCATTTTCAAAAATTACCCACCAGAAAAATTTGAAAAAAATTGACGACGATGTCTTTATATGACATCTAGGCTCTGAATCCGCTAAAATAAAGTTAATAATAGTATATCAATATATTTTTAAAATATACTGCAAACCTTCTTTAACTTCA
This sequence comes from Hermetia illucens, assembly GCF_905115235.1. NCBI lineage: Eukaryota > Metazoa > Arthropoda > Insecta > Diptera > Stratiomyidae > Hermetia > Hermetia illucens. Next base: position 66,230,218 of record NC_051851.1, on the reverse strand, counting down.
TCATAGACTGGATTAATATTGGTTTTAATATGGAGCAGCATAATGCAAAGTTTGGTGGAAATCCTACTATTATTAACAAAGTTATAGTAGGTCAAAGTTACCTCTTTTGCATCAAGTTATTACTCCCTAAGAGATAAAATGTCGGTACCACATCGAATTGAATGTCGAGTACGTTCAACGTACATACACTGCGAACTTTCACACAAAAATGAAACCATCGAATACACGTATACAATTACATGAAAGATCAACAAAAACTTTCATACTAGAGGCTCCGAGCTTCCGATTTTCGACTTGTTACTGATTCCGTTACGATACGTTCTCAACTTCGCTTTACGCTTTACACACTCAGTTAGTTTCACTGATATCAAGTACTTTCAATGGCCACCCAGAGATTGTTTTTTTTTTTCTTCTATTGTTTATTCAAGGTATGCATATTCTACTTAGTATGAAGAGTTTCCCACTCCAGAATAATAGTTTCATGGTGAAAACGACTTGTATTAAATTTAAGGCTGGACGATATATAGAAGTAACGGAGGTCTTTCAATGGCGGTTAACTTTGAAGCCAATGTCAAGGTCCCTTTTTCGCAGGTCCAAAATATTATATATAATTGAGGCGGGCCTCTATCAGGGTCACTGCACCTAAACTACGCTTTTGTGTCATCGCCCCTGCTTATTTAGTGTTCGTTTGCAGAGTTGAGTTCTCATGACCAGCTAAGTACTTTAAAAATTTGCTGCTGCTGTCATCGGGATCATGTTTGTCCATGACATTCTTAAGCCAGAAATTGTAAGGTCTTCCAAGAAACTTGTTTTTAAATCGGAAGGTAACTCGAATGTAGCATTTAATGCCGGGTGAAACCAAATCGTGAATAAGTCACTTCCTGCAGAATCCTTCGATTAATTGACATATTCTCGGTTACATAATTGCAGGGTACGTTGATCAGGTAATTCTACCGAATTCGTAGAAAATCATTGAATAATTCCGTCCATATAATTAGGCAAAATCTTCGAAATAATACCCTTTTTCGTCGATATACTTCTGGAGGCGGTATTCCAGGACCTGGAAAGTCTTCCCCAAGATGTCTTTTAGAAGCGATGTTTATTTCTTTTTTAAGCGGGGGGAAGACGGTTGGGTGGTTAGGAACCAATAAATACAACGAAGATGAACTGTGGTTTACGGCGTCGTCGTGATGAAGTTTTACGTATTAATGATGTCGCTTCGGCAACGCGCAGGCTTTTTGCATCGCAAGAAAAAAATTGTGCATACAGTAGCCGCGAGTATGTACCCGTAGTAGACAATGATTATGGAACCAAAGAAGAGAGAATGAATATCATTTTTATCAGAAGTTGCTCATGCGTATCTTACTTAGATATGTCACTCTGAAATTTTACTGTTTGTTCTTTTTCTGTTGAATAAAAAATTGTTTTCGTCACATCTAAAATTTTTACTATCAGTTAAAGGTTCATTTGTTGGGCGGTCGGAATTTGAATAACTACTCAGATGGATCACACTTTAATCAATTTTAAAGATTGACGAACGTCCACTGGATAGTTCTTTGACGATTTTCTTTTGTCCCTTCTCAAACGGCTTGTGCCATTTCGACTGAAAACTTCGCAAGTTTAACGCAAAATTTGATAGCATAACGCCGCTCTATAGGACGACCTATCGTACCTTTGTTTCATGGCTAACTACCTCCCAACGTTATCGCGTATCATCTCGTTGGGAAAAATGGTTTCATTACTTATTACATAATTTCGAAACACGATGAACTTTTTTTAAATTTTGATTCTTCGTCATCAGAGAGTATCTAGGATACAGGGCAAGCGTAGAAAAACAAAGATATCAAGTTAAATATAATAAAAATCTAAATCTGCTAAGATTGGCTTTGCGAACTGAAAGATTTCAAATAAAGTACCCTTCATATCGAAGATCGATTTCCTGAATGTGCTATGCTGCCAATAACATGACACTAAATCGGATATCGCACAATTGACATTTATAGGGAACTGGGTAAATCTCAAAGCTTCAAAAACACTCAATTTCCAATGCTTACCCCCAAAATCCTTCAAGTATTCTACGCCTGTAATTTTCAGATTTGGCACCTACATCCACATGAATATTTCCGAGTCAATTTTCTTGAAATTCTCCTATTACACGCAATTCTTACCTGCCCAAGGCAATGAACTTTCATTACTTGAATACGACTCCTATTCGTTTTTGGGTCGGAATATTGAATTCACTTCTAGGATGAATACATTAATCTAAATCCAATTTTTCGCATCAACTAACTTGTTTTTTAATAATGTTTGCACACTCACAATCTGACTCAGATACGGCAGGCATGTACACATGTACATACATTCAACCAATATTGTACGGCGACATGGATGAAGTCAGTTTACCATAATTAAATTGACAAAAATAACGCTAAGGCATAATTTTCTATCAACTGAAAGTCGACTGGAGGCAGAATTTGCCTTACTTTCAAATTGAGTTTTGAACCGCATGTTTATATCGTGTAAGGAGGAAGAAATTTCGGAGACGCGGGGATGTTAGAACACATTAGATACGAGTTTTACATTTAAATTAAATTTCCTAAGACAATGTTATACCGGTTGTGAGTTGCGAAATATATTAGATTGTGTAGCTAGTCTCGCTATTCAGAGAAGCACCAAAAGCAATATTGGTGATGCTTATTATCGCTAATTTTTGGGAAGTAGATAGATGATGAAGGTTAGATTAGATGAATATTAATGAGGTGTGATTAAAAGGTTTGTCGATTTCTACTCATTTGCTCTATATTACTCAGCCATGATATTTTAACTTAAAGTATAAAAACTTCATTTTCGAAAATCATCAAACCGAAAAATCTGCCTCAACGTTATATCATAGAAGCTAACGGAGTTGGTAATAATTTTTTGTAAATTTAATTAAAAATTAACCTTGAAGTTATGCTTGGAACTATAATTTCTAAGCTGAAACGAAATGTTGGCAACGAAACTGGAAATTTTGGTGCAAACTTTCTTATTATTAGCAATAGTTGAAGTAAATGAAAGTTGTCCTTCAAATGAAAATTCAAATATTTCATATTTTCCATATTATAGTAGATGATTTTTCAAGTAAGAGAATTAGGGATTTTTCGTAATTAAGCGGTTCGGTCGAGTCACCTCCAGCTTCATTTCTGGAAGAAAAGTTTCCTTCTTTAAATTGAAAGAGTACTAAAGAACTGTGAATGGATGTCTCTTGACAGATCCTCATATAGCAATTCCTTCTACCCTGTTGATCCTCCTAGGTGAGTGATCTAAAGCAAATTGCACTTGTATGTTTACCACTGTTTTACACCACAACCTGTAGAATATTCTAGATTAATAAAAGAAATATTTATATGATTTTAACAATTTTTTTTCTATTTTCAGGTAAGTGTCCAAAATTCGAAGTGGGAATCCACGTGATAAGTATATAGTACAGAATACATTAAGCAAGTAAACAAGGAAAATCATTAATTAAGATATTTATTGACTGGGGGAAAGGTATTTATGTAGCCTGCATCTACTAAACTCAATTCATACAATGAAATTCATTCATTCTCTATTATAGCAAATATTGTTGCTCTTATATTTTCATCAATGTATTATAATTAGCCATTGCAAACCATGAATTTATCAATGTCTTCTATTTATTTGCACATTTAATCGACAATGAATACGTGTTGTTCAATTTATTCTTGTATCGATACTCCTGCTGAAATTTATAGTAATTCTCAAGGTTTTCAGAAGTGAAGCCTCAAAGATATATGAAAGAAGTTTCAAAGTAGAAAGTAGTAGTCATGGACATCCTGGGCGCGGAATCTAGATCTGAGAAGCGTCTTTTGTGTTGTGTGGAACTCCTAAAGTGTACCTCAAGTTGAAAGAGTGGGGGTTGCACAGAATTTAATCATTGCACAGATTGATAAAGGATTCAAAGCATTCCAAAATTTCAGGCTTCGAAATAAAACAAAAGGAAATGAAGTAAGCGAGGGTTGCCTGATTATCTCGTTCCATAATGTGTTTTCCCACCACAGGCATTATGTGCTATCTTTCTGTTTGTCGTACGTATATCAGGTCATACTCTGTATAAATCTATTTTTGTCCGTATTTTTCATTGGGTCTTTGAAAATGCAGGTTCGTCTTTAGTGGGAATTTCCCTGCTGACTGTAGCTATCAGGAACCATCATTTTCCTGGAGAGATTATGATGTCTTATGTCATCTTTCAAAGTGTCGTCGGTAACCATTTATTCGGTACCTCTCACACTGCCAACAAGACAAAGCAATAAATTTTCTACTTTTCAGTTCAGCTTCATTAAAACTCATACCAAAATGGAAAACATCTTTTTTTATCACTTCTCACATCATGTGGTTTCATTGCTGCTTTTCTGTCTCCCATGCCCACATAAAAAATTTTGTTGGCGATTTACATATTTATGCAGAACTGCTAAATGCAGAATCCTTATCAGTAAGTGCTTATCTCTTCCTTTCTACCTCCTGTTTCCAACTCTAAAAGTATCTTTGACAAACTAAGACGGCCAACGCTATCCAAACAAAACTGGAGGTTGCGTTCGTGAAGTCTAAAATATTCTTAAAAATAAATCAATAAAATAATATTTTTCTTCAAGACAACCCTACCTTATTTTTTTTCTCTGGCACTATAGTCCGATATCGGGGTGTGTTAGAGCAGGCCATTCAAGGCGATAACGGTATACTAGAGAATTACATTACCCTGTAGGGGGCAATGTGTTGAGCATTGCGCCTGCTCATGAATACTACCCTTATTTGACTCAGATACCCATTCACAGCTGAATGGACTAGTACTCGATGTCCAGTCACGATACAAATCCCACTGCCATCAGTGAGATTTGAGGTCGTGGACCATCCAGACGACAGTCTAGCAACATTCAGACACTATTACGGTTCTTGACCGCCCTAAGTCATCTTCATTCTCCCCGGTCCAGCGACCATGACCTCCAATTTCGATAACCGAACAGCGAATAACATGTTTTGTTTTGTTGGGAAGGATAACTTCTCTGTTGATTTCGTTGTTGACATGTTCGAAGCTCTAATTATTTAGCGTCGCGTTTTGTCTGATTTACGTCTTTATCCTGGTTCGTGACACGATTTTGGTGTGCTCTACGTTTATTTTTAGTCCGACTTCCTTCCCTATTTCGTGCTCTTTGTCCATCGTGCTAAGATACCATGGCTTAGTTCCTTTTTGGTCATGGGCTTTCAGCTGAATTTTGTTGATTAGTTAAAACTCTTCCCGTTAGAATTTTGCACAATAATTTTACTAAAATTAGAAAATTTTGATTTTAAATTGTGTATTTATTTATGTAGTAGAACTAGTCACACTCATTGGAGATTACCACAAATATTTTATTTAGTGAATATGCCATATTAATCAACTTCGTTTGGATAACTTTCACAGCTCAAAACCATCTAATCTACTATCTGAATAACTGTTATCTTTGGTTTCGACTTGTCATTCAATCTAAACTAAAAATACACTTCACTTATAACTAACATAAGCCGAAAAGCTGAATCTTTCGAAAACTATAATATCTTCTAATGTCACAACCGCAAATCCAATTGACTGTAATGCCACAAGAGCAATGGAAGCGAAATAAAAAAACAATTGGTAATTGGCTCAAGGAGGTAGCAATTTGTAAATGTCAATGTAAGAAAGGATTTAGATGTGGAGTAGAGGAACAGGAATTTGGGGTAAAGGCAGTTAATGAAATGCTATGCTAGTGGAGGGGAAGTAGGACGGAAAAAAAGTAGAAATCCTCCGTACGCTGCGAGACCGAGGTCAAAAGTGGAATGGTCCTGGACAGGAACTATGACCATCGGAAAAGGAGTTTATAGTGCAGCACTTAACACTACTTTTGGTTAAATTGGTTGATTTTCGGTATGGTAAAAGCACCTTTCAAGAACGTACAAAAGATTTGAATAAATGATTTAAGCTGCTATTTAACTACGAATCTAACAGGATTAGGTGACCGTATATCGAAGCTCATACATATGTGGACTGCATGGTGATTTTATGAGTACTGTTCTTTCAATGAGGTTATATATTGTCTTCTATTTGTAGTCAAACTTAAACTTGATAGACCAGTAGCTTACTCCAAACTACAATTTTTATTTTACAGTGTATATATATATTTCGGGAGCAACTTACCCCCTTCAACAGTACAAAACTACTAAAAAGAGCTAGCTAGCTTTGTACTGATGAAGTTGGTTTCGAAATATATATATACACTGTAAAATAAAAATTGTAGTTTGGAGTAAGCTACTGGTCTATCAATTTTAATCGTTTTAATGTTTCTGATTCTAATGCATAATATGAATTACGGTGGTTTTGACTGTTCTGAAGCCAATTCTACACAAGTTCCTGATTCCATTCTCCAGAAATTCTAGAATGGCAATAGCACCAATAACTTTTAGGGCAGGAAAAACGTTATTAACCTTAACTTTAATAAAAGAAGAAAAAGTTGACTAAGGGTTTCGTCCAGGGCAGAGGCAACTTCTCAGACGCTGTCTTACCTCTGTCCTGGAAGCAGCGTGACCGAAAGTAACGACAGATGGTAATCGCTCCATTTGACTATAATCGCAAACACGTAAAGGGTACGAATTATATTCAAGTGAAATCCGTCATAAGTTCAGACCTGAACCAGACCGAAGTGAATTTTTTTGTTCAGGATGCTGGAAGTCCTGAGTTTGCACCCACTTGGTAACGGACCGGATCACTTGGGACGCAACTTACTTCCTTTTTTGTAGTCCATGGACTCCTCTTTTGGGTTAAATAACCAAGTTTTCAAAAAAAGAATGAAAAAGTTAACTGACGGTTTCGTCCAGGAATTATATTGTCTCCAGGAATGATCTGTAGATCCGTTGAGGATTAATTAAAAAACTTGCATATTGTATTGAGAATCAAATGTTGCAAAAATGACAGAAAAAAAAATAACAAAGGAGTGAACACTTAGAGACTCCAAACATCAACGCAATTTAATCTGACGGGAGAACGAAACGGCGAAACGTTTGTCAATATTAAAGTCGTATCGCCAAATCTCAATATAATCCTTATACATTGGCTACAACGTTGTTGGAGGCAGGACCTTTCAAACTTTAACCATTTTTGGATAAAGTCACGAAGTACGAAAACCTATGCGTATTCAATCGGCACTTTTCGCAAGGTGGGGAGCAAGTTTGAGAACAGTCTTAGAAACTAAAGTCAGTAGATTTGGACTTTACTACGAATTAGCAATAACGGAAACTCCTAATTTAGAACAAAACGTTTCGTGAAAGCAACACCTCGTTGGTTCAGGTATGAAGGTTTTGTGTTTTGTGTATTTCCTATATAAGAACATTTGCGAGGACATATGTCTAGCTCATAATGTATATGCATATACATATTAACTCAGAGCATACACTTTAGTGTGATACTGGCATTGAAAATCTTAGATTGCAGTAAATTTATACAAAAGAGACAACTTTGACCTATTATAACTTTATTATAATATTTTATTTATTTATTAACTCATGCTCTATATCATAGTCTATATTACTACAAATTTCATGATTCCAGGATAAATTTAAGGCGGGCTTCAAATCAATTTTTAAAAAATATAATGGCTATTAATTTTATTTAAACAGAGCGGTGCCTAGACACAGAACATATTTTTCAGTTCGGTAGCCCCTGAGAATGCGTTCGTGGAAGAAATTATCATTTTCCAGTCTCCACACTCCCGCCTTTTCCATCAAATGACAAAACTGAGCTTTATATTGTACTTTTCATTTAAAACCTGACCTGACTACTCGCATATGCGGTGAAAAAAATGTGTGCCCCCAAATTCAACATAGAAGTGTTCATAATTCCCATCTTCTCAAAAAATTTGGTATCAATAGGAAAGAAAAGTGCGTGTGACAGACAAACAGCTGGATAGGTAGACAGACAGTAAACCGATTTAGCTAAAGGCTTGTTTTGCACAAAACCTTAAAGAGCGGGAATCAAGAAATCTACATCTATCTTTGACGCAAGCTATCTTGCATCTTAAAAATTAAAAAGGCTGAGCACCTAACTGCGAGTATACAGTAAATGGCGTAAGATTATGGGCTTGGCTTATTCATCAAGCACTTATTCCAATCCTAGAATCTACCTAAGTTATCATACAAGAACCGGGAGATATTTGATTGCGAAAAATGTATGGATTATGGAAAAATTGGTTTTGAATTTCCATTAATAAAAGAATTGCAAAAATTTCATTAAGTTGGCTTTAAGTTCATTTATCCTAAAATATCCACTGATCTATAATTTTATTGCTGAAATGGAACTATTCAGTAATATTTCATTCCAGACTTATCGCACTCTTTACACTGTAATTACTTCCACGAATATCACTCACGCTGGTCAAGTCACGATTACTTTAATAGCAATTAATTTCACCTTGAAATATAATTCAGTTTATTCTAAGTTACAATTAGATACATCATTTCTCAAAACCCTCCCCTCGATGGTAGTCGCTGTTCCACTTTATAAAATATGCTCTCAAACTGCACGAAAGCGTAAAAGATATGCCAAGTTGAGGAAATTATATGCCAACTGGACGTTAATTGATTTGTGAAATGGAATTTGATTTGAAATTAAACCATGTTAGTAACATAATGTAAACGAGAGGTTGCTAGCCAATTTGAGTCAGTATGTTAACATTTCAATTGTGTTGGTGATTGCATTAGGTTCGTTCACTTTATAGGGTAATTGCCAAATTCGTTCAGTTGAGATGTTAATTTTAGAAAGCCCAAAACGTCTGAAGTATTTTATTACTTTAGTTCAAATGAAATATCTTTCAAAAACATTTCAAGCAGCTCAGATCGATTTGGAAGGTAAAGAAAGTATAAAGTATATCATCGATAAGTTTGGAGTCATTTATTTTTCAATCTCGTGTTGAAGAAGGAAACAAGTACTAAATGAAATAGTGTATACGCGATAATTTGCCACTTCATTCTTTGCCAGGTTTTCAAATTTCTTCATTTTCTCTTGATTTATTTTCGCGATCCGAGCATCGACTCTCTGACATGCATTCTTTATACTACTAATTACTTAATCCTGAAAGCTGTGTACATAGGTATTGCGCCGATTGAACTCTCTCATCGTTTCTTTAGTGTCTCTCTAACCATCCTTGATACGTGTGTAACTAATCTAGTCTCCAAAATTCGCTCAGCCAAATTCATCTTCAATCTATGTAAACTGATTCACAATTGAATATTCTCGTTACTTTTTGGTTAATTGTATTTACTCTTTGCCTGTATATGTTAAGGTTTTGAAGCTTCTTAACAAAACACCTGATCTAGGTGGAGACGTGCATACAATTTGTCTGACGAAATCTTACAAAGTTTATTTTGATGAAGAACCCTTTGTCTTACTCAGTAAGAACTAAATTAGGTTGAATGGTTCATTCGCTTTAGTATGGCTTACTTGTGAAATCTTTCTCTGGAATTTCAATCCAGGAGGTTTAAGGCGGGGTTTTTAGATTATTGTATTGTAGTTTCATGGATCGGCTTAGATCCGGATGATCTCCCTCCTCTTCTGAATTTGCAGAATTGACTTTTGCGAAAATGATTTTGATCCTTCAAATTACCTTAATATAATAAGCTCCATTGGATGCTGTTTGATATATTTTTCTGATTTGCCCGATGGTGATCGGGGATGATTTTCAATTCAAAATACTGGACTATAGCAAGAGTCTCATATGAGAAAAAAATCCATTCAATTTATATTAACTTCTTTGAAGCTACCGACTATACTATTTACCACTCCTTGCTCCAGTTGTTGTAGAGTAAGAGAAGAGGATCCTTTCAATGGTTACATCTCGTCTCCATTTTTCCTTCATTGGGGTTACCTCAGGGCTCTACCATCGGCCCATTTCTGATTTCCTTTTTCATAAACCACCTTTCTTCCTTATTTACCTATTCTAGTATGTCACATGCAGACAATTTATTGTAAAACTATTCCCTGTTGTTTGTTCACCTAGTGATCAGAACAGCTTTCAGTCAAACCTTGGCACAATATCTCGGTGGTGCATTCGGAACAAGTTGCTACCTGATGCAAACAAATGATACTCATTATGTTGTTCAATAACAACCTCTGCCCTGACATCCATTTACAATCTCGATAGTCAGCTTTTCACAGTGAGTCCTTCTTATAAGGATCTCAGTGTGAGTGTTTGACAGCAAACTTCGATTTAATCTTCATTATATCAATGTCGTCAGTCGAGTTTTCGGAACGTTTGGTTTTGTCTTTCGTTCCTTCCATCAATTCATGGATATCAGTTCCTCAGCCATTCTTTCTTTGCCATGCAAATGAATCAGTTCAGGGAAGCTTACTCTAGACTTTAGTTATGGTGATCATCTACTTTTCCTTAATCTTCTATCTACATAATATCGAAGATCCTTGATGGATGCATGCATCTCCTTTAAGCTTTGTAACGGCTTGAAGAACAGCTTTGTAGCCTCCGAATTACGATACCATTACACAACATACAATGTTCACAACCGTTATGTTATGGTATCATTTGCGGCGCTCTTGTACAAGTTCAACTTCTCTGTGCCCAGAATATTATTTTATACTGGGAACAGTAAAAAGCAAATCGACTATATTCTTATAAAATGCCAGCATTTTACCACCGTCACTGATTGCAAAGCCGTTCCCTATGAGCATCTCAACATCGGCCGTTAATTGCCGTCCTGCGAATTTAGCCACCGATAAAACAGCGTGAGGAACGCACTGGCCCGTTGCGCATTAGATGGTGGGGATTTCGTTAGAAGAAAGAAGAAATGATCTCGCTTATGCGATTACCAACCATTCCGAATTTGGAAGAATCGTGGAATCAAATGAAAAATACGATCCACAAAACGGCCTCTGCAACCCTCGGGGTCACCAAGCCAGGTAAGCGGTACATCAACCGAAATACTTGGCTTTGGAATGACGATGTTGAAATGAAGGTCCGAGACAATGAGCGGCATCTTGCGGTAATGAAGACGAAGATGTTGCGTTAGACTAGTGGCGTCACACGTTTTGATCGCATTCGAAATGAGGATATCCATGATCGATATGGGGTTGCACCGATCATGGAAAAACTGCGTGAGAGGCGTCTTCGATGGTATGGTCACGTAATTCGCGCTAATGGGAATTCGCTTGCCAAGATTGGTATGAACATCGAAGTCGATGGTAAACGACCAAAAGGCCGGCCGAAACAACGGTGGCTTGATGCACTGGATGGGGATTTAAAAGCCTCGAGATTGCATCCAAATCAGACATTTGATAGAGCCAAGTGGCGAAATCGAACACAACGAGCAAACCAGGCTTGTGAACGGGACAAAGGATGAAGAAAAAGAAGAGTTGTTGACTAGTAGTTTCAGCCGTGATTTGCGACCTCTCTGCGTTGTCATAGATAGTCTCGTTGTTTTAGTCTAAATGAATTGCATTTGGTTTTATATTAGCCAATTTCTATTGTTTCCGGTTTTATATTAGCCAATTTCTATTTTATATAGCGTAGTTGAATCACCTTGTTTGAGATTACATTGCTCGAGCAATTACTACGAAAAAGTAATATCTTACATTCGGCATAGGATTTGATTTGGATATCTACGAAATCTCCTTGACAAGGTTTGTCTGATTTTAAGCTAAATCAAAATATCACGAGGAAGTGAATTGTATAAGCAACTTTAATTAACTCGGTTTTCCTGCGTGTAGCATTAGATGAACAACTTAGAAGCTGCGTATTTTTGTTTTTAAAAAAAAATATTATAATTGAATCACTGAACGTATTGTCCATCGCTAGTTATTACTTTTTCCTATTTTTCTGGTAACATACGAATGCCAAAATGGAGAAAGGCTTTGTCCTTCGACGGTATCCTTGAATGACCCAATTGAATTGAATTGAATAGAAGCTCTGTGCCATCGATCGAAACAGATGGAAGTTCAACGCAGCGAATACTGGGGAATACAGTGGCTGTGGTAGCACTCCCTATTTTCAAGTATGTTTTCAATGTTTTTGCAATATGTTGTCGGTAGCTATCATATTGAAGAATAACTTTGCCGTGCCTTTGCTCGTATCGTGGCCAATTTTCAACCAATACTTATTTCAATCTCATCGAGTGCAGTCGATATCAATCACCAGAGGTAGACTCAATGGGTTTCTGCAGTTCATAGTTCCCCACACCCAGCAGGTCACACCAAATGCAGTGCATGAACTTCGAGGAGTAGATATTTGTCTTTGCTATCGATGTTAATGCATGGCTCGGTTTACCCAAGTTTTTTCTGCTTTCGGATTATCGCAACACATCCACTTTTTGGGTCCCCATATCTTAATTTGAAAGTTCTGCCTTATTTCCCTCAATGAAGTGGCCAAGGATTGACTGGCATGCATTTTGTGATGTTACGTCAAGATTAAGTGGGGCACAATTAGTAGGGACAACCCCCTTGTTCTGTATTTGATCATCACTTGCAGTTTCCAGGTGGGTTCGAAAATCGCTACGAATATTCCCGGGTGCGATTTAATCGGGATCTTTCTATTCTATTGCCCAGTCATCGTCATGTTGGCCTCGGGGTTCAAATGTCCAATTATGCTCTCTTGTGTATTAGATGTATTTATAGATACCGTCTGCCAAACTGACAGACACTTTCAACTCAGAAGAACGATTTTTCCCCGAATTCTATGTCATCTTACTCAAACCCAAAAAGGTACATCTGTCCACGGAATCTGGATGATGTTTCTATAGAAAAAAAAAAACACAAACAAAAACTTCGAATTATTCAAAATCCAAATTACAAAAGTTGGAAGGATTGGTTGCTTGTCTCTAACAAAATCGTCAGCAAAAAAAAAAAACAAATCGAAAAAAGTAGGGTATTCGCCCAAAACCGTCCGTGCATTATAAGGAAGGAGTAAGTAAGCTGTTCATCAAAATTAGTGCGGTCCACCATCAAATATATACTCTGAGTCACTTGTAAGGATAATTACGAGATCGGGGGAAAAAAGCTTGGCAAAGAATGACAGCTGTAACACATCCAAGCCTTATATGAATATGATTATTATTACTGATTCAATGGTAGTCAATAATTCACAATTTTTTCAAGGCAAATGGAAAGGATTTCCCAAGGAAGACCATATCCAATTTTCGGGCCAATCTCAACAACGGATTGAGACTTCTTAATAATCTTCGGGAAAATCCTTCCTACTTTAGTTACGAAGCAACAAATTTTTGGTCGGCAAACAATTCCAGAAAACGTATATAAGTCAACCGGAAGACACCCTCTTCCAATTGTTTCAATCATCGCTGATAAAATCAACGAGAATCAATCATCCATAGGCCAAAGCCTAAAAAAAACAGAAAAGGTATTTTTACTCTTTTGGAATGTTATCTCAATTCTCAGAAAGCTAGAGCTTCCCACACCCTTTCCTCTGTATTGTTCACTGAGCAACAAAATATGCTAATCCCGGAAATCCTTCAAATGGGTAAATCGTTCGGAAATCATTTCATTTTATCATCGGCTGGTGGGAAAACCACGAAAAAATGATCTACGCGACTACACACTTGGATATTCCCCTACACTTACGCGTACAAACCAACCTGTCTGCTGACAAACAGTCTTACAGGAAAAGGCTCGACTATTCTACCAGACTGGATGGCTAGGAAATGATTTACTCCATTTGTTTGGTTTATTTCGTTCCTTTCGTTCCTAGTCCTCGCCCATCTCCTTTCTTATGCCCGAAAATATTAAATGAATTGATATTTCCGTTTTGTTTTTTTATGCGGTTTCGGGTACCTTGCTTGCTTCGTTATTTGTTTCTAGTCTGGCACATCCTTAGTAGAGTTGTTGTTGTAAGAGAAAAAATTGGATGCCATTTCTTTGTAATGTTTCCTTATTAAGGGAGGATGTGAGCGTATCTTTTAAGGGTGAAATTTTCCATGAAATTTATGATTGACTGCTTATTTCCCCGATTTTCGGAAGTGTTTTTGTTTTTTAAGCGTTGGGTGGTCTTTTGGTGATTTGAAAGAATTGGAGTGTAACCTTTTGGAAATTGGATTATTTATAAATGAAAGGTAAAGTACAAATTATGAAGTTTAGAAGTTTCTTGGATTTTGAGCTTCAGCAAAATGTTAAGTTAAAATTTAACTTTTTTTTTATTCCATTGATGGAGTTAAATTCCTCTGTTTGAAGCAATTTTTCAAACAGTATGCAAAGGAACACAATAACAAGACATGGGACGCAACCCATTTTTTGTGGTTCTGCAATATGTACTTGCCTACTTAAATGATGGTTCTCTTGACCTTTTTCTTGTTGGGAAGAGGCATCCCACTCGATATGGCTGCCGGTGATTCATAGTAATTGAGTTTACCCTTCAGTATGTGAGTATGTGGTATTATGCAACAGGGGTTAGTATTTCCTTTGCCTTCGTTTCGGAGGTATTGCTTTTACAATTCCTTTGAGATAATATGATACCGACGCAAACAATCTTAAATTTTGATTAGATCATTACTGCGGTTCGTATCTTTTGCATGGTCGGTTTATCAAAAATTTTCCTAAAGTTCTTTTTCTGCTCATATACATATTTAACAATAGAGTTTAGTTGAGGACATTGGCCATTGATTCATATGATTCGGTCGAGCAATCGCTTTCGCCATTCAATTTAGACGATCATAGAATTTAATAAATCATTGTCTTAGTTTCTAGATGATTTTTTTTTTATTTAACGCCCTCTCACTTCTATGCACATATATCAGCGCTCCTATTTCTAGGATTTTTACTAAAGCAGGCTCCTACTACGCCTGAGATCCACCTACCTATTTCAATTGGACTGCTTTTAGGCTGTTATATGTGGTGCCAGGTGAAGGACTTATATGCCACTTATGTGGGATCATATCCAGATATCATATCATCACTATCTTCGAAGAAATACGTTTCGTACCATCCACTTGTTCTATAGTGTAGTGTAAAAATTAAGCTTATTTTACTTGACTTTAAGGGAGATTTCGCCTTTGTCCCGTTCACAAGCGGAGTAGGTTCCTCGTGATCATCATCATCATCATCAACGGCACAACAACCGGTATTCGGTCTGGGCCTGCCTTAATAAGGATCTGCAGATACCCCGGTTTTGCGTCGAGGTCCACCAATTCGATATCCCCCCTGTCTGGTGTCCTGACCTACGCCATCGCTCCATCTCAGGCAGGGTTTGCATCGTCTTCTTTTTCTACCTAGATATTGCCCTTATAGACTCGTCCTGATTGGTTGCGCAATTTTGTTGATCCGCATTCAGTCCCGAAACTTTCAAATCCCCTAAATCTAGCGTATTCGTCCCTATGGATATCTTTTGAGCCCGTGCTGTGTACGGAATGTTTTTGTCGACGTAATTGTGGTAATCTATTCGTTAGCTTGAAACCAAGCTGGCGGCGTTAATATAATGTGCTCGTATTTTTTTTTCGTACACGGAGGCGTGAAAATCTTTGAAACACCTGTGATCGTCCAAGCAAGTGTGGGCGCGTGCGCGATTCGCACATAGGGGGTCAGCGGCAAAGCCGACAATCGAAGACTGGACCCAGTACACCGTCCTGTGCTACCCGCACTGTGAGGCTGTACTCCTTGGAGCCCTGATCCGTCCCGCCCTAATGAGTCCTCTCTAAGAAGTAACTCGCGATTAAGCTCGCCAAATGTTTTAGAACTCCTATATCAGCCAATGCGCCTGTAAATACTTTAATTGCATTTCCAAGGAACATTCCTTCTTTTAGACATGTATCGAAGGTATTTACGAAAAAGTCGACCTGGTCTTCACTGCCAGCTTCAAAGCTTTGTTAGAGATGCCACTAAGGGCCTTGTTGTCGCTGATCCCTCTGTATTTCCCGCAATTCCTCATCAGTAGCTGGAAGTACCACGCACTCGATGAACTTTACTACCGTTTGGTTTCCACTGCCCTGGTGATGAGGAAAGGGAGTGGCACCAATTTTGTTTGAAAGCAGGGTGAGGTCAACTGGGATTATATTTGCTGTGTTTTCAATACCCCCTGTAAGCCCCAACTGACAAATTTATTTTGAGGGTTTCACACAACTGTTTAAAGGAGTTCCTCTTGCTTTTTTGAATGGTATCATAGCTAGCCCGCAGTTATCTGTATGCTTCTTGTTGACCGTCGCTACCGCGTTCTCTCTTATCTGGTAAACCATCCTTTCTAGAAATGGGGCTCTCGAAGTTGCAATTTCGTTGTTTCACCATTATATGGACAATCGCCTTTTGGGCATAATAGCACCCATTGGGTGCTCTGGGGGACTTTTTTTGGAAGCACACTCGTATGTCAAGAAATCCGAAGGCCCATTGCTCTTTTAAAATAAACGCCTTCGCCAGTAAGAATCTATGGTCTAGAGCTCACTATCCAGAACATGATTAAAATTCTATTCATTTTTATATGAGATTCTAGAAGTCTATCGTTAAACTGGAATTTAATACAACATTTCATTTCTTCTGGTGAAGTCATCACATGGCGCTGTTATTTCTCCGACCAAAAACAACACTAAATATCCTTGCCCTATATCCTTGCCCTATATCCTTTCTGAAACCCAACATCAGTGCAGTTCTTAATTAAATTCAGCTTCCAGTATTTCATACGTAGATTTGCTTCGTATAGGGACAATATCTATGGTAGAAAAACAAAAAAGACGTGGCAGAGCTTGCCTCAAATGGAGAAATGACCTTAGTCAGGACAACAGACAGGTGCTAGATATATCGTATTGGTGGACCTTGGTGCAAAACCGAGATGATTGGATTTTCCTAAAGTCAGCCCTAGACCGAATAAAGTCAATTAGCGAATTAAACATTTACATCTTTCTACTGTTAGAACGGCTCTGTTGCCATAAGCCATAAAATATGTTTTCAACAACTGATTCGCAATATGAGTGGAACTCTTCTACATCTTGGATGACACAAAGGAAGAAATCCTAAAAATTCCATTTGTTATGGAGCACTAGCGATTCTTGTCATACCTGAGTAAATCGTTCGTAATGGATACTTAATCCTAATTTTGCCGACAGTATTCCTTTTCTGGAAAAATAATTTCAACTCCATTTATCAATTGGAATTTTGTCCAAATTTGACCAAATAAATGTCATATTTAAGAAGAGGGAATAACTGATCCCCTCCCCTCTGATCATTATTAGTTTCTCTAACGCTCCCCCTATTCCAATATTACTTTGCGTAACAGTTGTTGATACCAAAGCTATTACGTTCGGTCGCTAAAAAATTATGCGTCATAACTTCGTATTTCCTCTCTCGGAAGAATGGTTATCAGGGAGGAAGAAGGATCTTCACTCGCAAACCATGTTTTTCAATCTGGAATAAAACTTGATACAAAAAAATTATGCATTATGCAGTAGGGTTCATGGTATTTTTTTTAACGATAGTTTAATAGTATTGATACACAATTCGAAATACATATTTATATCATACATGATTATACGTTTCAATTAACCCCCAACTTTATGCTGGTGAAAAAATTTACGTCATCAAAACGGTATGAACTCATATAACAAATTTTAAGTTAAAAAATTATTACCTGGCGTCGAAACGTTCTCGCGTCGAAACGACCTGTTTCGTACTGAGTATCCGGGCTCTCCACGGTGCGAATTTCATTTAATTGCATAGTTAAACAGGGCTATACAAAAAGATACTGGATCGCAAGTGTCAGTGTGCATTACGTAAAGGACAACACAGCTCTTTCAAAGAGTAGGAATAGCATTGCATTTATTTATGTTGTTCCTTGAAAATGTTAGATTCGGAGCCTGTGTGTCTCCTAATCCCAGGCTATTGAGCATTATAAGCGTTCACCCCTTGGTGAGGCATAGCACATGAACCAAACCTACGCGTCATCATATACAGTCTGCTGAAATTCACATCAGCTCCTTCTAGTACTTCCCAAGATGTCCGCATTCCTCTACTGTGTTGCGCCAGGTACCCCTGGAACGACCCACTCGACGGGAACAAAACAGTGAAATCTACCTAGTACTCTTATACATATTGTTACAAACATACAATGAGGTAGAAACGAAACAACATAATATTTTAAAACCACAATAATAGTATTTATTGTCAATATACATATTAAGGAATAAGAAAATTAAGAACATTACTCGAAGTGATCACCTTTAGCATTGCACTTTGAGATTATTGGGCCAGCCAGCTATCGCGATGCAAACTATGTCCATAGAAAAATTTCCTACTGTTCATTTTAATGCTTTCTTAGGTGAGTCGATATGCCCTCCAAAACTAGCTATAATTTGCAGTCCAATGGATTAAGATCTGGACTACCAGAAGGCCAATTGTCTGCACACACGCCGACGCAAAATCCTGCTGAGACGTCCCCACCGAACCATAGCTGAGGCGGGACTCTTGGTATTAGTTTTAAAACTTCTTTTGGCGATCGCGCATAAAGTCTGTCACTCTGCTTATTAAATGACTCCTCTATGATGAGAATTTTTTCGACAAAAAAAGGAGGATTGTTTGATGCTTGCTGCCTGTGTACTCTTGCAAAAGCTTTTGCATTTTACCACCCTGTCAGCAAATGTTCCGTATGTCTTCTGTAAGCTGTTAGTCCTATGCCTTCATTGATTATGCGAGACATTGAATTTCGGATTCGAACATCAATCGCTCTTATGATTTGCCGCAGTACGAAGCCTTCTCGATCTATGCGGCCTTTTTCATCACCAATGTCCTGAAATAGTTTTCTAGCACGATAAATAAACAGATGGCTTATACCGAGTGATTTTAGTATTTTGAATATCTCATTTTGTTCCATCCCGCACTTATGTGATGATATTGTCGCGAATCTATTTTGTTCACCGGTCCCTTCCGTTGCAAAACAAAAGAAACCCGGAAAAGCGATGCACTTGCGCAAATACTCCTAGACGTGCCCCACATAAGCCTAGCTTTATTTAAAATAATTAAAACTTGCTTTTTCCACTCGCTAGTGATATTTTTTGGTCTCGCAAATACCAATGTTTCGGGAATCACTTGTGTCCTTCATCAGTGCCTACAATTCCAAGTGGTTCCCGAAATATCGGTTTTACTTCAAATAATTTAATCGATAGAAACATCGCAAAATTACACTTAGAGTTAGTTTAGTAGTGAGTTTGAAAATTGGCTAGAGAAATAATTTGCTGATTTTCTTTTAAAATGTTCTTAACAAAACAAACAAAAAAAAATATGAAACTGAGTGCGTTATCAACAGCAAACCCGCCTCAAATCCATTGAGGATAGTCCCTAGTTAGGGAATGGCTGATCAGAATGAAACTGAGTGAAATTGCCCCAACAATTTAAACGTCATCTCTTTTCCGGTAGCGTGATTTTTTCGATGTATACCATTTAATTTGTTTTGTGCGTGTAGTCTCTGTATTTGAGATTTTAATATCACCAACAAATAAGTAAGAATCCGAGAACAGGGCGGTTGAACAATACAGGTTTTTGTTTTTTTCTTAACTCAAAATTGCGGGTTATATACGGTTGACATGTACGAATGGGACATAGCGCATTCACCACGTTTGAGCACCAAATGTACCTCCAGGAATTCTTAAGAAGCCATATATATTATGCGTTATAACTGAATCTGCTTTACAATCACTGAAAAGAAAATTAAATGTTCGATTTCTGTGAATGGACAATTATCGGATTGCTATAATGAGTTTGTATTAGTTTACAGACAAGTTGGGTGCCTGTCTAACTCACAGGAAATTTGTGCCTATCCACTGCTTTGGTCGGAAATCATCTGCAATATGTCTCTTATGATTTTATTTGGTTATTCTACTTCCTTTCTGAATCCACAATCATAAAAACTTAATTCCTTCTTAATCCTTTTGATAAAATGAATTCTAAGAAATAGACTTTCTCATTCATTCATTCATTTTAAAATTGACTCTTAAAAAATATCCCTCCGTTTACTTCCGTCCTAAACCCATTCAGCTGTTATTAAATAAAAAGATTTATCCACTTTTTATTATGCTATGTATTGACGTGTTGACAATTCGATGGACTGCTATGATTAGGATCGTTGGTCGTTTGGTCATGCTGTTAAATATACATAGTTTGGCGAATAGTTGGTTTCTACTTGCATGCTTGAGTTGCTTATTTCCTCCCTTCTTTTACCTTTTTATCCGGCATCATATTGGCTTGCTATATGAACATATGTTTAATTTTTAGAATCCATTCTGGATCACAGTCCCTAGGCATGGAAAATTGCGCTTATAATGTGATAGCACCAGCGAATCCGATTTACTTCCTAAATTGCTTGAAGCTTACAACAATACTCGCGTCGTGTATGTGTCAGACTATCTTCTTCAATGTGTGGTAAATTCTTAGAATGCTTCACACGAAAAATCATACTTTTATCCACTCTAAACTAATAATTAATTGATTAGTAGCTCTTCGATCAACCTTTCCATTACCGTATAGTTTAGGATAAATTTAATGAGTGCAAATATTTTTTTCTTTTTTGAAAAAATAGTGAAATATTATCATTAATCTAAGTTTATTCAAGGGGATACGGGAGTGGGTACATTTTGAGAACTACATTTCATATAGGTGTATATTCGTAATTTATCTCAGATTAGGATAATTCCTGGAATTTAGTTCAATTAGATATAATCTGTGAAAACGAAATCTATAATACTTTACAGTGCCTACACTTTCAATCTTATTTGCCCTATGTTCCACGCTCTCCAGAAGAATTAATTGGCCTTTTTCGTTTGATACCTCACATGATCATGTCTGGTTAATCTGTTGATTTAAGTAGCTACTATACAAAAGGATATTCAGCCTTAATTAGCATACGTGCGCCTTTTAAAAACCACAAACTGATTTGATTTTTCACACTTCCACTTTGACATGTATAATTTGGAGATTTGAGATCTAACAAATACACTTCCTTGATTCTGACCTTCAGATCCAATTGATAACATTCGGATACCGTTTCTTTTCCTGCAACCACTTACGTCTACCTGTGTCTAGCTATAAAATATTGATTTTCACATCACCTTTGCTCATGTGTTTAAAATTTAGTTTGAACCACTTTCACAAGCACGTCACCGCTTTCGGTAATCTTCACCAACATATAATTAACAATTCCTGACTCAAACGTTTTGCTAATGTTAATGAACCCTAGTATTTTAGCAAGATAATATCCTTTATCGGGGTGGTGATGCGATTTTAAGTCATTGTTATGGTGTGAATCCTTTATGATTCTCCACTTGGGTTTATTGGAAATCAATATTTTCGCTGACAATGGTCAACAAACCCGGTTTCTGGGTATATGACGCACTTGAATGAAGTTTGGGTTTGATAATCTCCAGAATATATATATTCATCACCCCTGCCATTCCTGACCAGCTAATCCTGAATAATACAAAACATCCAAAACCACTTTGTGATTTATTTTTAACGGAAAAGGACTATACTTTTTACATACAATAACTCTGAGAACCCCTAAATAAAAGGATATCAATAACTTACGCATACTTTGACCTATTTTTTGCGCTGCTATACCATTTCAAGAAGTCACATTTACGTTATATAAGCTAAGTTCGTGTACGATGTTTGTGTACGATGAGCACAGAACCCGTAGTTTCCATTCTTTTCAATATTGCGAGGCAGATGCTTTATATTCCTTTGGAAAATATTTCACCTTTAAGTGGATTCATTCTCTTCACGTTTATCCATTCAAAACTACCAAGCCTCGAGAATGGGAAGAGAAAAAGGGTTCACATTGCGGTCAGCCTAAAATTGAAAAGCTATTGTTATGTAAAATTCCCTTATTGTCATAATCGGCCTGAATGATGATCTCCATGACGACAATGGAAAAGAGGGGGTAGTGCGGATGTTAGATTTATTTACTCGCATGTATCCTTTTTTTGATGCCTATAAAATTCTCCACACAGCAACTAGTCTTTACACAATCATCAAGTAAATGTCATTTATGAATATTACAATATTCTCCATGACAAATTTAATAGCGCGTAATTTTTAACGAGGACATTAAAGCGTTCCTCGCCTTGCATAATACAATCCGAGAAGTGTTCATTTCAACTTTCGTCAGAAAGCTTATAACAAATCATCTCAATTATGACATAATCCTCACTCTCTCCATAAACAAATCACATTCTTGCTTCAGACGAAAAAGATTTGTTTTCTGATAATAAGACTTCATCTACCATAGTCGCAATATCACCATCTATTTATAAATCTCAAATTAAACTAACAAGCGTATTCGTTATCTCGTCGCACAACATCTCCATACAAGCAGACCCAAGTGAAATGCATAATCATCTTAAGACTCTGTCATGCTTTCCTAACGATTTTCCAGCTGTAGTAGGCATTCCTCATTAATACTAGGCACTCGCAATCTTCTTGTTCTGCCGTTGCCGCGGCTTTGTTGTTGTCGCTTCATTTTTCTCCCAAGGCTCGACATTTTCTCAAGAAATATTTTCATTTTAATTAAGGACGCGCGAAGTGAAAGCACTTAGTGAGTATTACGATAATTACACTCAATATAATGCACTTATGCCCATGTCTTGGCCGGTCCCATGTTTTAATCTTGAGCGTTATAAATAAGATTTTAACAAGAACAGGCATTGCCTAGGGAAATTCACGAAATTATGTGGATTAGGCGACTGTTTGATGGGACAAGCGACTGATCGATAGAGCCCACAGACGGACAGACGTAAATGCGTTGGTTGACCTTTACACTGTAAACGGGAGTTTAAGTGAATTAATTTTGGGGAAATGTGCACCATTTGCGTCTTATCGGACAAACAAGTACTTTTTTCGAGGGCTTTGACTCGGAACTCTAGTTTGCTCAGGCGTCGGCCCCAAATTCAGATGTACTTTCTGTAAAGCTGTTCAATGTTCAATTTATTGAATTTCCGGATTGTTTGTAAACATTGGGAGTCGATAAGATAAGTTGGACAACAGTAAACAGAAGGTAGAGGGTAGGCGTTTTTTTGGAGTCAATGAGAAGAAAGTCAGTGAACTTGACGAATTAATGCGAGAAGCACGTGGGCTGCAAGTGGTGAAACGTATTTTTTGGTTTGCTTTTACGCATAGATATTTTTGACTTGATCTCATCCAATGTAATGTTTCATTTCTGAATTTAGATGGAAAACTATCATATGCAGTTCCTTCAAGTGATTGTTCACTTCAGTCCAGAATCGTTAGGATTTGAATTGAATTTTTCCGTAGTCTTTTTGTGTCATTTTTAGCGCCAATCTCTCATCCCGTCCGCTCATTTGATAATGTCAATTTGTGTTACCTTTTACTAAGTGGAAATGAGAAAATTATCGTATTTAGCTTAAGGATTTGAGCATATTTTCTTCTAAGAAATGGTGGGCAATGATATGATGCCAAAATATTTACCTTCATTTGTCACTTGTCCATTGTTTGTGTTATTCTGTTTAGAATTTTGTTCAATAGCACTGCAGCCCGATATGGGTCCTTAGGGTCCGGAGGTCTTCGTCTTGATTTTTCTAGGTCTGGCGACCGCATCTTCCAATATCAGAACCATGGTCCTCCCATCTGTTTCGGGGTTTTCTGATTAGTGATTTCGCCCTTCCACCTTGCCTTTGAGTAGATGCCTGGGAATAGTTCTGCCATCCATATCGCTCTGCATGGTCTGCCTCCTGGAACTTTCGAATCTTGATATAGATGATGGTTTCCGATTCGTCATATGTTAGGTATGTACCACTCAGTGTTATATCTCATTCGCCATCCTTAGTCTATACTTACTGGGTCAAGAAGAGGACTGACCGTTCGGCACCATTCATGTTTTACTTTCCTACCTGATTCGTGATCCATATCTTGCTACCGTAACACAGAACTGTCCGAATCACCATTTTGTATATTATAAACTGTTTTCATGCGTACATTTTTAAGGTTTTGTGTGAAACAAAACCTTATTAGAATCGAGTCGGTGTCTGTCTGCCCGTCTGTCTGTTTGGCACACCCGATTTATTCGGAAATGGCTGGACCGATTATCACGGAAATTGGTGAGAGTATGCAATCTGCTGTTAATGCATGCATGCAGCAAGTGACGCCATTTTGTTTAAGGGGGCTCCCCATACATGTAAATGGAGGGTGCAAAATTTTTTTTCATAAAATGTGGTCATGTCGGGTATCAAATGAAAGGGCTCAATTAGTACTTTTCGAAAATGGTTCCATATTTGATATCGGGTGAAACATAGGGAAGTGAGGGCTCAAAATATGACCATCAAAAAGTGTAACAGGTCTCGTTCTCAGAACCTATACAATCGAAAAATCTGAAAAAAATCACAGTAGTGCATCTCTACCAAATCCAGCCCTCAAAATACATCCTGTTTCGATATCTACCCAAATAAAGTTAATAATGGTATATTTTTACATTTTGGAAATTGACCCGGCAACCCACCTTATGTCCATCTATATAGTATATATAGTATATGCGAGCTAATGAAGTTCGCGGGTAGTATCTAATTCAGATAGATATATTTGTACATTAAACCAACCGTATTTTATGTACGTGCATATATCTGTGCTTTTGTGCACAAAGTAAGTCGCAAATTCGGATACGATAAATTTATATACGTGCATATATATATAGTATTCGAAAATAGGCAGTTTGCTTTTTTAGGGTGAGGATAATATCTATGGCTGTAATATGTACGTGTGTCTTGTAGTTTGTAAAAATATGAAGGATTCTGTTGGATTTGTAGCTATGTACGGATAGAAAAATATGCGTTGAAGTTTCTTACATAAGATGAACACAAAACCTTTATATCCGAAGCGCGAGCTTTCGGTATTCCGACTTGTTATTTTTTAGAATTGGCAGCACGAGGTAAAATGTTTTGTTAGTAAGCATATTCGCCTGTTGATTTTGTCTATTTCGTTATTACCTTTTGTGACTTGTTCAAAGTTGCAATCGCTTATTACCGCGTTTTGTCTGATTGATCTGGTTTATGTTCATTTTTAGGTCGGCTTCCTTCGTTCTTTCATCAATCTTCACTAGGGTATCCTTCCCGCTTCCCGATCATAGCAGGATATTTATATCATCTGCATAGGCCACTATCTGGGACTGGACACAGTAGCATACCATTTAGGTCCACTGGCATCTTTCGGATTATGTACTCCAGAGCGATGTTCAATGATTTGGGGGTCAGCCCATCACTTTGCTTTAACCCGGAGTGTATGCCGAAACATCTTGCTAGTTGATTTCGCATCTTTATTTGAGCGGTAAACTGAATCGGGGTGATTATGTTGAGTCTAATCAGTTGGAACTGGAACTTCATATTCAGACAACATTTCGTATAGTATCGATCAAGCGATGCTGACGTATGCCTGCTTGAAGTCAACAAAAATTTAGTGGGCATCAACGTTATATGCCCAATACTTCTGCAGTATCTCTCTAACTGATATGAGCGTATGTTAAGAATACTAGATATATTTATATATACGGTTGTCATTCATCCCTTAGTGGCGGTATAGCGCGTCAATTACGCCTACGCGGCATCGCCCCGGTTCGCTGCGATGCAATTGTCGTCCCTCCTGAGTGTGACCTATCCCCTGCCACTTCTGCCTTCCGATCACATCGCGTATCAATGACAGGTATGTGCGCCGACCAAGTTCCTCATTTGGGGTAGTATCAGCCCAGTTTACTCCGATGATACCACGCAGACGTGTTGACGAAGACTTGGGAGTCTTCGAGTGATAATGGAGGTGACTTTCCATATGCTACGTCTATACAGAGACACAGAAAGAACGATACTACAGGACAGTCTCAACTTGATCTTGGTGTTGAAATGACTACGTTTCCAGACAAGGCAGCAAAAGCAGCTGCTAATGCGACGTCCACTTCGGTGCCACCGCCGGCAGCAAGTCTTTCAATCCAATTCTACTTATCCAGCTTTCTAAATCCGGAACCATTTGGCAATGGTTCATGACCCAGTGAAAGATTAAAGAGGTATCATCCGCACAGTCGAGGTATTTAACGAAATATGTCATAGTCCATTGCACTACCTCCGAACAAAGTAGCGTGAAGAATGTTACCGACAGCAAAAAGAAAAAGCTGTTAGTTTATTCGGAATATCCCAGAGCGAAAGATCTAAAGCGGAGCCTACTCTTTGTCGAACAAGCTTTTCAAATGTTCTTTAACTTGTTCCAGGATTATTTCCAATTGTGGGGAGACCGTCAAGCCCAGCGGCTTTACTCCATTTGAGTGCATTGATAGCCGAGATGATTTCTGTTCTATTTGGGGGAACAATTCCTATTTGCATGTTACGGTGAGCAGTCATCATACCGGATCTGTTACGGTTAAGAACAGCGGTGAAGTGTCCCTTCCACCTCTTCAGCTGTTTTTCATGGTCGATGAGGAGCCGACCGTTAACATTCTTTACAGGATCATCGAAATGTTTACTGCCACATGCAAGCTCTTTCGTAATGTAATATATACTTCTGAAATCATTGCGTTTTACGTTATCTTCCACTTTTACGACGAGAGCAATAACAGATTTCCTTTTGTTGCGGCTGGCGCATACTACGCTAAACTTCCCAGGAGTTCGCTCAGCATCGCAGTTCGAGCACGCCGCGGTCGCCTCATCGATATTCTAAGGTGGATTACTTAATATATCTGCCGTCTGATCAGTTCGAGTGGTTATACATACTTGTCCTGTGCTGGTATATCTCCAAGGTGTCTTCAGACATCAAGCATTTAAGGCAAATCCTAATGTTTTTTAATAGCACAGGGCATGAATGACTATGCACATAAGAGCATCTAAGAGTTAATTGTAAAAGTTGTTCGTCTCCGGCATTCTTAATATGTTATAATTTCCTAGCCTATTGGGCTTCTTGTATAGACCTCTGGACGATCGCTTCTTGCCTCGCAGTCGGTTCTCATACCATACCATACTCATACCAATTTGAAAAGGAAATCACTTGGGCAACGATCATCTTTGAAGAATGTTCAACAATTGGGAGGGAGTAATCCTGTTTCGTAAAGTTCGTTTCTATCATGTCAATGGTCAATTAAAATGAATGAAGTATGGATTGTTTCAACATTTTCCTGCTTACATTTATACAGAGGCCAAGATTTGCAGAAGAAATCCAAATCAATCAAGTTTTATCTCAACATTCTTAGGTTACTTGGAAAGATAATAAAAAGAAATAAAATTTTCGTTCAATTCTGAATATATCAATGAAGCCTGCCTAAAGGAAGCATCATGACTGAGAAAGGCCATATTTAATGCTTTCATAACCCAATCGTGAGTTTCTTTTATCTTGATGATTATAAGATCTCTGACCTTAGAGGTCAATTAAGTTAAGTATGGATCTGTAAGAGTTGCTTCAGACGTTCTTTATTAATTCAATAAATTTCAAGCCGACAAGATGACTCATTGGAAATTGAGGGCTTGTTTTGCAGTTTGGGCTAATTGTGCATCGGTTGAGTGCACTCTGAATTATTAAATTTGACAACAGACAAACATATTCATAAATCATACAATACTCTTGTTGTGATCCGTATTAATTTACCGAAAATTGGTTGAATTATTACGTTAGGAAGAATATTATTAGTGCAGATACTGGAGATTGTTTTAGGAGGCTTCATGTAGTCTGACTCACATCCGAATAGTTATCACAAAGTTCATACAATCATGATTAAATGAAATATAAATAGAAATCCTTTCGAATTCGTAAGTCCTAGACCTGTTTCTACAGAAGATAAATCTCACGCTTCAATAAGATACTTCCCAAGCTATAATCAAATGTTTTCTACCGCCTTCCCCAACCAAAGTACGCTTAAAGTCTACAGCACAACATCACGTAAGCCACATCAATATTGACTTGAGATACTGATTGAAAAAATAATAATTATAGTTTTCCATATATGTAAAAACTACATCCATACATGATTGTAATTTTCTCGTCGACCAACCTCACGTTACTTGGAGGATTGTGGTACAACAAGAATGTGTTCGTTTTAATGATTACCTTTTCCAGCTACTACATATGAGTGTATGTGATGATGAGATTATCTGTTTATGTACTTAAATGTATTCTATATATATATAGCATATGGTTTCAGTAAGCAGCTATGTCTTGAATGCAAGTAGACGCACTCAATCTTATGCTTCTTAAGGAAACATCTAATGTTAGTCATGTTTATGTTAGCTTGTTGTACGTTGAGTTCGTTGCAACAGATAATAAATAATTAATGAATCGAAGAACGGTATTTGAACGTGCAAAGTGCTCGTTTTTTCAATTGTGACAACGTATAACTAATACTCCATATATTATAAACGACTTGAAATGGTGAGCAGTATTGCCGAGGCAGATTTTGTAGTAGAAAAGATATAGGCAATCTTGAAAGTCAGGCTAACATTTGCAAAGCCTGCGCAATTGCAGCATCGCGACTCCGGACAAAGCGTTCATCTATCCTAAATGCAAACAAGTTTTACCTCGCTCTCTAAATTCTCTCATTTGCTTCGGTTTTTGGTCTCTATCTCTAACCATGATTTCAAATTGTCATCTTCTCCTTTTATTTTGGCCCTTTCGTCTCGATCGAGTTCACCACTTTTCCCGGTTGTAAGTTTAGAGGGTTAAGAAGTTTTCAAACCACTGTTCTTCGTGTTAAACCATCTCTGTTCTTCAAGCTGTTTCCCACCGGGTTGGAGGGTCTAGCGAATTTTCTCTCTCTATATGCATATCGATCACTTTACAGTCGCTTGCATATCATTTGGGACATGCTATCGAATGTTATTTCATAAAAAATCAGGGTGAAATGATCCTTCCAGCTCTTCCGCTGTTCGTCATCGTAGGTGAGAAGTCTACCATAACATCTCTCACAGGACCTGCAAACGTTTTCGTGATGTGATATACGATGTTGAAGTCATTGTTACTTACCAAAGCTTCTGCAGCCTATTTTACGCTTATAATACTTTATCAAGTCAAATCTAAAAATCTTCTTAACATTGTCCTCAGGATCATGCAATCTCATCACGTGTCCGAGTTGTCAGATAACTCAACACGATCACAGCGTTAACTTTAGGAACCATCTGCTGAACTGCGTGTAGTTGGTCATTGAAAGCTTTTTCCTACGCTATATTGGAAATCTCCCTTGGTACGTAGCACTGTACAATTGTGTCGCTCCTCCAGGTAATGAGAGCAGCAACTGAGCAACAATCCGAGATCGGATTCACGTCTATTATCATTAGGCTGACCAGAGTACAAAGTCACAGGAGGAGAAGTGCTCTCCGGATTTCCGTCGTCTAACTTGGGCTCGGTTGCGAAAATTCTACCGATGTCGCGATACGTTTTTCAATCAATCTAATCCGCGATAATTTTAACATTTCGACGGACCGCTCCTTTTTTTTCTACATTAGAAGCATTATACTATCTTGTCAATCAGTTGGTGTATTTCGTAATAACGTGTCGTAAGCTGTAACCGCATAGGTCATGCTGCTTTACCTGGTTTTAGCCGCTTGACTGCCACTTTAATTTCCATGTCGTTGATAAGTAGGATTACTACAAATATCTTGAATACTCAAGTTTTCGCTTTTGGTAAGTGGATAAATTCTGGCGCCAACATGAGTATCTCGCTTACCATTAGGCTCTTTCTAGTGTGCTGCACGAATAACAGAGATTGTTTTCCTTGCTTCATAATTGGCATTCTTATAGATAGCCAATTGCCCGGCGTGTTATTATCGAAGAACTTGTAATAGAGACGTTTCTTTTCACGAGCCTTAATTGGGGCATAGTTGTCACTGCTTCTAGGTGTGGATATGTAAGTTTGTGCTCGATGTCTTGAGCCGAAAAGAAAAGCGGGGTAATTGCCTAGCTGGTGCGTTCTTTCATTTTTTTTCTTCACCAAAAGTAGCTATGTCTAATATTTAATCGAATTTACTCAAAAATATCCATTAGCAGCGCCTCTTGACCTTTCCGACCGTTCGCTATTTCGAAACTCTCTCTGATCTCTGATGTATAGTAATGAGTGAATATTTCATTAGCCACGGTGACCCAGGGCAAAATCTACTATTGCTTCAAAGTTCTCAAAAATATTCATTTGTACCCCATTGTGAAAGATCTCTCTTCATTTTTGGTTTACAATTCAAAATTTGTATGAAATTGCCTTTGTATGTTTGACGGTCGAGAGCCATGCAATTTATCTATCTTTACGTTCGTCCTACTAACGGCAGGAGTGCGCGATCAGAGATCCTTTTTGAAGCACATCTGGATACTCGCTTAAAGGTTTCCTAGCCTTCAGCAGTTATTGGCAAAGTTGTATTTGTGTCCATATAGTTGCCTTCAAGTGCCTTACATTTGTAGTGCGAAACTTGCAAGCCTTCCAAATACACATCGGTTTCCGCGATGAATCTATATCCCCAGGACCTTCTCCTTCGCCATGTTGGCTGTTTTTTTTATTTCGCCGTTTAGTTTGTCCAATAAAGCTGCATAATATTCTCCGGTAACTGTTCGCTCTTTCTGCAGGATCTCCATCGAAGATTATGCCATGTACATCTCAATAAATGAAGGCCACCATTTGGTTTTTGGTCGCTTGGGTGGCTCGTTAGGCATTGTGGAAATGTCATGGAACCTCGCACATAAACTATTTGAATTCAATCTTGCTCATTTTCTTATGGCACCACCTATTGAAGAATCCTCGGACATTTCAGCCCATATACTAGATCGATGCTCTGGAAAAGATGTTCTAAATCGCCTTTAGAACTTCGTGCCCTACAAGATGCAGCAAAAAGACATTACCGCCGTGATGGAACTGTCCAATCAGGAATCCATACAAGGACTGTGTGCAGAGGCAGAAAATGGGACATCGGGATTGCCAGGAAGCGGTTGTTCTGAATTTTTGTCACACTATAGAAAGCATCAGCAAATCTGCGAGAGTGGAAAGATTCTGGCAGTGAAACATATGAGCCATGATATAAGTGTGAGGGTTCCTGAACGGAGTCTTCTGATAGTCGCATTTCCCCGCCAGCCCCCGTCAAATTAGTTGCGTTATAAACAGCTTCTCCGCAAATAAATCTCCGGACCCAGCCGTCACAATACCAGTTCTGTTCCTGCAAGCAAGGGTTGTGCCGTATCGCACTTCTGAAGAGATGTGACCGAACTATACCGAAAGCGAACAGGCACGGCCATGAGTCCACGAAAGAATTTCGCCCCATCAGTCCTTTTGTGTTGAAAACCCTACAACATAACCATTTGAGAGCGGCCGTGAAGAAGTTGCCTTTCTCCAAATCACAGCGCGCCTACCTCGAAGGCAAATCCACAAAAGCCGCTCTTCACGAAAGAATTAGCATGATTGAATGATCGTTACACTACACGCAGTATATCTTTTCTGCCTTCCTGGATGTGGAGGAAGCATTCAATAGCGTTAGTACTAAAGCCGTTAAGAAAGCTCTAACTAGAGTGGGCTTGGAGAGGTACTTTATGCAATAAATAGTATCCTGCTATGCACCACGATAATCCAAACTGATCTGGCAGGTATCCACTTGACCAGAACTATGCATAGACGGTGCTGTGGTTGGTAATAATGGATGAAATTCCACGAATACTGGATAGCTATCGGATGAAGGTGGTAGTTCATACTGAAGACTTGGTGGTATTGGTGTCAGTGATGTTTCTCTTTGTTATGAGTGAAATTATGGAGGCCAGGTTGGGAAAGGTATGCCTGTGGGCTGGAAGATGCGGATTAGATCCAGCCAAAACGGGGGTGATGCTATTTACCACCAATACAATGGTACTGGAACTCCACTTTCCGCGTTTAAATGGACAAATATTGACACTTTCCACTAATGTGAAGGTTCTGGGTGTGACTATAGATCCTAAGTTAAATTAGAGACTGAAATTCTACGCCTAGAGGAGGACCCTCATAAGGAAATCGGGTCTCAGACCGAGGATAGCTCTTTAAATGTATACAGCCGAGTTCCGGGTCCCATCCCAACATATGGTTCTTTCGTTTGATATCCATCGCTGAGCACGTGTTACTGGGGATCTGCGATCATGTCTGACGGATATCCTCACTGTACTCCTACACTTCCTCCCAATAACGTCCACATAGAAAACGTTGCTGTCAGACTAAGTGGATCCAGATATTGCCCTACGGCCATATTAACATCCTAAACGAAGTACCTCGGGAACTCGGGGCATTTCCAATGAACTGACATACATCACATACAATCGGACCTTCAAGAAGAATTTTGTTGTTTGTTTCCCAACCAGCGTAGAGTGGAAGTGGAAGCATTCTTTATTATCGAGTTAAAGACGGGCTGTGGAATCGATGTAGTAGTATTCTCATATACGCACAATGTAGCCGAGCCGTACGGTTTTCCGGGGTTCACTAGGGGCTGGCTCTGATGATTTGAGCTGACTAAATTCTGTTTCCCTTTCCCTTCCTACAGGCTAACTCTTAAGTTTTGACACATCAAAACGATGTACAACAATGCTAATTGGACTACTCGGGTCAGTGGCCGACCCGAGTAGTCCAATTGCTGCCAGGCGAATGTTTTTCTAACGGTCCTCTCGAAACTTTTCTTAGCAACGCAGCCTGCCTTCAGATATGTGTAAGAATTTTGTAGTGATTAAGTCAACTATCTTTCTAAGACCTGCATCATGACAACGCCTGAACGATCTCAAGTTTGTCTATCTATTGCCAAGAAGAATCTTCCTCGATTCACTTGAGTACTTGCCTCATAATGAGAATTGCGAGACGGCGAAGTAAATTCCTTATTTCATCTAATATGATACAGGGTTTAAACTTTCAAACATTTTTGAACATCATTAACAACATATAAGGATTTTATTTATTACTTCCCTCAGTATTTATTAATGGAGTCACCCAAACAAATAAAATCTAAATTATTTATTCAAGTCACTCTGCTTCCTCAGCCCCGTCCACTTCAACATCCATTTTGTTCTAGTTTATAAGCGATAACAATTTAGTTCACTTGTATTTATGCCTGTGTGTTCACAGGATTCCTTGGAGTGAAACGCAGCCAATTTCTTAGCATGAACTCTCCCAACGAAAGAACAACAAAACACATTACGAAAGAAATCTCACCCCGGTAACAGCAAAAAATACGGAAAATTCTGTTTATTTTTCTAGCGGGCACTTAAGAGTCATGTCATCGCTTTATATATTTCAGGCGGAGCATTCAAAGTCTAGAGTGTGGTAAAAGGATAATGTCCAAGAGGATTCCTGTTTATAGAAATAAGGACAATCATTCCGGATAAAATGTCGTTGGTTGTTGACTTTGTACGGTTTTTTCTTGACTGTTTGGTGTCTGTTTTTTTCCCCTGGTTGTTCACAAAAAGAAAGTTGGTAAAGTGGCTCTTCACATTTCTATTTTTTATGGAGTTCTTATACATGAACATACGTATATGTAAACATACATATAATGAAACATTTGCACATAACTATGCTGAGTAAAAAAAGCGAATGAAACAAATGATCCGAAAATCAATAGTTCAACTCATAAAAGATGTAATTTGATTCAGAAAATGGACCATTTCCATGGAATGTAAAAGGAAGATCCTCTCTTTTAAGAGGCTATAATTTCGGGATATTTATGTTTGGAAGATAAACTGGATTTGAATTGCTTCATTGGTTTAATGTTGTCCCTTTTAGTGACTGGTTGGGAGTGCTTTTTTTAAAATTCCTATTTTATTACACACATTAGAAATTAGAACCCCAAAAGGTCACGACCGTGGGAATGTGATGTCACAACTTTTATTCGAGCTTTCCTTGGCTCATTGAAATATAATACTTTGGTAGTTTATCGGGTTTCATTTGCACTGAAATACTATATATTCCTCTATAAAAAATAATTGAGAAAGTTAATCTTTGAGTTATAAAATTACCTAGAAATATACGTCGTTCCATTTCTCATCCCTACGCTCCAAATGATATTGCATAAGATGCCGGCTCTT
Source organism: Hermetia illucens (assembly GCF_905115235.1). Classification (NCBI taxonomy): domain Eukaryota; kingdom Metazoa; phylum Arthropoda; class Insecta; order Diptera; family Stratiomyidae; genus Hermetia; species Hermetia illucens. The sequence goes on along the minus strand of NC_051851.1, from coordinate 66,196,203 downwards.
CTGCATAAATAATCGGCCACGGCCAGTTAACTTGCGTTGCAACTTACCAGAGCCCTCTTTGCGCAAAGTCTAATTTACCACATAAGACATACTCTCTGCGAACATGCAAAATAAGCAGCGGAGGTATGAACGTTTAAGATAACGATCCTCATAAAATGGCAACCTATCGCATGAACAACTTCAATTTAAATAGAAAATACCATTGGCAAAGTTAATTGTGAGATCATAGAAAACGTATGATGTATATTTGTAATGATACTTGCGAGAGTTTGTTAGGAGGGTTGCCATTTAAAGGATATGGGTCATTACTTGAAGATTACTTTGAAGGTGAAGGTTCTAGAAAATTTCAAAAGATAATTATTAGTTGAACCTGTTTCATGGCAGGAAAGTTGGAAAGCTCTTCTTCTATTGACTTAGTTTAAAAAGCGGTTTATTATTGAAACTATATATACAAATTCAACGTGGACCCTTCAATCACCATGAGGACATGTTACGACTTCATTTCGATTATCGAGTATCCCTCAATATTTAATAAGGTCCTTTTCTGGGCAATATGTACAACTGCTTATACTCAGCAGACACCTCGCCCCTTTGTCGAGTGGTAAGATGGCAGGGAAACTCCTTTACGATAATTAACTATAGGTATAATAGCGGATTAAATATTAGGCCCTATAGACAAGTAGACAGACACCGAAGAGATCGAGACCTTTTCCAGGTGGGGTGGTCAAAGTTCTATGCGTTGAGGTCCACTTTGCACTAAAATCATCTCCTCCCTGTCCACGAATTAATGTTGGATTTGAGGACATTATGCGAAAACTGACGGAATTTTTTATATATAATGTTCTTCATTAGCAGACATTCCTTATTCAAGAAAGTGAAGTTGGCTTTTTCCACAAAATTTCTCTGCAGGCTATCATGACTCTCTGTCTCTCCTGCATTGTCTACCGGCCTGTGGACATCATTTAGTAGGTCAGCTTAGATTTCTTAGTGGTTTCCGAGGAATTGTTGAACAATTTCGTGAATACAGTTTACTTACACTTTATTCATCTTCGGCAGTCTTGGACCTCCCTCCTTTGACTGCAGACAAAGTGGCAGCCTTCGACTACTTCTTCTTTTCAACATAACATATATATATGGGCGGTAAATCTGGTCAACGGCTATTCTTAGAGTGAAAACATCAATTTATACTAACTATCGAGCACGGAGCGCCGAAAACGCCTGCTAAACTAGTAGTAGCAACTACCAAACCCTAACTCTATCTCCCCTTAGTGATCGGTGAGAGTTCTTCCTCTTCTAAACGGAAAACTCCAAATAGGAAAGAATGAAGGCGCTTTTGATGTCGAGAAAAACCATACTAAGTTGGGGCTTGGTTCGATATTGACGACCCTAACTATACAGAGTGAAAACAGCTGACACCATTATGGGGATACGTAGTAATAGTAGACTAAATTGCTGGTTTTGTAAGCTAGTCGGAGCATAATTTCAAGGTGCACTGTTGTTGTTGCAAGAGCTGTGAATCCAATAGAGAAGAGTTTTCCTTATTTCTGTGGTTATCAACAGTTCTCCCCCAGATATTCATCAATAGCTAACTAGTTGCACCGGATATTGCTAAAGATTTGGAGTTCCTTAGATCCCAATTCATAATGATGGAAGCATTTAATTGTATTCAAACTGGACTGACTCTAAGGGCGGACGTGAGGTTTTCTTTATAACTATATATTGCTGACTATTCCAGAAACTTGCGCAAATTCTATTCTAACTAAATGTTCGCCCAACTCTTATACGATTTTCGTGTTCTTGCTAATTTGTCGCTACTGCGAGTTGTGTGTGTGATTTTCGTCACACTGTCCACCGTCTAAACTTGTTGGTTCGAAATAAGTGCTTGATGATATCATTGAGTTCTTAATTTCTTCACACAACGGTGGTTTGATATGCTGGATGGGGATTTCAAAGTCTCGGGACTGCATCCAGATCATGCCTTTGATAGAACAAAATGGCACAATCGACCACGACGAGCCAACCACACTTGCAAACGGGAAAAAGGCTAAAGAAGAAGATTTGGGTGTGAATTCTTACTCAACATTAATTGTTCTCCGTGGGATCAACATTGTTAAATCGCAAGTCGAATCTTGCGATCTCCTGTCACTAGGATGTTCACTGATGAATTTTTGGTCGCATTTCTGCATATCCTTAAGTCGCTATTATCCAGGGTAACAGAATTGCTGTTTGATCTTTTTTATAGTATTGGTGATATTCAGGAGTCGACCACTTGTTTTTTGGTTCTAAAATTAAGTCCTATATTTTGTCAACGGTTTAACTTCGAATAAGTCTATGAATTCATTTTGAGGCCCTCTCTCTTGCCGTTCCGTTGCCCTTGACTGCAAATGAACATCAACTTAATTTCTCCCTGTTCTCGACTTCTCAACTTTCTATTTGAATGTCCAGGTATCCGACTTCAAAATAGAATTAGAATAGAACTGGATCGATATCGCTTTTTCTTTCCTTCTTCCTATTTTTGCTATTACGATTTGGTTATTTTTTGTATTTTATCCTTTTGTGGTTTTCCAGCATCATTGACCCTTTCCTACATTGTTAGCATCGAAGATGGTAATATATCTTTATTTGCATTGGTTGACGTTCCAATTGTTGTTTGCGGGTTGCAGGTTTTGATGGTTGATGTAAGCTTCTCCTGGAAATTATGGCCCTCAATGATAACATCTCACGATCCCAAAACTTCCCGAAGTCTTTTCTGTAGTTCTCTCTCTATTCTAAGGACAATGCAGTTAACTAATTTTTAATTTCCCGAACTTTTCCATCTTGGCCTAAATAATTCAACTTTTCGGTTTTTGGGCATAAAATTAGACCAGCCAGAGATGGTACTCTGAGTCTTATTCACTCGACAAAGATCATTTGAACGAATCTATACTTCATCACCCCTGGCTTCTTTATCGATCATGTCCTGCGAAATTTTTTTGTAGTGAAATTTTTGACTTATGACAACTTGATTTTATTCAAACTTGGCAATATCTTGCTTTCTATTACCCTATATTATTGCACAATGTGTGGGATAAACTTAAAGGGGGTTTTCAGTCAAATTTCTGAAAATATTACTATTATCGATGGTATTAGGACGTATCACGGATTAATTTCTAGCCCTAGTATTCCCCTCATTAATGACTTCTGTCAAAACTAAAACTAAAGCTCCAGAAAATATTAATTGAAGCCTTTCATTTAATACGCCATATATCTATATTTACCGACATTTTTTTAAAAATTGCCACTCTAACTGCACAAGGTTCTTTCACAAAGATCTTCGCCTGTCGGCAGAAGTTCAAATTTCTTCATTTCGCTGTGTGAATCCTTGCAATTTTACCCTTCAGAAACCATATGATCGGCGTGCATCAGAGTTGCCTGATGTTTGCCAAGGAATTTGAAGATGACCGTATAGTTGGCCGCCTTTCCACGGGTAATTGGTGTCAAGTCCATATGTACCGTTAGCTGCTTTCCGTTGCACCTCCAAATGAACGGAGGATAGAGTACCGCGATCGATGTAGTACTCACTGTTACATTAATACTTTGGCAACTGGGCCTCTGAATTTGCGTCACCAGCTTCTTGCTGTTAGCAAAGTTTAATCTCGGCCACCAGATGGTGCATGTATACATCAAAGTGGGTTTTGTTATGGATGTATACAATCAAGCCAACGGATTTGCAGGATTTGTTATATTGTTCCTGAATATGGTAATTGCACGCCAACTTGGAGTTGAAATGTATGTAAATATTCAACTCTAGCATTCACCGTGACTCCGTTGCGAGGCACCCACTGTGTATCATATGCAGAGTTGCATTCAAGCAGCCTACAAGCTTGCAGAAAAATAATTGCGACTAGATCCTCCGTAAATGACATTTATATTTTCCAGGAGTCATAGCCAGGTGTCCATAACCAGTAGCCAGCTCTCTTTGTGGGTAAGCTCTAAGACATTCACCCTCAATGGAGTTCTGCGCGACCATTATGTGAATCTTCCTCCACACTAGCATGTGAACTCCAACTGATTAACAGCGGATCGATTATCGATTGTGTCGTGCCATGTCACAAATCGCCGCTCAAGAGGCATAATTGACGTCTCCTTCGATGTTAATGAACGCGCTTAACGCGTATCCTTTAGTGGACATCGCATTCTCAATTTTCGCCGTGAGCTCACAAAGTGCTGTCTGCGTGGATTGGCCTTCCTTGTAGGCATATTGGCTACAGTGAAGTGGCCACTAGGAATGTATGTATTCCTTATAGACTTTTCAGTTCTTTTAGGGAAAAGGAAGTTAGACTGATTGGTCGGAAGCTTTTTGCGTCCGTATGCGTCCTTCACATCATGACAGTTAATTGGAATATAAGCGTTTGTCATTCGGAGTCGCAGACTTGTATAGATGGAACGAGTTAAATACCCACTTTACTCGTTCCAGTGATTCTACTTTGCATGCCAGAGTCTGATTTTGTAGTTGAGGGCTGTATGTGCCTGTCAGTTCTGAGCAGCAGCAGCACTTGAAGCAAATGTTTTGCCGTTTCTTCATCGCTTTTTGTGTAATTCTCACTTTGTAAACATGGACAATCCAGCTGTTGGCTACGTTCTTTGACAAGGATCCGCTTCAGGCTCGTTATCCCGAGAGAGTTTGTTTCTTCTCAGAAGCGTTTTCATGATGATCGCTTTGCCGACCTCGTGCTCTTCTTTAGAACTTTCTGAGCCTCGTTGTATTGATTCCATCCATTGGCTGAATCAGACTTGAGGACTCGGTGGAAGGGCACCCTTATCGTTCTCTTCTGTTTCGCCAAAGTGGAGTTCCACTATGGTATTTTCTCTTGAATGGACAGCTCTATTCGAAGGGTTCTCCCATGCTAGCTATGATAATCTGGGTTGTTTTCTCAATTCCAGCAATGGATACGATGCGTCTCCCAGGGATCGTAACTTGGGCGGGCAGTTCTATTTTCTAGATCGTCTAACCTTGCGTGGATTTCGAAATGGTTGGAGGTGGATCCATGCCCATTACGAAATCAATGCGCCTATCATTGGAGAGCGTAATATCGTTTGATACTCTCCACTCTCCGACAAAAGCCGCAATCTCAATGGATGCCAATGTGATGTCGATGACTTCTTACCTTGGCTTCAGATGAAGACCGTTGACGCTTTGATTTGCTCCTAGCTGTTTGCTTTCCGAAGATAGGTGCTTTCCCGTGCTGACAGAAGGGGACTGCTGAGTCGATCATCCGGTAAGGACTGGGTCCCAATTGGATTGGTTCACATTGGAATTATTGGAGAATTTGAGTCTAAACGCAGGTTCACCGTCGATAAGATCAGGATTGCCCCTTCACTCACTGTTGGATCGTCATAATCGAAGTTTAATTTTTGCATTTGTTTTATTTTGTATTTTGAGTTTTTAATTTTATCACGGCCACGGCCTTTGCTTTGCAAGGGAAAATGAGTCGATCTCGACAGAGCTCCTTTTTTTCAAAAACAAGGCTAGTTGAAATTGGGGGTCGCTTGGTACCCAGAGTTCACGACGCACGGCCACATTTTAACCCCTGTGACCCTTCAGCCCTGAGCACGGTAGTCACACCTTGACTTGGGGTTTTGATTACCGCTTAGCTTCGGTGTCACCTCTCTCTTTTAACAAGACATTCTTTATTTTCATTTGTATCATGTTCATCATCCATTTCTAATATAATTAGTTTAATATACCAGATCATTAAAATCATGAGTATTTCAATTATATAATTGGTAATTCAATATTTTACTTTTCTATTTTCAGGTAAGTGAAAACGCTAAATGTTGAAATATGCATTCATGTGATAAGTACAGAGTAAACAATATTTTCAAACATATTCACCCGAAAAGGTCAATAATTAATGCATTTAGTGACGCATGATAAGCTGGGTTTGGAGAGCAATTTGGACTTATTTATTTATATCTAAAGTCCATATCCACCATCATATCAGTGAGCATTTCAAGCAGAAATATAAACACCGCTAAATAAACAGATAATAATGAATGAATATTGCATCTTTATCTACCTTTCAACAATGCTTGTATTGCGGTATTTATCGCATTTTATCTAGACAAAATTCATTGTTGGTCAACGCAAGCGATATAAATGTGCCATCTATCACACTCGATGCCTGCATTAAGGTTCATTTTATCAGTGTTTAAACATAAATACTTCCGCCCTCCCTCTCATAACACTGCAATTAATTAGTCATTGCAAGCAATAAATTATCAAGGTTCGCTATGCGTCCTCACTCGTAGGCTATATGGATACGCCCAGGCATCATACAAATTTCTTTTCTCATTGTTCTGACTTTGTGATCATAAGGTTCTCAGGCAATAACAATAAATTACGGAAATTTGACTTTTATGCAAGCGGCCACATAAGGGAAAGAAGAAAAAGTTATGCTATAATTTCTTGTAAGGGTATAGAGACAACATGCTATGAAACGGCGATATACATGATTTAACTACGTAAGTGCTCCACACAATACAGTGCCTGAACGTAGAGGAATTTCTTCCATTGTACTTGGATGCAATTGATCAAATGGTCATGTCAATGATGGATGGCAACGTGAAGTCAAGTTTTGAAATCTACTCTCTGCTTGCTTCTGATTTCCTTCAAAGGCGTACATGCACATATCCATAATACATATTTCTCCATGAATTCATCTTTCCATCGAATATGCTTCAAAATCAGATATGGTCAGGTAGCAACCACCTCCTGGACGTACAAGCATCGCTTTGACAAGTTTTTATCTACCGGGAATAATCGCGATAAACCGAGTTTATCTTCTACGGATTAACCCAGAAGCACGTTTAATGCTGCAACGCGAAGAAGCAGTGAAAATTTTCCTTGAAAATGATTTTGCAATAAAGATAATAGCATTCCTAAAATGATTTATGTTAAGTCCCATCAAAGCTATGCTCATTTCGTGTTGCAGCCGTGTTAAAATGAGGATTTAATTGAAGCAATTTCCTTTTTATGACGTCTCCAGATGACTTCAGAAGATGGAGCTCAGTTTCCAGAAGATGCAAGGTCATTGCACAATGCAGACTGAAAGAGAAGCTTATTTCTTGTGTCTTCCTTGCCTGCAGTCTGGATCATTAAATGCAATTTAAGTTAATAGCAATCGAAGAAGAGTTGATCAATACTGTTTTTAAGAATGTGATATGAAAACAGTTTTGCGAAAGATAGAACGTAATATCTAGATAGGGACCGAGAAACAAGCATTGCACCGAAACCAAGCCAAAGGTGGTATGAAGTCAAATAATTTTTTCCTAATTACATTGAACAAGTCTTTCTGTGGTTGTTAGAAATGTAAAAGGAAAATCAAATTAATTTTCTATTCGGTTTTCTTCATATGTGACGTGAGTATCTGGGGGTGGTTCACCAAGATATGTAAATTTCAATGAGTTTCAGTAGTTTGTTCTCGGAGCTCTGTCTCTCCAATTCAAATGGATTATCAGTTCGCCTATGACAGTGGAATATATTAAAAAAAAGTCGCACCTGATATCACCAAATTTAATTCGGAGATTGAAATGAATAACATCGTTTCACATTCTTCTGCAAAAAGATGTAGAAACTTCTTAGATATAGTGATATGAGGTATCAAATTTAAGATCTTGTTAAAGGCATTATGAAACAAATGTTGTGTTAAATATATAGTTTATATAGTTTTCAATATTGTTTGGCATCAATTGTGCAACTGACTTTTCATACATCATCGCTTTCGGGAGCCCATATTTCCAGTTCTGTTCCAACACTAGCAAATGTTTACAAACTAAAATTTTATGGATTGCGAACGGTGTCATTCGAGCGCAAAAATGTAGAACCCCGATCCCATCAACTAATTTTCACTTTCTTCATGCACTATCACTTCCTAAAGTATTTTGGAAAAAAATCGGACAGACAAGCAGTGTAAAAAGTGTAAGCGAAAACGCGCTCTCGGCTCTGGTCGCCCTTATTAAGCCTTGGAACATTCGTCTACTGCACCACGAGCAGCAAGTCAATGTGAATACAGCCTTTCGCGGTGCAACCACGTGGAGATTGCCCTCGACCGCTTGGTATAATATAATGCAGGGTCAGCATTCATACCAGCAACTAAGGGATAGGACTCCACACTTAAGTTCATAAGTAGCTCTGCCTGCGATATGGCACGACCACTATGAAACTCTCACAAAGAGGGCAATCACAAATAACGGACCAGAGAATATATCCCCAGAAATGTTCTTGGAACATATGCTCTCAGAGGACCATTCCTGTTCCTATGGTACCAGATAACCTTCGGTGAGGTTTCGTAGCACTAGCCACTCTCCTCGGGTACGTGTTGTTGACACTCCTCAACGGGTTGATTGGAATACCATTATTAGACCAAGAAAAGGGGGAAAACGTGTTCAACGTGCAAAAACGATTGAAATAACGGTAGATTTTTCAAATTCTGCCATTTATTTTGTTAGACCAATTTTTATAAACGGTGTTTAATTGTCAATTTAGGGATCTTACACTTGACCATACGAAAAGGCATTGCCCTATGACCTGATTACTGGCAAAATGATACACTACCTCCTCCGATTTGCCATCGCCCACACCACTCACAATTCGTACAGAGATTCCCCTTATCAGAGGCGAAAACCTGAAACTAAAAAGAATTGAGATGCTCTCGAAAGCTATAGGCATTTTCGTTTTTTAATAAAAACTGTTTTCTGGTCAATAATAATTTCTGCAACGTGGGAAGTTGATGCTGAAATCGTATCTCTCGGTGAAGAACGAAATAAACGAACTGATTGAGTTCACATGAATTCGGTATATTGCCGACGACGCTAACAGATCCTGCGAAACGTTCAGCGGTGTATACGTGCTACCATAGCCGCGTATCCTATTTGAATAATTTATTTCATCTTCTTCAAAATAACATCCCTCTAAAGCAACACCCGTGTGCCAGCGTTTCACCCACCCCTCCATGCACTGCTTATAGGTCACCAAAGGGATGCCTCATAGCTCTCTCGTCACATTTTGGTTGGGTTGTGGCGTGTCCCCGTAGCGCCACTCGAACGATCGTTGACTTGTCTCCATGTGAAACATCTCATCACCAATAATTATGTGTTTCATCAAGGCTGGGTGCTTATTCGCTTCAGAAAAATTATTGTTTTTGGACGAACTTCGGGTCTTTTAGGACGGTCCGGAATGCGACACGTTTCATACACAAAATTTGCAACATTTTGAATGCATCAACACACGAAACAAACGAAATTATTTGCCCAATGAAATTAAAATTTGAAAACAAGTCGGGAAACCGGAAGCTCAGCGCTTCAGGTATGAAAGGTTTTGTGTATTTCCTTTATAAAGAAATTTGAGTGTGCATTCGTTCCATTAGCATGTAGCACGTAAAATATGCATATATTCTGTGAAAATTTCCACTTTCAAGTAATATTTACATTCATAGTCTTGAATTTGCAGAGAAGTGACAGTTTTGACCTAGTATAACTTTGTTAGTAATTCTTTGATTTTCACTAAATTTGGCAGGATTATGCTCTATGCTGTAGCCTACATTGCTGCAAAATTTTGTGATTCTAGAGTGAACTTAAGGGGGGTTTTCCTGTCAATTACTAAAAATTCTAGTAATGTACTATTATTAATTTTATTTTAACAGGTATCGGTATGGAGGGTATTTCGTAGCCTAGGCACCATATAGTGGCAGCCCCCTCATTTTTTTCAGATTTTTCGGTTGGGTAGTTCCTGAGAATGGGTTCGTTAAAGAAATGACCACTTTCAACCCCTCGCACTCCCTACCTTTTCAACAAATGTCAAAACTAAGACCGGCTTCGAGAAGTACTAACCGACACCTTTAATTTGATACCAATTTGATACCAATTTGACTATATTTGATGAAAAAAAATTTACACCCCCCTTTTGCATGTATGGGGACCCCCCCTTAAATTCGACGTAAAAGAATGTAACTCACTATATGCGTTCCCACCTTTCTACCAAATTTGGTGCCAATCGCTATGTGTGACGGACAGCCAGACAGACAGTAAACCGATTTAAATAAGGTTTTGTGTTTACACAAAACTTTAAAAAGTAAAAAGTCGACTGATGTAAAGAGACACCAGGGGATACTAATGATGCTTCGGCATGTTGACCTATATTTCCACTTAGAAAAAAACGAAAATAGCCGCTTCTGTCATGCGTACTTCGTTTAAATTAAAAATTTCCGATACTTTTTGATCACTGGGTATTTTGAATGTGAATCTGAAGCAGCATTGAACGGCAATACGCGGAGAGGAAGGTGAACTATGAGTTACTAGCTCCCCAAATCCAAGAAATTCGCGCTCTCGAGAGGGTGGTTGTAATTCTATGAGAATTACATTGTCAGCTATAGGTATTGTATCTAAATCCCTTGTGGCTTCCCTAGATGTCCTGGGGCTCTTGAATGGTTTGGTTCAAACTATGCATTCGATATTGCCGAGGGCACTTGGTAGATTTTCCCACTAGTGCTAGGTAGAATCCAGCATCATCTAAAAAGCAAGTTAAACCTAGCCTTTGAAGTCCTTAAGAACACTTAATTTTATAGACAGGCGAGTTGGTTACTATTGCGCCTGCGCGGGATTATTATCCTTATTTAATCGAGGTTTCCATCCACAACTAAGTCCATTGATATTCGACATTCACCCTACTATACAAACCTTTTTTTTCAATTTCAACTTTGGGTCCTTAGATGACTTCCATTGAGAGGATTGGAACTTTTACCACTTTACTCATATACCGGTGACATGCCGACTGGATAATTGTTGACTTCATTCAGCAATTCTTGAGTGCAATCTAGAGACGGCGAATTGAGCCGTATCTTCGGTAGAGCGATGGTGTACACCAGCAGGCCAAGAAATTGTTGAAAATAACGAACTGAACGATCTTGACGTGTGATCCGAACATCTGGAACTTTTGATTGTGCAGGTCCAGATCGGACACCAGTTGTCGCGCCATATTCATGATGGAGATCGAATAGTTATTAGGTAGTCTGGTAAGCTAACGCGAGTTAAGAAACAATAAGTATAGAAACAAGCGGATGTAAGTGAAAATGTATTTATAAAAAAAATGTATAGTTATATCTTCCATGGTCAAACAATTAATATAATGATTCCTTATATATCAATTCAGGGCTTACAAGCGTATTTTAGAGTCTCAAAGCTAGTGTTTACTTTACAGATGCTGCCTATTTCAATTCGTCGTACCTCATTTTGTGGCTCCGTAAACATCTTCTATTCATTGTTGATGAGTTCTTTGACCTTGAGATCGCTTCTCAATCGCATTTGAATGTCACATAATTAATTTATTATAATGTCAAATAAATTAATTATTTGCGATTGAGAAGTGACCTGTCTCTGCAGCGATTTGGTGTCCGGTATAAGCAGTTTTTCACAACCATTTGACTAATAGAAGGATGATAGTCTGATTTAACTTTTCTACCTGGTCATTACTTTCTGGAACTCCTGCCGTGATTTTGATATGTTCCTCTCTATAATATTCTTTCAATACGGTAGAAGCGAAAGTATTTCTCTCTCTGCTGCTGCGATGTGTAAAACAAAACCTTATTAAAATCGACTTGCGGTAGTAGGGCAACGTCCGATGAGTTGCCTCTGCCCTGGACGAAACCCCAAGTGAATATATTTTGCAATTTGGGTGCTTGCCCAAGGATGAGGGTTCCGGAGACCACAACCAAGAAACCATTGAGTGGATGGCGGACTTCGAAATCCCTCGATTCCTAAATAAAATTTTTATTAAAATCGGTTTATTGTCTGTCAGTCTATCTTTTTTTGGCGAGGGGAATCCATCATGGATACGCATCTAGAATCGAGGATGCACATGCCAGACTTTTACTGACTAAAACTTCCCATATTTTCTCCACACTCTCTCCGCGGGACCATCGTTCTGGTATTGCTTCGCGAAGTTGTTCAGTTTATTACCTGTTCATGGAATAGCTGCTTCTGCTTTATGTGGTGTTAATTGTATTAGCTTGACTTCTATTCCTCCGTTCAGCCTCTACTGCTTTTAGCCGTTGGTGCATCCGTTTCACCACTCCAACTACTGCATTCCACGCCGTATCCGATTTCACTATATAGCTAATGAGATTTTCCACCGTTAACGGGGACCCCAGCTCATTCTCGAGGTTTCTCCTTTGGCGTTCGAATCTTCGGCAGACGAAGAAAACATGTTTTGCATCTTCTACTGCGCCTCCACATGTAGGACAATCTGGCGATTCATCTAAACTGAACCTATAGAGGTACTTTCTGTATCCACCATGTCTGTCTCTCTGTCTGTCTGTTTGTCACACCTATTTTTCTCGGAGACGGTTATAACGATTGTCTCGATTAGTACTTTCCGAAGCCGGTCTTAGTTTTAACATTTGTTGGGAAGGTGGGGAGTGCGGGTGGTCGATAGTGATAATTTCTTTGACGGACCCATCCTCAGAAACTGCCAAACCGAAAAATCTGGAAAAAATCAGGAAGCTGCCACTATATGGTGCCTATATTCCGCAATACCCTTCATACCGACATCTGCTCAAATAAGACTTATAATAATATATTCCCATAATTTTGAGTAATTCGCTGCAGAACCCCCCTTAAGTTCATCCTAGCACTATGACAATGTTGGCCAATTCTACCAAATTTGGTGGAAATCGCACTATTACTAACAAAGTTACAATAAGTCAAAGTTGTCGCTTCTTTACAAATTCAAAACTTTGATTGTCAATATCACTGGAAAATGGATATTCTCACATAATATATGCGTCGTACTTTATACAATTTATCATATACATATACAACTAAGGACCTTTATCAGAATTTTAATATACTTCATTACCCCGCTGTATAAAATAGACTTATTTATTAAGCCGCCACAATAGCCTAACCCCTTAAAAGCTTGTCTGCCGATGAAGACTTCCGATATCAAAGGACGAATATATTGATGAAATATTTTGACTGACGTTACCATTGGTAAACTTTCCGTTGTAGTCTTCGGTTGTCACATTTCATGTATATATTCCCATAATAGATACGTTTTAGGTGTTCATTTAGGTAATCTCTCACCATTTTTTTGATGAATGGTTTATTAACTTTGGCTAACCGTTAAAATTCCCCATTTTCCTACTTATCAAATATTAAGATATTATTTCAATAAAAACCTTGGGTTCATTAAAACAATTACTGAACCAATAAACTTGTCAGGTACCATTTTGCTACTCACTACATCACATTAACCTGGTTTACTCTTACTCATCGCATATACACGTTCATTTGGAGATGGTTTACATCATCAGACTTGATTCAATGACTTTATGATCCAATAAAATTGCAACGCGATCCAATGAACTTCCTTTAATCCCCATTGGGAATCGTAAAATGTTTTTCTTTTCTTATTAGAAACTACGACGATTTATTACTTCGAGATAGTTTCAAGTACAGAACTAAGCCGCGCCAATTGTGCTACAAGAATATCCATACATTCCTGTAATCACCATAAAATGTTATATAATCTATGTATGTTTGCTTAATCTATTTGAATCTTAGATTGTGTAGTAGTGAAAGATGAGTGAAATAGTCAATTTCAGTATTTTATAAACAAATATGTTGAATTCTTATTTTGGGCTTCTTGTTGTTGCTGCCAGTTCCTGGGGAATATTAGTTACTGTATGTACTTAAGGAGACCTATTTTTATCTTAATCTTTGAATTGGCATCGGATACCTAACGGTAATAAGCAAATACATCAAAACTATGAGAGGGCGTCTCCTTGTTGAACACCGACAGAGACACGAAGCGGTTTTGATACACCCGCCACACTTCGAACTTTACTTTTCGGAATGTGGTAGAGCGATTTACCTCAGCGTATTGGTTTTTCTATCCCGGTTCCCATGGTACCAGTATACTCCTGGTAAGGTTTCGTGACTATTGCCACTTCAGATGAGTCTCCGTGCAGACTCGGGTCCGATCGCCCTAATTAGGCATTTGGAGCATCCTGGCCGGCAAGCCAATGTGATACAGTATCTCCCGGTGCCACCACTATGGAGGTTCTCCTCGGCCACTTGGTTTTGGTTCGGCCGACAGGGTTGCCGCCCCGTCTTCCTCCCCGCGCATCTCTGAGCACCAATGTCGCTGACAGGTGGAATTGCTTCAATCGTCGGCAGTGCTTGTGAAAGTGGAGGACGAGGAATTTCTTCAGTTCAAATCTATTCGTCGCGGCTGGGCGGTTGATAAGCAAAGTACCGTTCTTATCATTAACGCAACAGAAGTGATCGATATCCTGTGCGCGTTCATTTCGACTTTTGGCAAGTCGATACAGATCTCTCTCGCCATCCCGAGTGTCCAGTATTTCGCCGCGCGATTTTGGTTTTACTGTCCCCACTATAAAATGTAGGGAAATGAGACAATCATTTGATGGACTATGTATTCACAAGTACAAGTGTCAAAACTCATTGCGTGCTCCAAACCCTTTTCCTCTGTGGTCCCTGTTGCCGTTTACCTTTTCACTCACATGACTATGAAGGTCGCCTGCAATGATGATACAGCCATCAGCAGGCAGTTGCAGGTCTTTGTATTGAGGAGTTGCCAGAATGTATCTTTCTCAGCATCAGGTAGACCTGTCTGTGGTGCGTATGCGATGAAAAGGTGAATAGTGCGATCCGCTGATATAATAATGAGCTTCATCAACCGGTCATCGGTTAGTTCTACTTCTTTAATGGCATCACGGAAATCCTTTGAGATGGCAATACCAACACCGTATTGAGTGTCTGGACTACCAAAATAGAGAAATTTATAACCATTTTTAGGGCGTCCGCATTTTATGTCGCAACTTTTGGCACTGGATTATCAGGTTTCAGGGCAGATATCAAGGCGCCTTTTCCAATTGGCTCTTGCGAGTTCAAATATTTACCGTGCAGACACGTATTTATTTTGCTTGGACTAATTACTTACGTCCTGACGCCGAACCCTTGTCCATTTCTCGACAGGAACGGGGCCCGTCCTGCCGCGTCGACTGAGCAGAACTTCTTCGAGGCTTATGGTCACTAAACACGATCATTTTGTTTTTAACGACATTGATCGGCTTATCACCAAGAGAGCAGGTAGAATTTAGCATGGTGGAATAACCCCAGCTATACTATCTCTCTCGTGGCTCTATTTTTGCTTTACTGAGGGTAGTACAAAGTACGGTTCCTTAAAATCTCCCCCTTTAACTTTGCGTGGGACCAGCATACTATATTTATATGGCGGAGTGCTCTCTAGATAGGACTATTTGTACGAAATTTTTCACGTGTTAATTAAACCCCTTTCAGCTTTGATGAATGTCAGAACATATAAGAAGGCCGTGGTGTTCCGAGCTTCAGCAACAACACTTCAAATCCCCTCTGATAATCAAGTGAAAGTTCACAATGGAGCGATGCGCAACAAAGTCCTTCGCAGCACATCGAAGAAAGAAATAACTGTTATAATAACAACCGTTATTAGATATCCTGGAGATGATGCCTCGACAACTGTCCTTTCCAACCACCTGAAAATTATTTGGCCCCAGCCACAATAAGCTATCGGCCTATTCTGACGATATTGATATAATAGAGAGAAAAATTCAAGGTGTACAAACTGCCTTGCACCAGGTCGGCAACGGTAGCAATGATCTTGACAAACCTCATGCATTCCCCGGAGATTTGGGTAGTTAGCATGAAATATTGCGTTGATCGCAAGTTTCCCCAGTCGCGTCAAAGCGGTGACGCTACTAAACTAAACTTTACTTTATCTTACTCCTCTTTTGTTCTAAAATCGATAAATATGTCAACAACTGGTTGACTGCGTACTTGCGTCGTAGCGAAAGAACAAGATAACTTCATGAAGCATCCATCTATTACTTCCAACCTTCTCGACTCTACCAATTTAATTGTTAAATATCTTAATTAACGACAAACGGTTTCTTTAAAATCTCGACGTGTTACTCGCTCCAATCATGCAAAAAAAAATTATTTACTTTCTCCCCGCTCTGACGAAAATACGTAATTCAGTTCTTATCTTATGTATATTTTTTCTTTTTAAAATATGGAAATATTGTATTATTAAATTTATTTGAGCAGTTATCGTAATGGAATGTATTTTGAGGCTTAGATTTCACTTTGTCACAACTATGTTCTTCATCGCGTATGCCGCTCATGGTTTAAGTCAATCTTCCTTTCTTCTCAATAAAAGTGTGTTTACTAAAAATATAAGAGCATTCTCTCTCTGATTTATCATTTTATTAATTTTTCCCCTCGCCAAAGTAGTAAGGTGTGTATAGTAAATCCAAGGAGACTGTATACAGGTTCAATTCCCAGCGCATTGTTCGAAATTTTATTTTGCAGAAAAATCACTGCGCATCTTTGACCGTCGACGGTAATTGCGGGAGACCTCTTCCGCACTTCAAAGATACAGTGACATTCCGTGGGTTTGCCACTGGATTTGTTCCTCCTGTATGCAGCCTTCTTGAGTAAGTCGTTCATTCAATAGTGCGCTTAATATGCACTTAATCTTAATGGAATGGATGATCCGCCGGTCATCAAATTCTGTGACGAAGATGATAAACTCCAACATTCTACGCTCTAATCTTCATAGGCTCGTGATATCCTCAACGACATCCTAGCTCCCTGAGTAAGGAAATTATGCGATATTATCCATTAGAAAAATCCGCAATTATTTTGTAACCAACCGAATATATTTTCGTGGAGATGATAATGTTAACGTGATCATATCAACCTTGAAGAAAACATTATTTTAATATATTCCTAAAGAAATTCGTAAATACCATATCTCTTTAATAAATCTTCAACTTTTAACTATTTTCTTGAAACATTGCAGTATTTCAACTCCGCACTTTACACTAACATGCCATTAATTCCAAGAACATTTGCTTACTACATATATGTCTTGAGTCATCCCGTTCCAATTAAAATTTCTTTGCTTTCTCAAATTACGCCATTGTTTCATGCCTTTGTTTGTTCCTTTTATCTTACAGTTTTCACTATACTCGGCAATTTGTTTATGTATTGTGATATGCGTTAAAGCTATGATTTATACTGCGTACATATGTAGCCATAAACTCGCAATGTACACCTACATTCAGAATAAATTAAGAAATGAGGTTGTTTCATGAATTTACTTCAAAGACGGAAAGAAAAATTGTACTAAGAGAGGTATTAAATTACTTGTTCTTATTTGTAATTGTCTTACTTTTTCATCTTTTTTAATTTGCAATGCAGAACGATTGAAAATTATTTCCTTTTTAGCGAAATTCATGCACATATGGTCTGTAGCTAAGCCGTTAATCATTTTCACTTAATGGAACTAGAAAACTAAAGCAATCAAGATAATATTTTTGATTGATTATAAGAGATTATATTTTTGAGATTGACAAAACGCAAAGCCATAATAGTCTTCTGAAAATCGAAACAAGACTACGTTCTACTCTATACGATACTATTGCCGCGACATATCTTCTTATTTTCTTGCTTCAGATGTATTTTGTGTATAACAAAACCTTATTAAAGGGGTTTACTATTTGTCTGGCTGTTCGCCTATTTGTCGGTTTGCCTTTTTTATAGGCGGGTAAAAGTCTTCAAAAGACACTGGCCTGGACACATCAGTGACTGGATTTTTTCCCCACTAAAACCACCCCAATTGTTTCTGCCTCGGGGAATTGTCATTAGGTATTATATCATGGGGTGAAGGTAGCTTACTTTACCTAGGTCGTTTCTCTTCTCTGTGCGACGTTCGTAACCGCACCTTGCTGACCTCTTCCATTTTTCGCTGTTTACCGTGGATCATTGCGACCATGGAGTTGATCGCCTCCTGGTCATCCTGGCATGCTAGCATTCCGCGGATAAAATTTTCAGATGATAACAAACCTGGAGTTCTCTCTAAGTTCGTTATTTCTTCCGCGAACCTCAGGCATTGGATGAACGTGTGATCTGGGTGTTTCGTGACTCCATCCCAGCTCGGACAATCAAGTGCGGTGTGCGATTCAAACCTGTGCATGTACTAACGATATCCTTCATGGACGGTGAGAAACTGGGTAAGATTATAATTGATTCCTCATGTTTTCTCTCCAGCCACTTCCCGATGGGATCTGTAGATCCAGCGACCCTTTTTTGTGTGATTTCATCACTGTTACCATCTATTTACAGATCCCTCCTTTTTTACTTTCTCCGCGTGGGACAGCGGAAAGATGGACCTGTGTTTGCTGAAGACCGCTTCCATCTTTTCTTCCGCAAATGCCAGCCTGTCGCTCTCTAATCAGCACTGATTGCTTCACATGAGTACATCTCAGCATCTTCAAGATGCTTCGTGATCGCAATCAGTGCCATAGCATGATATTCCACAGTCGTGGCTGCAGTACTCCTTGGATCCATTATCATGATCACACCAGAGCGTCCGTGCTTGGCGAGATAGGTGAAAACACTAATCGTTGCCAGGTACCTTCCGGCTCCAATTGGCCGAGTAGACTGCATTCTTCACGTGTAGAGTCATCACCATGCAATGTTTGCTAGTATTACACTTATCATGAATTATTTCCTCGGCCAAACCAGTAGGCAATTTGATGACACCAATGGTTGACCTGCAGGTTTGCCAGCCTTACGTAGTAGTACCAACTTTTGCCACTTTCATGGAAGGGAATACATGACGACATGCACGCTTCAAACAACTCAGCGAATATGTCTGGTCAGAATTTCATGGTGGGCTTCCGGGCTCAGGTCAGAATTCCTTTCGGGTCCAGAACATTGTTGTCACTTATTGTACTGCAGATCTCCAACAGCGCGTGTGTGTTTACTACAAGAATTGCCGCTACATTGAAAGATATCTGAAATTTTCAGCGCCCCTCTCTTTCTGGAAGAATAACCTGTAGATTATTTTCAATAAGAGGTTTATGAGCCGTCCCATGATAATTCTACATTCTGTATTGTCGCTCCTCCACGGCTTCACATGCGCTTTGGAATAGAGCTCCTTAAAACATTCCTGCTTGCTACGCTGAATGTCGAGCTTGAGGGTTCTGCGTGCTAACATATATGCATGCTGGTTTCGCATCTGATATATCCTACCTATAGTTCCTTGAGCCGTACCTCGGTGGCAGGCTGATCGAAGGTTGATCAATTCACTATTCCACCAGTAGTCAGGTCTTCTACTGGAGAATGTGCATCTTTTAGGCATGGAGGCATTAAATTCCATAGCGATGCATTGTGTGTGGGCCGTCAGAGTTAGTAGGTTGATCTAGCCACACTTCCATGAAGGTCTGCTTGTCCGATACTTTTGTAGATGAGGCCTGATACCTTCTCAATAAGTTAGGGGACAGTTGGTCCCAGAAATACTACATTTGTATTTATTTTACCAAACTATTAGCCCATATAGGAAATGATGTTCTAAATTATGTTTTTTTAATTAATCCTACCTGTTCTTCAAGTCTATATTTTTGCCCTGGTTATTGGTATAAAAAAACTTTTGCTGCATCTGAGATACTCTATACATGGGCGGGAAACTATATCATCGTGCTTAACGAAATCGTTATGACTAAAATGGAATCTACGAAGATGTGAAAAAGATCAAAGTTATCTCCTTAATACCTGTTCAATTAATACTATCTAGACTATTGTACATCGCGCTCTCCAAGGCTCAGCTTGATACTCTTCTAAGAACACAGGAGGACGAGGCTCCAATCTATATTTCTAACACCGTAAGATGTCACCTTTTTCACATTGCAAAGTGTCATTTTTCTTGGCTCCAGAAGTCTGTCAACGATTTTTTAAAGTAGAGATGTCAGCATATGATGACACTGGTGAATGCGACGCATCTTCACTGAATGAAAAATGAACTCCATGAACCACCGATTAGCATTGAATTTAAGGTCAAACCGGACTTCGATATATTGGCAACTATGTATATGACGCCTTGAGGATGACTTTGAAATATTTATTAGAGACTGAAGTCGTTATCTTTACTTTTAAGACCTGGTGAAGTTACCAATGCAAAGTTCTACTGCAGAGGATTTGACCTTATGTATAAAAAATTGAGTGCCTTACAACCGGGTCAATAGGGGTTAACAAAGGATGGATTCAAAATTTTCGGGGGGAACGATATATTGCAAGTAAAACTCCCTTACCAAAAAGTACTTCATGAGAATCATGTTATAGTTCTCTCTTTCAGTCAAGACATGAAATTTGAGGTGAAGGTAGAAAGTGGCATAAGAAACAAATAAATGTTATATAGCGCCGATGTGCGCCCCCCCCCCTTCCGGGTTGAATATTTTTTTTCGAAAGAACCACAGAAATCGATTAAATAGTCACTTCAAAGCAAAAAATTTTAGTGAGAATTGTTCGTACAAATAGTAGTTTTCGCGTTATTCATGTTCAAAGATGTCCTTTTTTCATCGAAAAAAATTTACGCTTTTCAACGGTTTTTTTTGTAAATAACTCGAAAACCACGCATTTCATGTCGATATGATCCTAAAAAATATAGCATATTAGATAGCAAATGAAATGAATCTTTTTATTTTTTTGTTGATTCAATGTGGTATAGCTCGTCAAACGTAAATTCGTAATGTCTAAAAAAAAAAATAAAAAGTAGCTTTCAGTGGAAATTGATCTAAAGCTCCACCAAACCACCAAATTTTCAAAATTTATTGCATTTATATGCATTAGTTCCTCAAGGGATTCGGCTTACTTTCAATTTATGTGAGAAAACCACGAATTTCATGAAGTTCATTCCAAATGATGAGCTTAAGTTTAATTAAGAGCATAAAACCTTCATGAGGAAATCAGTACTGACCCCGTGCTTGCCAGCTCTCGGAGTAGAACTACTCACCGATATCGAGACGCAGATGTGATACAACGCTGATGCAAAAACAACCCGAACGTATCAAATGACATTCCTCCATACATTATATAAGTAAGAACGTGACAGCGGCTATGGCCTTGAAGTACTCACCATTAGTAGCACATTAAACAAAACTTAGAATATACCTGTCAAATTTGAAGTCTAAATTTGTACTCAATTGCTCAGCGTATCAGCAAAGAGTACCATACATTGCCTTGCATAAAGATTGTAGAATCTCCAATTGATTCCATTCATTGTTTAGATGTCAGAAGACCATCATTTAAGACTTTTAAATATTGTTGCCAGTTCTTGCTGCCTTCCATAAAGTGCAAGGGTCCAGGAGTTTTGTTTACTACCACTCCCCAAACCAACACTGAGGGAGGGTGTTTAGCAGTTTTTTGAACGCAGAAGGGTAGTACCTTTCCCTCATCGTCGTCGAACGGAAACAAACTGGTCTGCCAATACCTTCAAACTGGATCCGTCAGTCGACAGGAGCTAAAATACCAAAATTAGTTGCAGCAAGTTTTTATAATAGCGAATACTTTAAAATTACTTTCCATTCAAGTCCTACCATTTCCGAGTGAACTGCAGTGAATGTTTTGTACTACTCTGTGAAATTCAAATGGATCTTTTTCATCGTCTTTGATGAATTTTAGCTTTTTTTGTGGGACAATATCATTTTAGATCAGTTTCAGCACATAGACGCAATGTTCGAATTGACAGAAAGACCCCACTAGTCTCCAAATTTTTTTGGACTTCTAGAAGTTGCTTTGCAATCCTCCAACAATTTTCGAACCACAATCCAGTCTATTTTCTCCGCGATTTTACTTTTGCCCTTACTGTTCGACTATAGACTCGGTTGGTCGCTCTCTCCTCCATGGATATTTTCAGCATATTTAGAAACTTCACTCACACTTACCTCTTCTAATCGAACAATTTCTCGATAATATGCCGTTTACGATGAATGGGATCAAGAATGATATCTTTCTTGCTGCTGGAATATTAGCTTTTCTACCCCTACTATCGATTACATGATTTTACCACAACTTTCGGCGTAAAGCAAAACATAACGGTACTTTTTCTAGTGTCAGTAGGGAGTACAGACGTGGGCAAATAATAAGAAGCTGATATGTATTAAAAAATATACATATCATAAAACTAAATACACTAAATTTCATAGCTGCATTGAAATCAGCTGTGTTTATAATACGCTGCCACTGGGCTGTACATGACATTGAAACATGTCTGTCTCTCGTTCACTCCTTTGTGGAGTATTGGACAGTCAGTTTTGCATAAGACTATGCTTCATTACTTCAACTTTTAGGGATATGGAATTGTTGGACCTCGGCGCAAAACCGGGATGTCTGGAGTTCCTTATTAAGGCAGGCCTAGACCGGATACCGGTTATTGCGCCGTTGATGATGATGATGATGCTTTATTATCATCATACTTAATGTCGTGCAAGTGATAAGCCTACAGCGACGTGACAACACAAATAACGATGAAGACCGGGATACAAACCCAGGGTAAGGAGATCGAGAGGCTGATACTCAACCATTTCGACATTGAACACAAACAAAACGCATTTACACAAAACCATCACACGGGATATCCAACGTCCTACGCCCTACACATTGCTTTATGCAGATGATGTTTTCCTAGCATCTGGTAGCAAAAATGATCTCGAGCAACTTGTAGTCCGAATAGCTGAGTGGTTAGAGCACAAGGCTGTCGTACGGAAGGTCGCGGTTCAAATCTCGCTGGTGGCAGTGGGATTTGTATCGTGATTTGACGTCGGACACCAGTCGACTCAGCTGTGAATGAGTACCTGAGTCCAATCAGGGTAATAATCTCGGGCGAGCGCAATGCTGACCACATTGCCTCCTGCAGTCTACTGTAGTGTACCGTTACGGTCTTGAATGAAGTGCTCTAACACACTTCAAGGCCCTGATCCAATATGGATTGTTGTGCCAACGATTATTATTATTATTAACTTGTCCAAAAATGGAATGATCGCCTCATCCAACACGGTCTCAGATTGAATCTAAACAAAACTGAATTTTTGACGACCGATCCCCATGAAATAGACACAATCACTGTCAGCGACAGTGATCTGCCCAGAACTGACCGATTTAAATACCTCGGATCAACGCTATCAGCCAATGGAGAACAGCGTTATGAAATTGCTTCAAGCATTAACGCGACCTGGATGAAATCTAAAATTTACCGCAATGTCATCCGTCCTGTCGCTCTCTATGGTTCTGAGTGTTGGCCAACTATAAAAGACAATGAACGGCGTCTTGCGGTAATGGGGATGAAGATGTTCGGTTGGACTAGCGGCGTCACACGTTTTGATCACATCCGAAATGAGGATATCCGCGATCGTTATGGGGTTGCACCGATCGTGGAAAAGTAGCGAGAGAGGCATCTTCGATGGTATGGTCATGTAATTCGTGCTAACGTGAATTCACTTGCCAAGATTGGTCTGAACATCGAAGTCGATGGTAAACGACAAAAAGGCAGGCCAAAACAACGGTGCTTGGTACGCTGGATGGGAATTTAAAAGCCGCGAGATTGCATTCAGATCAGGCATTCGATAGAGTCAAATAGCGAAACCGATCACGACGAGCCGACCCCGCTTGTGAACGGAAAAAAGGCTGAAGAAAAAGAAGAAGACAGAGTAGACAGATAACTTCTCTAATGAGAATGTGAAACCCCCTAACCAGAGCCTGGCGAAACCCTCCCCTACTTTTTCTTCTGTTTTTGTGGCACTATGACCGTGTGTATGTAATGTTCAGCCCCTGCTAACATTTTATTCAGCCTATGAGAACTTTACTTTTGGTACATATATTCTTCTTTCGACTCCAGCTTGGCTAAATCAGAATTAATTAACGAATTAAGTACCTACCTTGTTTATATTGAAGTATCCTTCTCATTTCCAATGCGCTATTTTATTCGAAGTAAACACATCGCCTACATGGAAGATAACAAATAACAGCTTCGTCCGACTTCGGAATCTTATTGTTATCAGCCTTATCGTAAAACAGATAAGTTTACAGCGTGCACCACCTATTCTCTAAATATTTTCTAGAAGCGTTTTCAAAAGAATGCTATAAAGTCTCGATAATATAGTTTAATGGCAGATTGTTTGCATTGTGCAAACTAAAACATGCAAACTTCTTCGAGACTTTATTTAGCCACAATGCGACGAGGATTTTGCATATCGCAGCCTAGCTATCTATCTACGAATCTATTCATACCTTTTCGCATTTGTCCGGTAACATACGGTCTATTAATGCGTATAGCTGGCACCGTAAATAGTTTTGTTTGCAAACTATTATAGCCTCAGCTATAATTTTTTGCCGTCTTCATTCAACAGATGAAGGAAGAGCTGGCGTCATGTACGGTACCCACATATGAGCACACACATAAGTATCTAAATAGGTCCCAGCATGAAAGCAAGTTCCTCAGACGAGACTGTCCGGACCTACATTATCTCAATATGCACATAATGTGTCGTTTATCTTTGAATTAATTCGATGAAAATGTTTTTAATCTTGTTGGCTGGAAAGATAACAGGCAAACACATAAGTTACGAAATAATGGATTAAAAGATCTTTATTTTAGACTAAAGATTTTTCCATTCCCCAAGTATTTTACAACATTGTAGGTATACTTACGTAGATTTATGTACATGGATTTTAGGGAAGAAAAGCTAGTATGAATTACACATTCGAAACGGAATTAAGAATTTGTGGTGAAAACGAGGAAAAAGGGATATTGGTACGGCAGGCAACTGATGCCTAGTGCCAAGCAATAAATAAACTCACGTTTGATATTTTGAAATCATAATGGAAGATATCGGCTCCAATAATGTGCTTTAATTAGTTTGTGTTTACGTCTATTAGGACTATGAAAATAGCTCGATTAAGAATCGAATGTTATTAATTTGAAAACCATAAGAAAGCTTTTAAACTTCTCATCCAAGATCTTGGGGATGGAACTTTGAACAACAAAAAACTGAAAAATTTTCTAATTTTCCAACAGTGGAACCATTGAAAGGAAATTCAACGGATTAGAAATGATTAATGTGGAAGGCGCTGATACGTATAAACAATTTTCTTACGAATCATCCGCGAAAATTGTGTATATAAAATGATCCGGCTGTGAATCAAGGAGTTGAATTTCATTTATGGAAAATCGCCCATTTCATCGTCTCTTGATTATAGCTTTCACACTAAAGCTGGAACATCAACAACGCCGACACGAATTCATAATGGAATTCAATTAGCTCCCACTGGGCCAACGAATGCCTTTGGCTTTTGATGATCTTTGCCTCTCCCATCCTTCTGGATATAAAATCTTCACTGTTAATCCATCCCGTACCTGGTGATGCAGTGCTAATAATAATTTATAGAAACAGGTTGACCATGCGTGAAGAATTATTCAAGCGTCAAACAGTTGCCCGAGACAGTGTGAATTATAGGAAATAGTCAATAATGGGTAATGGGTTGTGGTGCTGATGTTCACAACCAATTAGATTTAGAAAATGTGTTCGGAGGATGGAGGTACAAACGTAGGACTAGGTACCTTTAAGTGGGACAAGAGGATGGTGATAACAAAACATCCAATTTGGTATTTCGATGGTCCAACGAACCTTTTTCCACTTGATTTATTTCAGAGGAAAAATCGTTAGAGGGTTCAGGTTGATTTGTATGTGAAAAATCAATAGGTCGGTTGTTTGTGCCTTTGTCAGCAGCAAGGTGGGTTAGTAATGAATTATTAAACAAAGCGGTGAAATGGGCTAGTGATTTTTGAATAATTTGTGTGGTTAAAAATAAATTTGCTTTCCCTCGGTGTACGAAAATCAAATCTCGGGAAAAATGTCCAGAAATTAAAATTTCATAAATTGATTATGACAAATAATTTGTTTCCATGGATGGCTAATATTTTCATTGAAAGAATTGAAAGAAAAGCTGAAAGCAGCAAGCAGGACGTGCTTATGCAATAGATTTGTAGTTAGCCCCTCCATTCTCAAAAAAACCTTCGGCTCCTCTGTTATGGTACTCGTTTGCGATTCGCTGTCCATTTTGACCCTTAGAAGGCCTCTTTCCTCACTAAGCAGCAGGTCTATTTCCTTAGAAGTTCTGCGTTTCAGTCTCCACTATTTTGACATGTTCAATGTTTCGTTAGAAGGTTCCGTCCTGGTTCCTCCTTATGCATGCGTACTTCCATGATGCAGTTATTTTTCTTAACCACCTTTATCACGCTACTTGTATGTCGATGTCTTTCATTGTTTTACGTGGTGAAAAGTATAAGCCCTCGGATATAAACTTCGCGTATCCACATTATACATTTTCTCGGCGGTAAAGTTCACAACGCCTCCTTTTTCATCACGTTCTTGCTATAAGAATGTCTTAGGCAAAATTTTGAACCTAATACCCTTGACTGCGCTAGTATACATAACGCTGGTCAGGTTTAGGGGAAGCAGTCCCTTTCTTCGTTGCTCTCCCCTTCTTTTCGCTCCATGAGAAGTTTTAGGTTGTTTCTGTGTTTTTAAAAGCCTCTTCCGGCGTAAGGCTACCTTTGATTTGGCGCATGTATCATTTGGATTTTCATCATCATCATCAACGGCGCAACAACCGGTATCCGGTCTAGGCCTGCCTTAATAAGGAACTCCAGACATCCCGGTTTTGCGCCGAGGTCCACCAATTCGATATCCCTAAAAGCTGTCTGGCGTCCTGGCCCACGCCATCGCTCCATCTTAGGCAGGGTCTGCCTCGTCTTCTTTTCCTACCATAGATATTGCCCTTATAGACTTTCCGGGTGGGATCATCTTCATCCATACGGATTAAGTGACCCGCCCACCGTAACCTATTGAGCCGGATTTTATCCACAACCGGACGGTCATGGTATCGCTCATAGATTTCGTCATTGTGTAGGCTACGGAATCGTCCATCCTCATGTAGGGGGCCAAAAATTCTTCGGAGGATTCTTCTCTCGAACGCGGCCAAGAGTTCGCAATTTTTCTCGCTAAGAACCCAAGTTTCCGAGGAATACATGAGGACTGGCAAGATCATAGTCTTGTACAGTAAGAGCTTTGACCCTATGGTGAGACGTTTCGAGCGGAACAGTCTTTGTAAGCTGAAGTAGGCTCTGTTGGCTGACAACAACCGTGCGCGGATTTCATCATCGTAGTTGTTATCGGTTGTGATTTTCGACCCTAGATAGGAGAAATTGTCAACGGTCTCAAAGTTGTATTCCCCTATCCTTATTCTTGTTCGTGCTTGTGTTTGACCAGTGCGGTTTGATGTTGTTGATTGATTCGTCTTCGGTGCTGACGTTGCCACCATGTATTTTGTCTTGCCTTCATTGATGTGCAGCCCAAGATCTCGCGCCGCCTGCTCGATCTGGATGAAGGCAGTTTGAACGTCTCGGGTGGTTCTTCCCATGATGTCGATATCGTCAGCATAGGCCAGTAGTTGGGTGGACTTGAAGAGGATCGTACCTCTTGCATTCACCTCAGCATCACGGATCACCTTCTCGAGGGCCAGGTTAAAGAGGACGCATGATAGCGCATCCCCTTGTCGTAGACCGTTGTTGATGTCAAATGGTCTTGAGAGTGATCCTGCTGCTTTTATCTGGCCTCGCACATTGGTCAGGGTCAGCCTAGTCAGTCTTATTAATTTCGTCGGGATACCGAATTCCCTCATGGCCGTGTACAGTTTTACCCTGGCTATGCTATCATAGGCGGCTTTAAAGTCGATGAACAGATGGTGCAACTGTTGTCCATATTCCAACAGTTTTTCCATCGCCTGCCGCAGAGAGAAAATCTGATCTGTTGCTGATTTGCCTGGAGTGAAGCCTCTTTGGTATGGGCCAATGATGTTCTGGGCGTATGGGGCTATCCGGCCTAGCAAGATAGTGGAGAATATCTTATAGATGGTACTCAGCAACGTGATACCTCTATAATTGCTGCACTGTGTGATATCTCCCTTTTTATGTATGAGACAGATTATGCCTCGCTGCCAATCGTCAGGCATTGATTCGCTGTCCCATACCTTGAGCACAAGTTGATGAACCACTTGGTGTAACTGGTCGCCTCCATATTTAACCAATTCGGCTGTAATTCCATCGGCTCCTGGCGACTTATGATTTTTTAGCCGATGAATTGCACGGACTGTTTCTCCTAAACTTGGTGGTGGCAGTATTTGTCCGTCGTCTTCAGTTGGCGGGACCTCCAACTCGCCGATGTTCTGGTTGTTCAGTAGCTCATCAAAGTACTCAACCCATCGCTCTAATATGCCCGTTCTGTCGGAAATCAGATTTCCCTCTTTGTCTCGGCAGGATGAGCATCGAGGTGTATAAGGCTTCATCCTGCTGACTTGTTGGTAAAACTTCCGCGCCTGGTGCGGTTGCTCCCTGTACTTTTCTAGTTCACAGACTTGTTGGTTCTCCCAGGCCTCCTTTTTCCGTCTGTGAAGTCGCTTCTCCGCTCGACGGAGTTCGTGATAAGTCTCTGCGCGTGCCCGCGTTCTTTGAGAATGCAACATTACTCGGTATGCGGCATTCTTACGTTCCGTTGCTAGCTTACATTCATCGTCAAACCAGCCGTTCCGACTCCTTTTGCGGCTGGGGCCAAGTATATTTGTGGCCGTATCCATGATAACGTTCTTCAGGTGGTTGTAAAGATCATTAGTTGATGCTTCATCTCCAGGTCCTCTATTTACTGCGGTTATTGCGGCATGGTCAGGTTTAGGGGAAGCAGTCCCTTTCTTCGTTGCTCTCCCCTTCTTTTCGCTCCATGAGAAGTTTTAGGTTGTTTCTGTGTTTTTAAAAGCCTCTTCCGGCGTAAGGCTACCTTTGATTTGGCGCATGTATCATTTGGATTTTGCACCACCAAAACCTGTCACTTTTCTGATATCTAATATCCCTAAATCAGATGCGTTTTAATTATTGTCAGTTGAGAGTTTCGCCACGAGTCAATATTGAACTTGGCGCCACTGCTTGATTATCTAATTCTCCTTCATTTCGGATGGTGTATGACATGGAACTATGTTGTCACAATTATTCATTCATCATTATTGCGGAGATTTTGCTCCTCTTGATAAACCGGTTTATCTGCGGCAGTGGGTCTTGCTCTCTTGACGTTTAATATTTTTTTTGTTTTCTCGTTCGTACATTTTTGACCCCAGGTGTCAGTGAGGCTCTATGAGACGCGCTTACCCTGGATACGGTTTGCATATCATTCTAGTTTGGAAGTGGTGTTTTCTAATTCCGTAATCTAGATTCACGGGTTTCTGTTAGATTAAGACCATCTCATACAAGATGCGTTAACGGTCTTGATTTACAAGGGGCTAAGCCTCATCAAAAGCTACATTTACTTCAGTTTATCCTAAACTGGTATTGTTTAATCCATGTGAACCTTAAGAGACAAGTTTGCATGCAACAGGCAGGTGTAAAATTGTTTTCTTCGAACACAGCTATGTGAGGTGTCAAATAGAGGGTCCGTACTAATAATTTCTGAATCAGTTCTCAGTTTTGACACCAGTTGCAGAGGGAGAGGTGGGAAGGGAGTTAGAAAGAAGTCACCCCTTTACTTAATATCCCACACAATAACATTTGAAACAAACGTCTTCCTTAAAACTATGAGCCATAGCGATCTTTGCGTATAATTTCACTGTTTCACACTCAACAAATTTTGTAATAACAATTTTTATAATTTCCGAGTGAACACATGTAGTCTGCAGAGGAATTAAAAAATAGTCAGAACTTTAAAAAGTCTATAAAACTTTTATTTACCTTTTCTTATTGAGTCATCACTTTAATAGGAAGGGATAATTCGTTTATGGCTATGAGGTTGAAATAAAAGATGCAGGTTTTGTCACAGGGTGTACTAGTTCAGAAACGGATCTTTATGCAAACAAAGAATGTCTATGCCGATGAATGTTAATGTCCTCCCGAAATCCTGATTTCTATTTTGCTCGATTAAACAATTATGTCTTCTAATGGAAGAAATTGACTAGCGTTTGGCTGAGTTCTATCATCTTTCCGGGCCAGTGGCCATTTGCCCTTCACCTTAAATTTAAGCAGGAATCTGAGAACTCCTTGGTGATTTATCCCCTCGACATGTTCCGCCCGCTGGAGTTTTAGGATTTTGATATTAGCGACGGATTCTGGTTGGCCCCTCCCTCACTCCATCTAAAATTCTTCTGAAGATTTGGGGCTAGGAGCCAAATCGGAATCGGCCAAATTAAAGTTTTTTCATATTGTTAACCTTATTTTATACTAATTAATTACATTCAATTTATTATTACGAGAGGTTATGTCACTATTGGCCGATTTTTCGAAACCTACTTCCTATGTTCCTGCATGGTCCACAAATTATCTACAAACCTCTGGAGAGCGTAGTGGTTAAATACACTCAATCAGCGGTACAATTCTTTTGAGAATTTTTCGCCCGAATACGGCTAACGATTCGCAGGAATACATGAGGATTGGCAAAATCATTGCCTTGTGGTGCAGAAACTTCAATTCTATGGTGAGACGTTCCGCCCGGAATTATTTTTTATCATTCCGCAATATTCTCACAACGAGTTTCGTGGACAATATTTTTCGGTGATGCTCAGTTGGCATTTTCAAGTTTTCATAGAGTCTATGTATAAGGAATGAACAAAACTTAACTGCAATGCACTATGTACTAAGACAATGATTCTATTTATTTATAGTAAATGATGTTTTTAACATAATTTCTTTATTTTTTTATTTTCAGCTGAAAGTGACTTAGAAACATTCGTCCATATAAAAAATCATTTTAAATCTATACGTCCAGTTGATAAAGAACTATTTACACCGGAAACACGTTCCTCAAATCTTCGTCAATTGTACGAAGCGGCAGCTAAGACACCAATTTCCAGTATGCGTGAATTGGCTGAAATTACTGGCGAACAGGATACGGAATTGATTTGTACTCCTGTTCTTGGACAGAAATTCCGAAAGATGCGAAGTCGAATTGATGTTGAAATTGAAACAAGATTGGTAAGTTCTCTTTTATTGGATCAGTTAAAATATTATATTTTATCAGAAATGTGAAAAACAAATTTTGGGAATTGCGCCCACATTCGGGAGAATATCATAAAATCATTAATGCATTTTAATTTTTCGAAATACTTCTACCTTGAAAATACTCCTACTTTTCGCAATTTCAATATTAGTCAAAAATTACTGAACTTCATTCAATTGCCTGCAACTATTACCTCTAATTTTTTGAAGGGGGACCTAATTTAATTTGAATTCCAAATTAAAAATTACCTCACGCAAATTTGGTGGTTGAAAGTGTGAAGGGTCTCTAGTCTCTCAATTTCATTGCCCCGTGGTTTAAATCCCAGTCATGATGGATGTTCGCCCTTGTCTTCGTCCCATGTGGGCTTACCACATGCATAGAACTCAGTAGAAAAACTTCGAGGGAAATAACGGAGAGTCCTGTCCGATACTCCACAAAGAAATGAATTGACGACGTACGAGTTCCTAATGAAAGTACCCTACTTAAGAGAACGATATAATAATTGAGATGCTCAGCTTCACTATTATGAAAAAACAATAACACAAAATCCAAAAATTTTCGCTTTAATTCAGTTAGAGGCATCATTGGCCCCTCTTTTGGAGATTTTCGAGGCCATACTATTGATTATTTGAAACTGTCCTGAGTATTTGGGAATATTATATATGAGGGTTTCCAGCTCCTAGCTTTGCTGGCTATAATCAGCACGTGTGATTGCAGCAAAATGAAAACACTTGCCACACATCTAACGAGTAACTGCAAGTAGTTAAGGAAAAGGTTCCCGAAAAAGCAGATTCCTAAAAGGGGTACATCTCGTGGCTACCTAGGAGTACCGATTTGCCAAAAGCAGATTTCCTTTTATGGAAATATAAGTCTAGGCAGTTTTAAGCTAACGACGCTGCTTCTATTAAAAGCAAGAATTACAGGAAATATATCTGTTATTTCACGGGCTCTTTGTCGAAGTGTCTTCGAACATTTTCGACTCTGTTTAGAAAAATGCCAAAGACGAAACGATGATTATCTAGATTATATCTATATAAGGTAAATTCACGCCTATTTATTAGGTTCTATATGATTGATTTCATTATGGTATGGTATGGTCACGTAATTCGCACCAACTCACTTGCTAAGATTAGTCTGACCATCGAAGGCGATGGTAAGCGACTAAAAGGCATGGTGGCTTAATGTGCTAGATGAAAATTTGAAAGCTTCGCAACTGTATCCAGATCAGGCCTTTGATAGAACAAAATCAATGACATTGTCATCGGTCCCTAACGTCGCAGTGTTCGCTTCTACTAAACTTTCTAGAAGCCATGATGATTGCATTCAGGTCCATAAAGAAATCCAGGCCCAGGATAAAAATTACGCGCGCCCCTCTTGTTTTCCTTTATCTTTAACAATTTCGTTGTACTTATGTCTCGATATTTGGACCTCCTAAAAGATTATTGAGCCTAACAAGAATCACCTCCTTCTCCCGTCCTCTCTTTTGGCTTGATTAACTTCAGGACTGGCAGGATCGATCTAAATGAAGGCAGTTTGTACGTCTCGGGTCGTTCTTCCCATGATGTCGACATCGTCAGCATAGGTCAGTAGTTGGGTGGATTTAAAGAGGATCGTACCCCTCGCATTTACCTCAGCATCACGGATCACTTTCTCCAGGGCCAGGTTAAAGAGGACGCATGATAGGACGTCCCTTGTGGTAAACCGTTGTTGATGTCGAATGGTCTTGAGAGTAATCCTACTGCTTTTATCTAACCTCGCACGTTGGTCAGGGTCAGCCTAGTTAGTCTTATCAATTTTGTCGATGATCTGTTGCTGATTTGCCTGGAGTGAAACCTCTTTGGTATGGTCCAATAATATTGTGGGCGTACGGGGCTGTCCTAGCAAGATAGCGGAGAATATCTTATAGATGGTACTCAGCAACGTGATACCTCTATAATTGCTGAATTGCGTGATATCTCCTGCCAGTCGTCAGGCATTAATTGGCTGTCCCACACCTTGAGTACAAGTTGATGAATCACTTGGTGTAATTGGTCGCCTCCATATTTAACGAATTCGGCTGTAATTCCATCGGCTCCTGGCGACTTATGATTTTTAAGTCAATAAATTGCACGGATTGTTTCTTCTTTACTTGGTCGTGGCAGTATTTGTCCATCGTCTTCAGTTGGCGGGATCTCCAACTCGCCGAAGTTCTAGTTGTTCAGCAGTTCATCAAAGTACTCAACCCATCGCTCCAATATGCCCATTCTGTTGAAAATCAAATTTTCCTCTTTGTCTCGGCAGGATGAGTATCGAGGTGTATAAGGCTTCATCCTGCTGACTTGTTGGTAAAACTTGCGCGCCTGGTGGGCTGCTCCAGGGTCTCTGTTGACTGTGGTTATTGCGGCATCCATTTCCCTCTTATAGGTGTTGCGGAGGGCTGTGTTGTGGATGGCTTCAGTGTTAACTCTCACCTGATTGTCAGAGGGGATTCTAGGTGTTGTTGTTATTCGAGCTCGGAACACTATGCCAATGAGTTAATGGTCCGGGCCTATATTAGCTCCCATATATGTTCTGATACGCATCAAAGCTGGGAGGTGTCGGCGTTCAATCAGCACGTAGTCAATTTGGTTGAAAGTGGTCCCGTCTGGAGAGGACCACGTTGGTTTGTGGACCGCTTTCCACACAAACCAGGTACTTCCATCAACCATGTCGTGTGACACTGCAATTGAATAATCCTCAATCCGTTATCATTTGTATTTTGATGTAAGCTATGGGACGTACAACGTATCGCCTGAATACGGGCTCCTTCCCTTCTTGGCTGTTAAAATCCCCAAGTATGATTTTGATATCATATCTGGGACAGGCTTCGAGGGTTCGTTCTACTGCCTCGTAGAAGGTATCCTTTTCTGGCTCTGCAGTCTCCTCTGTAGGGGCGTGAACATTAATGAGGCTTATATTTCTAAACTTGCCTCGCAAGCGCAGAGTGCATAGCCGTTCGCTTATGTTTTCAAAGCCGATAACAGTAGGTTTGATTTTTGGGCTGACTAAAAAACCTACTCTGAGCACATGGTTTACTGGATGGCCGCTTTAACAACTCTTCTCCAGGAAACTGGTCCCTGTCCTACGCGTCTCCTGCAACGCTGTTACATCTGCCCACAATCAGAAATTAATACACCGTTAGTTCTGACTGAATTCAGGAATTGTTGATAATGGAAATTGAAACACTAAGCAGCAAAAATATGAAATGCTATTTGCAGATTGAAATATTAATAGTTGGTTGAGCCACTTTTTGCCGCTGCGAGAGCTTCAATTCTGCTCGGCTGCAATTGAGGATGATGGTTCCACACATGGTTTATTTTTTCTAGGAGCTGAAATATGGTTGTGATCACCTCTTTAGTCATTTCCCTCTTCAGTTGGGTTTATATTGGAGCTATTACTCGGCCAATCCAATAGTGAGGTATTCTGCACTCGCAAATATGAAAATGAATTCGGAAATCATTTTCTAAACTGGGGAATCAACCGAGTTTCTCATACTCATCTCGCCTTAAACAAAAATAATTATATGTAAGGTTAAATGTATATAATATCCCATGCAATTATCAATAATTTACAGTGCGTGTAATAAATTGGCCAGGGACTGTATATTTTAAATTGTTCTTAAGAATGGTACAAGCTCTTGGCTTTTCGCAAGAAGAATCTCAAATTACTTGCATATTTCCTCCTTGCAGCCCATGCATTTGCCCCGATATGCTCGGGGTTCTTGAGCCTTGCAATTGCTTCAGATACAGTTTCTACATGGTGGACTTTTATCTGGGCTATCTTAGTGCTGACCCTTGCCTCCATTATTGTAGGAGACTAATAATACCGTGCATTAATTTCCTGATCGAGTGAAAGTCGTAAATGTATAATGCATTATTCTAGCCGGTACCCTGCCTATTATTTGTTTTCGTTCCCATCACGAATTATTTCAGTGGGTATAATATGTTCATTAGTACTTCCTCATAAATTTCCTTGAATTTCGGTAATTATTTATTGGAAATTCGCGGCTCTAGTATAACTTTCAGAAGTGGCAAAACCTCTCGAAGCTAGCAAGTAATACACTCAAGCTTTTTGGATAATTATTAGACACGAATTGCTTAATATTTCGCGAATGAATTGCACAGTATCAATCGTCAAGACGGGTTTATCGAATCATTCATTTTGATATGTAGGTCCATTATATGATTCTTCGTATTCTCCATTATTATCTTGAAAACACTTTGAAAGGAAAAAGTTTGACGGTCCAATGTAAAAAGTGGTAAATGAAAATACTGAAGAGTCAAGTTATAACGTTGAGTCGTTAATATTATACTACATTGGCGTTTCCCATTGTGCCCAATAGAGTAATTATCTCAATTGTGCCGGACACGCAATTAAATCGAGTTGTCATGAGGAGACATGAATTTTGGCTAAACAGTCGAAACGAGAAGAGACACTTCTACTGATATTTAGCCAACCCATTAAGAAATCATTACTCGTTTTATTTCGCGGATTATGTCCTTTCAACATTACTTCCTGCCAAGTCAACATGGATCAATTTGCAATTTTTGATCCAAGCTAGATTGGATGGGAAACTCACTGACCAGTGAAGCCAACAAGCATTACTTCAGCAAATGCATGGTTTAAGGCGGAAATAATTTCTGCATTATCAAATTTTTTCCACAATAAGAATAAAAAATTGAATGAACAACAGCCCGAGGAACGCACCTTGTAGACCTTCTGTGTGAAACTTGTGAAGCAGCAATTTTTGTGGCATGAATATTGAAAAACTGACTTTGAAATAATGTACGTGGAGCCGGAATGTGTAAAATGTTGAATTGTGCAGCATATGTGTGAGAGCTAACTTTTGTTGCTGATGTCCAACTTGAAATGTCCAGGAAATGTACGAAATAAAAAATCGCTGCTTGTTCAGGAGAACATAATGGGGCCTTTGTTGCTGAGTTTTTGCAGCACTTGTATTCAAATTGTATGGAAGAATTGCAAGAATTATTAGGTTCAATGAAATAACCTTGTCATGGCCAAATTTTGGCTGGTGGGCTTGCTTGCTTTCGAGATTGGTACCATTGTGTTTCGTTTTGATGGAAATTCATGGTATGAATGAATAATGTTTGTGAAAAGCTGAGATGCTATTTTTAGTAATAGATGTGGAGTGGGTGCCGGTACCATTCACTTGAAATGAAATAAATCACATTTCTAATTAACTATATATGTTGCATGTTGTCTAAGTAATATCCAAGATGTAAATGACTATTTGTTTTGTTGAATCACATTCCCACACAACACATCTTTCTAATCTTTTCTCATATTTACAACTTTGTTACAGCCCGCGGCCGTTGAGGAGCTTCGGAAATGGACGTCAACAGAAGCACTGGGTGACATAACAGTCACGCCCGACTGTATATCCCGAGTCGGTCACAGTACCTCCATGATGAATAATTCAACATTTAGCAGTTCGAACATCAATGGACACGGCAATGTATCATCGGTGTCGCCGTCACGGAGCATACAATCCCAGCAACAACAATCACAACCAATTTCCACATTCATCCATTCGATTGACGTTCCGGACGATAACTCCACTGTGATAGGAGCAGCTCAGCTTAGCAGTAGCAGCACCAGCAACAACAACCGTATCGCTAACGAGGACGACGATCTTCCACTCGATCATCGGTTGCCATCCCCTGAGGAGCAATGCCAGATAATTGCAATGAAGTAAGATCTAATGTCTTTGGTTAAGGGGACTATTCAATAAAATATAGGAAATTGGAATCTAAATTGGAACTGTCCTATTGGATCAAAATTATTTATTACCCGCGGAATTTATTTGCATATCATATAATATCGACAAACTAAATATCTCTACCAAATAGTCGCACTAAAGTTCGAAAAAGTAAAAGTAATAAACTATCCTGATAATCACACTGCATCAATTAAAGAATTCTAATTCACCTTCTACGTATGGGAAAGAATCCAACTCGTGCGCATACTCTCCTTCTACCGTTCAATCTGGAATCTACGATATAGAAAATTTGATGCATCTAATTATTTCAACTTGATAAAAATATCCTATCAGCTTTTCCATAGTTCTGTCCCTCTACTGTTCCTAGGATACAATGTTTTTTTAGCGTTTCGATGAATGGTGCTTCAATTGCTTTCGCTGAACCCATAGGATCTTTTTCTTATTAAAGCAACTGAAGTGAATCGAAGATTTAGAAGACTTCAGAGCACCTAAATGAAGCTAGTGCTTTAAGTTCCAATACAAGTATCAAACATTCGTGGTTAAAAACTGTCAAGTCTGTTAATTGTATCGCTAAAGAATAAACCGCCACCATTCGCTTACTTTAATATCCAGTTACTATATATGGGAGTGTCATACCACTTGTCTTTCACGTAACTGCATGGAATACCTTGTTTTTATCCTTGTTGCTTTAAGAGGTTGTTAATATTATCATTATTTTGTTGAAGAAAAGTCGCAGTCGCGGTTATAGTGTACCTATTAATCATGGTATCTCAAGCAAGCCTATAACCGCCAGGAACTTTAGTATGTTCCCTACTTCCAGTTCCTTCAACTTTGCATCTGGTATTAAGTGTTCTCCCTGATGTCTCGACCTACTTTGCACAAGTGCCGGACACTGTCCCAAGACTTGTATAGAGGTTTCATTATACGCCGCACAAAACCTGTAGGCAGTGTCCATAGATATCTCTAGCTTGCCTAGGTGGTAGTTTAGCCGAAAGTGACCAGTGAGAATTCCCGCTATGGTTCGAAGGTTCTTGTTGGTTCGGTTTGAGCAATCCTTTGTGGGGTGCTCGTGTCCCACAATAAGCAACCTGGAATGCTCCATCCCTGGTAGGCCCGCCCAGTATAGTTCCCTCAACCGTACCTCTTGATTTCTTAATGTCATAGCCATGAAATCGTTTTCGATTCCACAGAAGGGTTCCGGCCCGTGTAAAGGCGTCCCTGCTCCATTCTTGGCTAATTCATCCACTGCCTCATTGTCTCCCAACCCAGCATGGCCCAGAGTATCCAAACTTTGTTGGGCGAGCCGAGTGTATATTCAGTCTCTCAAGGCATTCCCACAGCAGTTTTGAGTTCACCTGGTTGGACCTAAGTCCCTTGATCGTGAATCGTGTGAATAGCAATGTTCTGCCCCCTGTAGTTCCTTTGGAGATTAAAGGAGGCACATCTGTCTATGGCGTATATTTCCGGCTGGGATATGCTAGTGTATCTGCCCATTGACTCGAAGTACATTTTCCTTGGACAAATGACGTTCCCTCTGCTGTGAGGGATCAGTCAGTGTACCAAGTAATCAGTTGCTGGTTTGAGCCGTATGTCACAGCTACGCTCTCCCAGTTTGCCTTGGTACTCCAACGTGTTTCAAACTTCTTATCAAAGTGAAACCTCGTTGTCATATTATCCCTTGGTATCAATCTTCCCCCCCCCCCCCCCCCCCCCCCCCCGCCTCAATAATACTCCCGGCTATCCTGAATATTGCCCTCCTTGCCTGCTTCTGGATGTGCAGATGGAGAGGGGTTAATCCCAGAAGGACCTCTAGGGATGCCGTTGGGCATGTTCTCATTGCCCCACTGATGCACACGCAAGCCAGTCTTTGGAGATTGTGTAATTTCCTGGCTTGTATGCTGGGTTCGGTTCTTTCTGCCCAGATTACTGCTCCATATGTAATGATTGGCCTTACTATTGCAGTATATATTCAAAGTAGTATCTTCGGGCTGCAACCCCATTTTTTTCCTCTCGTGGCTTTCCGTGTTTTCCAGAGTAATTTTTGTCTAGTCTAATTCCCAAATATTTGACCTCCGTTTCTCGTTTCACCTCTATATCATGTAGCCGTTCGTACTAAGTATACAGAAAAATTCAAAAAGGAAATTTAAGTTGTAAACAGTGTCAAAGCGAGGAGGCAGCGAAAATCCATCGCACCACCTTTCCACAATAGAGTTTTTTACTTATGCTTGAAGCGTTAGAGCTAGTTAACCATGCCGAACTGATTATTCTATTACCTCTTTCAAATCAAGTTGATCTACCCACTGATTTTCTTATAATCGGCACTCCTCCGATTCGTTATTATAATAGAAATAATGCTGTTATCACCTTTCCTATTGCTATTCTGGTTATACGGCTTCCTGGATGGGTAACAACTTTCCCGTCTATATCTAGCTGTTATCTTACTGTATCAATTACCATTCTTCTTCAGATAGCTCTGATGAAGCGCAACCTGTGTCGGTGGTCAGAAAATATATAGTTATTAACGACTTTTAAATACATATGACGTATGATGTAGCTGATGGTCTGGTAGTTCAGCAGTAGTACTTCACCCTTTTCAGATAGTGATCTCAATCGTAGTTGACATCCCGATAAGATCTAACATCTAGTAGACTGATAGTACCCCTTTCATCAATTAGAAGATGGTCTACTTGATTAAATGTTATTTAGTGATGCCCATGTTAGTTTATATATGCCGCACAAATATAGAATTGATAACCATGATTTTGTTACCCTCAAACAACCATTAACTGCTGTTGCCGGTACAAGATCTGTGTCCAGCAGTATTTCCTCTGTGAGTACCCTCTTGTATGACAGGCCTTTTGTCGTATTTTCTCGCTTGTAGGGTGCTATTCATGAGTTAAAGTTTTCATTCAAACCCCGAGTCTCACCAATCAGCTTGAAGTGATCTACAATTTGGCTGTATCCTCCGATTTTCTGATTCCGCAACGGTTTTTTGCACGTTAGAAATATTGAAGTGAATTCAAATAATCCAGGTCGTGGTCTTTAATTGGCTTTCTGGTTCGATTGGGAACTAATAATACGCTTTATTGAAATGAGGAATGTTTATTTGAAATAGTGATGCTGCCTAATCGATCTAGTCGGTGTGCGATCGTCAGTCTGTAGGTTTTGGTACACCATTTTAAAATTCTGCTTACTAGCGTTCCTCAAGATAATCGGCTTGTTCCCTCGTCGACTGGTACTCTGTTAGTAACGCTATGATATTGGGCAGCATGTATCAAAGCTTTTTGTTTAATTGTGACATGTCATGTCCTGATATATCAACAGGATTTGACCCTGTAGATCGCGAACGCCATTTGTGCAGGTTGGCAATTCATGTGAAGTGACAATAGAGCCGCAACTAAATTTGTAATCTGATGGATAAGCCTTTTTTACATAAATCAGTAGTAAAACCGTGGTAGTCGACCAGATCGGTGTTGAGAATTGATTGAGTAACAGATCAATCAAAAGCTCAAGTCAGGATAATTGGCGGTATAAAACTTCAATTCGGTATCATCAAATGAACTGAATGTGAGTATACGTTAAATCGCTGTTGTATTGCATACGTTCTCTGTTCTGTGAGAGTTATGTATAAATTTTCTCGTTACTGTGATAAAGTGCAAGGAAAGCCAGCTTCCAGTGATAGAAAGACCTGCATCATATTATGAATACGATCCTTGATGCATTCATTCAACGTCGTTTTCAAAGACCTTTACCTTCCAACACTGATCAGCTTGCGAAACTTCGGGAATTCGCTGAAAATTCCTACGGCCGCAACTTATGTACGCAATTTCGAAGGGACATCGGTTTACATCGACAGCAAAACGGTATACTTTCGCTACAAATGAACCGTTTCCGCCGTATGGATATGAATATTTAAGAATTAATTCCTTTTATTTTTCGCTATTGTTGCTCAAAATATCATATATTACAGTATCTCAGATCACTGATTTATTTCTGGTTTTTATTACAAAAGGTAGGTAGTTCGGTCAAAGTGACGCAACTTGTACTGTGATACCACACGTTTTGATACCGCAGCTCCCACGAGTTGTGGTCGCCCTAGTCGCTAAGAAGAAGTGCGTATTATAGGGCGT
This sequence comes from Hermetia illucens, assembly GCF_905115235.1. Classification (NCBI taxonomy): domain Eukaryota; kingdom Metazoa; phylum Arthropoda; class Insecta; order Diptera; family Stratiomyidae; genus Hermetia; species Hermetia illucens. The sequence continues at coordinate 66,155,344 of NC_051851.1, read as the reverse complement.
GCCAAGTCGTCTATTGATAAGTGCTTCGTGCAAATTGCTGCATTCACTTATTTGGCTTATAAGCTTCCGTGTCCGACTATTTTCATAGGAGAGCTGAATTTTCTCCAATATAGCATTAGCAGAGAACGTATCTCTTGTGCAATCAGCAAGTGGCAATTAGTACTATTTTAGAAGACTGTTCGATTCGGATGCATTATGTATATAAGAAAAAATCCGGCTACAGCTCCGCAGATCGTTTTTGGCCATATATCATAACGCTATAGTAGATGGCTGGTCTGGTTGACAATCATGCAGCAAAGCCTACCTCTAGCGTGGTTCATTAAAAATAATCGTTGGCGTAGCAATCCAATCGGATCAAAGCCTTGAAGTGTGTTAGAGCACTTTATTCAAGACCGTAACGATACACTACAGGATTACAGTACCCTATAGGAGGCAATGTGGTCAGGATTGCCCTCGATCGAGAATATTATCCTGATTTGACTCAGGTACTCATTCACAACTGAGTCGACTGGTACCCGACGTCAAATCACGATACAAATCCCAGTGCCGCCAGTGAGATTTGAACCGCAACATTCCTTACGATTGCCTCGTGCTCTAACCACTCAGCTATCCGGAAATACTAGTTCATTGTAGTTCATTGGAGAAGCCCAAATTCCTCGTGGTAACAGACCCGAAATGTTTTTATGACCGTAAGACCTTGCTGTCTAAGACCCTCATTCTCACAACCTGATAGCACTGCACAGCCTTATTGGACTCCCTGCACAGTGCAAGCCATCATATAGCAGATTCAAAAAGTGGAGATTAAACGAACTACGGCTGTGTATATTGATGGAGTCATGTTTGAATGAAGTTCCCATTTTTCCATCATGGAATTTTCGCAAGCCTAGAAATTATGCCGGCTCTATAAGCCCGCAGTTTTATGTTTTTATGTTACGTTTCAAACGATGCATTCTGCACTGATCGTTCTGAAACCGGCCTTGCATTATGAGGTTTCTATAAGCACGGATGGCGACCTGGATTGCGCACTTAATTCCGCTTCATTTCAGCAGACGGACCTCCAGCACGCAGCAATCTACTTCCACTCATCGATCTACTCTTGGCCCGATTTCATCCCACTCAGATGATTGAAAGATCGATCCTTCAAGTTAAGTAGAGCCAGCCTGCAATCTGCTTTACGCACAGTCTTATGAAAGTTACTCTGAAAAATAAACTCGTAGTGAGTCGACTTGGCAGTGATGTTATGTCGCTCCACGGCAAAATTTACATAATGCATTAGGAATTTAAGCATAGCAGTCCATACCCACCGCTGGACGTTTGCCAAATCGGTGTTTGTCCACGCTCACGAGATAAAGGCATCTCCTACGTTAATACGACCCAGGCTCATTTACTTATACTTTGGCAGGAAAAACGAAATAACTCCTGTTCAGCTGAAAGTTTACGCAACGCACAGCTCAAACAGGCATTAAATGAATTTTTCCCCAAATTACACTGCTCTAGGAAGCTTTTGGCTGCCTGCCTAGAATTTTCAGTTTTCCCTGAAACTTTCAGAAAGCGTCCGCGCAAATTGAATCTTGCGTCCTAATTGTACCCCTTAAATTCCACTCCAACATGTCATCTAAATATGGAATCTGACCCAACCTAATAGAATTTATGGATTTATGAATAAATTGGATTCTAACTAATGAAGGACATTTTTCATATCAACAGGTTTCCGGCTGAAGTTATTACGGTGGATGTAACTGGTCGTCGTTTTCAACGGATGTGTAATGCACGAAAATCGATGACAAACTATATTGCAATCGGTGATCATAATAATTTAAATGATGATGTACAAACGATTAAGCGAAGATCACGATCAAGGAAACCACGCGGGAAGCGTCGCAACACGATCGCGGGTACTGATCAACGGGAAATTGAAGAGGCTGCCAATGGGTACGTATCAATAATAAATTACTCCCCATATTTCATGAGAAATGATAACATCCCAAATGGAAATTGTTTTACAAAATTATTTCTTGAGTTTCATTTCTTACCAATATACATTTTGTTTCATTTCTCAATAAAAAACTATAATTTGTGTTGTTATTGATTCGTTATTTTTCGGACTGTTTTGAGATTCAAATCTAATAAATTGCTGTTTGTTTCACCGTTGCATAGTGTCTTGATAAGATTTTTGCATGGTTTGCGGTTTAATCAGATGTTTTTGTTTTGTTTTGCCTTTTGCATATTTGAAAATAACAATATTTTAAATGCATTTAGCTGCATACCGATTACAACCGTGTTTTGTAACATGTTTTGTGCATATATAATTGTTTTTTGAAAATGAATGAAATCTGGCCTTGAAAGGGGATTTTCAAATTTTGTGATGCTTTTTTTATAATCCTAGCACACATTTATGTGTACACTTAAAACGATTGTACCAAACATTTGTACAATGTATAAACTATGTACATATACAATCAAGGTTCAAGAAAAAGGATAAGCTTAACAAGAAATAATAAACTCATACGATAAATTCTTTTTGTACTAACACACCGAATGAAACTCCAGTATTACGATGTCGTGAGATTCGTGTTCGGGAATATCGAACCGTTTTCCTTTGAAATTTGAAGTTTTATGTTCAAATAAATGTACAGAAGGTGATACTAAAAATAGAACTAAACAATCTTTAAGCAATATTTTGTTATGAATAAAATGAGATCAGCTTAAGACAGAATGATTTAGTTTTAAGATTGCGTCAGGTTTATTGTATGTTCGTTCATTTGTTATTTTCTTGCGTAATTTTTGTTGTTTTCATGTTGAGGTTTCTATTCAATAATTTTGAAAAAGTCTTCGCTTAAACATAATACATTGCCTAAAGATACGCATGTATTTGATTTTTCTATTCGAATACCAATTTCTCCAAACAATCGTTTGCTTTTCACCAGATAGACTATTTGCTAGCTACGATAGTGAGAGAATAAGGTATAGAAGATTAAGTTGAATTACGACTATATTCTTCTCTCGAACAAAGTACCCAAGAGAATCATAAAAATCTTTAGGAACTGATATGGCACCAACGCATTAATATTGAAAAATTCGCTTCTTTAATAATGTGTACGCGAATCCAAAACTAATTCAGAACGATATAAGTATCTTGAAGTAAAGATACCGAGGGAATTTTGTAAATCGTGACAATAACTGCATGCTATAATAATTGTCACTTAAGAAATTAAAAAATAAATTGAAAGCAACAGATCAGTAAATAGTTCCAAGCTGACAAAAAACCTCCAATACCTCTGTTGCATGTGATCCAAATTTCTCTTGATAAATATGCTGCAAAACGAAATAAATAAACATAAACGTTTTGCCTAATGTTAATAACCCTTCGCTCTCAAACTTTTCTTCTTGCAATATTTTGAAAATAATTCAAACTCTTTTATGATTTATGCAAGTATATGTCAATTTTCTAAACGATGGTTAGTGGTATTTTTCACAAAAGGAAGCATATATCCAAACAATTTTTCAAAATTGAGCAACCAAACAATTTCCATTCTATTTCCAGATCATGCTGTCGTCGATTTCAATGCTTATCGTCTAGTCCATGATTTGATATTGTTTTTATCAGGAAAATGAGTTGAGTTAGTCCTAGACAATCGGAAAATTTGCCAAAAGAATATTAGGAACAAGTACCTGCTTATAATTAGGAATATTTCAAGTACAAATATTCAGTAGCACTGAGTACTTAAAATGTAGAAAAAAAGAAATATAATAAGAATATAGAGAAAACAGTGAGTATGAAGGATATAGACGAATTTATGTTTTATTGCTATTGAGAATTAAATGCGCAAACCATATATAGCAATGCGATATGTCAATAATACACACATTTAAAACATTCATTTTCACAATTAACTCTTAATTCTTTCACTTAACAATTCACTTCTACTGTCCGCTGTGCATTTTATAGGCTTCCCATTGTAGCTTTCATACTCGAAATGCTTTCAATACATTTCATTTTGGATATACCATATTCATTTAAAATTGCTTTAACCTGTCACCACTGCAAAGAACACCAAACGCTATCTATAATAAATTGCAATAAAAGTTCTCTCTCGATTATTTCATAATTTATCTGGTATTGTATCATTCTGTTGAAAACTAACGTCGACTAAGTTAAATCGTTTGTCAAAATGAGCCAGGTCCTGGATGCCGGGGTTTTCAGGTATGCATTTTCGAAAAAATCACGCCAATTATCTTGTTTACTATATAAGCAAATGCATAATACGTCGTTCAAAGTACACAAGTACAAAGTAAACACGAAAAGTAAAATGAAAATGTTCATCGGCCAATCGTATACCTCCTAAAATGACATTACATTCTGGAAATCTACCAGCAGAACACGAGTACGCCCAAGTAACTCCTGCTCCCCCACCAGAAAGACCCCTGTTTATATAAGATAAAATAACACTAGAAAATGTAAATTAAATATAAAACAACAGTTCATGGGGTAGGTAGGTATCAGTGGCCGAGGAGCCCAATTGCTGCTATGGAGTACCGTTTTGATACCACACACTCCTAAGATCGTCACTACTGAGAGCAGGGAGGCAGAGTCCAGCCGGTTCAGATCTTCAGAGCCAGCCCGTAGCATTCATAAAGGAGAGCAACTCTCCCACCCTGCAGCTAGAAATCTCTCTGAGGTCGCCAAAGAATGATTTACCCAGTGCCCGTAGCCTGACTCCAGCTAGAGCTGGGCAATCGCAGAGGAATTGTCCGCAGCTTCGTCAATGGTAACATATGCCGAACTTGGCGACATGGTCCCCTATGGACCAGTGCCTCATGCAGACCGCCGCAATCTTGATACCTTTGTACACATCTGGCACATGAGCTGTCGTGATCGGGCTATGTTATAAGCGGACCAAATCTTCCTTGACTTGGCACAGGTGGTAAGCCTTCGCCATCTGAAGTCCACGGCTGCTAAAGAGTGCGAATAGATTCCGTCCTTGACAGTCATCAGCGAGACATCAGCTGTACGAAGGACTAACAACAACTCATATTAAATACTTGAACGGAAACCTCAATCATTCTCGAAGGAAAATTTTCATCCTTTAAAGACCACTCCGGCCAGTCCACGTTCTCTGATATTACTTCTATTTTCTGTCTCCATACATGCGTCACAAACTTCCCTTGGATTCCTTTCCTCTAAAAAATCACTGAGTGATCATTGATTCATTTCAATAATTTACATGATTTCTAAACAGTAACCCCAAGAGGTCTCTTTTTCTCCTAGCTGTTGGAAAGTTGGTAACATTAGTAATCCTCGATGGTCAATGGAGAATCCACCAGAGATGGCTCAAAATGTGTGCCTCAAAAAGTGCAACAGGTTTCGTTTTCAGAACCAGAAGGTCAAAATGATATATTTCACGTGAATTTCTTGCATTCAGACGTGTATAACGTCTTGATGATATAAAGTGAACTCATATGAAGAGCGGAGTTGGAGCTTGGAGACATATCAAGGAATATTTTGAATTTGTAGATATGTACGAATGGGAAAATACGCACAACACAAAATCTTTATCATCGAAGCATCTAGCTTCCGGTATTCCCACCTGCTTCTGTTTTGAGAAATCACCTATGATTCATGCCAAACTGTCATGTGATTAAAGTATAATAGTTATCGATTCTGATGCTTGAAGTCTTAAATGTCAAATACACATTGTTTTTTTTTTAATTTTTTCATTATTTTTATTAATTTATGTATATGTATACGTCTTTCAGAAGCTCACTTCTTTCTTATTGTGGTCTTCTTCAGCTAGAGTACTGAAGAATGAAATAAGTATAATAGCTTCCGGAATACATACATATATACCTGAAAAAAAAATGTAAGAGGAAAAAAGCTAGGTGTTTTTAATTGTCATGTCATTTTCATTGAATATTCTGCTAAAACACCTTTTGTTCTTTAATTAATTAATTATTTAATAGGTGTCACCTCTCTCCTCTGACTCGTCTTGTCTCGAATTCCAAGTGACACCGAAAAGTAATATTCGCTGTCAAAAATTGTTTTTCAATATCATGACCGCTACGATTCACACTTGCGTGCGTTCCACAACAACACTCCACCCCCAGCTGAAATAAAAGGGGGGTTTTAACGAGGATCCAGACGCACAGCTCCATCAACAAACAGACGCGTCGCGCGCCTCTCGCCCTGATCGCGACTGGACGAAGGGCTTTAGTCGAGTCAAGGAGATCCGTTTGACCGCGCCGCCGACATTGCGGCTAAATGATACTGGCCTCGCTTGAGGACTTGGAAGGGGCCCTCATAAGGTGGCTGCAGCGGCCTGCGATGAGTGTGCGCCCTAATTAGGACATGCGTACAGGATTCGAGATTCCTGGGCACGTCAGCCACGGATTTCGCGTGGTTAATAGCTGCTGACGACTTTAGCTTTGCATCCTTGAGTGGACGCAACAGACCGGTAGCGTTGAGTCGCGTTTTGATGTTGAGAACAGGATCGCTGGGGTTCAGGTTCTTCCCGTATACCGGCCCCGCGGGACTTGCAGCAAATTCTTCGCGATTAGCTGTTCGGAGTCCAGGAAGAACAAGTGGCAGGACCTGCGACCAAGAAGGGTCGTCTTGGGCCATTATAGCGACTTTCAGTGTCCTGTGCCACCTTTCCCATTGGATTGCGGGTGGTACGCGGTTGTCCGGTGGCGTTTAAAGCGGAGGAGTTTGCTCAATTCTGGGATAACGGTGGACTCAAACTGCTTTCCCTGGTCGGTGATCGTAATTGCGGCACACCAAAGCGTGACATCCAATTTCGACAAAGTTTCTCTGCACAAGATTGTGCAGTAATGTCTTTCAGAGGTATTGCGTCAGGCCACCGCATGAACCTGTGGATGATTGTGAGGTAATTTCTGAAACCGTGCGAGTCTCGCAAAGGGCCAGTGATATCGAGGTGGATTGTGTGGAAACGCTCCTACCTCTTTTCTCACATGCTTTGTAGTTTTGCACTTGTGGCTTGCGATGCACTGTCTGGTCTAGGAATTAATGTCATTTTTCATGGAAGGCCAGAAATACTTTGCGGTGACTAACCAATTCATTGTCCGAATGCCTGGATGCAGCAGATCGTGAACGGCGTGAAGTGCTTCCTTTCGGAAATTGGCCGGAATAGATGGCCTTGGACCCTTGTCTGAGATCTCGCAGTATATACTGGATGTTGAGCCAAATATAGGAAACTCCCTAAATATGTATTTGGAGTTGGTCCTCAAGGTCTGGATGACTTCTACTCCTGCGATTGCCGGGAAATCGATGGTGGCGGGGATCTTCACCTCTGCAACACATGACAAAGCGTCAGCAACTACGTTATCCTTTCCAAACACGTGTTGAATGTCGGAAGTGAACTGGCTGACAAAGCTCCGATGCCGAAGTTGGCGAAAGTATAAGCGAGTGGCTTATGGTCCGTAAATAATATGAGCACCCTACTTTCAAAGGAACACCAGAAGTATTTATTTACGAGGTACGCGGCGAGTAACTCACGATCATAGGTGTTATCGTTCCGTTGAGCGGAATTAAGCTGTTGGGAGAAGACGCTCAATGGCTGCCAGGTTTGATTCACTTCGAAAAGAACAGCACATATGGCAATGTCTGAAGCATCGACGAGTACAGCTAGGGGTGCATCTTGCTGAGGGAATGCCAGAAATGTAACATCCACCAGCTGTTGCTTGGTGATCTCAAATGCCTAGACAGCCTATGGGTACCATACAATCAGACGGGAGTCTTTGGTTTTTTGCCCAGAGAAGAAGGCGTTAAGGATTGAAGAGATTGAACAAACGACGATAGAAGTTTAATATGTCCGAGAACCTTCTCAGATCCCTAACGATTTCGGAAGCTGGAAGCTCGAAATCGCTTGCGCCTTGAGTGGGTGCCGTTGAATGCCTTCAGGGGTAATCAGGTGACCGATGAATCTCACCTGCGATTGTAGAAATTGGTATTTCTCAACAGTAAGTACTGGACCGGCTCTCAAGGAAAAGGAAAAATGTACTCGATATGTTCTAAATGCTCGGACTCAGAGAAAGACGTAACCATAAAATCATCCAAATATACCAAACAGAAGTTGAGGTTTCCTAACACTCTGTGGTAACTGAAAGTGTACGTAAAGATAGTTGATTTCTGGATAGTTAGGAGGAAATCAGTGGTTTTGTCGCGAAATTATCTTCAGTAATGAAGTGCATTTCTAGTTCAATGGATACATTAACAAGCAGAATTAATGGACAATCTGAATAGTTTCAAGAGCTATCACTATATTCACCAGCTATCCAACCATAATAACAAATTGTTTGCTAATTAAAAGTGAACCCCGCAACCATAGTGAGCTTTGGTTTCAACGAGACTGCGCTATTTGTTATACAGCGCGAGACATAATAAACTTATTGAAAAATTAATTTGGTCAGCGCTTGATTTCATGGTTTCGCTCTATTATCACTATGTGACGTCAAATGGATACCAGTCGACTCAGCTGTGTATGAGTTCCTGAGTCAAATCAGGGTAATAATCTCGGGCAAGCGCAATGCTCATCACATTGCCTCCTATAGTGTACTATAGTATGTACCGTTACGGTCTTGAATAAAGTGCTCTAACTCACTTCAAGGCTCTGATCCAATATGGATTGTTGCGCTAACGATTATTATTATTATTAAATATAGTCCGAAGTTCCAAAGTTTTGACGTTTATTGGAAAGGTGGGGAGTGCGGGGGGTCAAAATTAATAATTTTTTCAACGGACCTATTCTCAGAAACTAACCAACCGAAAAATCTGAAAAAAAATCAAGAGGCTGCCACTATATGGTGCCTATTTTCCGAAATACTCTGCATACCGATATCTGTTCAAATAAAGTTAATAATATATGGGCTCGCTTTCCTATTTAGTTATATTTAGTTATATTGGATAATATTTTTATAATGCGGAGCACAGAGACACTCCTTTATTCGCCGCTTATAGACGGTCCAACGATTTTTGGTCGTGCTATCCACCTCTGAATCTGTTCACTACTCTTGTGGAAAACAGTTAAAGATTATTGATCTCCTGTGAAAATTATCATAGTCAATTGGACCATGAGGGCAAACCAGAGGATTCCTCCGCAAAAAGTATTATATTTTGGCCAACGCAGCCACAAATGCCAAACGAACTACCTAGATTCAACGCCAAGTTGAGTCATATGCAAGTTTTCTTGAGAGCTAGAAGTTTCCTTTAAAGTTATAAGTTTCAAAACAGGAAAAAAATCAACCCTGAAATCAGTATATGATTTGGTCACTTCTTTCATGTTGCAACAGCTTTCAGATATGCTTAATTTTCAATGCTATCCTATGTATCGAATATTTCCCAAACTGCTGGAAAAATGCAATTGCAAATGCAATGATTTCAAAGCCTGGAAAGGATGCCTATCAAATGAAATCGTACAGACTGGTAAGTCTTAACAAAAATTCTAAAACTATTGTCAATCCTATCAGACAGAAACGATATACCAATTCAGGTTTAAAAAGCAGCACAATGCAATAGAAGAAGTTCACTAAATTGTAGCAAAAATAAGCAACAATTTTGAAGGAAAGATCTGTTACACAACAGTATTCATAGATGTAGCGAAAATGTTTGATGAGATATACGGCTTTTACTAATGAAATCAAATGCTAGCTCTTTGTTTTTTTTCCACAAAGTATTAATATTATATTTAACGAACCGCAGATTCCAAGTGAAATTCAAAGATGTCCTCACTTAACCAAAGCAGAAGTTTCTCAGGGGAATGCTCGCAATCCTAGACTCTATCCGATCTACACCGCAGATTTCCCTGTTAACAGGCTAATAGGCTAACGAACCCTTTGCTGACTAAATCGCATTCTTAAGTCCATGTGCAGGCTCAAAACAGGGTTCTTTACGACTGGAATGGAATCTAAGTGAGTAGGAAACTGGCTTCAGATGTGGAGGATAAACTTAGATAAAGGAACCGAAACGTATAGTAATGAGTGAAAAGGAAGCTTTCTTCAAATAAAAATCAACAACATCGTTATATCCCAGTCAGATGATGTTGAATACCTCGATAGAAGCGGTACATAAAGGCAAAGAATCCGCGACTTAAATGCAGAAGCTTTCTGTGGATGCTCCACAAAAAATCATCACTCTCTTTGAACTTCATGTGGTTGATCTTCTAATCTGTGCTTATGGGTCTGTCAAATCAATCTAACACTAATTGGCTACAGCGGCTTTAGTCCTAAATTCTGAGTTGCAGCTCGAATGCTCCCTGGAATTCCCGTAACTTGCAGAAATATCTGAAACTAGAACAATATTGAAAGAAATTGAGTGTTCCACTAGTAAAGGCTTACGCAGACTGAAAAGTCACCCAAACTCAATGACTATGAAAATTGTGTCTCACACAAAATTTAAGAAGCTGAAAAGAGTTCACCACCTGGCCTTTCCTAGGCCCATAAGTTGCATAAACAACATATTAAAAACTTGGGCTTTCGCTTTAGGCAACAAAAATTTATAATTTCAGTTTTCCCTCAGAATTTAGTTTTCTAATTACATTTAAATTAATTAAAAATAAGGTATAGACCGGTGCCAAAGCTTGTTGGGATTATTCACATTTTGGGGGGGATGTAGATGGCAGTGTCTGGGGATTAGCTCAGTGGTATTGAAATTATTAATTCAAAAATTAGTAATTTAATGTTAATTCGTCATATTATATTTTATTTATTTATGAATCAATAAATGTAGCATATGTCAATTAACTGATATATTCTTCTTCTTTTTTTTCCCGTCCACTCGTCATTCATTCGCATTTGTTGTTGATGAAACATGTTAGTGTGCCAGCTAGTATTTGCACTGCACGGTGTATCCTACGATGAAAATGATTTTTTCGATAATATCGTTCTTCAAATATGATGCAACAGTTCAATTTGAATCCTGGAAACTTGTTAAAGGATTTCATTTCGAAACCTTACCGACACAATTATGCTCACCCAAGAGTATTACACTAATTTTACTCGGGTGCTCGCTCATTTAGTATCACATGTGAGGTGTGATACATGCGATTCCTGTCTATCATCGGTGTGTTTGTACAGCCAGGTTCAAGCCTTGACCTTCAGGACGATACTTAACTGACTGCCTCGATCCTCCTATCGCGTTATCTAATCCCTAAATCCGAGAAATGATCCAGGCCATCCGGGTTTCCTTAGTTGAATCCGCCCGTCCGTTCTCCATTCGAATACATTTTTCCGTATCTAAGTATGGTTTGTACGTTGTATATTGAATTTGATTGTTTCCTCCTATCAAACGGAGTAAGCAATTTTCTAGAAGCATATTTAGAGCTTTGGTTTCCTGAATATGCAACTGGTTTTAAAATTGACAAGATCTTATTTGCTATTTAGATTCGTTTTCCAGATTGTATACGTCCATTTTCATATTTTGTTTGATGAGCGTAATTTTTGCTGTTTGCGTTATAATTTTCGCCTAATTTTTAACTATATAATTTGCACCATGATGCGTGGGTCTTGCATCCACTTTCAAGTGGCCAGTTAATTTCCTTGTTTCAGCCCGCTAGATTTTGAATCCGACCTGCTCTATTACTAGCAAGGCTTGACAGTTTTCCTGGGATTTCTAAGCCGATCGTTTTTTTGTAAGTACGTCGGTATGCTTGTCTGAAGTCGTTGAGTTACCAATACTTGTTTTACGCGTAAATAGTTGGTCAATACTCGATCTTTGAAAACTGGCCTGGTACTCAATAATCATATCATTAAAGTGACGTGATGCGTATAGTCTATTTGGTTCAGAGTATCACCATCTGAAATGCTAAAGTTAGTTCCTCAAAATCAGTACAGAACGAAAATAATACATCCTTCACCTAATGTGGAAACTATAATTTCTAGTTAGCAAGCTAAATCGATCGCTGGACGTTTCGGGTATAAAGGTTTTATATTCATCTTATGTGAGAAATTTTCTATGTAGGTTTTTCCATTCATATATAGCTAACAATTGAAAATATTCTTCCATATTATCTCGAACACCAAGAGATATGTACATATTACAAAAATAGACATCATGCTGCACTTGCACTTATACATGCACGTATATAAATTAATCGGAAACATATTTTCGATTTGAATACCACTGACACTATCGTACGAATATATATCTATCAGAATTAGACACTACCCGCAAACTTCATTGGCATATACATACATATGTCTGTCTCCAGTAATTGTTACTGATATGCAAATGATCAAAAAAGCCAAAAAGGGAAAAAAGATGTTCCCACTTGGCTCCTAAGTCATATGAGCTCACTTTGTTGTGGTATTGACTAATTGATATATGATGATGACGTCATAGACCTTTCAGAATGCATTAAATTCACAGAAAATGGGAAAATTTCACCTTCGATATCTTTGTTAATAATAGTTCCATTTTTTGCAAATTATGCTTTGTAACAATGCCAAATTTTGTACTTCTATGATGAACTTAAGGGGAGGGTTTCGAGTAAATTTCTAAAATATGGTTATATACCAGCCGCTTCGGAATAAATCAGATGTGAAAGACAGACAGACTTTGAACCGATTTCAATGACATTTTTTTTCATACAAAACCTTAACAATGTTAGTTGTTCCGATAACGCCGAAAAGGATTTTTGATTTCGAGGAAGACAACAAAGTAATCCTCGAAATATCGGAATATCCGAAACAAAAATTCTTAAAATATCGGCGTATAAGAAACAAAAAATCGTTTTGGCCTTTATTGGCAAAATTAGTTTTTTTTTTGCTTTTCTAACTATATATATTTATCACAATAATGATAATTTAATCTATCATGCACTCCGGTAGAATCATTTTTCATCAGAACTTAAGTCAATAAGAAGTGTCATGATGTATAGATTTGTAGATAATTTAAAACTCCAAAAAAGGAAGCAACTGGTTATCGTCATTGTAACTGGGGCCAGGAACCATTTTGCTCTCCAATTTTACTATTACCGTGTACCATATATTCCATCACCAATATATGAGTGATCGACATTGCTGGAAAGTATACTTTCTCCACATTGCTTACACACATATATCTCACTACCACCTTATATTCATAATGTAATGTAATACCATAATCTCCACCTAAGGCTTCTGAAATTGTGTCGACACCTTACAAGAATTAATCCTTATTGTACAAACCTTCTTCATTTCCATAAATTCACTAAGCTCCAGGATCTCCGAAGACATATGTTAATTACGGTCGAAACTTTTCGTGTTCTATGAACGGATAGTCGGTAGTCATCCTCTAATAAATTAAAAGGTTTTACTCATGCAGAATTCATTATCACACGCGCATTATATTCATTCATGGCCCACCGAAAGCGCAAAGGTTGTTTGTTAAAGGATTTGCCATTTCACAGTGACTAAGGTCTTCACTTTATTCACCCGTATACAATGCTCTGCGCTATGAACACGATAAAGGATAATGAGGAAGATAATGATATTAAAAAAGGCGGGAATAGGGCAGCGTAACAACCATCAATACTCGGTGTAAGTTGTATATACCTTGGAAGAGCATAATAAAAATGAGAATTCCTGGTTAAAAGTGCGGTAATTTCCTTATCATTTTCTTTGGTTTAAAATATAGATCTGTGTATTTATAAACGTCCCCGCATCAGCACTTTTTGATAATAAAAAGACATCTGACATTTTATTTTTTATTGTAGGAATACTCTGCTGCTGAATAGGGTATCTCAATGAAAACTATTATTTTTTGAATGTGAGTCATGTTCAAGCAGATAGCAGTTACCATATTCTCTTGGTTACCCTGTTGGTGCCAATCATTTTAGAAAAATATTCTAGAGGCTTGTAATATGGTAATGGTCAAATGGCAAACAATAGGATCAATCTACAATAATTACATATATACATATATATAATAGTAGTAATATGCTAGAGGCTACGTGGATGACATGCGGGTACTGATGACCACAGAAGCCTGTTGCGAATAATAGACATGTTTAGTCGTGATATTCGGATGGAATTTAGATTAGACAAGTGTCGAATTCAATCCATCCGCATGCCGGACATAGCATTGGTGACCTCCACATCCAACCTATTACAGAAACAGACTTACAAATACCTAGGAATTCTGCAAGAAAGTCATGTTCGAGGTGATGAACTGAGGGACGCTCTTCTGTGCGAATTTCTTCGGATCCGGAGACTTACGGCTCCACGCGCGCGGTCGAGCCGGTTTTTTTTTCTCTTTTCTATTTTCCGATTTAGTTCGCGTTCTAGTTATCATTCGATAGGCCGTCGCGAAATCCGTATTAATGTCGAGTTTAGAATCCGGTGCAGACCCACGCATCGGAATAGAAACGTTGGTTTTTAGTAATGAAGCGTGAGGGATCAAAGCGCTCAAAGGACCCCCCCCCCCCCCCCCCCACATTCCCGAGCCTGGCTAGCACAGAGGCGAAAGCTACGGAATCGTCCATCTTGATGTAGGGGCTAAACGTTTTTCGGAGTATTCTTCTCTCGAACGCGATCAAGAGTTCGCAATTTTTTTTTTGCTAAGAACGCAGGTTTCCGAGGCAAGATCATAGTCTTGTACAGTAAGAGGGTCAGGTGAGATGTTTCCAGCGAAACTGCTTTTCTTAGATGAAATAGGCTCTGTTGATTGCATCATGATAGCTGTTATCGATTGTGATTTTCGACCCTAGATGGAAATTTTAAACGGTCTCAAAGTTGTAGTCTCCTAACTCTATTGTTTTCCTTTGAGCAGTGCGATTCGATGTTGTTGGTTGGTTGGTTTTCGGTGCTGACGCTGCGACCATATATTTTATCTTGCTTTCATTAATGTATATCCCGAGATCTCGCGCCGCCTGCTCGATCTGGATGAAAGTAGATTGCACAGTTCAGATTGTTCTTTCCATAATGTTAATATCGTCAGCGTAGCGCAGTTGGGTGGACTTGTAGAGAATGGTGCCTCTTGTATTCACATCTGCACATCACATCGAATCTCTTTCTCCAGGGTCAAGTTGAAGAGGACGCATGAGAGGGCATCTCCTTGCCTCAAACCGTCGTTGATGTCGAATGGTTTCGAGAGTGATCTTGCTGCTTTTATCTGGCCTCACACGCCTCAGGGTCAGCCTAGTCAATTTTATCAATTTCGTCGGGATATCGAATTCTCTCATGGCCGTATATAGTTTTACCGTCGCTGTGCTGTCATAGGCGGCCTTGAAGTCGATGAAAAGATGCTGCTACTGATGGCCATATTCCAGTAGGTTTTTTGCTTGCCGCAAAGAGAATATCTGATCTATTGCTGGTCTGCCTGGAGGTAAGCCTCTGCGGTATGGGTCAATGATGTTCTGTGCGTATGGGGCTAGCCCCCGCCCATTTCGTTAAATGGAATCAACATTCCAGAAACTGATAATGTCAGATATATTGGCTTCTACCTCGATCGACGTCTTACTTGGAGAAAACATATCGAAGCTAAACGAATGTAAATGCGACTAAAAGTAAAAATTATCTACTGGCTAATCAACCGAAATTCTAGATAACAACTTACTTTTGTACAAGTCTATAATTAAACCTATCTGGACATCAAACTACTCCAACATAACCAGTCAAAGATCCTTCGAATAATAACAAATGCTCCTTGGTTCATCAAGATCTAATAACTTCTTTCGTTGATGACGAAATACTTAATCAAACTAATAAATATCGACAAAAACTGAAAGACCACTCAAATATTATTGCCAGAGATCTGTTAAATAATTCTCATTGAAATTGTTAAAGTTAATCTATCCTTTACCTTACAATACTGTTAAAGCTACCCTTTTAATAATCAGAAATTCCAAACGCCAGGGAGGAATTTATGTTTTTTTTTTCTGTAGTCAATGAGATTCGATTAAATATTGTTAGTTCTGCAAAAAAAAAAAATAAAGTTGCAAGAAAAAGAAGAAGAAGCTCACCATTTCCATTATCATCTTGGCTACCCTAAAATAATTGATTTACTTGGATATCGCTGAGTGCTAAAACTTCCCGGCTGCAATTCTTTGCGGGCCCTAATTATTTTATGATATATTTATTTTGGACCGTACTTGGTACGTACAATCAATTACTAGTTACATCGATACCTGATGGAGGGATCCAACCCAGCAAAATTTTGCTAGAGGAAAAGATCTAATTAAATAATATTTAGTCTTCGTCCCGTTCAATAGCGGGGTCGTCAAATCTCGAACGACTGCGCCATTTTTTCCTGTCATAGACAGTCGAGAGGCTCTTAAAACACCATGTACCGTATCAAACTATCGTCGCGTTTTCGTCAGCGTACATCACATCTCCATATCGAAAACATCTTTCTAGCAATTTCTGAGGGATCGGTGGAACCCCATTTGGATTGCGGCCGTCTTCAAAAAACGCCAGTTACAGAACGCCATTTAAGTTATGCCAATGCATGAAGCAATTTAATAACGCAGTTCACCTTTGGCTGATAGCATTGATCCGATATACTTAAATAGTCCATTTCCCGGTAGATTGCTTCTGACAGTGGCTATGACAATAATAAAGAGGCATGACGAAAGGCGCTTCCTTAACGACCACCGACAGAGACAGGAAGCGGTTTTGATATACCTGCAACTTTTTGAATGGTCCTCTTGAGGTCGCAATGAAATAATTTAACCCAGCATGCAAGCTCCTCGGACGCTAGGTATTGGCACAAACGGTCGAATGCGTGCTCTAAATCTAGGAATGCAATGGAGAAGGGACAATGCTTCTCACGTTCTTTCTCCATGAGTAACCACGTTGCCTCAGTAGTATCGAGGTTCTTGACAAATCCGGCTTGGTTCACGGTTATTTGAACGATGTTACGAATGCAGTTGCAAAGAATGCGTTCAAAAATGTTCATGAATTTCTTCTTCTTCTTCTTTTCATATCGATCGTTCGTTCTTGCCAGTTCTATCTTCCTCAATAATGCTAGTGGAGAGCTCACTGAGCCAGAGTATTCGATCCTAGCTCTTCCCTTTTCATAGTTTATCTGTAATGTCTTCGGGTCTTATTGTTTCCTCGATTTAATTCCTTTGATTGCTTCCTTGATTTCTGATGATAGGATCTAACCTACACTTAGGGCTCGTTTTGGTCATATTTAGAGTACAAAATGAACAATTCTTAGACTATTCTCATCGCCCTATTATGGCGATAATTTAACTGTTCGCAGTCTGGAATTAGATCATAAGCAAACCAGATTGACTTAGGCGATCTTTATTTTTTTTGTCATATATTGATATTGTATACAAACCTCAAACCTTGCATGAGTTTTAAATCATTTTGTCTAAAGCAATGCTATTCCACCTAAATATATTTAAAGTTGCTGCTTCGTGCTTTTTTGTATAAATACAATTTGAATAGTTACTTCATTCACTTGGGGATGATCAAAGAAAAATTGCCGGAATTTCAAAGACAGCACAAATTATAATAATTTAAAATAGTTTTTCTAGCTTCATAAAGTATCACTGCTTTTTTTTCAAGAGCGTGTTCTGTGTGATCCAGCTTGTAAGTTAGTGCGATAATTAGATAAATAATTCTTTTCAAATAATTTCAATTCAACAATTCTGAGTAACTGAGCTTGGTCTTTGTAAAAATATTAAGGGTTTTTCATAATATATTAAATTTCCGTGCCACACGCAACGCGGGAACGCATTTAAAATTAATAATTCATTTCATTATTTTGTAAATAATTCGGGGTACGCTTTACAGAAACTATATATTTTCGTCGTTTAAAAATTCAAAAATGGTTAATTCTAATTTACTTTTTGCTAGAGAAGGATTTCAGAGTCCCAACAAAAATATCGCCTTACAAACAAGTTTTCTATTGACAGACAACTTTTAATCCTTTTTTGCGTTTCAAAATCGGTCTAGCTTTCATTTCTATTAAAACCCATTCGTTCTTTAAAACTCATTTGTTGAATTGAATAATTTTTATCATCGCAACACGTCATTATCGTAAATACCAACATCATTGCTTTTCTCATCAGAAAAAAGTATCTGGCTTTAATCTCAAAAACATCATCCTCTGAACTAGAAAATAAAATATCGAAATACTGGAGTCTCAACAATTTTTTGCTAATCAACACAAAACATTTGTTTTTTTCTCTTCCATTTCTCCTTTAGTGAATCACAATCGTCACCGTCGCACGAATTATCTGAAGCTGTAGCTTCCACAAAAGTTGGACGAAGTAAATCCAGTGATTTGTTGAAAAAGGACTCACCACCCATCCTGTCCATATTGCAGAGTGCAAGTGGTAATGTTGATAACAGTAAGACCACATTGACTCGATTCAATTCGTTAAAACAATGGGGACGTAATCGTCTGAGATGGATGCAACGTAACGACGACAAAGAATCGGATAAAGACAAAGAAAAGGATCGGGAAAAGGACAAGGTTCTAGACATTGATGAAGATAGCAATGTCTGTGAAACAGTTGTTAGTGGTAAGGCCAAGAAGAAGCTGTTAGAAAAGGAACGAAAACTTTCGCATGAACGAAAGCCTTCATATTCCTCCTCGGAGAAAAGTCTCAGTCTAATGTCGCATCCTTTAAAAGGAAATGCAGCTAATGCGGCATCGATAAATCCTGTAAAAATGCGAGAAACGTCATCATTACGACGTCAGCGTCGAAATAGTGGTGCGGATCATAAGGACGAACCCCATTCATCCAGTGGGAACTGGAGTGCTAGTTCGGAGTCAGGACGAACATCAATTGGAAGCGAGATAACAGTGCAACCTAAATCCAGTGCTTCCAGTACGTCCTTGAATCATAGCAATTTGCATTCTGGAAGCGGCCCTCCCAGCTCTATAATTAGCAGACGACGATTCCTGAACACTTCGGCTTCTAGTAGCGTAACTAGTGAAGGCACAGCAACTCCAGACCTTCAGATGCATGATTTATTCTACGACGACGAAACGAGTTCCGCCTACTCATGTGATACCGAAGGATACTACACATCCTTCCATGTCGACTCCGGGCTAAAGACTCTAAAAGAAGAAGAGCCCATGACCCCACTTCATTCCACATCAGCATTATCCAGCACAACGTCATTCAGCAGTACTATAAATCAGACGGTCTTAACGGCGGAGAGCGAATACGAACTTTTTGGCAGAGGTTCAACTTCAACAACAACAAGTTCTGCGGGAACAGTTTGCACAACACTAATGGCCACAGAGGCCGACCGAAGTTCAATGCATGGTCCCAGTCCCGCCGTCCCTGAACGCAAAAGCTCGCTAACGAAATTGAATCGCAGTAACAGTAATGCATCTGGTGGAACACTGGAGCGAAGCTACTCGAGCAGCACAGTCGGAAGCACACTCGAGCGTACTGGAACTATTAAACGAAATGGCGTTCTAATCCAAAAGGAAGTGTCAGCAGTTATTCATCAAGACAAAACTGAAACACAACAAAAGCCTGACCGTATCGATTCCCCAGATAGCGGGAACAATACCAGTTCGTCACCGATTGAGACTAACTCCAATGAAAGTCCAACTCAAGGACTACGGAGCAATTCAGAGTTTGAGTATTCCGAATGCTCTGATTTAGAGGGCGTCGACAGAATTGAAAGGATTCGTGTAAAGACAGCTATAAACTCCAGCCGTATACCATCCATGTGTATAATAACGCCAACGACAAGTGACGACGAAGCAGTGAAAGAAATAACTGTACGAACCCGTGAGAAAATAGACTTGCCACCAAATGAGGCTCCATCATCACCACCACTACCACCGCCCCCGCAGGAAACTGATTTAGATTCTATCGACTTCGAGACAGGAAGCCATAATCAGAACAATAACCTCCCAAAAGTACAAATCAAAGATGACGGAACAGGCTATGCCACAATTCCTGCTGTTTCTGGTGACTCGCTAAAACCACCCGAAATGCGGAAGGATGCCAACTTCAATAATTTCCGAAAAACCACCCTACAACCGTTGAACACAATGCTCGGCAAGCTTAAGGGTGTTCTACCCCACTTGAAGAAGTCGTCGCCAAGTAAAGAGGCTAGTGCTGCATTGGATATTTCGGATGAGTCCTTGTATGATAACGCCGGCGAATATGTAACTATTGCAGATGTTCGGAACAACAACAACAACACGCACAAACGAACCACGGGCAATGGAATTTACTACTCGAACGACATCGTAAAACGTAATTTAGCCACAGTTCTTTCAGGAAATCTCAACCAGGAGACTGAGTACGTATCCCTCAATGAACTCCCCTGCACCATACGATGCGATAGCAGTGCGAACGCTGTGGAAGACGTTATGGCATCCGATGAAATCGATACAAACGTCCAAATAGCAAAAGATTGTGTTTCTGCTCGTGAGAGTGCTATTGAATCACTGGCATCAGGAACAGGAACGGGAACAACAACTACATCGAATATTCTTGGCAAGGACAATAAAGGAGAACTACAGCAGAAAGAGCAGGAGCGGAAAATTGAACAGGAGCAACATGAACGCCAACATCCACAAATTCGGGGTGCGCGTGTCACATTTGATGCGCAAGGGAAAGTTGTCTACAATTCGGATAGTCTGAAACGACGTAAAGGAGCACACACCACCTTCGCTCCAGGACCGTGTGTCAAAGACCCTGCAACCAGTGCATTTTCATCCGTAGTGGCGGCAACATCATCCTCACCAGCATCATCCACATCGTCGGAATCAATATCAGCAGCAACTGCATTAGTGTCTGAATCCAAGGTGATTCCCAGATCTCCTGTACTCGGTGGTTCTCTAACGCGGAAACAGGATATAATAGTGCGTCCGGTAGTGTCTCAAAAAGCTAATATTGTAGCCGCGGCGGCGACGCATAACGTTGATATGGCTACAGATGTGTTGAGTGGTCGTTATATAAGAGACAAAGCACAGCTTCTTGCAGACAATCGTGACATTTCCTTGGCACTTCAGCAGCCTCCTTCATCCACACCAGGAACAACATATCATTGTACCCAGTACGACGCAGAAGGTAAGCGTTTATTTGCAAGCACAAATAAAATTGATAGCGAAAATGCACCCCCACTTCCACCCAGACCCCCAAGAATCACCCAAATGCATCCAAAATCCTACTACACACGAACTCTATCCTCTTCCTGTCAACGGCCGCCCCAAAAACAAAGTCCCAACGCACTTTCAGTTTCTGTAACAACAACGACAACAGCCAAAGAGGGGAGCGTATCGATCCGGAACGTAGCTGACCTAAATCATAACGATGTTCCAGATGAGAGAGAACGACCCGTTGCTAGCAACGTGGTCGATGAGATTGCAAGTCGCGAGAATGGCTGGGGTTGTAATATTGTGAAGCGCAGTAACAGCTACCGTTTGGCTAATTCACCTGTTTTCCTTGAACCGTACTCTCCATGTTCTTCCGCGCTACAATCGAGCCTAACAACCCCAATCGAAGATTTCCACCCCAATTCCGTGAGCGGCAACAACATTGTGCACCATCAAATGGGTACAGTCGCCACAACGATTCCGACCAACATTTGTTCCTCGTCTTTTACCACTCCTGGATCTCCACCGATGCCCGTATCCGTGCTTGGAACTTCAACAAGTTGTAACACAATCGATAGAATTCCGATAGACAGAAAAGACTGTTATCGTGACTCGAATCCCAGTGCAGAGCCCATCCCGGCAGCCACTCCGGCTGTTGTAGATTGCATTGAATCTCCCCCGCCCCCAAGCGGAAAGGTCGCTAAAGCCGTAACGAAATCCTTCGAACGACTCATGGATGAATTCCATTTATCCTCGACATCTATTGATTCGTCCTACCTACGAAATAAATCGTTAGAAAATTTCGATTTTTCCGATGATAATTTAAATTCGGACGGTGAATCGCCATCGTCACACAATCTAAGGGATGTTTTCACTCATTCCGCTCGGGTGCAGGCCAATGCGGAGGCGATTTACGCTTCGTTACGACCTAACAGGATTACGATACCAGCGGATAGTATCCAACATCGTGCTCGAGTTCTGAGCTTTAGTGGAGTCTCGTCCTCGTCCAATATGCAAATGACTGATATTTGGTAATTAGTGTAGTCACGTGTTGATGGCTAAGTAGGTGGTTGCTGAGTAGGCAATTATTGACGATTCGAAGGGGTAGGCGGCGTAGGATTATGATTATTGCAATGTGGAGTAGATGAGATTTTAACGAAACTGTAGGTATTAATTATGAAGAGATGATGGAATAGGAAATGGGATTTTCAGATTATCTTTTTCAATTATCAAAGTCCAAAGGGATTTTATGTTGGCCAGATTCGGAGCTTAATGTGGTGGTTCGAGGTGAGCCTATAGACGGTAATGGAAAGGTATGGAGGTAATCCCATTCAGAATCACTTGCTTTTTAAGGATAAAATTATGCCTACAGTTGAATAATTTAGATAGTCTCCTTTAGATAAGATAAATTAAAATCGGTATCCATATATGAACACAATTCGTTTAGAGTAACAGAATCAGTTACTCTTGCTATCTTTTGAGAATATTTGGATTCCTCATCTTGTCATTACACACATCGAATCTGGTGACATCTCAGCGATTTCATCATCGTTGAAAAGATGTTTTTGAGAGCATCTACTGATATCTTCAGCTTATCTGACAAATTAAAGTAGCGCGTAGTAGGCTGAGAGTACTGGAAGAATCTAGTAGAAACAGATACTGAAAGCACATATATACTCGACAGTTAGAGACAATTGAATGATTGACATAGCTAAACGAAAAATAAATTAGAGGTTTAAATCCCATCAAGGCAGGAAAACTGGTGGTGATAGTATGTGTTTTAGGGAACACTATCCTTCCGAAATACATTAAACGTAGTAATAATTATCATTATTTCAAACTCCGAATTAAACACCCCAAATTTTATACAGTCATGATACACTTCAGCCACCTGTACATCAGTTTTGACAGAAAAGGAAGGGTTCATCCCAAAAGAACTTCTCGTCTACCTAACTACCAGACAGTATACAGGCTCCCTCTCAAAAAATGAGGTCCACATTCAGTAAGGTGGATGTCACTCAAGTCGTCCTCCAATTTTGACAATTTTGTCGCGACGTTACAAATTGACGTTGACTAATAGACTGAAACGTCTCTTGACAAAATTTCCTGTTTTTTATTGCTTTTACTATGCCAAATTACCATTTTGCCAATACGGTTGAGAATGAGGGGAGGCATTTCCAATGCAGACAAAAGAATGTCATCTTATCGAAGAGCTATCCTGCCTAGACATTTCGTAGCTACTTTCCATCTTGTGCGAAACCTAACATTTAAGTTGCGGTCGTATCGGCTATATGGAGCCAACGTTAGGAAGAGGTAGTGGCGATCCTGCACTTCATATGCAGCTGCCCTGCACTTCGTATACAGCTCTCCGGTCTCCACAGACTCAGATGAAGATATCTTGTTAAAAAATTTTTTAATGAAGAATCTACTACTTCTCTGCCTCAGGGAGCTGTGTTCAGAGTTGAAAAAGCCTGCGAGCGCCGCAGGTGGGAGGGTATTGGATAGGTGATTTTAGGGGATAGCACAATGGTTTTAACAAAAGCCTGAGTGTTTGGAGCTGCGACTTCCCCACCTAACTAAATTAACTTAGATATTTGCACACTCTTTTTCTTCAGGAATACTCCCGAATTCAAGACGAAATCATCAGGCGATCTTCTACAGGAACTGGCACTGACTGTACTACTAATATTTCAAAGCTAACTTTGAGCACAACTTTCGATCTTAGTACAGCTTATACTATTTATATTATAGCGAGGAGCGAATCCCAAAATATTATACATATTCCGTAAAATGTTCTGTGATGATAATGCAGTCTAACAATTAGTTCTTTCTCTTAGTACAATATCACAAATTTAAATCTGTTGTTCTTCAAGCTTTACAGCTTTAGGTGCTCAGTTTTATAATTTTTTGCGGAAGGTGTCCTCGATAAACGTTTTAGTCTTACCGCATAAGCACAGGGCCCCCGAAGTCTACGTCATCACTCCTCTCGATCGAGCAGCATGTACATTGCGTTGTCCACTGTTTCAGTGGTTTTTCCTTCCACCTTTGAATGAGAACCTAGGAAATCTTCTGTCGCCTATGCCCACTGGATCTTTCGAATCTTAATATGATTGCGGCCTCTAGTTTATATATAATTGGAACAACTCACGGTTGTATCTTATTTACCGTCCGCCTTTCACTCTTGTTGGACCTAAGATTTTCCTGAAGAGCCAATGTTCAAAAACATTAATTGTTTACTCTTCGTGTCGCTTCTGGTTCATCGTCTACGTCTCGAAAGACAGGATCGGCCGAATCAAAGTTTTATATATTTTGAACTTTGTTTTCACACGCACATTTTTAAGGTTTTGTATAAAACAAAATCTTATTGACATGGGTTTACTGTCAGCCTGTCTCTCTGTCTGTTACACACACTTTTCTCAGAAACGGCTATAACGATTGACGCCAAATTTGGTGAAAAGGTGGGAAGTGTAAACGCTCATGAATACAGTGAATACAGTTATATCATTCTAAATCGAATTTAAGGGGGGGGGGGGGTCCCCATACATGCAAAAGGGGGGTGTACATTTTTTTTCACCAAATATAGTCATGTGGCGTATCAAATGAAAGGTCTCGGCTAGTACGATGCCGGTCTTAGTTTTGACATTTGTTGGAAAGGTAGGACGAACTCATTCTCAGAACTGCCACTATATGGTACCTAAGCTCCGAAATACCGATATCTGTTCAAATAAAGATAATAATATTACTATAATTTTTAGTAATTGACTGCAAAATCTCCCTTAAGTTCATCCCAGAATCACGAAATTGCAGTAATGTTGGCTATAGTATAAATCATGATCCTACCAAGTTTAGTGGAAATTACACTACTACTAACAAAGTTATAATAGGTCAAAATTGTCGCTTCTGTGCAATTTCAAGACTTTGAATATCAGTATCTCGCTAAAATGGATGTTTTGACATAATATATGCATATATCACATGCTAGGTTCTAATGGGGCACCTAACCGCTCAAATGTTTGTATAAAAGAAATATACAAAACCTTTCAAACCTGAAGCGTCCAGCTTCCGGTTTCCCGACTTGTTTTTAGAGTTGGCAGTATGAGATAGAATGTTTTGTTGGTAAGCATGATCCGCCTGTTTATTTCGCTACTGACCTTCGTTGGCACACACAAAGCTGTCGACTTTTTCAAAGTTGCAACCTGTAGTATCGCGATTTGTCTGATTGACGTCTTCCTTCTCGTTTTTGTCATGATTTATATTTTCTTCATCGCCTTGTTTATTTTTAGTCAAACTTTATTGGCTACTTCGTCAAGCTACCTCCTTCGCATTCCTTCTATTTTGCCAGGATATTTATATCATCGGCCTAGGCCACTATCCTTTCCATTTACATTCACTGACATCTTCCGGATTATATACTCCAGAGCGATATTGAATAATATTGTGGCTAGCCTATCGCCCTGTTTTAATCAGACGACGTCCGAAGTCTCTTATTAGCTGATTTTGTAGCTTTAATTGAGTGCTAGACTGACTCTTTGCCATTCTGATGACACGAGTTTCACCGGAACTTTGAATTTAGACAATATTTTATACATTGCGGAGGAATCGTTTGAAGTTAACGAAAATTTGAGAGAACCATTTCCGCCTCTACTTCATTGTTTACTTTCGGTGATTATAACCGATGCCACAGATCTCTTATTGCTCAATTCGACTATTGAATTGACTGAGTCCATACTTTCAAATAACGCTTTTTTTTAAAAGTCCTAACTATAACAAGATTTTTTTTTTTTTTTTTTTTTTTTTTGTGGGTAGGGTAGGTGAATGCATTTACGCACACAGTGTTGGACTCCCGATTCGGTACATCGTCGGACTACCAACTAAACACCTCCCCATCGTCAGAGAGCTAGCCTGGAACCGTTTGTCACATTACTTCGGGCCAGCCCCCGATCTCTCCCGCCTTGCGGAGCCTTCAAATCAGGGAATTCCTTTCACCAACGGGAGGGGAGAGGAGGAAGGGAACTGTCAGTTCAAGGAACTCCCTGCCATCCGGCTCCTCCACCGGTCGAGTTCTATCTTCTTAGCAACGAGAAGGGCCCGAACGTAATGGGCAACACGGTTCCAGCTGTCAGCAGTCCTCAGCATCTCTTCCACAATGTTGTCTGGAGAGAGATCCCCTGTGTTTAAATAGAGCTGCTGACGAACCCCATCCCACCTTCCACAAGAACTATAACAAGATTACATTTATCAATTATGCACATAAGTTCAAACGTGACTTGATTTAAAACTTCGGCGATTGGCAGCAGATTCTTGCACCACAATGGGTCCCACTCCTTTCGCAGCGATTACTTTAGCAAATCCAAACTGCTGTAACGTTCAGAACATATCCTTGCCTTAAAAACCAACCCTAAGCTATAGTCCGTCGCATTGAGCTTTAGTTATTTAGGGGACCATTCGTCAGAAATAATGAAATTCTCAAAATTGGTATTGCACTATTCTTGAGTAGTTTTTGCCTAAATAGGTAGGAGCGGATTCTTATTGAAACATTCTATCCGCATCCCTGTATGGGCCCACACAAGTACCGTCGCCTTGGGAATGTAGCGGTTGATTTTGACTTCTTGGTCCACGGAATTAAGAGGGATGTATTATCGATGACACAAATTCCGTCCCAAACCGTGACGGAGTATGTATTCCAACAATGTTCGATGTCTCCTGATTATGAGGTTGTTTCACGGTGAACAGCCAATCGTCAATGAAGAGAATACGTTCTTATCGATGCGACCGGCGTTTGTGTTGAGGCCATCTTTTGACGCGTACAAATTTGTTTTCTTTGGTGAGAGGCTGCCCTTCTTGACACTTTAACTGTTTGAGGTTTAATTTATATTTTTCCGTGAATTCCCACGACGATATACTCAGTGGCTTTTATGACCAAATTTCTTTAACCGATACTGTTTGTTTTGGAAGACTAAGAAAATGAATTATCCTGCATTGACGGTTTCCTTTACGAAGCAGTTCCAGTAAATATTACTGTAAACCAAACTGAGGTCCTGAATTTAGTGGCAACCATATATAAGCCGCATTGCAATTGAAGTTCTGCTACCAATATATTCATTACTAATGTATGCAAGCGTTAAGTGCACTATTCGCAAATTTCTGTTATCGTTTACAAAAATGTTCTAACTAATTTACGGAGAATGCACGGAGGTCCTACCCATTATTTCGATTATCTGAGCAACTTGGAATATCAGCACGACCAAGATGAAACTTCCATAAGGGAACCAGTCGCCCAGCAATGAAGGAGTCTTTTTGAAAAGTTCACTTATGCAGAGCTACGTGGATGCCTTTGTAGCCAGGTCAAGTCGCCGCATGGGAATAATGAAATCCATTGCGGCTGATTCGCGATTATGGGACAATAAAACAAAAATATAAACTAATTTCGATCGGCCAGTGCCTAAGAGCCGATTTGACGTGGCTGAAAAAGATCTAACTATTATAGCTCCATGTTAATACTTCAGAAAGTAAGTTCCAGAAGAACGTTAACAGTAAATAGTAGCCTAATTAATAATTATGCCTGAAATACGACTTGTGATCGCATCCTTAAGACATTGTCTGAAATATAAATTGATTTGCAATTGAAATTCCTGACAGGACATTTCTGGAGTCCATTCGTATTGTATGTGGATGTTTGTGAGAAGTTCAGCCTATGAGCATTCAAATCGTAGTGGCCCATTGTCTTTGACTCCCCCATCTGAAGGAATATTTATCTACCGCAGAATTTCTGTTAGTAACTGCAACGCTACTCTAGCATATTACCAGCAAAAATCTGAAATCTGATGCGCCCATAGGCAGCACATTTAACCCCCTCAAGGCTTCTTGGCTATCGCTTAGAGCAGCAGAAAGCTAACTACTCACCTTAACGAACAAAATTGCAAAGCTTAGTTGTACATAGACCTAATGGTAGCAACGTATATTCACATTGCCAGAACAGGTCTGAGTCCCCATATCTAGGCAAAGGTCCGTCTGCATAGCCTACTAGCTGTGAAAGCTTGTCTCATCTCTATTTGATATATAATATATGTATTCAATCAAATCAACATCGCAATGTATTTTCCAGATACACCCCAAGGATTCGGTCAGCATAACCACCGCGTATGTTTGGGCGGGTATTGATAGTTCTTGCAATTCACAGAGAAGTATTACAATTCGATCAGCATATTCAACAGGAATGACAGTAGCCACGTCCTTGACAGAACGCACTGTCAAAAACCCCTTCAATGCCGACAAACATTTCCATGAACGCTAACATATTCGGCAGTATATTTCAGTTGCGCTATTATATTCGACAGTATATTATGGACTGTATAAAATCAATATTGAGTAGAGCAGCAGAAACGAACTTCACCAAAAATCAGGATAGAGTCGATGTCAACAACATTTAGTTATTACCTGCAAATTTTGGCCCTTTAGACTTTCCCCTTTTTGATCACTAAATGGTTGTTCGTCTGTCTCTCGCAACCAAAAATATCAATCTGTCCAGAGCTCGATTAGCCAGCAATTATGTAGTCCCAAAGAATCCCTCTGCAATCGTACTTTTTCGAAATGTAGACGGGTATTCAGACGGGTAATCCAGATCAATTTATTGCTGTCGTGACAATATCGTAGAGAAGAGTTCGTCCATGTTTTACTGCGTCCTAATACTTACAATATGACTGAAATGTTAGCTGACCTATTAATTGAAGAAAATGTTTATTACTAAATGTCGATTAAGATGTTGATATCTCATTTTTTATCGTCAACCTTTCACAAAAGTCAAAAGCTCTTGTTCAGAGAAGAAGTTTTAGTAGACAATGGAGAATTTGGGATAACATAAGTTTTCTGATTCCTCAAAATAAATGTAAATTCTTCCCAAATTCTCTGGCATAAAAAAGTCATAAGACCTTTCATCCATGCAGTCCCGTTCCTAATTCCGAATTTTTTGCATTTTAAATCAGTTTTGGATCATTGCCAAAATTTTAGAATCTAGTTCTTGCAGTTTATCTGGTGTATGCTGTTTCTCGAGTGCCAGAAGAATACCGATTGCTCGATTTTCTTAACAAAACAGTAATCGATCCATCGTTCATTGTCCTTTATTCCTAGATTTTATGCAAGATACTTAATTATAAAAAACGTCTTATAAGTATGATGCCATAATTATGATAACATATGCAATTTTGCAACAATGAAAAATCCAATTACGTGAAAAGGATTTCGTGGCTTTCACAAAACTTCTGTCTTTAAAACTAAATCAAATTTTTATAAAAACCGCGGAGAAAAGACAACAATCTCCATTTTGCCTGGAAAATTTCCACCTACTTAGAAAATATCACCACTTCAACTCGACATTCAACTATCATCGCCATCATCTACAAACGTTATACTGCAAGGATAACAACAATCTTCCACTTGTATAACCCCACCAAGCTGGAGTCACTTATCTCATCGCACGTTCTGTCGTCTGTGCAGTCAATAGAGAATTGGAAGAAAATCTTCCTCTGAAAAAAAATCATTGCATAATAAAGCCATATAATATCAAGGAAAGCTTAGAGAATAATCAAGCGGGAGCTCATTTCTTTCCATTTTCATCTTTCATCAGACGCATACTTGACAATGACAACACAAGGAGTATCTTTCCATCTATAAGCGGCTTTGACGCCAATGTTTCCGCTGCTGTCATCTTAGCGGTTTTGCTAGCGCAGTATCTGCATATCTAGGCCTCTTGATTTCCCTATCCGCGCTGTTGCGAATTGGTGCTATTGCTCCTGTTGTTATGAGTCTTTGGGTGTTTTTTTCACAGTAAGGCGTGCATGTTGGATGGATATGACAAACGGGAAATACCCCAGGTGTGAAGTTCTTTTATGAGCAATGGTTTCATTTCGTCAGAAAGAAGGATGAAAACAAATCTCCCGATAAAAGTTTGATTTCACTACACGCCGACGAACTTTCTGGTTTTAATTTACGCCCCTACTTTTTATGCCATATTATTTAATCTAACAACAAACTTTTTGAAATGAAATGAAACAGAGCAGGCTTGTGTCAACTGGTGCCGGAATATCCTTTTTTAATTTAAATTCTATCTTTCGCTCTTGGGAGAGAGATGTTACCCTCATCTTTCAGCTTGTTTCACTATGAAGAACTCCAACAACTGGCTTGAATATTCTTAATTAGTTACCCCTTAATAAGAAAGCCACCGGAGATATGGTTCTGTTATTCGTATAATTTGATGGTTGACATGTATCATATGTTTTCACACAAGGAAATATTTTCTCCGACGAAAGACAATTAAGAAAATTATGGCAGAATTGACGAAACCGACTAGAAGTACAGCATAATTGCATAGTTGAATTAATATTTACGCAAAGTCCTTAACTTTTCATAACTGTAGAAATTAAAAGGATTGTTTGGTTTCGCAAAGTATGTGAGTGATTTATTCACATTTTTCTGTAGGAAACTTTTAAAGCTCAGGAAAATGTTTTTGTGCTGGTCTTTTTTTGAAAACAAATCTAATAATTTCCATAATACTTTTGGAAGACAAGTTACTACTGAAAAGGGCAACTGAATATGATTTCCCCCAAAGCTAACCCCTCATTGCGACTCATACTCGGGTACGATCCTCCATGTTGTTACAGAAATATCATCCACTTCCTATTAGTTCCTCCAGTTCTTGTACCATACAAATTGATATGTTAATGATAATATTTAATCATAAATAATATACAATATATTAATCATATGTAAATGATGAGCACACATTGGTTTTGTACAAAAGCACACTCACACTCACATTCATTCACTCTCTTCATTTTCTGCCATGCATAAAAGCACGAAAAGCATAGTTTTTGTATAATAATATATTTAATTTACATGCAACATGCATTATCGTCCGTTTGCTCCCCAATATCCAAATTTGCATATATGATACTTCAATTTGTTTTATTTTCTCTAATTGCACAAATATTTTAATCATGATTCATAACTTTACTGTTAACTGTTTTCCACAAATTGAAAACTCGGTTCGCATTGAACCTAGGATAATATTAGATGTGTTGCTTTTTAATATAAATGTTATGTGAACTTAATATATTATGCATCAAAATGAGATGAAAATAATGTTTTTTTAATTATAATAAAGTTGGTGTGGCTATTAACTTGTTACTTTTTAGTCTGCAGTGCTAGCTAATATGTGAATAATATTTTTTTGACATAGTTTAGGAATTTTTCTAGGTCGTTAGTTATATATAGGATGATAGCCTTGTATTGATAGGTAAGTGCGATTTCAAGATGAAGAAAGGTGTCGTCTACTGAAAAAATTTAAAAATTATTTCCTTTATTGTTGCTGAGGTATTGAAGTTCATGTTTTCATTTACATATACAAAGCAATGCGTCGTACTTTGAATTAAAACATCTTTAAAGGCGATTGTATCGGAAAGCAGGATTCACACACAAAAAACGTTAAAATCCAATATAAAAACATTAAATTCCAATATTCTAAACTATACTAACGTTCTATATTGTATTTCGTAATATATAGAACATCCGCTTCTAAGAAGTGAAAATAAAGCGGGAAAAAAAAAGCATCTCCAAAGGAAGTACACTTCCTTAGTGGTGAATACGACTTGACTCTATTCATGACAAATTCAAGCATCCCTCAAAGTGGAAACATCGCGGTTGTCATTTTCATTTAAAAAAGAAGCTTGTCAACAGTCAATTTTTTCTACACGAAATACATATCCTGATTATTATTCGGAACCTGAAGGCTAGTAAAAGATTATACCCTGTTTGCACATGATGAACAGTTCACTAATGATTGCCCGAGTTAAATTTTTCTCTAATGCAAATCGGAGAAAGTCCCACATTTAGGGAGATCATTCCGTGTGGCGAAATCAAAGAAAGCAGAGCTTCCAAATTTTTACTATATATTTATTACATCACTGGAATGAACCCCCATGTAAAAAAAGCAGAGAAACAGTTTAATATTTTTTTAAAAAATTCTAGTTCCAGAATAGCCACACATGTGCAAAATCTTTCCTTAAAATTTTATTTAAATTCATTGCATCGTTATCAAAAAATGGTGGGTACCAAGAGAAAACCCCAGTTTTGAAAAAAGACGCATTTGAAAGTTCATGTGTACGCATTGCGTCCTTAAATATCTTACCTTTTGCTGTAACTGTCCAACAAATTTGAATTTCTCAAAGTTACTTTGCCAGTAATTTTTATGTATGCTATCACAAGTCATCCATAAATAATTCACTCAGTAGAGTACAACAGAAGGATATGGAGACATACCGAATGGGTGTTGAACCACCCCTTCTGTTAAAAATCTGCAACCATAACTAGAAATTGCTTGGCAAAGCAATGTGATTACGAAAATCCTCTCCATTTTCCTGGTCTCACAAGAAGTTATGGGAAATTTGATCCTTTCCAACAAAAATTGAAAATTAGATTTCCGAGTGGAATTTTTTTCAATCAAAATTTGTTCTCTACGTTTTTAAAATCCACTTATGAATGTTGCTCTCGTTTATTAATTGTTTCCCACAGTACATGTGATATGTGTATATAAGTCGATAAGCAGCGTTTCAAAAGACGCGTACATGCATATAATTTCTTGATCGTTATCGGCAAATGATGTAAAAGCTGTATGTAATATTGGGTTGCAAAATTAGCAGTAAATTCCGGCCTAGAAAAGGTATTCCAGAATCCATCTAAGGTAACTAAAACAACCTTAAAAACTTTTTATTAGGTATTCAGAAAAAACCGGGAATTTTCGTTTTTTTGGGAAAATATTTATTCGTCTACATTAATGGTTCACCTTCAAAATAGTCCCCATTAGATATTATGCATTTGTGCCAATGCTTCTTCGATCTTTGGAATAGCCTTCAGCTCTTCCAGCAATGCGCATTTAATGCCTTCAGTGTTCACAAAACGACGGCCTTTTAAGGTTCTCTTTATTTTTGGAAATCGAAAAAAGTCACACGGAGCCATGTCAGCCGAATATGAAGTCTGGGGCATCATTACAGTATTGTACTTGGCCAAAAATTCACGAACAAGCAATAAAGTGTGGGCAGGTGCATTATCATGATGCAAAAGTCATGATTTGTTTTGCCACAAATTCGGGCATTTTTTCGGATTGCTTCATGTAAACGGCGTTGAACTTGTAGGCAGTACTCTTTATTGACCGTTTGACCTCGTGGCAGTTCATCATGCACTATACCATTAAAATCGAAGAACATAGTGAGCATCACCTTCACGTTCGACCGCACTTGTCGAGCCTTTCTCTGTCTTGGCGATCCAGAATGCCTCCACTGGGACGATTGAACCTTAATTTTTAATTTGTCATATATATGGTTTCAGATAATTGGCAAACATTGAAACATTGACCTCCAAATATTTTAGATTAAGGTCTCATTCCACTATAGATGACTTAGCATTCATTAATAGCAACTTGATTGGTCACTTTCTAAACTTTCGTATTCTGAATATATTTATACGAAAGGATCAGGAGTTGCAACACAACGATGATTGAGACAACCCCATCCGTAAACCCATGTATCTTTGATCGTCGTTGACTTCATTTAGAGAAGCCTGAGAAACTTCCATCCGCCACTGCTTTTGGGGGGGTGGGATTACCAACATAACAAAGAAAAAATCAAAATGCCAATCAGACTCCCGTTATTTTCTGAACACACCTCATACTTGCCACCAGCTGTAACAAGTCGTAGGAAAAACGACGAACCCAGCCAAAGCTGCTCTGTCTAGGTTCCTCAATTGACACAATCGGCCAACTGAGAACAAATAAAAATGATGGCTAAGACTCCTTTAACTTAGATTGTAAGCACTGAAGAAGGAAGCAACTGGCTCCGGAAATCTCGATATATGCTAATAAAACTAATGGGGTTGTCTCAATCAAAAAACGATCTTTTCATTTAGTTGCAACTCCTCATCCCTTCGTATAAATATATTCAGAATACGAAAGTTTAGAAAGTGACCTGTCAAGTTGCTATTAGTGAATGCTAAGTCATCTATAGTGAAATGAGACCTTAATCTAAAATATTTGGAGGTCAATGTTTCAATGTTTGCCAATTATCTGAAACCATATATATGACAAATTAATTATCCTCGCCAATTCACAGTTTTTATTACTGTCCACATAGCTGCATCCCAGTGACCAAATGATAGCGAAGGTAAAAGGAAACACCTAGAAAGGATCCCAAAATAAAATCTTGAAACTCACCTCTTCCCTTTTCTCTCAAAATTATATTATATAAACACATAACTCGACATTCAGTGGAACTTTCAAAATCTTAAATTAAGTATTTACCGCAATGTCTTAACCATTGGAAACAAATATCATTCTGCAATGCAACCAAAAAAGTAATTAGACGTTTATCCGAAATTAGTCCAAAGGAAAGAGCTTGGAGCAAATCTTGTTTATTTGAAAGACACTATCTGGAACGGCGGAGATGAATACTTGGAGAGACTTGGATGAGACTTGAAGCTTTCGAGTGACAATTGCCATCCCTTTCCATGTTCCTATACAGTATAATAGCATAAAGACAACATTGACACGGAATAATTTCAACTTGATGTTGGTGTTGAGGTACTTCCATTTTCAGATTTTAGACAAAATAACGCGGACGGATTTAATGCTGTATTGAGTTCGAGGCACCATCAGCAGAAACATTATCAAATTGCGCTTTTGATGCGAATTGAAAGGGTACCATGACACGCCCCCTGAAGATTTCCAAATCCAAGACCATTTGATCAAGATACATGGTCAGAGAAAGAGCAAACAGATGGCTTTAACGCAATGCAGATGTATGAGGAAAGATATCACATATCCAATAACAAGTAAGAATAATATCAGCGACTGGATGTAACTTGTGTTGTGTTCTTCTCGTTAATCCAGATAAAAAGAGTGTGATGACCTATCAGGCAGAGGACCTCGGTCTTGTTGGTATTTATTTTAATGTGCCTGCTTTCCTTTTTTCCAAATCCATAGCCACTTGGCCAAGATTCCATGAGAGAGCAAACGTATGTTACCAGTGCAGTCGAGGTGTATAGGGAAATATGTCTATTGAATCCTCCACGTCCTCCGGGCAAGACCGTTGACAAAAAGAAGAAATTATATCAAGATCAAAATGCAACTTTGCCGGAGTTGACTTTAGATTCAAAGTTTCTCAGAAATTTTAGTCGGATGCGTCTTCGGAATCACAATATAGAAAATTCAAGAAAAAAAACTAGCCTGCTCTCTGTCAATCAAACTTTCGAGGTGTTCTTTGATACGTTGGATGATTATTTTGACTATTACTTTTACAACGACAAGAAGCACTTAAATACTCCTTCAATGATCCCACTCAACACGAGTGCCTCTTTTTTGGGATTTTCACGATTATCTCTTCTTTCCATGCCCTGGAAAATACCTTAGATTGGAAGGATTGGCGAATGAAGGAAAGGGGAGCTGCAAGGAACAATTCCATAGGGCCCGCGACTTCACATTGAGCTAACTTCCGTATCCGCATATTACGGTACCTTGCCATTTCATTCATAAGAGCTGTAAGTTCATCGGGCATTATACTGTTGAGAACTGCGCTAAGATCCTCCTTTCAGCTTTTCAGCTGCTCGTCATCGTTGATGAGGTCTCTACCGTAAAGGAAGACGATTTGAGCGTCTCTCTTGTTTCGCACCCTGGACTGTTCCATTCCTGGTAAATTACCCCAGTATAGTTGCACCAACCGTTCTTCTTCATTCCTTAGTGATATAGTCGTGGATCTGTGGCGCGGCAGGATCTGCAGCATTCGAAATTTATTTCGAATGTTGCGGATGCGGACGGGTAGATGGCGCGGAACTCTCCACTCACTCATTTTCTGAACGCACCAGGGGAGTGGAGAATTAGCCGTGGAAAAATGCCGTTGGTTGGGACAGTAAGGACCGCATGGAAATAAGTCGGTCTCTTCTGCTTCCAACCGCGGCGGCGTAAACACCTAAATGAAAAAGTGATTTTTGCGATTGTTTATAATACTTTGCCTACTTAGTGATAGATTTTAATCAATCATTTTAGCTGATATAAGTATTACTATCAATTCGATTATAACAATTGACTTTTGTGACATTTGAATCTCGACCTTTTGCTTTAACCATTGAGCCATCCGCCCTTCAACTTGAGACAGTTACTCTCCTAAGCAAAACGTTTTTGTGTGGCATAGTAAACATAAATGTATGTCAAGATGTCGTAACGAGAAGTAATTTTGGAGTCGAGATACAACAGATCCTTTCCCCAGTCTATGCGTGATTCAAGTGTATTCAATTTATTAGGGCATTCCAATACCATTTCAGTCAACTGGCTGGACCTAAGTATGAATTACTTTGCTTCCTGGTTCTTGATTAGATTTGTTATATTCTGCCCATTATAATTCTTTTGGAAGTTGAAGTAGACACACTTATTCACGCCATATATTTTCGCCTGAAATGTACTGGTACGCTTACCCATTGGTTGGAAGTACGTTTTCTTTGGACCGATGGCCCTTGGGCCTGCATCCTAAGCTATGAAGGAACCGTCAATGTACTAGGTGGTCATTTTGTGGCCTAAGCCGTAGGTCACTACCACGCTCTTTCAGTTTGCCCTGTTGCTCCATCGATTCGGTTTTGTCTGCCCAGATTGTCGACCCATAGGTAATATTAGCTTCACTACTGTAGTAAATATCCAGGGTACTGTCAACGACAAGACGGTGGGAAGTTTACAAAACAATAAACCTCTCACCGTTGCTATTATGATCTCCAAGACCGTGTTTCCCTATCACATGTCCGAGCAACGTATTAACAGAGTCCACCTTGGCATTCAGATCACCAATCACGATTGCAATGTCACGATAAAAAAGCTTGTCCTGCACTACGTTGTATACAAAAAGTTTCCCTTTTCTCCATATCAAAAATGCGTAACACTGTACTATTGAAATGTTCCTCATTCTGAACCGGAATCCAACTGTGAATATTCTGTCTGACACCGATTGCGGACGCCAGGGCGCGTCTTGTAAAAGCAGTAGGTATCAATCCAACACCAGATTCGTGTTTACTTCTGGTAGGCTGTGTATAGAGTATAGTGCCACAAGAGGGAGAGGAGGGCTCGCCTGCAATACTCGCAAAACGCCTGCATTGCTGAAATTCTCACTGAATTTGGAACAAGTGAAGGTTTCGGGGTTCCATCGACGAGTATTTGCATATTTGAGAATCCAATCGTAAACCATTGATGAAATGAAAAAGTCGTATCCGAAAGAAGTCCGAATATTTGAAATTTGTAAGTTGTTACAAAAAACTGTCCCTACAAAAGTCTGTCCCTTTTAGTCGGCAGTTTCTAGGGTTAAGAGTAAATAATATTAGACGACTATATTGGAATACGAGGAATTGTTCTTGATTCCTTCTATAGTTCACATAGCCCCGATTTCAGCAACTTCACATGCTATTCTGTATTTTTACCTCCTCTGATAAATGATGAACTTACAACTCCACCGTAGGATAGAGTTCCTCATTTCGTTCAATCATTATCATAGAGTAGAGTCAAGTTATTTTATCCTGAGGAAATAGTATAACATTTGACAACAACATAGTCTAAGAGAGCTTCACTCCAGGCAAATCAGCAACAGAACAGATTTTCTCTTTGCGGAAAGCGATGAAAAAACTGTTGACATATGGCGATCAGTTTCACCATCTTTTCGCAGACTTCAAGGCCGCTTATGATAATAAAGCCAGGGCAAATCTTTACGCTGTAATAAAGGAATTCGGTATCCCCAAAATTGATAAGACGGACTACGCTGACCCTGACCAACGTGCGAGACCGGATAAAAGCAGCAGAATCACTGTCGAGAC
This sequence comes from Hermetia illucens, assembly GCF_905115235.1. Lineage (NCBI taxonomy): Eukaryota > Metazoa > Arthropoda > Insecta > Diptera > Stratiomyidae > Hermetia > Hermetia illucens. The sequence goes on along the minus strand of NC_051851.1, from coordinate 66,117,438 downwards.
CATTCAACATAAACAACGGTCTAAGACGAGGAGATACTCTATCGTGCATTCTTTTTAACCTGGTCTTAGAAAAAGTAACCCGTAATGCTGAAGTAAATACTAGAGACTCGTTAAGTCCACCCAACTACTGGCCTATACTGACGATATCGACATCATGGGAAGAACAGTTCGAGATGTACAAACTGCCTTCATCCAGATCGAGCAGGCGGCGCGAGATCTTGCGCTGTACATCGGTGAAAGCAAGAAGAAATATGGTGGTGCCGTCAGCACTGGTCAAATAAAGACAATAAAGATAGGAGACTACAATTTTGAGACCGTTGATAATTTCTCCTTTCTAGTCTATAAAGGCAATGTCTATGGTAGAAAAAAAAATTAATACATGGCGTAGGCCAGGGCGCCAGACAGCTTTTAGGGATATCGAATTGGTGGACTCGGTGTATGTCTGGAGTTCCTTATTAAGGGAGGCCTAGACCGGCTAGACTGCAAATGTTTTTTTTTTTCGTTTTTACCTAATGTTGAGAATTCCTACAGAACTCGCTAAACGCCTTAGTGTTGTTGCCGATTGTATTGTGATATTTCTTACAGAAATCGCACAATTTGAGTCAATCCTCGGCACTCCAGTTCTGCTATAGCCCTTGTTACTCTTTCCACTTAGTTTTTTTTTTATTTTTGACGAGTCTTGAATAGTTGCGAAGATTAAGGGGACCACGTCTTAGTCTTCCTCTGTCCTCATGCAAAGGAAAGCTTTAATTTCTTCAATGATTTTGCCAACTTCTCCATTATTTAATACTTTTTCGTGTCTGAATTTTTAAATGAATCCGCTGATAATAAATTTGCACGTGTTCAAATCTTGCATTTATAAGAATGTGCCCAGGGCGGGCAACTCCCGCACTCCCCACCTTTCCAATAAATGTCAAAACTAAGTGAAATAATAAAAAAACAGACAGACAGTAAACCGATTTTAATAAGGTTTTAATAAGACATCGTTCATGCAAAGTACGTAGAGCCGAATTGGTTCGATTACAAAACTCATATCTTACAGGAGTAACCTTAAGTATTCATCTTTATAAGGTTTCAAATCACTTTTTTTGAATACAAAAAACTATATGGGTGCAAATATTCATAACTATACTTAAGAATACTTATTATTTAAGGCAAAACAATTTAAAGTTATCTACAACACTAACAGGTTTACTAGGAGATATTTATCAGGTTCTTATAATTAAGTTTCCACGACTACACTTGTTCCTCGTCAATGCACTTTCTCTCATGAAAAAGACATTGTAACACGTTAGATACTACCTTACACTCAACTTTTTTATCATCAATCTCACAATCACCTATGCATATGCTATAAGCAAGTATTATCCAGATCAAAATATGATAATATTAGAGAATTGTATCTGAAATGAATGCATATGAATAACATGTCCCGAACTTAAACCCGCCGACAACATCAGTTTACCTGAAAATTCCAAAACATTTTGAAAATTGCTTGCCTGATACATAATAAATAACTATCTCACATTAGAACCTATAGCATAACGGCCCAACTAGGAATAGGAGCAATCCATTATACATGTAAGTAATTTATGTGAATACTGGCTGGCTACTAGCCTCCAGGAAGATAGTACCTCGTCGATGCCAGGCACATATCAGGCATAAATTAAATATGAATGGGTATTTTCCTATTCTGTTTACACAAAATTAGTTTTTGAAGTGCTGCACCGAGCATTCCGGTGATGGGGCTTCATTGAAATTTCATGATAATCCCAATGATTGTTTTACTTAGATAAATGGAAAAATTCTGGGGATTCGTTTAAAATTCATAATATCTCGTGGTAGCAGGTATGACGGAATTTAAGATTTTTGTTTTTTTTTATAATGAGGCAATAAATATGAATAATGAGACAGTAAATATGAATAGATGTACATATTTAAATGCAATCTACTACTGTTTTTATCAGGTTATGGGTTTTCATTGAATATTAAGATATTATCGTTGATAGATACTGAGGAAAAGAAGACCATTACAGAGGAAAAAGAATTCAAACGAGTCTAAATGTGTAGAAAATCTATGTGGCTGTTTTCAGCGAATTCGAGGTTAGTTTTGAGAATACCGAAAGTTTTTGAATATAAATTCTCTGAGTGATGCCCTGTCCATGTCTCATTATCAGAACAACTTGGTGCTCCAGTGAAACTACCATTTTAAACATTTATCTATTTTCCTACATAGTTGCACAGACAGACTTTGTATGCGCATATCATTCCACCTCGCTGGGGAGTCATTGGGGGATCACCCTTATCTCCCACAACTGAAACTCTTTTTCTTTTTCTTTAGCCTTTGTCCTGTTCACAAGCGGAGTCGGATCGTTGTGATCGGTTTCGCCATTTGACTCTATCGAATGCCTGATCTGGGCGTAATCTCGAGGCTTTTAAATCCCTTTCCAGCGTATCAAGCCACCGTTGTTTCGGCCTGCCCTTTGGTCGTTTACCATCGACTTCGATGTTCAGACCAATTCTGGCAAGTGAATTCTCGTTAGCACGAATTGCGTGACCATATCATCGAAAATGCCTCTCTCGCAATTTTTCCACAATCGGTGCAACCCCATAACGATCGCGGATATCCTCATTTAGGATGTGATCAAAACGTGTGACGCCACTAGTCCAACGCAACACCTTCTTCTCGATTACCGCAAGATGCCGTTCATTGCCTTTTATATTTGGCCAACACTCAGAACTATAGAGGGGGACAGGACGGACGACATTGCGGTAAAACTGAAATTATGTTACTATCAACTTAGGTAATTGGTGGTAACGATTGACAGGTGATGTGTAGGAAAATATTGTCGTGGAAAATGCCTATGCTCTTCTTGTAAATTTCCAATCTCAGTTTCTGAATCGGTCATTTGTGTTTTTTAATAGTAGGTATTGTGATCTAATAGTAATTTAATAGTAGGTATTGTGATATAATAATAATAATCGTTGGCGCAACAATCCATAGTGGATCGGGGCCTTAATATTGTGACCTTATGAGGCATCAAGTCATCAACGATCCTATAATACAGTCTTCGTGATTTAAATGGAAGGCTGTGTTTGTCTGAATTTCACAGCTTAAGCAAAGTGGTTTCGGTTTGGACTCAGGAGTAAAGCGAAACTCCAGGCTTCGTAGATTGTGACAATCAAATCCAAAAAGTTGCTTTTTTTCTGCAGAATCAGAATCAACTTGTTGCCATCGATAGTCTTTCGTCAGCATTCGCAGTACTCATTTGTGGTACACCTTCCAATATCGCAACTTTTTCGCTAATATCCTCTAAACAGTGCCTCGAAAAACTTCACGAACCAAAGTGCAATGATCATCAAGTGTATTCTTCGTAAATTTGCGACTTGCCATATATTTCCACCAACGACAAAAGTATTTTTTTGCATTCATTCGATTACCTGGACAAAATTGACACTTGTTTGTAGTCGCAGTTGAACTCCTTCTCATCAGCTTCCATGCCAAGGTTGAGCGTAGCAACGGAGTATGCATACTTGTTTAGACTCAGCAATTTCAACGAAGTTGTCACATGAACAATTTTTGCCATTATAAATTAGTATTTTTGTCATCTTTTTTCTAATTTTTACTTACCGGATTTGCAATGACTGCTTCATCAATTTGACATAATTCGTTATTCTTCCAAAGTGGTTGTTTCATTCCTTTTGTTTCCCTTTATTTTATATAGGCGTTTATTTTTTCGAACAGTATCTCCCTATTACTATTAGTCGTCCCGGCTAAGAGTCGCAAAATTTTATTGAACTGAATGAATGATTCCAGTTTTTGTGTCAGTATGAATATTATTGAAAATCTTTGTATAATTACTTGATTTTGGCTCTTGTTGCTTCACATATGTGTTGGGCTGCAAGTCGCATGGAGATATTTGGAACGCAGCTTAGAGGGGTGTCCCACAGAATTCTTAAATAGCAAGATCAGCTCGTCTCGATCGATTGCAGTCATGGGCCTGATCTGGGTAGAGTCGAAAAGTTCGCAAATCAACATCTAGCATATCGAGCCATCGTTTTTTCGGTCGGCTTTTGGTCCTTTCCCATCAAGCTCGCACATCAGTGCTTGTCAATGAAATTACATGACCATCACACCGAACCATAGAGGGCGACTGGATTGACGACACTGCGGTAAATTTTGCATCTAAGACTTTCGTTAATGCGTCGATGAAAAGAAAGCCAGTTATGAAACACCATTTCATCCAGGTTATCGAGCCGACTCTGCTTGTGAACGGGACAAAGGCTGAAGAAAAAGAAGATTTCATCCAGGTTATACTGATTCATTGATCCGAAATACTTACATCCTTTGCGAGTTTGTTCACTCTTAGATTGTGCTACATGGGGCGATTGAGCAATAGATAGATCGCCGGCCGTTGAATGTCCCTTATATCCTTCCGTTTTTAAGGGTCTGTGCGCTATTGAAAATTGTTTTGATGACCTCATCCTCAATTTCTTTTCATTTCGTTAGTGAGTTTAAGTTCAAGAAGCGTTCCTATATTTTCAGGATTTCATTGTTGAATATAACTCGTGTGAACAGGTCTATCTTCTCATGGTCGATCAACCTTTTTTATGACAAATTTGAGAATCGTCCAGGCAAAGGCAGCCCTCCGATTATTAATTATTGAACAATGTGGTATCCTCAATTAATTAATAGAATGGAAACCTTATATTGTGTTTTCGAAGAAAACAATGATACCACTATCTTTCCAATGCTCAGGCCCAGTAGGCCTAGTATACTATATTATTTATTTCCTTTAGACAATCGTAAACATCCATGACCACGAGTTTGAGATCGCAAAGCGTATGCCCCAACCACCTCGGTCATCACATCGCCACCTTAGCAATATACTTTGTAGCATACTTCTGTACCCCTTGAGTTAACATATATGCCATATATAATCGCAATGAAAAAGATTTCCTTTTATACTCAAGATCCAACAACTTATTAAAGCAGAAAAAGTTCTCGAAAACTGTTTAGTCTAGCAATATTCTTCAAACATTAAATGTGATATCACGCATGAGTTCTTTATAATCCAATCATGTACAGATGGGCCAAATGACATTAGCCTATTGGACAAAAAACCCATTAAAAATTCTGGTGGAAATACTATGCCAAATTTCAAGAATATATGCGATTCACATCCACTAATATTATCTACACCTTCCATCCATCGAATTGCCGCGAAGTATAACCCCATGAAAAAGGCTGCACTTGAAACACTTTGCGATCTAGTGCTTTTCTTATACATTTATATTTTCCAAGTTCTACCTTTCTGAATGGATTTAATGTTTAATTCAAATTGTCCCTCGGACTAGCCACCTCTATATTCTGTGCAAGAAACCAATTCGTTGTAAATGTTGCCGGTTCTTTACTGCGTTTCCACAGCAAAATCAGCCTCTACTTCTTTCGGGGAAGGGGGAAACTTCTTTCATCGCGCATTTCTCAAACGTCCTGGTAAACTAGTTATGCCTGGACTTGACTTCGAGCTGAAAGGCTCAATTAGGAACAGCCTTTTATCCAGAATTTTTTTTATCTCCAGTCACTTAAGATACTTCACAATGTCCTCCTCAATTACTACAGGTATGGTCAAAATATTCAGCACCGCTTTAATAAGATGAATATAAAAGCTTTTTTTTTCGATTTTAAATGTACATTTCGTTTTGTCTGTACTATTCATTTATTTAAATCTAACCAGTGATAATAACTTGAGAGCAAAACTCTCCATCTTTAACTCAAACCTTCAGTATCGTATACTCTGCTGGAAGTCCCCAAGGACCAAAAAATGTAATGCTTGAAAGTGACATGTCATTGATAGTAGTGTAACTTCAGTTGGGTAACTGTTGCAATATGCTGTCGCGCATTGTCACTATAATATAGCCTTGTATCAATTGGCTACCACAGGACGGAAATCCGTGACCTCGAACTTTCTTTTTACAAAAGAACACTCTCCCTGTGCATGAATTAATTGTCTAGGGTGGTCAGTAAAATCTGCCCGAAAAGTCAAACATCCTTATAGACATTTTTTCAAAGCCTACCATTCCCCACTCGGCATACTTGACTTAAAGTCATTGTTTGGGGTTGCATTCCAAGTACATCACAAAGCGTTCATTAACGAATAATGCAATTAATTTATTCAATAGCCGAAAGCGTTATACTTGATTGTAGAAAGAAGATATCAGATGGAAAAACTCGAAATCCGCTCTGTTGCCATGAAATTCGTGGAAGGAATGCGAGATTTCTTTGCATCTCTCATTTTTCAGACTCCACAAGCAACGTCCTGTAAATCTCAATTTATGTAGGAAAAAACAAATTTTATCAGATTCCCGCCCTTCCCTTTCTTGGTGGCTACTTTTGCCTATATTTGATTCTCCTCCAATATCGCACCTACGAGAATTTTCTTTGTCCAGTGCAGGATATATCGCAAACCAAACAAAGACAAAAACAGATATGTATCTAAGAGCTCCTATATTCCGAGAGATCTTTCTTATCCTTAACTTAGACTAAACTGGGCTTTAACATTTACATTTCTAACCCACCAAAAACTCTCTTTAATTGATTAGTTGCAATTGCGTAGCTAATAGCGACTCTTTTTTTACTTCCAATCTTTCATTTTCGTCATGCATCGTGGCTAGACTAAAATCGCTAGTTATAATTCCTGAGTTTTGATCTCTAGTATCCAAGTTACCTACCATTTCTTCCTATTGGTCCATCAGCGCTTTTACTAACACTCACTTGCAGATATTTTAATCGCTGCTGTGGTTATAATATGGTTTATATTAGGTGTGCAAGTATGAATCCGTATCAATTTATCAAACCATTTTTAAGGTTTCGTGTAAAAGAAAACCTTAATAAAGCCAATTTATTGTCTGTCTGTCTGTCAAACGCACTTTTCTCCAAAACGGCTAGATACTATAATTGTTAGTAATTGACTGTAAAATCCCACTTTAGTTCATCCTAGAATCGTGAAATTTCCAACTATTATAGGCTATACTTACAAAATTATGGCAGGTCAAAGTTGTCGCTTCAGTGCAAGTGAATATCAGAAGCACCCAAAGTGAATATTCTGAAATAATATATGCATATACATTACCTGCTGGGTACAAATGGAACAAATGTCCACTCAAATCATCATCAACGGCGCAACAACCGGTATCCGGTCTAGGCCTGCCTTAATAAGGAACTCCAGACATCCCGGTTTTGCGCCGAGGTCCACCAATTCGATATCCCTAAAAGCCGTCTGGCATCCTGACCTACGCCATCGCTCCATCTTAAGGGTCAGGGTCAGGGTCTGCCTGGTCTTCTTTTTCTAGCATAGATATTGCCCTTATAGACTTTCCGGGTGGGATCATCCTCATCCATTAAGTGGCCCGCCCACCGTAACTTATTGAGCCGGATTTTATCGACAACCGGACGGTCATGGTATCGCTCATAGATTTCGTCATTGTGTAGGCTACGGAATCGTCCATCCTCATGTAGGGTGCTGACGTTGCCACCATATATTTTGTCTTGCCTTCATTGATGTGAAGCCCAAGATCTCGCGCCGCCTCTCGATCTGGATGAAGGCAGTTTGTATGTCTCAGGTGGTTCTTCCCATGATGTCGATATCGTCAGCATAGGCCAGCCAAATATTTTATATTAAAAATACATAAAACCGTTCAAAGCTGATTCTTCAAGTGTTGATCTGCTATACAGCCATGTCTGAAGAATACGTCGGGTGTAGACTTTCAGTTCAATTTCCCAGTTTCAGTTTTTCGGGGTGTCTTCCATTGATTTCGGGTATCTCGTTGTCATGAAGCAGTAGCACTTTATCATGTAGATCTCGTTTCAATTCGTTCCCTTGCAATTTTAATATATAATTGCGCTAGTGGTTGATAGCGAATGACAATTACTGTTTCGTTTGTAATAATTTTTAGTAGAATATGCGGCCCAGCTCCCACCAGATACATAACAAAACTTTCTTCTCTGTCCTGGACTTACCCTGGACTTGCACTTGGGATTGTCCCAATACATCTATTTCTTATCACCAGTCAATGCGGTAGAGAAACGACCACTTTTGAAGTTTTTTCGTCAGTATTTTGGATGCTGCCTTTCGCTATTCCTTGTTTCTCTCCGATAATTCATGAGGTACGCATTTTCCTTCCTTTTCGGCCCTTGCCATTCAATTCAAATGAAATGAAACGACCTTAACGACGTTAATTCTTGTAATAACCCTTGCCGAAAATATTCCCTAAGTCTTTTAATACATTTTTGACATGTTTTTAAGAGAGAGCCGCATTGATGTATACTCTGATAACCATTTGATGACCTCAGTGCCACTTTTCGTGAGACTAAAAGTGGAAAGCAAAGGTTCCCGGCAAAAAATTAGATATTTGTAAAGTTAAAATAGAAATTATCTCGAAGATTACATGTCAAATATCATATACGAATAGGCAGCCTTTCCAACATAGAAAACAATGTCAAAAATCACAATGTATAAAAATTTAATTATTTAAATCATTATCATCATCAACGGCGCAACAACTGGTATCCGGCCTAGGCCTGTCTTAATAAGGAACTCCAGACATCCCGATTTTGCGCCGAGGTCCATCAGTTCTATATCCCTAAAAGCTGTCTGGAGTCCTGACCTACACCATCGCTCCATCTCAGGCAGGATCTGCCTTGGCTTCTTTCTCTTTTTCTACCATAGATATTGCCCTTATAGGCTTTCTGGGTGGGATCATCCTCATCCATACGGATTAAGTGACCCGGCCACCGTAACCTATTGAGCCGGATTTTACCCACAACCTGACGATCATGGTATCGATCATAGATTTCGTCGTTATGTAGATTACGGAATCGTTCATCCTCATGTAGGGGGCCAAAAATTCTTCGGAGGATTCTTCTCTCAAACACGACCAAGAGTTCGCAATTTTTCTTGCTAAGAATCCAAGTCTCCGAGGAATACATGAAGACTGGCAAGATCATTGTCTTGTACAGTAAGAGTTTTGACCCTATGGTGAAACGTTTCGAGCGGAGCAGTTTTTGTAAGCTAAAATAGGGGTTGTTGGCTGATAACAACCGTGCGCGGATTTCATCATCGTAGCTGTTATCGGTTGTGATTTCCAACCCTAGATGGGAGAAATTATCAACTGTCTCGAAGTTGTAGTCTCCTATCTTTATTATTTAAATAAAATGATGAAATTAAAAGAAAGCTAATTTCCACTTTTACACCTAAGATATCGTGACCACGTTTTTTCGTAGATCATTTGTGAAAATAGGTCATCCACTTTCTCACGTTGTGTAAGGTTGATTTAAATCAGTTTCACTTCTTCGTTATGGTCTTAGGCTCTTCTAAATATTGATCATCTACTACTTGTGGTACACTGCCGACCGACCTTGGCAAAGCACGGATTCAGGGTCCACTTTGCACTAATTGTGGCCATTCATATTTTCTACATGTATATTTGACCTGCCACAGTTGTAAAATGATCCAGCCTATTCTTACCTTATTAGCTGCAAGCAGTTTGACTATTACTTTCGTCGATAACTTCATGGTTGCCTATAATTTACGTCCCTTCCCATACCTTCCTGTACTTCTAATTGCCGATTATGGCAATGCAACCTATTCAATATTTTTACATAGAATCAAAATCGCCTGCTTCTTGGTCCTTACTTCAGCCTACTGATCTTACGATCGTTACGATCACATATAGAGGAATCCTCAGCTCTCTTGCTGAGAGACTTTTTCAGCTTTAGATCTAAATCTGTCTTTTGATTCCGAGGAGATGTGGTCCAATTCTTGAGTATTCTCCTTTTATTACTCTTAATTTCGGAATTTTTCGCGAACGATAAGCGGAAGTTTAGCGATTTTTATCAAAATAATTAAGAATTTGAAAGCCAAAGTTAAAGGTAAAGGGCTAACTGCTGAGATTAGGGATTCCATGGTTTTAAACAAATTTGAAGTTAACTCGGAAAATTGCTTGGCGACAATCAAAGTTCCAAGACTTCTCTTGAAGAAGAATTATTTTTTTCAAATGAAGGTGAATATCCCATGATTTCAACTCACTGAACAGAATTTATATACATGAGTATGTATATATATTATGTACGTGTTGTATATACTCTAAAAATGATTTTTGCATATTTTGCAATAGTATATGTGCATGAATTGTTTCCGTTCATATTGCCAATGACGATAATTCCTACTTTCAGCCCTTAATTCATCTTGTAATCGCAAATTAAGAGTTATATTTACATTTTGTATATAATCATTTAAATATTAAATAAAATTATTCTTATAGATAATTTCGTCCATTTTTTTAGTGTGAACTAACTTAGTTGTTAATTTTTTTTCCACAAAACTTTTGCTTGAATTAATTTACAAATCTAAAATGGTCATATGACAATAAAAAATTGTAAACAAGGGACCTAATAATACTTAAATACTTAAAAATTGTCAATACTAACATCATCGTCATTAATCATCGCTTTGTATATGTAAATGTTTGTAAATGTTGAATTTCACCTTCAGAAACTGATTCAATAAAAACAATAATAGTTTAAAGAAAATAAACACAATCGAATGTTTTTTTATCCATGTTTTCATACTTATCGAAAACATTTTGTTGTTTTTATGAATAAGTGTTGGCAAGAGGCGAGTATAGGAAACATACATACATAAATGCACATTGTCACTTGTTTATTCGTTTTGTCCAATTACTTGTGTTTATAAACGGCTTGATAGTTGCACGGGGTATTACCATCGGCACACCTTTCATTCATCCTTTTTTCGCACCTTGGACACCTTCACCAGGTTTGCATCAAGTGGGTTGTGTGTTATATGCATTCTCTTTCGTGTTAAATATTGCAATCGTTCAACAAATATTTACTAACTCAATGTTGGCGCATGTTTGATGTGTTGTTTATTTCATATTCTATGCATTTTGTTTGTTGTGTGTCTGCCTGTTTCTGTTTGCCTTGACTAACATTATATCCACCTAGCGAACATATGTTTGTTCGTTTTACGAATTTTTTATGTATAGTATATCGATAAGTTACGGTAAAGGGCATTGTTGCTAGAAAACGCTGAGTGGTATTATCAAAAATGTTACTCTAAGCCGAACGAAAAAAAGATAATCCTGAATCTTTCTCGTCGAAAGTCTCACCCTGGATAATACAATCGACCTCCTCCATTTGGTTTTTTTCCGTTAAGAAAAGGAAACTATGAATTATTCCTGAAATATTCTCCAGGCCAACAAATGTCTCCTCAGAATTTATGCCGTGCTATTAAATATACATTTTCACATTCCCATAATTTTTCAGCATACCTACATCCTCCTTCGCTTCCTTCTTCCCTCGAAAATATTAAATAAATGATCCCGTTGAGAAAACATATTCAAGCAATTCATTCTAATCAAAAATTCCATCTGAATAGTCCTAACGGATCGCATTAAATATTATTTATAGTTGAATAACAATTTGTCGGATTATCTTTGAGAGTAGGCTCAAGACCGGAGTGTGAGTGGATCCAATAGGTTCCAGGTCTTCTCGATATGGGAATAGTGGATAGGTCAGGTATTACGATTGGTATTTGTGATATCGATATAAGTGGATTTTGTCATTCGTTTATAGGCAATAGAATATGATTTTGATATCTTGTGCGGAAAAGACAGGGCAATTTGCAGTTGTTTATGATTATGTGGAATGTTTCGGAGTCGTACTATATTCAATATATAGACAATCTGGAAGTGGAAAAGTAATTATTAGTTTTGGGGTTCTTTGCGGTTACAGCAAATCCTATTTATGACAACATATTGATCATTCAATGCTGATAAGTGGATGTGCTTCATATTTTCATTTTATCTCGATCAGACTTCATGCTTCTGTGTAGAGTGTTTAGGTTCTCGTTCTTCTCTAATGGCTCAACATATCATATTAACTTAACAAATTTTGAAAAAAAAACATGGGGTTTATTATAAGGGAGATAAGACCACTTAACTCCAGTTTTGGGGATAAATGTAGACAGTTTCAAACCAATGTTATAACCCCATTCTTGATGAAAACCATCGAAAGGCACTAACATTTCAAAAAACGCAAAATTCACTGTCACTAGAACGATTAGTCGCCCAAAGACCCCATGGGAGGGAGTCGAACGGTCAGCTGATTCTCGAATGTCGCATGCAAAGATTTCTCTATTACCTGTATCGGGCCGTTAGGCAAAATATTTCAGATGGAATGCAATTAGGAGAAAAGTACGAAGTCAATGATCATTTCAGTTTACTGAATGGGATAGTTACTAAATGCGATTTTAGAATTGCTGGGACATTTTTGATAAATTTCTCATAGCGAAATTAATTGAATTTCATTGATAATTAAACAATATTACCTAGGACCGTACGGAATTATAATGATTCGCTGAACCTCTAAATCCTAAAATGTTGTTCTCCCTTTTGTCGCCGGTCAAGCGGTAGCTGACCCAACGACCTCGAAATCCCAAAGAGAGACTCCCTTCCACGATCAGCTGATTCTCAAAGGTCATATGCAATTCCCCTATTACCTGTATCGAGCCGTTAAGCAAAATGTTTCAGATGGTATGCAATTAGGAAAAAAATACGAGGTCAACGATCATTTCAGTTTACAATTAATGTAATGGGATAGTTGTTAAATGCGATTTTAGGGTTGCCGTGATATATTTGATTAATCTTTCCAAGCGAAATTGATGGAAGTTTGAGATCGAGAGAATTGGATATAGGAGAATGAGATGAAAAAAAAGACAAGGGAAAATATTGTACGCAATTTAAGGAATTCCTCCGGTGGCTCGATACAAGACAATAAGGAAAAACAGATATTCTAATGATTGTACACCCGGCACCCAAGAAGGGAACAAAATGTTCCCGAAATATCGATATATGTGGATAAAAAATAACTGTGGGCGACGGAGACGGTTTTTCAGCGAGTTGAGTCGTGAATGGTTAATCTTCAATCGATAAGCTGGCGCATCATTATGCAATGAGCATCAGTCTCCATTTTCACGATATTTTGGACACACAGGGCGAATACGAATCAGTAATTGCTTCATAATACCAACACAGCATTGACGTTGTGGTTAGAGCACTAAACCATCGCAACGTATAGTCGTGGTTCAAATCTTACTGGTGACAGAGATTTGTTTCGTGATTGGATGTTGAAGTCAAGTCGATTCAGCTGTGAATGAATATCTGAATCAAATCAGAGTAATATATAAACGCAATGCTGATCACATTACTTCTAGCATACCGTTACACTTTTGTAATGAAGCGTTGCAGAATTCTTCAAATATACCCTCTGTTCAATCGTCTGTGGAATATCGGGGGTCCACATACATAGCTACAATGGATTTTCAGTACCCTCGGTTTAACGACGTTTACATATATTTCTTTCCGTTTCTATCTAAAGCAATGAAAATGTTGGTTAACCTTCCAACCAGAGATCTAGGTAGAGCTAAGTAATCGCAAAGGAAGTACCTGAGAGTTTCTTCCTCCTCTCCGCAACTTCGGCAATGCGGATTGTAGGGCATGCCTGAGGATATAAAATCCGTTTGGTCAAAAAGCCCTCACGATTGAGTTATAGAGGGGACGAGTTAGTGTAGCTGGTGAGCCTTCGGCATCTGAAGCTAGCGGCTGTTAAAGGGGATTTCCTTTGTGACGGCCCCCAGTAATCGAGTTTTGCTTTTATAGGTTATATATTTTGAAAGCAGAATATTTTGGGAGTACACTGAGAAAAATATTAACCAAGTTACAGCAGATAAAAGAGCATGAGTCATGTTGATATGCATATGAAACGAAGACTTTAAGGGGCTTTTCCAGTGTGTCGGATCCGCGGAATCGAATTTTTTTGGCATCTATCTAGATATAGTGTAGAATATATTGGCAAAGTGATTTTTTTATATTCGAAGTCGGTCGGAAATTATAGTGTTAAACACGTAATATGTCACTATGCCCGATTTATGTCGATCGCCGTAATAAAGCGCGTATTTATCGGTCCGAATGACGTTCGATTGACTTCTCTAAAAGGACAAGAATTGAAGCCAAGATTGTACATGTGTTTCTTGAACAAATCTAAGGTTTATGAATTAGGTATAGCAGATTAATGATCAGTTAAGATTTTATGGCTAAAATTCACATTCTACTTTTTAAATGCGTTTTTCTCGAAACTGCATATTGAAAATCTGCTGACACCATAGCCCAAAATCAATCCAACGAAATTCTTTGAAATTTTCACGACTTATTCAGAACGTATTCCTACGGTCCGCGAACTAAGATAATTGCGATTCATCAGTAGTTTTTTTTATTCATTAAAGAAGCTTTGAAAAAACACCAAATTCATAAAAAAAAGTTTAACACCGAAAATTTAGCTTTCCTTATTTTTTAATAATCCTAGTTTGCGGACTGTGATTAAGTCGGCACGTTAAAATACCGTTTACATTTTTTCTTTAAGACGATCGCAGTGCCTTCTAGCATGGCAGCAGAAAAACACCTCCTTTTGGAGATGGGTGTATAAATTGCTCTGTATTTCAATAATGAATCATGCTATCGGGCTGGAAATAATATTACGCATGCTCAACATATTAATAAATATATGGGCAAAATTCGTATTTGTATCTATATCCATTTCTTCACAAAATTTTTCTAAAAAAAGCGAAAAAAAACGATCTTCACACGGGATGATCCCCTTAAACGCGTTTTTTTCAAAACCACATGGGAAACAAAGCTAAAATTATATTTAACCGATCGAGCTAAAATGCAATACAATATTCTACACATCCACACTTCTGGTCTGAACCAGGATTATGTATTTTAGTTATTAATTTCTTGTTTTTAATCTGGATTTTCAAAAATGATTCGATTTTTGAAGATTTTGTTTTACAACCCCCCCATTTTAATATTAAAACTATAATCGTAGTGTGGACGATAGAGACAAGTATACAGAAGAGCAAAACGTTTCAATTTTTGGTTTCAAATTACTACAAATGAAGATGTGCTTCCCACCAGCAACTCATTTTTTTTTAGAGCAGCCCATTTTGACTGTAAAAAAAACAAATATACACGATTGATTCATTACGACCTCGACCCCGACGATTCATTGATTGACCCTAATAATAACATTTAAAAAGACTGAAAAGATTATTATTGCCAAAAAAAAATTCCACCCCTTACAGTGACCAGAATGAGTATGTTACGCTTGGAGCGCAGATCATAAACGGGCCGTCGTCAGACCTCCAGAGTCACCAATACCTTCGCTTGGAAATGTCAGATGAAATCGCCACGAATTGGATTTCAGTTTCGACCAGGACTTCGCTAGAAACCTGCACTATTCCTCTACTATTCTACTTCATATGTTTGTAGGGCGACACACTGCCATCTTAGGATAATGAATTCCATTGCCTAAAAGGTTGCAACACGGACAGACTCCGCTTTAAATTTTAAATTTCTCAGAAATTTCAGCTCTATGCAGCCCGTAGCATACTATAATAAATGTTGCTCTGATATTGGTTATTAGTCTATCAGTAATACTTCTGCGTGAAGCATTCCAGATACCTCTCTGTTGCCGCTGTCATTTCCGATGTCAATAAAGAGTAAGTGGAGCAAGGCTCTAAAAACTGTGCAGCATTATGAAATGTCACTCATCCGCCGTTAGTAGATTGAACATTCTGTTAGAAAATACAAGAACGTGGTTCCCATTCTGTCCTTAATAAGTATGTATAAGCCTTTTTAACACTTCTTTATCTTGTGCAACTGCTAGGGTGCGACTGAGGCTGAGTTAATATACCATTGAGTCCTAAAGGCGTTGTTAATAATTTTGTATGGATCAATAACTGACGAAGAGCCAGCTAATCTAATTAAATCCTACTACCAGCATTACTAACTTGAATGTCTGGGTCACACTTCAGAAAAATAATATTCGTCTAGATATAGTCCGCGTCCTTCCGCGATCAAAAACTTGATCCGAATAGAGTCGAGAGGCTCTCAAATACCTATTAATAGCCCCATATCGATCGCATATTCCCCCATTTTGGATGTAATCCTAGGATGTCATACCCCTATTCTAATGCAAAATTTTTGTTTCTATTGCCATAGAGCGGCGTTCATTGTCCTTAGTCGGTGGCCTGCACATGAAATCATTGATCTCAAACCTTAAAAAAAAATCCCTTCCCACAGAAACATACTTGGTGAGTTTCTACTTTAGAATAATTAGGAACCGTCTTCATAGCGGCACAATTATGAGGTGTCCCATCCAATCACGCTATTAGAATAAGCCTACCTCATGACGTTGCAGTCGAGGAGAAGAAACCAAACCCTTGTAAAGTTCATTTTCAAATGCCCGGTTCTGACAAGAGGCAGAGAGCAGAAACCAAAGTATTCCTGGCCAATCTTAGAGATTCCTATAACAGCAAAATCTCAAACGCCTTAGCTTTTCCGAACTGCACGTCTACTTCGTTAGTTTCAGAAGATTTTTCTTGTTCATCTCTGCATTTTCTGATACACTTAATAGCATCAACGCATTGTTCACATTGAAGAATTCAAAATCTTTTATTTTGCATCATCTTCCTTCGCCAATAACTTTTATTACGAAATTGAAGCCCACAGTACTGGCTTCAAGATTATTTTCTATTCAATATCTAAGATAAAATCGCACAAGGAATTCATTGTTCTTTATCATACTAGAAGTAACTTCGAACCAATCCCTGCTGAGTGGTTGCACTTTTTATTTTGCGACAGAAAAACATTGTGAATTACTTCAACCACTTTGCCAACACTCCCCTGGGCATGTATCTTTGTTTTAATAGTGCAATTGCGTGTGCAAAATTGATTCTGTTGTTTGTCCAGCATAAAAAGTCCAACGAGTGAGGAATTTTAAATATGCCTTGATGATAATTGCAATATTGTACGAAGAAGAAATACTGGACTTGCTTTCAAAGCCAGAGAAGATATAAGTACAATTAAATGTTATCGTGATATAGGATGGCATGTGTGGGGATCATTTTTCGAATGCATTTCAGATTTCTAACGTTGATTCAGTCTAGCTAAAAGTCACAGGAATGAGTGAGTTTATATGGCATAAGTATCCTTTTTATTGTACATAGGCATTGCAGAGTAAGCTCGTTATTCAGGTAATAATTTGTTTTGTATGTTGCATGCGATTTTGCATTTATAGTTTGATATTTATTAGGTAAGCCAATACTGGAATTTTGATTTTTGTATCAGTTCTGCTTAATATTTTTATGTTCATTTAATTCCTAAAATTACGGATTCTGCAAAAGATGTTTAAACTAACAGAGGGAAGTCATGCATTTGCAATAGAATGAAAAATCACAATATAGACGGTAGTCCGGGAGGAACAGTTTCTAATTTTCCTTGTTTCTTTTCTCTCTTCAGACTATCAACATTTATCCCATAACGAAAGATATCAGCAATATGAACAGCCTACACAACAACAAGTTGCAGAACGGCTCCTATATGAGTCCAATAAGCAAACAATGTCGAATGTTTCGAACCTTCCATATAATCCAGGAACAAGATATTCGTCAGCAACTGGACCAAGTCCCTTCCAACGAAATAACCACATTTATTGGACATTACAACATAGGCGGCAATCGCCTTCTGTTAATTCCGTCTTACCCAAAGATGATAGCAATGTAGCCATTGTGAAGGAAGGATTAAATGTGAATGACTTGTATGCTACCCCGAATAAGGTCAGAAATCGTGAAGGTTTGAAAACTACACCGTTAGGTTTCTCAACATTTTTCTCGCCCATCAAAGCTGACAGCGTAGAGTCTGGAATATCTCCGATTGATCCACATAATGCGGCTGGGTTCAAGACGTCGACACCATCAAAAGCTGAATCTCCATCGAAAGGGTCACTTGCTGATGAATTGCGCTATCGATTGCACATACAAGATGGGACTCGATCGTACAACGCCTCACCCAGTAGTTCGGGCCGTTCCACACCTTTGCGGG
This sequence comes from Hermetia illucens, assembly GCF_905115235.1. Classification (NCBI taxonomy): domain Eukaryota; kingdom Metazoa; phylum Arthropoda; class Insecta; order Diptera; family Stratiomyidae; genus Hermetia; species Hermetia illucens. The sequence goes on along the minus strand of NC_051851.1, from coordinate 66,099,420 downwards.
GGCTTATTGAGCAACAGCAACCTCGGCTTCGACATAGTTGGGCTCCTGAGACGCCAGAACCTTCTAAAACATGTTCTGATCGTTTAGGAAATCAAAAAACTAGTCTTATGGACTTCAAGAAGCTTCTTCTTGCCAAATCGAGCAAGACCATTTCTACTGGCAAAAAGTCAGCGGTTGAGCAATTAAAGCTCAATAAAAAAGACGCCACAGAGGCACCACCGGGCCAACCGGCGCAAGTATTAAACACAAGCATGAATATTCTTGAGTTGAGTGGCTCTCCGAAAACCTTTGCCAACCGAAGGAACATTCGTCAAGGTAATTTCGGATCTCCGTCAAAAACTCTCGGTCCAAAACAACGAGGTAATTGGAGATTGAACGCCAGCAGGACCGACGTTATGTCGACAGCCATTCCCGAAGCTCACAGTGAGGAAGACGCTTCTAGCTCTAACAGCTCAAATGGATCTATTGGAAGGCGTTCTCCGAATGTCAACAAAATAGGGTCTTCAATCTCACCATCCCCTTTAGTTACATCAGAGAAAAATGTCATCGATGATAAGATCAATTTGAAAACGAATATTTTCCTACAAGCCGAAGAGAATAACTTCATGAAAGGTGAAATGAAAAACTCGTGCGGGATAACACGGTCACAGCTAGCGCAGGCACGAGCGCAGTTCCTGATGGGAACAAAAGGACTGCAAAGTGAGAATAAAGAACGAATGACTGACATATATAAGAAATCCATTTACGATACTGCCAACACTAATATTCTAACAGGAACACCAAATTTTCCAACAGTTGCATCAAGAAGGGAAGCAATCGAATCTCAAACTACCGATGACTCCAATAATGCAGTCGCAGCACCATCACTTGAAACTGCCCTCTAATTACTAAGAACTTTTTCTGTTTCAGAAACTTATATGAAATAAGTCAGTTGTCTTTTATACCGTCAACCCAGTATTTTACACTGAACATATTGAAAACAATCGATCAATTCTATACACATAGATTTAATAACAATTATACATTATACAAGTTTACTGTAGCGCAGGAGAATTGCACTCGAAAGTGATGTGCTAGAATATTGCTTCAATTAGTATAGAAAGTGTTACGAGTAATGCAACAGCACTGGTTGCTGTGGGACGATCGAATTTAGTATTTTTATTCAGTTTTTATTGTGGCGCTATTAACAATGAGAAGAGAGAACTGAAAACAGTGCTAGTGATTAGAGAATTGGAATGATAAGCTATAAAGTATGTATGTAGAGCGGTAAACTCCATATAGCTTCATTGCTTTAAACAGGTTTCATCAATATTTGGGGGACGGATAAGAAGAAAGGGCTTCCTGTCGTCGTTTTTCTGAATCGGGTCATCATTTTTTTCTTGACAATTGGAGACCGAGCTATTTACATTTTTAATCACGTACATATATATATTAGAAGATGCAGCAGAAAAAACTGTTATAAAACATTTATTTTATTAGTAAAGGCATTACCAAAAATTTCCAGAGGATATGGACGCTGCCTCTTTTGACCACTTTCTTAATGTCAGTCAGCATTTTCTTCTTCAAACACTATTTAGGTATATTTACATTTCTACCTGATAAGTTTCATTAATATCAGATTCATAATCGAGATAGATCTTTCTAAATACAAAACAGGTGAAATATATTCTTCTTCCATTGGGCTCGAGTCGATGACAGTCCTTGGTCTCCCGAAATCTTTGTATCTATTTCTCTCGGTTGAGCGACCGCCTCCTCTAATTTCGGAAACCGAACAACGTGTAATTTGCATTGTCCACTGAGTCCTTCCATCTGTTTCGATGTTTCCCAGTATTGTTAATATGGATAGCAATCCATGGCTCGTCATGTAATAGGTACAACTCACTATTGTATCTCATTCGCCATCCGCCATCCTGAGGACGACGTTCGAAAACACTGAATTTTCGCTCTTCTGCCTAGTTCATCGTCCACGTTTTGCTGCCGGTACACAGGACAAACGAAATCAAAGTTTTATATATTGTGAGCTTTATTTCTATTTTTCAGACTTAGCAGTACTAAGCAAGCAAAATTACCGAATACGTCTTTAATTATTTAATCTTCATACATCCGTGTTACGTGGCCTGAGGAATGTAGCTTGGAGAATAGTTTCTGCAGCTCATGGTTGTACCTTATTTGCCATTGATCTACAATTCGCCTAAGCGTCTACCTCTACCAATTCCACCCGCGTAAAACGTCTGTGGTTTATCGGCGAACTACTTTTTGAAGTGATTTTTGGTGCCTTTTCTATCGGTCAATTTTTTCCTATCAAATGAGATCTGCACATATCTAAACAAACGGAAATCTGACCGAGCTCCCCAATTTCCATCGGTTAAAAAAAAAAATTGGGCGGTTTGACGTTGTCTTTATGGAAGGCAACCTCTTTTCTGTTGATTAATTCTGGTCATTTTTCCCTTTCCAGTTTTAAACAAGAAAAGCTCTGAGTCCCGCCACGTACATAGTAAACCTTTATTTGATCTCAATCCAGGCTTTGAAGTTGTTTGTGCTGGTTCATCACGCTTATACCATAAACTTTTACGAACGGTGTTCTCGTATCCTATCTACACCAAAATGGCGTACTTCCTTGCTACGTATTCGAGAGCTAGGTTAACCAAAATTGGAGTAAACTCATCTTTTTGCCTCAGTTCAATATTGGTGACAATGAAGTTGCTGGTTGTTGATACAATTGTCATTTTCATTAGGAAGATCAACTTTGTTGAAGCGCGACATTGTTTAGTGTAGTACGTTTCGATCAATACTGTTGTATGTCTGCCTAAAGCTACAAAAATTTTATAAGCATCAATGTTGAACTCCTAACATTTCACACGTACGCTTTGCAATTGGTCCGTAGTGCACCATCTAGCTCTAAAAGCTCCTTGATACTTACCAACCAATTTGTCCTGTTGAAATTTCATGGATCTTTCGGCAATTGCATTTCCTGATGACTTGTTTCTTTAACCGGAAAAAACTTTATTTTTTTTATCTGTGGTACCTCCATCCCAAATCTTTACTTATAGACCCACCTCCCTCCCTCCCTTTTCCTTCGCAGATCTCAAAAATAAAAACCATAACCATCAGTAGAAAATTTTGTTTACCATTTTTCTTCGAGCGGACACACTTTTGCTCGAACAGGACACGCTTTAATTGCTGGTTTCCTTTTCTTTTTTTTCGTTTTATAGTTCAGGCTATCTTAACATGCAATAATAATAACGCTCACACCAAATTTAACCGTTGCCGAGCTAAAAAAAATCCGTGGGTACGGTGGGCGGGTCACTTAATACGTATGGATGAGGATGATCCAGCCCGGAAAGTCTATAAGAGCAATATCTATGGTAGGAGAAGAACACGAGGCAGATCCTGCCTGAGATTGAGCGATGGCGTAGGTCAGGACGCCAGACAGCTTTTAGGGATATCGAATTGGTGGACCTCGGTCCAAAACCGGGATGTCTGGAGTTCCTTATTAAGGCAGGCCTAGACCGGATACCGGTTGTTGCGCCGTTGATGATGATGATGATGAGCTATAAAAGGAGTACTATGTTTCCCGTAATATGACTTTGCCGATCGCCCTGCCCCAACGTCATCTGCCTAAAACAAGCCCTTTCTCATAGTCAGTTGCAGGGTCTGCCAGTAAATTCCTTAATGCTTTTCTGGTCCTCTTTCTTTGCGATTGAAATGATTCATCTATCCTTCCAATTTATTATAACTTTCATTTCACTTTCACCGATCCGCGTGGTATCTTATCACTCTGGTATGACTGTTGTTTGTGAAAAATTTAAAAAATGATCCCAAGGCATTCCTTTTATATTTTGCCATAACAACGTTTGCAAGCGCGAAATTTAATTACTATAAATATTAGCCAGTAATTAACGATTTTTAAGGTGGACTATACTTCTACCTATAATCTGTTGTCAATACTTAATTTTTCCCTCTGATTAGCTCTGAATGACCGCCGAAAGAATGGTGGTTGTTTTTGAAATTTTGCTAGCTACGATTGGTGATGGGGGATCTTCTAGAATAACCCGATTCCAATAGCTTTTCCCCTATAGCTTTATATGACACTTCAGCAAACCAGATTCTCATAATTGCAGAATCAATTGTGCGTCTAAGAGTTCGCTTCTACTCTGCCTCTTCATTAGCATTGGCTGTTCCCACGCATCATCCGTCAAAAGCCTCTGCTGCAACAAGGCGTTTACACTACGAGCAATGTATAAGTGTAACCGCCATGTATCCAAATATTCTTACATAAAAAATCAAAAAGCCTTTCATATCTGAAGCGCCAAGCTTCCGGTTCCCGACTTGTTTGTCTGTTTTCCTATGCAAGTGATGAACCTACAGCAGAGGGAGAGAACAAGAGGAACATCCACATGACCGAACGAAATTCGAACCCGGGGCAATGAGACCGAGGGGCTGACGCTCAATCAACTCGACTATCATTTAGTCTTGAGCAAACACCAAGTCCTTCTCCGCCACGAAGAACAGTGGTGGTGGCATCTGTCAGTCGAATTAACAACATTCAAAATAAATTTCGAATACGGTTATCCCTGTTGCACCACAATCACACCGTCTAGTTTCATATTTTTTATTTTTATTTTATTTAACCTCCCTTGAGCGAAATATTCTTTTGACATGGTGAGCATAATGCCTTTATGCTACTGATTCTTTAGATCTCTTTTCAAACTCATTTTTTTACAGCCGGACTCATCGTAGCTCCTTTTTTAAATTTAAAAAAAAAAAGAATCTTTAGGAACTATGTTCGCATTGTATGATGGGTGCTATTAAGGCATCTCTCGCTACCCTAGCGTTGTCTGCTTCAAAAGTCTGTTTTCCTAGTTAGCCTACTTTCTAAACCATTGAATATCAAGGTGCAGAATTTTCAAGAGCCGATAACATTTCTGCAAAAATTTGTTTCTGTGTATTCCCCTATTTAACACGGAATTTAATCGCAACGCGGTGCTTCAAATTACGCAAATTTCCAGTTCTCGTAAATGAGGTTTGTTGCTTGTTCCAAGGATAACTGCTAACGAACAAAATAACGAAGCACGCAATCAGGCCTGACGAGAGTGGGGTGGAAATGGGGATAGTTTTCTCCCCAGAGCCGTAAATCTTCACCCTGGAACGGGTTTTCCGCATGATTTTAACTCAGGACCCAGCTTTTTTCTCTACGGCCCTGCATGCCATTAGTGTTGTCAGTGACGAACTGATGAAGCGTTGCTAAGTACCTTAGGTCTCAACTTATCAGTCGCTCCTTGTATTGAGGTGCGAAGAAATCGATGATGGTACAAATGTTACCAGAAGAAAGGAAACCACATGCAAAGAGTAAAAGACCTTTAAATACCAGCAGAAATATTCGAAAGATAAAATTGATAATATCTCGCTGGACGGAAAGACTCAGATGTATTTGCTGAATGGGATGAAGGAAGATTTTCGGGAAGCCAAGGCTCTTATCAGTTGAGAATCCATGGGTTCCTGTTCTATGAATGAAATTGTTCAAGTTCATATCGCCTCAATTTAATGCTATAGCCCCCGGATCATATTCCACAAGTTTAAGGTACAAAAATTAAGTAACATCGGTTTTGCCGAGAAGAGGTCCTTTTTTGTTTTTCGTCTCTCATAAATAAGATGGAACCTAAAAGCTAAATTTTGTTGTAAAATTATGTTCACCGAAGAACTTAAAAGGTAATAATTAAAAAAGGTAACATTACTTATTCCCTCAAGAAATTATTGAGTCGAACAATATTTCGTCCCAAACAAAGCTTAAGAGTATTTACAAGATATCACCCCTAAACTATTTTAGGAAATTGTTTAATCTGCCTTATTTATTGCAATTGAGTGTACACAGAACACACAAAGGGACTTTAAGCGGACGAATGCCTTTTTATTGCATGCACCTTGAAAACGGCCAGATTATTGTGTACTTTGTGTTGACTGTTGACTTCTAATATTATTGCAAGGATAAGTTTGCATTATTCACATAATCATGATAGCTGATATAAACATATTTCAATACGACTATACGATGGATAAATATATCAATAGTGTGCCAAAAATATATTTATTTTCTTGTTGGCTTTTAAAATGACAATTTATATATACACGCATATATCAAAGGATAACACTTCAATTGTGACTGGACAGACAAATTTATTCGTTATAACGCTATGTGGAAATGTCTATTATTTAAATATAGATGCCTTATGCTAAATACTTATATATTTTGGAACGAAGGATTCGGCTGAATCGCGATAATGTTTACATGTTTGGATTTAAAATATAGACAAAATGCAATTATGTTCCTATACCCACAATTAATTTCCAATTCCAAGTAAAAGGAAACAGAACAAACGAAATATATCTGGGATACGCTTTAATTTTCGGCACACATAACCGTTTACTTTGACCAAATGTAGCCGATTGCGAAGACATACTGCAAAATTTTTCTTGAAAAGCAATTGTTGAATTTAAATCTAGTTCGATGAAGAGCGTAAAACAAGCAATATCAAAAAACCGAAACTTAATCAAATCAAAATTTTCAGTAAGGACTCCTACCGTCCTAATTAGAAGGGTTATCAAAGAAAAAACATTTTTTCTGAAGCCTACTTTATTGCATTTCATAATTTATATCTTCTATTTATTGCTACACATTATTTTATAGGAAAATATTTTAAACAAAAAAAAATTGTTTTCATTATTTTAATTTATTCAATTGGAAAAACTTCAACAATAATTTGTACATAATACTTTGAGAAAAAAGAAAAACAAATTAAAAACGAAAATAAGATCATTCTACGTTTTGTTGATTTAATATTATTATCATATTTATTCACTTTATGATTAAAGAAAATTGCTATTAAGGCTATTAGACGATATTGATTAGCTTAAGGCGTATGAGCTGACATGTTTGATCAAAATTTGCTGAAGTTGAGAATCAAAAGGAAGAAGTAAAATATTGGTAGGTTTAGATATGACGAAATATAAAGAACAGGAATTACAAGAGCGTTTTAACTTTTAAGTGTTAAATTACTAGCGGTAAAAGTTAAAAAGGAATAAGAATAGGTGAACATTTCCAATTATTGTCGTTCGTTCATTATTATTTCTTTTTTATGATAGCTCATATATAATATTCTACTTTGCGATGGCGATAAAAATAATAAACAAGTTGGCATAATGTTAATTATTATTGACTATTATTATGGATGCAAACGAATTGATTAGAAATAAAATACACGGATTTTTTTATTAAAAAGTGTGTTTTTCATTCAGTATAAGGATGGCCAAAAGTAATCTGATGGGGAAACTACTTAACTATTATTTCTCTCTGAGAAATAATTTTAACAATTGGTTAAATACCGAACAAGTGGTATCCACTCAACATTCATTATAGAAAAAAAATCAGATATACTGGCGAGGCTCGAATATGGACTTTTTTTTCTGCGCACGGAGGTGTAAAAATTTTAGAAGGACACGTCTTCTCCAGCTCAGCCGAGATTCGCACCCACTAAAAACTTTCTTCGTGGAGTTGCTTTGTCTTTAAGCCCTCGTGCTTCTCTTTCTTTGAGCTTTCTTATTACTTATTTGACAAGCCTGTTCTGTATTTTTACAATTGCAAAGGAAACCGTAGGCCAGTTCTTCCAGCGCAGCATCTCCGCGACTATACTCTTTCCATTCACGGTCCATCCCAGCGTAAGGGTTTCTTCTTTCCATCGCGAACCTTGGGCAGTGAAACAGCACATGGTCTGCATCATTCCGTATGCCACTGCGTCCAGGGCAATTCGGCGAATCATCCATCCCAAAGCGGCGAGTAATATGGTAGTTGGCTTCCCCGTGTTTCCGCATAATAATAAAAATACCGGTATTGTCTCATCTGATGTGGTTAGAAACGTTCCAAACCTTCCAAACTATCAGCCCATAAGCCAAATTCACATGTTTCCTTCACTGAGAGTTTGCAAGCGTCTCCACTCTCACAGACGATGCGGGAAACAGAACGGATCGCAGCACTCTGACTAAAAGCAATCTTCTACACTGTTTCGGCCCATCAACATTAGGCAACATTCTTGCAAATGCCCAGGTGGCACTAGCTGCCTTTTGACATGCATAGTCCAGATCACAGTAGATCTACTATAGGCAGTACCCTTACAAAAATGACCCCACTTGCAAATGTGCTTGCAGAAGCTTATCTGTACACATCAGGGACGCTAAACAAGGAAAAGGCATAATCTTCGTCAAATCGTATTGGTAAGAGAGAGATCGATGAGTTTTTGCTATTCTGGTACTACGGCGTGCTCACAGTTAGATACTAGACAGCTACCTCACTCCCCCTTGCCCCTCAAGGGGGGAAATCAGTGCGAGTACACACGATTTCAAATTGTTTTGCCCTTGAGCATGAGCGAGATGTACCGAAAACCCGATCAGCTGTGTTTGACATACCGCCCGGACTTGCCAATGTATTGGTGAGATTGGCAAGTTTTTGCTTATGTATAAGTGAATACGTAAAACAACTTTTTGCTATATGGGTGAGCACGCCGTAGACCAGAATAGCAAAAGCTCACCGATCTCTCTCTTACCAATACGATTTGACGAAGATTATGCCTTTTCCTTGTTTAGCGTCTCTGATGCGTACAGATAAGCTTCTGCAAGCACATTTGCAAGTGGGGTCATTTTTGTAAGGGTACTGCCTATAGTAGATCTACTGTGGGCGTGCTCATCCATATAGCAAAAAGTTGTTTCACGTATTCACTTATACATAAGCAAAAACTTGCCAATCTCACCAATACATTGGCAAGTCCGGGCGGTATGTCAAACACAGCTGATCGGGTTTTCGCTACATCTCGCTCATGCTCAAGAGCAAACCAATTTGAAATCGTGTGTACTCGCACTGATTTCCCCCCTTGAGGAGCAAGGGGGAGTGAGGTAGCTGTCTAGTATCTAACTGTGGTCCAGATGTCCCCCAAAAGCTCAATTATTACCCCCAGGTACTTGATAGCCGGCTTAGAGACGACCATATGTCCACTAACTTCCACCTTCATGGTGTTTTTCTTTATACGTTTCGTTATTACAATCACTTCCGTTGTCTCATTCGCCAGGGTCAACTCGACCTTTTCCACCCAAGTCCCTCATCGTTCCGTATCAGGGAGTTCTCTTTTAGAGGTCAGTCGCGATCAGGCCCGTCAAATATCCAGGCATCTGGATGAATGCCCACCAATGTGCCTTCATTAAATGCGTTTTTGACATCCAGTGCCAACACGGCACAGCAGCTAACAAAATTTGGTGCGTCTTTTGCCAAGCTCACCACCATGCTTGTTACATCCACCGGAGAGTTGACACATCGAAACCAATTCTGGCGTTGCAACACCCCATTGCCGCTTTCGACGATGGGTAAAAGTGTGTTGTAGATGATTCTCTCCATCATCTTCCCCATTGTATCCAGCACGCAAATATGCTGCTGGATCTCCCGGGGGAAAGCAATACCAACTTTTGCTTTTTCTACTCAGCAGAGAATATTTCTTCTTTTAGGAACGCCTACTAGGCCTTGGTGAAAAGATCGGACCCAGTTTTCAATGCCAGCTTCAAAACTCTGTTAGGGATCCCATCCAAACCTCGGACCTTATTATCATCGATCCTACCACATATTTCCGGGAGCTCCTTCTCGGTAACTGGAGATATCCCGCACTCATTGACCGTGGACCACCGTTTACCTCCCGCTATTTCGGTTGTGATGAAACTGAGTGGTGCAATTTCTTTTTGAAGGCGAACAAGCCACCCGGGGTGATTTCGGCAACCTTTACCACTTTATAAGTCTCACCTTAAGGATTTATGTCGGCATCTTCGCACAACTGTTTGAAACAGTTCCTTTTACTTTTGCCAATCTTTGACATTTGCAGGAAAACCCACCGACATACATCGAACTATTCCGGGAAGTTCGAACCACTCTCACTCAGATAAAATGGCCCCTTTTCAGACAACGATCCACAGATTATTTTCCGAGCCCTTCAGTGCAGAAAGATTTATATAGGAGAAGGAATACATCAACGACACCGGCGTGAAGAACGGCAAATCTCGATAACGAAGTCCAAATTTTAGGCCGTGATCAACGGAGAGATCATTGAAATCCGTAAGAGAATAAATGAACAAATCTTAGTAGGATTCTGCTTCTTCCACATGGCGAGAGGGTTCAAGTAATACATTACAACGCGAAGTATGTAATACCAAGTACAATCGTCTACATACCAAAAGTCCAAGAGACGCAAATTCCTACAAACTCCTCGAACTTATGAAATTTTACGGAGAAAAATTTGTCTTTAGTACAGGCAAACTCCAGCAACCTGCAAATTTCAAAACTTTATTTCTACCAAAACGTCACCTCATGGCTACGACATTTAACTATTGAAAATAGACGCTCCTCCCCGCAGCGAGAATTCCCAAAATGCTCGCTTTCTCCAACTCAGGCAAGAATTCCAACGATATAAGCTGGATGTTCTGGGCACAGTTAGATACTAGACAGCTACCTCACTCCCCCTTACCCCTCAAGGGGGGAAATCAGTGCGAGTACACATGATTTTAAATTATTTTGCCCTTGAGCATGAGCAAGATGTACCGAACACCCGATCAGCTGTGTTTGACATACCGCCCGGACTTGCCAATGGATTGGTGAGATTGGCAAGTTTTTGCTTATGTATAGTGAATACGTGAAACAACTTTTTGCTATATGGGTGAGCACACCGTAGTACCAGAATAGCAAAAGCACACCGATCTCTCTCTTACCAATACAATTTGACGAAGATTATGCCTTTTCCTTGTTTAGCGTCTCTGATGTGTACAGATAAGCTTCTGCAAGCACATTTGCAAGTGGGGTCATTTTTGTAAGGGTACTGCCTATAGTATATCTACTGTGGTTCTGGGCTTAAGCGAAGATGGTGGGACTCTGGATAGTAATCCTCTCCCACTTATGGCATGCGCATGTACTCTTGAATTTGGTGTCGAGTTGTTTCTGACGGGTACCGCAAGGTGCGCTCTCTTAACCTAGGGAACCGGTTTCTGGCAGGATTTTGACAGAGGAATTCGAGGTCCAAAACCAAGTCCGCCAGGGATTCAAGATTCCGGTTCACGTTAAGGAGCATCACAATTGTACAGTGCTATGCACCAATGAAGACTTCCGATAGAGTGGAGAAGTATGTTTTGCTTACTTTCGCCTGCGTGTTGCTCTCATTATTCTTGCAGTGTTGGAGAGCTACGACCCCTCATCACCGCTTGTATGAACGAGCTGTCGCTTGACAGTGGAAAAGCTATTTTGCTGATCGGGCGGCAGATATTCTGAATAATCTACTGAGAATTTTGATGGCACTGAGTCACCATAAAAATGTTCTTTTTGTGTGACCTGGTTGACTGCGCAATAGTGAAAGCGAATCGATGAACGGAAGAGTTTGGAAGCTCTACTGACCACTGAGAGTGATAGCAAGCGTGGCACGCTTGAACTCCGAAATCGAGCAAAATCCGTGGAAGTTGAACGTAGTGTGCGAAAAAGGATTTCGTTATTGCGCGAGAAGAAGCGGAAGATGACGCAGAACACAATGATTTCAGAAATGCATACCGCATCGTGAAAGAACTCGCGTGTAGTTGGAAACCTTTCGATGGTCCTCCGGTCGACTCCGATTCACGATGACGAGCAACTGAAAAGGCGGAAAGAGCGTTTCACATTCGGTGAAGTTCCGCCTCTTATGGATGTGACGGTTAGTCACTTTACGCAGAAGAGAAATCATTTCGTTCATCGATGCACTCAAACGGAGTAAAACCGTTGGGCTTGACGGTATCCTAGTAGAGTTATTTATTGTCGCACCTGCAATTTCTGGTACTTACACTCGTACGGAAATCTTGAGAATCCAAGAGCTATTCAAGAGGAAGGAAGGAAAGAATGATCGTTAAGATAAGCGAAGAATAGCACCCTCTTTGAATATAACAATTGGATTGGTATCTGCGTCATCTCTGCCGTTGCAAAAGATAATTGCTAAAGCGATCCTACAGCGCAATAAAGAAAATCTCAAAAGCTTAATCGATAGAGAGCCGGCTGGTTTTCTTTCTGAATCTTTCTGCATTGACCACATCTATACGGTAAAAATCATTTTGGAACAGTGCAATAGTGATAGTTTAGATCTTCGTTTCATTTGTTCCTCATTGATTTTGAGAAAGCTTTAGAGAGTGTGAACAGGAAGTCTGTCTGTTGTACACTACGCAGAAGGTCCTTTCGGAGAAACTAATAGCTATTATCAGAGCGACATACGATGACGCGAACTGTCACGTGCTGCATTGAGGTAAAATCACAGAGGAATTTGAGGTCCAAAGCCATGTCCGCCCGGGATGCGCTAGATCCGCTTTCGCAACCTTGTCTAAAATCTGGTAATGCAGTTAATCTCAACATCACAATCAGGTTGCGACTGTTCTGTGCTAGAATTCTTTCTATGCTGCAATACGGGAGTAGCACATGGAAAGTGACCACCACTGTCACCACGTCAATATCTAGCTACCAGGCATCACCGGAGCATGCTCGTCTGATAATATTTCAAACAAAAAACTTTTTCGGCACACAGGCCTATTACCCGTACGAGGTGTGCTCGGAATGCGTAATGTACAGTAAATAGATCACACATTAAGGAGGGGCGACAATTGCATTGGCGTCTACGCCACGCAGTGGAACCGGCTCTTTCAAGGTGGCCGACAAATGGGTAGCCCTAGGAGTACTTGATACAGAACGAAAAAGAAAGCATTTCAGCGAACCGCGAACGATGGGGCGTAATTGTAGTTAACAAGATATGTTCCAGAAAAGACACAACGAAAAACGACAGACGATTTGCGCATTTTCTTATGGGGCATGCTACTCAGCAGCTAGCCGATCCCGATAAACTCACTGCGTTACAAAAATGCTCTGCTTTGTCCCCATAGGTTATTGACAGTTACAAAATAAAGAACGTCGGCATAGTTTTACAGAGAGCGTGGAAGATTATTCGTCTATACCATAGAGGCATCACTCCAGACAAATCAGTAACAAACTAGATCTTCTTGGCGGCAATCGGTGCCATCAGTTGCACCTTCTTTTCATTGATTTGAAGGGCGCCTACGAGAATATAAACCCCGATAAAACTACATAACCATGAGCCCTTAGAGAATCCGATACCCTACAAAATTATTAAGGCTCATAGTGCATACCAGAGGAAACTAGCAGGATCATCACTCTATCAAATACGGTATAAGCCAAGGAGGCGTCCTCTTCAACCTGGCGTTAGAAAAAGGGATCCATTTTGTTGATTCAAGAGTCTACTAAACTGCTGGGGGTATGATACAACGTGAAAAGCATATAGAAGAAATATGGCAGACCCTTCCTCAGATGGAGCGTCGGCGTGGGACAGGACACCAGACAGCTGCTGTGGATATCAAATTGGTGGTGCGATGTATACAGTTCCTTAATAAGTCACTAAATCAACATCGGTTGCTACGCCGTTGATGATGTAGCGATCGATACCAGTTTATTTCGAAATAGCATAAGCTGACAATAAACTCAGGTTCCGGAGGTGGAATAAGAAGACAGTAATACCACTAAATGTCTTAGCGTCAGATTAAACGCCAGGAAAAACACCAGAGGATTGCTACGGGCGGAGAGAAATATACACTGGCGCGCCATTTGTAAGGGTGAAAATGCAGGAATCGGGCAGTAAATTTGCCAGCGGGATATCCAACAAAACCTTCATACGAGGTATGATAAAGTAATGCAAACACATGCTTGAATTGAATTCTGAAACGATCAACAAAATACGTACACATTGTGGCTTCCAAAAATTGTATTCCACCAAGTAATACACATTGGAGCAGGGTCTAATCTACAACTTAAAACTACGATTGATTCACATTTGGCGGAGGTCCGGTCACAACAGGCGGTCGCATACCAGGTATAGCGCCCATAGGTGGAGGTGGGCCCATCATTGGTCCCATGTGTCCCATCATCGGTGGCGGCCGCATTCCCATCATTGGAGGCGGAATAGGTCCGTGCGGTCCCATCATCATAGGCGGCATCCCGGGTGGCATCATTCCAGGACGTGGCGGTGGACCAAGCGTGTTCGGTGGTGGGATCGCTGCGCCGCCAGGCTTCGGAGGTGCCACCGCAAATGGATTTTGGCTGATCTTTCCGGCTTTAAATGCTGCGGTTGTAGCATCGATCAAGTGTTGAGCTTGCTCCTCCATCCACTTTTGGTAATAGAACTTGACATTGTCGCGATGTTTGCGTCCCGTGCAATGCGTCTTGCGAACGCTAGGTGAATCGTGGGTTAGGTACGTGTCGCAATAATCACAATAGTATTTCGGCATGTTTATAGAATTTCACTGCAGCCACTTCAACCATGTAATGTGTCCCCGATATAATTTAACTACAAATGAATAAATAACTCGCCCAGTCGCCTTTTATCCCGGCGTCGATTATGAAGCATCCAACTCCTAAACTTCAAAATAGATTGTCACCGCTTGACATATACAGTTTGAGAACATTTAGAGTAAGTTAACACATTTCCCTCGTTGTTTGGAAAACAGCATTAAATTTGAGGAATGAATATTTTGTTCTCCAGCCTACCAAAGCAAATTTACCAAAAAATGTTTTTGTTTCTCTCTCTATAAAGCTCAGTTTTTAAAGGCAAACAACTTTTAAGGCATATTTAAAGGGCACCCTTTAGTTATCGATTACTATTTTAAACATCTGGCAGCTCCTGGGTAACAGAAATTCGCAGTTGTCAAAAATCATATGGAGTGGCGGATGTAAACAGTGTTTAAAGCATTTTTAATTGTTTGAAAGTTCTTTTAATTAATAGTGTTTGCTGATGGAAAATATATTTTTATGATGCTTCGAGTATTTTGTGAGTAATTTATGTCAAGTTCTGATTGAGATCCTCATATGTTATGAGCTTTTTGAATGCAATGCCCAGAGGAATTTCACAACAGAAGCATTGGATCACACCAAGTTGAAATTACTTTCTAATGGGATTGTTGTTTTGATATGATTTCGTTATCGAGTTAAGTTGATAATTGCCCAGCGGAAAATACAACTTACATTTTCTTGAAAATAAACCTTTTAAAAACATGTCAATTGATAATTGTTGGCATATTTCCATGAAAGCCAAGGTCAGAATGACTTCCGCGGTTATTCAGGCAAGGGTGCGTCTTTAGGTGTCTTCCCATGTATTTACAGACTACGGACAAACGTGCCTGCAACGTGACACATTTTTGTTATGGAAGTAGAAATAATAGAAAGTACTCGAAAATGTAAAAGTGCTATTGGCTGGAAGATAACACTGTTATGGTTGGCTGAGCTCTTGACCGTGAAATCCCTCATCAGAGGGTCAGACAAAGATTAATTTTAGCAACAACTGAACAACTGGCTAATCTGTTCAAAAGTGTGTCACTCTAGAACAAATTGAAATTCGGTTCTTTTGCTGTACCACTTTGCTTCTGTACAACCTATTCCTTACCCTTTCCTTCGCGCTCTTCCTATTTGGTGTGGTATAGCGCGTCAACCACTCCGACGCGCCATCGTATTCGGCCCACTGAAATACACTTCATCTCTTCCTAGGACTTCCCTCCTGCTCTCCTCTACTGTTATGCGCCTAGTGTCTTGGGGCGACCCACTCGTCGGCCATCTCAATAGCGGGTTAAAATGCATGGCGTAGTCAACAATGGAAATGTCACACCTCTTTGATATATGACCTACCCATTGCCACTTCAAATCACATCACATATCAGGCCAGCATACTCCGATGATACCACGTAGATAAGTGTTTACGAAGGCTTGGAGTTTTTGAGTAGGGGGGGGTTACTCCCCATGTGCTACTACCATATAACAACCCACTGTCTTAAACTGATCTCTGCATATTCAGAATGGTCTGCGTTGGGTTATCTGCCCTGATATGATTTTAAATATAGTACTTCGTCGGCGCGCAGGCCATTTACTTGTGGACGCGTTGATCAAAAGGTGGAATTGTCAGTGGATAGGACGCACATTAAGGAAGGGAGGCAATACTATTGCTTGCTACGCAATGCAGTGGACTCTACTACAATAAGAACAGAACAGTGGAATATGAATCCTCGGAGGGGCCTCCCGGGAAGTCTTAAGTTCTGGAGGGACAGTAATCCATCCATGGTCGCGACAGAACAGAGGAAGAGGAGTCCCCGAAGGAGCCTCTCCGGAAGTCTTAAGTTTTGGAGGGAGCCGCAATCCATCAACGATGACTCCTCATACACGTTGTTGATGCGCTATGCCCTTTTCAAGGATAATTAGCAAACAAGTATGTATAATATGACAAAATTAAATAGCTGGTTTTGCATCCTTTGCCGGCAAATTGCTTACATCCTAAACAACGATATCATATAGCCCAACTCCGGCAATTTAACAGCAACAATATGTGAACATAATCGAACACGTAATATAAGCAATTTTACTGGGTAATAATAATAATAATCGTTGCAACAATCCATATTGGAGCAGGGCCTTGAAGTGTGTTAGAGCACTTCATTCAATACCGAAACGGTACACTACAGTATACTGTAGGAGGCAATGTGGTCAGCATTGCGCTCGCCCGAGATTATTACCCTGATTTGACTCACGTACTCATTCACAGCTGACTCGACTGGTATCCGACGTCAAATCACGATACAAATCCCACTGCCACAAGTGAGATTTGAACCGCGACCTTCCGTACGACAGCCTTGTGCTCTAACCACTCAGCTACCCGGACCGGGTAATGCTCAGCGAATATGTTAGCAACACGAATACGGTTTAATTTATGCTGAAGAAGATCACGAAACTGAATAGCCTAGCCTGTGACGGATAGAGTGGGTAACAGGAGGTGAACTGTTAAAACGTGCGGGAGCAAAGCTCACAAATGTCCGGAGATAACTTAAAAGTACATCCTCCTATATTTTTTGCTTCGGTTTAACCAAAATATGAATATAAAATAAAGTTTAGTTGCTGGAACTCATTTTTTATCTCCTTTGACTCTTCCATGGTTTTATAATTTCACTTCTTCTACTGCCTCGGCTTCAAGCATTATATATAGATATCGATACCACAGCTGCTACTAACAGTATTCTTATTTTAATTTATGATCTCAATTATTTAACAAGAATGATGAAAAGTTTCCAGATTTTTGTAACTTTTATTATCATTATTGGCGGTGCATTGGAGGAATTCAGCGTTTTCACTGAATGGAAATGTTCTTATCTTGTCTGTCTGTTTCTCCTTTCTGTCTGTCCGTCACACGCATTTTTCTCGGAGACGGTTACCAAATTGGTAGAAAGGTGGGAACCGTGAACGCTCATGCATACAGTGAGTTACATCTCTTTACGTCGAATTTAAAGGGGGTCCCCATACATGGAAAAGACGGGTGTAAATTTGTTTTTCATCAAATATAGTCACGTGGGGTATCAAATTAAAGGTTTCGGTTAGTACTTTGCAAAACCGGTCTTAGTTTTGTTATTTCTTGGGTAGGTTGGGAGTACAGGGGGTTGAAAGTGATCATTTCTTTAAGGGGGCCATTCTCAGAAACTACCCAACCGAAAAATCAGAAAAAAATTAGGGGGTTGCCACTATATGGTGCCTGGACTCCGAAATACCTTCCATACCAATATCTGTTCAAATAAAGTTAATAGTAGTATATTACTATAATTTTTAGTAATTGGCTGCAAAACTCCCCTTAAGGTCATCCCAGCAGGTGATGTAGGCTATAATATAGAGCATGATCTTGCCAAGTTTGGTGGAAATCGCACTATTATTAATAAAGTTATAATAGGTCAAATTTAAAGTAGTTATCGTTCCGATGCTTATAGTTCTTCTAAATAAAAATAAAACTAGGTAGCTTTCTCCTACTACAATATATTTTAATAGTTAGTAAATACGTATTTCGAGAGCTACTTACTCTCTTCCTCAGTACTTAAGCCAGGTACTGAGTACGCTCAGAATGTAGAATTTAATTCTTTAGGAAGGTTTTATCATAAATACCAATTTATATTCTTTTATAAAATTTTTATTAATATTGTCATAAAACACATCATAATAGACTGATACAAACTTTAAATATTTTGTTCATGTTTCTTTTGCTGCTTTGATACAGATTGTTGTCAATTAAAGATTTTACTACTTCTACGGTATTTGCGGATAATGATGCCACGCTTGAATGATTTTTTACAAGAGCCGTGCTTTATTTGTTATAACATCTTTTGCCGTCTATATATATTTTTATAGACCGGGCTGCAACCCTGTCGGCTGAACCAAAACCAAGCGGCCGAGGAGAACCTCCAAGTGATTGCACCGGGAGACGCTGTATCACGTTTATTTGCCGGCCGTAATGTAGTAGGCGAATGCTCCAACAGCCTAATTACGAAACCTTACCAAGGGTATACTTGTACCATGGGAATCGGGATAGCCCTTGAATTCACAGACTTAGGTTGTTGCGGTTGGTCCCTAGTGGGGGCTTCATGGAGGTTGTGGTTGCGTCCAAGGGAACAGAGACCTTCGGTTTTCGACGTGTTGTTGCGTTTCAGCACGGGAGGCATACTGCTTAGTTCGGTAGAGATTTAGGTAGGTCTTGCATCCACCAGTATGAATGCTGAGCTATGCACTCGGTACAGATTGGTACCGATGTAGCTTGTCACAGCTGATTGTTTGATTGTGGTCACAAAATCAATCCGTGTCTTAAGTAGATCATAGGATTAAGTTCCCGAGATAGGTACCTACTTAAAACCATAGAGGCGTAACTATTATATCAGCGCAACTGAAGTCGAGGAAGCAGTATAAAGAATGAAATCGCCGAAAGCAACAAGACTTGATGACATCGCATCTCGTCGCGTCGGGTTATTCAGGAAGGTAGAACACCATCTGACTTTCAAGAAAGTAGTACAGTTCCAATATGGAAAAAGAAGGGAAATCCAGCAGAATGTTCAAATTACCGTTACTTTCCCATACCATGAAGATTTTTGAACGCATTCTTGACAACTGTATTCGCGAAATCGTTGAAATAATCGTGAATCAAGCCGGATTTATCAAAAACTGTGGAAATACTGACGTAATACATGTTGCACGATTAGTCATTGAGAAACGCCGTGAGAAACACCGCCTTCTTACATTGCATTTCTAGATCTAGAGAAAGCGTTTGACCGTGTGCCACACGAATTCATCTGGTATGCTCAACAGTGTCAGAAGAACTCGTGCGCTGAGTTCAATTGCTAGACCAGGATCTGAAAAGTGAAGTTCGAAGTATAGCGGGTGTATCAAAGCCGCTTCGTATGGCTTTTGGTGTTCATCAAAGAAGCGCCCTCTCACCACTCCTCTTTGTTGTTGTTATGGGTACTGTCATAATGTCCAGCACCTGATCCCGAGGAACTTGTCCAAACATGGAATATTCGCTTCATGCAACACGGTCTCAGATTGAATCTGAATTAAACTGAATTTTTGACGATCGATCCCCGACAAGCACAATTAATATTAGCGGTAGTGACTTGAATTGAACTGAGCGATTTAAATATCTCGGTCAACGCTATCAGTCAATGGAGAACTACGTTATGAAATTGCTTCACGCATTAACGCAACCTAGACGAAGTGGCGTTCAACAACTGGTGTTTTTTGTGGCCGACGTACCAACAAACGTCTCAAATCTAAAATGCCGTCCGTCCTGTCGTTCTTTATGGTTTTGAGTCTTGGCCGACTATAAAAGACAATGAACGGCGTCTTGCGGTAATGGAGACGAAGATGGTGCGTTGGACTAGTGCTGTGACACGTTTTGACCACATCCGAAATGAAGATATCCGCGATCGATATGGGGTTGCACCGATCGTGGAAAAAATGCGAGGTCGATTTATTTCTCAACACAGGAGATTGATTATACATTGGTCACGATTCAGAGGCGTTTTTTAAAATTACACCATCGTTGCTACTATCTCTTGTATAGCCCTTTCCCAATGTTTTTTGGAAGTTGCGAGCGTCTTCGATGGTATAGTCACGTAATTCGCGCTAACGAGAAATCACTTGCCAAGATTGGTCTGAACATCGAGGTCGATGGTGAACGACTGAGACAACGGTGGCGTGATACGCTGGATGGGGATTTAAAAGCCTCGAGATTGCATCTAGACAAGGCATTTGATTGAGCCAAATGGCGAAATCGATCACGACCGGCGGACCCCGCTTTTGAACGGGACGAAGGCTGAAAAAAAGAAGATCATATTTCATGCCATTAAAAAGGTCAGTCACACATTTCTGTTCTTTGAAGAGGGAGTGCCGTGGGTGAAATTGTTTCAACTTCGCCCAATGCTCCGCAGCGGTCCGTGGTTGAGTCACCTATCCTGGCCAGGAAGACCTTGTTGAAGGTGTGTGCCCGCTGGGATAACTCTTTTGATAGCTTGGTGTGCTTGTGCGCCGAAGTCCAAATCAATTGGACTTTCTCAAGGTGAGAATTCTCAACTGAGGCATGGATTTCTGGAGCTAAGTAGTGATTGGGTGTTCGAGATGCCATGCATTTGCACGCTCTCAGACTGTCACCATGTGCTGCATGATCGAATCACCGAGGTTGAATAGTAAACAGTCCCCAGATATAGAAAAAACAACTGCGCTGCCCGCCGAACGTGTTGCATCAGTTCCAAGCAGACGGAAGCCACGATTTATGAGTTCATTCACAAGTCGGCCGCATTGTGATGCAATTTGAGACCGGGACTGGTTAGTTGGAGTGTCGTGTTCCAAAGTGGTTTGGATTTTGGTGGACTTGGCGGGTGTCGGGTTTGATCTGATTAAAAATGTATCCAAAGGCCCTGGAAAAGTGCGTGTAACCACTTCCTCTACTCCATAAATAAGCGATCGGAAGATATTACCGGCAATTTTTTTAGTGAAGTAAAAGTTGTTAATGCCACCCATATTCATTTAAGAAAGATTAACTTGCACACTCATAGAAATATTGACTTCACCACTTTCAAAAATACTGCGTGTGCCAAGAGGCATTCTCAACAGTGCTTCGCTATACTGAGGTATTATTTGGTTGTCGATAGTTTATGCATTGAGTAGAATAAAATCTTTCAAAGCAAATTTATTTCTAGTCTTGTTTCAGAACAAAGCAATTGTTTATTTCTTCACTTCACCGATCGAGTTGAAGCTTTACAAATCGTCTGACCGCCACAAGAAAGATCTTATTCGGATTCCGACGTCATTAGCTGTCGTTCCGTTGCTTGCGAGAGTTTGGTGCGAACTTCAGAATGCGTGCGCATAACTATCATGGCATGTTCAAAATGCTTTTAGCGAACTCAAATAATCGCAGCAGGAAATTTCGAATTGATATTCCCTGAAACTGTAATCACTTTTATGACTTCGTTTCTACCAGAACTACATAGCGCGGAATTTTCATTCAACATTTCCACTGACACGAGATGGATCGTGGCGAGCTGCTATGACATCCGCGGGTAAATACGGGTATGTCATAGAAAGCTCGCGAGCGGCTAAATGTACGCAGCTATTAGGAAGTAGGCAACTAACCTTAAAAAAACACTCATTCTAAAATGCCCATGGTTATTGGTAATGCAGTTCTGTAGAAATCTTTCATCCGGTAACTGGGTATTTTTGTTCTTTGCTTTTGCTTCTTTGGAGCAATATTTATGGCGAAGGACAAGCTGCTTCGATTCGATGCAAATATCTAATTTACAGAATTCTTTGCTATATCCCGAACTTTCAATCTCAAACATAGTCAAAATAGCACAAACAATTTAACGTCACTTTCAAAAAATTCCCAAATAATGCAAGAAAGGAAATTTCAAATGATCAATGAATCGTTGACAACGTTTGCGCGCTTTCATATTTTAGCGGGAAGTAAAATTGGGCAGAGGTTGGGATAGTTTATCTTTCTCTAGTCCCGGAGTAGCGTTAAGTCTTCGGAGTTCTGTTGTCGTGGCTTGACTAGGAGCTCATCTCCTTCGTATTTATTGTTACTTGTTGATCCAGTGTTGAGTTTTTCATTTAAAATTATCGCGATTATGGGAAAAATTTTCGTAATTTGAAGTCGAGACAGTTTCAATTTTTACAAAATTTGCTCGGACAGGAATATTGTGCGATAATTTTATGTGTATTGATTGAGCTTATTCAGTGCTTTTTATTGCATTGTAAGATTTTGGACTAACAATTCGGTAATTTTTTTGTAAATTATTTAAAAAAATATATGGCAATGTGGCTTAAGAACGCGATTAAAAATTTGAATTTGTTAGAACTAGAGTACGTTTTAATAATGGGTGACCTCAATATTTGGGAACCATTATGGCCTGGATTTTGTTGTTCATTTTGGCGCGCATTCCACTTTCGCGCCAAGATTCACGTCAAAAATAATGCTTCGGTCACATTATGACTTACTCATAAACTCATGATTCAAAACTCAAACAATTTTTCAGTTTCACAAATTGGTTTCGTAGCATGTGAATCGAGATTTATTACTCTTGCGAAATTAAACTCAACTTCCCTTCGTTATCATCTTATTTTGATTTCTGCTATCTCTTCTGCGTTGCAAATTTTGTTTATACATATGTGGAACAAATTATGTTTCGTATGATCATATACATATAACTAAATTTAAATTCGCAAGCACTTCCTAGAGCTCCACATTTTCCTCAATATTTGTTTACGCTTAGAATGAAGTTGGTGCAAAAATCAGCGTTGAAGTGTTTGCGTAACAGATACTTCTCAATAGAAACCAGTTTCTGGTGTGGGACCCGGTCGATACCCTTTCTGAATAGTGTGTCATTGTGCATTTCCTTAGAATACAATGATATCAAATGTAGGAGTTATGTTCACCCAAATATGCACAATCCGCAAGATTCGGATTTTTCGCGACTTATTCTTAACTAAATCTCAAAGCCCAAAGTGTTATTGTTTCCTGTAAGCATTCCATTGGGAATAAGTCATTTCTGCGAACCACAATCTGGTTTCTCGACTATACGTTCTATGGATAATTACAATAAATGCTACACGTTTAGCATTTTGTGGCGTTTTCTAGAAGAGCTTCGTTACCTGTGCGAGAAAAAGCATTTTTTCTTCAAAACAATTTCAGGTACTTGTTTGCCTTTTGAAGAATTTAACATATAGGTTGGATGATTGTTATTTGCTTTCCTTTTTGTTTTCTTTTTTCATTTATCAGATGGGCAAGAAGTAAAGTACTTTTTTTAAAATAGATATTTCAAAAAATATGTAAGTTACTGAATTGTTTTTAATTTATCTATTAAGCTTACATGTTATATTATGCCTATTCCTTTAGTACATAGCATTCAATTATCCACCTTATGAAAGGATCGCAGTTGGAAAATATGATCGTTGATAAATTGATCCTGCTTCGTTTTTAAGGTTTTGTGTAAAACAAAACCTTATTAAAATCGATTCAATGTCTGTCTGTCTGTCTGTCTGTCACACGCATTTTTCTCCAAAACGGCTAAACCGATCCAAACGAAATTTGGTGGACAGATGGGAACTATGAAATCCCACGCATACAGCGAGTGGCATAAATTTAGGTGGAGTTTAAAGGAGGGCTCCCCATACATGCAAAGGGCGGATTCAAAAATTTTTTTCACCGGATATAGTTGTGTAGGGTATCAAATGAAAGGTCTCGATTTGTACTTTCCGAAACTGGCATTAGTTTTGGCATAAATTGCAAAGTGCGTGAGTAAGGAGTCAAAATGTACGCATTTGAAGTGAGACAGGACTCATTTTCGGAAACTACCCAACCCAAAAATCCGAAAAAAATCAGGGTGGTGCGCCTAGATGAAATCTAGGCCTCAAAATATGTCCCATTCCGATATCTGCTCAAATAAACTTACTAATAGTATATTATTACTTTTTAGAAATTTACTGAAAAACCCCCCTTAAATCCATCCTAGGACTTCCGGATTCTGTACCAGCATAGTGGACAATATTTCGTGTATATGCCCCAAATTTCATAGAAATCAGGCAATTAACACCAAAGTTATAGCAGTTCAAACTTAGCAATTTCGCGTGAGTTTACTGCTTCCAAAGCCATGCAAATTGGATGCTGACGTCATAATTACCCGGAATAATTGACATTCGCGTGGAATATTAAAGTCACATTTATGAAGAATCTATTTATCTGCAGCCCTTTTTAAGGTTTTGTGTAAAACACTTATGTGAAATCTAATCTTCGAGAGATGTCCCATTCCGGTATCTACTCAAAAAATTTACTAATAGTATATTATCAACTTTTAGAAATAGACTAAAAAACTCCCCTTAAGTTCATCCTAAGTGCTTTCCATCAAATGATTTATTTAAATCGCTTTCCAGAAAATAGAGGGCAATGGAATTTTTAGCTATATTACACGGAGCTGTCGTGCACTCGTCGCTCCTCACATCTTTTCTTTTTCTTCAGCCTTCAGTTCACAAGCGGGGTCGGCTCGTGATGATCGGTTTCGTCATTTTATTGTATCGAATGCCTCATCAGGATGTAATCTGATCAATACTGGTTGTTGAATTCTCGTTAGCGTGAATTACGTGACCACACCATTGAAAACGCCTCTCTTGCAGTTTTCCCACGATCGGTGCAAACCCATATCGATCGCGGATATTGTCATTCCAGACGTAATCAAAACGTGTCACGCCACCAGTGCAATGCAACATCTTCGTCCCCATTACCGCAAGACGCCGTTCATTGTCCTTTATAGTCGGCCAACACTCAGAACTATAGAGAGTGGCAGACGGACGACATTGCAATAAATTTTAGATTTGGGACGTGCGCTGACACGTTGATCCCAAAGAACACCAGTTGGGGAATGCCACTTCATCCAGGTTGCATTAATGCATGAAACAATTTCATTACGCCGTTCTCCATTGGCTGATAGCGTTGACGCGAGATATTTAAATCGCTGAGTTCTGGCAATGGCAGTAACCTGCCCTTCGAGATACTTAAATCGCTGAGTTCTGGCAATGGCAGTAACCTGCCCAGAACTGAACGATTTCAATATCTCGGGTCAATGCTATAAGCCAATGGAGAACTACGTTATGCTCCTCACATAGGGAAACACAAAACCTTTTATACCTGAAGCGTCAAGCTTCCGGTTTCCCGACTTGTTTCAATTAAATTTGGAAAATTGGTTGATATAGATACTTGGAATAGATATCGTTTAAAGTTTGCCCAAACA
This sequence comes from Hermetia illucens, assembly GCF_905115235.1. Taxonomy (NCBI): domain Eukaryota; kingdom Metazoa; phylum Arthropoda; class Insecta; order Diptera; family Stratiomyidae; genus Hermetia; species Hermetia illucens. The sequence goes on along the minus strand of NC_051851.1, from coordinate 66,074,202 downwards.
TTTTCGATAGGATTATGATCTGATGAGTTACTTGGCCTCTAACTGGCTTGGTATGATAGGGAGTTACACCTTATGTTAAAACGAGACATATGGTGTTTCTTTTGGATATCAGTATCAATTTTTGGGGCATCTCCCGTAGATCGGCATTATTTCTAATCTGGGATATTCAAGTGATTTCCATCTAACTTTATCCTTATTTTTTTCTTATTGGCGTATTGGTGTAGATCCTGAATTGATTGCCACGTCTCTTTTGGCAATGTTACAGAGCAATCAAAAAAATATACATTAGATAAAAATTCTTGTAATCTACAAAAAAAAATCTAATAATTTTTGCAAGTGGCCCTTATCTTGAATTTATTGTCTCTCTTGAAAATGTCGTTCATAAAATAATCGGCGCTAAATTAAATTAGGAATTGCAGCTTTGATTATCTGCGTTTTCGCCCCTTATTTATTAAATTCTACTTTTATATCAAAATTTTCAAATTTTGATCCTCGTGGATACAGCAGTCCTGATAAGATCTCTACCCCGTTGATAGTCACTTTTTATAACTTAGTTGTTTAAAAACTCACCAGAAACATGTGAATAATGAACTATCATAAAACGATTTACCTAAAATCACAAAACAAATTATAAAGCTCAATTCACAAAAAACGGATCTCCCAATTTTAACTAGTTGAATTGAAAAGTGGTACCCTACTATTTATCCACTCTAATTTTTAATTTTTATTTCTAAGATGAATTCACATTATCATTAAAATCGATTGACTATCTGCCCTCCGTCTGTCTGGCTGTCATACGCATTATTCTCGGAAACGCTTATTGTGATTGACATCAAATTTTATGGAAAGGTGGGAACTGTGAATGCTCTAGCATGCAGGGAATTACATTATTCTATGTCGAATTTAAGGGGGTCCCCATACATGCAGAAGGAGAGTGTATGTTTTTTTTTACCGAATATATTCATGTGGGGTATCAAATGAAAGTAGGACTTTTCGAAGCCGATCTTAGTTTTGACATTTGATGGGAAGGTGGGGAGTGTGGGGGTCGAAAGCTTTAACAGACCCATTCTCAGAAACTATCCAACTGAAAAATCTGAAGAATATCAAGAGGCTGCCACTATATGGGGCCTAGGCTCCGAAATACCCGCTACGTCGATATCTATCTTCATTATTAGTATGTTACTACAATTTTTAGTAATTGCAATATAGGCTATAATATAGAGCGTGATCCCACCAAGTTTGGTGAAAATCGCACTATTACTAACAAAGTTATAATAGGTCAAATTTGTCGCTTTGCAAATTTAAGACTTTGAATGTTAATATCACGTGAAAGTAGACAGTGTCACATAATATATGCATATATTACGTGCTAGGTACTAATGGGACAAATGCACGCTTAAATGTCTTTGTAAAAGAAATACACCAAACCTTTCAATCCTGAAGCGTCCACCTTCCAGTTTTCCGACTTGTGTTTTAATTATAAGTTTGCCAATCGTTATTCTAATCATTATGTAAATATTTCTGGATGATATTTTCGTTTTAAAGCGGTTAACCACGCCAATATTTGGGGAACTATTCATCCAATCCTTGCTTCTTCTAGATGTAGATAGACTGTTCTAAGCCTCCCACCGTTCCACCTTATTGCTTGGTTAAGTTCATAATTGATAATTTTTACACCAGGATCGAACTTAGCACCGATAGGATTCCTAACCCGAACAGTGCTATTTTCTGCATCTTTGGAAGGAAGAGGATCTTATTATCCATATGCCCAAAAGCGGTCTTCATATCTAGCCGCGAACTAGCCCTATTTGGTGTCAAGAACTAAATCTCATTTTTTCCAATTTTTGTAAAGCCTTTGATTCTGCCAATTAGCACATATTCTTTTCCAAACTCTCCTTACTCAATTTTCCACATCAATTACAATGTCTCGCTTCCTATCCTTCTAACAGTTGCAAGTTTTTTTTAAATTCTCTCTTTCTGGAGTTATTCAAGGTTCTGTACTAGATCCCAATTATTTCTCCTTTTTATTAATAATCTTCGCTCTTTTCTCATCTGACCATCCTTGCTTTAAGCAGATAACCTTAAATTGTTTACCTCTATTTCAGTCAAGCCCGATTATACTTTCCTGCAATCTAATTTAGGCACTTTGGTCTGTTGGTGCTCGGTGAACAAGCTGACACTTAATGTCACTCAATGTGTTGCTCGCTGAAACCTTCTCCAACATCGTTTTCCTACTTTTTTGGTTGACAGCCTCTATCACTTCTAGGCTTTTTACAAGCCCTGGGTGTATTCGCTGACGGTAAATTTAGTTTCAATTTCCTCTTCATTGACATTGTCAGTCGTGCTTCCAAAATATTTGGCCTTATCCTGCCTTCATCTTCCGATTTCACCTCAATCCAGCCTTCCTTAATACCTTTGAACTCGTTAGAAACATCCCTGAATCTCTCCTCCCAGTCGTAACGAATCTTCCTTTTGTAGTAGCATTACATTGGGTTCATCGTCAGATCTCCATTGCGGTGGAACATAAGCGCAACTGTGAAAATTGTACTTTTACAGGGGAGTTAAGTATTAAAATAAAAATAAATAAATAAATAAAATAAAAATGTCCGGATAGTTGAGTGGTTAGAGCGCAAGGCTGTCGTACGGAAGGTCGCGGTTCAAATCTCACTGGTGGCAGTGGAATTTGTATCGTGATTTGACGTCGGACACCAGTCGACTCAGCTGTGAATGAGTACCTGAGTCAAATCAAGGTAATAATCTCGGACGAGCGCAATGCTGACCACATTGCCTCCTAGTGTACCGTTATGGTCTTGAATGAAGTGCTCTAACACGCTTCAAGGCCCTGATCCAACATGGATTGTTGCGCCAACGATTATTATTATTATTAATGATAAGTGATTTAGAATGTTGGTAATTTTTACACAACTTTGCTGAAGTTTTGCCTAATGAATCGTTTTCGGACCTGTCGGAAATATTTGATTTTGAATTAATTTTGCAGTTACGTCAATGTTCTGAAGAATTCAAATCTGACTTGCTCCTGGTAGTCTTACGTTTGGCTCTACTTACATTTAGAGACAATTTTCGTACATTTCTAGTTCAATTCCTCCTCCTACTTTTAGGTTTTATATAAAACAAAACCTTATTAGGTTCGATTTAATGTAAGTATGTCTGTCACAGGAAATTTGCTCTAGAATGACTGAACTGATGTCTCTTTACATACAACGAGCAGGAAGATTTTAAGTTGAGTTTAAGGGGGTCCCATACACGTGAAAGGAGATTGTAATTTTTTTTATCTGAATGTGGTTATGTGTGTCGTCAAATCTGTTCATATAGAGTTAATAATGGTTGATTAATATATTTTAGAATTTTATCAAAAAGATCCCCCTTTATTATAGACGTATGAAATTTGTCACAAGCATAAATGATGTTCTGACTTACTGTACTAATGATAACATCTTTCAGCTTAGTGTGAAGATGGTGTTATTGCGACTTCGATTTTCCACTTATAGGTATTACTAAGGGCTTTGTTATGGGTTGTTTCAGTGTTCACTCTAACCCGGAATTTAGGCGGAATTGTTATTCGAGCCCAGAGCACCATGCTAACGAGATGGTGATTCGAGTCTATATATGCCCCGTATAGGTTCTGACACTCATCAACACTGAGAGGTGGCGGCGATCGATTAACACATGGTCAATTCAGTTGAAAGTGTCTCTTTCTGAGGCCCACGTTTATGTGTAGTCCGCTTTCCTCGCAAACTAACTACTTCCAACAATCATTTCGTGTGACATTGCTAGTTGAATAATCCACTGTCGTTGCTAGATTTTTAGATACTATGGAAGCCAACGACTCACCTAAATAGATGCTACAATGCCTACTTGGCTATTAAAAGTTCCAAATATGATTTTAATATATAATATTTGATATTTGACACCCATCCATACCGGGGATTATTAGAATCGATTCGAAGTCTCTCTGCCGATCAGAATATGGCCATGTAGCGAAGGGAAGTGAGGCCCCAAAATATGACCCCCAAGAAGTGTAACAGGTCTCATTCTCAAAGCCTATCCACCCAAAATCCGAAACAAATCACTTGGGGTATCTAAACGTAATCTGGGCCTCAAAATTCGTCCCGCCCCCCGAAATCTACACAAACGAAGTTAATAATAGAATATTAGCATATTTTCGAAATTTAGCCGGAAAGCCCTCTTAAGTTTATCCTAGAAGTACAAAATTTGGAATAAGCATAGGGGATAACATAAGTTATAACTGGGAAGTTTGAAAAAAAACAACTATTATTAACAAAGTTATTAAAGGTGAAACTTTTATATTTTATGTGAATATCGTGCATTCTAAAACGTGTATGACGGCATCATAAGATCAATTCGTCAATGCCACGACAAAGTGAGCTCATATGAATGGGGGTCGCAAGGAAACATTTCGTTTTAGTTTTTTAATAATTTATATATCAATATCAATTACTTGAGATAGACATATGTATGTATCTATATTTTTTTTTTTTTTTTTTATATGGATGGAGGTGGAGATCTTAGAAAGACGCTGCTGCGCCAGGGTGCAGCAGTGTGTGGGATTCACACCCACTAAAACCACCCCCACTCTTCCGCCCCTCCCCGCGGGACCACCGTGAAGTATTACTTCGCGGGGGAGGCTCTGGTTCGCTATACCAGCTCATCCATGTTACGTCTCCGTCGCGCCGCCTTCCGAGCTCGATCCAACTCCAGGAGTTTTGTCTGCACCACGGCTACTGCTTCATTTACCCCCATCCAGTTTTCCTCCTCCTTCAACATCTCTTCCACCAGGTCACCAGGTTGGAGGGCTCGATGTCCGCCCCTAAGATGCTGTTCAACCTCCTTTTCTGCTGCAGAAATCTGGGACAATAGAACATAACGTGCTCCGGGTCCTCGAGTGTAGCACCGCATTCAGGACAGTTGGGAGACTCGTCCAACTCGAAGCGATGCAAGTACTTCCTATAGCCACCGTGTCCCGTAAGGAACTGTGTCAGGTGGTAATTCAATTCTCCGTGCTTTCGGTTGACCCATTTCTCGATGCACGGGATCAATGTCAATCAATGCCCTTGTCGGAGTTATCCCATCGTTGTTGCCACTTGCCACACAACTCTCTCCTGATGGCTTTTCGGAAATCCGCATTCACCTCTGCTGGATTTGCCTTCCGTTTTTCGTAGAGTCAGTGTGCCTCGCTCGCTAGAAGATCTATAGGGATCATTCCTGCGATAACACACACTGCCTCCGTCGACGCCGTCCTAAATGCGCTGCACACCCTTAGCGCAATTGGCCGGTATGCCGAACATATCTTCCTCCGGTTGACAGCGTGGTTCAACGCTCCCGCCCAGACAGGGGCCGCGTATAGCAGGATCGACCTCACCACTCCCGCGATGAGTAGCCTGCGACTATACTTCGGCCCTCCCACGTTAGGCATCATCCTTGCAAGGGATGAGCTGGCATTTGCTGCCTTTTATCGCGCATAATCCAAGTGTCCCTTGAAACTCAGCTTGGCATCGATCATCACCCCCAGGTATTTGACAACCGATTTTGAGACCACCTCACGATTACCAACCCGGATGGTAACCGTGTTGTTCTTTCTACGGTTGGTAATGAGGACCGCCTCCGTCTTTTCGTCCGCCAGGTCCAGCTTGACCATTCGTAACCATGACTTGATGGTATGAATGGCTTCATTTGCATAAAGCTCCACGTCCTCGGGATGCTTCGCAATTGCAACTACCGCCAAGTCGTCCGCAAAACCAATCAGCGTTGTCTCCTCCGGCACGCGAAGGCCAAGCACTCCGTCGTACATTATGTTCCACAGCAGCGGTCCCAATACAGAACCTTGAGGCACACCTGCTGTCACAATGTACTCCTTCGGCCCGTCGTCCGTCTCGTACCAGAGAAGTCTATCCGAAAAGTAACTCTCGATGAGCCGAGCCAAGTAGCTAGGAACACCCAGTTTGGCCAAAACGCCCTTAATCCAGCCCCAGTTGGCTGAGTTAAAAGCATTTTTGACGTCCAGCGTCACCAGAGCACAGCATTTGCCCATGGCCATCGCATTTCGAGCCAATTCCACGACCTTTGCTACTGCATCGACCGTAGAACGGGCTCGCCGAAACCCATATTGCCGCTCTGTATGTATCTATATGCACATGCTAATGAAGCTTTGGGGTAGTACCTAATTCAGATAGATATATTTGTACATTAAACCAGCAGTATGCGTACTGTATACATACATATGTGTGCTTTTTACACGAAGTAAATCGCAAATATGTGTACGATAAATTTATATATATATGAGGATATCTACGTCTGTAATATGTACGTAAATCTTGTAGTTTGAAGAAAATTTTGGGTTTTTAGCCATATATGAATGTAAAAGTGTGCGTAGAAAGTTTTTCACCTTAAATGAACACAAAACCATTATACCCGAAGTACCCGCTTCCGGTATTCCGATTTTTTTGTATCCGTTTTTGGTGAACTTCTTCACATTTCTTAATAATGTGGAACTCCTAGTGTGAACCGCATGGAATTAGCTATAATCGATAGAGCACTTTGCAGCGCGCACTTTTTTGTGTAAATAGCCGCTGACGCGGAACTTAAAGTTCCTCACATAGGGACACAACGCGTTTTGTACTTGTAGCGTTAAGCTTCCGGTTTCCCGATTTGCTTAAGTACGGCCTTGGAAAATCTATGCGGAGTTTCCTGTTGTTTATAAACTGTTTTTGTGAAATATTCTACTATTATAATCACCAAAATAGATAAATTTATGAATGGTTTATGAATGAATAAATTTGTTTGAAGGATTTACTACTTATTACGCTAGCTCTGATCTAGTGATTCTTGGATTTTCATTCACCTTACCCAAAATAATTCTATATTATCGGCTGGAAAGTCTTTTTGGTCCATGCGTTGCGTAATTTATCAGTTATCCTTTATTTTCATATTTTGTAATGATATATTGTATGGTTTAAACAGCTAAACTGCTAATTTAAAGTGATATTACCCTACTTTATATTCAACAATTAAATTTTTAGTGTCTGTACTGATGTCTCGTTTTGAGCACAAAATTTCACGGAAAAGTGAATATATGCTCCTAATTGTAAGCACGTTGACAAGATGACAACATTTCAGTAAAAATATCATTTTTTAAATGAAATAAACTTGTGTTACTCATCAAGAAATATATAAAGGTGTTATTTTTAGGCTTTTTTAGTTATTTGCATTTCAATGTCAATTACTCGAAGTAGAAAGGTGTATGTATATGTATATGCTAATAAAACTTGCGGATAGTAACCAATATCATAGGCATGTGTGTACCTGGATACCAGCGATTATTAATTTACGTACATAACATATATGTGCATACTTTTGTGCAAGGAGTAAAGTGGAAATGCGTGAGATCAATTTATATGTATATTGTGCGCATCGTCATGCGGTAGTAGACAGTGTTTGTTTATTTAGGATGAACACAGTATTTATGCTGTCGAGATGTTATGGGTATCTTGGAGTTTGATAAAATATGACGGAATATTTTATATTCTTAGCTATGTACGAACGGAAAATCGTGCATAGAGAGTTTTTTCACATAAGATGAACAGAAAACCTTTATACCCGAAGCGTCGAGCTCCTGGTATTCCGACTAGTGTATGTATGGGACGGATAATTGTTCGTTGCCACTCATCAGGCAATGATTCGCACCTCCACACTTTGAACAAAAGTTGATGATTTGGTTGGTGTAATTGGTCACATCCATATTTAACCAGTTCGGCTGTAATCTCGCTTCTGGCGGCTTATGACTTTAAGTCGATGAATTGCACGGACTCTACTATGTTTGATGATGGCAGTATTTGTCCGTTGTCTTCAATTGGCGGGACCTCCCAACTCGCCGATATACTGCTTGTTGGGTACAAAATACTGAACCTATCGCTCCAATATGCCCATTCGACCGGAAATCAGATTTTCCTCTTTGTCTGCAATATGCACGCAACTTATCACATTTCCCGGCTGATAAGTTTAAAAAAAAGCATCGTGATTCATGATATATTTTATCGTAGCGCCAAATAGCATTACGATTATATCCCTTTTTGCTTCTAGTGTATTTATAATTGAAAATTACACCACCTTCGGAAATATTTCAGACCGAACTATCAAGACGATGGCGTTAACTCGATCTCCAAAATACGCCGAGAATAATCAACCTTTCACCGTTTTAATTGAGGGTAATATCGGAAGTGGTAAAACGACATTCCTTAATCATTTCAATAAATTCGATGACATTTGTTTATTATCGGAGCCCGTGGAGAGATGGCAAGATGTTGGCGGATGTAATTTGCTTGTGAGTATTTTGAATTAAGTTGTGGGAGTGAATATATTGAATCAGACCGGAATTCCAGGACTTGATGTATAAAGAGTCCAACCGATGGGCGATGCCGTTTCAAACATATGTAACCTTGACAATGCTGGAAATGCATACGAAGCCAACGGATAAGAGTGTGAAAATAATGGAGCGTTCATTGTTCAGTTCAAGGTATGTCTTCTAAAAGTTTAGCAATTTCAAATCATGTTAACCGGGATCTTTTTCTCTTCTAGATATTGTTTCGTGGAGAATATGTATGCTAATGGAACCCTCCATAAAGGCATGTACCAGATACTGCAGGATTGGTATAGGTTTATTGAGAAAAGTATTCATATTCAAGCTGACTTGATTGGTAATTTTTTTAGCTGAAACGTCTCGTTCATTGATTGTTACAAATATTTCGATGTATTTCTTTTACAGTTTATCTTCGAACAAGTCCTGAAGTTGTATTTGAACGTATGAAAACGCGTGCGCGGTCTGAAGAAAGCTGCGTACCGCTAAAATATCTGGAAGAACTTCACGTCTCTCACGAAGACTGGCTTGTACACAGAAAAAGGGGCAACCCGAACACGCCCGTTTTAATCCTGAATGCTGATCTAGATTTGGAAAATATTGGGTCAGAGTACAAACGTTCGGAAGACAGTATTTTTAAGGCGTCAATACGAGAGCCAATCATGCGTGAGCCGATATATGTATCGCCTAGCAAACGTGAACGATTGAGTAGTTAAGGATTAAGAGAACTAAGTGATAGTATAGAATAATCTGAATCTTTTTTCGGCATTTTAATTATTTTGTAATTAATAATTTTTATATTCACATAAGGGATTCTCTAGATTTAGTATTTTTTTCCCAAATATGCTTGGCATTTCAAAACGGGGAGATGACCGGGTACGATTTAATCGCTCGCGTAATTTTACAGTCCTTTATTGAAGTGTCAGATTAGTTTGGGGAGATAAATTGTAGATATAAACTACCGCTCAAAAGTATTTGTCCAAATAATAAATTACTATTTCAAACGATGACATTTTAAAAGCTCCAGTTCTTTGAAATAGTGTTTAGAGTACATTGTAAACCGTAAATATATTGCAGGCGGTGGAATTATTAAATGTTAGTCTCATCAATGTGTTTACTCTTAATAATCGCTTTTCAAAGTTTTAGAAGAAGAAGTAATTTTTAATTTTATCAATGCCTCCGGTGAGATTGTAAAATATCTGTAGAAGTTCAGCAGGCTTGATGACGTGATGTACGTGGCAGTTCACCAAGTATGAGCTTTTTGGTTCGAGATCGGATAACCAGAATGACAGGGAATCTGAGTCACTTTGTGGTAAACTTTTTAAGGTTTTGTGTAAAGCAAAACTCTGTGTGTCCGTCTCATCTTATATCTCAGAACCGGTTACTCCTATTGATACGAAATTTGGAAGAAAGGTGGGACCCGTGAATCCCATTGCATGCCGTGAGTAACATAGTTCAACGTTGAGTTTAGGGCGGGACACCGTGTGTAGTCGTGTGGGATATCAAATGAACAGTGTTGATTATTACTTTTGACATTGGTTGCAAATGGGAGGAGTGTGAAGGTCCTAAATGGGTGAGTTACTTGGAAGACCTCAGAAACTACCCAACTTCCATGTCCATGCACATCGTATCTAGGCTGCAAAATATTTTCCCTACCTATATCTGTTTTGAATAAAGTTAATAATAGTATATTTCCATATTTATTGTAAGCGTATATTCCGGAATTTCCGGGAACCCTCCCTTAAATTTATCCTCGAATAATCAACAATATTGCCAAGTTTGATAGATAAGGCGCTATTACTAACAAAATTATAATAGGTCAAATTTGCCACTTTTATGCAAATTCATTACATTCTAATGCCCGGCCCACATATTTGCCAAGCCTTAAGGAAAAGTCGCAAGCGCGAGCGTGTGGATAGGTGGCTTTACGCATTTTTCTCGGAAACGATTGTAGCGATTGGCACCGAATCTGGTGGAAAGGTGCGAACTATGAACACTCACGGGTTAAACGGCGAATTTAAGGGGGGGGGGATGTAAATTTTTTTCATCAAATATAGTCATGTGGGGTATCAAATGCAAGATTTCTGTTAGCACTTTTTGAAGTCGGCCTTAGTTTTGACATTTGTTGGAAAGGTGGTGAGTGCGGAGGTTGAAACTGATCATTTCTTTAACGGACCTATTCGCAGAAACTACACAACCGAAAAAACTGCCTAGGCTCCGAAATACCCTACATATCGATATCTGTTCAAGTTAATAATAGTATATTACTATAATTTTTAGTAATTGGCTGGAAAACCCCCCTTAGGTTCAGCCTAGTACCATAAAAATGCAGCAATGTACGCTATAATATAGAACATGATCCTAATTTGGTGGAAATCGTACGTTTCCCGACTAGTTTTATTTTAGAAAACGGTAAATCCAGTAACGAGTTTCGAAGGAAACTATCATCGTTAAAGTCCTAAAAATTTCTTCTCCTATTCTTATAGTTGCGTATTGGACAAAAATTTATTAAAATCGGTTTACTGTGTATCTTTCAAACGTATGCACTGAACGGTTGCTTTTGAATTAAGTTTGAAGGCGATTTCGCTACATTTTACATTTTTTTCTGCGAATATCAGTGGTGATATATTCAGTAAAAGTGCTTGATTAATATTTCCTGAAAGAGCCTTTGGCATCACTTCTGAAAGAGGGGGGGCCGAAAGCTGCAATCTTTAAGCGAGACACTTTAAAAATTATTATTATATTAAATACCGAATAACTCAGGATTTGAATATATATCACATTCCCAATATACTCAATTGAATTCAATCGTATTTTTTATCGGAAAATTCCCCTTCTTTTGAGGAGTACAATAATACAATTTATAATAGCGTACCATACTAGAGCTAAAAGCATCTCACTGGTGGCAGAGTGATCTGTATCGTGAGTGGATGTCGGATACCAGTCAACTCAGCTGTGAATGAGTACCTGAGTAAAATCAGGGCAATAATCGCGACCAAGCGAAACGCTAATCGCATTGTCTCCTACTGTGAACTGTCCTGCAGTGTACCGTTGTGGACTTGAATAAAGTGCTTTAACACGCTTCAAGGTTCTGGTTCAATTGTACTGTTTTTGTCTTTGAGTACTCATTACAGTAGAGAAGAAATTTCCACTATTAAGTGGTAATTTCTTCATTATTTAGACAGTTCTCACGATCCATTTTGCTGAATTTATATAGAAAGTATGTTTTATTATAATAGTTGTATTGATTTTCCTATCTTTGCAATTTTAGAATATTTTACTTACGAATCTATCTTATTGTCGCGATGAAACTTTCCGAAAAAAAATAACTGCAAAGCTTATGATTCCGAATTTTGCGTGTTTCTAGCTACGGTTATGTGCAAAGAAAAATAGAGGCTTTCGGTTTTTTGAGAACAAGGGTCTTGGAACACGAAACAATTTAAGGGGGTCATCCCGGGTGAAGGTCGTTTTTTTGGCTTCTTTTAGAATTTTTTTGTGAAGAACGGGATAAAGATACAAATATGAATTTTTCACCATAGATTTATAAAATCTTGAGCGTGCATAATAATTTTTCCAGCCCGATCGCATGGTTCGGTATTGGAATACAGAGCAATTTATGCAACCATCTCCAAAAAAAAGGTGTTTTTCTGCTACCACGCTAGGGGGCGCTGCGATCATTTTAACGAATAAAAGTAAATGGCATTTTAACGTACAGACATAACTACAGTCCGCAAACTAGGATTATTAAAAAATATTAATAGCTAAATTTTTGGCGCCGTGTTAAACTTTTTTTGTGAATTTTGGTGTTTTTTTACAGCTTTTTCCATGATAACCAAAAACTACTGATTGAATCGCAATTATCCTAGTTTGCGAACCGTAGAAATATGTTCTGAATAAGTCGTGGAAATTTGGCAGCCGATTTTCAATATGCCGTTTCAAGAAAAACACATTTAAAAAGTAGAATTTGATTTTTAGTCATAAAACCTTAACTGGCCATCAATCTGCTATTCCTAGTCCATAAACCTTAGGTTTCTTCAAGAAACACATGTGCAGCCCTAGCTTCAATTTTTGTCCTTTTAGCGAAATCATTCGAATGTCATTCGGACCGATAAATACGAGCTTTATTACGGCGATCGACATAAATCTGGCATGTGATTTGTCACGTGTTTAACACTATAATTTCCGAACGACTCCGAATATCAAAAAATCACTTTGCTCATATATTCTACACTATATCTAGATACAATTGTTACAAAAAAAATTCGATTCCGCGGATCCGACACACGGGATGACTCCCTTAAAGGACCTATCCTATTGTCGTGGAGTATATATATGTATCTACAGCAAATATAATCACACACTTGGTAATAGAAATAAAATCAGTTTCGGAAAGTACTAATTGAGACTTTTCAGAAAATGACGCTACGTAACAATACGTTCAGCCGTTTGCTAGTAAAATGAGTGGCCAATAGGCTTTGAATCATTTTAACATACATGCAAAGCGAGGGTGTACATTTTTTTTATAAAATATGCTCAGTGGGGTGTCGAAGGAAAGGTCTCGATATTTTCCGAAGCCGGTCTTAACTTTGATATTTGTTGGAAAGGTGGGGAGTGCGGGGGGTCGAATGTGATCATTTCTTTAATGCACCCATTCTCAGAAACTAGTCAACCGAAAAATCAGGAGGCTGCCATTATATGGTGCCTAGGCTCCGAAATACCCTCCATACCGATATCTGTTCAAATAATTGGCTGCAGAACCTCCCTTAAATTCACCCTAGCACCACGAAATCGCAGCAATGTAGGTTGTTATATAGAGCATTATCCTTAGGTGGAAATCGCACTATTGCTAACAAAATTATGATAGGTCAAAGTTGTCACTTCTTTGCAAATTCAAGAATTTGAACGTTAGTATCACTTGAAAGTGGATATTCTCACATAATATATGCATATATTATGTGCATATATTATGTGCCACGTAGCAATGGGACAAATGCACACTCAAATGTCTTTATAAAAGAAATACACAAAACTTTTCATACCTGAAGCGTCCAGCTTCCGGTTTCCCGAAATGTTGTGTACCTTACTGGTTCTCATTTTTGGAGCGTAGTGTTGTGTCTGAAAGAGCTATTACGAGTCATCACCCTTTCGAATATTTTAACTAGTATTAGTTTTTTCACGTTGTAAATCATTGCTCTTTGTGGCAATTTAAAGATAACTTTTACCAATTTGATGAGTACCTGTTATCAAATAATATAGTTTAATTTAAAGTTAGTTCCGTCGTACCGGCAATAAATTACACAATAAAACTTTTAATTAACATTAAATCGCAAAGTATAAATTTTGAATCTTTTCTTCACGAGACTTTATAATAAAATAAACAGAGGAGCATATTATACTGATTAACGACAGTGGTTTTCCCTTTCGAATTAACACCGGGAAAATCCTATAATCTCTTTTACCTTCAGTTCATATGCATCGCGTTTTTATATAGTAATGTGAAGAGTAAATTTACCTATAAGTATCGAAAGCCGTAAAAGTATGTACGGGCAGATACTTTTGAGCAGTAGTGTATGTACATTTCAACCACCAACTATATGATAAATAAATCTGTGTTAATTGTAGTGTTTTGGTTTCGATTACATCAGTGTTATTTGGAATTATAATCTAAGGTTATAGATAAACCAAGTGAATGCCCGGGATACGATGTGGCTTCAGGCTTGTGTCTGCATTGCGTGCTATTTGTTACGAGATCTTCGCAATAAATTTCCTGATTCATTTTTCACTTATTTTCGGAGTGTTTAGTAGCATTTATAAAGTCAGTCAGAGATCTGCGCTGTAAAAGAGATGAGATGTTAAGAAATGCAAGACGATCAAGGTAACATGAAGGAGCAGCATGAGAGCAGCGAAGAACAAAACCAGACATTCTGTAGGCTCAGTTGGGAATGTCAACGTGATGACATTTAAATCGAAGCTGGCTGTCGAATGTTATAAGAGGAAATAACGTCAACAAGTCAAAAATAGAAAATAGTTTCAAATCGTCTGCATACGACAAGAACAAGTAAATGAGGAAGGAAGATCATTAACAAATCAGGAGAAACGAAATGGCCCACGGATGAAAGTCTGTGGGACTTCAGATGAGGAAGAAAAAGGATTTAAGACAGAATTGTTGAAGGAGACTAATTATAAGGCAAATGTGAAAAATGACGCCTGATAGACAAAGTATACCAATTAACGAGTAAAGCTAGAAAATGTAGATAATTTTATATATTTAGGCGTAAAAATGACGAAAAATAGAAATGAACTTGAGGAATGCAGCTCTCAAATAGAGCCTTATACTCGTTCCTATCGATATGAAAAGCCAGCTACATACACAGGATAGCAAAGCTCCGATTATACAAAACTATAATAAAACCTATGCGTGTATGCTACGGATGTTAAACATAGCCTCTAACACAAAATTCCGAAAAACTGGCGTATACCTTCGAGAAGAAAAGGTCCTGAGGAGAATAATAGGGATTAAACGAGAGGATGACCAATCGCGAATTAAATACAACCGTGAGTTGTACCAAATATTTGACGATGGCGGCATCTTGGATTGCGGATAATGGTATGAGCCCCCGGAGCAGCTAAGAAGAGCACAAGTTAAACTTGTAAAAAAGTAGCCGTAGGCAAGCAGGATGTTTTCCTTTGTGCTTGTTTTCCTCCATCCATTCTATCATATTGGGAGATTAAACAACCTTAAAAGAATAGCTAGTCGGTATCGGATCAATTTCAGTGACATATTGCATTTCACCGGCTCCCCTTCAGATACCTTCCCCAAAAATGAAGGTAACCATGGGGTAATTTGACATTGAAATCCCAAAGTTAAAACTTTCTTCAGCAACTAACATTTTTGCTGCCGTTGATAGAATTCTGGCTGATAATTTGTATGATTTACGTTTCCACAATGAGCATCTTGTATCTTGTAAAGTGCCAGGAGTTTAGGAGATAACAATTTCTCACTCTTACACTGGTGATTATTTGAATCAAATGACTGCCTATTCGAACTAAATTCTTCCTTTCTTCACGAAGGGGATAATTTATCTTCCCTATTTAAAAAGTTATTATTTCAATTCCCCGTGTGAATATCTCAAATATCTTAATCCTCATAAATGGATAATTAGGGAACAAAAGACAAAGTGTAAACAACACCTTATACTCGGTAATGGTAGCTATGAAATAGGCTATTTGCCAAAAACGAAATATATCGGCAGTTTAGTAGCCCTGAATGTGAGAATAGTGATTAAGAATGGGAGTACGGGGACATATCAGTAAGTGTAGAATATATCAAGGCTTATATATCTTTTACATGAAGAACAACGGTTTGAAATCAAAAATGGCACATTGTCCAAGCGTATAATGACAATATCGAATTGTATATCATAGAGGAAAATCTACTTCGCTTCTTGCTGGATATCCCCAGCCAATGCAATAGGGATATAGGTAAACATTTGGGTTTGGAGTAGTGGTATGAAAACAATGATTCGGGAAACAGACTGACAATGAAGCATACATTTAAAATTACATCTTTATTTAAGGTTTGGATTCAGACAACGTTTACAAGTACCTCGATATATCGCAAACAACAACACCCGCTGTGGCAATTATAAAATCTCAGTTTTTCAAGGGATTTGAGCAGCGTCTGAATCTTGTCCTGAAAACAAAAACATTCGGCAATAATGAAATGGCCGGATGGCTCAAGTGGTTAGAGCACTGGGCTGTCGTAGCGGAAGGTCGCGGTTCAAATCTAACTGGTGGCAGAGGGATTTGTTTTCGTGACTGGATGTCGGATACCAGTCGACTCAGCTGTGAATGAGTACCTAAATCAAATCAGGGTAATAATCTCGGGCGAGCGCAATGCTGACCATATTGCCTCCTACAGTGTAATGTAGAGTACCGTTACGGTCTCAAAAGAAGTGTTCTAACACACTTCAAGGCCCTGATCCAATATGGATTGTTGCGCCAACGATTATTATTATTAATAATGAAATCATCGCGTTTTCGTCATTTCTGTCCTTCGATGTGATACAGTGGTTTACCACAGATTTAGATCCTGTCAACAGACGGTTAAGGGTAGGTCTTGCAAACAACAACACGCATAAAGTGGCTGCTGAATAACTGAGAATCACTATACCAGGTCATCAGGGAAGAAGGAGAGTACTTGATTTAAAAACTGGACACTACAATTAAGTGGGGAGTTTTTCTATGACAAACAATTCTCTAGTCAATTACATCTATCCCTTTTGATCTTGAAAAGTAGAGAACAGGATCCCATGTCGAATGTAACTTAATCCAACAGAAGCTCGCCGTGCGAAAAGGTTTCTCTTTTCACATCAAAAAAGTGTTGTCAGGTCCCCATTGTAAATATACTCCGCAGAGTATCTTAAAGAGTGATCGAGTCCTACTGAGGGACCACGCCATTTGCACTGGCCATAGTGTTGATCACTATAGGCCGGATCTAGTTTTACTTCTTAAGGAAGAACGAGCGTCCTTCATAATCGATGAGCTACTCTTGAACCGGAACTATTCAGAAGTAGCGACAAAAAATCCGGGATTATGGCCTTTTGGTAGAAAATATGAGACAGGCAAGAATATCACAGAAGATTTAAGTAGTTGTAGAAAGATTTTCATAAAGCGTCGAAGATGCTCGATCTAAGGGTCATGGAGATGTGAGAAACTGTGATCTTTGAACCTGTATTATTGTCCGAAGAGTTATGTCCGATAACAGTCTGGATTAAGAGCTGTTTTCAATTTGTAGTGTCTAGTATTTGCCACCTGTAAATGGATGTAGAAAAATACTTTCTCATTTATAAGATAATCTATTGGCTCGTTGTTGATTGTTGTAGAATTTGTTTTCGAACACCACGTTCCGTGGTTTCTTTTAGAATAAATAAATTTTATTAATTAGCTTTTCTGTATTTCTTTTTTCCTTAGAAAAGGCTAACGACGATTCTCACACGCTTAAAACGTATCGTTGCCGTGATGTGGGATTCTGGATATTGTCTTCAGCCCATTCTTACGTCGATCGCCCCTGGATCCGGTCGGCCATGAGGAGCCGTTGTGGTTCCTATTCAATAAACCGTTTAGACAAAAGACATTGTGTAGTGAACCTACAGGCATTTTACTATACACAGATAACCTAAACTCACTTTGCATGCAGATCCACATCACTTTTTTCTTGAATTTTTAGTTTCCGTAAACACTAATTCACACTTCATAATTCACATATGAAATACGATCGCTCTAAAATTCCCACGGCATGGAAATTCTCTTTCCATCATAGCATTCAAATTCACTTTTTGCAATATGATCGTTTCTATTCCCATATTGCAATAATTGTTTGTTGTAAAACTCGAAGATAACTCTTGACCGCATGCGACAGATCCACTTAATTAAAATTCATAGTTGACCACATGACTCCGAAACACCGAGTGACCGAGAGACTAATTGATGATCCTATGAAAATATTAAATTGAGTGCACAGGCACCTTTTTCTGCTGAATTTTCTTACGAAGTACGTTCAGCTTTAAGAAATATTTTTGTAAGATCGATATCAGGAAGTTGTCGTGAATAAAGGAGGGCGCAACTAGAAAGGTTACACTCAAAGAAAAAAGCAGATTTTTAGTTTTCTTTTCTTTGTTCTTTTAGAAAGGGAAGAAAGTTGGATTGGTTGAACCGTCAATCGGATTAGGTCCACAATCTACCATGTAGTACAATTGCCTAACATATCAAAGCGTGAGCCAGAAACGAAGTGCAATAGGAAATTTTACCCGGAACGTCACTGAAAACGAAACAGCGCTCAATGGAATCGCCTTTCATTAGTTCAAATAATTGCAAACTGTATGACTTTTAGGATCACAATATTGAATTTTATTATTATAGGTAATACAATAAGTTTTTCAACTTTTTTAACTTAAATTTAAATAAAAAAAACGAACAGAAACTGAAAACATTTCTTTGTAAGCAAAATTAACCAATGTGTATGTTTCGTATGAGTTTAAAATCTTTCATTATTTTTGTTCTGTTTATCATTTGCTTTGTCATATTTTGCGCGTTTTACCTTTCTTATGTACTTTGCGGTTTTCATGTGAGAAGTAATTAATTTACTTCGAAATTCGTTTCTTTTTGTTCGTATTAGGGCCATACTGTCAAAAATTCACAGAATCTTAACAATAGACCAAAAATAACTTAACTACATAGAAATTTGATAGTGTAAGTGAATAAAATTAATCACATTCGTTTGTATTTGCACTTTGCAAATATTTTAATCTTCAAAGTAATCGCACGTCAGTGAAAATATGAATTGTGTTCTTTTTGTGGCTGGTTCTATCAAGGCGATCGTTGTATCGAAGTCAATGTCATGTAAAAATTTAAACTTTGGTTTAGGGGATTCTGCCCAAAGGCAGTTTTACTGTCAATTCCCATAGTCTGGTTCAAATTATGGAAAAAAAGTCTTATGTAGCGCGATGTTTTGTGCGATTACTGAAGGTCAACGTTGCTCTACGAAGCTCAAAGCAATCCTAACTCCCTTCGATTTCAACATGATTAGAGAGCAAATTTCAAGATCTACGTAAGAGTTTATAACTAAATAACCTTAAAAAATCTTAACAAGAATTTGTTCGCTCAGAAAAATTATATAAAAATTTCGTTTGACAGTATAACCCTAGTATCACAAACTCTATAGTTAATCGCACATGTACGCCTCTCAGAATGATTCGTGCTTTTCAAATTATTGAGCTGTTGTTGCAAAGTAGTGTGGATATTCTTAATATAGCAATTAATACGAAATTCATAGAAATACTTTAGACTTGAGAGTATAAAATATTCATTCTCAATACTTATTAGAACCTTAGCGGTAGCGATGATAACTATAATTAACTGCATCAATGCAAATGCTGTGAAGATCAGAAGTATGACATGAACACAGGGTCGGACTGTATCCAATTCGCTAAAGAAAATATAAAACGGTATTACCAATGAAATGATAGATTTTAAGTACGCAAAACTAAATGGCAAGTTACACTTATCCTGGGGACGATTATCATTATTACTAGAATTGCGAACAGTTAGCAACGAGCGCTCATTGAATAATACTTTCAAATGCCGCCAATAATTTAATCGATTGCAACGACTTTCCTTTCTGAGCAAGGACAATATCATCAAAATGCAAATAGTCCAGCTATCATTACCAACGAGATTTTCTATCGAACTACTCTGTGAACTTAAATTACCTTCAACTAAATGAAAACTTAAAATTATTCGGTTGTCTTGTTCTTGTTGCAGTAGGAATTGATTCCTGGCTTGTGTATTAATATTATTGGCTTCAACTGTTAGTATACGGTCAGAGGTAATAGTAGTAATGCTGTGGGCAATATTAATTACGCTTAACTTAACATTATTACAATGCGAGAATATTCGTTCCGGCTTGTTACCATTTTTACAAAAATTATACAAAGGTGCTAGTGAGGTTAGAGTTAAACAAGGTAAAACTATGACTTTTAAATGCCAATTCAATAAGTCTAATTGAATCAAACGGCTCTCATCAACGACGTGTTCGCAGAAACTTCTCCTTCCCATGCGGTAACCGATAGACGGCACATCGGTAACAATTGACAATAATAAACAACACGTTCCGTACCGCGGCGGCAGAACTATGGATGAGGACAGTAAAGTGATTCGATTCGATTCCCGATCACAAACATCGGTCCGTTCTTGTCTTACAACTAAATACATATTCAATTCATATCTAACGCGAAAACATTCACGATGACCACAACGTAGAATCGCAATAAATTCCTTTATACGAATTAAAAGGAAGTGCATGAATATATTCTCAGCAATAATACTAAAAACTACTATCCAGTACGACTTTCGACTTATCTCCTTAAAATCCCCACTCTTGCAGTGATGATCGATTAAATTATTTTCTCCTAAAACGTCTCTAGCAGCATTGAATGCTGTTGTAAATGCAATTGTGGCCGTTGCCGCTGTTCGTTTCACATTGATCAGTAACTTAGTACTGCAGCTATCATTAATATTTGTGTTGGATATTGATAAATAAATAAATACGACGACGATGAAGGAATAGGTGGAAACAGTGATAATTACTTTAGGTAGTAGATATCTCTTGTTAAAATGCCATGAGAAAGTCCGCCTTTTGAATTTCGTATAAAATTTTAGTTACGGACAAATTGGCTTTTTGGGTTTTTTTAACTCAGCTTCATCGTCACGACGAACTTCAGTATAACGTTCCCCTTTCAATGAAACGATTTTATTATCACGATAACGAACCAATTTTTTTGGTTCGACTTTTGGTACGACCGGTTTATACTCACGGTTCGCTGCGTTCTTGTCGACGTAAGAGTACCTGAAAAAAGGAAAACACCATTTACCTTATAATGAACTAATTTATATATGAAGAAGCGTATGAATTATGAATGTAGAAATATCTCTAAAAGGACCACACGGCTGTCTCTACGAGGGTTGTCTAAAAACTTTTTTGATTTAGCAATTAAACACGATATTTTTCTTTAAATTTATATTAATTTCTCCACATAATGTCGTTACAAATCTATGTATTTCTTCCAACGATGCTCCCAATTTTTAAAAGCCCGCCAATTTGGGGAGACAAAAAAGGTCGCATGGATTTAGATCATGGGAATAAGGAGGGTGGTCAAGAAATTCGAATTGTAGAGAAGCGCGTCCATTGGTTACAACAGGACCCTACAGCTTTCGAAAACCCATTGGCGACGACACAACTCGACATGACAGATTTGTTGAGGCCACATGACATTGACCGACAACGACAAAATACTACTTGGCATGTCCGTGAGATATACATATTGAAAACACTGTTAGTATGTTATATCTGATTCAGGCAGTCAGACGTTTGTGAATCAGACAAATGTTTTCATCTTGGCTGGACATTGCTATTCACCGAGTACGCATATTATGTCTTTGCATTAGCAATACTGCACCTCACAGTTCATATATATTTTCAAATTGCATGGATAATATTGGAACAAAGTTGGCTCAAAAACCCTGAGTGTACCAGGGGCAGATTCGCGGTCTGCAAGGAGGAAGCATGCAGGCAATTTGGGATTCCTATTGTGAAATATAAGCCTTGTTAATGTTCATGCCCATACAGAGGAGACTGCAACGTCGGAGAAGGATACCGTCTACGAGGTAGTAGAATGCACTCTCGAACCCTGTCCCAGGTATGATGTACTTGGAGGTTTTAACAGCCAAGTAGGGAGGGAGCCCTTATTGAGGCGATACATAAGGATACAAATGATATCGGACTGCAGACTATTCAATTAGCAGTGTCGCAGTGCTATGGTGCTCCAAGTTTGAATAACAGCACCAGCAACAGGATCACTCTCGAGACCATTCGACATCAACAATGGTCTAAGACAAGGAGGTGTCCTATAGTCCACCCTTTTTAACCTGGAAAAAGTGATCCGTGATGTTGAGCTAAATGTGAGAGGCACCATACTCTTTAAGTCCACTCAACCAATGGTCTATGCTGAAGATACCGACAGATTGAGCAGGGGGCCATCGGCGCGAGATTTTGTTCTGCACATCAATGAAGACAAGATGAAATATATGGTGGCAAGGTCAACACCAAAACCAAACAACTAACAACATCAAATTGGACTGGTCAAACGACAACAATAAAGATAGGAGACTACAACATTGAGACCGTTGATGATTTCTCCTATCTAGGGTCACAAACGATAAGAGCTACGGCGATGAAAACCGCACACGGTTTTTGGAAGCCGACAGAGTCTATTTGAGCTTACAAAACTGTTCCGCTCGAAGCGTGTCACCATAGGATCAAAGCTCTTACTGTGCAAGACAATGATTTTGTCAGTCCTCATGTATTCCTCGGAGAGTGGAGCGCTTACCAAGAAAAATTGCGAACTTTTGGCCGCGTTCGAGAAAAGAAACCTCTCAAGAATTTTTGGCTCCTTACATGAGGATGGACGATTCCGTAGCCTACATAACCTCGAAATCTATGAGCGATATCATGACCGTCAATTTGTGGATCCGGCTGAATAGGTTGCGGTAGCCTGGTCACCTAATCCGTATGGAAGAGGATGATCCAGGCCGAAAAGCCTATAAGGGCAATATATATGGTAGAAAAAGAAGACGAGACAGACCCTATCTGAAATGGGGCGATGACATAGGCCAGGACGACAGGCTGCTGTATACATATCAAATTGATGGACCTCGATGGAAAGCCGGGATGTCTGGAGTTCCTTATTAAGGCTGGCCTAGACCGGATACTGGTTGTTGAAGTATATAACGTAGGAAACACGCCAACATTTGCGACCAACACCAGGTTAGAGGTACTAGACATAATTCTAGAAAACATTCTGATGAGCGGCTTCGTCAATAATTTGAGGGTGTCGGATGAGTGTTCTATCTCGGATCAGAGGGTAATCAGATTCGATTTTGAGGACAATTTGGAAGTAAATAGAATAATAAGGAGTCCCAGGAAAACATACTGGGACCCCTATACAAAACACCTGAGTGACAACATGATTCATCTATAATCTGTTTGACAGGATAGTATCCCGGGAAAGCAGATGATCTGAGATCTGAGAAGCAGATGTTTCCGAACTGATTTTCTGGGCGGAAGGAAACGGTATTCTGCCTGATATCAAGACAACGCACAGAAGGGAAAAAATCGGATTGAAAACCATCAAAAGAGATATGCTCGCAAGTGAGAGACTAAAATCACCCGGAGTAGATGGTATTTTCACAGCACTACTTCAGAGAGGCCTAAAAATAATCTTAGGATCTCTATTGAAGGTGGTAAGGGGCAATATACTAAGGGCATGGATACGGCCAAAAGTCGTCATAGACAACTATATTAGAACTAACGTTCTAATGCGTAACCCATTAATCTATGACAACACGTTTACCGGGCAGGGCGCTCAACTCAAACTGAAGGATTAGCACCTTGGGCGCAGACAGAGACACGAGATACCTTAATCCCCAAGGAAGTGAGAAACACGGGATAGGTAGGATGTTAGAGAGTAGGTGAATAGAAATATCAAAGGTAGTGTACAGGGTGGGGTATTATTATCGTTAATGTGGAGTATGATAGTAAATGAACTCCTAGGAGAGCTAACAAACATTGGAATACAAGTTCAGAGTTACGCTTATGACACTGTTGTAATCTGCAAGGGCAAATATGACGATATCATATCCTATGTAACAGAATCCAAACTTGACTACGAATTACAAGTAACTCGTGCAGGAAGGCATGGCTGCGCATAAATCCAGTCAAGGCCAATATAGTATTAGGCTGTTGCACATGAAATGGCCGATTTGGCAATCAAGTGAAGTTAGTTGTGATTTTGCTATATCAAACCACCACCAGTTGGCGCTGTTGGTGTTGCATAATAAAATATAAATACTTCTTCATTTAATCAAGGAGTCATTTGAGTTTTGACCATCATTGTAATAACAGTGAATAAAAAGGAAAAAAGGATGGAAAAAAGCCAAGAACGTATACTTTTTCTGTATGAGTTCAAACTCGGTCATAAAGCAGCGGATGCGACCAGAAACATTAACAGCGCATTTGGAGCTGATACGGTAAGCGAACGAACCACACAGCAGTGGTTCGAAAAATTGCGGTCAGGCGACGTAAACCTTCAAAATGAGCCACGTGGACATCCAGGACCATCGATTGACAACGGCGAGCTGCGTCTGCTAGTCGAATCCGACACACGTCAATCTGTGGAAGACATTGCAAAGAAGCTGGGCGCACATTATTCGATAGCTTGCCGGCACTTGCAACAACTTGGAAAGATGAAAAAGCTCGACAAATGGGTTCCGCATGCCCTAACGTTCTTTACTCTCCCGCAACAGAAGCGCATCTTTGTTCAGATATTCATAGCACTTGCGAGGCAAATTTAGAAATATAAACCTCATTAACGTTCACGCCCTTACAGAGAGACTGCAGAGAAGGATACCTTCTACGAGGCATGGCGGGATGATATCAAAATCATACTTGGGGATTTTAATAGCCAAGTAGGGACGGAGCCCTTATTCAGGCGGTACGTTGGCTCTCATAGCATAAGTTAAAATACAAATGATAACGAACTGCAGATTATTCAATTAGCAGTGTCACACGAAATGGTTGTTGGAAGCACCTGGTTTGCGCGGAAAGCGGTCCACAAACAAACGTGGGCCTCTCCACACGGGACCACTTTCAACCAAATTGACCACGTGTTGATTGAACGCCGCCTTGATGAATGTCAGAACATATAGGGGGGCCAATATAGACTCGGACCACAATCTCGTTGGAATAGTGCTCTGAGCTCGAATAACAACACCACCCAGAATCCCCTCTGACAATCAGGTGAGAGTTAACACTGAAGCCATCCACAACACCGCTCTCTGTAACACCTATAAGAGGGAAATTAATGCCGCAACAACAAAGATCCTGGAGATGAAGCATCAACAAATGATCTTCACAACCACCTGAAGAACGTTATCATTGATAGGGCCACAAAGATACTTGGCCCCAGCCGCAAAAAGAGCCGGAACGGCTGGTTTGACGATGAATGTAAGCTAGTAACGAAACGGAAGAATGCCGCATACCGAGTAATACTGCATTCTCAAAGAACGCGGGCAGGCGCGGAGACCTACCACAACCCCCGGCGAGCGGAGAAGCGACTTCACACACGGAAAAAGGACGCCTGGGAGAAGCAACAGGTTTGTGAACTCGAAAAGTACAGGGAGTAACCGCACCAGGCGCGCAAGTTTTACCAACAAGTCAGCAGGATGAAGTCTTACACACATCGATGCTCTTCCTGCCGAGATACCGTGAGGAAAATCTGATATCCCACAGAATGGGCACATTGGAGCGATGGATTGAGTACTTTGATTAACTACAAAACAACCAGAACATCGGCGAGTTGGAGGTCCCGCCAACTGAAAACGACGGACAAATACTGTCACCACCAAGTATAGAAAAAACAGTCTATGCAAATCATCGGCTTAAAAATTATTACAGCCGAAATGATTGAATATGGAGGCAACCAATTACACCAAGTGGTTCATCAAACCACCACCATTTGGCGCTGTTGGTGTCGTATAATAAAAGTATAAATACTCCTGCATTTAATCAAGGAGTCATTTCAGCTTTGACCATCTCTGTGATAACAGTGAATAGAAAGGAAAAAAGAATGGAAAAGAGCCAAAAACGTATACTTTTTCTGTATGAGTTCAAAGTCGGTCATAAAGCAGCGGAGGTTACCAAGAACATTAACAGCGCATTTGGAGCTGATACGGTAAGCGAAGGAACCACACGGTGGTGGTTCGTAAAATTCCGGTCAGGCGACGTAAACCTTCAAAGTGTGGACATCCAGGACCATCGATTGACAACGACGAGCTGGGTTTGCTAGTCGAATCCGACACACGTCAGTCTGTGAGAGACATTGCAGAGAAACTGGGCGTACACTATTCGACAGTTTCTCGGCACTTGTAAAAACTTAGAAAGGTGAAAAAGCGCGACAAATGGGTTCCGCATGCCCTTGCAGAGCAAAACATGGCGCTTCGAATGGAAATTTGCAGTTCTTTACTCACCCGCAACAGAAGCGATCCCTTTTTGCACAGAATAGTGATATGTGATGAAAAGTGCATATTATACGACAATCGTCGCCGATCAGCACAATGGCTAGATGCTGATGAGCCACCGAAGCATATGCCGAAACCGGGCCTCCATCCGAAGCAGGTAATGGCGACTGTTTGGTGGTCTACAGCTGGAGTTATCCACTATTCTTTTTTGGCACCTGGAGAAACGATAAATGCACAAAAATACTGTGCCCAACTCGAGGAAATGCAAAAAAAATTGAGTATTCAACAAAATTTTTCAACAGAGATGGTGTGATACTCCTTCACGACAATGCACGACCTCATGTATCCAGAACAACGGTTCAAAAGTTGAACGAATTGCAGTATGAGACTCTGCCTCATCCACCATATTCACCGAACCTTTCGCCAACCGACTACCACTTTTTTAAGAATTTGGATCTTTTTTAAGCGAAAAAACAATTTAGGAACGAAGAGGCTGTCAAAATTGCCTCCGACGAATTTATCAACGCCTGACAGTTGGACTTCTACGAAACTGGCATACATTCTCTTAAATCTCGCTGGGAGAAGTATTTTGAATCCACTGGCACCTATTTTGATTAAATAAATGACTTTATAAGCTTTACAGTCGTTTCATTTTAATACCAAAACGGCCATTTAATTTGCAACAACCTAATATATGGTGGCAACGCCACCACCAGAAACCAACCAACCAACAACACCAAACCGCACTGATCAAACGGGAAGAATAAAGATAGGAGACTAAAACTTTGAGACCGTTGATAATTTCTTCTATCTTGGGTCGAAAATCATAACCGATAACAGCTACGGTGATGAAATCCGCGCACGGTTGTTGTCAGCCAATAGAGCCTATTTCAGCTTACAAAAACTGTTTCGCTCGAAACGTCTCACCATAGGGTCACAGCTCTTACTGTACAAGACTATGATGTTGCCAGTCCTCATGTATTCGTCGGAAACTTGGGTTCTTAGCAAGAAGCATTGCGAACTCTTGGCCGAGTTCGAGTGAAGAATCCTCCGAAGAATTTTTTGGCCTCCCACATGAGTCTGGACGATTCGGTAGCCTACATAACCACGAAATCTATGAGCGATACCATGACCGATGAGGCAGACCCTACCTGAGAGGGAGCGATGGTATAGGTCAGGACGCCAGACAGTTTTTAGGGACATCGAATTTGCGGACCTCAATACAAAACCGGGATGTCTGGAGTTCCTTATTAAGGCAGGACTAGACCGGATATTGGTTGTTGGCGCCGTTGATGATGATGATTTATAGATAGACTTGATGGACTTCAAAAATCTTTAGGAAGAGAACTATACGTGCGTTTTTGAACGAGCAGCTGCAGCCTTTTGCCATTTGAACCATGAATCCGCGCTGAGATGTATTAGACGTGGCTACATATACCGCTGAATTTTCCATAGCTTTGCTCCGATTCATCTCAAGTTTTCTCACAATATTCTTGAAAGGTGCTCCATTCAGAAAATCAAATAAAAAAGGACAAAAGAAAAGAAGAAGAGAAGAAAAGAAAACGCTACCCCGTTCCCTTTAAGAAAGTCGAGCGATTTGATGAAAGAGCTTACTATTTATATCAGCCGGTCGCACGATTCATTTCTTCACCACATAATTTTCTATCATTATTTGGTTTAATGAATCATTGTATTCAGACATTTGGAGCAAATTCACCTGTTAGCGCCACTGAAATCGAGGAAATAATCAGACGAATGAAATCAGGGAAAACAGCAGGGTCTGACGACAATGCATCTCAGTTCTGGAAAGTAGAGAGCTGGAACCCAACACTATGGCTTAGTGAATTTTTCAATCCGGTTATTGAGGAAGCTAGAACACTATCTGACTGATTGCGCGATTGAGAAAAATCGCCCTCTTTCTCTGTCGGTATTCAAGGAAGCGCCCTTTCACCACTCCTTTTTGTTTTTGTTATGGAGACTTTCACACGGGATATCCAACGCCCCGTTATACTGCCCTATGCAGATGATGTTTTTCTAGATCTAAATATAAATCACAAATGTAATGCTCGCCCCATGCGATACGATCTTAGACTGAATCTGAATAAAAGAGACCAGAATGAGAAATCATTTGCCAAGATTGGTCTGAACGAAGTCGATGGAAAACGACCAAAAAGCCGGCGGAATAACGCTTCATAAACTGGGCGCCGATTTTAGTATTTCAAGAAAGAACTTACGATTACATTGGTTGTGAGCTGCATATGGCTTAAGACAGTGCAGTTTATGGAGTTCCAGGCCTTATTTGAATAATAAGGATCCCCTTTTTACGACATAATATGGCTTAAAGTTTAAGTAACTTTAGCGACCACTTATGTGAAAGCGTTTCTGCATAAAAGCCAAGGGATAACATTTAATATACACATAAAATGCATCCTTTGTATGTTTTTATATAGACCTCCATTAGAATAGAGTTTGATGTACATATTTCCGGTTTTATTAAACAGATAGTAAGAATGGAGTAATGACTTTTAAAAAAGTGATGAAACTGTGACAAAACAAACGTCTTACGAACGAAATTTCCTTCAATTCATTGTCAAGAAAATTTTTTAAATATTAAATGTAGGAAGTTATGAAGCAAGTTAATATGATGCAACGAAACCAACTTACCTTGCAATAATGCGATTTTTCAATTCGGCGTCGTCGATAACGGTTGCACTCTTGGCTCCTTGTAAGTTGCTCGAGTTTGCTTGCAAACTCTGTCCGGTTTCCTGGCGATGCAGCAGGATCTGTGTGGCACTATCAATATCCCCTTTGGCAATAGTAATGCAGTGCTTAACCTGCAGGAAGCAACGTTTTAAAACGTTTAGCAAACACATTACCGTGGGAGTCTCACCTCTAAATACGAACTCTCTGGGAACATTTCCTGGAGAACATCACATTCGTCTGAAAAGAAATCACAACTTGAGCTATCTGTGGAGCCTCCGTCACTAGTCTCCGACAGATGTTGAACCCTTTTTACGTGGGTTTGGGCCGGCTCGGTGCTCTCCGAAACAGACGGTGGCCGGGCTCGCAGTTTTACCTCGGGGATGATGTCGGATAAACTGAGATTGCTGCGACCAATATTCATTATTTCATTGAGTGACCAAAATAAGGAAAACACCATTCCACTCACTTTAACGACAAATTCCTCGCGTCGCCGTTGTCCGTTTTCGTCAGTTTGGAGAGCTCGTTCTCCAGCTGGAAAATCCAGGTGCAGATTGTTGCCGGATCGATGCGCGAAAAATCCGAGAAGTAGGCGCTCATCATCTCCACAAATCCATCAACATCGAAGTATGGGTCCTGGGACGCCTCCTCTAGGATCGAGATCACATACGACAGGACAATGTCGTCCACGACACTCAAGTCCGCGCCGGGGATGTGTAGGTTGACAAACTCGAAGAGGCTGTTCTTCACGATCTCGTGCTGCTGTTCAATGTTTGTCATCTGCATTGGGGAGAGACAGAAAGAAGAACGCACTCTAAATTGCCATCGATTAACCATAAAGCCAACTCCCGGCTGGCACCGGAAGAAATTCATTATCGCGCATAATTATTCGCTCAGTTGGTTTTGAGCTGGTTCTATAAAGCGTCAGAACGAAGCTATAGCGTGGCGGTTCGCCCGTCGCCCTGCCACACTCAGCACGGCTTGTGATTTGCAAGTTCTCCGAGAGACTCCTGGCGAATTCCTTTGTGAGGAATGCAGGGCGGCAGGACAGTGCACGGGGGTCCCGTGAAAACAAACGTTCCTCGCACTTAGAACTGAACAAAATCTCACTTCCCGCGCAGTCATATCGGTTTTCTTTTCGCCAACAAAACTCAATTACCTTTGACAGCAATACTTTCAGCAAAAATCGAGAAAATCCGCACGGAATCACACCGAAAATTAAAACAGCGAACCGAGGAATCCACAACAATCGATAATTGCACTGCTGCTACTGCCAAACAAATGGCGGGCGAGACATCTGCACGTGAACGTGGGAGGTGCAATGGTCGTGAAGATGTGCGCCTCGGGAACGGTAATGTACAGTGAGGAGAAAAAACTATTTGAAAGTTTTTCAATTCTATTTTTGTTCGGAAGAAAAGTGGGACAGGTTTTGCAAGTCGATAGTTATGTTAGGTATGACCACTGAATGTTGAAAACCATGCAAACTATCTATATTACTACCATGATTTTAAAATGTAAAATATTGACGATCAAAATCCCTAATGAAACGGCAACAGAAAAAGATCCGTTAGCAAAGCAGCTCTACAGTTGGCTTATATTTCATCCATTTCTCAAATAACGAAAATTGGCTCATCGATAATCATAGCAACTACGCCCCGACTGGCTTCTTGACCTCCTTCAACATTTACCCCCAACTATCTGCCTTCAATTTCTGATACCAAATAGTATTCCAGCACTGGCGCTTCCCCTTGGACACCACCTTGTCGTGGTGGAGAAGCCCTTAGCAGTTTACTACACAATAAGTGGTAAGAAGTCACGCACTTCGAATCCACCTGCGATCATGACGACCGAGGCACGGACTTTGGAGACCTCACCAAATTCATGTCCCCCTACGGAGAAATCTGTAGAAAGCATGCTTTTCGACTCAATGGAAAGCTTGCATTTAGTATCTACGGCGAAGCCAGCCAGAAAGGAAAGTATGACAACTCTCAACTTGGGAGCAACTGGAAATCCGACGACGGTCAGCCCGTCCGTTCAGCAGGAGGGAACTTCAGTCACTAAGGAAGGGGACTACAGGCTGAATCCTGCCTCTCAAAACATTCTCATAGAGATCGAATCTCTAGCGGTACAGTGTGGAGGAAACCCCGTCACACGCCGACCGCGGCATACGCTTCTAACAGTTTTCCATTACACATTAGACTAAGTTTATGGCGAAAAACATAAAGATAAAGAGCCTCCTAATATCTGCTGACAGCGAGGAACTAGGATCTTTCATGATGAAAGATCTATAAGACCGAGAGGCAGTGTCCTAATGTTAAGACGGCCAGAGGAATCCATGCAGAGACAGTTCTGTTCACAGGACCTAGTAAGGGTCATCGTACAATACCAAATTAATGGCGAGAGGTAAAAATCATAGTTGCCTCGGCTTATTCACCATATTATTCTTTGTGTGTTCCAACGACGCAGGAACTAAGAGATCTGCTAGTCAACCAGGCAACTTCTGAACCGTACTTGTAAAAGCAGTAAGAATAAAGACTGGTTAAACTTCCGGAACTCACAGCGTGAATATAAGAGGTCCGTTAAGTGTTCGAAACGAGACTCCTTTAGAGCGTACTGTGAGGGACTGGAAGGCGAAAGAGAGACTTCAAGTCTGTGCGGAGTCCTTAAAAGGGATGAGTCGGCAAACTCTCTTAGAAAACCCGATGGTACTTTCACGAACTCTAGACTGGAATCAGTACAGACCCCCCCCCCCCCCCTCCCCTGACTAGAGAAATGGAAGGGGGAAAGTTGACGGTTCTTGCAACCCCTTGGACACGTAAGTGCTGCAGCGTGAACTGGAACACTGCGAAAGCCGTTGCCCCCAATGAAAAGGTGAGAGGTGCCATACTGTCCTTTGAACACTTCAAAGCATCTATCCAGTAATGTTAAAGGAAAGTATGGAGCACTTAGAGCGCTTGCTAAGAAATATTTTTCTAGCATGTCTTGCTTTGCGCTATGTGCCTACCTCTTGGTAGAAGATTAAGGTAGCGTTCATACTAAAGCCTGGGAAAATGATTATTTTAAAAACTTCAGAGAGCTCAGCTTGATTTCTTGCATGGTGTTGATGATACTTCAATTAAGTGGATTTATGCTACGCTAACGCATAGATTGCTGTATGCTGAAGTGGTTGTCGATCGCTACCTAACAGCAGGAGCAACGAAAGGCGGATCCCTAGGAGATGTGCTATCGCCACTTCTGTGGAGTATGCTGATCGACTCACTATCACGCGAACTGCAAAACTGTTTGTTTATATTTGCAAAGCCGACAGCAGATTTCATTTTTTTTGCTAACTGAGAAACCTACTCCGAACATATGCTTTACTAGATGGCCACTATCATATATGGTGTAGTGGTTCTTCTTCGGAAAACTGGTCTCTCTCCCACGCATCTCCAGCAACGCTGTTATATCAGCCCTATATAACAGGATATCGTCTAGCTGCTTGAAGACACCTACCTGAAAACCCCCCTTAAGTTTATCCTAGAAGTAACAGTGTAGGCGGTAATATAGAACACAATTCTGGAAAGTATGAACACAATCCAACTATTATTAACAAAGTTATAGATTATATAGTTATAGATGTTTGTGTATGAGATCATCATCAAGTAAAATGAGCTCATATGAGCGGCGGGTCTCAAGAAAACTAGTTTGCCTTTTTAAGGTTTTGTGTATGGCTCCCCATACATGCAAAGGGGGGATTCAAAAATTTTTTTTACCGGATATTGTTGTGTAGAGTATCAAATAAAAGGTCTCGATTTGTGCTTTCCGAAACTGATCTTAGTTTTGGCATAAATTGCAAAGTGCGTGAGTAAGGAGTGAAAATGTACGCACTTGAAGTGAGACAGGACTCATTTTCGGAAACTACCCAACCTAAAAATCCGCAAAAAATCAGAGTGGTACGCCTAGATGAAATCTAGGCCTTAAAATATGTCCCATTCCGATATCTGCTCAAATAAACTTACTAATAGTATATTACTACTTTTTAGAAATTTACTGAAAAGCTCCCTTAAATTCATCCTAGGACTTCCGAATTTTAGCATAGAGGACAATATTTTGTATATACGAGCTAAATTTCGTGGAAATCTGGCAATTAACGCCAAAGTTATAGCACTTCAAGCTTAGCAATTTCGCGCGAATTTACCGCTTCCAAAGCCATGCAAATCAGATGCTGACGTCATAATTACCCGGAATAATTGACACTCGCGTGAAATATTAAAGTCGCATTTATGAAGAATCTACTTATCTGCAGCAGTTTTTA
The DNA here is from genome assembly GCF_905115235.1 of Hermetia illucens. Classification (NCBI taxonomy): domain Eukaryota; kingdom Metazoa; phylum Arthropoda; class Insecta; order Diptera; family Stratiomyidae; genus Hermetia; species Hermetia illucens. Next base: position 66,041,182 of record NC_051851.1, on the reverse strand, counting down.
AGGTTTTGTGTAAAACACTTATGTGAAATCTAATTCTCGAGAGATGTCCCATTCCGGTATCTGCTTAAAAATTTACTAATAGTATATTATCAAATTTTAGAAATTGACTAAAAAGCTCCCCTTAAGTTCATCCGAAGTGTACTAAATTTTGCACCGACATAGAGGACAGCCTCGTGCATTCACATGCAAAGTTTCATGAAAATCCAACTATTATTCAGTTCAGTTCAGTTCAGTTCACAAGTGGGGTCGGTTCGTGGTGATCGGTTTCGTCATTTTATTTTATCAAATGCCTGATCAGGATGTAATCTCGAGACCTTTAAATCTCCATCCTGTGTATCATGCGACCATTGTTTTGGCCGGCTTTTTGGTTGCTTACCATTGACTCCGATGTTCTGACCAATACTGGTTGTTGAATTCTCGTTAGCGTGAATTACGTGACCACACCATCGAAAACTCCTCTCGCGCAGTTTTTCCACGATCGGTGCAAACCCATATTGATCGCGGATATTTTCATTTCAGACGTGATCAAAACTTGTCACGCCACCATTGCAATGCAACATCTTCGTCCCCATTACCGCAAGACGCCGTTCATTGTCCTTTATAGTCAACTCTCAAACTATAGAGAGTGGCAGACGGACGACATTGCAGTAAATTTTAGATTTGGGACGTGCGCTGATACGTCGATCACAAAGAACACCAGTTGCGGAATGCCACTTCATCCAGGTTGCATTAATGCGTGAAACAATTTCATTACCCAGCTCTCCATTGGCTGATAGCATTGACTCGAGATATTTAAATCGCTGAGTTATGGCAATGGCAGTAACCTGCCCAGAACTGAGCAATTTCAATAGCTCGGGCCAATGCTATAAGCCAATGGAGAACTGCGTTGTGCTCCTCACATAGGGGAACACAAAACCTTTTATACCTGAAGCGCCCAGCTTCCGGTTTCCCGACTTGTTTTTTAGCTTTTTCTAGTTATTTGAATATCAGTATCAATTACTGGAGACAGACATGTAGGTGTATGTGCTAATGAAGTTTGCGGCTAGTGTACAATAAGATGGACATGTACACAACATTAGTACTGGTGGTATTTACTTTAAGTGCATGCATGTTTTTGTGAACGGAATAAAGTGAAAATGTGTGAAGATGCGTTAGGTCAATTTGGATGCGTACATATGTATATATGTATGCACCAGTATTCCGTAATGGGCAACATTTGTTTATTTAGGATGAGTACAATATTTATGTCTTTGGCATATACATATGTATATGTTTAGCAATTAATGAAGGAATATTTTGTCACTCAATCCTCCACTGATATTCATCACAGGGTCGGTGGGGAGTCGCAGACTTTCCCTGTACACCATCTCCGCGGGGCTGGCCGTGAACTCCTTTCGATTAGCAATGCGAAGGACAAGGAGGACGAACCGCAAGGATTGCGACCACGACTGATCGTCACGAGTCATTAAGACGGTCTTCAGTGTCCGGTGCCAACGTTCCAAAATCCCATTGGACTACGGATGGTATGCAGTGATACTGTGGCGTTTGAAACCCAGGAGCTTGCCTAAATCCGAAAAAAGAGTAGACTCAAACTGCATTCCGTGGACCGTGATGATTACGGCGGGTACACCAAAATGCAGGATCCATTGTCACTATCCATTGTTGTGCCGTAAAGTCAGTCAGACGGATTCCTTCAGGCCACTGCGTAGACTTGTCGATGAGTGTGAGGAAATACTTGTACCCATGCGAACCTCACAAAGGGCCAATGATGTCGAGGTGGATCGTGTGGAAGCGCTTGGTCGAAAGAGGGAATACGCCTACTTCCATTTTTGCGTGCTTGTTGATCGTGCACTTCTGGCACGCAATGCACGACCTTATTCATGCACTGCCAGAAGTATTTTCCAGTGACTAACCGGTGCTTCACTTTGATGTGTGAGCGCGCAAGATTGTGTACTGCGTGAAATACTTCCTTGCGAAAATTGGCCGGAAGAAATGGCCTAGGTCGTTTGTCTGAGGTCTCGCAAAGTAAGTACGAGCTTGCGCCGAAGATAGGAAACTCCTTGAATTTGTATTTGGCGTTTGCCCTCAGGCTCTGAAGCTCTGCGTTGTTTTTCTGCGCTACGGCGATTGTCATATAATCGATCGCGACGGGACGGAACTGTGACCTCCGGGATTGAAGACAGAGCGTCAGCAACTACGTTATCTTTTCGAGATGTCGGATGTAAACTGGCTGATGAAACTCAGATGCTGAAGTTGCCCAGGAGACGCTTTGTCGGGCTTTTGTTTAAGCGCGAAAGTAAAGGGCTTGTGGTCCGTGAACGGCCTGCCCTCAAGGGAGAAACGGAAATATTTAATGGAGAGGTACGCGGTGGGTAGCTCACTATCGTAGGCGCTGTAGTTTAGTAGAGCTGGGTTGAGTTGTTTCGAAAAAAAGCGGCTACGGCTAGGAGTGCATCTGGTCGGGGAAATGCTAGCAGTGTAGCATCAACAAGCGGTTGTTTTGACAGTTGCTTTCGCCGAACCGTTCCCATTGGCGGGATTACGTCCTCCGCTGAACCCGCGCGGTTCCAGCTGGGGGTGGAATGATGTGACGGCATATCGGAGGCAAGAATCACCGACTGGATTGTCGCGGTGAGATCACCTTCGCCGCTCACTGAACTGTTGCCGGCATAGCTGGTACGAGTTCGGCGCGCGTTTCCTCTTTCTTCTAGTTCTGACGTATTTTCAATTAAATGTTAAACCTTTATACGCGGAGCGCCTAGCTTCCGGTATCCCGACTTGTTTGTATCTGAATTGGTAGTGTGAAGCGTATGTAATTAAGTATGATCGATAGAGCATTTTGCAGACCAAATTATTTGTGTAGGTGGCTGCTGAAAAATGGTACGCAATTGAATTCAAAATTATTATGCAAGCGGAACTGCCACGCACCCAAAGTTCCTCACATTTCCCTACCTTTTATACCTAAAGCGTGTACCTTCCGGTTTTCCGATTTGTTATTTAAGGGGGTCATCCCGTGTGTCGAATCCGCCGAATCGAATTTTTTTTGGCATCAAATGTATCTAGATATATTGCAGAATATATGGGCAAAGTGATTTTTTGATATTCGGGGTCGTTTAGAAATAGAAATAGTGATAAATCAGATGTCAGATTTACTACGATCGCCGTAATAAACTGCGTATTTATAGGTCCAAATGACGTTCGAATGACCTCGCTAAAATGGACTAGGTATAGCAGATTAATGGTCAGTTAAGGTTTTATGGCTAAAAATTGCATTCTACTTTTTAAATGCGTTTTTCTCGAAACCGCATGTTGAAAATCGGCTGCCACCATAGCCCAATATCGATCCAACCAAATTCTTTGAAATTTTCAGGACTTATTCAGAACATATTTCTACGGTCCGCAAACTAGGATAATTGCGATTCATTCAGTAGTTTTTTTTATTCATTGAAGAAGCCGTGAAAAACGCCAAAATTAAAACCAAAAAAATTTAACACGGCGCAAAAAAATTAGTTTTTAATATTTTTTAATAATCCTAGTTTGCGGACTGTAGTTAAGTCTGTACGTTAAAATGCCGTTTACTTTTTTCTCTAAGATGATCGCAGCGACCTCTAGCGTGGCACAAGAAAAACAGCTTTTTTTTGCAAATGGGTGAATAAATTGCACTGTATTTCAATAACGAACTATGTCTCGATATTAGTAAATCTATGGTGAAAAATTCGTATTTGTATCTTTCTCCAGTTATTCACGAAACATTTCTAAACAAGGCCAAAAAAACGGCCTTCACACGGGAGGACCCCCTTAATATATTCCATTTTTAAGGTTTTGTGTGAAACAAAACTTTATTAGAATCGAGTCGATGTCTGTCTGTCTGTCCGTCAGTCTGTCTGTCTGTCACAGCCGATTTATTCGGAAACGGCAGGACCGATTGACACGAAACTTGGTGGAAGCATGTGATCTATTGTTCCCTTTACATATAGTGCCGCCATTTTGTGTTAAGTTTAAGGGGGGCCTCCCCATACATGGGGAATGGAGGGTGTAAATTTTTTTTTCATAAAATGTGCCCATGTGGAGTATCAAATGAAAGGGCTCAATTAGTAATTTTCTAAACTGGTTCCATATTTGATATCGGGTGAAACATAGTGGAGGGGGGGCTCAAAATATGACCCCCGAAAAGTGTAACAGGTCTCGTTCTCAGAACCTATCCAACCGAAAAATCTGAAAAAATCACAGTGGTGCACCTCTACGAAATCTAGGCCTCAAAATACATCCGGTTCCGATATCTGTACAAATAAAGTTAATAATAGAATATTTCCACATTTTAGAAATTTACCCGGCAACCCCCCTTAATTTCATCCTAGAAGTATGAAATGGTATTGGAGTAACGGATGACATAACGCACAACTTGGTCAAGTTTAAAGAAAATCCAACTATTATTAACAAAGTTATGGGGGGTGAAATTGCCATTTTTGATGAATTTCGTGCAGTCTAAAAGATGCATGACGTCATCATCACATATCAATTCATCAATACCACACCCGAGGGTGTGTATGTACAGCATTCGGAATAGGTGGAGGTTTCTTACATAAGATGTACACAAAACCTTTATACCCGAAGCGCCAGCTTCCGGTATTCCGACTTGTTATATAATAGATTACTTGCGTCGCACAGCCGGTAATTTAATGGGTTAACGAATTCGGACAAGCAACCAATGAAAGAATGATGGAAACCGTTTAATATTGTGACAACCATTAGGAATATTGATCATTCATGGAAAGAAGTTATGGGACGAAATAAAAATGTTCGTTGGAAAAATGCGTGACCCGAAGTGATTAAAAGTAATGAAAAGGATCAAGTAATTGAATCCGACATGCGACATGAGTTGATCAATGGTATAAAATAGGGTATCATATTAAAACTGTTACAAAAATGAAACCGTAAAAGCCATGGACTTAGAATTTTACATGCTTCTTTATTCAGGTCTTAAAATTAAAATTTCATGATTATAAAAACTACACTATCCAAGCATTGGAGTGTGGGAACGCAAAGAGAGCGAATCGCCTGGGGTAGTACCCAGGTTTTCTAAGTGAACGGTAACCAATTCAACAAAAGCATTTTTTTAGTTGTCATGAAAATCTATTGCACGCACCTAAATTTAGCCATAAATTTTGATTTGCACCAATTGGCAATCTTTTGACGATAGCATCGATAGTCGTTAATTATGCCATAGGTTTGTAAAAATAAATGGATCAAATCGGTTCATTTGATTTTTCTCTGTGCTGAATGAATAAATTAGCACCAATAGCTATTGATGAAAGGAAAAGAAAAGTGTCCCAAAAAAACAACACACTCGTTCTTTAAAAAGGTTGCCACTGGAAAACTAAACTAAAAGAGGAATCTAATCCTAGAGTCGGCTGTATGCTTATCTTATGGATAAAATACATGAACTAGATTTTGTATGTGAGTATTACTGCCCCAAATCTGAAGAGAGCCATCATTTATTTAAACTAATTTTCGCCATATGTTATAATCATATATAATTCCAGTAAGGATTTTGGGTGTTATATTAAGTCACTGAATATATTATAGTTTTCGATGTATAGAATAAGATTTTATATTCACCTGCAACTCTCCAGCGCAGCGCCCCTCCCATCCTCCATCAATGCTTTCTCTTTTAATTGTTTATTTGACTTCATCGAAGTTCTCACATAAGATGGACACAAAACCTTTATACCCGAAGCGCGAGCTTCCGGGGGGATTCCCCGCATTTTCTGATAAAATAATACCGGTATTGTCCGGGTTTCAATTTGACACCATTTTTTCTCATTTTTCAAACTTTAATTTTTAAGGTTTTGTGTAAAAAAAAACCTTACTAAAGTCGATTGTGTCTGTCGGCTCAACCGATCCGAACGAAATTTGGTGGACAGATGGGAACTGTGAAATCCCACGCATACAGCGAGTGGCATAAATTTAGGTGAAGTTTAAAGGGGGCACCCCATACATGCAATCGGATTCAAAAATTTTTTCACCAGATATAGTCGTGTAGGGTATCAAATGAAAGGTCTTAATTTGTACTTTCCGAAACTGGCATTAGTTTTGGCGTGAATTGCAAAGTTCGTGAGTAAAGAGTCAAAATGTACGCACTTAAAGTGAAACAGGACTCATTTTAGGAAACTACTCAACCTTAAAATCCGACAAAAATCAGGGTGCTGCGCTTAGATGAAATCTAGGCCTCAAAATATGTTCCATTCCGATATCTGCTCAAATAAACTTATTAATAGTATATTACTATCTTTTAGAAATTTACTGAAAAATTCCCCTTAAATTGCAACAGCATAGAGGACAATATATCGTATATACGTGCTAAATTTCATGGAAATTTGGTCATTAACGCCAAAGTTATAGCAGTTCAAACTTAGCAATAAGATGCTGACGTCATAATTAACGGGAATAATTGACATTCACGTGAAATATTATAGTTGTATTTATGAAGAATCTACTTATCTGCAGCCCTTTTTAAGATTTTCTGTAAAACACTTCTGTGAAATCTAATCTTCGAGAGATGTCCCATTCCAAATAAATTTACTAATAGTATATTATCAAATTTTAAAAATTGACTCAAAAACTTCCCTCAAGTTCATCCTAGGTATACTGAACCGACATAGAAGACAGCATCACGCTTACACATGCCAAGTTTCATGAAAATCCAACTAATAGTGTCAAAGTTATAGCAGTTCAAACTTATCAATTTCGTGCGAATGAACAGCATCCTAAGCAATACAAATAAGATGCTGACGTCATAATTAATGAGAATAATTGACATTCGTGTGAAATGTTAAAATTCCATTCAAGCAGAGTCTAATTCTCCCCAGCTTTTTTTATATATGATGTAGGTTATATTTTTGGCATTTGCTAATAATATTAAACTCAGAGCGTAAAGCGTATGAGGTTGACTATTATCAATACAGGGCTTTCCATCAAATGATTTATTTAAATTGTTTTCTAAAAAATAGAGCGCAATGGAATTTTTAGCTATATGACACGGAGCTGTCGTGCACTCGTCGCTCCTCACATCTTTCTCTTTTTCTTGAGCCTTTGTCCCGTTCACAGGTGGGGTCGGCTCGACACGATCGGTTTCGTCTTTTTATTTATAACCTGATCAGGATGTAATCGCGAGGCTTTTAAATCCCAATCCAGCGTATCAAGCCACCGTTGTTTCAGCCGGCTTACCAATATCGGTAAGTGAATTCTCGTTAGCGTAAATTACGTGATCACACCATCGAAAACGCCTTTTCCACGATCGCTGCAAACCATATCGATAGCGGATATTCTCATTTCAGACACGAAAGTCCTGGGAGTTTAACGTGAGTACCTGCCGTGTAGGCATAATCCCACGGTACTCTTCGGACACGGATTGATTTTGGGACCACAATCAGAGCCCCGCCATGCAAGCAGCGCTCCTGGTTTATACTGAGTGCAGGCTCAGCATTCATATCAGTGGATGAGAGGCCTATCTAACACCTCTGCCGCAACTAAGGGGTACGGCACCCGAGTTGTACAGCGCAACTCCACGCTTGAGCTCGGAGGAGCTCTGCCCGCGATGTAGGTATAACCACAACCACCATGAAACTCCCACTAGGGGGCCAACCGCAAATAACCGGGCCGAGAACACATCCTCCAGGAATTCTCCTGGAGCATATGCTCTCAGAGGGCCGTCCCAGTTCTCATGGTATCAGATAACCTCCGGTGAGGCTCCGTGGCCGAAGCCACTTCAGATGAGTCCTTTGCAGACTCGGGTCTGATCGCCCTCCTCGAGTACGTGGGGACGGATCCCATTACAGACATGATCAAAACGTGTCACGCCACCAGTGCAATGCAACATCTTCGTCCCCATTACCGCAAGACGCCGTTCATTGTCTTTTATAGTCGGCCAACACTGGGATTTGGTACTGATACGTCGATCACAAAGAACATCCGTTGTAGAATATCACTTCATCCAGGTTGCGTTAATGCGTGAAGCAATTTCCTTATGCAGTTCTCCATTGGCTGATAGCATTGACTCGAGATATTTCAATCGCTGAGTTCTGGCAATGGCAGTAACCTGCCCCTCGAGATGTTGATTTGGACAAATGTTGTTAAAGTTTTCAACAATTTTATATTAAGATGAATCAAGCTTTATAAAAATAAATTTTTCTACTTCCTATATTCTTTTTAGACCCTCAATGGCCGTATAAGTTTCACTTTGAGCTACTGTACGTGTATGAAGTATCGGTAGTGTTAAATTCAGATGCATATATGTATGTTCTCACCACGAGCGATATTCGATTTAGATGCTAATATAGAGGTTGTTTCAAAACGACCCAACAAGTTGTATATAATTTTATTTTATTCTATAACTTAGCAAACTTCAGCCCAGTTACAAGTTTTTGAAGTGCCAAGTATCTGATCCACTTTCCCAAAATAGCTTACAAAGCCGTGAGTAGGATGGTGTCAATAGGTACTTCGGTAACTCTGGGTTTAGGTGCGTTTGGTGCTTAGGGTTGCTTTGTAGTTTTGCATTTATAGTCGTTAGCCTGGATGATTATTTAAGCATTCAAACTACCGCGTTCGTTACACGTTGTTGATTTTTTCTTTAAACTTTTTCAAGTTTCTAATTTCCTTTCAGTTTCAGTTCCTTATAAATTTGTAATTATGTTCATTACGTCTTTGTAAAGTTCCAAATTGCTAGGTCAAGAGGTTGAGCAGGATATTGATTTTGTGAGAAACTGAAATGGAGGTAGGATTGATAAGTTCGAAAATATAGGTCGGGTCGAGTGTACATTGTAAATATGTTACTATCCCTTATGATAAACACCTCCATGGAAGGGGCAGGGTGGGCGGTGCGCCGGAAGAAGGGTCGGGAAATGAGCAAGGGTTCTTAGTGCATAGGCGGCAGCAAGATGTACCTAAGCAAATTAGTCCGAGCCATACATGCCTGCATGCTAAATATTGGTACCTTCCCAGGTGTTGGAAAGAGAAAAGGATGTGAACGAGATGAAAATAGCTAAAAAGTTATCTACTTTGGTAGCCCACACACTTAATGTGTTGTCTATATAGATACTATATGTTTGAGGGTTTAGCTAACTCCATTAAAGAAGTCGAGTGATTTGATGACCGGCTGCAGAAGTTCACTATTAGGCCAGTTTATCGCGCGATTTATTTCTTCACTGCCAATGACTATATCGTTACTGCGGGTGATCTCAATAGTCTCGTCGACGAAAAGGCAGAAGACAACGAGTAAAAACTCTGAAATGCGCAATGATGGTGTTGCTCGGATTTTGGATTTTGACGAAATTCTTGCACTTGATTTATTAAACGGTTTTTCTGATCTTCCTACATTTTAGAGTGCATACACAGTTTAGCATAAATCGACTATATTCTCATGACGTCGTCATTTTCTCACTGTCATGATTCTCGTCATGGACATCTAATGTCCAGCGCCCTACTTATCGCTTTATACAAATGATGTCGTTGATGTCCCACAACAAAGCTGTTCTGGAAGAACTTATGTATAAATGATTACCTTCCGTAGTATGGTCTACGACTTAATCTGAATAAAAGTTTTCGACGATTGACCTCCGACTTCACTACTAAATGGGACAAATGCTAAAGAAGAAGCCTCACAATAGCTTTGATGATAACAACATTAAGCGCAGTTTTCGCAATATTGGTGGTATTCTAGGGATCTTGCATATGAGAATAGAAATTCATGGATTTTATTTTTAAAAGTACACAAGAAAGGATGAACATATTAGTTATGTAGATTTTCGGGATCATTGATTGCCCTGCAACATTTTGCATCCGCGTGTGATATTATGGAACCTACTTGCTATCGGCTATTTGCCGTCCCTAAGATGAGTCTAATTGCGGGGAATTTCGCATTCATCTTAGACAAAAATCGGCATTATCCCAAGTTACGATAAATACAGACTAATCATTCGACTTTTACTAGTGCATAAAACACGTTTCTGAAAATATATTTAAGGAGTGGTCTACATCTCATAAAGAACGGATTACACAGTAGGTGGTGCATGTGGAGCAAGTAGCTCCTTCGTCAGAATCCCTAGATATTGCATGAAGTGCTCAGCACTTGGCAGCCAATCTGCAGGGAGGCCTAATAAACAGTGGGAGATTTCTAAGATTCCGCGAATAAAGATCCCTGTAGTTGGATCAATAATCATTATAAAGGATTCCGAGCCGTGATCGCGCCTCCTGCAGTGGATGATTTATATCGTTCTGCAGACGTAAGAATGTGGAACGACCAAATGGACTAGGCTAAAGTGCTAAAAATAAACTCATACATTTTGATAAAATGTGCATATTTTTCTTTTGCTAAGGAATAATCTTTTTATGCGAGCATTACCTCTTTGACGTAATTTTCCTGCGGGTCATTTCAAACATCGGCGATGAAACTGAAATAGCTTTTTTCCGCACCAGGTCATCCACGTACAGCTACAAATTTCCACCTCCATATTGCCATCGACGCCTTTCGGATAGCTTTGTTCTTCCATCAACATGGAGTAAGAGCAATTTATAATCTGCAATCTGGATGGGATGATGGGATATTCGACTGTGGTCAGTTGTGTGGCTGTATCTTGAAATTTTCAAAAATAGGAGGAATCTCGAGTAGACGACGTCGAGACGAGATTTTCAATGCTTGTGTGTAGAACGTGGTGTGGTGGCGTTTCTATGGGGTGGATGCTGGCATTCGATTATTTTTAAATAAGAGCTAACTTTTCCCGAGACACTTATGAATTCGGGGCTTTTGTTAATGGATATTCACGGATATATATATCTGCACACGATAAAATAAGACGGGAATACCGAGTAGCGTGGTTCTTCTAAAATACACCTCCAAATATAATGTATCACTCCGCTCGGTTCGAGATCCTCTGGCTAAGATAGAAGTATCTAGTCTGTTTCACCGCGTGAGTGATCGGTTGTAAAAAATTGGTCTTTCGAGTTCCATAATTCATCGATTTCAATTAAGTGTCTATTTCGTTCTAAAATTTCGGAGTGAATCAATCATAACAATAATTACAATAAATTTTTTTACACTTATCGATCTGTTAATTTTTATATTCGAATTTTTATGTTTAAGTTAATTCGGCAGTGAAAAATTGTAATTTACGAGTTCAACCCTATGCCATCATTGTGTTCCGTTTGTGTGGACAGTTTTGATTATTTTTAAGATGTATTTTAATATTGATAATACCGAAATATATCTAGTTGGTGGCTATTGCATAAGTGAAAAAGGCAAAGTGTAGTAGTATTGGTAAAAATAAAGATCCTAAGATATTTCGTTGGCGAGTGTATGTATTACAATACAGATCGCCAGTAGGTGACCGAAGGAGGAGATAGCGGTGGTGGCAGCAATTTCGTTACAAACCATCTGAATTTCTTGCTTTTGTAAGTATCCCATTTATTGGAGTTTTGACAATTCGACAGATTCATAGATGTATTTCTATTTAAGTGGAGGTTATTGTCATTTATGAATGACCTTCCGTGTCCACTGCACATCATTGCGCCCACAATACTTGCCAATATGCAGGTTATTGATGTTTCAGGTTAATCAGTTACGACGAAATAAAAATTATTTAAAAATTTCATAGAATCAAGGAATTTGAAATGAAGCAAAGTGTACCGCATACAAATATTCATCCCTGTTCAAACTAGACAGATCTAACGAAATCTAGTTGCTGCGTCTAACAATAGACAACACAAGTTCAAAACTAAAAATCCAATTTTTGATTTGATGCCAAAATACTTTGTGAATAAATTCCTTAATTTTTCTATGTTATAATCTTGTATTTTTGTATATATCATGAAGATTTACCTCGTTTTATTATATCATGTTAATTATTTGGGATTTCTCTAGAAATATATGGGTCGATTGCATTGTGATTTCGGCTGGTGGGAAACGAATTGCTTTTGTTTTATCTGCTGCAATCCATTTCACCAGGAGCATTGAGAATACTCTGTACACTGAAAATTTAATGGTATTTCATTATAGCCGTTTGCCACGCATTTGAAAAACGAATTTAAAAATTACAATTTGTGAAAGGTGAAACACTTGTTGATGGGAAAAGAGATTGTGCTAAGACTTCTTAACATTTTTGCTTGCCAGGAAATTTGAAGTATTTCACTATACATAAGTATGCCCTTTCTGGTATCATAAGGAATATGTGGTCCAAAAAACACAATTTTTTCTTTAAAATACATATATTTTCGTGGCTTTAAGAATGATTCGACTACAGCAAATATGTTGCAGTTGCCCCCACAAAAATCAATGAACGTTCTTTTAACTTGTTGTTTCATATTATAGAGGAGGAGACGTTCTTCCTGGAATAATCATAATCATACATAATCTTTATTTTTCATCTCGCTAGGAAGGTAGCTTGTATTAAATTCCTGCAAAAAATGGTGACAGTACCCTGCTCGAATAATACGGTCCTATGTTCCTTTCCTCCTTTACCAACATTTTTAACAGGTATATATGTAAAATGCCGTCTTACGTCTTGTTTCGGCCATTGAGAAATAGTAGCATGGGTTTCAACACAATCACTCAATTGTGATAAATTTGTTGTAATTCACCAACTTTGTTTCGAATTTCCTAAATAGAAGAAAAAATGTCCATACAATCTGTACCGACTTTTCCAAAGCTTCCGACTCTATTGACCATTCCTTGGTTTTCACCAACATATGGATTTATAGTAACTATTCTCTTCTGGTTGAAGATCTTACTTACACTTAGCAGAAAAACTCTGCGTACACGTCATGTCATTTAGTTTTCAATATTAAAAATGCGAAACAAATCAAACACCAAGTATTTGGTAATCACTCCGTACACTGATTTTCATTAATTTTCTGAGATAACTATAATTTAATTTAAGAAACATACAAAATCAAAGCAGAAAAGTCTGCGTAAACTCGATGAATAAGATGATAATTCCCCGAAATATGACATCTCATCTCTTATTAATTGATTTTTAAGGTTTTGTTTGCAAAAATCGGTTCAATGTCTGTCTGTATGTCCGTCTGTCTGTCTGTATTTTTGTTCATCGTTGGAAGGTGGAAAGGTTCAAAACCTTCTGCTGGCTCCTGCCATGAAGTTATATGAGACTTCTACTCACTAAAACCACTTCCTTCTTCTTCCACTCTCCCCACGGGACTGCTATAAGCATTGCATCGCGGGGCTGGACCAGTTCTTAACTGCGGCGCATTATTGCTCACTCCCTTCCTTGCTTTCTTGGTAGTTCTTCATGTCTTAGCTGTTGATAAATCATTTTCATCTCAATTACCACTTGATTCCAAGCCTCCATTGATACCAACATGTACTCCACTATATTTTCAGGTGTTAAGCGCCTGTTTGCGATCGCCTCCAGTTCGGTGTGCTGTAAACCTTGGGCACTCAAACACAACATGTTCCGCATTCTCAGCCACGTTACCATATCTTGGGCAGCATGGTGACTCGTCGTGTCCAAATCGATGTAGATAAGCCCGATAAGCTCCATGTCCACTTAAAAACTGTGTTAGCTGGTAGTTTAGTTCCCCGTGGATCTTTTCAATCCATCTTCGAATGTGTGGAATGATACGGTAGGTCCAACGGCCAGTTTGTGCCTCGTTCCATCTCTTTTCCCATTTTGCGTTGGATTCCCGCCGTGCTAGTTGCCGTCGAAGTACAATAGACTCCCCGATTGCATACATTATGTCGTAGAGACGCCGACCTTAATTCGCCAAGATGTCTATGGGGATTGTCCCTGCCAGTACATATGCTGCTTCTCCTGATGTTGTTCGATAAGCATTGCATACCCGGAGTGCACTTAGTCGATATGCCATTCCTAGTTTTCCGCAGTTTGATTTGTTTTCCAGAACGGTTGCCCAAACTGGAGCTGTGTAGAGTAGCACAGAACTAACTAACCTTGAAATAAGACAACGTCGACTTTGTCTTGGTCCACCAATGTTCAGTAGTATCCTCGAGATCGTTACAGCGATGGAAGATGCTTTAGTTGCGGGGCACTCAATGTGTTTTTTAATGTTGAGCCTTTTGTCAATCATTACTTCCAAATATTTAAGCGACTCTTGGGAGTAAATTGTTTTTTCACCAACTTTAATTTTCACGGTCTTGTCTTTCCTTCTTTTGCTGATTAGCACTAGCTCTGTTTTATGTTCAGCAAATAATAGACCAGACTTTTTCAACCAGGAATTGATCTTCCATATCGCTTCATTTGCGTAGATTTCGATCTCGTCTAAGCGTTTTGCCACTATTGTTACCCCGATATCGTTCGCAAAGCCAATAGTTGTCACGTCCTTAGGAAGGCCACTCCATTGTATATAATTAACCACAGTAAGGGACCTAAGGCAGACCCCTGTGGTACACCGCACGTCATTGAGAATAATTTCTGTCCATCGTCCGAGTCGCAATATAATCTCCTTCCAAGAAGAAATGCAACAACGATACGTCCAATGTACTTCGGAGCCTGTAGTTTGGTTAGAACCTCTACGATTTTCGTCCACTTTGCAGTGTTGAATGAATTTTTTACATTTAGTGTCACCACTGCGCAGCATTTGTCATCTTGTATTACAGCTCGAGCCAGGTCAGTTACCATGTTGATTACATCGACGGTTGATCTCCCCTTACGAAACACGAATTGCTTGTCAGATAGGCCTTCTTGCTTTTCCGCAACAGCGAGCAGCCTGTTGTATAATACTCGTTCAAATAGTTTACTAATGTTATTGACCAAACATATCGGTCGATATGAGGAGGGGTCACCCAACGGTTTACCTGGCTTCGGAATAAGTATCAATTTTTGCAGCTTCCATTGCTCGGGGAAATCTCCTTCTCTAAGGCATGCCGTAAAAACTTTGGCAAACATCCCTGATGCTGCCCTGGCTGCCACTTTCAGGGCGATATTCGGGAGTTCATCTGGCCGTGGGGTCTTATTTTCAGCTAATTTCCTTGTTGCATCAAAAATTTCCTCTTCTAACAATATAGGAATTTTGTCGGGGTTTACATGGACTTTAGGCAGATTTATGTAGTTCACATCCTGTGGGAAGAGAGTGTCCACTATGTTTTGTAGTAATTTCGGACAGGTAATCTGTGGGGAGCGCTTGCCTTTCAGTGATGACTGTCTGTCTGTCACACGCACTTTTCTCAGAAACAGCTATACCAATTGACACGGAATTTGGTGAGAAGATGGGAACTGTGAAAGCCCAGGCATGCAGTGAGTGATATCCTTCTACGTTGAAATTTAGGGCGGGTATTAAAAGGTTGGTGTAAAAATTTTTTTCCCCGAATATAGTCATGTGGGATATCAAATGAAATGTCTCGATTAGTACTCTTCGAAGCCGGTATTAGTTTTGAGATTTGTTAGAATGGCGGGGAGTCGGAGGGGTGGAAAGTGATGATATCTTTAACGGCCCCATTCTCAGAAACTACCCAACCGAAAAATCTGAAAAAAATCATGAAGTTGCCTCCATAGCGAATAAAATAAAATAAAGTTAATAATAATATAATACCATATTTTTGGGGAAATTGGGTAAAACCCCCCTTAAGTTTATCCCTGATTTATACATGTATATGAAGCATATTATCCCCAAAATTTGATCAAAATCATACTATTAGTAACAAAGTTCCAGTAGCTCAAAGTTGACTTTACCGTTTAAATTTACTGCAACTAAATATCAATATCACACTAAAGTGGGTAGTAAGACATGTTAAATGCATATACATAGCAGGCTATATACAAATGTGATAGTTCTATACTCAAAGATACTCACAGAAGAAGTAAAGAAAACCTTTCATACCTGAAGCGCCCACCTTCCGGTTTCCCGACTTGTTATTTATGCGCGTGATTAGAAAGTTTTTGCAAAGTTTATATTTTGGAACAAGTGTTTTTATTGTAATGGCAAAACAAAGGAAATTTAGCGAGAGAAAAGTCATTATTAAATTATGGAAGGAGGGAACAAGTTACAGGGAGTCGCCAGAAGAAAACATTCATTCAGCCAACGGGTTGTCAACAACTTCGAATCGACAGGTGAGTCCTGTCCGAAAGGTCGTTCTGGTCGTTCATCTATGTTGTCCTGGAGAGAAAGGCGCAGTATTCTACCAATGGTGAAAAAAATCCTCGAATAACTGGAAGGGAGATGACAGTGGCAATCAAGTAAAAGTTCAATAAGCAAATTTGTCCGGATACTATCAGGAAAATACTTTAAAAGTTTGGATACTGTGGACGAGTTGCGAAGAAAACCTTTCAAAGTCCTTTGCTTTGCTAAACAGTACGTAAATGAGCCTAAATCGTTTTGGAAAGATGTTTTGTTTTTAGCAAAAGCACTCTATATTATGGAGGAAATCAGAGATATCATTCCAAAACGAAAATTTACTCCCTACAGTGAAACACGGTGGCGGTGGAGTAATGGTTTGGGGGTGTATGGCCACTAACAATGTGGGCAACCTTGAGTTAATGGAGTCAACAATGGATAAACTAGCTCACCTTAATATTTTATGGAATAATTGGAAGTAAAGTGCCCGAAATCTCAGCTTGGGTAAGGATTATCATTTTCAACATGATAATGATCACAAGCATACAACCCAAGTTGTGAGGCTCTGGTTACTATATAATGTCCCAAAATAGTTTCATACACCTCCACAATATCCAGATCTTAATACCATTGGACATTTATGGGACTCACTCGAGAGAAGGATTCGTCAACACAATATAACCAGGAAAGAAATGTTAAGAAATATTCTCAGAGAAGACTGGGAGAAAACTTCACCCGAAGAGACAGCAAAGCTTATCAATTCAATAGCTAACTGTCTACAACTAGTTATCAAGAACCGAGGATACTCTACAAATTATTAATTGTGTATATGTATGTAGAGAATTGGTAGAGTAAATCATATCTTGTCCAACGGTGGCATCGCGTGTCAATTTTTTCACTCATTTAGGGCACCGCCCTTACACAATATTCACAACCTTACTGCTTTCGATGTTACCTTTGCAGTGCTCTGAGCTACTTCAACTCCCCTTGCCTAGAATGTTACTTCATTTTAACTACTTGTAGCTAGGTTCGCTAGCTTCATCCCTAGCAACTTACAAAAATAGAGTTAATAGGGCGTTGTAATTTTTTATATATAAGTATGCAATAAATAATTGGAGTGTTATTCTTCTATTGTAGATCAAATAAATAAAGAAATAAATACATAGAATGTGTCTCAAGTTCTTAGTTTTGCATGAAATATATGAGATTAGATGTTTTTCTACTACTTTTAGTCTAGCCTATAATTGATAGACAAGGGGTAGCTTCCTCCAAACTACAATTATTAACTTTAAATATAAATATATATTTCGGGAGCGACTTGCCCCCTTCGTCAGTACAAAGCTGCTTATCTATATACGAGTATTTACATTTACCCCTTGTCTATTAATTTTCTGAAATATATGATCCTTTGTGTTCAAACATTTTGGAAATGTTTGATAATCTCAAAAACAATTTAGATAATTTCAAAAATTCACAAGTAACTTTTTTATTGTCTTCGTAGATTTATGTGTGTCTAATAATAAGATTCAGGTCTATATTCAGTAAAAATTCAAAAATTTATAACAATGACATAGTGTCTGAAGTCATTTGGACGATTTGGGTGCAATATGATTCTATTTTTAAGGTTTTGTTTGCAAAACAAAACCTTATTAAAATCGGTTCAAATTAAGTTGCTCAAATTAAGTTAATAATGGTATATTACCATATTTTAGGGTAAATTGAGTAAAATCCTCCTTAAGCTTATCCCAGAGTTATAAAAGTTGGTAGTAGTATAAAATATAATATGAAGCATATTACACCCTAGTTTTTATTTTTCAAAACAGAATTGTCTAAGAACTTGAAAATGTGAAAACCAAAAATAGTACAATATTTCAGGTCACAGCTTATTTGACACAGCTGCAAATTATTGCTAAATAAAATGTTTGTGCTAATAATTATTATTTAGTGCGATATTCTTTCGCTTTAATAACAGCCTGGGGTCTATTTGGCATTGAGATAACGAGTTTTTGTGTACAATGAGAAGTGATTTTTTGCCATTCTGCTAGCAAGACTTGTTTCAGCTCTTCCTTATTAGAATCTTATATTTACTTATGTTATTGGCCAAAATCGCCCATAAATTCTCGATGTGACATGTGACCAGTTCCAAATTAGGCAAGTTTGCACAATTTTTGACTTTCGCTTCATATCATTATCTTGGTAAAAGTGGAAATCCTCCTAACGCCTAGTTTTTCGGCACTTCGCAGTAAATTTTTTTTAATATATCGACGTAATGCATTTAGTTTATTGTTCCATATGCCAGATAACATCTTTCACTTTATCTGGACTTCAGAAAGCTAATTCTTAGCCTTTTATTAGGGCGGCGATGGCGAGGTTCAACAACAACTGTTCTCCCTTTATGCCGATACGTCCTTTCCACAACTCTATTCTTATTTTTTACCGCTGGTATTCCGAAGTCCGTTCTCACACACAAACCAATCATGACCCCATTATTTATAGTACCACAAGTGATGTAGTATGCAGCAGAGCTCGTTTGAATTCTCATTTAGGCAAACTGTATCGATAATAATAATAATCGTTGGCGCAACAATCCTTATTGGATTAGGGCCTTGAAGTGTATTAGAGCACTTCATTCAAAACCGTTACGGTATAAGTAGTTTCTGAGAATGGGTCCCCTTTCCTCCCATCTTAACAGTGAATCAGGTCATCTACATGCCTGGGTGTCACTATAAATCAAACCTATCCTACACTCAAAACAAGGTTTTAAGCTGGGTGAATAACGTCTTCAAATTACTGTATCCCAGTTTTCGTTTCATGGAGCACACTCCATCCAATGTTAACATGCTGATCATCAATCACTTTCAGTTTCATTTTTTGGAACGACATCTCTCCCCATCGGAGGGAGAGGCTGCGCCTCAAGAAAGGGCACATCTTTGGCGCAAACCAATTTTTCCAAATGTTCATTCTCTATAGAAATGATAACCGTCTTTTCGATATAGAAGGTAGAATACCACACAGGTCGCCATTTCCATGCCCAGTACGTCCTCTCACACAAAACAACCCAAGTTGTCCTTAATCCACTTTCCAATCCACAATTTTCACCCTAGTCAACCAACTCCTTTTCTCTATTAACATAAATCAACAATGATATTGTCAGTTTAAGTTCTCGACTTATAAGATATAATAATATTTTATGGATCTAAAAATCTTAGATTAAGTTAATTGTTAAGATTTCTGTTATACTAAATTAAAATATGAAGTCTTATTTATAAATAACAAGTCGGGAAACCGGAAGCTGGACGCTTCAGGTATGAAAGGTTTTGTGTATTTCTTAGTACGTAGCACGTAATATATGCATATATCACGTGAGAATATCCACTTTCGGATGATATTGACATTCATAGTCTTGAATTTGCAAAGAAGCGATAACTTTGACGAATTATAACTTTGTTAATAATAGTGCGATTTTCATCAAACTTGGTAAGATCATGCTCTGTGTTACACCCTATGTTTCGTGGTGCTAGCATGAACATAAGGGGGCTTTCCAGCCAATTACTAAAAATTATAGCAATATGCTATTATTAACTTTATTTGTACAGATATCAGTATGGAAGGTATTTCGGAGCCAAGCCACCATATAGTGGCAGCCTCCTGATTTTTTCAGATTTTTCGGTTTGGTAGTTTCTAAGAATGGCCCCTTAAAGGAATGATCACTTTCAACCCCCCGCAGTCCCCACATTTCCAGTAAATGTGGTGGAAAATGATGATTTCTTTAACGGACCCATTCTCAGAAACTACCCAACCGAAAAATCTGAAAAAAATCATGAAGCTGCCTCTATATAGTGCCCAGGCCTCAAAATACTCTCCATACCGATATCTGTTCAAATTGAGTTAATAATAGAATATTACCATATTTTTGGGAAAATTGGGTAAAACCCCCCTTAAGTTTACCTCAGAGTTATAAAAGTTGGTAGTACCATAAAATATAATATGAAGCAGTTTGATCAAAATCATACTATTAGTAATAAAGTTACAGTAGTTCAAAGTTATCTTTACCGTGTAAATTTACAACCCGCAGTACTAAATCTGATATGCTAAACTAATATTCTGAAGGGGCTACGTACAAATGCGATAGTTCTATACTTAAATATACTCACACATAAGCAAACAAAACCTTTCATACCTGAAGCGCCCAGCTTTCGGTTTCCCGACTTGTGTTTTTGTGTTATCACAATCTCGCAGATGACGGATTTTGCCTAATACTAGCACTAAGTGCCAAGCATTTAGGCTCGGATGATCCTACCTACTTAAAAACTAAAGGGGCACTGGTGGTAGGTCAGTGCGAGAATCCGTCGAGTACTCCCCCGCAACATCGAGCACGTATGAAGAATGGTGTACTTCTGCATGGTTTGAACCAGACTGTGCGAAAGTCCCAGGACATCAAGGGAAGCCGTGAGAGATTTAGGTACAATACCTGTAGCTGACAATATTATGGGAACTACAACCCGATTTCCCGAGCCAATGGCTCATAGTTCACCTTCTTCTCCACGTATTTCCGTTCAATTTTGCTATTATGGGGGATAGCAGCATCAATAATATACGCGGAGCGACCCGTCTTGTCAACTAACAGTACGTCAGGCTTGTTGTGTGCGGTATGGCGATCAGTCAGAACTTGCCGGTCCCAATACATGCTGTAAGCAGAATTATCAAGTACTGCTTGCGGCTCATATCGGTAAACCGGACATGTCCCCGTGATCAGCCCATGCTTGTACGCAAGGTTTTGATGGATAACCTTACATACAGCATTATGTCTGGTGATGTACTGCACCGGTGCCATAACAGTACAGCCAGAAATGAGATGGTCCAACGTCTCTAACGCCGAACCACACATTCTGCACTGGTCGTTCTCCACCCGTTCTTTCATGATGAGCTTTTTATAAGCTCGGGTGGCGACCACGCCATCCTGAATGGCACACATGAACCCCTCCGTCTCAGCAAAGAGCTCCCCAGCACACAGCCATCTGCTCGACAGATGCAAATCGACAAATGGCTGCCAAAGACAATTCACGTGTTTACCGTGCATTGCCTTCGACTTCCATTCCTCGATCCGCTCCTGGTCCGACTTCACCCCGCTCAGAGGATTGAAAGATCGATCCTTCAAGTTAAGTGGAGTCAGTCCACAGTCTGCCTTACAGACAGCCGCATGCAAGGGATTCGCCTGCTCTTTACTGTAAAAATAAGCGCGCAGCGAGTCGACTTGGCGATGATGTTGTGCCGCCACGTCAACCACGCCCCTACCTCCGATGTCACGAGGCAGGTTCATCCGCTCCACAGCAGACTTTGGGTGATGCATTCGGAATTTGGACATAGTTGTCCGTATCCGCCGCTGGACGTTTTCCAGATCAGTCTTCGTCCACAGTAATATTCCGAATGCATAAGCCAGTGAAGGGATAGCGAATACATTCAACGCGCTTATTTTATTCTTCCCCGAGAGATGCGATTTCAGCACCAGCTTTACACGTCGCAGGAACTCGGACAGCAGAGCTTCCTTCAGATCACCAACTCGAGCATGGGTTCCTTGCAGAATTCCTAGGTATTTGTAGAAGTCTGTCTCGGTTATAGCTTCGATGTGGAGGTCACCAATGCTATGTCCGGCATGCGGCTCGTGATGATCTTTGCGGATGGCTTGGATTCGACATTTGTCTAATCCAAACTCCATCCGAATATCACGGCTGAACATGTCTATTATTCGCAACAGACTTCTAAGATGGTTGTCAGTACCAGCATACAGCTGGATGTCATCTAAGTACATCAAGTGTGTCAGTTCGCACTTAGCACGTAGGCCATATTTTATTGCAAAACCATGCCCTCTAGCATCATTCAGTAGCCATGAAAGGGGGTTCAGTGCCATACAAAACCAAGGAGGACTCAATGAATCCCCCTGGAAGATGCCCCTCCGTATACGGATGGGCTCTGTGGTATTAGCACCCTCAGATGTACGCACCGATAAGGTGGTATGCCACCCTTCCATGACTGTCGCCAAAAACTTTATTAGTTTCGGATCAATGCGATACAGATGTAGGATGTCGATTAGCCAGGTATGCGGAACGCTATCAAAAGCCTTGGCATAATCGATATAGCAACTGAAGAGGTTTCTTTGACCTCTAGTTGCTTGTCCTACAACTACCGAGTCGATAATGAGCTGCTCTTTGCAACCCCTTGACCCAACTCGGCAGCCCTTCTGCTCCTCGGACAGAATGTTGTTGGTCTCGAGGTGCGCATTGATCCTTCCACTAATAATGGACGTGATGAATTTGTAGAGGGTTGGTAAGCAAGTAATCGGTCTTGTGTCTGCGGGGTCCTGCACCGTGTCTTTCTTAGGGATAAGGTGGGTAATCCCCACAGTGAGGAAAGGTGGAAATTCCTCCGGCCGACTCATGACCTCATTTATACTGCGTGCCAACCGACTGTGTACGCTGGTAAATTTCTTATACCAGAAATTCTGCACCCGATCCAGACCTGGGCCCCTCCAGTTCTTCGAGATGTTTATGGCTCGTCGAACTTCCTCTTCGGTAACATCCGCGAAATTCATGCCAGGTGTATTGGCATGGCGGGTGCCTTCGGCGGTGATCCACTCAGCATGTTCAGCATGCTGGGCAGGTAACCCCCAAAGTTCACCCCAATACTCTTTCGCTTCCGTCACCGAGAACTGTATTGTCTGGACGCTCTGTAGGGATTTGTTGAGAGATCTGAAAAAGCTCCGCTGGTTCCTCGCGTATGTTGCATTCTGGACACGTCTGGAATAACTTTCGCCATACCGCCGTAACCGACTGCATATGACAGAAAGTTTCTGTTTTAGTGTGTCCAGAATTTCAACTACGGGTGTCTCACAGGGGATGGCATAGTTCCGGTAAACCCTCTGCACTTTATTTCTCACCCGTCGGCTGACATTGCCAGTGCTGATCTGAATCAGTCTAGCAATGTCCTGCCTTAGTGAGTCCCGCCGACGTTCCAGACGAATTTTCCATGGTGGATCTCTTTTGTCACTCAAACCAATAACGCGAAAGCGAATCTTCTGACCATGCAATCTGATAGCCGCAACTGCACCAAAATACACAAGTGATTGTAGTTGCAGCAGCGACATATCAGCACACAGTCGAGATGCAATCTCATCATTGATTTGAGATAGAATTCCCGGAGTTGCTGGAGATGCATAGAGCCTGGTCTATGCAAAGGATCCATATCCGAGAATTCTATACACGCTCTTTGGAATTCGTTCCGAACCTCAGCGGAAACCTCAGCTGGACGGTGGAGAAGAGTGCTTCGGCGAGTACTGAACCTGTTGCCTGCAGTGCGGCGTGGTGTTGTTGATGCCGCCGCCTCTGCCCCCATCGGCTCTCGGCCACCAGTTTCCCCGATGACTTCAAGTCGAACACGTTCCCTGATGGTGGCCGGGATTGTGTCGCTGCGAGTAATGAAGCGGCACAGTCACGTGCGCGAATTGCGGGAAACGCTCGACGAATCTCTGGTGCAACAAGGGGCGGTAGGATGTTGTACCCGCCCCCGCCGTTATTTCGTAGTAGGAGCGGATGATGAAGAGGTTCATTTCTTCAGTCCATTTCATCCGCTTCCTACGCGAACCTGCTGAAGTGGTCGCCACAGATTGTGGCGAAACAGCTGCAGCAGGCGGAGCTGTGCTCCTGGTCGTCGTGGCGCCTAGACGTCGAACCGCCCCACGACTAGCGGTTTCGACGCCGTGCTGTCCATTACGAGAGCCCGACCCAGTCACCAAGTCAGACGACTCCCGCCGGTTATCCGTACCGGACCTTAAATTTCTCCTTCTTCTCATTTTTGGTGGTGCATTTTATCCCTAGCTGCCAGGTGTGTAGATAGCTTCCTTAGTGAGTAATCTGCAAGACTGCAAAATTCCTGCACTTTCCTCACCTACCCCCTGAGACGCTGCGGTGGCGTACAGCCATTCAGACTGAAGCTATCCATCCCTCCTCCTTTCACAACCGGGCTTGGGACCGGCTTCGGTGGAGTTGGATGTTTTTGTTATTTTTAATATCTATAATTCAGGTAATTACATTATTTTGATCCTAGCTCCTCCTCATATCCCACTGACTTCTATCATACCTCATTTTAAAGGCCTTTCCAAACACTTTAAAAGAGTATTAGATCAATTTCCACTAAAAGTTACTGATTTTGCATCAATTTCCACTGAAAGTTACTAATTTTGCATTATTTGACCTTGAGAGTGTTAATTTTTTTTTAGACATTACGAATTTGGGTTTGACGAGTTTCGATGAAAAAACATATTTGAATACGAAAAACTCGAAAACTACTACTTGCATGAAAAATTTTTACTTAACATTTTTTTGCTTAGAATCGACCATTTAATCGATTTCTGTGGTTATTTGGGGAAAAAAATCCCAGAGGGGGATGCCACTCCGCGCAAATCGGCACTATATAAGTTTTGTTTCTTATGCCACCCTCTGGGGAATGGGGTATCCCAAATTTCATGTCAATCGGTCTTGACTGAAATAATTCGTTGGTTGAAAGCTTTAATAACTGGACTAATAGCTTCGTATCTCTCGGAATATTTAGACAATTTCAATAGGAAACGCGCTGGTTTTCCAAAAGAATGTTCATTGTATTGATCTTTTTCCAAAATATTAAAAGCAGGTACAAACCAGAAGTGCGTCAGTGCAACTATATTTGCATGAGCTTCCATAAATTCTATTCACATTATAACTAAGTTTTCTTCTAAATGATTCTGAGAAAGTATAATAGTTTTGAATTTCTGTATAATGAATGTAAATGTCTTATTCCCAACCATTTCTCAATCCACATGTTGACCATTGAAGAAATGCGTACTCGTATTTTGCTCATATTAGAGCGCCTCTATGCAGACGTCTACTCAATTACTATATATTAAATCCACCCATTTTCTAAGATTGGAACAAGCTACAGAATGTGAATGCTATTTAGAAGTACGTCAGTAGCTGGTGGTTGGCGGTTAATGACAAAATAAATTCATAAATTCAAAACAATTGCACGTTTGTTTACTCTATGCATGTGTTTGAAAACCAGACTATTGAGGGTTAGAGGTGTTTTGATGTTTCAGTAGTTGTGCACTACCGAAAAGCATGCCAAGATATTCGAAATGGTGCATATTGCAGAGAAGATGCTAAATATAAACTGACGTGTTATTTCCACACTTGAGTACCTGCAATGCACATAGCTAAAATGAATATGTACACATGATTTTGCGACAAGCATATGTGGTGGGTTGAATTTCTTAATAATTTTAGTTGGCCTAGTTACATGCTTAAATGTTTTCGTGTAGTTTCATTCAAATAATTGCTTACAATCCATAAAAATAATTTTAGTCTATAATAAATAGTAGTATTATAAGTAATGCAGTGAACTCCTAAATAGAGCATAGCATCCCAACACACATGCTATTCTTGTGGGTTTTTGAAAATGCAAATCTTACAGAGAAGCTTATACTCGTCCCAAACTGTCATGTGCTATGTAATTCCAGATCGACCCAGTTACGTAGGGAAGTTGGATTTACCAACGCCTTACAATGCAAATTCCGCTTTTTCAATGATTGCAATGAAAGCATTCTGATATGAGGAACTGCATCGTGCTATCAATAAGTAGTTGGACAGATTTTTTGTGTGCGAGGCTAAGCGTCGAAGGGAAGTCTGACCGGTTGGGTATGCTGAGGTGAAATCTTCATGAAGTGAATGCGCAGCTTTGAAAAGTGAGCACCATGTTTCATGTGAATAGGTGTGCAGAAGTGTCGTCACGGCCACTATGCAACGTAAACGAAAAGTGAAGCTTTGCTTTAAACTTGGAAAAACCGCCGAGGAAACCTTCGATATGATTAAGCTGGTCTACGGAGATGCTTTTGTGTTTTTGAGTGGCACAAGTTGCTCCAGGATTGGAAGGAGTTTATCGAGTTCGAAAAGGCAAGAGCAATGCTTACTATTTATTTTTACAATATCATCATGGTGTCATTAAAAGAAAATTTACCTCATATGGAAACCGTTAATACACACGCGGAAATGCTCTGTTTTTGTGAAAAGTGGTTAAACGAATCTGATCAGATATTGTCAGGTCGTGGAAGCTTCATCACGAGAATACACTGTGGTACCGAGCGCCATGCTCGGGCGAGAGCAGATGACATGACGCTGTGTTAGGTTGTCCCACTCCCACTGCCCAGGCATGCATCAATTTGTCCTGAATGGACAACGATTCCATTCAATAGAGGATGTCCAAGTCACTGTAACATGAACTGTCACCAGCATTCTGGCAAATGAGTTCCAGAAAGCGATTGCTAACTGGCAAACACTGTATTATAGGAGAACAATGGTCCTATCTTGAAAATTATTAATGTTTATTAATAATATGAGCGTGTCCAGATGGCTAAGTGGTTGGAACACTAAGCTGTCACAATGGAAGTTGGGAGGGGAATTGTCATCATGTCTGGAAGTCGGATACTAGTCGTTTCAGCTATGAATTAGTAACTGAGTCAAATCAGAGGTGTAAGGTATGGTTAGCAGAATGCTGGCTTCATAGTCCCCAAGTGTGTAGTTATCAATCTGAAATAAAATTTTTGTGCAATTGTTATTGTTATTATTAATAATTATTGTTATTATTAATAATATGAACCATGAATTATGTTTTATAAATCAGTCCTGATAGTTATTGATCACAATATATACATATGTAGCTTTTCATTTGTGATCGAACTACATGGTCCTAGTACACATGATGTATAGTAGGCAATGGACTCCCCGCCTTCTAAATAAGACTATGTTTTTTGGGATGGAAATGTTAGGGTCGTCTACTCTGTTGAATAACCTGTTGAAGTCCTTTTTTGAAGTGTGTATTTATTTAATACATAATTTTTTTAAAGTTTGAATTTCGGCAGGATTGAAAAATACGGAATTTGATCAAAGCTATTGGTGACATCACTGACCAGGTGGTTTAAATACATACTATATAAGCTTTGTTGAGTTGAAGCTAATATAATGTAAATTTCGTCATGTGCTTTGTATTCGTACATAAATTCTTTTTTGCAAATAGCGAAGAACTGCATAATGGTGTTTATGAAGTGAATTCAAAAAACTGACAGAATGGAAAATATAAATAGTTTATATTTTTCCTTTTAAAGCTGAAAATTTATTGAAAGATTTTAAAAGACTATTATTTTATCTCTAAAGTGATATTCTGGAAGCTCTGTAAACTAGCCGTCTAGTTCTGCTCTTCACCCGTCTCACGTTTCTTCCCAGTAAGAATCTTTTTAAGAATTGAATTGACAATAGGAAAGTGAATTCGCTGGATAAGCCAGTAAATTAAATAAATTATTTTCCGAGGTTCTAATACATATATGTCAAAATTCTGCTTCGGTGAAATCGCTAAAGTGATTTTTTTAGTTTTGTGAATAACATTATTGTGTTAAACAAGCTTATTTTTAAGATAATCAGTACATCAGTACGAGAAATTTTCTTACGTTTGTTAAAACTTTAACTTGAAAAGTAGAAAAAAACACATTTTTATGTGGAAACTTTCAACTTTATTTATTTTTCTGCTTTGATTTTACATTAGTTTCTATTCGTTACAATAATGTTTACTTTGTTTAATAACGGGTATGGCCAAATACTTTTCCCTTTATGACGGCCAAAATATTCACAATATTGTTGAGCTTTGAGCTGATTGCAGGTTATCATAGAGATTTAGTCCCTAAAATATTTTTATATTCCTTAATCCATGCAAATAAAAAAGTTAATTGGTGTTAAGTTATTTGAAAAAGTATGAAATGAAAGATGAAAATGTTCTCATTAAATTTTGATCGATGGAACACTAAATTTGCTAGGAAGGTGCGAACTGTGAACACCCATGCATACGACGAACTCCATACCTGCAATCTTTTTTTGTCGAATATAGTCATGTAGGGTATCAAATGAAAGGTCTCGATTAGTACTTTTTAAAACTCAGCTCGATGAATAGTGGTCATTCCTTTCAGGGACCGATTCTTAGAACTTACTCAATTGTATACGGGACCTATGCTCCTTCCGTATCCATATTTGTTCAAAGAAAGTTAATACTAGTATATTACTATAATTTTGAGTAATTGGCTGCCAACCGGCCCTTAAGTTCATGTTATAATCATGCAATATTTGCAGAGTAGAGGTAAGCGTCCAGCTTCTGGTTTCTCGACTTGTTATAATTTGTTTATAAGTTAGCAAGTCCGCAGTGCCTCCGAGCAATATAATTTCCTGGAATGCTTTACAGTACTCCATGGGTATTCATTATTGAATCGTCCATTGCGTCTACCTCGCATTATGTCTTTCGAATGATCCAATTAAGTTTGTTCTGTTTTCGTCTTTTTGTAATTTTCTAATTACATTAGCTTTATCATCTGCTGAACAATTTTTCCTATCTTTGCACCAATTTAGTCGATCGAAAATAATTTTTACTGTAAGAAATGAAAATCCACCACATATTTCAAAAATATTGCACAGGATTCGGGATAGATGATGCTGCAGCAATGAGCAACACGTCAATTGTAGTTCAAGGTTTGTCGAAGAAGTGTGTTATTTTGTGTTAATTATAGTTCGCTTCGTGTCCTGATGGCTCAAGTGGTTCAAGCGCTGGGCTGTGGTAGCGGAAGGTCGTGGTTCAAATCTCGCTGATGGAAGGACGGATTTGTTATCGTGACTGGATGTCGGTTACCAGCTGACTCAGCTCTGAATGACTACCTAAGTCATATCAGTGTAATAATCTCGGGCGAGTGCAATGCCACTTTGCCTCCTACAGTGTACTATATTGTACTGTTAAGGGCTTGAATGAAGTGCTCTAACCAACTTGAAGGGCCTGATTCAATATGGTTTGTTGCGCCAACGATTATTAATATTATTATAGTTCACTCACTTAAGTTACGCGACCTTGAAATGGAGCCCGCACGTATCTCGGATACTGTACATTACATTAAGTACATTAAGACTGAAACTTTACCTGAAAAAAACTGACAGAAACCCATAGTGCTGTTGTGATGAAGATGAAGGCCGAAAACTGACTGATGCTCTCGAAAAAGATCGTCATGCGACATCCGAGAAACTTTTTGAAAGTACAGGGATTCCACCGACGTCAATTTACCGAGTTCTGACAAATGATAAAAAAAATTTCTTCGTGATGAGTTCTACATAACTTCACTGATAAGCAGAAGCAAGAACGTCTGGATCACTGAGCTGGTTAGAGCACAAGGGTGTCGTACGAAAGGCCGCGGTTCAACTCGCTGGTGGCAGTGCGATTTGTGTCGTGATTTGACCACATTGCCTCCTATAGGGCAATGTAATCCTATAGTGTACGGTTACGGTCTTGAAGAAAAGTGCACTAACATACTTCAAGGCCCTGATCCAATTGGATGGTTGCGCTAACGATTATTATTATCATAAAATAGTCTGGACATTACAACCTTGTTGTAGCAAAAACTTGACTTTGAAGGTCAAGCGTTCTTGAATTGAATCATTGCAATTGATGGAACTTTGGTTAGATACTTTGAGTCGGAGTTCAGTACAACTCTCTTCCTTATTCTTTTCTTCTTCAGAAGATAATTTACGAACAAGGTTTCTTTAGAATCCTCAAAACGTTAAGACACCAATTTTTCTTCTGATAAATCCCTGTTAGTTCCTTGTTATCGAACATTTCTGTTCACTCTTTTGACGATTTTTAAGGCTTAGTTAACATCGGTTCGCAGGACTGACCAAGGTGGAGAATATTTAACTGTAAATCATCAGGCATACAGCGAATGAAAGTTGAGTCTAAAGGGGGGAGATTCTTGTACATGCAAATTTCTTTTCTCTGAAGATAAACATATGGAGTATAAAATGAAAGGTTTTGACCAATACTCTCCATGCATATGATATACTGAAAAGTTTAGTTGAAAGCGAATGGCAGTAGTAGGAGTACCATCCTCAACGGATGATCTGTTGTTATTTACAGGGCTGAACATGGAGAGCAGTTTTGCACTAGAGTCTACAATCTGTAAATAGAACTGAACCGTGTTACCTTTGGGTCTATTTTGCAAATTGTGTACTTTTTATTCCACGGTTTCAGAAAGTTCTGTCGGCTCTAAGTCCATTACTCGATAGGTCGATTCACAGTAGTTTCTATCAATTTGAGTTTCAGATCACTATTCAACATGTTGCCATTTCCGCATCAGGAACTATCCACATACATATTAGTGTCTGCACCTAAGTGAGTGGATTATTCTTCATCACAGGCTAGACATTTCCATTGGAATCTCAGAATATACCTTTCCTGGATTTGTTTGCGTAAAGCTCAGTCTGTGTTTAACGGTAGATAGCGAATTATTTTTCTGTCAAACAGAGTTTTCATTAGGATCGCAGCAGTGTACCTCTGAAATTTAACTTACTGTCAGCAATACACAAAATGCAGATATAGATAATTTACAAGACGAGGAGAAGATTCGTGTGGATGGATGGTCTGTCAGCTTAGAAAGCAAATCTCTTTGAGGAGATGCTTTAGTGTCTTTTATATGGACAATTGGCGAGAACATGTTCTGACCTGAAGCAGAAGCCAAGCATTTGGGGGAAGCACATTAGGTTGGCCTGCCGAAGCAATTCTCGAGCAAACCTTATGGGAGCTATAGTTGACTTTAAGCCGAGGCCGTTCATATTTACTGCTTGATGGATATGTAAACGTCAAAGACAATCATCTTCCTAGATACCTATATGTCTATATATGACAAAATACTAGAGCAATTAATTTATTACAAATTGCTGCCTGTTTAAACAGGGCAGTCTACATAATTGTCTCAATTGGGACGTTAAACTCAAGGAGCCGAAGGATGTTTTTTCCATTGTTCTAGAGTCATAGAAGAGTTTGGAGAGTATGTCGGGAAATACGGTAACCTGGAAACCTTAATTTGGAAAATGCTTGCGTGCCAGGAGAATTGAAATTCTGAGAATAGCATTATGGGATAAATTTAATGTGAGCTGAGAGGGCTTGAAGTAGTGTGAACGGCATGATTGTGATTGGGATTGAAGGATTAGGATTAGGATAGGCTACATGAAAATTTACATGGGATCATTGGAATGTTGTCAGGAGGCCTACTGTAAGATTAAGGCGTGGGAGGGCTGTCAAACCTGTCAAATTTTGGTCACAAACAAACATGGCAGATTTACACATATAGAGTGAGTGCAAGGGTCATTTGGTTTGTGAAAAAAAAATTTGATAGGTTTGACAGCCTTCCCACGCCTTAATCCTCCGGGAGGCCTTCTGATTGTCCCGCTGTTGCTTCACCGACCACATTCTCACCAATTCCAGTTAAAATTTTTCGTGCATCGAGCCATGTAAATTTCCATGTAGCCAGCTCCTAGACTATTAGAGCTATGTCCACCTCGCAGTGTAATACTTTGGGATGGTTCCACAGGGAAGAGGAAAGGAACTAGAGGTTGTGTTTAGTGGGTAAAAATTCTACATGTTGGTAAAATATCAGCCAGTGTCTTTTGAAAATCTCTCTCTCCAGAAAGAGAGATCATTGCTGCTAATTGACTCTCGAGTTAGTTCCGTGATATTCACAAATGTGTGCGAAAGAGGAGCGCTTACAGGAGCCTCACCATTTTATTTCATTAATATCCCAAATGTGCACTTACTAGATAAATGGAGAGGATTTGTCGAATAGCTAATCAACATTCTAAAAGCTGATATTTGTTCTAGTATTATAGCCAGAGGATGAAATCCGAAAGTTCCTGAGGTGTTGATAAGGATTTATTAGCAGGCAAATATTTCTAACTTTCTAAGTTTTCTGGGAATCTTTTATAATAAACAACGAATGTATTGAATATATTGTTTAAACTACAACGGCCCAGGGAGTATACATTTCAATGTATGCTATATTATATCAATAATACCAAAGATTAATAACAGGTGGGATTCCCAATAATTATACGCTAGTTATCAAAACTCTTCATCTTATTTTCAGAAAAACCTCCCTTAAATGTTTACATAAAAACGTTTTTTGCAACCCTTGCTAGATAAAAGAATGGCTTCTGATAAATTTAAAACTTTTCCTCAAGTGTATTTGCTTACATAATATAACATTCCGTAGCTAGCGTGATACATTTTAGGAAGAAGTGAATTCTGGGCATACAATAAGTTAAAAGAAAAAATCATAAGTGCTCTAAGCCTGAGTGATACCTTGTTCCATTATATTTATCTCACTTTCCGTGGCAAGTACAATAGTTATGTGTTGCGACGTTTCTGAACTTTCTCAATGAACGACAATTTGTTCAATAGTAACAACAAAAGCCGGTTTTCAAAGTCAACATAGTCAGGCAAGATTACATCGAAAATCTGTCCGCCTGTCGGTCTGTCACTGATCGATTTCATTGCAATACGTATTTTTTTTTACTGAAGGCCAAACGACGTGTAAGATGGATTCGCTGTAGTTATTTTTTTATGGCGTTTGCATATTATTCATATGAATACAGTCGTAGCAGTATATTTCGCACTCGAATATCAGGAAGAAGATGAAGAAACTATCTCGGCTGGATTTGAATTGTGTTGCTTTAGATTTTCAAACTAGTGCTGAGAACAAAAATTACAGGTAAAAGAATAATTACAGGTAAACTGAAATTTCTGTAGAATTCAACATTCATGTATATAAATAGGTGACTTGCACCATCATTTGATTGCCTTAACTTTATTTATTCGAAGAAAGATATAAGATATACTTACAAGGTGTTACATAATGGCCAGTTTAACGTTGTCTACTGTATAAATTCTATCTGTACCTCGTAAACCCTACCCAGAAAGTGACTTGCCTCAATGGCAAAAAGTTCAATTCCACTCACGTGCTTTCATCACATTGAAAAACAACAACAAATCCAAAAAGTAATGCAAAACTATTTAGAAACGAGTTGGGAAACTTAATTTTCGTCCCATATGAAATAAAACATTATGCACTTCCAGATTAATGCTCCGATCGCGGATGAAGCAGCCACAAATCAATAGATACGAGTGAAGCTACTTAGATTTCTTAGTAGAAAAACTGAGTGTTTAGTAACAGTTTTATTTGAATTAAAACTTTACTTCGCGTGCATGCACATATGCCAGTTGGCGAATTCCGAAATTCGTGCTTACTGTGTAAAAGTTTGTAATAATAGATCAAAGTGAAAACTGCATTGTTTAAGAAGAATGTGTTTGGAAATATCTTGACGTGATTTTGTTTATAGAAAAGTGCAATCAACTGCAAGTTATTAGTACTGTTGATGTTTGCGTTAAGAAATTAGTAACGTGGTTTATTGAGTGCTAATATTTGTGCTTTGGTGTTTACCAATTACTCGGGAAAATGGTAGCCATGGGATGTAAGTCCTTGCAATGTTTGTTTAAAATTAAATATAGCA
Source organism: Hermetia illucens (assembly GCF_905115235.1). Taxonomy (NCBI): domain Eukaryota; kingdom Metazoa; phylum Arthropoda; class Insecta; order Diptera; family Stratiomyidae; genus Hermetia; species Hermetia illucens. The sequence goes on along the minus strand of NC_051851.1, from coordinate 66,007,661 downwards.
TCGGAGTGGATGCTGAGATTTTCCAGACTGAATTGACATTGTTCGTAAATTGGGAATATCAATGGACTGAGATCACTTGCTGAGTGTTTGGTTATATGATTAACGAAATTAATTGTTTGTTATTTAGTTTAGCGTTGATATGTCACCGCGTACTATGAATTTATAATTTAGATAAAACGATTGGTGGTTGCGCTTACATAGTTACACGTTGTTCCAGAAAATCAATATTATGTAATTGTAAATGAATATTTATTGTTTTGTTTATTTGTTTGTTTCTCTTGTTGGGGTTATTAATCAGGAAGTAAACTCTTTCATAATTTCTCCTTGGTTTATGTATTTTGAATTTCCTTTTTAATATCATCTCTTCTTGAGAACCACTGTATGTTCTAAGCAATCTATTGGGAAGGCTCAATGCAAAATTTATCATTATCAACAGATTGGTTTTGTGGATTACATAGCGATGATAGAGCGGAATTGTATTTCTTAACTAAAAGCTAATCATTTTTGTTTGTGGAATACATTTTGCGACTTTGCTCACGTTCCTCTAATCCATAGTTTCTAAGGAATAATTAAAGTAAGGCAAACTTAACAATCTCGAAATGTTGGTTTGTATCATTAGATGAATTCATTATTTAGCTGAATAATGTATATTGCGTTGAATGAATTGCATTTTAACGAAAGGTATAAAAATTAACAAGTGCAAAGTCATCATGAAACATCAGCATCCAATATTTATTTACAGCTGATTAGATTACTACTACGGGCAGGTTTAAGTCTATTTGTTATCACCATGTAATTGTTACGATAAGATTCACGTCCTCCACTTTCTTCTGCAGATTGTGAATCATATTTTTAAGGTTTTGTGTGAAAGAAAACCTTACTAAAATCGGTTCAATGCTATTCCGTCCGTCACATGAGATTTACTCTAAAACTGCAAGAACCATGGTCATGAAATTTGGTGAGAATATAATTTTGGCTTTAGAGGGCCTCCCCATATATAGGAAAGGGGGCAACCTTTTTTTTCACAGATAATGGCCATGTGGGATAACAAATAAAAGGATTCAATTAGTACTTTTCAGAAATCAAACAGTCAAATCAAAATTTGTGCCCCAGAAAGTCAAACAGGTCTCGTTCTCAGAACCCAGCCAACCGAAAGATCTATAGGTTTCAAAATACATCTATTCCGATATCTGGTCAAATAAAGTTAATAATAGCATTAACTAATTTTAAAAATTTACTTGAAACCCTTCCTTAAATTTACTGTAGATGAACATAGCTGATTATATAATATATCGCGTGGTACTGCCACAAATCATTTTATTACATTATCAACTACTGAAACGAGTTCGTTATCTAGCAATTGGTTTGGTGTGTAAGACGCGCCGTCGTTAAGCACTACGAGTTGTAGTATTTTGATGGGGGCCCTATGGGATTTTTATTTTCCTTTTTTTTCCTTTTACTCAATTTACTCAATTGTAAAATGAATCCAAAGGGAAATACATAGTACCATCAAATTTGTTATGAATTTTACTACTATTAGCAAAGTTATGGCGTCAAATTTGTCCTCTTGATTTGAATTTGCTGCATTCCAAACTATTAGAGAATATCAGCTCCACATTGAAGCCAATAGTCTGAAATACACTGTCCCAGAGACCTATATGTACATAAGAAGAAAATGTTTTTGCTAGGTGTAATTTATTGGAAAATTTCTTTAAAACGCTTTTAGCTGAAAACCATTTACTAAATTTATTAATTATCAATTACGAGCTAACCCTGTTTCTGGACCGGACAAAGACTAAAGAAGAAGACCGCCTTGAAGTGTGTTAGAGCACTTCATTCAAGAGCTTAACGGAACACTACAGTATACTGTACGAAGCAATGTGGTTAGCATTGCGCTTGCCCGAGGTTATTACCCTGATTTGACTCAGGTACTCATTCACAGCTAAATCGACTGGTATTCGGCATCTAGTCACGGTAACAAATCCCTCTGCTACCAGTGAGATTTGAGCCGCGACCTTCCGCTACGACAGCCCAGCGCTCTAACCATTTAAGCCATCCGGACACTCATCTCGGAATAAGGGCGATAAACTTTGATAAGTGGGCTTATAAGTGGACATCCCGACACGAGGTCTCAAACGTTGAACTTTTTCTGTGTACTCTAATGGGGGCAAAGGGAATTCAGAAATAAGAGATTTTTGCCTTTTTTTTGATTTTTTTTAAGGTTTTGTGTGAAACAAAACAAAATGGGAAGTTTGAAAGAAATTCAATTATTATATAAATTGATATATAAGACGTGCTTTACGTCATTATGATATAAAGTGCGCTCATCTGAACAGCAGGAACCATGTGAATATTTTAAGGTTTTGGGAAAGACAAAACCTTATTGAAATCGGTTTTCTGTCTGTCCGTCCGTCACAGCGATTCTCACCAAATTTGGCGGAAAGGTGGGAATGCATATAGCGAGTCACATAATTCTACTTCGAATTTAAGGGAGGGGGTCCCCATACATGCGAAAAGAGGGTGTGCATTTTTTTTTCATCAAATATGACTATGGGGTATCAAATGAAAGGTCTCGGTCGGTACTTTCCGAAGCAGTTCTTAGTTTTTGCATTTGTTAGAAAGGGGGTTAGTGCGGTGGTCGAAAGTTATCATTTCTTTAACTGACCCATTCTCACAAACTACCCAACCGCAATATCTTAAAAAAATCAAGACGCTGCCACTATATGGTGCCTAGACTCCACACTGTTATCTGTTAAAATAAAGTTAATAATAATATTTTTGTTAGTAATTGGCTGCAAAATCCCCTTATGTACCACCACGAACGATGTAGTGTATAACATAGAGTATGATCCTACCAAGTTTGTAGAAAATCGCACTATTGCTAACAAAGTTATAAGAAGTCGAAGTTATCGCTTCTTTACAAATTCAAGACTAAATGTCAATATCACCTGAATGTGTATGTTATCATATAATATACGAATGTTGTACCTGTTACGTACTAATGGGGCAAATGTGCACTCAAAGATCTTTACAAAAGAAATACACAAAACTTTTCATACCTGAAGTAGCCAGCTTCTAGCCTCTCTTTTTTAGAAGTTTTATACCAGCATCAATTCGTGCCAATGGTTATCATTTTTAAAAAAATATCAACAATTTTCGAGATTGAAAAAACAGTGATTGAAAGTCTAATAAACGCATATTATTGTGTATTTTCTGCCTTCACTAGCTGTCCTGGATAAGTTACACAGTTTTAAAGACCCGATAACTTTGCAGTTAATTTTCCTCTTATCGTGCCCTCTGTCGTCATCGTAATATGGATTATATTATAATAGATACAAATACCTCCGAATTGTCCACGATGAGGCCACTGCTACAGCAAGGGCATGGCACATTCTGTTTTATCATAGTATATCCGCTCCTAGTGCAGATTACCTGATAGTCAATTGACCTGGCGTGGAATTCAGGATTTGAACCTGCTTCAGGATTTCGAAACACTAAAAACCATTAAAAAGTAAAAATTACATCTACGTGACTGTGGATTGACGTGATATGGAGAGGCGGAGTGAATTCTGACGCAGTTCTTGTCCTCATGAGATATCAACAATATCTTGTTTGTATATTATGTATTGGGATGAGCCACTGACAAAAATGCTCATTATTATTATCACTGACAAGGTGAAATTCAATTAAGCATTTCACTTTTCTGGTGAAGGTTGAAAGCTTGAACAGCCTTAATTATAATTATCATGAAACAGAAGCATAAACACATGAACAATAAAATCGTTAAAAGAGAATAGATTGTCTCAAGGTTGATAATAAATTGTCACTGAAATATCATATATTATAAGAGACCTCGATATACACTGCCGGGGAAGAAACATGATCAGCGTTTTTAAAGATATTTTCCAATCAAAAACGAATGTATTTTTGATTTTTACGTTATATATGAGTTTATAGAGTTTATATAGAATTATATTATATGTGTAATTAGAATTTTCGAAAAAGGTTGTCATAATTTCATTTTTGAAAGATACAGAATATAGAGTAATTTTCTTAGTTTATTATTGATTTATTGTGTTGTCAGGAAATGATTGAAGTTGAAACAAATTACCGTTGAAGTGCCCGAGTCAGAGAGTAATAAATAATCTTCGAAAGAGCACGTTAAATGGAGTGTCAAACGCTGGACCGTTGCATCTTATAGTGGCTAATTAAAATAGGCTCTTTTCAACACCAGCGTCATGTTCGATCACCTTTTGGAAAACGTAAGACGTCAAATACGATACGAGAATGACTAAGAGTTGGTTGGCCGACAACCATTCAAACGTACTTCCATGGTCTGCACAAATTTCATCGACTATCTTGGAAAATCGTTGACAAAAAGATCAGGGAACGTAATATCATGCCTGACTTATATACCAACAATGAGTAAGAGAGACTTCCAATTGATCTGATTTTTTGGCTTGTTGATTTCATGCTTCATCGCTGTCATGTAGTTATTATTGCTAAATTATCTGCGACAAATTATTGAATTTTTCACTAGCATACTTGAGTTTTGATTGATTGGTTGATTGATTTTTTCATTTTTAGTAAAATTTTTACAAAAATTTTTATTTTAAGTAAGTGCAAGTGCTTTTTAGGCTGGAATTTTGACGAAATCGTCAAAATGGAAGCCGTTACTTTATGAAACCTATTTTCAAAAAGTAAAATTACAACAGTGTAGAGTTAGAGTTGTCCAATAAAATTTATAAACATATAATATTATATAAAAATTGAAAATACACTTTTAAAACCTTTTCCAACCCTGTGTGTATGTTAATGTCAATATTTAAAAATAAGGAAAAAAATAAAATACATAAAATAATTCATATTCTTGAATAAAAATGTTTACAAAAGATATTATAAGGAGGCCCAAATCCTTTCCGTGCTGCAAAAATTATTACTACAATGCGTACGATGCGTAAATGTGTTAGCTGATATTTATGCAATAATAGAATTACATATATGTAAACTTTAGGCAAGCGCATCTAACAATGTGGGTAGTATAGTATATTCCGTATTCAAACCAATAATTGAAGTCAAATGATAATTCAACTAACAATTTTGTCAACAAAATACAAACTATCTGCTATCCAAAGAAATATGTTGATCATTCCTCGTTTGGAGCATCCAGTTCTGATTTTTATAAAGCGGCTAGAAAAACTTTAATTAACCTTAAAAGTGGCTTTTACTAAGATGACTAAATTCTTGGTCCTGGTACATTCACCATCATATTAAACATAACGCGTAAACCATGCATACGCGGCATCGCTATCGGTTTGCTGACATAAGTTTCTTCTCCTTGTAGGATTTCTCGCGAAGCTTGAACGTTCCATTCATTGTTCGTAGGACGACCCGTTTGTCGACCTGGTATAGGGGGTTCCATAGCATGGCATAGCAGCCAATTGAGTTGTGGCCCTTTCTTAAAGTGTGACCTATCCATTACCACTGTCGCCTTCTCCTTAACACGTTCATTGCTAACTGTTGAAGTTGTTTATTATAATAATTATCGTTTTAGGCCAGAGTACTCTGATGACACGACGCAAGCATGTGTTAATGAAAGCATGTAATTTTCAAGTATCAGTGGCGACCACTTTTCATGTGCTCTTCCTATGTAGTAACCTATAATAGAAAGAAAGATAACAAAACAGGAAGGTGAATCTATCCTGGTTGATGTAATGAGTGACATCAAGTGTGGTGTCACTGTCGAAAAAAGCAGCGCCACTGAGATATACAAATTGATTTGTGCTTTCAATACTCTACCCATTAATGTAATTATCAAGATTGTGACTAGCTACACTAAGAATTCTGGCTTGGATGGTATTTATCTGTTATCCGACTTTGTTTGATTACTTCTCAAAATTCAGAATCATATCACTAAGGTTCACTATTTGGCGCAACCTAGTCGATGTATTTGGAGGAATATGTCATGGTCAATTGAAACCTTCCACGTTCTCTAAAGAAGCCAACATGGAAAGCGTCGCCGATAATGACAAGAAATATATAACTCTTTTGTCGTCTTCAAATTCTTTTGATATTTTCTACTGGTGCAGAATATGACATTTTGTGCCGTCATGTCGTTTGAAATCTATGTTAAGCAGATAAGGCTGACATCTGATCTCCACACAATGTTCCATAACGACTTGAAGAGTGTTAATGTGGTCAGAAGAATCCAGAGCGAGGACCAGCCTGTTCTTCGTCGATCAAGGCTTTGAGAGGTTCTTTAATGCGTTCCAGGATCATTTTATGTTAGTAATTATCTTTGGGACGGCAGAAAGCATGTAAATACCCCTCTCATTGTGGGATCTTAACAATCATACCCTAATTCCACTTTCTAATGTGGTCTCAGATTCCCGTTTAAGCGGTAGTAGCAATTATGCAGAAGCTGAACTATATGGAGAAACGAAATTTAAGAGCGTGATTCGCTAATTCTAAACAACAACACCTTCAACAACAAACTAAACTTTAACCGTGGAACAAGTATTAGGGAAATGTTGGACGTACGTTGGACGTGTAGCACTGTTGAAGGGAACAATTGGTTCCCGAAATATCGTCATTATTCGTCATTCATTTTTAGGAAAAACTACAGTCTAATGAGCACTGAGGATACAGCGAAGGAGACAGGATAACTATATAATTAATATAAAACTAAATGTGTGATCTAAATCAACTACATAGGTGGATATCTTTAGATATTTATGATGAAGTACTGGAAATAAAAAGGAAAAAAAATATAGTCTCAGTTATAATATATGGCTCAGTTATTCGCATTATGAAATCGAGATGCGTACATAGAAAAACGAAGCTCCGCATCTATAAAGTTGGCATCCGAGTTGGGGTACACTCCGACACAAAAACACCAAGGAAAATTACTAGTTTCTTTTGATAGGAAGCACCTATGACTGATACGAATAGGAAGGGGAAGAGGACGATATAAACTAAATTGTAGATATGTAGGGATTTAGATACAAAAAAAAAGTTGAGTAATATATTACAGTGAAGAAGAAGTGGTCAGCAGGATGAAGTTATGAAAATTGCAGTGAATGGGCTAAAGGAACTATTGAACGCTTCGATGAAGTTGACAGCACCTAAGTACTATAAACTGCGGATGAATTAGCAAGTACAGAAGGGAAAAACTTGACTGAGCTTTCCATTATTTTCTACATTACAACTCACTAACTTTTTTCTTCCCTATTGCTTCGTCAGCCTCGTGATTCTCACCCTGCTACCCACAGGTAGGCGAGCCACTCAGGTGGGTGAGTTTCACTGCGTGGTGAATTGCCTCCTTCCCTTGTGGAGCCCGGACGAATCCGTGTTAATTAGCTTGTACCTCCATACTACCAGGAGGCAACTATTCCATGTCCGCTGAAAGCAATACCAATCATTCTCGCCAAAAATGACAATCGCAATCAAACTGTAACAAAATTATCAAATAGCAACCTAAAGGATATTCTTCACTATCTTGCTAGGCCGGACACTTTCATGCACTCAGGACATTATGGGCTCATTCCAAACAGGATTTAATTCAGAAAAATCAGACATAGGTTAAATTTTCCCTGTGCGACCAACGATGGGAAAACTTTTTGAATATGGTGAATAGTTACACCATCGACTTCATCCACTTCAAGACCGTCTACACGGCAATGGGACAATTAGGTATCCTGACCAAATAGGTAAGACTGACTAAGCTGACCCTGATATGGGTCAGGGCAGACATAGAAACAATACGACTTTTAACGTTTGCAACTTTCGTTATCCGGCCAGTATTATTCTCAGTTTAGTCCTATAACGCAGGATAACCTCATACCGAATAATCGAGAGTTTGGATACTTGATCTCATATAAATGGCTTCTTTCCATGTTCAGATGGGTAAACAGTAAAACATTATTCTGCGGGGATGAAGTAACAAATCTAACATGGCAGTGAAAGAAACCCTGAGTTTTGCCAATTTTAAAAAAAGGGAAAGACTCTTCTGGTTCAAAGAGTTAGAAAGTAACATCCGACAACGGGCGCCAACGATGGAGCATGCCATCAAATTATTAAGGGTCTCCAAATTGAAAAATGTTCAGTGGTATAGTCGTCTACTAACAGTTTTTGCATCCGGGTTCTCCGGCGTATGTCAATAAGGACATGAAGAGGAGTTGGAAAGATTTTAACATTGTTGCAAATGAAGATGGTGTTAAGCATATCCCCAGAAAGAAATGCGTCAAATAGCTGCTGTATATTTAGATAAACGCCTGTATTTCAACTGTCGTATTACGAGTACAGACGTTAGAAAACGCATGCTTGAAATTAATGTCCCTTCGGAAAGTCTTCTATGCTCTACACCTTAATCGAGGATTTAAGGTAATAGTTAAGTTAGGTGCCACCTTACTCTGGTTACACCAATACTCACCTATATGTGTTCACAACGTAATGTTCGTAATTTCACGTAGCTGTCCTGTTTAGCTAAACAGGTGAGAAATGAGGTGAATCATGAAGCTGCCGCCGTGCTGAGAATCGACACGGCTGTTGTGAAATTGGTCCGGAAAAATATTGTATGATTCACTTATATAACGAGAACCCTCGAATTTCGAAGCCCTATTCCTCAGATGGAGGGTTGTGGGAAGATCGTCATTGGTTTCATCCCTTCCGTAGGTTTTTTGTAGCTCCAGAGGGATCGTCAAGTTTTAAATTCAGTTAGCGTTTCCGTTATTTATCACATATTTAGGCGAAGCACCGGCAAGAAGATCTTTGGAACATACAGGACGGAATCCAGGATTCGACTCGAGATACAGATAGCAATTCGCGTTCGACTTAATGAAAAGTGAAAACAAATTAGCACTTCTTTTATCTAAGAGCCTCACATTTTGCTATCTATGGATGCGAGGAAGGGGCTTTTCTTATCTGTAAATCCTAAAAATATTGCAATGGTGACAACAAAGCGTTTGACAAACCGGGAAAACATAGTGGGGATTCAATCAGCAGCAGTAGTAATTACATATGTGGAACTAGATGAGACAATTGAACTTAGAATATTGTAGGCAGCGCACTCGTTAAAAAATTATTGTAGTTTTTGTTGTCATCAGGACAATAATCCGTTGTCAAAAAGAACAAAGACTCCACAATTAGTATATACATTGAACGCTTAAACTTATAGGTAACTTTGTCACCTCATGCACTATCTTTTAGACGAAGTTCCTTAGTCCTGGAAGATTATGACTAGCTAGACTTTAATGATAGAATAAATGTCGATTCTCATTAAAATAACAACACTGTCGGAGCACATTTTTTCACATGTAATAAATTAAAATTTTCTTTCGTATTGAGTGATATAGTGGTCTTGAATCTGAATTTTTCATTTTGGTTGCCCAGTAAATATAGAAAAATATCGTCTTTTTTTGGTAGACTGTAGATGCATTTTGTACATAGAAAATATGTAGCTCTTAATTTAGAAGAACTGCTAATTTGAGCTGGAATTTTCTTGCCAAATCACAAAATATTCAACTTTATTTATAATGGGATTAAATTGTATATCGAAGTACCTAAGGGTAATGAACCACACTATTTATTGAACCCAATAATTATTATAATTTTAGCCTAGAATCTCAGATGTTTTCTTAAAATAATGTTCCAGCAACTTTTTTTAATTATTATATTTAGTTATTTATCCATGAACCAGTTATGAATATTGTCAGACCTTCATATTCAATCGCGGGTAAAGTAAATATTACAAATTTATCTTATCCTCAACTTTATCTCATAAATCTGGGTGAAACTCTTAGCTACTTTCCGTTTTTTTGTTCAGATAGTTTTTATCTCACAACCTCAAGCTTGTGCATATAAAGCATTGAGTGGAAAAGGTCAGTCGTATCTGCGTCTGATTTATTCGCTAATTTGCACGTCGCTAAAGTAACAAAAGTAATAATTTTCTGACTCAGTGGCAAAAATGTTTTCATTTATTTTAATTGCAGCAAATGAATGACTGATTGCTTGATATATATATAGATTTTTCATGAAAGTTGTCGACTTGAGCTTTAATAGCCGGAAATTCATATTAAAGTGGTTTAATAGTTGCAATTTAATGTCAACTAGTTAAATGTTGCGGTAACAAGTAGCTTTAAGTATTGTATGGGAGCGACAGTTTTTTACTCCAGTTTGGTGTCGAGGTGACGCAGTTAATGGTTAAACTGAAAGATAGTTATACAAATCTAGATTATTGGAGATTTGTTTTTTTTGGAAATTCGGTTAAAATTTTCTAATTTAAACAGATATTTATGAATGTAGGTGTGCATATAACTATGGGTCGAAGTCTCAAAAAAACAAAAAGAGTGGGGCAAGTAACATGATCAATATGATATAAAATGTTATCATCGTTGGCACAATCCTCAAACGATTCACTATTAAACTTTTTTTGATCAATGTTTATAAATCGCTTCAATAGAAACCTCGTTCGGTTTCCTATATATGGTTTCCCTTACTGCTCAATTTCTTTTTGCCGAGTATTCTATGCACCATCAAATTCCTTTGCAAGAGTAAAACCCGCAGACATAATCTCCGTATGTAAATAATGAATCAATTGTATTTCTTTTCCGCTAGTGACTATTTATTCTGATATTTCGGGAACAATTTGTTCACTTCTTCTGAGCTGTACGTTTGAACTGCGTTCCATTATCGACATTTAATTTAATCAACAGAGACACCGCAGAAATACACTCAGATATATTTTTTTCTAGTTTGTCTTCATCAGCATCAACGGCGCAACAATCGGTATCCCGTCTAGGCCTGCCTTAATAAGGAACTCCAGAAATCTCGGTTTTGCGCCGAGGTCCACCAATTCGATATCCCTAAAAGCTGTCTGGCGTCCTGACCTACGCCATCGCTCCATTTCGGGCAGGATCTGCCTCGTCTTCTTTTCCTACCATAGATATTGCCCTTATAGATTTTCCGGGCTGGATCATCCTCATCCATACGGATTAAGTGACCGGCCCACCGTAAGCTATTGAGCCGAATTTTATCCACAACCGGACGGTCATGGTATCGCTCATAGATTTCGTCGTTATGTACGCTACGGAATCGTCCATCCTCATATAGGGGGCCAAAAATTCTTCAGAGGATTCTTCTTTCGAACACGGCCAAAAGTTCGCAATTCTCAGTTCAAGTCTCCGAGGAATACATGAGGACTGGCAACATCATTGTCTTGTACAGTAAGAGTTTTTACCTTATGGTGAGACGTTTCGAGCGGAACAGTTTTTGTAAGCTGAAATTGCATCATCGTAGCTATTATCGGTTGTGATTTTCGACACTAGATAAGAGAAATTATCAACGGTCTCAAAGTTGAGTCTCCTATCGTTATTCTTCCCGTTTGACCAGTGCGGGTTATCTTCAGCTGCATCTAAAATTCCCCAATTGTAAGCAGGGAGGCGGAATTGTCGCTCCTACCTTGACCACTTTATTAATTTATGGTAACATAAATATCGATCCGAACGCGAATATGTTTTCAGTCTCCATTCCTGACATGAGGGGGCACGTCACTTTTATTCTCGATATCCAACTCGCTGATCGAGTCCTGCACCAACCGCCTCTAACGACACCAGACTTGAGGAACACAAACTGGTGGTACATTAATCAATCCCTTAGATCTAGTCTATTCCAAATCTGACTCCCTCAAAACCGTCGGCTATCGAATGCTATCATTGATAAGACGGCGTCCTTGCGAACTACCTCAATCAACCCCCTTAAATCTACACCAGCATCATCCAGTTAAACTGATCTTGTTTAGCAACCACTTTTCTGAACCATCTCATCAATTAATTTCGTTAAATCTAAAACGATTGTATAGTTCAGTAAACAGAGTAAGACCAAAAAGTCGATTGGACTTGGCTCTCAATCTCTCAATGTTCTGAAATCGTTAGGCCTTTCTAATTAATTATTCCTCTGACCGTCTATTTCCTGGTTAGCTAAAAGTATATTCAAGACCCTAAAAAGAACGAAAAGCTTCTTCTTCCTGATAGCTACAGGCCGATCCGACATGGTGATGAGAGCAACACTGTCACAGATTTCCAGTTTGGGGGGATGGATTTGTCTGGATTGGGGGTTTAGGGATAACATTTTTAAGCGTTTATCTTAGACCAAATGAAGCCAAGCCGGATATTTGACGCAGACTCATTCAAGAGAGGGAAACAAATGCTGGAAATGGAAGCGAAAAACGGGCTCATGGTTTTAATATCTGAATTCACATCAACGTTCCGGCGCCCAAAGTGCAAAGGAAACACTGGTGCTGTCGGTGGATTTGCGGTGAGTTCTGGAAGACTTCCCGGCAGGTGACCACGGACTCATCGCGTTCGAAGTGGTTGGCACTATTTGTTGGCGTGCATCAGTATAGCGCTCTCCATGTGCGAAAAATTTCGCGAAGGTGAACATCGAGAGATTCGTTGAAACTTTTAGAATAGCAAAGTCACGCTGAAGGGCACTTCTAAATTTAGTAATGAACTTAATAAGCCTTTTATGTGTTCTTGGACGGAAGGAGTTTCATGAACCGCGCCGTTTGATACAACGTTTTAACGCCGGGGAGAAGGCATACACAATGGCAGAGTACAAATCAATTAAAAGGAGACTCCGCAGCGCGCTGTTGAGAGGACCTAGTCGACGAGGTGAATAAATAGTCACCCAGAAAGTCGGTGCTCTTCGAAAATCTTGTTCATTTAATGCTGAAAAAATCAAACATATTTTACGGCGATTGTTCCCTAAACATTTCGCACGGATTGATGAGAACAGCATGGAAGACGTCGAGGAATGCCCACTTATTACCATGAAAGAGCTTGGAGAGCAGTTTTCATAGCAGGCTATCTTAGTTCCACTGCCCGTCGAAATTTGCAGCTATATGCCTCAACTCGACGAATCGCATCCACGAGCTCCATAACAGAATCCACCATGGATTTGCCTGCTCTAAAACCGAACTGCTTTGGGGATAAGTCCCTGGCAGCGGGGACGCAGCATTGCACATTCTTACCTTGCGCTAGAGAAAACCGAATAAGTCATCTTGACTAAAAAGAAAATATCGACGCTGCTTCCCATATCGATCGGCGCGTTGATTATAGAAGTGAAACCAACTATTGAGCTCCTTGAGTTAACGCTCGACTTGAAAATGAGGTTGCAGCTGGGATTTTGGCCTTAAGTCGAACAAGTCGGGAAACCGGAAGGTACGAGAGGTTTTGTGTATTTCTTAGTACGTAGCACGTAATATACGCATATGTCCACTTTCGGGTGATATTGACATTGATAGTCTTCAATTTTCAAAGAAGCAACAACTTCGACGTATTATAAATTTGTTAGTAATAGTGCGATTTCCATCAAACTTCGTATGATCATGCTCTACATTATAGCCTACATTACTGCAGAATTTCGTGCCGCTAGAATGAATTTAAGGGGGGTTTCCAGCCAATTACAAAAAATTATAGTAATATACTATTATTAACTTTCTTTGAACAGATATCGGTATGAAAGGTATTTCGGAGCCAAGGCACCATATAGTTTTTTTAGACGAACGTTGGGGTCTACGAGAGATGCCTTGTTATGAGTGTAATATAGTTCTGCTCTACAGGGCGGAGGTGTGGGCTGACACCCTTTGAAAGCAGGCGTATCGTAAGCGTTTTGACCAAAACTGAAACATTCACTAAAAGAGTGGCAAAAGTCAAGTCAGTCAAAAGGCAGATAGATTGTGCGGCTCATTAGCAGTTTAGATCCGCGGCTGAATCAAAAGCATGGTGATATTGATTATTTCCTTACCTAGGTTCAGTTTTCAGTCTTACGTTCAGATTGGGGAAGCACTGACTGTGTGTTTTGCAATGGAGTTGTCGACGACGCTGACCACATCTTTTTTTTTGTTCAAGGTGGGATGAGATTCGTTAGGATCTTTATGCTTTCTCTTAACAATGATAGGAGGAGTCTTGGCAGGTGGACTTGCATTACACATTATTTTCGGGTTCATTTTCTTGCGAAGAAATATGAGGTCGACCGATGGGTGGACCGGGTGGCAAAGATCTCCTTGAACTAATAATTCCCTTCCTCGCCTCTCCCCCTGTTGGTGAAATGAATTCCCTAAGCCGGGAGAGAGGTAGGGCTAGTCAAAAGTAATGTTTCAAATGTTTCCAAGCTAGTCCTCTGACGGCAGAGAAGGATTGAGTTGTTAGTCCGATGAGGTATTATCGCGGGAGTTCAACACTCACTTCATGAGTTTCACCTATCCTACTCAAAATATAAAGAAAATGTTGTCATAGGTGACCTTGAAGTCGATGAACTTATACATTAATCAACCTATTATTGACACTTACAATCAGTACCTAGAGGCACCAGTCATCTTATCTGTTGTTATGGACCTAGCATATGTGCCTACATAAATATTACTTTCATATAGTAAAAATGCTTCGCAGGTCTTCAAAACTTTGCACTCTGCTTTCTTAAAATGACTGTTTGTGATACCGACGATAAGATATATACATAAAGTTCCAAAACATGTTTTCTAAAACGTATTGCATTCGGCACCTTCGAATTCCTTATCACATTTAGCAAAGCTACTTACTACTGTAACTCACGGTAAACATTTCACTTTACACTAATTAAAATTCTCAAAATAATTGCACCGATTTCTGTTTGTTTTGGAAAGAATTTCACAAGTATAAAAATCACAGTAAGAAGCATCACATGGTTCGACGAATATTTACATAATCCATTGTCTGAATGAAATTAGATTTATTACCTGTGCATTAACGAATATAAAGTGCGGTGCGCTTTATTTACATTTAGAGTCTATCACCCACACAGGCATTGCTCTAATCTTGGTGAGAACTGAACTGTTGCTATCTTATCTTAGATAATTTATTATTATGAGTGTGCTTTAGACTGTTTTGTATGTTGAACTGTAACGCGGTGTAATTTGTGAGATAATCGGTAGGAACATGTTTTCTACTTTGAGGATATCTAGTTCTGCTGTTGAGAAAATCCTCAATTCAAGTCTCCAAATGATTTTTTTCATCTTAATTGTGCCTTGATTACGGGTTTCCGTTAAAACTTAGTTTTCGAGTTACATATCTTTTTCTTCTTTAGCTTTTACCCCATTTATGAGCGGAGTCAGCTTGGAAAATAAATGAGTCATATGATATTCACATTTCGGTGATATATGTATGTAACATTTTAATTAATTCATCTACTTATCGTAAGTTGAAACACACGCATTGGGAACAGCAACTTTTAACAAATTTATCAAATATATTGTCAAATATTGGACGGGTTTCTTCATCTAATGATTATAATGTATCTCACTTCCCCGCCCGCAAATATTGTTAAATTTAATTGATAGCCTATTTATTTAAGAAATATTAACTACATTGGCAGTCAATACATTATTTATACTTCGATAGGATACTATTGTTTTATGCCTACTTTTTCTGTGTCCAACAATGTATTGTATTGTAAGATATGGATATCTGAGTGCTACGTATAATTATATTAGAGCTATCTTGATTTTTTATCATTTCTGTTGGAAACTCGTTTTTCAGCCGGGAAATGGTGATAATCCTAAGATTTTTGAAGTAACAATTTCAGGCCTAGTTTCAAAATCCTGAAAACTTATGTATTTCCTTTGGCAATGAAACATACAATTTTTACCAGAAACCGCATTAGCAGATGTAAAAACTGTTATCTGTTGTTCTTATAAGTATTTACGTAAATCGTAACCTAAATAGGCAAGAATCTCACTCTAAAAGGCAGATGGGATGAATTTATTTTCGACACTCAGCATCCCGCCATATTTCCTTTTTTATACTCCACGAATGTCGGCAAAGGAAAATTGATACTAAACATGGTTGCATCGAATTTCATTAAAAAAAAGTAAGATAAAATATCGACCACATTCGAGTCGATTATAGATATAGATAGATATCATGAATTCAAGAACATGAATGAATGCCGCAGTAGAAAAGTCACGAATAAAAGCACTTCCTATGTTTTGAGCCCCCTTTCAATTCGGGTAAACCAATTCATTATTCTAATCATATCTGTAGGTATTTATATTGATCACATTTGACTGTGCATTACCGAAACATTGCACGTGTCTTATTGTGATATTTTTAGCAAGGTAACAATCAAGATCGCCATAGTTTCAACATTTGTTTTCGAGCCCATTGCAATGGGAGACCGATAATAGATAATGCATGTTTGATTAATTTCGGCTTTATTTTTGGTGACTTATGCAAGGGATCACCCGACATTACCGTGTAATAAATTTAGGTGGAAGAAGCACCTCTTTGTTAACGTTTTCAGCAGATATTATTTCATATATATATCTTTTATCTCATAGCCCGAAATTTGTATGCTTGAATGGAAACGATCGCCCTGATTTATTCCCTAATATATAGGTAGCAAAGGTAAAAAAATAATTCTTTAGTTTAGTCCTTTATGAAATATACAGCATAGATAGCATCCCTCTACTTAAGGTTTTGTGCAAAAAATCGGTTTACTGTTTGTCTTTTTTTATGGTCGGAGGTGTAAATCTCAGAAAAATACTGCTGCGTCAGGTTGCAGCAGTGTGTATGATTCTTCATCATCATCAACAGCGCAACAACCGGTATCCGGTCCAGGCCTGCCTTAATAAGGAACTCCAGACATTCCGGTTTTGCGCCGAGGTCCACCAATTCGATATCCCTAAAAACTGTCTGGCGTCCTGACCTACGCCATCGCTCCATTTCGGGCAGGATCTGCCTCGTCTTCTTTTCCTACCATAGATATTGCCCTTATAGATTTTCCGGGCTGGATCATCCTCATCCATACGGATTAAGTGACCGGCCCACCGTAAGCTATTGAGCCGAATTTTATCCACAACCGGACGGTCATGGTATCGCTCATAGATTTCGTCGTTATGTAGACTACGGAATCGTCCATCCTCATGTAGGTGGCCAAAAATTCTTCGGAGGATTCTTCTCTCGAACAAGGCCAAGAGTTCGCAATTCTTCTTGCTAAGAACCCAAATCTCCGAGGAATACATGAGGACTGGCAACATCATTGTCTTGTACAGTAAGAGCTTTGAATCCGATGGTGAGACGTTTCGAGCGAAACAGATTTGTAAGCTGAAATAGGCTCTGTTGGCTGACAACAACCGTACACGGAGCTATTATCGGTTGTGATTTTCGACCCTAGATAGGAGAAATTATCAACGGTCTCAAAGTTGTATTCTCCTATCTTTATTCTTCCCTTTTGACCAGTGCGGTTTGATGTTGTTGGTTTGTTGGTGTTCGGTGCTGACGTTGCTCCCAAATATTTTGTCTTGCCTTCATTGATGTGCAGCCCAAGATCTCGCGCCGCTCGCCGTCTGCTTGATCTGGATGAAGGCAGTTTGTACGTCTCGGGTGGTTTTTCCCATGATGTCGATATCATCAGGATAGGCTAGTATTTGGGTGGACTTAAAGAGGATCGTACCTCTTGCATTTACCACAGCATCGCGGATCACTTGCTCGAGGGCCAGGTTAAAGAGGACGCATGATAGGGCATCCCCTTGTCGTAGACAGTTGTTGATGTCGAATGGTCTTGAGAGTGATCCTGCTGCTTTTATCTGGCCTCGCACATTGGTCAAGGTCAGCCTAATCAGTCTTATCAATTTCGTCGGGATACCGAATTCTCTCATGGCCGTGTACAGTTTTACCCTGGTTATGCTATCATAGGTGGCTTTAAAGTCGATGAATAGATGGTGCAACTGGTGGCCATATTCCAACAGTTTTTCGATCGCTTGACGCAGAGATAAAATCTGATCTGTTGCTGATTTGCATGGAGTGAAGCCTCTTTGGTAGGGACTAATGATGTTCTGGGCGTATGGAGCTATCCGGCCTAGCAAGATAGAGGAGAATATCTTATAGATGGTACTCAGCAACGTGATACCTCTATAATTGCTGCACTGTGTGATATCTCCCTTTTTATGTATGAGACAGATAATGCCTCGTTGTCGATCGTTAGGTATTGATTCGCTGTCCTATACCTTGAGCACAAGTTGATGAACCATTTGGTGTAACTGTTCGCCTCCATATTTAACTTACTCGGCTGTAATTCCATCAGCTCCTGGCGATTTATGATTTTTTAGCCGATGAATTGCACGGACTGTTTCTCCTATACTTGGTGGTGTCCGCATTTGTCCGTCGTCTTCAGTTGGCGGGACCTCCAACTCGCCGATGTTCTGGTTGTTCAGTAGCTCATCAAAGTACTCAACCCATCGCTCTAATATGCCCATTCTGTCGGAAATCAGATTTCCCTCTTTGTCTCGGCAGGATGAACATCGAGGTGTATAAGGCTTCATCCTGCTGACTTGTTGGTAAAACTCTCGCGCCTGGTGCAGTTGCTCCCTGTACAGAGGCTTGTTGGTTCCTTCCTTTTTCCGTTTGTGAAGTCGCTTATCTGCTCGACGGAGTTCGTGATAAGGTTCCGCGCGAGCCCGCGTTCTTTGATAATGCAACATTACTTGGTATGCAGCATTCTTTCATTCCGTTGCTAGCTTACTTTCATCGTCAAACCAGCCGTTCCGACTCCTTTTGCAACTGGGGCCAAGTGTGTTTGTGGCCGTGGATGGCTTCAGTGTTAACTCTCACCTGATTGTCAGAGGGAATTTTGGGTCGGGTTGTTTTATTTGAGTTCGGAACATCATGCCAACGAGGTAGTGATCCGAGCCTATATCGGCCCCCTTATATGTTCTGACATTCATCAAGGCTGAGAGGTGGCGGCGTTCGATCAACACGTGGTCAATTTGGTTGAAAGTGGTCCTGTCTGGAGAGGCCCATGTATGTTTGTGGACCGCTTTCCGCGCAAACCAGGTACTTCCAACAACCATTTCGTGTGTCACTGCTAATTGAATAATCCGCAGTTCATTATCATTTGTATTTTGGTGTAAGCTATGGGAGCCAACGTATCGCCTGAATACGGGCCCCTTCCCTACTTGGCTGTTAAGATCCCCAAGTAGAATTCTTACCCATTAAAATCATACCCACTTGCTCCTTCTTATTTCATCAGGACTGCGCTTCAAGTGATCACGCCTTCTGCTTTCTGTGTTTCCAACCGCGTTCGTCTTGTTAAGCTCTACACACAAATCTTTCTTATTAGTGAGATAATTGGTCGATAGTTTTCCTTGGACTTCAGCATTTCCTTGATAATGTTTTGCGGGCTTTGCTAATTTTCAAAAAATAATGTAAGTTTATTCTCTCTTAACAAAATCGTGGATAATAAAACATGACATGCTCAAAGATTTCATATGTGCAATTATAGTTAGGAAAAAAGGAAGAATTATCAAATCTGAGTCGGTACAGATACTTTTAGTAACCACCATGCCCTGTGGGGAATTGAATCAGGTAGTAGCTAATTTCACCGCGAATCCGTCACCGAAACTATTCCACAGCACGGGAATCAGTGTGTGGATTCAACGAACCTTTCGCGAATAACTCCCCCTTTATCCTCGGTATTCTTCTTCCTTTTCAGGTAGATCATTCCTATTTTTTCATCCAGACACCGTCTGTTCCGTTCCTGCAATAACATATGCTACCTCGTCTGATGTTTTTCTAACAGCGTTATACACTCTTAGCGTTACTAAGCGGTAGATTATGTTGGTCTTCCTTCGACTCCTCTCAAATGCAAGTGCTTCCTGCTTGGCATGTGTCGTGTAGGGTGAAGCAAACCACTCTACTGCGAGTATCTCGGCTCTCTACTATGCCAGATATCAGATGTCCCTTCAAATCAACTTTTGCGGTCGTATGCTAGTCGTATTTTTTGCCCTACGATTGGTTATCAAGACTGTCCCCACTTTTGGCTACACTGGACCGAAATTTACCACTTCAGCATCTTCAGGTTGTTTGGCCGCGACAACCACAACCAAATCATTAGTAAAACCTTCGGTATGGGAAGGACACGCACTCTATTGTACATAACATTCCACAAGAGAGGACCCAACACTAGGCTCTGTGGCGGTTCTACTGTGATGATGTGCTTTTTGGGTCCCTTTCATACCAAAGCATCCTTTCGAAGAACTGATTTTCAAGTAAGCTTAGTCAAATGGCTAGGGATGTCCGTTTTAATCAAGAAGCTGTTTATTCATTTCCAGCTGGCTGAACTAAACATATTTTTAATATCTAAAGTCACTCCTGCAGCACGCTTCAATATCGCTTCTATGGTATCGAACGTAGAATAAACGACAAAAACTAAATTGTCAATCCATTCGGCTATTCTTGCATTCTTCGATAGCCTACCAGAAGGCAACTCGGGTTGTATGATAATCGGTCTCTTGGTTGTTGTTTGTTGTTGTTGTTTCTCGCGAAATTCAAACTGATGGGGCGGGGGTGAGTAATGTGATTTTCAAATGAGAGAAGGGGAAGAAAACTTATTGTTCTTGCCTTTCCCACAGTTCGAACAATTGAAGAGCTAGGTTGAATTACTGGCATTCTATAGAGATTTTACTGTGCTGTTATACAGGAGCAGCACGTGGAAAGTGATAAGATTTATTATCTAAAAGCATCAACCTGTCAACGTGGTTTGAGACCAGGGAATTCCGACAAGTTGAATCAGTTCGAAGGAGAAAGTCGTAAACGGGCAGTCAGATTTTATAAAAGGAGCGAACTGTAACGCTAAAATCCTATGTACTTCTATGCAAAATGTAATGATGAATTCGCTACCTTAAAATTGTGTTATTTTTAACATGCTAGGGCAGTTTTTCAGTAAAAAGCATAAGGTCGATTTTTTAAGAATTAAAATTGCTTAATTTCTTAAACTCATCAATAAGTGGGTGCTTTGCATGGCTTTAACAATGGGCAAAGAAGATGTCGCAAAGGATGCATTTGACATCCTAGTTGATAAAAACTGTGATGAGTTACCCTCTAGTGTTGGAAAAGAGGAGGTATAGAAAGGTTTAGAATAAAGTGATCACAGTCGTCGTGATGAATTTAACGACGGCTTATTGGCTTCAACAACGAACTCATAAAATAACGTGGTCACCACCAAAAAAAGAGAAACATTTAACCAAAGTGGTTATACCGTCGTTAAGAAAAGGTTAGAATATTTTGATCTGAATGAGGTACCAATGGTGATACTAACGCTCTTAGCGTGAAAATTGAACAAGGCTACTGTTGTCGATGGAATCTTTTGCAAAACTACTGTACCTTTCCGAAGACAGGCGAAAAAGCAGTATCTGGTCAATTTTGCCTTCATCCAGATCGAGCAGGCGGCGGGAGAACTTGGGCTGCACATCAATGCAGGCAAGACAAAATATTATATATGGTAGCAACGTCAACACCAGAGACCAACCAACCAACAACATCAAACCGCACTGGTCAACCGGGGAAGAATAAAGATAGGAGACTACAACTTTGAGATCGTTGATAATTTCTCCTATCTAGGGTCGAAAATCACAACCGATAACAGCTATGACGATGAAATCTGCGCACGGTTGTTGGTAGCCAACAGAGCCTATTTCAGCTTACAAAAACTGTTTCGCTCGAAACGTCTCACTATAGGATCAAAGCTCTTACTGTACAAGACTATGATGTATTCATGGGAGACTTGGGTTCTTAGCAAGAAAAATTGCGAACTCTTGGCCGCGTTCGAGAAAAGAATCCTCCAAAGAATTTTTGGCCCCCTATATGAGGATGGACGATTCCGTAGCGTACATAATGACCAAATCTATGAGCAATACCACGCCCGTCTCGTTGTGAATAAAATTCCGCTCAACAGGTTGTGGTGGGTGGGTCACTTAATCCGTATGGATGAGGATGATCCCACCCGAAAAGCCTATAAGGGCAATCTCTATGGTAGAAAAAGAAGACGGAGGAAACCCTGCCTGAGATGGAGTGATGGCGTAGGTCAGGACGCCAGAGAGCTTTTAGGGATATCGAATTGCCGGACGTCGGCGTAAAACCGGGATGTCTGGAGTCCCTTATTAAGGCAGGCCTAGACAGGATACCGGTTGTTGCGCCGTTGATGATGATGATGAATACTTATTTTGTGTACGTTCTGTAAAAATCTGTAAGAACCATCGAATGAATTCGATGTATTTCAATTACTTGTGGATTTTTTTCAAGTCTACGTTAGCGGCGATGGTAATAATTTATATGACGATCGTAATACTTTTAGCAAGGAGGCTCACCAAATTAATTCGATTAATAAGTCAGATGAAAATGCAGCCTGAATTAATGGAATCATTTGTGCCAACGGGATAGGATCCAGGGGATGGTCCCCCTTGAATTTAACCATCGCCAAGAAAATGAAGTGGATTAATGTAAGTGCGAATAGCGTCGATAAAGAGGCCAGACTGGCTTGACGGTTGATAGAGTCAACAATAAAACTGTTAGAGATTAATGGAAATAGAGCGAGTTCCATGACCCAAACAAGCAGTTTTTTGGCTCGCTATTAAGGACGGGAGTAAATACAGTGGCAAATTACGACACCGAAAAATATATATATCGCAATCCCCCAAGCGTAAAAGTAAACTGTACAAGGCTCCAATGAAGCTTATTCGGCTATATTCGTGTTAAACTTGGACGGTGACGAAAGTGTCAGAAAAATCTATTGACGCTTTTGAAAGACGAACTGGCAAGGAAAGTCATGATGAATGCAGCATATGAGGATCTTTATGACTTCTATGAGGAAACATGATCTTAGTGTTAGTTATCGCGTTGGTGAATCGATGCAACAAGAGTACCTAGAAGGATACTGGAGGGCTAGCCATGACAAGACTTGGAGGGTACACTTGGGTCAGATAGTGCAGACTTTCTGAGAAAACCGAATCAGAGGACACAGCCACTGATCGAGGGAATTGCATTTTAATCTACAATGTACGGATAATCAGTAGAGCAGCGTGGTTTCCATGTGCTTCTTTTAATTTAATCTCTTGGGATTTTTTGCTATCTACATCGTTGGCTAAGTTTAAGGTTTTTAAGACTTTAGCACCATATAATAAGCGAATACCATCAAAATACTGTCAAATTGACATTTGGAGATATGTATTTCCAGGTGATCAACCGAGGTCAAATATGTTCTTGTCAAAATAATTTGGTGTCCAGATAGCTGAGTGGTTAGAGCACAAGGCTGTCGTACGGAAGGTCATGGGCTTCATTGGTGGCAGTGGAATTTGTATCGTGATTTGACGTCGGTTTCTCAGGGAAAGCCTCCCGGGTATCTTTGGAGATGCGTCCAGGTTTTCGGAAATGTTGTTTCTGAGACCTCAAACTTATGGAAATATGAGTCTTACTAGAGACTGAAAGGCTGTGTCGTCTAACCTTTTAAGAACTGTCCCCTTACTTTTTTATGACTGACGATTCTTTTTCGGAACTTTCGCCGCTCGCTTATTGGTTTTTTTTTCACTTGTAGCGGGGAAGAGGCTGACAGGCTGTAAGTATTAAGCGGGAAACACAATTAAGATGCGTATGTAGTGCGCACGAGGCAAGCTCCGATCCCAACCCAGTTTCAATGTGCAATTAAGATTTTAGGTCGGTAAAGAACACTTATTGCGCCATTTGCAATTTGGCAGCGCTTTTCGTTTTCGGCTTTTACTTTTGAATGCAATTATTTTGAATGAACTCGTTTTGATAACTGCGGAAGGCACTTTTTGCGTTGCAAGTGCTAATTATTAATGTCGCTTGCATCAGCCCCGTCGGTTCCATTCATAAAAAGTGAATTTGTGTACTTTTAGTGGCATTTAATTATATGAATTTTAAGAGTTTGTGTTTAAAATTGTTTGTTCGTTTAAATTAACAGTTCTGGCCACTGTTTGATCGCAAGATAGCCTGTAATGTTTATGGGCTTAGTATGTCAGACCATTAACTTCAGTGTAATACTGACATTCAAAGTCTTGGATTGCAGCAAATTTGCACAAAAGTGACTATTTTGACCTACCAAAACTTTGTTAATAGCAATGTGATGTATCATGACATATCCTGAGCTTTGTGTCGACTTTCGACTGATCTTAACAAATTGTGGTCCAGTGACGATGTACTAAACTTCCTGAAATGTGTGTGCGAGATGAAGGAGTGGTGTGAAATGAAGTTTGTGAGCGAATCTTGTCGACTTGGAATGAACTTCGCCGACGTGGAATGCTTATTGTACATTGCACTTGTAAGCGAATTGCAGTTCAGCGGCAAATATGGGGAGCTGCCTTATTACTAACCACAGACGTGCAATCGACTTGCCAAGCATGTTCTTGGTTGCAGTGAGATTGCGTTTCTGTAGGCAAGTTATTATGGATTTGTCATACATATATTATCGGTGTGTTGACGGTGAATTAATCATTGACCTCATTTTGATTTCACTAGTTCCAGAATTTCCGCTGTCTTGATTTACGGTCGTCGTTTCTTGGTAATTGATTGATATTGCAGTCCCTTATGATATTTGAATCTACGGATTTACTAATCTCAAGTGCAGGTTCTCGTCCTACAAAACAGTGATTGGGATCTGCTTCCTGCGAATGTGTCCATTTTGTCGTTCCCGTCAATTATTTTATACACACTACAACGTTAATTCGTTTTCAGTTTTTATGGATTAAGTTTTTGCTGGCATTCCCATACTAATCTGAAGAGATGGAGTAGATTCTAAGGATGCATGATTATCAGAGAAAATAGTTTAGGAGTGTCTACATGTCGTGCTTTGAATTTGTTTGTATCCTTGCATACCTGTCTTGATCCCATCTTCTATTGTGGATCCAACTGTTACTTTAACATCTCGTTTTTCTGTCCAGATAGTTGAGCGGTTAGAGCACAAGGCTATCGTACGGAAAGTCGCGGTTCAAACCTCACTGGCGGCAGCAGAATTTACATCATGATTTGACGTCCGATACCAGTCGACTCAGCTGTGAATGAGTACCTGAGCCAAATCAGGGTAATAATCTCGGGTGAGCGCAATGCTGACCACTTTGCCTCCTACAGGGTATTGTAATCTTATAGTGTACCCTTACGGTCTTGAATGAAGTGCTCTAATACACTTTAAGGCCCTGATCCAATATGGATTGAATTATCACAATCTCGGCAGATGCCGGATTTTACCTAATACTAGCACTAAGTGCCAAGCATTTAAGCTCGGACGATCCT
The DNA here is from genome assembly GCF_905115235.1 of Hermetia illucens. Taxonomy (NCBI): domain Eukaryota; kingdom Metazoa; phylum Arthropoda; class Insecta; order Diptera; family Stratiomyidae; genus Hermetia; species Hermetia illucens. The sequence continues at coordinate 65,982,549 of NC_051851.1, read as the reverse complement.
ACCTACTTAAAAACAAAGGGGCACTGGTGGTGGCCGGTGGTAGGTCAGTGCGAGAATCCGTCGAGTACTCCCCGAGTACTTCTGCATGCATGGAAGCCGTGAGGGATTTAGGTACAATACCTGTAGCTGACAATATTATGGGAACTACAACCACCCGCTCGAGATGCCAAATTTCTTTGATTTCCCGAGCTAGTTCACCTTCTTCTCCACGTATTTCCGTTCAATGTTGCTATTATGGGGGATAGCAACATCAATAATATACGCGGAGCGACCCGTCTTGTCAACTAACAGTACGTCAGGCTTGTTGTGTGCGGTATGGCGATCAGTCAGAACTTGCCGGTCCCAATACATGCTGTAAGCAGAACTATCAAGTACTGCTTGCGGCTCTTATCGGTAAACCGGACATGTTCCCGTGATCAGCCCGTGCTTGTATGCAAGGTTTTGATGGATAACCTTACATACAGCATTATGCCTGGTGATGTATTGCACCGGTGCCATAACAGTACAGCCAGAAATGAGATGGTCCAACGTCTCTAACGCCGAACCACACATTCTGCACTGGTCGTTCTCCACCCGTTCTTTCATGATGAGCTTTTTATAAGCTCGGGTGGCGACCACACCGTCCTGAATGGCACACATGAACCCCTCCGTCTCAGCAAAGAGCTCCCCAGCACACAGCCATCTGTTCGACAAATGCAAATCGATAAATGGCTGCCAAAGACAATTTACGTGTTTACCGTGCATTGCCTTCGACTTCCATTCATCGATCCGCTCTTGGTCCGACTTCACCCCACTCAGAGGATTGAAAGATCGATCCTTCAAGTTAAGTTGAGTCAGTCCACAGTCTGCCTTACAGACAGCTATATGCAAGGGACTCGCCTGCTCTTTGCTGTAAAAATAAGCGCGTAGCGAGTCGACTTGACGATGATGTTGTGCCGCCACGTCAACCACGCCCCTACCTCCGATGTCACGAGGCGGTTTCATCCGCTCCACGGTAGACTTTGGATGATGCATTCGGAATTTCGACATAGTTGTCCGTATCTGCCGCTGGACGTTTTCCAGATCGGTCTTCGTCCACGGCAATATTCCGAATGCATAAGCCAGTGAAGGGATAGCGAATGCATTCAACGCGCTTATTTTATTCTTCCCCGAGAGATGCGATTTCAGCACCAGCTTTACACGTCGCAGGAATTCGGACAGCAGAGCATCCTTCAGATCACCAACTCGAGCATTGGAGAATTCCTAGATACTTGTAGAAGTCTGTCTCGGTCATAGCTTCGATGTGGAGGTCACCAATGCTATGTCCGGCATGCGGCTCGTGATGACCTTTGCGGATGGCTTGGATTCGACACTTGTCTAACCACCAAACTCTATCCGAATATCAGGGCTGAACATGTCTATTATTCGCAACAGACTTCTAAAGTGATTGTCAGTCCCAGTATACAGCTTGATGTCATCTAAATACATCAAGTGTGTCAGTTCGCACTTAGCACGTAGGCCATACTTTATTGCGAAACCATGCCCTCTAGCTTCATTCAGTAGCCATGAAAGGGGGTTCAGTGCCATACAAAACCAAAGGGGGCTCAACGAATCCCCCTGGAAGAAGCCCTTCCGTATACGGATGGGCTCTGAGGTATTAGCACCCTCAGATGTACGGACTGATAAGGTGGTATGCCACCCTTCCATGACTGTCGCCAAAAACTTTATTAGCTTCGGATCGTGTGTGTGTGTGTGTGTGTGTATGGTGGGGAGAAGCTACAGCTTCTGAGCACTCAGGCCGTGTTGGCCCATTGTACTCCCCTCCCCCGTCTAACGGAATATTCCGGATTCGTTAACGTATCGCAGGATTTGCGTTAGTGGATGTGATGCTACCCGTCGCAATTGGAGGACATCGGCACCAAAGATCTGATGCCTGATGCGTCCATAGGCGGGGCATTCACATAGGAAATGCTCCGTGGATTCCGCTTCCTCATTACAGGAGGGACACGTATCATCTTCGGTAATTCCTATTCTGAACATATGCCCAGCTTGTGAATTAGCTTCGGATCAATGCGATATAGATTTAGGATGTCGATTAGCCAGGTATGCGGAACGCTATCAAAAGCCTTGGCATAATCGATATAGCAACTGAAGAGGTTTATTTGACCTCTAGTTGCTTGTCCTACAACTACTGAATCGCAAACCCTTGACCCAACTCGGCAGCCCTTCTGATCCTCGGACAGAATGTTGTTGGTCTTGAGGTGCGCATTGATCCTTCCACTAATAATGGACGTGATGAATTTGTACAGGGTTGGTAAGCAAGTGATCGGTCTTGTGTCTGTGGGGTCCTGCACCGTGTCCTTCTTAGGGATAAGGTAGGTAATCCCCGCGGTGAAGAAGGGTGGAAATTCCTCCGGCCGACTCATGACCTTATTTATACTGCGTGCCAACCGCCTGTGTACGCTGGTAAATTTCTTATACCAGAAATTCTGCACCCGATCCAGACCTGGGCCCCTCCAGTTCTTTGAGCTGTTTGTGGCTCGTCGAACTTCCTCTTCGGTAACATCCACAAAATTCATGCCAGGCGTATTGGTATGGCGGGTGCCTTCGGCGGTGGTCCACTCAGCATGCTGGGCGGGTAACCCCCAAAGTCCACCCCAATACTCTTTCGCTTCCGTCACCGAGAACTGTATTGTCTGGACGCTCTGTTGGGATTCGTTGAGAGATCTGAAAAAACTCCGCTGGTTCCTCGCGTATGTTGCATTCTGGACACGTCTGGAATGACATGCATATGACGGCATAGTTCCGGTAAAGCCTCTGCACTTTATTTCTCACCCGTCGGCTGGCACTGCCAGTGCTGATCTGAATCAGTCTAGCAATGTCCTGCCTTAATGAGTCCCGCCGACGTTCCAGACGAATTTTCTATGGTGGATCTCTTTTGTCACTCAAACCAATAACACGAAAGCGAACCTTCTGACCGTGCAATCTGATAGCCGCAACTGCACCACAATGCACACAGTCGAGATGCGGAGTTGCTGGAGATGCATAGAGCCTGGGAATACCTGGTCTATGCAAAGGATCCATATCCGAGAATTCTATACACGCTCTTTGGAATTCGTCCCGAACCTCAGCGGAAACCTCAGCTGGACGGTGGAGAAGAGTGCTTCGGCGAGTACTGAACCTGTTGCCTGCAGTGCGGCGTGGTGTTGTTGACGCCGCCGCATCTGCCCCCATCGACTCTCGGTCACCAGTTTCCCCGATGAACTCGCTGCGAGTAATAAAGCGGTACTGGTCTGCGACTCGCTGCACAGTCACGTGCGCAAATTGCGGGAAACGCTCGACGAATCTCTGGTGCAATAAGGGGCGGTAAGATGTTGTACCCGCCCCCGCCGTTATTTCGTAGTAGGAGCGGATGATGAATAGGTTCATTTCTTCAGTCCATTTCATCCGCTGCCTACGCGAACCTGCTATTATTATTTTTCAGATGGTTGTTTCTTTTCCCTGAATTAATGAATAAAATCACTTCCCCCAATTACTGCTTACTGAAGTTGTAAAAATTCTAAATGGACTAATCTAAAAAAATCCTGGATTGTGTTGAGCTGCAAGTAGTTAATAGCATGTAAAGAACAGTAATGAAATTTTGATGGCATTAGATCAATTTAAATATCTGCGAATTTCGAAGAATCAAATATCTATATATAAATTTGAATGAATATGAATTTTATAATTGTTAAAATTGAATGGGATTTGAAATATTGAATAGGTATTGGAATTTTTGCTTATGCGCATTTTTGCATATGCCCATTTTTGCATATGCATATTTACACAGTTGCAATTATACATTTTTACTAGTATGGAGTTGATTATTATGATAATATGTTACTATCACAGGGGTCATTTCTATGATAGCATCTTCGCATAAGGACGATATATGCCTAGCTTGTTTCGATTTGGTGAAATGTGTTCTGTGGCAGAAGATTGGCTATTTCCTTTCTGAAGTTGTTTTTGACATTGAAAGCAATTGACAAATGTGATCGACTCAAAAATAGTTTTAATGTGTCGGTGCCGGTTTTCACCCTTTTGCGCGAGAGCTGTAGATAAAAAACTGCGTGCGGGGTGAAAATTATTAGAAAAAACTTGGCACGGGCGGAAATTATAAGGGTTTTCTACTTAAATTTCCATTCTGTGTGATCGAGAAAATTTCTGGCCCGGGGGAAGACTCTCTCTTATCAGGCATGAATAGACAAAATTTAGTTAGCTCCGATTGTCGCTTCAGCTACCCATTGCTTTCTAATTTAAATACAAAAACAGTACCAAACTCTGCTGTTTTTAGTAGGACACTATCCTCTTATATGAATTTCATTGCTTTAGATGTTTATATTGATTAATTTTAAAGAAAATAAATAAATTCATATATTTACATTAATTCAGATTGTGTAGTTGTGTAAGGAAATCGTAAATTAATTGGTAGATTGTTAAAATACAGGTGGACCAGATAGCCATATACCGAAATATTCATTTCTTAGGAAAATATACATTTACATTTCAATTCAACTTTCTTTTCAAAACTGAAAGGAGCTCGAAATGTTTTTATGTATGTACATAAACCACGCTTGCACAAGTCGTTTCCTCTTGCCAGGGGATGTAGTCTTTGTGCATATTTTTGAAATAAACCATTTACACGTATAGAAACTATAAAATCTTTCTAAAAACCTTTGTTTGTTGTTCCAGATCAAAAGATTTTCGAAAGGCACACCTTAAAAACGGAAGTACATTCTCGAGATGATCGGTGCAGATTTGCCTTGGTCATTGCCACAACATGGGAATAATGAGTGCCACAAGAAGTGCCGACTTTGTCAAAGACGTAAGAAATGAAAGTCTTAGAAGACAAATATTATTTTTATGTGTGCCCAATCACATAATGCTAGTTCGTTGTTTGCACAGCTCCGAATCAATTAATATCTATAATTGTATCATGCAAGTGGCGAACTAAATTGTTGTAAATTAGGCGATCTTAACTAGCGTTTTAACCGCTTTCAATGTTCTTAGTCTTGGGGAGCCAATTCTTGGCTGTTAGATGGCACCCCCATGAGGTTTTTGTTTTTGATTTTTATTCTAGAAATTGATATCTGTTCAAGATCTGAGTAGATTGAAATTCGTTTTTTTACCGCTACATATGTATGTTACTGACGATGTGTAGCGGAGAATATGTAGCCTGAACAATGTGGCCAATAAAAGCGCTTGAATACTTCTACCCAGCTTTTTGTGTTAAACGTACTTGTTACTAACAAATTTTTCACTATCAGTAATTTCAGTGGCACATCCACCTGACTCTGTTGATTCAACCAATAACTTTATGTTTACATAAGTATATTTCTGGAGACGTGTTTAGCAGTAATGGAACTAGTACTGAACTTTCTGTAGTTTAACAATGTAATCTTATTTTTATTAACTTAGAGTTTTTATGCATGAAAAAGGAATTATTGTTTACAGCAAATTTTTGATGTCATGATATGGTGGAACATCTACTGTATTAGTGCAATGGGAGAGTTTTGGTTATACTTTCCTGACTTTTATGTGCCTTTTCAAGAGGCTCTCCTTAAGCTACGGTTTTTATTCGAAGTTGATGTTCATTTCTTCATTGTTTCACTCTATAGACCAAGGGTTTATTCTGATCATAAGTTCTGCTATAATGAGAAATGCAGAAAAACGAACAGAAAACCTGAAAATACTTATTTTCAAATTCGTTGATAGTTCAGATTAATGACAATGTTAAAAGGTTGAATGCCGATTACTCATCGGTGCGTTTTTACAGTGTCGGTAACACAGCGGTGCGTTGTCTATTACTAAATTGGAATCTCAACTCACCGCCGCGGGGGGTAGGAGAGATGCAAAGTACCGGACATGCATCAGTCCGCCTTTTTTTTTGTCAACTTTGTTGTCTACATTTTAAAATTATGAAAATTTGTTTATAACAACATAACAGTAACAAGTAGTATATTAAAAATATTTAATAAAAAGATAAATTAAAGAGATTTTGCATAAATTCAGTTAAATTTATTAATTTTTAGATTATTTATAGACTGGGTTGGAGATCATATTCTCTTGTATTGATTATATCAGCACGAAAGCCCTACAGAAAATTGGCTGGAAAAGTACTTTTGGCGAGTTGTTTTTCCCTTTTACTCTTTCGTTTGATAGATATTAAAGACGTCGAGCAATTTGTATATGTAGCACTTACGGTAGGAAGCATTATTTTCACTGTCAGCGGATACTGAGTTTGATGTCCTTCAGTTCCTAGAGGGTATTCTAGATATCTATTGAAGGATCATTACGGAAATATCACCTCTTCCCAACTTACCTCAAGGAAAATCTATGAAAACTGCTCTTTATGACTTAATCAAAACCTTATTATAATCGATTCGATGCTTGTCTTCCCGTCTGGCCGTCTGTTCACCCGATTTACTCGGAAACGGGTAAACCAATTGTTACGAAAATTGGTGAAAAGGTGTGGTTTGTGAATTATTCTGCATATAGCAAGTTTTTTTAAGAGGAGGAAATCTTCAAAAGACTAGCCTCAGTGTTAACCATCCCTGAGAGTGTGAAATTTGTATCCATATCCCCATCCAGTAGCTTTGTTTGCATATTTATGTTTCGTTTTTATTGGGAGAAGACCCTGTGGTCCATCCCAGTACTTTGGTTGACTTCGCTGAGAAACTTTAGGTACTCTTTATGTCAGGAAGTCGTTTGGCTTTACTTCTTTCGGTCATCTTATTATGTTAGCGATATTAGACAATTTTCGGACTTCGTTATTCTCATGTGAACGTCGTCGGTGGTTATGTTTAATTGCCTTAGCTTTGATGACTTCGCTAACCCACTGTACTTTCAAGTCCTTATGCAGATCCTCATTTCGAATGAATCAGGAAGCGTCTACTATGCTTTTAAGCACTTTATTCTGGAACATTTTAATTACCTTCAGGTATGATTCTTTGGCACAGCCCCAGAGCTGGATGCTGTACGTCAATATGGGCCTTAGGATCTGCTTATAAATTAGCAGCTTGTTTTCGATGGTCAGCTGGGAATTTCTCCCAGCCCATCTGTCTGTATCTGGTATTTAGCTCGCCTTTCCTTCTTAGGATGTATCTTTTCCGACTGAGCATTCGCATCGAGTGTCATACTTAAACAATTGACCCCACTCGCCTATGACACATCTAGTTCCATTTCTTGGTCCATTGTACAATGTTGTCAATAGCTGTTTGTAACTTTATTTTTGCTTCTTCCGTATTTTTACCCGTGGTAAGGATAGCAGTGTTGTCGTTAAATGTGGCTATTTTGTCATCTTCACAGCAAGGTATATCATTGGTATACAGGAGAAATAGTGTTGAGTCTAAGACACTGCCCTGCGGTACACCAGCTACAACTTTTTTCAGTTCAGAGTAGCTACTTTCGTATTTAACTCTGAATAGGCGTTCTTATACATATAATTTCAAAATATCGAAAAACTCTTGTGGGAGGTCCCTATGCAATTTATACAACAGACGTTGATGCCACACATTATGAAACGCTTAAGCGACATCGAGAAAAATACCTGAGCGCATCAGCTTTTTAAGGTTTGGTGTAAAACAAAACTGTACCAGCGATTGACACCAAATTTGGTGGAAAAGTGTGAACTGTGAACGCTCACGAATACAGCGAGTTACATCGTTTTACGTTGAACTTAAACAGGAGGAGGAGGAGGAGCAAAAGAGGGGTATACATTTTTTTCACCAAATATAGTCATGTGGGGTATCAAATGAAAGGTCTCGGTTAGTACTTTCCGAAGCTGGTCTTAGTTTTGACATTTTTTGGAAAGGCAGGAGAGTGGGGGGTTGAAAGTGGCCATTCTCAGAAACTATCCAACCGAAAAATTTGAAAAAAATCAAGAGGCGGCCACTATATAGTGGCTAGACTCCGAAATACCTTCCATACCGATATCTCTTCAAATAAAGTTAATAATAGTATACTATTATAATTTTCAGTAATTGGCTGGAGGATCCCCTAAAGTTTTTCCTGACACCACCATATTTATAGGCTATAATATAGAGCTTGATCTTACCAAGTTTGGTCGAAATCACACTATTACTAACAAAGTTATAATAGGTCAAAGTTGTCACTTCTTTGGAAATTCAAGATTTTGAATATCAATATCACCCGAAAGTGGATATTCTTACATAATACGTGCGTATATTACGTACTAATGGGACAAATCCACATTCAAATACACAAAACCTTTCATACCTGAAGCGTCCAGCTCCCGGTTTCCCGACTTGTTTTCTATTGCATTTTCGGTCAAATTCGTGATCCTGCGCACCTGCTCGATTGTGGAATGCTTCTCGTGGAAACAAAATTGGTGAGATGGTACTAGATCCCGATCCACAATGATTTTGCTTTTAGGCAGAATCCTTTCCAATAGCTTGGCTGTAGCAGAGTGCAGCGATATTGGTCGATACGATTCGACTCTACTTGACTTCTTCCCTGGACCAATGTAACTTCGGCCACTTTCCATTGTCTAGGGACGTATCTTAATCTGAAAGCTTCATTAATTATTTGTAATAACTCCACTAGATCCTTTTACGGCAATTCTTTTAGTATTCTCCCTGTAATTAGTTGATAGTCAGGAGCTTTATAAGGAGGCACATTTTTTTTAATTTCTGTCCTCAGTTCATTTAGTTTTACACGGGATATTGGGTAATGGTCCACTTTTTTGACTGTATCTTGATGCTGGGACGTACTTACTAGATGCTTTGCGAACAGATCTCCCTCATCCTGGCAGAACGAATACCTTATCCGTTTTCCAGTTTAATAGGTGGAATTTGTTGTCCATGTCTTTTCAGATCTTGCGTGGCCTTTCAAAAAGAATAGTCTGTGTCTTTTTGTGCTGTAAAATTTGAGCCATATCTGCTATAGGACTCCATTCTATATTTGTTAATTAAACTTTAGCTTGTTTGTCAGAAAGTTTAGGGTTCTTTTCTTTTCCGTTGCACGGCTTCTTTGCCATAGTTTGCGATTTCTACGTCTCTTTGCAATTAGTTCGCTAACCTCTGCTGAACAGTAAGTATATTTTTTATTCACTCTATGATAAGCAGGAGTGCTTTTCCAAGGCGCGTGTTGTTTCTTCTTTGCTAGCAAATCGGTCTCCTCCTCGAGTTAATAAGTAATGTTGATCTATGCAAACGTTTTCTTGGATATGCCTTTTGTTTGGCAGTCAGTCTGGGAGGATATTCTTTTCTCCTCACTTTTTCACTGACCAGCCTCATAACAGGTGAGTGATTTTTCAATTTTCATTACTGACAACATGAATGTATTCGTCTGGGATCCCTTAGTTACGAAGAGATCAATGACGTCGGGTGTTTTTGTTACGCCTGTCGACCAGTATGTAGGCTTACCGCTGGAGTGGAAATTGTACTTTTGTGCTCTTCCCGCTTCAAATAATGCCCTGGCTCTGGATGTTGTCAACCTAGATCCCCAGAATCCCTTTTTTTCGTTAAAGTCAATGAAGGAGTTTCCGATAAACTGGACGAGTCGAGCGAAATCTTCTTTTTTAACACTGGATCGAGGGAACAGTATATTGAGGAGATCTTCACAACTTTGTTAAATAATTGTACACCAATAGTAACATGCTGCATTTTTTCCGCTTTTTTACCGCTATTATACAAATTCGTTTTTGAAAAAATGGCGACTTCGCCCGAAAATGATTCTATGTGCGTACGTTGAACATTCGATCCCCGCCTATCATTTGAGAGGTGATCTGCATTGAACAGAGAGTACAATAGGATCAATCTTAACAGGATCCATGCTATTTTGCTCAATCGATGTATTCCTGCACCTCCTTCAGGTCGGGCTTCCATATCAAATATATTGTTTCATACTGTGTTGACAGGCTTGAATGAAGATGCTAGACAAAGTAGGTTTATGGCCATAGCAAATGGACTTTGTGAATGTCTAATGGACTATGCTGTGGATAGGTTGAGGAGCTTCAGGAGAAATTTCGCTTCGAGATTTCCAACTAAGGTAGAATGTTAAACCGGCGATTCGTTATTATATTATGGCATCATATGTTTGACTGCGAAACCGTCGGTTTCTTGGTGAATCGAGTATTATCCGAATATTAAACGAAATATAGTAATTTAGTCAAGGGGTCAGCGAAGTTTTGAAATGGGTTGTTGACTCTTCCAAACTGGTGGTTTAGTGCAAGGATGAACTGAATAGTGTGGGTGATTCACTCAAAATCTTTTCCGGTGACTCTGGTTAGAACCCGGCACATGTACAGCGCCAATTGTGCTCCACTTACCAGGGCGGTCACTTTCACCACCTACCCATGTCCCTCAGTATATCCATATAGTAAGTAAAATCACTATCTTTATTTTGCATACAATTTCGACTATAATGTGATTTCGGCTATAATACCATCAATTACCAATTTCGAATTAATTTTTTCCATAGCGATGTTTACCCATGCGATGGCATCTAAACGGAATACCCCCATTGCGACTCCATCAATTCTTCCTACGATGTGTTTTGAAGTTCTTAGCTGGAGTGAAGAATTATTAAAACATAAGTATATACATATCTCTGCTGTGAAGGCCTATGGATGAATTTATTAGAAAGCGGAAGTGGCAGTAGATTTTGTTTGTAATTATACATTCAAGGTAAAAATTCTATTTGCGAGCACGTTAGATTCGATACTACCGAATTACTCAGCATGATTGGTTTTTTTCTTCAAATATTTTCCAAGAGTGTAGGAAACAGAAAATTTAAAAAAATTCCAGTTTTTCAGGTAATGAGTGACATGAAAGCTAATGGGATCTTTTTCACGCAATTGAATCTGGAAGTTCTAATGTAATTGGATAAAAATTTTTCAGCAGCCATTTACATAAATAATTTGGTCTGCAAAGTACTCTATCCATTATAGTTAATTCCATACACTTCACACTAAGTGTTCAATATTATTACCAAATGTGAAGAATTCACGAAATTTACATAAAATGGGAAAGCTTCATGTTCCATAACCTGTCTTATGTTATCCTTTACACCAATCCCCAATTTTGTGCGTCTAGCATGAACTTAAGGGGGGAGGGGGTGCCTGGCTAAATTACTTAAGTATGGTAATATATTATTATGAATTTAATTTGGGCAGCTATCAGAACGGGATGTATTTTGGGGTCTAGATCTCAATCAGACACACCATCGTTATTTTTTTTCAGATTTTTCTGTTGGATAGGTTCTGTTACACTTTTCTGGGGTCATATTTTGAGTCGCGACTACGTTTCACCCGATATCAAATATGGGACCAGTTTCGAAAAGTACTAATTGAGCTCTTTTATTTGATATCATACATGACCACATTCTGTGGAAAAAATTGCATTCCTTAAACTCAATACAAAATGGCACCACTTGCTATCTGTAAAAAGGGATTCACAGACCACAGGTTCTCTCTCAATTTCGTGACAATCCGTCCAGCCATTTCCGATTAAATCAGGTGTGACAGACAGACAGATAGACGGACAGACACAACATTGAAGCAACAGCTATTGTTTCTCGGGAATACTCTTGTTGCAAAGGCACTCCTGTTGAGGCTGTCTTTCTCGAAATTTATCAATCATGTGGAATGGTAAATTAAACTCTGCACACTGCTCTACAATAATCAGGCGAGTGCGGGGAGGAAATAAGTTTGCTCTCTCTCGATCAAGTTTTTGAAGTTTTTTTTGATGTGTCTTAGGATTATTTTAGCTATTACCTTTGCGACGGTAGGGAACGTAAATACTCCTCTAACTGTCGCACTCAAGACGGATGCTCCATTTCGAAACTTTAATAATTATCCCTTTCTTCCAGCCACTGAGAAAGATTTTTGCTTCCCAAGATTTCAGATTAAGTCGAAATGGCAAGGGAAAATGTCGGCGCTGCAGGGAACATTACAACCGGAAAACCATCAAGTCTTTGGACCATTTGAGTGAGATAATGGGAAACAAATTTCTTTTTTGTTTGAGGCAGATTTTATATGATTTTGCGGCGTGGGTGAAGACACTTTTAATGGCTCGTCAGTGTCACGGTTTGTGCTGTTTTGGAGGTAAGAACGTTTTACCATTGCTGGATAAATATTGAATTTGAGGGCGACGCTTTGTTCGTCTGCTGGCAGATGTAGTGGAGACCTGATTAGATGTTCGTTAAAAGTCAACTGAAACCCAATCGCCCTTGTTGTAGGTCATGTGCTGGAACAAGGCGCCGGTGATTACGTGGTCAAAGGGAGGCGAAACTTGCTGAAATTTAAAAACCTTTCATCGTTATTGTTACGGTCACGCCTCCCCATCACATGCCCGAACAAGGGGACCTCAAAGTCAATCTTGCCATTTAGATTGACCACCACCATCACTGTGTTATCTATAGGAAGCCTACCAAGTCATGAAAGCGCGCTTTGTGGGTAGTCGTCAACAGCAGTTCCACACTACGTACACGTTTGCTATTACCAGCCTTTCCAGAGTATAGAAGCAATTTGCCGCAAAAAAGAGAGGTGTACTCTCCCGAGTCCCACTACCTCACTGCACTTAGGCCCAGAATGTCCAGATTATATCGTCGAGACTCTCGTTCGAGTTGGAGAGAGCGTACATTCTGAAGCCCCTCGACACTGTCTTGCAAAAGCGTGCATAAATTTTAGAAACTAATCAATTTTTGATAGACAAAGCTCGCAGCCGACAAGTAAGTTCGTACTCAAGGCGTTGTTGATGTTTCTGTAGCAGATTCTTTAGAATTTCGATTGCAGGGTGTGGCTCGTAAAATTCCAACCTCTTTCAGTCGCCTGTTAAGAAAACTTGCGAATATATTGATTTATCTTTAGAAATTGCCCGTTTCCTAGGGTTGACACAGAGTTGTCTTTATTAATTAGCTTGAAAAACTGAAAAGCATTGCAGGAGCAGATTATGCATTATTTCTTGATAAGCTAAAGATAGGAGACACAGAAATCTGCTTCATTTTGACAGGAAAGTATAGTGCTCTGCAAAGGTAATTGCCGTCGTATACCTCGGGGATAGTCATTGTGCAAATTTATGAATTACAGTTTAGATGGGATATAGTTTGGTAAAGTTATCAAGGAAAACTCTCCGGTGGCGAGACGATAGATGAACTGAATTCAAAGGTTGGGGCTCGAAGAAAGGGAATCGAAATCCCCTTGAAAGTCTCGTACCGTGTTAAATACAGTAAGAAGATATGGCGAAATGAAGATCAGCAAGCTGACCAGGGAGATCTTCAACATTTACTACAGGCATAAATATTAACAGTCATAAAAGGACTGCTTGAAGAAGTATAAATCGGCCATCAAGCCTGCTAAGGAGCGGTCCAGGTTGGACTACTGTCAGAACATTGAAAGCATCAGCGAACCTGCGGGGTTTAGTAATAATAGTAATATAGGAGCCCATCCTGGCGTATGCCGACGACTTGGTGATATTGGTGTCAGGGATGTTACCCTACATTGGGAGTGACACCATAGAAGGAGCGTTGGGAAAGGTGTGTCTGTGGGCCGCAAGATACGGACTCGGCATAAATCCTATCAAAACGGAACTGATGCTATTCACCAACAAGACGAGGGTACCCGGATTCCACTCTCCGCCTTTAAATGAACGCCCAATGTCAAGTATCTGGGTGTAATTCTGCATCCGAAGCTAAATTGGAGGTTGAAGATGGAAATCATTGTTAAGAAAGCCTGTATAGCTTTCTACGCCTATAAGAGAACCTTTGCAAGAAAGTAGGATCTCGGGCCGAGGATGAATCTCTGAATGTAGACAGCCGTACTTCGTCTCATTCCAACGTACGGTTCGGTTGAATGGTGGCAGATACTGAGTGACAATCTAGAGAAGCGTGTATGCGGGTGCTACTGTTGCTCTGTAGTCCTGCCCGGTAGATGTCCTCAATGAACTCCTAAACCTCCTCCTCCTAGACTTCCACACTAAATATACTGTAGCGTGCAGTGGTGGCAGACTTAGTGAGTTTAGATACTGGACAGTGTATCCAAAGTGTGTCCGAATGGCTCAAGTGGTTAGAGCGCTGGACTATTGTAGCGGAAGGTCGCGGTTCAAATTTCACTGATGGCAAAGCGATGTGTTATCGTGATTGGATGTCAGATACCAGTCAAGTCAGGGTAATAATCTTGGGCGAGCGTAATGCTGACCACATTGTCTCCTACAGACTATTGTAGTGTACATTACGGTCTTGAATAAACTGCTCCAACACACTTCAAGGCTTCACGACTCCAATATGGATTGTTGCGCCAACGATTATTATTATTATTACTCAGCGGCGACATCTTCCAGGCTGGTGGGGCAATGCAAAAACGCGCTGAACAGTCTGGAGAGCACGCTTGAAGTCACTTTCCTCTGGGTTCCCAGTATGTAGTAACATGTGAATGAAGAATGAGGTGACGGACTGGCCAGTCGGCGCTCTGCTCTTGGCAGTCCTTCGGTGGCCACAGTCTGTAACCCGCTGGAAAATGTCAAGGGTGGAGTCTACTCGCACTACTTAAAAGCTTCAGATTAGATGGCAGAAACTCACCACCTGCGCCATGTCAAGGAGAATTTAGTCCGGGGATAACAAAAACCCCGAAAGATTTTTTGTCAGGTACGAACAATTGCATAGAAGATTGTGACGGTCTGCACGGGGCACTGGCCTATAGGGGACCATGTCGCCAGATTGGGCATATCCTACAATTCACATTGCCGAAATTGCGGCAAAAGGGAGAAAACTTCCTTGGGATTGACCAGCTGTAACTAGAGCCAGGTTACGGACACTAGATAAACCATTCTTTAAGGACCTCAGAGAGATTTCTAGCTGGAAATGGCGCATCACAGCGCCAATTGGATTGGAGCGGTCACTGTTACCTCTCTACAGTTCAAACTGATTATTTATCTTCCTTAACCATCAGGTATAGTCACAAGTGATTGTTTTGCTATCGAGGTTAAAAGTTTGTCTGCTGAGAACAGAGATTCATTTCGAATGAGGGTTCCGTGGGACTTTTAATGCCTATATACACGAAAACGCAGTAATATTGGGTTATTAATAATAGAATTTGTATCTAATTTATATTTTGATAATTCAAAACTGAAAATATGACTATTGATGAAAATAGGTGCAACTGTTTTCAAGTAAAATTGTCACACCAGAGGAACAGCCACAACAATGGGCAGGCCTGACGAGAGTTTGTGGGAAAGGGAGGATTACCCCTGGGAATAGAATAGTGTAATTTTCACTCCGAGCTCAGTTTTTCCGTATAATTTTCACCCTGGGCCTGAAATTGCTCTCTGATGGACAAATAGAAAACAGTTAGTCCTCAAAACCGGCGGATTTTCTTAATTTATTATATTCAGGATGGAACTTTATTTTTCCAGCTATGTTAACAATCTGTTGTGGATTTTGTGGAAAATATCTTTATTGCGGTTTCCTTATGTCCTATGTCAATTCAACCTCCGTTGGTCAAGACATGGTGCACCATTAGCTTTCTAGTAAAGTAGTGCTGAAGTATTCACCACAACAATTAAATGTCTAATTTGGCTTGAGTTTTCGCACCTTAAACATCTAGAAGTATCAAGTGATCAATAAAATGATATTTTTTCAGTCCTCGTTTTCTTATATATCTTCTGTTTTGTTTACCACCATGATCCATTGCCGTCATCATAGAATACTGGACTAGCTCTGTTCTATTCCCACATGCCTGATTACTTTAACTTTCAGAAAAACTCATGGTATCAAGTAAAAACGTTAAACCATTCTCAACCGGGTTTGGTCAGTCTGATCAGGCGATTCTGTCGGAGTCCAACTGAAGTTTCCGTCCATAATTAGCTCCGCCGTCCATCCGCTGACTGGCATCTATCGACTCCAATATGATCTCACCTTATTCGGGCTTCATTCTTTAGCGTGATGATAATCTTGTTTTTGTTGGAGGCCAAAGACGAGCATCTCTAATCATTCTCACTAGTGCATGTGATTAAGTGTGAATTATTCAATGAACATCTACAGAGAAAACGATATGCCAAGCGAAATATATGTAAGCGAGCCGAGACAAGTATTATGTATTATGTGCTAATGCTGATAATGAGAAAAATGACTCCAAGCATGTACCGCGTGTGTGGTAGGAAACCGCACTGTGCGACAAAATATTCTAACGAATTAGGTTAGCCTAGACTAGGGTAATAGGTACTGCCCGACTTCTCCAAATCTGATATACATTTACACACATTTCTTAGGGCAAAATATGCGTACGAGCGCGCTAGCTTGTAGTCAATTTTTCAAGCAGCACAATTGTTCTTTTTATTCTGATAATAACGAAAGAACCACTGGCTTTTGCTTTAGCCGCATTCTAACACATTCTATGTGTAATCTAAATCTGTTCAGTAACTTTACACAGTGGCACTCATAAGTTATGATGTTAGTGGGTAACAGCAGAGAAACAATTTTGAGAGTTTTGCACAATTTTTGAACTCTCCATGCCGTTGTAAAAGCATAGACCTATAGAATTTATCCAGTTGATCGAGAAGGAAGTTCGGCTTTTATGGCCATCCCTGGCGGGTGGGAATGCCTCAATTTTCAAGAAGTGTGTGAGGAACCTTTCAATGGGATGACCATGTCATTCAAGCTAATGATAAGTCGTTGCATATAATTGGTTTCAATATCGAGGTTGATCGGAAACGGCTCAAAGGCTCTTTGGGGCAATGATGTTTTGACAACCCCTAAGCTCTGCATGTGCCAAACTTTCAAAACTTACCACCAAAACTGATCCTGCTACTAAACGGATTGAGGAACAGCAGAAAGAACAAAAATGGGGGGAAAGGGGATTGTAGAATTCGCTCCTCTGACATTGGTAGACATGCTATTTCTTTCGCTAGTCTACAATCAAAAAATAGGGGTAGATATTGTCGCTTTTCTTCAGCCAACAACTTCTTCTCGAAGTAGGGATTGATGATAAAAAAACCTACGGAAACCTACTAAATGCAGATATACCGGTGATTCAAAATATTGTGTTAAGTGTAGACATCACTACTGCCTATCCTTTTCACCGCATACTTTTTATTAGTATGAATGGATTGTTGTCCGGATAGCTGAGTGGTTAGAGCGTACGGAAGGTCGCGGTTCAAATCTCACTGGTGGCAGTAGAATTTTGTATTGTGATTTGACGTCGGATACCAGTCGACTCAGCTGTGAATGAGTCATCTGGAATGAGTCAAATCAGGGTAATAATCTCGGGCGAGCGCAATGTTGACCACATTGCCTCCTGGTGTACCGTTACGGTCTTGAATGAAGTGCTCTAACACACTTCAAGGCCCTGATCCAACATGGATTGTTGCGCCAACGATTATTATTTTTTCCGAGTTATCACAATCTCGGCAGATGCCGGATTTTACCTAATACTAGCACTAAGTGCCAAGCATTTAGGCTCGGACGATCCTACCTACTTAAAAACTAAAGGGGCACCGGTGGTGGTGGCCGGTGGTAGGTCAGTGGGAGAATCCGTCGAGTATCCCCCGCAACATCGAGCACGTATGCAGAATGGTGTACTTCTGCATGGTTTGAACCAGACTGTGCGAAAGTCCCAGGACATCAAGGGAAGCCGTGAGGGATTTAGGTACAATACCTGTAGCTGACAATATTATGGGAACTACAACCACCCGCTCGAGACGCCAAATTTCTTTGATTTCACGAGCCAATGGCTCATAGTTCACCTTCTTCTCCACGTATTTCCGTTCAATGTTGCTATTATGGGGGATAGCAACATCAATAATATACGCGGAGCGACCCGTCTTGTCAACTAGCAGCACGTCAGGCTTGTTGTGTGCGGTATGGCGATCAGTCAGAACTTGCCGGTCCCAATACATGCTGTAAGCAGAACTATCAAGTACTGCTTGCGGCTCATATCGGTAAACCGGACATGTTCCCGTGATCAGCCCATGCTTATATGCAAGGTTTTGATGGGTAACCTTACATACAGCATTATGCCTGGTGATGTATTGCACCGGTGCCATAACAGTACAGCCAGAAATGAGATGGTCCAACGTCTCTAACGCCGAACCACACATTCTGCACTGGTCGTTCTCCACCCGTTCTTTCATGATGAGCTTTTTATAAGGGCGGGTGGCGACCACGCCATCCTGAATGGCACACATGAACCCCTCCGTCTCAGCAAAGAGCTCCCCAGCACACAGCCACCTGTTCGACAGATGCAAATCGACAAATGGCTGCCAAAGACAATTCACGTGTTTACCGTGCATTGCCTTCGACTTCCATTCCTCGATCCGCTCCTGGTCCGACTTCACCCCACTCAGAGGATTGAAAGATCGATCCTTCAAGTTAAGTTGAGTCAGTCCACAGTCTGCCTTACAGACAGCCGCATGCAAGGGGTTCGCCTGCTCTTTACTGTAAAAATAAGCGCGCAGCGAGTCGACTTGGCGATGATGTTGTGCCGCCACGTCAACCACGCCCCTACCTCCGATGTCACGAGGCAGGTTCATCCGCTCCACGGCAGACTTTGGGTGATGCATTCGGAATTTGGACATAGTTGTCCGTATCCGCCGCTGGACGTTTTCCAAGTCGGTCTTCGTCCACGGCAATATTCCGAATGCATAAGCCAGTGAAGGGATAGCGAATACATTCAACGCGCTTATTTTATTCTTCCCCGAGAGATGCGATTTCAGCACCAGCTTTACACGTCGCAGGAATTCGGACAGCAGGGCTTCCTTCAGATCACCAACTCGAGCATGGGTTCCTTGCAGAATTCCTAGGTATTTGTAGAAGTCTGTCTCGGTCATAGCTTCGATGTGGAGGTCACCAATGCTATGTCCGGCATGCGGCTCGTGATGACGTTTGCAGATGGCTTGGATTCGACACTTGTCTAATCCAAACTCCATCCGAATATCACGGCTGAACATGTCTATTATTCGCAACAGACTTCTAAGGTGATTGTCAGTCCCAGCATACAGCTTGATGTCATCTAAGTACATCAAGTGTGTCAGTTCGCACTTAGCACGTAGACCATATTTTATTGCAAAACCATGCCCTCTAGCATCATTCAGTAGCCATGAAAGGGGGTTCAGTGCCATACAAAACCAAAGAGGACTCAATGAATCCCCCTGGAAGATGCCCCTCCATATACGGATGGGCTCTGAGGTATTAGCACCCTCAGATGTACGGACTGATAAGGTGGTATGCCACCCTTCCATGACTGTCGCCAAAAACTTTATTAGTTTCGGATCAATGCGATACAGATGTAGGATGTCGATTAGCCAGGTATGCGGAACGCTATCAAAAGCCTTGGCATAATCGATATAGCAACTGAAGAGGTTTCTTTGACCTCTAGTTGCTTGTCCTACAACTACCGAGTCGATAATGAGTTGCTCTTTGCAACCCCTTGACCCAACTCGGCAGCCCTTCTGCTCCTCGGACAGAATGTTGTTGGTCTCGAGGTGCGCATTGATCCTTCCACTAATAATGGACGTGATGAATTTGTAGAGGGTTGGTAAGCAAGTGATCGGTCTTGTGTCTGCGGGGTCCTGCACCGTGTCCTTCTTAGGGATAAGGTAGGTAATTCCCGCAGTGAGGAAAGGTGGAAATTCCTCCGGCCGACTCATGACCTCATTTATACTGCGTGCCAACCGACTGTGTACGCAGGTAAATTTCTTATACCAGAAATTCTGCACCCGATCCAGACCTGGGCCCCTCCAGTTCTTCGAGATGTTTATGGCTCGTCGAACTTCCTCTTCGGTAACATCCGCGAAATTCATGCCAGGTGTATTGGCATGGCGGGTGCCTTCGGCGGTGATCCACTCAGCATGCTCAGCATGCTGGGCAGGTAACCCCCAAAGTCCACCCGAATACTCTTTCGCTTCCGTCACCGAGAACTGTATTGTCTGGGCGCTCTGTTGGGATTCGTTGAGAGATCTGAAAAAGCTCTGCTGGTTCCTCGCGTATGTTGCATTCTGGACACGTCTGGAATAACTTTCGCCATACCGTCGTAACCGACTGCATATGACAGAAAGTTTCTGTTTTAGTGTGTCCAGAATTTCAACTACGGGTGTCTCACAGGGGATGGCATAGTTCCGGTAAACCCTCTGCACTTTATTTCTCACCCGTCGGCTGGCATTGCCAGTGCTGATATGAATCAGTCTAGCAATGTCCTGCCTTAGTGAGTCCCGCCGACGTTCCAGACGAATTTTCCATGGTGGATCTCTTTTGTCACTCAAACCAATAACGCGGAAGCGAATCTTCTGACCGTGCAATCTGATAGCCGCAACTGCACCACAATACACAAGTGATTGTAGTTGCAGCAGCGACATATCAGCACACAGTCGAGACGCAATCTCATCATTGATTTGAGATAGAATTCCCGGAGTTGCTGGAGATGCATAGAGCCTGGGAATACCTGGTCTATGCAAAGGATCCATATCCGAGAATTCTATACACGCTCTTTGGAATTCGTCCTGAACTTCAGCGGAAAC
Source organism: Hermetia illucens (assembly GCF_905115235.1). Classification (NCBI taxonomy): domain Eukaryota; kingdom Metazoa; phylum Arthropoda; class Insecta; order Diptera; family Stratiomyidae; genus Hermetia; species Hermetia illucens. The sequence continues at coordinate 65,962,063 of NC_051851.1, read as the reverse complement.
CTCAGCTGGACGGTGGAGAAGAGTGCTTCGGCGAGTACTGAACCTGTTGCCTGCAGTGCGGCGTGGTGTTGTTGATGTCGCCGCCTCTGCCCCCATCGACTCTCGGTCACCAGTTTCCCCGATGACTTCAAGTCGAACACGTTCCCTGATGGTGGTCGGGATTGTGCCACTGCGAGTGATGAAGCAAGACGTGTGGAGTATGGCGATCAGTCCGAACTTGCCGGTCGCAATACATGCTGTAAGCAGAACTATCAAGTACTGCTGTATCACGTGTTTATCGTGCATTGCCTTCGACTTCCATTCATCGATCCGCTCTTGGTCTGACTTCACCCCACTCAGAGAATTGAAAGATCGATCCTTCAAGCTAAGTGGAGTCAGTCGACAGTCTGGCTTACAGACAGCCGCACGCAAGGGACTCGACTGCTCTTTGCTATAAAAATAAGCGCGTAGCGAGTCGACTTGGCGATGATGGGCCACGAGGCAGGTTCATCTCCTCCACAGCAGACTTTCGTCCACGGCAATATTCCGAATGCATGGGCCAGTGAAGGGATAACGAATACATTCCACGCACTTATTTTATTCTTCGCCGAGCGATGCGATTTCAGCACCAGCTTTACACGTCGCAGAAATTCGGACAGCAGAACATCCTTCAGATCACTAACTCGAGCATATTCGAGCATGCGTTCTTTGCAGAATTCCTAGGTTCTTGTAGAAGTCTGTCTCGGTCATAGCTTCGATGTAGAGGTCACCAATGCTATGTTCGGCATGCGGCTCGTGATGACCTTTGCGGATGGCTTGAATTCGACACTTGTCTTATCCAAACTCTATCCGAATATCACGGCTGAACATGTCATGCCTGATCCAATATGGGTTGTTGCGCCAACCATTATTATTATTACTATTGCTCATCTCACGGAAGCTTAATTGATTCTGGGTAAACAAGTTCCATATGTCCGTTCCGAAAAACTTCTGACCATCCCACATTTTAATAAGTATTCTGTCCGTAAGTTTGACAAAAATGAGGTCATTTGGAACCCACTGGATTGTTTTAGTGGTATTTTGGGGTTTTTCATCTTAATGATTGTTAAGGCCCCACATCACAGCTCCAATATACACTCTGGAAGACGTAACCCTATGTACCATATAGTTTCAGAATCTAGCAAAAATCATGATTACCCTTTTGTATGAAATCCAGATATCAAGGCTTCTATACAAACATCTTTGTACGTTTCTTCTAGTTGTAAGCTTGATTTGGGCGTAGACAAGCGGTTTCCAGATTGTTCTTTAGCATAAGACGCAATCGAAGTTTCAGGTGACTTCCGGGTGGCAATTAGTTTGGATTTTAAGGTCCGTTTCCGTCAGTAAGTTGCCACCAATCCAGATGACATAATGGTACTGAAGCTTCTGGGAGTATGACGGGAGTACTTGCTATGTGGGCATAATCTCACAGTCCTCTTCAGACACGGATTGCTTTGGAGACTACAATCAGAATCCTGTCTTGACTAGCGCAGCGGTACAGGTTTATAATGGCTTCAAGCTCGTTCAAGCGTTTCCCAAAGTTTTTCCAAGGTTTCGATTGTCAATGATATATTCAGGAGCATCTCTATGCATTTCTGCTTCCATCAGACATTTTTTATTTTCAGAAGAATCAGTCTTGTTCCGAGCATTGTTTTCGGATAAGATAGATTCACTTGTGGGTAAAGTTTGAAGTGTGGTGGGAATGTCAAAACCGCTTCATGTTTCTGTGCTTGCCTTTGTTCCTGCTATGGACACTGTCATACGGGACATCCCCCAGCGTCCTACACATTGCTTTATAGAGATGTTGTTTGCCTAGCGTCTTATAGTAATTTGTTGAAAACTGGAGTGATTGCTTCATGCAACACGGTTTCAGACTGGACCTAAATAAAATAGAGTTTTTGTCGATCTGAATGAAACAGGCACTATCAGACTGCTTCATGCATTAGTCCAACTTGGATAAAGTGGTGTTCCACAACTGGTGTTTTTTATGACCTAGTTATCAATTACTGCCTCAAATTTCGGGATGTCTTTCGCCCTGTCGCGGCCCTATGGGTCAGAGTTGGCTCGAAGAGATTAACTTTACTCCTGAGCAGGAGGATTCTTGCTTCTTTCTTCGTCCAACTGTATTGGACGTGCACTATTGTAAGTATATACTGCTTTCACAGCATGACATAGAAGCGACACTTCCTTCTCAAATTTTATTAACATCTTCATAATTTTTGAATGAAGTGCTCTAATACACTTCAAGGCCCTGATCCTATTGGATTGTTGTGCCAACTATTATTATTGTAATTCAGAATTCTACAAACTAATTTCAGAACTTTTCAAACTAACAGATTTTTTCAAACCCATTTGGGAATTCACAAGTACACGATTTTATAGCTAGAAGTCATGAAAAAAATAACAGCAGATTCGGACGATTATCTTCATTAAAATGATGATAGAAAATTGATGAGCAGCTCAAATTGTTTTTAAAGAATCTGAGCATCATCCTTATCCAGTGGTAAAAAGTTGGTGTAAAGGTTTACAGTAAAATATTGAAAAAATTGTGAATTGGAAATGGAAAAGTATGAATTTGAAGTGGAAAATTTTGAAATGGATTTAGAGAAGTCTCAAGTTAATTTGAACAGTTCTGAAATTAGTTAGTTTTCTGAAATGGTTTGGAAAATCCTGAATAAAAGTGAAAAACCTTGTTATTTACATAAGACGAAAAGTCTCAGACTTTTTCAATTATACGTTTCAATTTGGCAGGAAATGTTGAAGTTTTTTTTTGCAGCTTGGAGAAAATTATTCCCCATACGTTCTCAACCGGGTTGAGGTCTGGGTCGTTTGCGGACCAGATTAAGGATTTACCTGAATTGTCTTCAAACCTGTGAAAAGAAAAATAATGGGTTATTCTTAATGAATGAAGAAAGTATTTGAAATAATACTTATTAACGTATTTAAAATAGCGTCACTTTTCGACTCGTTTCCGCTCCAATGTCGCTTTTCTCTTGGTTAGCCGGAGACTGATGTTACTAACTTCCCTATCATCTTGATATTTTCCATTTCTAATATTTCGTTAAAAACTAAACCTTATTAAAATCTGTCTGCTTGTCTGTCTGTCCGGCCGTCTGTCTGACTGCCTGTGACAAGCACTTTTATCAGAAATGGTTATACCACCGAATATACACATGGCTATATGACTCTGGGTATCATACGAAACCTCAAAGCCGATGTTAGTCTAGACATTGGTTGGAAAGGGGAGGAGTGGGTCCGACATGGTTTAATGACTCAATCCAAAAATCTAAGAAAAATATGGTGGTCCATACACATGGTATCTAGGTCTAAAAATACTCCTCGTTACTATATCTGGTCAAATAAAATTAATAACAGTGTATTATCATATAATGAACATCGTACTAGTAAATTTTGTGGAAATTCTACTATAGATTACGATTTATGTATAAATGGAGCCATTGTGTATATAAATCTTACATAAAAAATCAACAAAACATTTCATACCTGAAGTGCGAGCTACCGGTCTTTCTGTTCGCTTCCTTTTTTCCTGTCTAAACTTTCTATCTAATCTATAAGCTCTCGTACAGATAGAGATTCCTCGTTGTAAACCAGAATTCTCGTCCTTTTTTCTACACTTAATTTTCCTTTTCTGTTCATTTCAATTCGTTTAATTTGCGAAAAAACACTCTCAACCTTCATTCGAAAGCAACAGAATTACTCGAATTCTTGACATCTAATTAGTCAAATATCAAGTATCCTTTAAATAATAGTTTGGTTAATTAGGTTTGCCTGGATTAGGAAAACAAATCGAAAGAAACCAGAAACACCGATTTAGAGGGGTGCGCGAAATTGTTTGTCGGTGGGTGACCTCAATTTTATGCGATATTGGTATTCTCTTTTGTGTAAGATAAGGATGAAGTAAATTTACACGAAGATGACCATTTTGAGTTACTATAACTTCGTTAATAATAGTAAGATTTCCATAAAACGGCTTATGTCATGTATTAAATTGCTACTATATAAACTTTTTGTTTCTATTTGAACAGATATTGGAAAGAGATGTTATTTTGAGAATAGATTAACGCTAGAATGCATCATAGTGGGATAGGTTTTGTGAATGAGACTTGTTTTCAAAAAGTACTAATCGAGCTCTTTCATTTGGCACTATACATGATCACATTTTGAAAGGAAGAATGTTGCATCCCTCTCTCCCATGTATGAAGAGCCCCCGCCCGTTACTGCTCCCACGAAACCTTAAAAATGGGCATGCATATATCCATATTAGCATGCTCTCTTATTATCTTTCGATTTCTTAGGAAATTGTTGCTTACCTGATTTTATATTTAAATAACCTGAAAGAAACACTAATTCGAAAAGTAAATTCCCACCTGTGAGGTGTAAATACAGGACATAGTGTAGGAATCATAGCCATCGAAATATACACACGTTTATATCAATTTTAAGGCGTTGCGGCATTCAACCATACTTGACCTAGGTGTGGATAGTTCTAAGAAATATTCCGTCACGAACGCATTCGTCGAGCTCACCTTAATTTGCTGCCTGAGTTTCCAAATGCCTATCGTACGCGTATTGAAGGGTTTATTGATCGTATAAGTAGGGACATTTATAATCGTCACACAATTTCCTTGAGTCCTTTCTTTTATTAAAGAGGTGCTTCCGTTTTCTTTCTAGAACTTTCTGTTTTATATGCCATGTCCTCGTTTCTTTTAAGTTGTACGCTGTTCTCATTTTGGTCATCTTATATATAGCCATCACCTGTTGTAAGACTCCCCTAAGTGAAGTGTTAATTTTTATTGACTCTGTTGTTCTCTGATATCAAAAATACATATGTAAGTGGAAAAAGTTTTCTGCTACTCACTATGAGTTAGTCACTTACGTTGTATGTGACATAGATGGTAATAAATTGATGAGAAAAGCTACGAACAAAAATTTTGTTATTGTTGTATGGACGTAAGATGTATAGTAGTGCAAGCTTCCTATCCGCGGCCTGTTAGAGCCCATGATTCAGTACTGCTGTGGAAACCTTAAAGTTCGGTTGTAAGAATCCAATTCCAGTACCCGTGGAATAGCGTGAAGAGCGTGTCAAGCTAGAACTTTTCCGCGCGGCGACGTCGGTTAACAGATACTGAGCACGACCGCGTAGTTCAACGGTCATTTCGACCATCCCAAATTAGTGAATTCCATCATAGTGGCCGTAATCAAGGATAATTAAGTGCACGAAAATTCAAGGGTTAGTTGTGGCATTCATATGTGTGTAGTATATGGAATTTCAAGGAAAAAAGGAAATTACTTTGTTTATGTGTTTTTCACTATCCTACGTATCCGTCTAAGCTAATTTTTGGGGACTAATGCAAAGGAAATTCGAATTGAAAATCAATAGGATTATAGCACGCGAAGGAACTCATGATACACCCAAAAATGCATCAGCTGACTTAATCTAATTTTCACGGAAATACAATTATTCCTATGATCTGAAGGCTGAAAGTCTCCAACCGGCCTCTACTGATTTTACCCAGCAATGATTGTTTATACAAAATACATGAAGCGTATGTGAACACATCCAGCGGACGGTTATTTATTGCCGTTACTAATATTGTGCATGAAATGATTGCTCTCTCACGGATTCATCGATCCATGGAAATATCTGAATACGGAAAGTAACACTTATTACTGGTCGAAGGTCACGTGCTGTATTCAGAACACAAGTCATATTTGATAAAACTTGACCAGAAATTACATTTAGGTCCAAGCGGAGCGGAATAATTACAGCTCATAGTAGCAAACACTTATATCAATTAGAATCAGATACGATGGAGGGTTAACCACTTAACTCATGAGTTCTGTCACATGACGACCCAAAAGATAAAGGGTCATCCCCGCCTCATTGAGCGTGTACAAAAAAGGGACTAATGGACTTTATGCACAAAAGGGCCTAGACGAATTGTAATTCACGTTATAGTATTTCTTATGGTAAAATCTTTTTAAAAATGACAAAGTGGCTTAAAGTCTTAAGGATTCCTAGATATCTTATCAAAAACGTATTAAAGTGAATAATTGGGTGTGTGTATGCATCTGATATCATATTTTATCTCCAAAGAAGCCATGGTACCGATCATGTGATGGTCTTATGAAATAATCGTTGAGGTAATCAGCACATGATATCCACAAGCCTTTGCGAAATTCGCACCACTTAAGTATCATCTCCAGTCTAAAAGATCTAATTGGTGATAAATTGGAGTACAATGTTGATTTTATTCAGAGCCACAAAGAGAGTAAGTGCCAAGTACAACATTCAAGCGGTCACTTTGACCATCTTAAATATTTTGAAGATCATTTAATGGAGCTCATGTGATCCATTGGGTAAATTTGAATGGGGTGTGGAATGCTGACAAAAAGTCCATTAATCCAAAACAGTTTGGAGGAGGAGTTGGCGGAGGAGGATCGACACTCTGTTTTACATTCTATTATTTTTCTGTATTATCGTCGTAAATAGATGAATATTTCTGCTATTAATTTGCCTATGCATAGTTTACCAGTATATGTGTATGCCCACATCCATTTAATTGATTTGAAATAATTACACGCTAATGGGGCTGCTAATGAATTAATATTGTGGTGATGCAAGCGAATGCTTTTTATTTAATATTATTTTATCTAGGCCATTTGTAATAAACAATAATTCCTTTCCATTGAGGATTTAGTTTAAGCTAGATTTTTCTTGAAATTTTGATATTTGCAATTTAAGAAAATCGAGACAGGTAACGAAGTTAACTTCTTCGTGGTTCTATTATACAATCCGGTGTCAAGTCTTCTCTTTGATTCATTCGAGTTTCCTGTTCATTGTAGTTCATTGATGTAAGACTTCTCTGCCATCAACTATGTGATAGCATAACAATCTAGACGATATGATAAGGATATCGCTATCATATCGGATTCGTAATACATCCTCGCTCTATATGTGTATTGGACAGTTTGCATAGAATAAATTTAGTTGGGTAATAGCTCCTGAATTTGAGCAAAAATACATTGTTGGCCGTATTCGTCCTGGGATTTTTTTGATATAATTTTTTGATTGATTATATTATATTATAACAAGTCGGACCGAAAGCTAAACGCCGCAGGTATGAAAGGTTTTGTGTATTTCTTATATAAGCATATTAAAGTGGGCATTTGTTTCATTTGTACCTAGTTCGTAATGTATATGGATTTCGGTTGTAAAACCATTCACTTTAGTATGATACTAATATCCAAAGTCTTAGAATTAGAAATAGAAATTTGCACAGAAGTGGTAACTTTGACCGATTAGTAGTAATAGTACGATTTCCACCAGACTTGGTATAGCCTATGTTAAGGTATACGTTGATGATTCTAGGACAAAGTTAAGGGGGGTTCCCATCCATTTTCTGGAAAATATACTCCAATAAATATGGTAACATACTTTTATCAACTTTATCTAAACTGGTGTCGTTATGGAGAGTATTTTGAGGCCTAGATACCAGGTTCATGCACCACCGTATTTCTTTTTAGTTATTTGGGTTGGGTAGTTTTTGAGAACAGGTGCACTCTTGAAGTAACTGACCCTTTTCGGCCTTTAGTAACGCAGCCCATACAGTAGCGGCATAGAGCATGATCAAGTTAATGACTGGTGACGGCAAAATTCTGTTAATATATCTGGGTCCACAGAAATCTGAAACCTCTCGCGAAAGCGTTGCCTGCAACAGTGATACTTCTTTTCCTACTTATTTCAAATGAACTTTAAATTGTAGTCTATTGCAGAGCACTAGTCCTAAATATTTAGCTGTCTCCATGCTTCCTATGGTCTGGTTTCCAACTCCAAACTAGCATTTAAATGTATATCAGGCTCTTTCGGCTTATTGGTTGCTCCGATTTTGTGATCCTTAAGTACCAGTCCGGCAGTTTCAAGCTAGTTTTGGTGCTTCAAATTTTCTGCGGTGGTGTCTCAATTTCGTGCATGTATTTTACGGCAACAAATACGGCATTATTGTTGGTGAAATGGTCTACGTACGTAAGCTAATATTGCACATGATGTTCCACAAGAGTGAAGGCTGTATCGACACTTGTGATCCTGTTGAAATGTGGTAGTAATTTATGCCTTCGTCGCTTTGGTTTTTTAGGTCCTTGCCAGCTAGCCACTGTGTTCCGCGGTGAGCGCAGAGTGATGAGTGATGTTTTGATGGGCGACTAGTTAGGTAGTCTGCGCATTATTTTTTTAAGCCATCTCTCGACTTCCACGACAACAGTTGTGATGTCCAGCACCTTTGTTGCACCGACAATGCAACAGACTTTCCGGAATCCTGAAGCTTTGAGAGATAACTCTCCATTAATCTGTCGGCAATTATTCTTTCTAGGAGCAGAAGGCATATTAGGCGATATGATGGTGGGATCTTCATATCGTTTGCTTTCTCTTGTTATCAAGACCAAACATTGCTGCTTTCATTTTTCAAGGACCATTTCTTTATCCAGACATTTTTGCATGGTCCACATTGTATACAAATTTTGTTGAGGATGCTGGGAGTCGTCAGCCGTATAAACATGTCTAGTTTAGTGTGGGCAACGATTTTCACTGCTTTTTTCCGAACACCGCCAGACCACCATTCTTATCGCTTATTTTCTTGTGTACATTGAGTAGTGGTGTGATACAGGTTATGTTCTCTGAATTGGCTGTTCAATCAGGGAACAGTGTCTCCACTACTGATGTCGGAATTATGGGACAAGTTTTTTGAGATGACTTCCTCTCTTCTAGTTTTAGGATCACGACTCTGCTGTCTGTGTCCGACGCGGTTATGTCAGTTACATTGCGGGGTTGTTTAAAGCCTTTTTTTTTACTTTTTTTAAAAGCGAAATTCTAGTTTGCTTCTCGATAGTTGGATGGTTCTTTGAACTTACAGGTATTTTGCCCTGAGTACATTTATTATCTCATTTTAGCAGTAAGAACCTAAGCCTGTCCTGCTAGTTTGCTGATAATTACTGGGTCCTTAGTGTTGGCATCTCTCGCTATATTATCTTATATTGTCTGGAATACATCTATTTTCTAATTAGGTTATACGTAATTGATGCCGTTCATTTTAGCCCGAACAAAATCCTATTAGTTTTTTCAAATTTTTGAATATGCTTGCTTTCCTCATGCCCATATAGCAGCTTATTCGCTCTTGTCATGAATTCACGCATTATTATCGGGATGATTTGGACGACATCCGCTCTATCGTCTATTATGCTTTCTACCCGTGACGTCATAATGATTTTATAGGCCTCTGAACACCCGACGTTTATTACTGTTAGCCATGTAACTAGCCTTTTTTCTCTGGTGTTTTCCACACAATATACATGATGGGTTGTTATCGCATTTGTTTGATATAGGGTCTTTTTAAAGGTTTTGTTTTAAACAAAACGTTATTACAATCGATTCAATGGCTGTCCGTCCGTCTGTCTTTCTCTTGAGAAGGTGAAGTCTCTGAATCCCTTTACATATAGCAAGTGGCGCCATTTTTAATTGAATTTAAGGGGGTTCCCAATATATTCGAGGGGGGAGGGTAACGTTTTTTTTATCGAATATGGTCATGTGGGGTTATCAAAGGGAAGGGTTTGATTGGTACTTTTCGAAACTGTCTACAATTCTTTCAATTCTACCTTATTTCTGATATTGGAGGAAAAGAGGGGACTGAGGGGTCAAACTGTATGCCCTGAAAAGTGTAATAGGTCTCGATCTCAGAACATATCCAAACGAAAAATCTGAAAAAAACACAATGGTGCACCTATACGAAGTCTGGGCCTCAAAGTACATTCCATTCCGATATCTGCTCAAACGAAGTTAATGATAGCATACTACCATATTTTGGAAATTTATCCGAAAACCTTTTATCCTATAGTCCAAAATTTGGTACCATTATAAGCAATTATATAATATACAACTTTGGAAACTTTGAAGGAAATGCAACGTCAAAATTTTATATTTCATGTAAATTTATTGAATCTAGGACGTGTATGACGCCATCACATTATAAAATGAACTCATATGAGCAGTGGAGTTGGATATATCAAGGAATATTTTGAATTTTTAACTGTGTACGAATGGAAAAACGTGTATAGGGAACTTTTCACATAAGATGAACACAAACCCTTTTTATACTAATTGCTCAGCTTTTGGTATTCCGACTTATTTATTGTTGCTGCTTCAAAAAACCGCTTCGTGATTTTCGCAAGAATAACAATTGCTCCAGTTTGTACACAGTTTTGAAGAGATATTGTCTCTAAAGGTAGCACTTCTCCGATATCGAATTGAGAGCATATTTTTGCGATTCTGTCCATTGTGGTAGCAAATTCATCATTGTCTTTCCATTCTCATATACGGATGCCTCTGCTGTTATTTTTTGGGTTGGAGGGATCTTTTATTTCCAAGCTTCACTAATTTGAAGTAGTAGGCCCATTTTGAGTGGTTGAAACTATGGGTACTACTTCGCACCATTCGAATCTGTTCCGACAGTCGGGCGGCATTATCAGCACTAGATGGCAACAACATATCAAGCCAGTTGGTGTGGAGTTGTCGTCAGGTGCTGCTGAAACTTGGCCGACTGAACGAAACATTCCTAATGTGGGTGCCGGGGCACTCTAACATCGCCGGTAATGAGGGGGCTGATAGACTGGCTCGCCGAGGGTCTGGATCCACAATGGTGGGCCCAGAACCAGCTCTTGGAATCCGACCATCTACTGTCAAGTCTACTCTGAAAGGTGAAATTGCAAGGATTCACGCAACCGAGTGGAGAAATTTGGACTCTTGCCGGCAAGCGAAAATCCTTGTAAAGGAGCCTAGGGCCACTAGAGCGGCATTTTTGTTGTCCCTTAAGAAGTGGGACATGAAAACCCTAGTAGGGCTTTTGACGGGACACTGCCCCTTAAACTACCATATGGAAAAGATTGGGGTAGTGGTTTCGGCTGTGTGCAGCCAATGTGAGGAGGAGGAGGAAACTGCCCTGCACTTTTTATGCAGCTGCCCGGCATCCTCAGATCTCAGACGAAGACACCTTGGCAAGGTTTTCTTCAATGAAGAATCTGCACACTCTCTGCCTCTTGAGAATGTTCTCAGATTCGCTAAAGCCTGCGAACACCGTAGGCAGGAAGCCATTGAATAGGCAACTTACGGGGATAGTACAATGGGCCTAATAATGGCCTGAGTGCTCGGAGCTGCGGCTCCCCCCATTTAACTAAACTAAACTAATGGGTACTACTTTGTCAGTTTCCTTCAATCTTGCTTCGACCACACACTGTGGCACATCCTGCGCTCGCAGTGATGAGACTAGCTGAAATGCTGAAATTAAATAGTTCTTCTCCTTTAGGATAGCATTTACTATTAAGAGTTGAAGACCATGCCATGGGATCAGCATTGTGCTTGCCCGAGATTAGTAGCCAGATATGACTCAGGTGCTTATTCACAGCTGAATCGACTGGTAAATTAATTTGACGAATCTTTATGTTTCGAGAATAAATGTAGTCTTATATCTAATGAACAATCGCCGCTAGCTGAAAAGTCAGCTGCTTCCAGTGTGGGTCTTATCTGGGCTACAAGCTTTCCGCACCTGCCATAGAAGGGACTACTTTATTGTGTCCGATTTATCTAGATATGTTGGTGCAGTAAAACCCATTTTCTAATTTACAAGGAATTTCACCTTCTTTCGGGGACCTTGCCAGGTTCACTGTGTCCAGTCCGCATGGATTTGTTTCTGCATATCAGATCAGAAAAGCTGCATTCACATCGCCGTTTATGCCGTTTTACTATGCCATCAACAAGTGTCAAACGCGCCTAAGTGACAAATTGAAAAGTATTTGCACAGTGTTGGGTTGTGTTGCTGTTTCCCATATGTAAACTTGGAATTTATTTGCAATTGAAAGCAATGCTAGATGAAGATAATTTACGAACACAAAAACAAACAACTCGGTAAGCATTTAAGTGTCAGTCAACAGCCACTTCCGTACAACTTTCAGAGCTGGGAACAATTTAAAAACCGGCTGATGGGAATCACGTGATTTGAATGACAGGCAATATTTGGAGAATCGTGAACTCAGAAAATCATGAGTAGTAGATACTAGTTGTGGTCCGAGGAGCCTAATTAGCACTATGGTGCGCTGCATTGATGTCACAAAATGGAAGCAGAATGAAGTCGGTCCAGGTTTCTGGAGCCAGCTCGTGATGTTTGCCGGCATCCTACAATCAAAGATCTCTTTTGAGGTGCATTTTATAACTCCTCGATCTTTCATTCTGTTTTGTTTAGAATGCCACCAGCAACATTCCTCGTAAAATTCGGCTTGCGTGACTGAATCTCTTTAGGAATGCCCAGAGTTGCCGAGGTACTTCGCCTAGGATGCTACTATGGCTGCAGGGCTTCGCTGTTCGCCATCCGAACTCACGTTGTCTGAGACCATTGCAGATGAGAACGTATTTAATATGGGGGATCAGGAAGTGTAGGAGTACATTGAGAGCCCCTATAGAACTCAAATAACACTTGCACATGCCTATTAAGCGGGTCTTATTGCATCTCTAGCTTAGCAAAGACCACCACATAACATTAATACGTTAAGGGGACGAACCATGGTTGTGTACTTTCAAGAAAGTATCCTCGGCCGGAGACTCCATTTTTTTATGAAGGTGCTCTTGCATGCGTAGAATGTCATACCGGCTTTCTTAACTCTCAGCTCTGTGTTTAGTTCCCAATTTAACTTAGGATTCAGGATCACACACTCATTGGAAGAATGTGCAAATCTCTGCCCATTTAGCTGCGGGAAAGTCAGGCGTACCATTGACATCCATTGACATCCTCTTTCAGCCAAAGGAAATCGGTCTAGCGATTTGTTTTATCAGAAAGAGGATGCTCTAGGTCATAAACGGAGTTGTTACTCCATATATTGCAAGGTTGCGTCATAAAACTATTCTGTCTTCATTAAAGGCAAATAATCTACACTGTTCATAACGAAATGCATACACATGTGTATGAAAACTTGCACTCGTGTCTGCTGTGGTTACAAGCTTTGTAATTACAATTATCGTTAAATTAGATATATGCCATGTCTGTAAAGTTGGTTACACGCCACTTTAAATATTTACTAGTGAATGTTGGAAACTTATTCTACTTATTATCATTCCGTGAAAACAAGTAATTTAGACCAGTGGGTATTTTACATAATTTAATTGTAGTTGTTTTATCTGTTACATCTTTTGAAATTTGCATTGTGAATTTTAGTTTGATTGTGAAAATTGTTTATGTTTCGAGAAAGCAATCAAATCGTATTCTGGTTTTTTCTGAATGTTTCGGTATCATTTTTCCAATTGACCTTCGGTTCTATCAACATCACTTCAGGTCTATCAAATTTTATCTAGTTAATGTTCATTAGATGTAATCACAGGATTAAATGAATTTCAGATGTTCATATGTACATAATTTTGGGCTCTGAGTAATTATATAGTTTCCCGTCTATATACAAGTAGTTGTTGTTTGTACACAAAACGGCTTTGAGTGAACTATTTATATATTTTCGAAATCGTTGGATTCGTGTTTCAGGCCAGATGATGATTGCGGCTATGATTATCTTTAAATCTGATTTTTATGGCATTTCCCAGGGAAAAATAAGACAAAATAGAATTGAAAGAAAAATATGCAGACTCAAGCTCGAAACTTGAACTATTTTCAGGCACAATAATAAATCCTTTTGATTGGTTGTGTTAACCGTATGAATTTTGCCTCTTCTATTGAATTTTCAAATACAATCGATTTAGTGTAGCTACAAAACTAAATTGCAAAATATTTGTTTTTACCTTGAGGGATTTAATTTAATTTATTTCGTTTTAATTTTTCGTTTCTTTATAGTATCACCGGGGGAGGGTGCAGAAAAATTTTCCACCATGGGGGCGATGTTCAGGAGTGAGGAGATGGCTTTGTGCCAAATGTTCATACAGCCAGAGGCAGCATATACTTCGGTTTCAGAATTAGGAGAAACTGGAACAGTACAATTTCGTGATGTAAGTGAAAAATTCATTTTAGGGCTGTTTTGTCCAAGGTCCCAAATGTGGTCATTGTTAACGTCAGAAATATCTTGAAGATTTCAAGTGAGTGAGTGAAATGTTTACAAACAAGTGGATGTTTTGTGTAAAGATGTTGTTAGCTTACATATCTGTAAAGCATGCGTACATGCATATATGAAACGTAAAGTAAAAAATATACTTGCATCTGGATGCTCTTAATTTATATATTTTCCTCCCACTTTTCCATAATGCCCAAAAGAATTAAAATTATTGTCGTTGGCCAGTGCCTCAAAATAAAACACAATGGTTTCCAATTAAGTTAAATTGACTTAACGCTTGAGGAAATTTAAAAGCTTAAGGTTTAATTCATTGCAACAAAAGGTGAATAAAATTGATAAAAATTGTTAATTTTAATGTCTCTTTATAAAACCAAGTGCTAAGAATCTTTTCATAACTGGAAATGGAAATACCAAGAATATATTCGTACATTTTTATTGAAACTGAAAATCAATAAAAAGTTATTCTGTAATTTTTGTAGAAATATATTTTATTCGCCATTATCTCGTGATCTAGCCTGCATGTGACCTGAATGAAAGATAGATTGAATTTTCCCGAAAAGTCCAAAATAAAACATATACATACATATAACGACACTCAGAATGATAAATAGCAATTCCTAGATTAGAATAATAAATTTGAGAACCTAATGAGAATACTCTCAATCTTTTTTTTTCAAAAATAGTTTCAGTTTGTCAGTCCAAGTTCAATGGGCTGAAAATATATTAGCCTGTATGTAAATAGCTTTACGGATATTCACATATTCATGTTCTATTAATAGATGTTTGTTTACGCTGCAATCGAATTCCGGGAGGCTGGAGTAAGTCACTATTAAGTAATTGTGTAAAAAGAAAACTAATTGCAGTAAATATTGTAGCTTTTGAAAAGTCTATAACTTCATAATGTACACTTTTTGTTGTTTTACGATTTGAAATGACTCATTTGCCTTGATTTCGATTTGGTTGAGTTTTTATCAAAGATTTATTAGTTTCTTGCTAAAGATTATTATTTATACAAATTAATCTTCAGCAATATATTATTGCACTGATAAGGCAGCATAATCACCTA
Source organism: Hermetia illucens (assembly GCF_905115235.1). Classification (NCBI taxonomy): domain Eukaryota; kingdom Metazoa; phylum Arthropoda; class Insecta; order Diptera; family Stratiomyidae; genus Hermetia; species Hermetia illucens. The sequence continues at coordinate 65,946,870 of NC_051851.1, read as the reverse complement.
GTACGCTACTAAATGATATTGTTTGAGATGAGAAGGTATCGTACAGTAATAATATTCTGTGGCGTGTGGCGTAACTGATTCTAAGGGGAAGTATCTATTGGCTATCTATGGAAGTATCACAACATTTAGACGTTACAGTTATCAACAATTAAAAGAAATTAGGTAAATGTTCAATTTTCTACAATGCGTTCCAAGGGAGTGACAAGGATATAGAGGAGGATGTAAATGACTACTAAACAAAAATTTCTGAAGAAGTGAAATTCTCCTCATGTCATCGGTGTTTAGAATGGAAGCACCATCGTAAGCAGTGAGTAACGTAGTTCCACTTGGAGTTGAAGGGAGGGTCACCATATATGCTAAAGGGGGGTGTACATTTTTTTTCACCGAATATAGTCATGCGGAGTATCAAATGAAAGGTATGGGTAAGTGCTTTGCAAAGCTCCTATCAGTTCTGACGTAAAAGGGGGAAGTGCAGTGACTGGAACGTGGCCATTTGTTTCACGGACCTATTTTCACAAACTACCTAACTCAAAAACCGTGGCTACCAACATACGGTTTCGAAGCCTGAAAATACTCTTCATTCCGATATTTATTCAAACAAAGTTAATAATAGTATTGTATATTACCATACTTATTACAAGTACATTGTTTTCAGAAAATGGCTGGAACCCCTTTAAGTTTATTCTAGAATCAACAGGTTTTGCAGTAATATAGGCTATACTGTAGAGCATGATACTACCAAATTTTACTTTTACACTTTTACTAACAAAGTTATAATAGGTCAAAGTTGTCTCTTTTAAACAAATTTGTTGTACTCTAAAGCCTTTGCCACGGAGAACGCAATCTGTTGCGGCGACCGGCAATCTCTGCCTGCAGCGATCTGTCAATGTAGTTCTATGACGTAATATTGCATTGCACATGTCATACAGGACACGATCTTTCGCAGCACCCAGTGTTGATCGCGGTAGTCACCGATCTGTTTATACAAATTTATAGAATTGGTGAGCGATCTGTTCAGTGCAGCTTTTTGTCGTAAATTTCTTAGAGCTATAACCTCACAACTTCCCATGACAATCGCTCATTCTAGTGTTTTGTCGAAAATTGAAATTGCTTCACCAAATGATCGTTTTTGGCGTTACTATGTGCTTCATTTTATAACATTTGGCACTCATCGGTACTTTCTATATTTTCATTGAAGTTCTAAAACAAGAACAGGTACTCAAACGGGGGGGGGGGGGGGTACGAACCCCGAATCTTAAGCCTTTGAATGTCGGCAAGCGATTCACAATAGGACATTGTAACACACGACGCGATATCTTGAAGCTTCGGTAGCATTAAACATTTCTCATTGATGTTGAGAAAAAACGCTGCTTCCTTTCCTATCTATTCCTTAGAGGCATAGCCATGAATACCTTACCAATTCCACAAAGGGCTCTGGTCCGTGTAGCGGCGTTCTGCTTCTTTCCTTGTCAGCTCATTCGTTGCTGCATTGCGATTTTGTAGTTTGCCATTTAAAATTTGGGTTTTTGGTTTGATTGCTGAAGGTAGATCTACGTCCTATCGATGATGCTTTTTCCAGTTTTAGAGGAACTCCCGGTGGCTGAATTTTTATATGGTTCCCCCACATTTGTTCAGTTGCGTTTTTTTTGCCAGCAATGCCGATTGTGGGTGGGAGACTGCACACGTCACGGACCCGGGTGGCAACCATGGAGCTCTCTGAGAATTTTCTTGCGAAATTGTTAAGGATAGATGATTCGCTTACGAGTAAAAATTCAGTACTTGATGATTATCCATTTATCCTCTTGGCCGCAAAATGTTGCCACTTCAGGACGCCAGAGCGCTATTTCATCTAAGTATAACATTAAGCTTGATTGATCAGAGAATTTCAAACATGGATTGGTTATCGTGGATAGCAGTAATAAGTGTGTGTTTGCTGGGCTTCCGATTCGATGCAGTGAGACGAGGGGAATTTTCTAGAAGGGCTTTGTAATTATGTCCGGATAGCTGAGTGGTTAGAGCACCACAAGGAAGGTCGCGGTTCAAATCTCGCTGGTGGCAGAGGGATTTGTATTGTGATTTGACGTCGGATATCAGTCGACTCAGCTGTGAATGAGTACCTGAGTCAAATCAGGGTAATAATCTCGGGCGAGCGCAATGCTGACCACATTGTCTCATACAGTCTACTGTAGTGTACCGTTACGGTCTTGAATGAAGTGCTCTAACACACTTCAAGGCCTTGATCCAATATGGATTGTTGTGCCAACGATTATTATTATTATTTGTAACCAGTCCGTAGCTAGAAGCGTCTGCCTTAAATTGATTTATGAAGCTTATAAGGCAAATTTGAAGAGGGAGGACTTTACTCATGGAAGACTATCTGTGCCCTGTTGCGTGAGGTTATGCATGTAGAACTGGGCTAAGAGTAACCACCTCGAGTTCGCAGATAAAGACGGCGTCGATAGCGTAATTGGGCTATGTGGCGATTAGGTTAGAGATCACCATCTTTTGGAGCTGCTGTAACGTTTGCTTTTTTCTCCTCTTAAGCCAGTTTGACAAGTTTCTCGTAAACTTAAAAATGCTCATATTAAGTGGACATCAGTTGTGCATGAATAACCACTTCTGCATGTAAATCGTGAGGTCATAGTTGGGCGGCGGAATGCTTTGCAGAGTTTCTCGTTGTAGCCTTTCAAATCGATTTCCCTAATAATTACGACACTGATTTATATAGGTGAAAATGTTATCAGGTCCAGGTAAATAATTGAAAGTTATGTATAAAACAAAACTTTATTAAAATCGGTCCGTCCGTCTGCCTGTCACACGCATTTATCTCGGAGACGGTTGTAGTGATTAATACCAAATTTAGTAGAAAGATGGGAACTGTGAACACTCATGCATACAGTGAGCTATTTAATGCTACGCAGAACTTAAGAGGAGGGGGGGGGGGGGTCTCCACACATGCAAAACGGGGTGTACTTTTTTTCACCAAATATAGTCACGTGGGGGAGTATCAAAGGAAAGGTCTTGGTTAGTATTTGCCGAAGTTTTCACATTTGGAGGAAAGGTGGGGAGTGCGGGTGGTGAAAAATCTGGAAAAAAAACAAGGTGTTGCTACTATACGGTGCCTAGGCTCCCTACATACCGACATCCGCTCAAATAAAGTTAATAATAGAATATTACTATAATTTGTAGTATTTGGCTGGAAAACCCCCTTAATATCATCTTAGTACCACGAAACGCACCAATGTAGGTTATAATATAAAGCATGATTTTGCCGAGTTTGGTGGAAATCGCACTATTACTAACAACGTTGTAATAGGTCATTGCAAATTCAAGACTTTGAATGTCAATTTCACTTGAAAGTGAATATGTTCGCATAATATATGCATATATTACGTGCTACGTACTGATGGGACAAATGTACACTCAAATGTCTTTATAAAAGAAATACACCCGGTTTCCGGTTTCCTGACTTGATAAGTGTTGTGAGGACGAATTTGTATTCAGTTTTGAGTGCTGTGCCGAATCCTCAATCTGAATGATTTCACTTGGATCTGAGTTACGTTGCTCACGGTTGGCTTTCGCTTCTCCTTGAACACGGTTGCTCTCTGGGTCTGCTTTTATGTAGCAGATCGAACCATTGTGTGAGGATATGGCCAATATTTTGTTTGGAGGTATTGGGAGGCCGGAAGAGATAACTAAGAAAAGGATTCCTTAAAATATGTTACCCAGAGGGACATTTGTATACATATATATGTAGTATTTCTTTCAGCTAAGTTTTCTTAATTTCTCGTGTTCAGGTTGATACGCCGTTTGTATCAGATTGTTTAAGTTCTCTTTGGGTTTGAAGATTTCTAAGTTATGTTAATTACTGAACCTGTTTGCTTCTGGACCGTTATAATTGTGACGTAAATCGGTATGAAGCTTACTTAGAACAAAGTCTTCTTAAAGTTTTTTTGGGGCTAATGATACTTTGCCTGCTTTAATAATAAAGGTAGGTAATGTGTATTTTGGGTCGGCATGGCCGGAATATCTAACAGGCACGCCTGACGGGATGCAATCGTAGCACTTTTTTTGAAATTTGAGAAATATATAATCAAAGACGTGACAGTTTTCGATGGATTAGTTTGACTTCCTTTTCGTAAAACTCGGCTGGTTCAGAGGAGACGCTATAATTCCAAAGTGCCACCTACATTGTAGACAGCGCGTTTGTTTGTTAGAACGGCAATTGTAAGGGATCCATGAGCTTATTCCTAAAATTGGGTACTCAATATCCCAGAACGAATTTGAAATTTTCCCTCCGTTGGTCACTTGAACTCTGCTCGCTAGGGCGGAGGAAGATGTCTTAGAGCCTCTTCAATTCCATCTGTTTGGTGAAAAATCAGGGAGTCTTTACGCAGGCATTTGCAGATATTCGGGTCATTGTAACGATTGGTAAATTCGTGGTAGTAATTTGTGACTTCGTGTGTTAAATTTCGCATAATGAACTAGCAGCACCATTGGAATTGACACCAGAAGTCCTGTAGATTAATCTGATGCTACAAATCGTTTATCACAACGGATTCACTGGATGTACATATCTCTAGTAAAGTGCATTCATCTTGCTCTTAGTAAAGTTAAAGGGCCTACTACTCTTGTGGACGACCCTACGTTTCCCAGATATTATATACTCCATCAAAGGGAGGCGAGAGTGGTTACCTAACCAAATAACTATATACCTCTTGGTATCAAGCATTTAGACCGATGGGTCATCGAATAGGGGTCTGAAATCCGAGATTATAATTGGCCCAACAACTGGAACAAATAACGGCAAAATTGCAGGCATGCACTCCATCGACTAGAAAAAAAATGTAACTACCAAAAGATAGGGAATATGTATATACATAGATATGACGACATACAAATCGACTATTGTCAACAATGAAAGCAGAGCTGCATACTGCATTCGTTGCAAATCGTAAACCCGCCTGAGATCACCTACAGTGAAATACCCATTAAGGCGCTCGCTTATCTCTTTGTCAGTCAGCTTGTGAAGTTGGGTCGTGTTCTCTCAATAGTACGGTGTCGAACACCGCGCTATCCAGGTTCCGCGATCGTGGAAGGCAAAATCAAGGACAAATTGAATACTCACTTGACACTTCTGCTTCTCATGTATCAGCCGCGGTGTATGGGGATTCGCCTCTTTTTCGATATTGCCAATTTCTATGAAGTTTCAAAATGGGGAGTTGAGAAAAAAAGAGGGAGGAATTCCTAAATTAAGGTCATATTATACATTACATACATTACATCAATATAAAAAAGTATAAAATTATAAAGTTGAAGAATTCCCAATTGAAATCTACTGGATTACTTTGTGCAAATTGTGAAATATAAAATTTATCATTCATCAACCTACGGTAGTTCATAATATTTACGATTAAAGAGGATGAAAATCTTATAAATGGGACCACAAAAATGAAAAGAATCCCCTCAACACAAGCATATCAGGATAACGCAAAAAGCGGATCAACAATTATATCCTCTGTAAGGGTTGAACACATGAATTGGTTATAAATCCTCTTCCTCCTCCTTTTTTTTGCGTTTAGACAACGTTTGCCATATTCACACCGGGGAATATAGGGGGAATCTTCCCCGGTGGGAAGTTCTTTTTATACTTTCTCAATTCAGTAAAAAAATATACTTATCTATCCGCAAAAATGTTTATTAAATAAATGAGTAGAAGCAAAATTTAATGGAATATATAAATGTGGAACTATTATCTAGCAATACAAATATAGTTGGATGCTGGTTCCCCCAATTGAATGCCTGGAATTTTGTTAATGATCTTTGGACTCGAATGATGAAGCAGTTTCCAAGTGTTTCCCATTTCTCTTTTCTGTTTTGGGGCTCGCGTAAACTTAAATTCATTGTTCATGAGCCTTTGTTCCGGATATAATCTGGTATTTTGTTTGAATTTTGGCTTTCACACATTTTTCGAGGACCCTACATCCCTTACACTATTCCGTGGGTTTACGTGGGAATAAGAAATTCTGCTGGTATAGTTAGTACTCGTATAGTGTCATAGGTGAATTTGGTGTACCCAAGTCCCCTTTGAAACTGTTATGAAGCTTAAGTAAGACAAAAGGGGTAAGTTTCACTCAGGTCAGGTTGAGTTCATGGCACACCATCACCATCATCATCAACGGCGCAACAACCGGTATCCGGTCTAGGCCTGCCTTAATAAGGAACTCCAGACATCCCGGTTTTGCGCCGATGTCCACCAATTCGATATTCCTAAAAGCTGTCTGGCGTCCAGGCCTACGGCATCGCTCCATCTTAGGTAAGGTCTGCCTCATCTTCTTTTTCTACCATAGATATTGCCCTTATAGACTTTCCGGGTGGGATCATCCTCATCCATATGGATTAAGTGACCCGCCCACCGTAACATATTGAGCCGGATTTTATCCACAAGCATAGATCATAGATTTCGTCATTGTGTAGGCTACGGAATCGGCCAAGAGTTCGCAATTTTTCTTGCTAAGAATCCAAGTTTCCAAGGAATACACGAGGACTGGCAATATCATAGTCTTGTACAGTAAGAGCTTTGACCCTATGGTGAGACGTTTCGAGCGGAACAGTTTTTGTAAGCTGAAATAGGCTCTGTTGGCTGACAACAACCGTGCGCGGATTTCATCATCGTAGCTATTATCGGTTGTGATTTTCGACCCTAGATAGGAGAAATTGTCAACGGTCTCCAAGTTGTATTCTCCTATCCTTATTCTTCCTATTTGACCAGTGCGATTTGATGTTGTAGTGACGTTGCCACCATATATTTTCTCTTGCCTTTATTGATGTGTAGCATCGATCATGTGCCATGCAGCTCGGGTAGTGGTACCCGAACTGGGTTCCCTCCACTGTATTATGGTCTGAACCGTGCATCCAAATTGTCTAAAAATATTCCGGCTAACGGGTGTTTGGTGGACCAATGGAATGGCTTCAACCTGTGAATCAGCCTTTCAATGTGATGCAGTATTTGTATCATTTCTTCTGAAGGAACAAGAAGGGCAATAATGACAAAATGGACATATATAAATTTTGTTGGAAATATTGTGAATTCGTAACGCTACTAGGACGAATTTGATTATTGCAAACGTAGCCAAAATAAGAATAATCGATCGCCAAAATTCGATCTACAGGTATTGAAGTGTGAGAACTTCATTTCAAGACCGTAACAGCACCCTCAGAGGCTTGCGCTCATTTAGGATGATTCAAGGGCTTATTCACAGCTCAGTCGACTAGTACCCGGCATCCCCTGTTAGTAGCGGTGTTTGAACGGTGACCTTCCATTGTCACAGCTTTAACCGCTAACTTAACGGGAAGGTTCAGCTTTTTTGTCGGCCGCTATTGATCTCAACACTAACGAAGTGGTGATGTGAGCTAATAGCTTGTAGAATTATAAGTTGTTCAATGTTGCGAATACTGACATCCCAGTGGCGTCATTATTCGACAAAATATCTTTAAATTATTTCTGAATTCCATGAATATGGCGTATATATGAAACTATCTTCAATCGAGTTTTCTCTAAAAATACCCAATTACAATTACTAGCGACGTCAGACGGGTTGGTATAGTATTAGGAGCTTTTGGTCAGCTAGACTGTATCCAATATTTGCTAATACTTCCATCGTTTCGGCAGTCTAGTGGAGTTCAGTCTTATTTTCTTTCTTCGTGCCTGACAAAAGCATGATTAGAGGTACCTCTATGTTGCAAATATCACATATGAAACGAGTGCCAAGAAAATCTGGGATCGGTCACTTTGTTTTTAGAAGTCGACATTTGCGAATAAGGAATACTGAATGCGAATAAGGAATACTGAAAACTCGAAGCGGAGACGACCACCCCGTATTGATTGGACCGTGGAGAAACCTGCAGTAATTTATCCATGCGTTGTTCTTGCCAGTCTGACGTGTTGGGGATATTGTTTGTAGATAAAAATATATGCTGCACGTGTAGAAGTCCAGACTACTGAGCACTTCGCCCATAGATTGTATTCGAGAGTAGGTCACTTTAAATTTCTCGGATGTTATTCAACACGGACGGTCAGCAATTGTTAGGCCTTTATTCAACATGGACGGTCAGTAATTAGTAGGCCTTTAGTCACAATATGAAGAATCATATTGTGGCTAGAGGCCCGACAATTGCGAACTGGCCAAATTTCGATAGTTTTTATCCAGCGCTTCCCGCATAGAAAAAATCAAGTCTGTTGCTGACAACTCACCAATATTTTGGTTGTTGAACAGTTCATTAAAGTACTCAGCCTCATCACTCCAATATGCCGATTCGATCGAAAATTAGATTTGCCTCTTTGTCTCAGCAGGATGAGCATCGAGGTACATAAGGATTCATCCTGTTGTTGCTATGGTTGCTTCCTGTACTTTTCGATTTCACAGACTTGTAATTTCTCGCTGGCTTCCTTTTTCTGACTGTGAAGCTGCTGCGTCACTCAACATCGTCGAATTAGTCGATTGGGGCCAAGCATGCTTGTGGCCGCATCGATGATAACGTTTTTTAAGTTGTTGTGAAGATTACTTGTCGATACTCCATCTCCAGGACCTCTGTTAGCTATGGTTATTGTGGTATCCGTTTTCCTCATTTAACTTAACTTCCACTTGATTGTCAGAGGAGGATTCTAAGCGATGTTGTAATTCAAGCCCGGAATACTATGCCAATGAGTGGTTGCGGCGTTCAGTCAACACCTGGTTTCTTCTGATGCAAATGGTTACGTTTGGAGAGGCTTTTCGCGAACCAGGTATTTGCAACAACCATTTCGGACGACATTGCTAATTGAATTATCTGCATTCCGAAGTGCACAGTATCACTGGTGGTTTTATATAAGCTATGGAAGTCAACATATCGCCCGAATATGGGCTCCGTCCCTTCATGATTGTTAAAATCTCCAAGCATGATTTTGACATCATACTTGGGACAGGCGTCTAGAGTTACTGCTTCATAGAAGGTGCCTTTCTCCGGCTCTGCAATTGTCTCTGTGGGGTCGTAAACTTTATTGGGTCTTATATTTTAAAACGCAGAGTGCATAGCCTTTCGGTCCAGTTTTCAAAGCCGATAACAACAGGTTTCATATTTTGCATGACTGGCAAACCTTCTCCGAGAATGTGGTTTACTGGATAGCCACTGTAGTGTATGGTGTAGTGACTCTCCTCTAAGAAACCAGTCCCTATCCATTGTATCTCTTGCAACATTTCTTGCTAAATCAGATTCATATTGGGACAAGGTTTTGGCTAGCTGCTGGGCAGCATTCGATTTGTATAGGGAGAGCACGTTCCATGAAAAAATGCGGAAGAACGATTTTTTCCAATTTTTGTTGTCGGGTCCGTCGTTGCAAAATTCTACTACTTCAAGGCCCCTTTCATGGACTTCCGCGCAGGGTTGTCTACCCAACTCCCAACCTGGAGACCCACTACCAAATCACTTTTCCTTAATGCTATGTTTTTGGGTATTTTATTTGAAATTTATATTAAATGCACTTCCATTAAGATCCTATCGCTATTGTACGAGAGAATAGTTTAGATTATTTTACAATCCACTGCAAATATAAAATGAAAATTTCCGACAACTAGAACAACCGCAAATATTATACTAAACGAAAGTGAAATCCCGCACGAACAGCCAACTTCCAACATCTTTCTTACTCCGGACTCATGAGGGGGTGGATTGTTCAGGCTACCTCGTCGGAGGAGCTACAAAGACCTTCCGGAAGCCGCGCTATTTGTGAATACTAGAGGGAAGAAAACGGAATGTTTGTCGAAGCTAAATTCCTTTCTACTAACGTTGAATCTCATAAAGTCCCATAGGACTGAAAAGTCTTTGTAAGAGAGCTGAGGAAGTTGCAGAATCTGGATTAAGGTTCTGTGATAAACTTGAGTCAGTTACAGTTGGTTTGAGTATGAACATAATAAAAGTATTAGATTTGTCCCTACTGATTTGGCTTTGTAAATAGCAAAATTTCAATTCTAGCCTTGTTGAATAAGCCAGATCATATCTCGGAGAAAGGGAGAGGCGAGAAATTTGTGACGTTGGTTTTAATTGGCAATTTCCGTGCAAATGCCTTGATTACATCTACGGTGAACTTCACTGCAAACGGTCTTGACTCTAATTTGGCTTGATTTTTACTGATCTCGTGAGTGCAAATAGATAACGCTTCAAAACTGTAGACACTTAATCAAGATGGATTACTTGTACACGCATACCCACGAGTAGCTATATCGAGGCTATCTATTTACATTTATCTCTAATTCAATGCTTAATTTGCTTTCCAGCTTTTCACCGTAAATAGAAATATGATTCCACCTTTTTATGCACATTACATTGATTACTTCCACTTATTCGAAATTACCAAGATTGCATTGAAAAACTGAATTTTTTCATCTTTTCCAGTTAAATGTTGACATCAATGCATTCCAACGAAAATTCGTTCAAGAAGTACGTAGATGTGATGAAATGGAACGTAAGCTTCGATATATCGAGGCGGAAGTTCGTAAGGATGAAGTGACTATAGTAGAACTTGTAGAAGACATACCACGAGCGCCGAACCCTCGTGAAATAATCGATCTTGAAGCGCATTTAGAAAAGACGGAAAATGAGATTCTAGAACTCTCACAAAATGAGGTCAATCTCAAATCCAACTATCTGGAACTGACGGAACTCCGAAGAGTGCTGGAGAATACGCAAAGCTTCTTCTCAGATCAAGAAGTATTGAACGTGGATTCAATGCGAAACGTTGTAATGCATGAGGACACTCCAGGTGCCACGCAAGCTGCTGGCCAGAGTCGCGGAAGGTTGGGATTCGTGGCTGGTGTTATTCAACGTGAAAGAGTGTTTGCCTTCGAGCGTATGCTTTGGAGAATTTCACGTGGTAATGTGTTCCTTCGTCGTGCCGAGTTGGATGAACCTTTAAAGGATCCATCTACTGGTCATCCAATCTACAAGACTGTCTTCGTCGCATTCTTCCAAGGTGAGCAGCTGAAAAATCGCATAAAGAAAGTGTGCAGCGGATTCCATGCCTCGCTGTATCCGTGCCCAAGCGCTCATAGTGAACGTGAGGAAATGGTGAAGGGCGTATGCACGCGGTTGGAAGATTTGAAACTAGTCCTGAACCAAACCGAGGATCATCGTAAGCGGGTACTGGTCAGCGTTGCCAAGGAGCTTCCTAATTGGAGTATTATGGTGAAGAAGATGAAGGCTATCTATCATACACTCAACTTGTTCAATATGGACGTGACCAAGAAGTGTCTGATAGGAGAGTGTTGGGTTCCAGTGAACGATCTTCCGATCGTACAAAAAGCTTTATCCGACGGATCGGCGGCGGTTGGCAGTACCATTCCCTCATTTCTAAATGTGATCGATACTAATGAGCAGCCTCCAACATTCAACCGTACGAACAAATTCACTCGAGGATTCCAGAACTTGATTGATTCCTACGGTGTCGCTACCTATCGAGAAGTCAATCCAGCTTTGTACACTATCATCACGTTCCCCTTTCTGTTCGGTATTATGTTCGGTGATATGGGACACGGTTCCATTCTATTCCTATTTTCGTTGTGGATGGTCATCAAGGAGAAGCAAATGGCTCAGAAGAAGATGGGCGAAATCGCAAGGATTTTCTTTGGTGGTCGCTATATAATCTTGCTTATGGGCATGTGTGCTATGTACACGGGATTCATGTATAACGATTTGTTTTCAAAATCATTGAATGTGTTCGGATCAAAATGGCGGATCAACTACAATGCATCCACGATTATGAGCAATGCCAATCTACAACTGAATCCAACAAAGGATGCTTTACGTGATATTTATCCAATGGGTACAGATCCAATTTGGCAGCTGGCGACTAACAAAATTATTTTCTCCAATTCGTTCAAGATGAAGTTATCCATTATATTCGGTGTAATTCACATGTTGTTCGGTGTGTGCCTGAGTGTTGTAAACGATCTTCATTTCCACCGACCTATTAATATCCTCTTGGAGTTTGTGCCACAAATCGTTTTCTTGTTGCTCATGTTCGGTTACATGGTAGTTATGATGTTCATGAAGTGGATTATGTACAACGCCTGGTCAGGAACTCCACTAGCCGCCAGCCAAGGATGCGCTCCCTCAGTACTCATCATGTTTATTAACATGGTCCTGTTCAAATCGGAAGCACCAGCACATGGATGCGACGAGTACATGTTCAACAACCAAAAACTCGTTCAAACTATTTTCGTGCTCGTGTCATTGCTTTGTATACCATGGTTGCTTCTGGCTAAACCATTCTACGTTATGTGCACTAGACGCTCTCCGAAACATGTAAGCTTTGCTTCAATATGGAAAAATGGGAAATTGAATTATATTTTCTATTTCATTCGTTAGCCAAAGTACAATGGTGACATCAATCAAGGAATGGAACTGACACCAGAAGCCATAGAAGATGGAGAACCAAGAACATCGAATGCAACAGGTGAAGTACGTCATGGCTCTGCTGATCACGAGGAGGAGGAAGAACCGATAAGCGAAGTTTTTATTCATCAAGCTATCCACACTATCGAATATATTCTCAGTACTGTCTCTCACACGGCATCATATCTCCGGCTGTGGGCCTTGTCATTAGCTCATGCTGGTAAAACATACGCCTTAGAGTAAGCAGCCCAGGTTTGGTAAATCTTATCCTGCCTTGTTTTTGCAGAACTTTCCGAAGTATTGTGGAATATGGTCTTGTCCTTGGCCCTTCAGATGTCCAATCAAGCTGTGTGCATCATAGCTATCTTTATCCTGTTCGCTGTATGGGCCGCTCTAACCATAGCTATTATGGTGTTAATGGAAGGATTATCAGCCTTCTTGCACACTCTAAGGTTGCACTGGTAAGATACAACTACTTGCAGTCTCCGATACTTTCAATCATTTCAATTCTGTTAATTTCTTCATTGCAGGGTCGAATTCATGAGCAAATTCTACAAAGGTGAAGGTTACGCTTTCATGCCTTTCAGTTTCAAGGTGATTCTAGAGTCTGATGAAGAAGCAGACTAAAAACTGATATCGTCGAAATATAACTAAAGCAATAAAAGTGTCAAATTAGGTTTTTTATTGCTTCTAATTTCTAACAGTATTGTTTTCGTTAAAAGTATATTCGTTATCACACTTTTTGTGAGGATCAGTTCATAAACAAAGTTATGTTGTTGAGAGAAAAAATTCCAAGTTCATTTTAAATACAAAAATAAACTACGTATTTTTGTTGAGAATAAAGCGATTGTTTCAATCGAAAAGCATATAAAAAAGGTGGTTTGATTTTCTAATTTTTGAAGAGGCAGTAGGTAAGCATTCATTTCCAATGGTTTACACATTGTTAATTCCAATCCATCTATGAGAAGAAGGAGAAACTTAAGGTCCGGTACGGATAACCGGCGGGTTCCCGTAATGGATAGTACGGTGTCGAAACCGCTAGTCGTGGGGCGGTTCGGCGTCTAGGTGCCAACAGCCTGCCGCCTGTTGCAGCCATTTCGTCACAATCTGTGGTGACCACTTCAGCAGGTTCGGGTAGGCAGCGGATGATACAACATCTTATCGCCTCGTGTTGCACATTGCTGTATTGTGAGTCGCGGACCAATACCGCTTCATTTCTCGCACCAACACAATCCCGACCACCATCAGGACACGTGTTCGGCTTGAGGTCATTACGGGAACTGGTGACCAATAGTTGATGGAGGAGAGGCGGTGGCATTAACAACGCCACGCCGCACTGCAGACAACAGTTTCAGTACTCGCCGAACCACTCCATTGTCCAGTTGAAGTCTCCGCTGAGGTTTGGGACGAATTCCAAGGAGCGTGTTTACAATTGTGGGAAATAGATCCTTTGCAAAAATCAGGTATTCCCAGGCTCTATGCATCTGCAGCAACTACGAGAACTCTATCTCAAATCAATGATTATTTGCTGCAACTATAATCACTTGTGTATTGTGGTGATGTTACGCGCTATTGCAATGCTAACAGACGGGTGAAGAATAAAGTACAGAGGGTTCACAGGAACTATGCCATCCCCAGTGAAACCCGTAGTTGAAATTATGGACACACTAGAGCAGACACACTAGAGCAGAAACATCCATGCCACTACGCCTGGCTTGAATTTTGTGGATGTTACCGAAGAGGACGTTCCACGTGCCATAAACAGCTCGAAGAACTGGCCCTGGTCTGGATCGGGTGCAGGACTTCTGGTTTAAGAAATTTACCAGTCGGTTGGTGCATAGCGTAAATCAGGTCATTAGTTTGGTGGAGGAATTTCCATTCTCCCTCACTGCAGAATTTAGCTACCGTGTCCCTAAGAAGTACACGGTGCAGGATCCCGCGGACCCAAGACCGATTACCTGCTTACCAACCCTCCACAAATTCATAACGTCTGTTATTAGTGGAAGGGTCAATGCGCACCTCGAGACCAACAACATTCTGTCCGAGGAGCAGAAGGTCTGCCCAGTCGGATCAAGGGGTTGCAAAGAGTAACTCATTATCAACTCGGTTGTGGCAGGACAAGCAACTAGCTATATCGATTATACTAAGGCTTTTGACAGCGTCTTGCATACCTGGCTAATCAATGGCCTACATCTGTATCGCATTGATCAGAAACTAATAAAGTTTTTGGCGACTGTCATGGAAAGATGGCATGCCACCTTATCAGCGCGTACATCTGAGGGTGTTAATACTTCAGGGCCTATCCATATGCGGACAGGCATCTTCCAGGGGGATTATTTGAGTCCCCTTTGGTTTTGCATGGCACTGAACCCCATTTCTTGGCTATCGAATGATGCTAGAGGGCATGATTTTTCAATAAAGTATGGCCTACATGCTAAGTGGCAACTGACACACTTAATGCACTTATATGAAATCAAGTTGTATGCTGGTATTGACGACCACCTTAGAAGTCTGTTGCGAGTAGTAGACATGTTCAGCTGTGATATTCAGATGGAATTTAGATTAGACAAGTGTCGAATCCAAACCATCCGCAAAGGTCATCACGAGCTGGTTGTCAGACATAGCATTGGTGACCTCCACATGCAAGCTATGACCGGGACAGACTTCTACAAATACCTAGGAATTTTGCAAGGAACCCATGCTCAAGTTGGTGATCTGAAGGATGGTCTGCTGTCCGAATTCCTGCAACGTGTAAAGCTAGTACTGAATCTTTCGGGGAAGAATAAAGTAAGCGTATTGAATGTATTCGCTATCCCTTCACTGGTTTATGCATTCGGAATATTGGACGAAAACCGATTTGGAAAACGCCCAGCGGCGCATACAGACTACTATGTCCAAATTCCGAATGCGTCATCCAAACTCTGCCGTGAAGCGGATGAACCTGTCTCATGACATCGGACTTCAAAACTTCCCTTAAATTCATCCTAGCACCACGAAATTTTGCAACGATGTAGGCTATAACATAGAGCATTATTCTACTAAGTTTGGTTACTAACAAAGTTATAATAGGTCAAAGTTGTCGCTTATGTGCAAATTCAAGACTTTGAATGTTATGTAAGTATTCTCACAAAATATATGCATATGTTATGTGCTTTTTACTAGGCATGATAGAGGTCAGTGGGATAATTAATGACGAGCTATGATGAAAATAATGTACCTGCCTGAATTTTTTATATAAAAATCAATAAAAACAAAACGTGGTTTTCTCATATAAATTGAAAGTAGGCCCCCCTTGAGAATCTACTGTATTTAAGTCCTCGCAATAAATTCTGAAAATTGGTGGTGGTCTCGTCTGGAGAGGCCTACGTTTTTTTGTGGAGCGCTTTTCACGTAAACCAGGAACGACCGTTTCGTATGATACTGGTAACTGAATACCCCGCAGTTCGTTCTCATAGGTAATTTTGCGCAAGCTATGGGAATCGACGTATTGCTTGCATACAGATTGCATCCATACTCGGCTAGAGGATGGTTCATTCTACTGCCTTTTAGATCTACAGTTTCGTTTATAGGAGGGTGAAAGTTAATGAGGCTCATATTGCGAAATTTGCTTCTGAAACACAGAGTGCAAACTGTTGTTTGTGTTTTCAAAGCCGTTAACAACAGGTTTAATTTTTTGACTGACTGGCAAACCTAGTCCGGGTACATGGTTTGTTGGATGGTAGCTGTAAGATATGGTGTGGTGACTTTTCTGGAGGAAACCGGTCCGTAACAATCGTTTTCCGTGGAATGTTGCCGGTTCTACCCAACCTGGAGGACCAGTTGGTAAAGTTTGTGTAGCTTTTAGACATAGGAGACCCACCTTTGGACCTGATTTTTGTAAATGACGTGATATGGAACCAAATGACACCAACTACCTTTGCGAATTGGCTAACAAAGAGGCTAGCATGCACATGTTTTTTGAGTTGATTGGTCGAATTTCGCTAGTCTTTTTCGGTTGTTTAATAGCTCTGCTCTCTTTGTTGATAACAGCCAATGCAGGCTCTTGAGAACTGCCGGGTTATCAAAGTCTCCAAAAAAAGAAAAATGATATCATTGCACTTGGCAAGATGGCTGATACCAATTCCAGGCAGTCAACTAACTTACATGCAAATAATTTTACAAAAATACAAAAATATCCTTTATAGACAATATTGCTTTTATTTCAACAAATTTATTTTAGGCATCTTCGTCTTCGTCGGACTCCAGCATTGCCTTAAAACTGAATGGCATGAATGGATAACCTTCTCCTGCGTAGAATTTGCTCATGAACTCGACCCTTAAGAAAAAATGGATATGAAAAACTGTACCATTGCAAATTGAATTCCACAAAACTCACCAATGCAACCGAAGAGTATGCAAAAACGCCGACAGTCCTTCCATCAACACCATAATGCTTATAGTTAATCCTGACCAAGCCAGAAAAGCTAAAAATATGGCGGGCACTGCTACATATGAAGGTATTTTTAAGATTCTTCTTAATATTTGTCCCCAGAGTACTTCCGAAAGCTCTGGAAAAGGAATTCAACAATTTTAAAAAATGGCCTTCAAAATAAATAATACGAGTGTATGCTCACCAGCATGCGCTAAGGACAATGCCCACAATCGGAGATATGAAGCTGTGTGTGAAACTGTACTAAGAACATATTCAACTGTGTGAATTGCTTGTAGGATGAAAATTTCGCTGGAAGGTTCCTCTTCATGATGGGCTTTATTTGCAACAATCGGCTCCGTGGGAACGGGTGAAGGAGCTTCACCATTTGGAGCATCCTCAGGTGAATCGAGGTCTGTACTCTCCGTCATATCTGTGGAAGGCAAGGCAAGAATTTCCTGGAACAAAATTAAATTGTTATTTCCGACGACATTGGAAGTTAAATATACTTACCCCATGATGGCGAGTTCTTGTCATTATTTTGAAAATTGGTTTTCCAAATAAAAGCCATGGTATGCATACCAAAGAGGCGATGACGAACACTATTTGCAGTATATCCTGGCCTTCGAATATGTATGTATTACAACCGGGTAGTGGAGTCTCTTCTTTGAAGAGGACCATGTTGATAAACGTAATAAGAATAGAAGGAGCGCATCCTTCACGAAACTTTTGAGGAGTATCGACTCTCGCGTTAAACATAATCCATTTCATGATCATGAGTGTCATCATCCAGCCAAACATCAGCAGCAAGAATATAATTTGTGGTAGAAATTCCAAGGCGATATATGCAGGTTTCCGGAAATGTATGTGGTTAACAACGCTCATGCAGACGCCAAATACCATGTGGATTACACCAAGAATGATAGACAATTTCATTTTGAACGAATTCGAAAAGATAATCTTATTCGTAGCCAGTTGCCATATTGGATCTATACCCATCGGGTAGATGTTAACGAGGGCGTCTGTTGTCGGGTTGAGAGTCAGTTGAGCATTTCCCATTACGGTGGCGTTATCGAGATTCACTCTCCAACCCGATCCGAACACATTCATTGATATTGAGAATAAATCGTTGTAGAGAAAGCCAGTATACATAGCGAACAGCCCCATCAACAAAATGATATATCTGCCTGAAAAGAATATCCTTGCAATTTCACCCTTCTTCTGGGCGGCTATGGTCTTTTCTTTAAGGACCATCACAAGTGCAAATAAGAACATGATGAATCCGTGTCCCAGATCTCCAAACATGACTCCGAATAAGAATGGAAACGTAACGATTGTGTAAAGTCCAGGATTAACTTCTCTGTATGTTGCCACCCCGTAGGAATCGATCAAGTTCTGGAAGCCCCTCGTGAATTTGTTGGTACGTATGAAAGTCGGCGGCTGTTCGCTTGTACTGATAATGTTAAGAAATGATGGAACTGTACTTCCAACTTCCGCAGAGCCATTAACAAGAGCAGTTTTCACAGACGGAAGGTCGTTTACAGGCACCCAACATTCTCCGATCATGCATTTTTTACTCACGTCCATATTGAAGAAATTCATGGTGTGGTAAATTGCTTTCATCTTTTTGACCATTATGTTCCATTTCGGAAGCTCTCTGGATATGGATACTAGCACTCGTCTGCAGTGATCGTCCGTTTGATTCAGAACGATTTTCAAATCTTCCAATCGTGTACTCACACCTTTAATCATCTCTTCTCGTTCAGAATGGGCACTTGGGCACGGATACAAAGAAGCATGGAATCCTGTACAAATTTTCTTGATTCTGTCTTTCAATTGATCGCCTTGAAAGAAAGCAACGAAAACTACTTTGAAGACCATATGGCCAGTTACTGGGTCTTTCGTGGGCTCCGAGATATCCGCAGTTTTTAGGAAAACATTGCCGCGTGATATTCTCCAAAGCATGCGTTCAAATGCGAAAACTCTTTCACGCTTAATAACGCCCGCAACGAATTCCAAGCTATTTCGTTGACCCAATGGCACATTCGCGTTCGACCCTGTTGGGATGAGACGCTCATTTGGAATACTCCGCCTTGCGTCTAACATCTCATCATCAGAGAAAAATCCTTGAGTAATTTCCAGGACTTTTCGCATTTCGGATAGTTCAACGAAATTCGACTTCAGATTTATCTCGTTCTGCGATAGTTCCAGAATTTCATTTTCAACTTTCTCTAAATGAGCCTCAATATCAATCATTTCGCGAGGATTGGGTGCTCTTGGAATATCGCCAGTCATCTCAGGGATAGCTACTTCCTCTTTGAGAAGTTTCGATTCGATGTACCGCAACTTGCGTTCCATTTCATCGCAACGTCGGACTTCTTGCACGAATTTTCGTTGAGAGGCGGTCATTTGACCATTCGTCTATAAAACAAAGTAAAAAAAAAGATGACGATTATGTATTTTCTAATTAGAGGTCACGTTTTATTTTACTTACATCACGAAATTGTACCGTTCCACTTTCACCAAGTTCGGAAACCGTGGTATACGCTGCTTCTGGTTGTATGAACATTTGGCATAAAGCCATCGCCTCGCTTCGGAACATCGAGCCCATTGTGTCCCCGGTAGGTGCAGCACCTTTTTCGGTAGGATAATCTGTAAAATTCAGATATTTAGGGTGAAGACAACCAGTTCAGGGTAAATGTGCAATCAGGGTTATAAAAAGTGAGACGAAGTAAGAATCTTCGATAATCTGGTTTTTAATTAATAATTCAATCAAACATCCTGGTGGGCAATTAGCTAAGGTCACTTTGAGGATATACAGTTCCCATTTAAAACTAGCGGGAGAGATCGAGAGAAGAAAAGAGATCTTCCAATGCGAAAAGGCAAGGAAAAGAGTTATCTCAGGGAAAAAGCTGAAGCATTTGATAAAGACGTCGGGCGAAAAGGTCAATCTGAATAGAACAGCGATACTTCCACACTTGTAGTGAATAAGTTCAAACAAAATCTTCAGCAAGGACCAAGAGGGACTATTAAACATGGGCTTAAACTTTGCACTAAATTAACCAAGTCTACTGAGGGAACAGGTAGTCATCGATATTGAGGCAGGCATTCAATTTGAAAGTAACGAATTGAAAGAAGCAACCCGTAATAATGCAGCGCATAAAAGTCACGAAGGAACTAAAAAAACCATATTTTATTTAAAAGCGGACAAATATGGTCGTAATCTCATGCACTTTCTCTGCGATTGCCCAGCTCTGGCTCGAGTGAGAGTGAGATTTCTAGCTGCAGGGTCGGAGAGCTGCTTTCCTTCGTGAATGCTACGGGCTGGCTCTGAAGATGCGAGCCAGCTGGACTCTGCTTCCATGTTCCTATAACAACAGTCACGGTCTTAGGAGTTTGTGGCATCAAAACAGCGCACCAATGCGCTAATTGGGCTCCTCGGAGCGGCCACTGATACCTACCTACCTACCCATGGTCGTAATAGTGGAGAAGACGGACTACGACGCGGCAATGTTCGAAAAACTTCGGACAGGAGGATACTCTGAATGGGACGGGTGGAAAAAAATAAAAAAAGTAATGCCGCCACTTTATTGAGAATCCCACCAATCTCCGGATGCCCCGTACTGCAAAAATAAGAGTCTACTAAAGATCCACAAACCTGGCAAGGAATTCCGGGAAATTGTAACAGCCATAAACTCGGCCACTCAAAATATCGTCACGTGGTTTTTGAATAGGTTTAAGGAACTAGAGGAATGCTAGAAAAGCCATCAGGAATAGGGAGAACCTCGTCAAGAAACTAAAAGATATGGAATTTACGACACCAGACGAACGACAAAAGTCATTCGATGTGGAGGCCTTGTTTCCAAGCAGCCCAGTGAAGGAGGCGCTTCTGTATCTAGAGGAGTGTCTACTGAGTAAAAATCCCACATCCTTGGCATGGGAAAGAGAAACAGGGATGCTCATGAAAGTTGCCGGGGTATGCATGTCGGAGGGCTACTTGACATTCAAAGGAAGTTCTACAAAGGAACCAGAAGGAATGGTGATAGGGAACTCCCTTTCACCCTTTTCGAGTCAAATATTCATGGACAAGATTGAAAATGATCTACCTTCCAAAGACCTGCTCCCAAGAATTTGGTCAAGGTCTTTCCATCCCACGATCCACCGATTGTTCACCGTACCCCTCAGTGCTGAAAGATTTAGGAAAGGAAAGGAATATATAATCAAGGCCGGAGTAACGAACGGCTTCCAATGGTAGATTATTGAAAGACTCATGTGGAAAAAGGTGAAACGGCAAGAAATAAGAGCAATGACATCTCTCGCTAATAACTTGGAAGGGAAAAAAAGAATAGGGGTCAGACATTCTGCGGCTTGTCGAAACTTATAAAAACGATGAAAAGGTTAAACATCGACATGGTGCCATCAAGTAGGATTTGGTGGTCAAAGGGTAGTACAGGTCCCAGGACGAAACGTGGAGTGGTACCCACGATGGAGCATAAAACCTGGGAAATGCCTGCTGACTCAACACCAACAGCTCTACTACCAAACCCCATCTCCACCTCCACGTGGTGACCGCTGGGAGCTCTTTCGTAACGAAAAGCTGCAGACGGAGAAGGATGAAGGCGAGTCTCTCGCGCCTAAAAACGGGACAAACTGTACCAACTGGTCCTCTAGGTTGGGGGTTGGGTAGGGCTGACAACCCTACACGGAAAATCGATGTTCTGAAGCCACAAAAGGAGCCTCGGACAGGATGGACTTTACAACGACGAACCCGGCAACTACAACGGATTGACGATTTAGGCATTTTCTTTTGGAACGTGCGTTACCTGTACAGAGATAAAGCCGCTACACCATATATTATAGCGGTCATCCAGTAAACCATCTGCTCGGAGTAGGTTTCTTAGTCAGCCAAAAAATGAAACCTACTGTTATCGGCTTTGAAAACATAAGCGAAGGGCTATGCACTCTGCGCTTGCGAGGCAAGTTTAGAAATTTAAGCCTCATTAACGTTCACGCCCCTACAGAGACAGACGGCAGAGTCCGAGAAGAATACCTTCTACAAGGCAGTAGAACGAACCCTCGAAGCCTGTCCCAGATATGATATTAAAATCATACGATACGTTGGCTGCCATAGTTTACACGAAAAAACAAATGATAACGGACTGCGGATTATTCAATTAGCAGGGTGACACGAAATGGTTGTTGGAAGTACCTGGTTTGCGCGGAAAGCGGTCCACAAACATAGGGAAATGGATGCCGCAATAACTGCAGTCAACAGAGGACCTGGAGATGAAGCATCAACAAATGATCTTCACAATCACCTGACGAACGTTATCATGGATACGGCCACAAACTATTTGGCCCCAGCCGCAAAAGGAGTTGGAACGGCTGGTTTGACGACGAATGTAAGCTAGCAACGGAACGGAAGAATGCCGCATACCGAGTAATGTTGCATTCTCAAAGAACGCGGGCACGCTTATTACGAACTCCTTCGAGCGGAGAAGACAAATACTGCCACCACCAAGTTTAAGAGAAACAGTCCATGCAATTCATCGGCTAAAAAATCATAAGTCGCCAGGAGCCGATGGAATTACAGTCGAATTTGTTAAATATGGAGGCGACCAGTTACACCAAGTGGTTCATCAACTTGTGCTCAAGGTATGGGACAGCGAATCAATGCCTGAAGATTGGCGACGAGGCATTATCTGTCTCATACATAAAAGATATCACAGTGCAGCAATTATAGAGGTATCACGTTGCTGAGTACCATCTATAAGATATTCTCCTCTATCTTGCTAGGCCAGATAGCCCCATACGCCCAGAGCATCACTGGCCCAAGAAATTTGACAAAGGATGGCAGTAACAGTGGGAGAACAGAATACGACCTTAAAAGTTTGGTCACAACAAGGAATTGTGGAAAACAATACTTTGTTTTCTGACACATCTTTAAAAATAGCGAGCAAAACAATCGATATCTTAAATGCAATATTTTTAAGAGAAAAGTAAATCTGTGAAACTTCTGGAATGCTGACAAATCTAGCAAGTATTTATCTTTTACTCCCGGAATGTTTATCGAATATTATTCACCATTGCCTTACAACCTAGTATGGCAGTAAATCTGGCCTAAATCCTCAATGCTACTGTAATCAACGAAGAATTGATATAAAGTCATCCATCGTCCAAGGATTAGCATCCCCTGTGTGCGATAAGATTGATAAACGCATAAATACATACATTTCTGCATACTCACATATGTTAACAAATCTGTTTTGAAAGCTTAAATTGATTAGAAATTAATCTCCTCCCGTGATTGCTTCTATTATAGTGGCAGTACCTATTTATTGAGCGACGTGCTGAAGTATTTGTGCATTTGGTTTGCTTTTACCACAGATTGTAAACTGAGCATCTGAATGCTGATTTCGCGAAGAAATCTTTGTAATTTAATAATAGAGCGGATTTGATTTATGCTATGATTATTTGATATAAAACTGATTTTATTTGTTTTGCAAGCTTTGAAACGTATCGCATACCGGAGCGCTCAGGTTATTATGTCCGTTGATTACCTGATTAACCAGAAATCATACAGCTCGTAATCCAGCTGCAGAAATGAAGGGTATAATCAACTGATTGAGAGAGGGGTTGCTTATATATTGTATACACTTCATAATAGCTCAAATTAGCTATTTTTCGAATGAGGACATTATTATTGATAAATAAGGAATCTTAAAAGTACTGCAGACTCGCATATTCGGTGGCAGCGAAATTAAGTATATTCATTTTCCGAGTGATCGTGAGACACTTCGATAATGGAAAAATGCTAATAAACCCATCCTTGATCGTGAATATCTCCGCAAAATGGAGATAAGAGTGAACGTGGTCTCGGTGATCAACAAGTTTTGGTGTTATTTTACGCGATTGTTTTTATATTAATTTCAAACTGTGTTTTATTTTATTAATCAAGTGCAAGGAAGAATATGATATGGAGGAATAGAATCGGGAACAAGAAACGATAAAGTGAAATGAATGTGCCATTAAAAAGCTAAGCTCAAGTAAAAACTGCTTTCCAGATAGTTCAGTGGTTACAGCACTTCGGAGGCTGTAGCTCTGAAGGTAGCGGTTCAAATTTCATAGGTGGAAGTGGAATTCGTATCGTGACTTGACGTCGGATACCAGTCGGCTCAGCTGTGAATGAGTACCTGAGTTAAATCAGGGTAATAATCAGGGCATCAGCGCAATGCAGACCACATTGCCTCCAACAGAGTACTGTACTGTGGTGTACCGCTACGGTCTTCAGTGAAGTAATATAACACACTTGTAGGCCCTCATTCAATCGGATTCTCGTGCCAACGATTATTATTATACTCTAAAATACTATATTTAACAAGTCGGGAAACCGGAAGCGGGACGCTTCAGGTACGAAAGGTTTTGTGTATTTCTTAGTACACAGCACGTAATGCATCCATATATTATGTGAGAGTCTCCACTTTCGGGTGATATTCACATTCATAGTCTCCAATTTTCAAAGAAGGAACAACTTTGACGTATTATAACTTTGTTAGTAATAGTGCGATGTCTACCAAACTTGGTCAGATCATGCTCTACATTACAGCCTACGCTTCAAAATTCGGGCAATTAAAAAAAAAATATAGTAACATGCTATTATTAACTTTATTTGAATAGATATCGGTATGGAAGGTATTTCGGAGCCCAGGCACCATATAGTGGTAGCCTCCTGATTTTTTTCAGATTTTTCGGTTTGGTGGTTTCTGAGAATGGCCCCCTTAAAGAAATGATCAGTTTCAATCCCCCGCACTCCCCACTTTTCCAACAAATGTTAAAACTAAGACCGGCTTCGAAAAGTACTAACCGTGAGCTTTAATTTTATACCCCACATGACTATATTTGATGTGAAAAAAATTGATACCCCCGTTTTGAATGTATGGGGGCCAGAAGAAATTCCTGTAGTGGTTGAAGAGGAAATTTTTGAAGCAGCAAGGAAATTAGCTGAAAATAAGAGCCAGATGGAATCCCGAATATCGCCTTGAAAGTGGCAGCCAGGTCACCACCAGGTATGTTTGTCAGTTTTTACGGCATGCCTTAGAGAAGGAGAATTCCATGAGCAATGGAAGCTGCAAAAATTGATACCATTGGGGGACACCTCCTCATATCGACCGATATGTTTGGTCAATAACATTGGTAAACTATTTGAACGAGTATTATACAAAAGGCTGCTTGCTGTTGCAGAAAAGGAAGGAGGTCTATCCGAGAAGCAATTCGGGTTTCGTAAGGGGAGATAAACCGTCGATGCAATCAACATGGTGACTGGCCTGGCTGGAGCTGCAATACAAGATGACAAATGCTGCGCAGTGGTGACACACGATGTAAAAAATGCATTCAACACTGCAAAGTGGACGAAAATCGTAGAGGCCCTAACCAAACTACAGGCTTTGAAGTATATTGTACGTATCGTTGTTGCATTTCTTCTTGGAAGAAGATTATATTGCGACTCGGACGATGGACAGAAATTATTCCCAATGACGTGCGGCGTATCACAGGGGTCTGTCTTAGGTCCCGATATCGGGGTAACAATAGTTGCAAAACGCTTAGACGAGATCGAAATCTACGCAAATGAAGTGATATGGGAGATCAATTCCTGGTTGAAAAAGTCCGGTCTATTACTTGCTGAACATAAAACGGAACTAGTGCCAGTCAGCAAAAGAAGGAAAGACAAGGCCGTGAAAATTAATGTTGGTGAAAAAACAATTTACTCCCAAGAGTCGCTTAAATATTTGGGAGTAATGATTGACAAAAGGTTCAACTTTAAAAAACACATTGAGTGCGCTGCAAGTAAAGCATCTTTCATCGCTGCAACGATCTCGAGGATATTACCGAACATTGGTGGACCAAGACAAAGTCGACGTCGTCTTATTTCAAGGTTAGTTAGATCCGTGCTACTCTATGCAGCTCCAGTTTGGGCAACCATTCTGGAAAACAAATCAAACTGCGGAAAACTAGGAATGGCGTATCGACTAAGTGCACTCCGGGTATGTAGTGCTTATCGAACAGCATCAGGAGAAGCAACATATGTACTGGCAGGGACAATCCCCATAGACATCTTGGCGAATGTAGGTCGGCGTCTCTACGACAAAATGTATGCAATCGGGGAGTGTATTGTACTTCGACGGCAACTAGAACAGCGGGAATCCAACACAAAATGGCAAAAGAGATGGAATGAGGCACAAACTGCTCGTTGGACGTACCGTATCATTCCACACATTCGAAAATGGATTGAAAGGAGCCACGGGGAACTAAGCTACAAACTAACACAGTTTTTAAGTGGACATGGAGGTTATCGGGCTTATCTATTATACATCGAATTGGACACAACGAGTTATCATGCTGCCCGAGATGTGGTAACGTGGCTGAGAATGCGGAGCATGTTGTATTTGAGTGCCCAAGGTTTACAGCACACCGAACTAGGCTGGAGGCGATCGCACCTGGAAATATAGTGGAGTTTATGTTGGAAACAACGGAGGCTTGGAATCAAGTGGTAATTGAGCTGAAAATGATTCATCAACAGCTAAGGCATGAAGAACTGCCAAGAAAGCAAGAAAGGGAGCGAACAATAATGCGCCGCAGTTAAGAACTGATCCAGCCCCCAGTTTAAGTTGTGTAATTAACTAATTCCTTGCTGTGTGTACACTGTGACTTGGAACTGAATAATACATTTGAAGTGTTCTCTGACTGTCGGGTGTGCAAATTTCGAAACTTTATTGCTACCGGAACATCAAAAGCGCCTTGGAAAGCGACTGATCTCACGCCGAAGACTTTTGGCTATCGAAAACGGATTAAGATTGGTTTCTGAAATGTGCGTATACTCCTCCTCAATGGTTCCCAGAATACGAGCTGGACCTTCTGGGCTTAAGCGATAAGGTGGTTGGATTCTCATTCATACGTCAATGTATGTTCGTACCTTGGAAAGCCACGAGGTATCACACGTGAATTCGGTGTTGTCTCTTGATCAAGGAGCTGGTTCCTGATAGGAGTTAATCTGCAAGATTCAGGTTCAGATTAAGTTGTATCATAACTGTGCAGTGCGTCTGCCATTTGCCGCAAGGCTGAACAGCTGTGATTCCCCAAGTTCAACATCGAACGCTTTTATGACCCTGCTAAGCATTGGAATCAAAAATGCTCTTTTCTCGAGTGCTACGCAGGCCGTTGGCCACGTCTGAAAGCGACGAATTCCGATATAGTACGAAACCACAGCAAGTTCAATGTAGTGTGTGCGTGACAAAAGGGAATTTGTTATTGTATTGGTCAGGTAAGCGGAATTAGCAATCATTTCAGAACACTTCACTTTCACTTTTGGATTTTGAGGTCCAAGGAGGAGCCTGGCAGGGTTGCATCTTGTAATCGATATTATTTCTTCTTGTTATCTGTGACGTTCTTCATGCTAGCTATGTCCGGAACAGGAGGCGGATTTCAATAGACTATGACATCTTTACTCAAACACCGCGACTACACTTATGACATCTGTTTGCTCTCTCACCAGTCATGGACCTTGGCCAAATAGCTTTGGATTTGGAAAGAGAGGCTGAAGAGAAGTTAGTTAGGCTGAAGATAACGACCAATAAAACTAAGGTTCTCAGTCTGACCGGCCATCATACTCTTCCTACTTGCATTAATGTCGTTAGTGCCTTTTTGTGTTGCTATATGGGTACAGCAAATGGAAAGTGGTCCCACTACCACTCGGAAGCTCCAAACCTTCGTGAATACCTGTCTGCGTTGTATCATCGGAGTGCGCTGGCCTGATACTATTTCAAATAAAGAACTTGGTCGGTACACAGGTCTGGCATCCGTGGACGATATGATTGCAATACGGGACTGGCAGTGACTGGCAGTATGTTATATGGCACATTAAGGAGGGATAACAATTGCATTACTGGCTATCCATGCGGTGGAATCCACTCTCCCGACTTGGCGAATATGTGGGTCGTTCTACGAGCACATGGCGTAGAACAATAGAGGAGGAAAGCGTGCATCTGTGGAAATCCGGGGTTGAAGTGCATTTTATGTAACTGCGACCGACGATGCATAGGTGGGTTACTATATATGTACATATATAGTTTGTAATGAGAAGTGCCGTTGACCGTTGATAAACATTTGAACTTCTTTCTAAAACGGTTGGGGTTTCCTGACATTTCTGTTTTTGCATACTTATACAGGAAATTGGGTTACTCACTTCACGCAACGCACGCGTTAAAGTGAACCCTGCTTGTGCTATTTGGACACTCGGTTTTTAGTTTCAGTTAAATATTTAAGAAGAAACAAGTCGGGAAACCGGAAGCTGGACGCTTCAGGTATGAAAGGTTTTGTGTATTTCTTTTATAAAGAGATTTGGGTGGGCATTTGTCCCATTAGCATGTAGCACGTAAAATATACATATATTATGTGAAAATAGCCACTTTCAAGTGATATTGACATTCATAGTCTCGAATTTGCAGAGAAGCGACAGCTTTGACCTAGCATTACTTTGTTAGTAATAGTGCGATTTTCACCAAATTTGGGAGGATCATGCTCTATGCTGTAGCCTATATTGTTGCAATTTTGTAATTTAATTTTGTAATTCTAGGGTGAACTTAAGGGGGGTTTTCCTGTCAATTACTACAAATTATAGTAATGTACTATTATTAACTTTATTTGAACAGGTATCGGTATGAAGGGTGTTTCGGAGCCTAGGCAGCATATAGTGACAGCCCGCTGATTTTTTTCAGATTTTTCGGTTTGGTAGTTTCTGAGAATGGGTTCGTTAAAAAATGACCACTTTCAACCCTCCGCACCCCCCACCTTTTCAACAAATGTCAAAACTAAGACTGGCTTCGAAAAGTACTAATCGAGACCTTTAATTTGATACCTCACATGACTATATTTGATGAAAAAAAATGTACATCCTCCCTTTGCATGTATGGGGACCCCCCCTTAAATTCGTTGTAAAAGGATGTAACTCACTATATGCGTGAGCGTTCACAGTTCCCACCTTTCTACCAAATTTGGTGCCAATCGCTACAACGGTCTCCGAGAAAAATGCGTGTGACGGACAGACAGACAGACAGACAGTAAACCGATTTTAATAAGGTTTTGTTTTACAAACAAAACCTTAAAAAGCGATGCTGAATATTTGAATTTCACTATTCCTTTATATTTACCCTAAAAGGCTAAAGCTTATGGAGGAATGTTTCCTGCAGATTAGTCTGGTCGGGTGAGGCGGGGAGCTTCCTAAATCGAAGCGGTATCCCGAATTACTGATACCGAAGGACAACGTGACAATCAGGTTTCATTTCGATAAGAAGTTTGAAACACGTTGGAGTAACAAGGCAAACTGGGAGAGCGTGGCTGCGACATACGGCTTAAACCAGCAACTGATTACTTGGTACACTGACGGATCCCTCAGAGCAGAGGGAACGGGTGCCGGTGTCATTGGTCCAAGGAAAATGTACTTTGAGCCAATGTGCAGGCACATTAGCATATTCCAGGCGGAAATATACTCCGTAGACAAATGTGCCTCCTTTAATCTGCAAAGGAACTATAGGGGGCAGAACATAGCTATTCTCACCGATAGCCAAGCAGCGATCAAGGCACTTAGGTCCAACCAGGTGAACTCTAAACTGGTATGGGAATGCCTTGAGAGACTGAATACATTCGGCTCGTCCAACAAGGTCTGGATACTTTGGGAGCAGCGGATGAACTAGCCAAGAAGGGAGCAGCGATGCCTTTACACGGGCCAGAACCCCTCTGTGGAATCGGAAACGGTTTCATGGCTACGAATCTAAGAAATGAAGAGAAACGGTTGGGGGAACTATTTTGGGCGGCCCTACCAGGGATGGAGCAGTCCAGGGTGCTTATTGGGGGATACGAACCCATGCGTACAAAGGATTGCTTAAACCGATGGAGTCGTATCATTAAATATGGGGCCGATCAATTACACCAAGCATTCTATCAACTGGTGCTCAAGGTGCGGGACAGCGAGTGAATGCTTGATGATTGGCAATGGGACATTTTCTGCCTCATATGTAAAAAGAAGGATATCATGCAGTTCAGCAAGAGGTACGACGTTACTATAAGATATTTTCCTTGGCCGGATAACCCCATAACGCGCAGAAAATCATCGGCCCATACCAATGTGGCTTCACTCCAGGCAAATCAGCAACGTGTCAGATTTTCTAACATAGCATAACATCAGCGGCGTAACAACCGGCTTCTTTTTTAGGCCTGCTTTAGTAAAGAATTTTAGACATCCCGGTTTTCGTTATCCCTAAAAGCTGCCTCCCGTCCTGGCCTACTCCCTCTCAGGCAAGTTCTGCATCGTCTTCTTTTTCAACTAGTAATATTGACTGGACCATCGTTGCCCATACGGATTAAGTGACCATAACCAGACGGTCGTGGTATTGCTCATGAATTTCTGCGTTATATAAGCTACGGAATCATCCATCCTTATGTAGGGGGCCAAAAAGTCTTCGGAGGATTTTTCTTGTGAACGCACCTAAGAGTTCATAATTTTTCATGGTCTTCAAGGAATACACGAGGACTGCTCTTGTACAATAAGAGTTTTAACCATATGGTGAGACGTTTTGAGTAGAAGAGTTTTTGTCGTAGCTGTTGCCGGTTGTGATTTTTGACCATAGATACAAGAAATTATTAACGGTCTGAAAGTTGTATTCTCGTTTTTTAAATCTTTTCATTTCACCATTACGATTTGATGTTGTTGGTTATTTGCTTCGTCCAGCTTTCATTAATGTGCAGTCCAAGATCTTACGCTGCCTACACGATCTGGATGAAGGTAGATTTTCCCCATAATGTCAATATCGTCAGCATAGGCCAGTAGTTAGGTGGATTTGAACAGGGTGATGCCCATCGCACTTGCATCATCACCGCGAGTTATTTTTTCTAGGGCCAGGTTAAAGCGGATGTATGATCCAGAGAGATTCTGGTGAATTTCAGCCTAGTCGGTTCTATCACTTTGGCCGGGGTACCGAATTTTCTCATGTCCGTATCGTGCAACTGATGAGCACAAAAATTTTGTTTAAGAATTGAGGGATTCCTAAATCCACCAGGAACCAGTTTAAAAGTAACATGCTTTCTCGATTGTGGTCAACGGAACCATCATCTTTGGCCAAGCACGCAAGTTGCAAAATACATGACTTGCGGTTTCGTCCCCGCTGCTCCCAGGGCAGAGGTTAGGCAGCGTCTGATGAGTTGCCTCTGCCATGGACGAAACCACAAGTCATGATGGGTACATTCCGCCACTTTTTCCATTGTTTGCCACATAGAGAAAATCTGATCTGCTTTTGAGATGAAGGTGCCAAGCAGTTACCCGATACCTTGTGCCAATGTAGGGCTGATGTAACAGCGTTACAGAAGATATTTGGACAGGGACCGGTTTCCTGGAGAAGAATCACTACACCATATATTATAGCGGCCAACCATGTCCTCGAATACGAATGATAACGGACGGCGGATTATTCAATTAGCAGATAATCTTGTCAGTCCTCATGTATTAATCGGAGACTTGGGTTCTTAGCAAGAAAAATTGCGAACTCTTGGTCGCGTTCGAGAGAAGAATCCTCCGAAGAATTTTTGGCCCCCTACATGAGGATGGACGATTCCGTAGTCTACATAACCACGAAATCTATGAGCGATACCATGACCATCAGGTTGTGGATAAAAATCGGCTCGATAAGTTACGGTGGGCGGGTCACCTAATCAGTATGGTTGAGGATGATCCCACCCGGAAATTCTATAAGGGCAATGTCTATAGTAGAAAAAGAAGACGAGGCAGACTCTGCTGAGATGGAGCGATGGTGTCGGTCAGGACGCCAGAGAGTTTTTAGGGATATCGAATTGGTGGACTTCGGCGCAAAATCGGGATGTCTGAAGTTTCTTATTAAGGCAGGCCTAAAAAGGATACCGGTTGTTGCGCCGTTGATGATGATGATTATAGATCATTATCATTTTGGTAAGTTCTGGTCCGGCTATTGAGACAAATGTTGCTTGAGATTAGGATCCATGGTAAAATATTGAGTCTATTATGATATATGGTTTGCGGTTTCGTTATATTATTTCAAAAACCAGACTTGTGTATGAATTATAACGAGGACAAAAACTGCCTTGTAAAATGAAGGCGTAAGCCGGAGATACTTTATCGAAATCACTATATTTACTTGCGGGTAGGTTCTTTTAGTTACTGACTGCAGGAGCTTTACTTCCTTTGAAGCATGATGTAAATTTCATCATAAATTGATGAATTTTATAGTGAGGTTTTAGCGCACGTTATGTATATAGCTAGAATACAAAATGTGCTTCCCAAAATCAGGTCCAGTGATTTCGACGTTAAGGATGCATCGAAAGTGAATGGGTAGCTGAAGTTAATGAAGGTTGAACAAAACATTTTTTGAATCAAATCGGCGGATAATAACTGACAAAACCAAGCGTTTGCTAGTCGGTTAACGAGCTTTAGATATGCTAAGGTGCTGGATATTTGTGCTCCACCCGAGCGGATCAAAATTTGCCCCACCAAATGATTGAATATTTAGTTTGTCTAATCAAACGAGACTTGAAGGTTTACACAAAACAAAAAGAAAAATTTAAAACGGAGTGACTCTCCGGATAACCCTATTGACATGATACATACCTTGAAAGAAATATTTTAGAGACTTGTTGTTTATTATTAGTTCCACTAAAAATGATATAATAACCACTGCTGTGTTATCCGAGATAATGGAATTATATTCTCTTATCCTTAGAGAACAGGTTCACCAAACAAATAGAGGTAGATTTGCCGTCAAGCAGAGTAGAAACACCAATGGAAGCCAAAGAATTCTGAAGAGGGTCTCGGGCTCACTTACCTTGGCTGGCCGTTATGTTATTGTTAATTTATTGCTACCTGACAGCCTTTCAAAGTGACAATTGTGGTGGGAAATTTAATGATATCTTTCACATATATTTCGTCACTTATTGTTACAATACCAGCTGCTTATGACTAGGCCAGATAACTTCTATCTATGGTATTTCCTCTCATGCTTTGTACGTATGATCAGATTCTATTGGGTGTCACAAGCTTCATGTGCTATTTACGGATGGAATACCCATTCCCAAAAATATTGGAGTTCATTCAATCTACGGTCATATGATTTGCATATGCAAGTAATTGAGATATCTTACGATTCTATAGAAAAGCATTTCCGCAGAAAAAACCAGCACTTAGATTTTTCAAATTTGGCTTTTGTTTGTGATAGCAGCCCACGTCCATATCATATTACCAAGTGTAATCAGATTATTTTATTAGTGTTGAACGTGATAATAATCGATATCTACATAATAATCGATAATAAATTGTTCAGAAAAGAGTGGGTACAGTGATTTTTCCAGTTGACGTTTGGATCCGTTGAAGTGTAGATCGGGAAGACCTAGAAACAAATTTGGCAGCATTGGAAAGTGGTCAGTTTTTCTGCAGATAGCTTAAATATTTGCTGTCTTTAAAGGATATTTTAGGTTAGTGCCATCGTTTTAATGCCGTGTTTTTGCTATTTTATATATAAAATGAGTGGCCCGAATAGGGGATTTCAAACCTTTATAGAGGGACTGCTAGTAAGTTTAGTGTGTTTAATAGACTTTTGAAAGCTTCTCCTAGAATGATAGAGTTACTCATTGTTCCTCACAATCAAATATTATATTTATCCAATTGCAAATATTCATAAATTAAATTAGGTCTCGGACTGCAAAAATGAGATTCAGATATTTCTGATGATTTTCGGGAAATTTATTTACTTTTAGTGAAAAGAAAACGTGTGTAAAGTTTGTGATTATTACACAGGATGTCCCGTTTATGAAAATCAAAATTTCCCAAGTCGTCAATCATTTAATCCCAGATTTGATATTATTTTCGGAAGTTACATAACATTTCTTAAAAATGGATATTTTTCCAATTGCAGAGGTGATCATCCCTTCGAAGATATAACTGTTTAAATTTTAAAGAAATTTCAAATTTGATATTTTATCTAAATTTCAATATGCATTATTGTAACGGTACTTTAAACTTACAAACCTGCAAAGTTGATAAAAGTTGCCTCATTATGTTAGCTTTTGACATGTAAAAATGATGGGCTTAATTATGGAAAATTTAGGAATATTTGGCGTTAAATGAGAGAGAACGTGATGGTCACTTAAATATGGTGGTTTTAAAGGCAAACAATGGAAAATTAATGCGCTAAAACACTAGAACTATCATATTTAAGTGAATTTTCTCTCTCTTTTTCTCGTATTTAATGTGTAATATTCCTAAATAGTATATAAGTAGTTTCCACAATAGATATTTTGTTTTTCGGAATTTCTTTTATTTGGGACGATCAAATTTGCAGCCTAGATGAGCATTTTTAAGTGTTCCCTTGATTAAAACTGAATTAGGCCTATTGAGCTTTGACGTGCCATTCAGTCAGATGATGGCATCATAGCAGCTTCTTCACACGTGACTACTCATGAAACTTTTGCGCAATAACTCATACATTTATATACATATGTATATCCTCTCTCCGTGTTTCTATGGTAGAAGGAGAAGAATTTGCCGTTGAGAGAAATAAAGTGAAAAGTGTCTTCGGTAGAAATAACAATAAAATACTGGACTTGGAAACCAGGTGTAAAACTGTCGTATCGGAAATCCCTGGCAAAGCCGACGTGTTAAACGCGACAGTCAAAATTAATAAGTGTGGGTCTGCCCATAGAGAGGGGTACAAGTAGAATGTAACAGTGATTAGAATAAAAACGCCACCGGAATCGGAGGAAATCTCAAGGGGGTCCACGTATGTCGGTTACCAGCCCCATCGTCCAATTTACCTTGATGGCCTTCTAAGTTATCTTCATTTCATTTTTATCTGACAACCAGTCCCCTGATTGACAATTGCGCTGGAAATTTCAATGATATTTATATATACATTTCGCAACTCATTGTTACAATGTCAGTAGCGTATGACTAGGCTAGATATAATAACTTCTCCTATCAACCTACTATCATGTTTTGTATGTATGATCGTGTCATATTGAGTGTCACAAGTTCCGTGCACTATTTGCTTCACAGGTGGAATACCTGTTTCCCAAAGGAATTGGAAAGTCCATTGAATTTATACTGATTTGCACACATAATGCATAGAATTATATCTTCCAAAGATTCTGAAAAAACGTGTTTATTCATAACTAAGCTAACAATCATATTTTCAGGTTCGACTCTTGTACTGACTGTTATCACGTCTACGTCCATATCATATAAACTTACAACCCTAATCAGATAATTTTATTAGTGTTAAACGTAACGATAATCGGTATCTAACAATCGACAGGAAATTGTTGAGAAATATAAGTGGGCATAGTGATTTTTCCAGTTAACGTTTGGATCCCTTGGAGTGTTGATCGTTAAGAGAAAGTTTGTCAATTTTGGAAAGTGCTATTTTCTACAGATAGCTTGAAATCTTGCTGTCTGGAAAGGATATTTTAGGTCAGTGTTGTTTTATTATTTTGGGCTTGTTATTTTTCCAATTTAAGACACTATCAGTGATTTTTCCAAGCTTCTCTGAATCCCCGAATAGGGCGTTTCCAAATTCAATGAAGGAGTTTGCTAGTGAGTTTGGTGCTTTTGGTATATTGTTAAAGTGTTTAGTATTTGCTCTGAAGCTTTTCTCTAAAATCCCACAAAGTTTCGTGAATGCGACCATCAGTTTAGAAACTCATTTGAGTCAGATTCTCATCGGGAGTTGCATTCATAAATCAAATTAGGTCAAGGTCATGTACTATAAAAATGCAGGTCAACAACAATTAAAGATTTTTAGCGATAAAAAACGTTTAATGTGAAAAAAGATTAACTTTGTGATTATTATTATTTGTTATTATCGAAACATCATTGACCCAGTAAAACGAGGTGTGTAAAAAGTTCCGATAATTTTTTTCAGATATCTTTTCAATAGAAAATTACAGCATAAGGATGTAAATTCATTAAACTTAAAGAATAGTAACGTTTATTATGTCAGCAACTATAACTCTAAATAAAAAGAAAATGCAACAAATACCCAAAATTCTCTTCTTATACATATACGCTTACGAATATCGCCAACGATGTTCGTGCACCATCCGACAATGCTAATGTATCGAGGAAATGACCTCCTTCACCTGAATGGCGATTGTCGATTGAGTCGAAAGGAGGGGCAAAAAATTCTGTCGAAGCGTAAATTCGTCGATACCAAACTGTTAACTGGTGGCTTTAGCAAGTCCGTAAAATCTGTTGCTGATAACGAGCAGCATTGATCTTCATGTTTTTTTTTATCAATGGAAATAAGCATTGTTTTTCCGGTAGCGTAAAATTTGGTCCTCTGGTCCTCTGGCTCTTCTTCAGCAATTGGCAGCAATTCTGACGATTGTACAGTGGGTTGATGGTAAACATTTTTTGGTCCGTGGATATCACCTTCGATAAGCGAGCATCAGCGATCAGGCTCACAATGCTTTCTCTAGACTACTAATCAATAAGTGCCACTCCAGAGGTAGATATCATGGAACAGTTGATTTGAGAGAGAAAAACAAGTGGATATGGTTGACGTTTAGAATTAGTTGTGCTAGCGCTAGGGTCGGTCGTAGGGAGAAAATCACGGGCTTGGGTTAAAAGTGATGCGCCTCCCCTTTAAATTGCAAGATCAATCTTATTTTGTTGTGACTCTATTTTGAGTTCCTCAAACAAGCTCCATGACTGGGAAAATTCATCTCCTCGATTGTCAACGAGACTGTGTATCAGCTTCATTATCATCACACTTAATACTGTGTAAGTGATAAACCTACAGCGGCAGGGCAGGACTAAGTCGAAAGCAAATATTTATTTGTCGGAGTAACGATATCCAGAGGCTGGCGCGCAACCATCTCGACCATCCTACCTGTCAATTTTCAAGGATAGAATTTTATTTTCAGTATTATCCTTTTTTCATGACTTTTTTGCCTAGTTCTGTCCAGGGCAGAGGCAACTCATCAATCGGTAAACAGGTCTTGGGTGCGAATTATATCCAAAGGAAAAACCGGCTTGCAGTGCTGGCCTAAGCAGGCTGAAATGAAACTAAAACCGTAGTCGTTTGTGGTTTTTAACTTTGGCTGTTAGCCACAAAAGGAGTTCATAGATCAAAATAATGGAAGAAAGTTTCTCTCCAATTGTTTCGATGAGCCTTTAAATGGATAGCGGATTCAGGGCTCACAAATCCGCCCCCCTCAAAAAAAATAGTTTAGATTTGATTATAACTGTGTGTCAAGTGTTAGCCCAAAAAGTGGGATATATGGGACAAAAAATTGAAACAAAGTTGCTCTGCAATTGGTCCGGCCTACAATCAAGTTCATGGCGGTTCCTCCAATTACAAACAAAAACCTATCTCTTTGTTGCGGAGGTTATTCATCGGCTCTATTATCGTGATATTTAACCCCTGTGCACTGTGATAAACCTAGGGTAGTAGAATTAAAGGACCCCTCCACTCTCGCCATTAAAATCGAGACTCAAGATCAAGTCCATTAGTTAGTCCTTTTTGGCACTTTTAATTTGGTAACCAAGCCAATTTTCAGTGAAGCGAACAGAAGACACTATTTAAATTATCTCCGGATGTAATGGATTGAGTATCGAGCCCAATACTATTTACTATAATTTGGATTGACCTGATTATTTGCGCTTATACTAGTTCTATACTGCCGGACCAGTAGAATTAGTAACGGTGACAAAATACAAACCGGGCAGATTGTGCTTTCGATTTGAGATTCGCCAGCCTGCTGCTGCTCTGTTGATCAAACTTTCGAGGTCTGATACTTGATGCGCATCAGGATGGTTTTAGCTATCATCTTCGCGGCAGCAATAAGCAAATAAGTGTCTTTCTAATTGTCGCCTTGATCCTCTTTGAAGTTATTCCCTATGAGTAGGAAATCATTGATTTCAGATATCCAGAAGAAGCAACTCTGCAAAGACTGTACTGGCTTCAAGGAATATGTTGTTCCATTGATGATAAAGATATTTGAATAAGCAGTCCGTACGCATGAAGTGTTCCTTCACACTTACTTAGCTATACATCATCGTAGATGAGAAGCTCACTATTGACGTCTAGGCTGACCTACAACCTCTTTCGTGAAGAGGTATAAGATAGCGCAGTCATTGTTATCTGTGGCTGCTTATACTTCCCTCAACAACGCAATGATGGACTTTTTTCCTCCAAAAGAGCTCTAGCACGTGGGACTCAGCCTCGGTTTCAGCCAGCAACAGAATTTTTACTTACCTTCATCGATTCGCCTTCACGCTCTCGCATTTAGTCAGGTCTTGAAGTATCCTTTTAGAATGTGGTCGAAACTACACCTGCGCCAGAGATAAAAGCATTTTTGATGCCAGACTGTTGCTTCTCAATACTCTCGGGAGGGTTGTTCAGAGGTTGTCTCGTATGAGCAATAAGCATCCACAAAACAACTTAAAAATCTATTGCGGACCTCGATGCACTCAATCTCTTCCTTCAATACCGTTGACCGGGAGTGTGCTTATTTTCTAGAAACGAATCATAAACTATTTTCGATAGTCAAAAGTTAAAGCCTAGAAATCAGTAACTATCCGGAGCATTGTTGACCTAACAGTAAACATATAATTTCAAAATCTTTAGTTGTCTTTTACGACAAGCAGGGAATATTTTGAAGATCGGAGCTCAACTGGTTAAATCCGTTAGCGGTATCAGATAAATAGCACATTCTCTGGAATGATTGTCTAGCATGCGCAAAAAGTACTGCGTTTAGATTGGCCTTTTAATTTAGAAATGCAGGGGTTTTGATAGATGTCCCTGTGTAGTAAGTTTACTGACCTGTAGAGAGAGAAACGCTATGATGATATGAGGGACTGTGTCAAACCGTCATTTCGAACCTCTGGTAGATGCTTGTGCAATATGGAGTGCGGTTGAAGCCTGCATCATAAATGAATCTGTGTGATGTTTTCAATTTATACAATAGAGTAGTTAATTTAATAAATTATTTTAAACATCATTAATGGGTGCGATCATCATAGGGCGCTTCTCATTTATGGTTATATTCCTTATCTTCTTGGGCAGTGTATGAATGGGAACTTTCAACTTATTGATAGCTGCTTGGCAGGATATCCCACAAGTAAGTGTTCATGCGTTATACTTCATTTGTTTCACCAAACTGCAGGTCCTTTCCAATACAGCGCTTGTATTGCTAATGTACAGCTATATTACCGTATGTTGATTCATTCGACTTACATATTTCATGATGACTTGCAGATCCATAGCAGGAAAAGAAATGGGGCTGCAGCCCGAAGATACTACTTTGTATATATACTGCAATAGTAAGGCCAATGATTACCTATGGAGCGGTAATCTGGGCAGGAAGAACCGAACTCAGCACACAAGCCAGGGAATTACATAAGCTCCAAAGGCTGGCTTGCGTGTGTATCAGTGGGGCAATGAGGACATGCCCAACTGCATGCCTGGAGGTCCTTCTGGGATTAACCCCTCTCCACCTGCGTATACAGATGCAGGCAAGGAGGGCAATATTCAGGATGGCCGGTAGTATAAGTGAGGCGGGGAACTGCCTAAATCGAAGGAAGATTGATATTCTTTCTAGGCGGTATCCCGAGGTACTGATACCAAGGGATAACATAACAACGAGGTTTCACTTCGATAAGAAGTTTGAAACACGTTGGAGTAACAAGGCAAACTGGGAGAGCGTGGCGGCGACATACGGCTTAAACCAGCAACTGATTACTTGGTACACTGACGGATCCCTCACAGCAAAGGGAGCGGGTGCCGGTGTCATTGGTCCAAGGAAAATGTACTTTGAGCCAATGTATGGGAATTTTTAAAAAAGTCTAGAATATTGTGAAATCTAGATAGGTTGGGTATTTGTACTCTGTTGGACAAATAACGTGGCAATCGATGATAATGTGGTTGTTGTCTTCAACAACGTTGCAGTGTGGACAGTTTGGGCTATTGCTGATTTTCATGCGGTGGAGGAATTGGTTGTTATAACCATGGTTTGTTATTAGCCGGTTGACTAATTTAGTGGCTTTAGCGTTACCGTCGAAGTCTTTAAACCACTTCTTGTTCGTTAGTTGAGGGAATATGTTGAAGAAGAAAATACCTTTATCTTCTGAGAGACGTTGGTATTCGCGATCCCAGTCTTCTCAGATTGCCTGTTCAATTAATTTTATTGCCGTGCTAAGTTCCATGTTTAAGTCAATAGGCACTCCAGTTTCTATGGCTTCTGTGGCAGCAGCGTCAGCAGTGTCTTTTGCTGTGACATTACTATGTGGTTCCACTCACTTAATGCGGATTTTTTCTATGTCCACTTCTGCAACTAGCCGGTGTATGTTATTTGTTATGAAAGAGTCCCTCGGGTTCTATCTCAGGTTGTTGATGGATGAATCACTGTCTGTGTAGATAAGTATTGATTTGTAGCTATTGATAAGGGCGTGTTGAATCGCCAGTTGAATGGCAGTAATCTCAGCTGTTAGTATGTCGGTGTAGGTCTGATGTAAGTTTTGTACATCGAAAGACCTTTATCGGGGGACAGCCCGTCTTTGTTGCTGTTGAGACAATGAAGGGTTTTGACGGGAAGATAGTTGGCCCTTATAAATTCTTGATAGTGTCTTCAACAACTAAGGGTATTGTTGAGGTAGAAGCCAAAGTATTTGATGCTTTTTTGGTTTGAAATTTCTCCTAACTGTTCTGTTGTTAACTTTGGCTCCATTGGAAATTATGAACTGGAGCTTTTGCTCATTAATGCATAGTTTCAGCTTTTTAGGTCTAGAAGTCGATTTAGCAGTCAGTCTTTTCAATTTTCGTATTGCTGCGCTGGTTGAGTGCAACTCTTTGGTTGTGATATTAAATAGAACGGGGCTGAGTGCACTCCCTTGCAGAAGGCCGTTGTGAACTTGCACTACAACATTTTGTATTTTGATTACTCTTTCACTGAGAAAGTTCATGATCCTGTTGGAGTACTGCTCGTCAATCCCAGTTTGGTGTAATTGAGCTGCTAGTATGTTTAAGTTTATAGAGTCGAAAGTGTTTTTAAATCTATAACGGCCGCGGCGACAGCCAGTTTGCGGGTTTTTCTGATTCCAATTTCGTTCAGAGCGTCATTGATGCAGTGAGATGTGAACTTTCCTTTGTGGAGAGTGTAGGAGTGCGGAGGGAGAACGTGGTTATCTGCCAGGAATGTTGAGATCCTGGTCTTAACTATTGTATTTACTATTTTGGTGGGTACATTTAAAAGGGAGATAGGGTGAAAATCCTGGACATTACTGTGGTCTCTATAGGGTTTAGGGACCGGTACGAGGCGGATTTCCCTCTATTTATCAGGGTTGCTATTTTGAGTCCAGTGAGTGTTTATAGCATCTAGGAAAGCGTGTTTGGCACTATCCGGTAGCAGTTTCATATGCTGGAATTTTATGTTGTTGGTTTCCGGGACTGAGGAGTTAGATTTCTTAGCGAGGACTTCGACTAGCTCTTGGTGGGTTGATGGTGAGATATGGACTTTATTAGCGGTGTTTAGACGATAATAAGCTGTATTGTTTGTGTTGTCGATAATATGTTGAAGAAAGGCGCCACATCTCGGTTGGTCACAAGTGCTACAGTCTTCTTTGTTAATGAACAATAGTTTAACCCAGGAGAAGCAGTTGTGTAGAGCTGTGTTGGAGTGGTCTTCATTGTTTTTTTGCAGTTTTTGCTCCATGCGGACCTTTTGGCCTTATACACTTCGGCCTTCCAAATGGTCTCATACCTCCAGTATGTTGCGTAATTAGCCGTTGAACCAAGGGTCTTTAGATTAATTCTAGCCGTGTTCCTACTGCCGAAGTGTTTTTTTAGTGCAGGGGTCCACCCGCTTTTGTTTGTTTAAAGCGATAGACGCTCATTATCTTGCATGGAGATTTAGTTATATTGATCAGTTCTTGATCATCTATATCCTCGGGTATATTTCGCGGGATCCCGTACGAAGATACGTACGACTATGGGATATATGCTATTAACCCATGTTTTTCCAGCGCTGCATTTTCCACTAAATCATTAGCTGATTTGGGGGGATACGAGTCGCATCTTGACTCTGTTAAAACCAATTTTCTTTACATATATAGTACCCCATTAACATTCAGCTTTTTGAGTAGCCGGAAGGTGCTAATGTCAGAGATTCTATTGTTCTTCTAAATTTTTTGTAAACAGACTGTAAAGTGCTTTGAAAATGATCCTTCGTTATATCTATATGGAGGTATATTTTGTTGGGCGCTATAAGTGGGCCGTTTGTCTATTTTAGGGGATATGTTCGCTTGTACTTGCGAGAAAGGTTTTTTAATATTTTTCCCTCGGTGAGGGGGGCCCGGTTTTTCCATTTTGGTTCAAAAGGCCTTACCTAAATTGACCTATCACGAATCCCGGATTTTTTTTTGTCCCGTTCCTAAATGCAACTACCAAAGCTATTAAAAATAATTTAATGTTACAGTTTTAAGATTCCACTTCTCCGTTTAGCGTGCTTTTGAATTCCTGGAAACCACTTCGTATTTTCCGCGCGCACTAGTATTCCCACATACTACTACTAAACACAGTCTTTGCGCACCGAGTGCTCACAGCCAAGTGTGGAAACCGATTGTAAGATCCCAGAAATGCCAGCCAAGATGTTTACGGCGCGCATTGTCAGTTAAAAAGCCTAAACACAATAGCGGAGAAAGAGAGCTGTCAAACGAAGTCATTAAACGGACTTGTATGAGGCAATATACAACAAGTTCAATGCGCAATGCGGCATGCAAAAAACTTTTACGATAATAGTTTGTTGTGTCATTTGCAATATGGCGGCGCTTTTCGTTTTCGACAGTTATTGTTGAATGTAATTAATTTGAGCTTCCATTCATAAAAAATAAATTTAAGCCGGAAGTATGTGCACTCTTAATGGCATTTAATTGTATGAATTTCATAATATAAAATATGGGAAGATGCATATGGTAATTCTAGAAACTTGAAGATTATGTGCAATGCCGTGATTTTGTGCGCGGAAAATCGAATCGCGTGTATATTTTATGTTATGAGAATAACAGAATTAAATATCGCTAAGACGGGATGGGACTAATGCAAGTGACATTAATAATTAGCACTTACAATGCAAATAGTGCCTTCCGCAGTTCTCAAAACAAATTCATTCAAATTGATTACATTCAAAAGTAGCAGCCGGAAACGAAAAGCGCCGCCAAATTGCAAATGGCGTAATCTGTCATCAGAACCAACCTTCCCGACGTGGAGCGAACTTTGCCGACCTGGAATCTTTATAGTACTCTATTTTTATTTTCCGGGAGTTTGTCTTTCTAACGATGTTATCCATAATGGGGCTATAATATGACACATAATGAGATGGGACGGCTTTGCCTTGACCCACTAATGTTCGGTTGTTACAACGAAGTTGCTTTAGTTGCGGTATACGCAATGTGTTTTTTGAAGTTCAGGTTCCGATTACTACTCCCACCATTAATTTTCTTTTAAGTCCCGTACGTGCAAGACCAGTATTTTTTAAACAGGATCTATTTCTCTCACTGATTTGTTTGTATAAATCATAATATCGTCGAGGCGTCTAGTGGCGATTATTAGTACAATATTATCTAAGAAGTCAATTGTACGCACGCCGTTCCGGAGATATATTTCATTATATATAACTATCTCTAATAAGGTTTAGAACGGAACATGTGGAATATATGCCGGTTGTCAAGAATACCTGGTTTACCATTTTAATCGCAAAACCACCGTCTTCCCAGGAGAGATTCGATGACAATTCAGACAACGTAGTATATTGGGGGCGTTCAGAATTTCCTCATTACACATAATGCTTTGTAAGTAACATGCCTATAGTAGCAGGACAGCACAAAGCCGTGTATACTTCTTGAATTCAGATCGGTATTTTCTACATACGTTGGTAGCACGGATAACATAGGCGTCTTGGCCCTCCCCTTGGAAGAACTTCGCGAAGAACTTATTTCTAGGGCAAGAAAGAAAGTCTTCCGATGATTATCTATTCAAGTCTTGGTTAA
Organism: Hermetia illucens; assembly: GCF_905115235.1. NCBI lineage: Eukaryota > Metazoa > Arthropoda > Insecta > Diptera > Stratiomyidae > Hermetia > Hermetia illucens. Next base: position 65,902,921 of record NC_051851.1, on the reverse strand, counting down.
TTTATCCTCGAACAATGATAAATTTGTCCTCCTATTCTAATGTCACTAATAGTTTGTCGCTTTCAACCCCACTTGGTCATCAGAGCGCGACTGATCTTTGATTTGTCTTTCTCCACCACAAAACTTTGGAGCCACTGCATACACAGACCGATCATATTTCCCATCTTGGTACGCCAGAATTCGTCTTACCCTTCTTATCTGCTACCTGCACCTATTGACACAAAGTTTTGCTGGTATAACGGAACTATGAATCTTCACTCATATAGTTAGCAGTATCATTCAATATTTAGTTTTGGTGGGGGGACATTCATTTAAAGGGAATATTCTAACGGCTCGCGGATATAAGATCCCTATTGCCCTAGTGTAATAGGAATGAAAATAAAAAAGATAGCCTCGTTATTTGAAGGTGTTCGCTGTACACCAAACAGTAATGCTTGGGTGATGCTAGGAATTTTCAGCGAATAGTTGGTGAAACAGGGTAAACAAGAAAATTATGCCTTTGGTGAACAGCATCAAATTCTACTTGCTAATATTACGTAATTAATGCAGTGAGCGTATGGCCAAGAAATCATTCACCCGTTTAACGCACATTACTAATAAAAAAATTACGAAAAACCTAACTGCTCTTATAGATGGAAGCTTGGAATCACAGTTAAATTCCATTTAAAATTCTACTTGGAATGATAACGAGTAAGGAACAGTTGGAGAAGGGAGAAGACAGCTGCTGTAAGGAACAACGAGGACTGGATGAATATCGATCGCAGTTTTCAAACCTTTCTGGCTAAGTCTGTTAATCCGTTATAAGTGATGCTACCGGCGACACCCATTAAATGCAAGCAACGATGACGTTGTTGAAGAAGAGAAGAGCTGCTTTCGAAAAGACCTACGATTGCTTCTCTTTTTCTTTAGCCTTTGCCCCGTTTACAAGCGGGGTCGCCTCATCATCGCTTGTACTATCAATGCTTGATCTAGTTACGAGGCTTTCGAATCGCCATTCCGCCCATCAAGCCACCGTTATTCTGCCTGCTTCAATGTTCCGATCGCAAATATCCTCATTTCGGATGTGATTAGGGCGTGTCACGCAACCAGTCTAATGCAACATCTTCATCTCCATTACTGCAAAATACCGTTCATTGTCTTTTATAGTTGAACAACACTCAGAACCATAGAAGGCCTCAGGGCGGTTCGTTGATACGTCGATCATAAAGAACACCAGTTGTGGAACGCCACTTCATCCCAGTTTCGATAATGCGTGAAGCAATTTCATAGCACAATTCTCCATTGGCGAGATATTTAAATCTTTCCATTCTGGGCAGGTTACTGCCACTAACAGTGATAGTGCCTGCTTCATTAGGATCGATTGTGAAAAATTATATTTAATTCAGTTTCAATCTGAAACCATGTTGCATGAGACGATCATCCCATTTTTGAACTAGTTGCTCTAGATCAGCTTCGCTATTAGACGCTAGGAGCACGTCATCTGCATAAAGCAGCGTGTAGGGCGCTGGACGTTGGATATCCCGTGTGACGGTGTCCATAATAAGAACAAAGAGGTCTGTGTGAGAAGGCGGTTCCTTGATGAACACCGACAGAAACACGAAGCGGTTATAATACGCCTCCCACACTTCGAACTCCACTGTTCGGATCGTGATAGGGCAATTTAACTCAGCCCACGAGTTCTTCTGGACGACATTGAACGCATTTTCTTGTTTGGTCTGTCGCGGGACCTGTTGCCAAGAGAGATCAGGTAGCATTTAGCATAGTTGAAGTTATTGCACTTCAAATATATTTTATTTGTCTCTTTCCCTGATCTCAGCATTTTATTTTTGCTTTACTGAGGTTGGTACAAAATACGTTGCCTCAAACCCTCCTCTTTTACTTACGCTTAGGACCAGCCTGTTAAGTAAATAACGATTCTGGGTAGTATACTACTGAAATGATGGAAAATAGCAGAAAACAAATAAAAATGACAGATTTCCTTAAGCCATCTTAAATTTGGAATTGATTATTTGAAGATGTACCGTTATTCGACAGAACATGATACACGATAGTTGAAAGTTTGGTGTAAATTCAACTAATATTACCAATTTTCATGTAAATTTATCGGGCTTTAAGACATGACAAAATGGTAGCATTTTATTAAAATGAATAGTTTGATACAGTTTATGGAGGTCCGTATATGTATATGAAGAGGATATTCTTCCTAGATGTAAATTACTGAGCTACCCCCTGGAATTTCGCTGAACCTAACTAAATAAAATGAATTTTAAAGAAAAATCATCAGTAAGCTAGTTTTCATTCTATAAAATTTCGTATATGAAAAAATCTGAAAATTTAATCCTTCCCGTTTCCGACTGGTTTTATTATTTTTTATTAGGTCCTTGAGGTACATATTTTCCTCGAATCAGGAGTACCGCGATTGTTTTTTGATTATGACGAAATATTTTGAACTTTCATGAAATTCGGATGACTGAAAGCAGTAGGGTTCAAGCCTATGTATGTTCAAATTGAACTTTTGCGTTATCTTATTATTACTTAAACTTTCACATGAGATTATAATAAGTGTCAAAAATCCCAATTCATTTCTTACCTATCAGAAGTTATTGTGAACATAAAGCTTCCAATGAATAAACAATCTGTTTAGGGTTGGTTAATTATTTTGTTATCAGACGACGCACTTTGATAAATTCCAATAGAAAGATGCGCCTTTTCTCTGGATTTTCCTTTTTGTATATTTTAATCTACAAAAAGTGTATTTCCATTTATAGTAGATATTAAAACCGCAAAATTCTACATTCTATAAATGGCTTGGGGAAATCCGATCCTCGTGTTTTGTATCTGGTCAGTATTATACAATAGAAAACTTCATCTGATAAAAAAGTGTATTTTTTATTTTGAAAGGAATACCTACCTAGCGTCATGCATATCAACCTCAATAGCGATATATATACGCGTATTAATCAAATATTGGCATCTATTGCATTGAAATAACAATTTATATAGTTTGATTGGCTTATTCCTGGTATTCATGTCTAAATTGTATCGTAAGTGTCTGAATTTCCAATAAAAGATATTTGTGGAATTGAATGACATCGCTGACAAAAAATGTTATCTCCTACGTAAGCATGAATGATACCAAAAATTGGACATCCACTTTATATTTTTCTTTATCATTGACTTGAGAAGGTTATGCATAAATATTCAAGATTTTCACCGGTCTCAAAAGGGTTTCTTTAGGTCAATCGGATCAATGCTGTCAATTTTTGATACATCGGTTATAAATACAACTTCAATTTCGCCAATTTTAATTAACTTTTCTCTTAATTACGCAGTAATTCGTCATACCAATGGCGTATTTCCAGCAAGAAATTGTCGTCTAGGAACAGTGGATTTTTTACCTTTGGACTTCACTTTCCATCTACTGTATCGTAATATAACGTGTTGTCTGCATAATGAAAATTTGAAGAGAAAAGATAGTAAAAAATAGTAGATCTAAAGAGTCCGACTTTGGTAAATAGGAGTGCCGTGGCCATAAATGAACTTATCAGATACTTCGTGCAGATAAAAGCGATGGCCTTTTCAATCTTACATAAAATATCGTACCTGCATTGCCAAATCTTATTGAGTCTACGACTTATGTATGAAAGATAGCAGTGAGTCATAAATAAAACAAATTTGATTTGTGCCATAAGAACTTATTGATTTCTGGGAAAATGTGGAAACTTGGTGTGAATTTCAATGTCAGGTTGATCATATAGAATCGGTACCATAATTTATTATTATGTTTACTTTGTTTTTTTTTTTGAAGTAGTACAGAGCCGGCATCATTTACGACGTGAATTTAATGCGAAAGACTCAATCGATGTCACTTAGAGGTGAAATATTTATGAGTTTTTCCAACCAGAACGGTGCAAAATCATAATCAATGATTAGTTGATTATGATTACAAATTTCATGATTATAATCGTAATCGAGCTCTCGTAATTATGATTGTAATCAGGTAATCATGTAACTAAAATCATGAAATCACGTAATCATAATCCTGTATTTTCAGTCGCATTGCCTAATCCGAAGATCTGATATCTGATGTCTCCATATGCGGGGCACTCACATAGCAAATGTTTTATGGATCCCGCTTCCTCATTACAAGATGGACACGTATCATCTTGAAGAATCCTTATTCTGAACATACACTAGGCCACATAATTCATCGTACGATACCATTATCGAGTATTTTTCGTTTCGTTTTATGTTTTATTTTGATTATACATTATTTATTCCATTATATATTATTACTTCTATTACAAGTGTTATGGCCATGCCTGTTTGCAAAGTTTGCCTGGCATCCTTTTTGGATACTAGCAGAAAAAATACAAGTATGCATAAAAATGCGATCAGTCACAACGCAGTACAATGGGTTCGAATTGTAAATGTGGAATGCCGCCTACAAAAAGATAAAGAAAACAACCATCAACTGATTTTAGACAAGTTGTGATTAATTTGTGGGCTTGTGAAAAGAAAATATCGCAAATAGCTTAAATAACGGAAAAATCGAAGTCAGCAATCCAACATATCGTGAAAGTCATAAAGAAACGGGAACAGTGGAATGTAAACAAAGGGAAGTGCGTGCTTGTAAGTTATCTGAATAGGTAGAAAGAGGGATAGTAAGTGCAATACGCAAAAACTCAAGAACAAGTGGTGCAAAACTAAGAAAAGAACTTTTAGAAAAGTGTAATGCAAACCTTAGCACTAGGACGGTGCAAAGAACTTTAAACAAACCCGGGTATTCCTCTAGGATAGCTAGGAAGAAGTCTGCCATCAGTGGAGCTAAAAACTTAAAAGAAAAGAATTTGTTTTTCGCACAAAGATGAGGACATATCGTTCTGGAAACAAGTTGTGTTTACAGATGAAAGTCAGTGCAAGATATTTGGTCAGGATGGTCCACCAAAAGTTGGGGCCTGCATTCGAAAAAGACAATTTACAGAGCACCGTGAAACACCGCGAAGGTAATGTGCTTGTTTGGGGGAGTATGAGTTGGTCAGGAGTCAGTAATCTAGCGTTAATTGATGGCGAAATGAACCAGCATGTACTCCTAAATAGTTTGAAAACAATTTACAGGAACCTGTCAATAAAATGGGTTTGGATTCGAATTACATTTTCCAATAGGACAACGACCCAAAACATACACAAATATAGTCATGTGGGGTATCAAATGAAAGGTCTTAATTAGTACTTTTCGAAGCCGGTCTTAGTTTTGAGATTTGTTAAAAAGGCGGGGAGTGGGAGGGGTGGAAAGTGATGATTTCTTTAACGGCTCCATTCTCAGAAACTACACAACCGAAAAATCTGAAAGAAAACATGAAGCTGCCTCGATATAGTGCCCAGGCCTCAAAATACTCTCCATATCGATATCTGTTCAAATTAAGTTAATAATATTATATTACCATAGTTTTGGGAAAATTGAGTAAAACCCCCCTTAAATTTCTTTCAGAGTTATAAAAGTTGGGAGTAGTATAAAATATAATATGAAGCATATTATCTCCAAGTTTGATCAAAATCATACTATTAGTAACAAAGTTACAGTAGCTCAAAGTTGTCTTTACCGTGTAATTTTACAACCCGAAGTCCTAAATCTGACATGCTAAATGCATATTCTTAACGGGCTACGTACAAATGGGATAGTTCTACACTCAAATATACTCACAGAAGAAGCAAACAAAACCTTTCATACCTGAAGCGCCCAGCTTCCGGTTTCCCGACTTATTGTACTGTTTATTCTGAGTTAATTTAAAAAAATTTTGAAATGTCGTACGATGAATTATGTCACCTAGTGTATGCCCAGCTAGTGAATTATGGGGGGCTGCCAGCGTGAGGTTGCCAGTTGAACTTTTCAATCATTTTGTCATTCACTAAACTTGATATTGCCTAATATTAACTTCGTTTCGGTTTCTGTTGAAACTTACTGAAATTTACAAAATTTGAAAAATGATAAAAGTGCTGAGGTACTGATGAATTTCAAAAAGTATTAAAGTTAGTACCTTTGGTATTAAAACGTCAACACTGTACAAGCCTCTTCAAACCACTTTAAAAATGTGCGATTCAGAGTTCGTCGATTGATCTTCTATCGTCGAAGAAATCCTTAGTCAGCAAGAGAGCTGCACTCTGGAGCCAAGAATTTCCTTAACTTTGTCCAATTCGTTTTGCTAGGGCTTCCTCTTTGTATTGCATTCTGTTCGGGTGCAATATTCAGACTAAATTGGAAATAACGATGATTTAAGAATGACACTGCGTCTAGCACCCGCCAGCCTCTAACCAACCCCAACAACTTTGAAGTGAAACGAACCCATGAATAAGAAATATATACGGGTGGTTACAGGAACTCTGCCAGCCGTCTGCTGTGTCCAGTGTGGATCTCACCAGGATTTCTAGCTTGTTCCCGATTTCTTTGGACATTGCCACACTTTGTTGTGTAGCAATGATAATGTCCTCATTCCCAAGAAGCTTCGTCTTCATCCAATTCATCATCATACCCCATCAACCCAATATGTCCATACGGTTGGAAATCAAATTTCCCTTCTTGTCTTGACTTGACTGGCTGTTGATTTGTTAGTAAAACTTGCATGACTGGTGCGATTGTTCCCAACACTTAAAAAAATTCACAAACTTCTTGGTTCTCCCAGGCTTCCTTTTTCTGTCTTTTTCCACTCGACAGAGTTCGTGATATGTCTCTGCGCGTTCTTGGAGAGTGCAGCATTGCCCGGTATGCAGGATTCTGCATTCATTCATTGCATTCATCAAGACTTAGAATCAACATGTGGTCAATTTTGGTTGAAAGTGGTTCCACCCTGAGATTCCCAACTATTTATTTCCTGTAAAAACGAGGTGACTCCGAACTGTGAACTTGTTGTTCACCGATTCAATGAAGAATATTTATTACATTTCAATGAAACCTCGTCTTTGCGCTAGTGTCCGCCAGTGATAGTGTAGGTTATTGCATTTGAAGGGTCTAGGGTTTCCCGAAAAATACCTTAGTTAACGCTTTAAGATCGCATGTTACCTCTTTGACTGATAAAAGCACATCCAATTTGAAGGACAGAGAAAATTCAGAAAATTACAACAGGAAATAATCCTTATCTCTTATACATATGTAAGTTCATACCTCCGGCAACTAAAAATCATATTCATATTCAAAAAACATCTGATAAACACCACGTTTCGTTGCTACCACCAAATGCTAATCCAAAATGAAACGCACAATTTATGATTCATTTTTTATTATTTTAATCTTTTCACGTGCTTTTACTATTATTTGGCAATAAGTTTGCTATCGAAAACTGATCACAATGTCGGTCTCGTTTTTGGGAAGTCTAAAGTCGTATAATTATTTGTACACTAATTTTTATGAACCTTAAGTTTTTTTCGGCGACGAGATTGACTTGACAAATATAACTTCTGCAATTCGTTTATGATTCATCATAAATTCATAGTCCAGCAGAGTTATATTTAGAGACAAACTTCCATCGTATGAAATGAAGCAATAAATGCCATTGCAGTAACAATTTTAGCCCATTCGGCTATCGACATACATAATTGCAGCTACCTGTGTGATTCTATTCTTTATTATGACGATTTCTGCCTATCATTCTCAAATTGAGTGGAATAAAGATTTTACTTCGCAGAGGTCACTTTTTCTAGGACTGAGCCTTTATGATCCTTCACTAATCATGCGAGTTTGATTTCCCGGATTTGTTACGCTTTGTACATTATCCATGCTAACAATAAAGAAGTTGGTTATACTTTAATTGAGAAGTATGAGTCCAATTCGCGTCAATATTGGTTATACTTGTATATCTGTCCAAGAAGATTAATAATAGTTTGTCACCAATTTATGGTTAGCAGTCAATGAAAATTACTAATTAATTGTTTTCCAATTGTGCTTTTATTCACGTTGTATGGCACACTATCGCTAAGTTGTCGTTGATTTACAGTATTGATAGCTTTGTTGGAGAATGACTCCTTTTAGGGTATTCGGAAGCACGTGATCGTGGGAAATAAAGATATTTAGGTGAGAATGGAAAATTTACAATCGACTGGTAGTAAAGTCCGCCAGCTGGTTATCTTTACTATTGCTTTCTACGTCAATGAAAGTATTATATATTCATGACTTTTTTATATACGTGCGTGGGTACATAAATCGTATATCTCCCGACATTTGTCTATTTCTTCCGTTACCAAAAAAATTGGAGAGTGGATCTCTTGGAAATAACTTTCTTGAAATGAAATAGATAATATAGGTATATTCGTATGCTACAGCCTGTTTCGAGATTTGGTTTTTCGAATACATTGCTCTATCTCTTCCGTTCCGCCAGTTTCTTGTATGAAGTGGAAGTGTTGCCCTTATTTTGGATATTCTCAAGTCGTCCATTGGAGGCCCAATGGAGCATTCGCAATTTTATCGCCTGAAAAATCAAATATACCGGACAGCTCACTGTTGTACTTGATGTATCGGTCTGTATCTGTCATCTTCTCAAACTCCTCCAAGAATTTTTATGAACAGGTTCTTTTCAAAGGCGTTTATCAGTTAAAATCCAAGTTCGCACCCTCATCATAACACAGGTGTGATAATTGTCTTATAGACACAGAGCTTCGTCTCTGCTGTAACTCCTGTGAGACGAACTGGTTTTGCTGAGATGCCAAATTGAAGCATAACTTCGTACAGTACGTTTCGGTCCATAGCGTCACATGCTCGCTTGAAGTCTGCGAATACTTGGTAGATGTCAACGAACACTGATTTTACGGTAAAGAGCTTATCTGTATGTCACGATTGAATCCACCCTGGCACTCTTTGATGAATTTTCCTCTGTAAGGCTTTAAGCTGTTTTCCAGGATTTTGGTGAATGCTTAATAGGTCGCAAATGTTTCTGTAAGTATGGGGGCTTATTGCTTTTTAAGGTTTTGTGTAAACACAAAACCTTATTAAAATCGGTTTACTGTCTGGCTGTCTGTCTGTCTGTCTGTCTGTCCGTCTGTCTGTCTGTCTGTCTGTCTGTCTGTCCGTCACACCCATTTTTCTCGGAGACGGTTATAGCGATTGACACCAAATTTGGTAGAAAGGTGGGAACTGTGAACGCTCACGCATACAGTGAATTACATCCTTTTACATCGAATTTAAGGGGGGGTCCCTATACATGCAAAAGGGGGGTGTAAAATTTGTTTTCATCAAATATAGTCATGTGGGGTATCAAATTAAAGGGCTCGATTAGTACTTTTCAAAGCCGATCTTAGTTTTGACATTCGTTGGAAGGGTGGGGAGCGCGGGGGGTTGAAAGTGATCACTTCTTTAAGGGGGCCATTCTCAGAAACTACCCAACCGAAAAACCTGAAAAAAATCAAGAGGCTGCCACTATATGGTGCCTGGGCTCTGAAATACCTTCCATACCGATATCTGTTTAAATAAAGTTAATAATAGTATATTACTACAACTTTTTGTAATTGGTTAGAAACCCCCCTTAAGTTTATCCTAGTACCATGAAATTTTGCAGTGATATAGGCTATAATGTAGAGCATGATCTTACCAAGTTTGGTGGAAATCACACTATTACTAACAAAGTTATAGTACCTCAAATTTGTTGCTTCTTTGAAAATTGAAGACTATGAATGTCAATATCACCCGAAAGTGGATTCTCTCACATAGTATATGGATATATTACGTGCTACGTACTAAGAAATACACAAAACCTTTCGTACCTGAAGCGTCCAGCTTCCGGTTTCCCGACTTGTTTTAAGGTTTTGTGTAAACCAAAACAAATCCTGTTACAAACGGCATAGAATAACAGTATCAAACTAAACTCTATAGTCTAATAAATTAAGTTCTTATACACTAGAATCTACTGATATGGGGGACAATAATCGCGTTCATCATACTCACGCGCCTCTCCAAGTTTTCCCGAAAAACTCCTCCCCTACCGTTCCGTGCCATGTGCTTTTAGAGCGACCAATTCGACGGCCTCTTTAACCTGGTCCTCGAGAAAGTGATATGTGATCCTGAGGTAAATTCAAGAGGTACGATCCTCTTTAAGTTCACCCAACTACTGGCCTATGCTGATGATTTCGACATCATGGGAAGAACGACCCGAGACGTACGAGCTGCCTTCATCCAGATCGAGCAGGCGGCGATCGGCGCGAGATCTTGGGCTGCACATCAATGAAGGCAAGACAAATTATATATGGTGGCAACGTCAGCACCGAAAACCAACCAACCAACAACATCATACCGCACTGGCCAAACGGGAAGAATAAAGATAGGAGAATGCAACTTTGAGACCGTTGATAATTTCTCCTATCTAGGGTCGAAAATCACAACCGATAACAGCTACGATGAGGAAATCCGCGCATGGTTATTGTCAGCCAACAGTGCCTATTTCAGCTTACAAAAACTGTTCCACTCGAAACGTCTCACTATAGGGTCAAAACTCTTTCTGTATAAGACAATGATTTTGCCAGTCCTCATGTATTCGTCGGAGACTTGGGTTCTTAGCAAGAAGAATTGCGAACTCTTGGCCGCGTTCGAGAGAAAAATCCTTCGAAGAATTTTTGGCCCCCTACATGAGGATGGACGATTCTGTAGCCTACATAACAACGAAATCTATGAGCGATACCATGACCGTCCGGTTATGGATAAAATCCGGCTCAATAGGTTACGGTGGGCGGGTCACTTAATCCGTATGGATGAGGATGACCCAGCCCGGAAAGTTTATAAGGGAAATATCTATGGTAGAAAAAGAAGACGAGGCGGAACCTCCCTAAGACGGAGCGAAGGCGTAGGTCAGGACGCCAGACAGCTTTTGGGGATATCGAATTGATGGACCTCGCCGCAAAACCAGGATGTCTGGAGTTCCTTATTAAGGCCTAGACCGGATACGGTTGTTGCGCCGTTGATGATGATGATGAATTCGACGGCTACTCTGCGATAGTGATTCCACTCCATAGCTTAGTCAGCAATGGAATTGCTGCCTTTTCTTAAAATGTGACCTATCCGCTGGTACTTCCTTCCGCTAATTAGCGCATTAATCGGTTTCTGCCCCGGAAGGTGGGGAGATAACTCCTAACGAGGGCTTGGAGCCATTGAATAGGAGTAACTGTTATAGGTCATGTGCAACTCTTTTATAACAACAGAGAGGTAGCATTGGTAGAGAGCAACCTCAACTTGATGTTGTTGTAGAGGTATCTGTATTTCCTGATTTATATAAAACAACGCAGGCGAATCTTCGCCAATGATTTGGTGAGAGAGAATTCATCAGCGTAATCGACGTGTTTATGGAAATATATCATGGTTTATTGAAGACATCTACGTCTTCGAGCCAAAGTAGCATGAGCAACGGCAATGATAAGAAGAAGGAATAGTTTCGGCGATGGAATGAACCTTGTCGGACTCCGTTTTGGGCTTCTAATTCCTTAGAAATTTTACGTCGATATAGCATGTAATATTAGGCGTCATCGCATATCAATTTGATAGTATCTATTTTGTCCGGCTCGCTCTAGCGATTAGAGCGCTGGGCTGTCATAACGGAAGGTCGCGATTCAAACATCACTGGTGGCAAAGGGATTTGTTATCGTGGCTGGACATGCTTATTCGCTTTTCCCACTTAGTAGAAATGGGCTCAGATTCGCAGGATTTGTGGATGAGCGACAGAGGCGACCCTACAGCGACAACAAGGCCTGTGATGAAGAGCTCCGCTGGACGATGGTCAAACCCAGCGATCTTCCCCCGCCTGAGTTCCTTGACCGAAGCAATCCGCATCCGCATCTAAATGTATATGGACAGTATACGTATATATATATTATACAGTGACTAACTGTTTGATCCCCCGGAGGCAAAATTTCACCCAATGTTTAATGGCTGAGAATAGTGGTGAAATCACCCCTCCACCCCTTAAGCTGATCGTGAATGATGAGAAAAGGACCACTGATAGGCCAGGAACCACCTGCAAGCTCTTTTGTGATGCATTATGCGGTGGTGAAATAATTATTACTTGCCGAAAATTCCTCCTCACCAGCGGAAAAAATGAATTTCTTTTTCTCACGGTGCACACTACGCTAGACTTCCTGAGGTTCGCACGAAGTTTACTCACAATCGTAGCGGTAGTAAGAGCCTTCACTTCACTACGATCCGCTTCCAAGCCCCGATAGTCAGCCAGATCATATGGTATTACTGCTGTCCGTCGTAGGTGAGCAAGCCAGATTAGTGGCTAGGTAGGTTATGTTATGTGTGTGCTGAGATTGGTAGGGATTCATCTACTATGAGCTGCTCCCTACGGTGAAACTCTTGCATAGTTTGTGCACGTACTGTAAACAATTGTATAATCTCAAGTAAGCAATTGCCCAGAAGCTTTAGCCAATAGAAGAGAAATTGTGTTCCATCAGGATCACGCCGGTATTCCTGGGTCTAAGTGGAATAGTTGTTCATTTGGAGAGGTGAAAGGAGTAATGATTGCTGTTTTCTCTATGCCTGCCTTAGCCATAACTGTTTTGTTGAGCCTGGGGCAGTTCCAATGACATTATTTATTTTTGTTATAACTTCGAGAATAGATCACGTATTAATCACGCTGTGAGATGCGCATGGCTTGTGCATTTAATTCTGTTTGACTCCACTTGATTTCAAATTTTCTAGGAGTTTTTGCCTAATGTAAAGTGGACTTGCCGACGGCCTTTTTGGTGGATATAAAATTTCTAGATTGAGTATCGTTTGGGTCTTCGTCCTTGAGGATGTGTCCCTGAGGTTGCATATTTTAAAACTGATTGTCTTGTGTTGATGATGCGATATATTACCACTGGTTTCTGATAAGATTGCTGTTGGCTTTGGGCATGAGGTATTTCTTTAAATTCCTCTATGTAGTTTGCTTGAACGAGTGACAACATCTCAAGGGCATTTCACTTGCAAAGATCTGCGAACCTCCCATCATTGTCGTTTTGGTCGCTAAGGTCATGTCGTTCCACCATATATTCAAGCAGGAGAGCCTACTTTGTCAATCGGATACACATCACGAGTGCAATTTTACCTGTAGGAAATCTCTGCTAGATTGCGTTAAATTGTTGGTACGTAGCAATGCAAAAAGTGCTTCATCCTGGATTCGAATATCTCGGTTAGTATTTTGTCCGAAACCGGATCCTAAGTACAGAGGACCCGTCTACCGAATGCAGACTTACAGATGTAACGCCGAGCTTCCGGTTTTTGACTTGCTAAAGTGTACTATATCATATCCATCATCTGGTAGTGTGCCTAGTCATTTCATTTCGTTCGGTTTGCATTTCGTGTCCTGCTCTAGGAGTGTGTTCAGTGCTCGATGTCTATATGAAGATCGCATATTCCAGGGTTTGAGGGAGCTTTCTATTGCGAGCCTTCGGGTTTTGTCATAATAGGGTAATGCCAGGAAGAGTTGCATTTCCTTAACTGGTAGGCGAGAAGATTGAGTCCCGTACTTAGTAGTAATATATCCACTATTCCAATATTCGGGAAACGGAAGTACCAAATCACTAGAAAATTAACAGTAAACATTTTCGGTTCTGGTTCCATCTATGTTACCAACCTTTTTAATTAACGTCAAATATTACTTCATCGTGCATATTTCTAGAGCCAATATGTACAACATATCGTAAAATACTCGCATGTTCAGATAATAAAAATTGATTGAATTGCGCCATAGACTATTCCGCAATAAAAGGTCAGTTGTAAATTCATTCTACTGAATCCATTTTACCCCCAGTTGACACCAGTTGGAAGGCTAAACTATCACAATGACAATAGATTCTAATTGAATTTTAACAACGTCTACATTATATCCAGTCAAGGAAGATACCGAAGCAGATTCTCGTACGAGTATGTACATATGGTTGAGACTCGAACCAAGTTAACCCTTCGCAAAATGTAGAAAGATCGATTTCATTACAAAGTAAATATCGACGGAAATATGTTTGAGTAATAGAGCGTAGTAAGAAACATTCTTCACTACTAGCTCTTCATCATTCACTCAAATGGAATGAAATTAAAAAATGCCTAATTTTTGATTTATCCACATTTTAGAAAAGGTATTTTTCTTCTTAGTCTCACTTCAAAATTTACATCGACTTTATAAATATTGAAATGCGTCTAAGAACGATTAGTATGAGATAGAGGGTTAAAGAGGAACATCTTCTGGCTCAAAACATCATAATTAGCAATTTATAAGAAAATTGAAATTGAACTCAATTTATTTAGTTGTATTTTCCACTTGAGAGTTGAAGGCACTTGAAAGGTTTCAATTCAAATTCGAGGGGAACTAGTTCATTGCAGTCGGCATAGTAAAAATAAATTTAACACTTCATGACCTTTCGTTGTGCGATGTGTCCATACATGTTTTATTTAATATATGCACACAAATATTACATAATATAATAAATTTTCGTTTAATTGTTAAAATATGGAAGAATTCTAGTAAAATACTTCCCCAGCAACTCAATGACTTATAGAACATGACCGAGTTGAAGCAATCCGAGTGACCTAAAGAATACTTTCTCCATTCAGCATCAAAAACGTTACATCACGATCACATATTGGCAAATTTAAAAGTGGACCATGTGACTCACAATGTTAATGAACATTTCATTCTCATACAATACTTTGTGATGAAAGACCTATTTTCGTTTCCTGCTCTTCCAGTTTGTCCACACATGGGTACAACCCAACATCTTCAGGAAGTTTCTTAACTACAACCTTTAACGTTGCGCTTGCAGTACATTCCCGCGGAGACTCTCTACTCCTTGAATCTCTCATCAGCGTCGTGCCAAAGCTGTCTTTCCTCCAAGGAGCTGTTGAAAAAAGCAGCAAAATAACTAGGAATATTAGCAATCGAAAAGGATTTCCAAAATTGATTTCAGTTGGTGGAATTTGATGCAGATTTATGGTTTTAATAGTAAAATCGTTTCACGGAAATCAGACTGCTAATATGAACATTTTTTAGACCACTATTTATATTGCCACAGTCACTACCTGCTTTAGCATTATTCCCATAGCGCCTAAAAGATAAGTGCGATAATACTTGGAACTGTGATATATCTGGAGCTATTCCCTTTTTCTCTGTGGGCATTGTTGTCCATCTTTACTCGGTGCGTTGTTTTCGTTCTTCTGTGTGTTTTTTTTAAACGTTATAATACTTATATATTGTCTTACACTACTTATATATTACTTACAATACTTATATATTACTTACAATACTTGTCTAACAATAATTCTGTATCATTTTATAATAATTTGATCTTATCTTACACTACCATCTTAATTTGCAATATTACATTATCCTATAATACTATATTAACTTCTAATACTATATATTCTTACAATACTAGTGCCCTTAAGCTAGGATAGGTTTCATTTTTATTAGTTTCTATTTTTAAAATGTTTAAGGTATTATTATTGTGGGAGTCAGTTTCCCTCCTTGAAGAATTCAAGGCCATTGGGATCATAAATTGTAGGCATTTGCCTTCTCGAGCCTCTTTTGAAATATTTGGTGAGCCGCCAGAAGTTGTTGTTTGCTGGCTCTAAGTTTTGGAGGAAGTATTCCCATTGTTCGTTCCTGAATCGGTCAATGTCATCTCTGATGACGTTGGTGAGCCGAATCGCTTCTCTTTTCAGATTGGGATCTCCTGTGTTTTTTCCTATTTTTCTGATGAGATTTCTCTCCCTTATTCTTTCCTTAATATTTCTTGGGAGCCGGTAGTATTGTTGATCGTTTGCTTCTGCCTCCGTTGTGCTCTCCTGTTTGGATGAAGTTAGTTGGGCGGTTAGGTTTTGTATTTCTGTCTCTACCTGTTCCGATGTTTCCAGTTTTGTTGTTGTGGTGTATTGTCTTAGAATGTGGCGGTAGGTGTCCCAGTTAGTGCTTTTGATCATTTGTTTCGAATTTTCAATATATATGTTGTATATTGAAAATAGCATCGGTTTGTGGTCCGATGAGAGGTCGTCCAACACGTTGATTGTGATGTGGTTGTTGTAATTCTTTGTTAGAGCCACATTGATTATGGTGCCGGTCGTGCTGCATCCATAATGTGTTGGTTCCTCTGGTGCGTGAAGAGTTGCTCCGTTTCCGTTTAGGAAAGTGAGCAGTTCTTTCCCCGCTTTGGAGTTTCGTATTGCTCCCCAGTCTCGATGACGCGCATTCAGATCCCCGGCGAGAAAAGTCGGTTTGTCCTCGTTGAATGGCAATTGAAGGTCCTCTGGACCTGCTGGAATTATCTGCTGATGGTGCTTGATAGGCTGATATAATTTTTACATCAGCTGGTCCTGTCTTTGCCTCGATGACTGTAGCTTCCATTCCTGTGATGGGTGGTGTTTCCAGGCGGTGATGCTCGATGTTTCTCTTGATGAAGACTGCGGTTCCCCCTCCACGGCCAGTAAGTCGGTCGTTTCTATATATTTAGTAGTTGGGTATTTTAAGTGGGTCTGTTAGTTTGAGGAACGTTTCTTGGATGAGTAGTATGCCTACTTCTGCCTCGTAAAGGAATTCTTTCAATTCTCCCATTTTTCCTTTTACGGAATTTGCGTTCCATGAGATAATGTTAAGCTGAATGCTTACCATGCTGGTTCTTGGTTGGGTTGCCTAGAGGGATCTGCGAGTTAAACAGGTTTTGTATCATTTTGGCCATCATTGACTCCATCATATTTTGGATCTGTGCTTGCATGCTGCTGAGCACTTGATCCATTTGTACGAGCTTCGGATTCGCTGTGGAAGAGGGAGTTTTTGATGCTGTGGGGGTTTTTCCTGTCGGTTTGTTGGTTGGTTGTGATACCTGTGGGGAAGGGTTAGATTTTGCCATGTGGGCGAAAGTTTTCTTGATATTTTTGGGATTTTTTGAACATCTACCGTAGCTGGCTGCATGTTCCCCCTTGCAGTTGGTGCCGGTTGCCTTCTGCTCCTGCTTCCTCGCACTCTCGTGCTTCGGCGAAGCAGTTGTTCGCAGAGTGCCTAAACTACTGGCAGTTATGGCACTGCGATTCCGTTTTTCACTTTTATGAAGAAACACTAGATTGGATGGAAGCCCTGATCCTCAAGGTTGTCTTTCACATTCTCGGTCGTTATTCCCTCGAGCCCCCGGATTATTACGTTAATGTTTTTCTCTTCTGGGAGAAGATATGTGTGGAATTGAATTCGTGAGCTTCCGGTGGTCGCTCGGCTGCTCTGGAGTTATCCTCATTCCCAGGTGTATCCTCCTATCGTGAAGGATATTAATTTTTCTCTTCCTTAATTCTTTTTCTATTGCTGGCGATTTTGACGGTTGCCTTAAAATTTTCTGGTGACTTCACTACTTTCACTACCTTTTTTAATATGGGCGGCAGAGTCGGCACTGGTTTCGGTGGCGACAGAGGTGGAAAGTTCACATCTTCCTCCTCCTCGGCGGCGGTATTGTCCGTGTTGTCAGTGGACGTCTCCTCTTTCGATGAGGTGTTACTCTCAGAGTCGCACACTTGTAGACTCTCGATCCGTAATCGCTTCCCGTTTTCCTTTTTCTCGCGGTTTTGCAGGTCGAGCGACTCCTGCAAACTCTTGATGAGGGCTGTCAGACCCTCGTTCTGCTTCCGTTGCTGTTCTATTTCTTGGCCGCTGCTTGGTTATTTTTTCCAGACTTCGTTGCAGATTGGCGATTAGACTATTCTGTTGGGTTTGGTCCGATGGTAATCTGGGGCTTTCTGGGCCCTTGTCTCCATTACGATTTCAGCTTCGGCTGAAAAACTAAAAACTATTTTCTATTCACAAAGAACTTAACATTAATCACGCTCATCACTAAAAGTTATCCACTCCTGTAAAGAAGAAATAAATCCGGAGGAGAGTGAATAGAGCTCTTCTATTTTAATATACAATATATGTTAAGGTTTCTGTTCCAGACCTCTCGGAGGGACGGAGGATCACACCCTTTTCTCACTCGTCGGGCATGCTAGTGTATTATTAAGTTGAAAATTGAATTGTGGTGTTATTGATCATTATGATCTACAGGCAACAAACGGGCGGACATACAAATAGACACAGAGATTGGCAGATATTTGCAAATACTTCATTATTTATACCAAAATTAATACACTCGAATATTAAAATCGATATTTGTTTAAATAATGAAAGAATTCAAAGCACTAACTCCTGGGTATTCTTATACGCCATCTTTGGCGGATACATTGAGTACTGGATACTTCTTGCATTTTCATAACCATAAGGAAATTTGCAAATAATGGGTTGGGAGACTCATTTTGAATAAAAAATAAGGGAAAAGAGGTGAGTGGGCGACATGTGTTTTCAGGACCCCAACCCTCTTAGGTATCCTTAATATCAAGTGAAATCGTGATCAATATACAGGTGCTTGCCTCTGTGACCACATTGCCTCCTACGGGTACTGTAATCCTGCAGTGTAAAGCTACGGTCTTGAATGAAGTGCTCTAACATACTTCAAGGTCCTGATCCAATTGGAGTGTTGTGTCAACGATTTTTGAAAGACTAGAGTGTTTATAGAAGAGAGTAGCAATTACGGTTGACATCCAAGGACTAGTGTGGCTTAAGCCAACATCAAGGTGGCCCGAAAACTTTTGGAAGAAAATCAGTGAATAGGTCAATACGAAACCGTTGAGAAACTTAATATTATCGAAGTGTAACCTCGCTATGTTTCTAGCCATTAAATTATTTCAAATCATAAGACTTGCCTTTTCTATTCGCTAGTAATATTTATTAAGCTTGCAAATACCGATATTCGGGAGCCACACCCAAGTTTGTTCCTGACTTGCCAATTCCTAGCGAAAAAGTATGTAGAAAAATATATAGAATAGATGGAATCGCAGGTTCTGAGAAAGTTGGTGAATCAGTTTTACAGGTTTATAATGACCTGTTTCCACTAACAAGTTTTTTTGTCTAACTCATTAGTCAGAATCCCCAATAAAATTGCTTCAAGATGCTTCTTGATGAAGACTTGTTTACGGTTTCGTGTAGAAAACATTCCTAATTTTTTCTTAAAAATCAGTTTTTTTTTTCTGGGCTATATATATATATACCATATTGAAGTTTTAATGACCACCCCCACAAGTGCAAAGCATTAAATCCATTAAACCGAATGCGCCCTATTGTGTAGTTAGTTGGTTTCCTAGCGCACAAGCATTCCTCCAACTATACATTTCACAGCTACCGTCCTACCTAATATCCATCATCATCATCATCAACGCCGCAACAACCGGTATTCGGTCTAGGCCTGCCTTAATAAGGAATTCCAGATATCCCGGTTTTGCGCCGAGGTCCACCAATTCGATATCCCTAAAAGCTGTCTGGCGTCCTGGCCTACGCCATCGCTTCATCTTAGGCAGGGTTTGCCTCGTCTTCTTTTTTTACCATAGATATTACCCTTATAGACTTTCCGAGTGGGATCATCCTCATCCATACGGATTAAGTGGCCCACCCACCGTAACCTATTGAGCCGGATTTTATCCTCAATCTGACGACCATGGTATCGCTCATAGATTTCGTCATTGTGTAGACTACGGAATCGTCCATCCTCATGTAGGCGGCCAAACATTCTTCGGAGGATTCTTCTCTCGAACGCAAACCAAGAGTTCGTAATTATTCTTGCTAAGAACCCAAGTTTTCGAGGAATACATGAGGACTGGCAAGATCATTGTCTTGTACAGTTAGAGCTTTGACTCTATGGTGAGACGTTTCGAGTGGAACAGTTTTTGTAAGCTGAAATAAGATCTGTTGGCTGACAACAACCGTGCGCGGATTTCATCATTGTAGCTGTTATCGGTTGTGATTTTCGACCCTAGATAGGAGAAATTGTCAACAGTCTCATAGCTGTATTCTCCTATCCTTATTCTTCCTGTTTGACCAGTGCGGTTTGATGTTGTTGGTTGATTCGTCTTCGGTGCTGACGTTGACCATATATTTTGTCTTGCCTTCATTGATGTGCAGCCCAAGATCTCGCCTCAGTTGCCGCCTGCTCTTTCTGGATGAAGGCAGTTTGTACGTCTCGGGTGGTTCTGCCCATGATGTCAATATCGTCAGCATAGGCCAGTAGTTGGATAGACTTAAAGAGGATCGTACCTCTTGTATTTACATCAACAACACGGATCACTTTCTCGAGGGCCAGGTTAAAGAGGACGCATGGTAGAGCATCCCCTTGTCGTAGACTGTTGTTGATGTCGAATGGTCTTGAGAGTGATCCTGCTGCTTTTATCTGGCCTCGCCTATTGGTCAGGGTCAGCCTAATCAGTCTTATCAATTTCGTCGGGATACCGAATTCTCTCATGGCCGTGTACAGTTTTACCCTGGCTATGCTATTATAGGCGGCTTTAAAGTCGATGGATGGATGGTGCAACTGTTTTCCATATTCCAACAGTTTTTCCATCGCTTGCCGCAGAGAGAAAATCTGATCTGTTGCTGATTTGCCTGGAGTGGAGTCTCTTTGGTATGGGGCAATAATGTTCTGGGCGTATGGGGCTATCCGGCCTAGCAAGATAGAGGAGAATATCTTATAGATGGTACTCAGCAACGTGATACCTCTATAATTGCTGTACTGTGTGATATCTCCCTTTTTATGTATGTGACAGATAATGCCTCTTTGCCAATCGTCAGGCATTGATTCGCTGTCCCATACCTTGAGCACAAGTTGATGAACCACTTGGTGTAACTGGTCGATTCCATGTTTAACCAATTCGGCTGTAATTCCATCGGCCCCAGGCGACTTATGATTTCTTAGCCGATGAATTGCATGGACTGTTTCTCCTAAACTTGGTGGTGGCAGTATTTGTCCGTCGTCTTCAGGTTGTGGGACCTCCAACTTGCCGATGTTCTGGTTGTTCAGTAGTTCATCAAAGTATTCAACCCATCTCTCCAATATGCCGATCCTGTCGGAAATCAGATTTCCCAACTTGTCTTGGCAGGATGAGCATCGAGGTGTATAAGGCTTCATCCTGTTGACTTGTTCGTGAAACTTCCGCGCCTGGTGCGGTTGCTCCCTGTATTTTTCGAGTTCACAGACTTGTTGGTTCTCCCAGGCTTCCTTTTTCCATCTGTGAAGTTGCCTCTTCGCTTGCCGGAGTTCGTGATAAGTCTCTGCGCGTGCCCGCCTCCTTTGAGAAATCAACATTACTCGGTATGCGGCATTTTTCCGTTCCGTTGCTAGCTTACATTCATCGTCAAACCACCTGTTCCGACTTTTTTTGCGACTGGGGCCAAGTATGTTTGTGGCCGTATTTATGATAACGTTCTTCAGGTGATTGTAAAGATCATTCGTTGATGCTTCATCTCCATGATCTCTGTTGACTGTGGTTATTGCGGCATCCATTTCCCTCTTATAGGTGTTGCGGAGGGCTGTGTTGTGGATGGCTTCAGTGTTAACTCTCACCTGATTGTCAGAGGGGATTCTAGGTGGTATTGTTATTCGCGCTCGGAGCACCATGCCAACGATATAGTGATCCGAGTCTATATTGGCCCCCCTATATGTTATGACAATCATCAAGGCTGAGAGTTGGCGGCGTTCGATCAATACGTGGTCAATTTGGTTGAAAGTGGTCCCGTCTGGAGAGGCTCACGTATGTTTGTGGACCGCTTTCCGCGCAAACCAGGTACTTCCAACAACCATTTCGTGTGACCCTGCTAATTGAATAATCTGCAGTCCGTTATCATATGTATTTTCGTATAAGCTATGGGAGCCAACGTATCGCCTGAATACGGGCTCGTTCCTTACTTGGCTCTTAAAATCCCCAAGTATGATTTTGATATCATATCTGGGACAGGCTTCGAGGGTTCGTTCTACTGCCTCGTAGAAGGTATCCTTCTCCGACTCTGCAGTCTCCTCTGCATAATATATGGTGTAGCGGCTCTTCTGCAGGAAACCGGTCCCTGTGCAACGAATCTCTTGTAACGCTGTTACATCAGGCCTATATTGGGACAGGGTATCGACTCGCTGGTTATCAGCTTCATTTCTGTACAGGGAGCGCACGTTCCATGAGAAAATGCGCAAATCATTATGCCGTTGTCGTTGCCGGATTCGCCGTTGTATAATCCGTCCAGTCCGAGGCTCCTGTTGTGGCTTCGTAACAAATTGTTTTCCGTGTAGGGTTTTCAGCCCTACCCAACCCCCAACCTGGAGGACCAGTGGGTACAATTTGTCCCGTTTTTAGGCGTCCTACCTAACATCCATGAATATGGGAAAATGAAAGAAACTATAACTATCAAATCCGAGTTCGAATCAATTGAATGCCCACAAAATAAAAGGAAATGCATTTACAAGAGACTTTTTAGTTTATGGTCCTCTCACGATAAATTACCTTATAGGGGTAATCGGTTTAAAATTGGGGAATGTGGTAATAAAATAATTCAGAATTTTGAAATCTTATCTGGCCTTAATTAAGCCTATTTTACAATAATTTAAAAAAACAATAAAATTTTTGCCTCACTCACGTAACGTTACCAAGTGGTCCCCCCATCTAGGTATTAATCACTCTTAATAACGCTTTGAATTTGCTACAGTTTTTTTAGACATATTTTTATTAATAGATCTCCCATTTAAAATGAAAGTACCACTAAGTTACCAAACTGTGAAGCTAGAGCGGTTAACATAAGATCGGAATGTGTACTGTTATTTGAAGCCTCAATCGTTTCATCTTTCCATGAACTAGCTTCTGGATTCTTCCATCGAATATATGAGACTTTTTGACATCATAGACAAATTTTTTTCAACCAATTCCTTGTAAGTTGTCAATTTGTACATGTGCATGTGGGTAACTGTAGATTCTAATATAGCTAATTATTTTTCAAAAGGCCACGCATGTTTTTGTACACACAATTGTATTCGTGAATCCAAACGGGTCTCTAAACTGACTTATACTTTTAAATATAGAGGGCTTCTTTGTGAGCCAGTTTAGATTCCCTTTGTGGAGCTGCTGCTGCCTATTGGCTAGAAGACGTACGTGGCAGTGGATAGGTCACACTTTAAGAAAGGGTGAAAATTCTATTGCTGTAATGCAATCCACTATCCCAGTGTGGTCAACGACTGGGCAGCTCTATAAACATGTGACGCAGAATAGTAGAGATGGCTTCTCGGGAAGCCTTCGAGGTAGGCGAATCACCTACAGCGAACAGGCACAATAGTGTGGATAACTGCAACCATGTAGATTGTGAAATTTAAATCCGGTTCAAACTGGTTGAAAGGCCTTTCGTCTGTAAATTTATATGCTTGCACTTTGGCGCTTTGACTCAGATCAGATCAGACAAGGGGTAGCCATTTATCAATGCCACTTAAATACTGCTGTTATTTATAAAACGGTGTATGAAGTTAACCTGATTGGCTGGAACTTAAATATTATCCGCCAATGTAAATGGGACCACTTGTGGTAAGCCAGTATTCATATAAGTGATACAAAAGTTGGTCAGACTCCAAATTAGAAGACTGCTCGAAACTGTATTAAGTTTACAACAATCTCTTTTTATGTGATTTATTATGCACTATGAGTACATCTAGATATTCAACTGTTGGTCAACCATTCGTAGGAGTCGTCGATATCAATGCCTGGCAACAACAATTTTTTTGTATGACCTCCGTGAATTGGTTTTTAT
This sequence comes from Hermetia illucens, assembly GCF_905115235.1. Lineage (NCBI taxonomy): Eukaryota > Metazoa > Arthropoda > Insecta > Diptera > Stratiomyidae > Hermetia > Hermetia illucens. Next base: position 65,879,303 of record NC_051851.1, on the reverse strand, counting down.
TTCCACATGACGATCGTCTATTGGATTGAAATTACAGTTCAAAGGAGACAATTTATTATATGGAATCACGGTAGCCTGATGTCAACTCTCCACTTGTTAGCACTGATGAAGGGAACAAGTAGTTAACGAAATATCGGTATTTGCAAAATATAAATCAACTCTAGCGAATAGGAAAACAAGTTTCTATTATTTCAAATACCCTTATCCATCTATTGGCAGATCCTGAATCAATGTTACTCCATCGTATCACACCAAACGTATATAGAAAGACGGAAACAACAACTTCAGTTGTATCAGGCATTGCCATTTAGGGGAAGGCTTGCAAAAATGCATGTTATGGGAGTCACTCTGCCTCTTAATTGCAACGGCTGGGGTCGCTTCAAACACTTCTCCAGAAGTTTTCTGACTGAACCAAATGAGGTCACCTTCCCCACCTGTAATGGAGAGATTTTCATAAAATCACGGCGTAGTCTGCTCTTCACTGAAAGCTATCTTGAGAGTAAGGAATACGAATGGAGCATGTCGCTAGTTTCTGCTTCAGCATATTTTTATCGGCACATCATCGGAGATGTGTGGCCACAGGTCGTACGGAAGGTAGCGGTTAAAATCTCACTGGTGGCAGTGGGATTTGTGTCGTGATTTGACGTCGGATACCAGTCAACTCAGCTGTGGATGAGTAGCTGAGCCAAATCAGGGGAATAATCTCGGGCGAGCCCAATGTTGACAACGTTGCTTCCTACATGCTATCCTGTAGTGTACCGTCACGGTCTTGAAAGAAGTGCTCTAACACACTTCAATGCCCTGATCCAATTGGATTGTTGCGCCAACGATTATTATTAGTATATGATGTGAGAGCGCATACCTTTGTTATTCGCTACAAGATGTTGACTGTGAAGACGAATAACCATGGCAGCTACAAGATAGATTAAACTATGAATCTTTATCACAGTAATCTTGCTAGCAACCGATCATCCAAAATTCCGCTGAAGTAAATTTTAGTTTTGGGATCTTTTGCATAGCTTCTGGCAGAAATATACAAATATATACAACGAATGCAATCTAGAATACGGTCAATGCCTCATTATAAATTGGATCGACATTCCCATTTAGTAAGTTTCTACAGGCTCCTGGGTTCATAGAGTGCCTTATACGTGGAGTATTCGAGTTCCTGCTTTGGTTAGTCCGGTTTCACAAGGACCCCACATTGAGCTCAAGCGACACTATCTGCAAAATTTGTGGTATAACTTGTAGAACAGCTCAATTATTTATCTCTATCACCCGGCTTTTATTGACAATGTTTTGTTCGGGTCATGACATGAAATGTTGTGCCTCCGCATGCATGGTAAAGTACCCTCACTTCTTTTCTGACAATAACGACAGGAAACATGTCGGCAGCGACCATCATCCTAAGAACTAGCTTCCAGACGACCATATGCCCACAGATTTTTTACCTTAAGTGTTGTTCTTTCTGCGGTTAATTACCATGACCGCTTAGAGCAGACTCGCTAAATATCAGGATCACCTATGTCAGCCGATTCGACTCTAATTCGGTTGAAGTTGGTGGAGTTGAATAACATTTCTTTTCCACTCAAATGTCTGTCCTTCCTAAGTTCCGTGTAGTACAATATCTTCAGGAAAATTTTGATTTCCTTGTCATCAGTTTTATTCACAAATCCTTGATTCGTAAAGTTGCGAGCACCGGTATATGTTTAGTTTTTGGTACATTGTGCAATAATATCACTTATTTTTCGATTTCTAATGAAATATTAGAAACAATGTTCCTGTCACTGGAGGTATTAGTGATTAACTTCATATTTAAAGGTATGCAAGGCAAATTGTGTTTCTCATACATTAAAAATATTAGGTGAAGACAATTTTACGGTTTTTTACCAGAGCAAATCTCGGGCGGTGCCTAACCTCTGCCCTTGGAGCAGCGTGACCGAAGCGGCTCGCATATGTTAAATGCTTCTTTATTTAATTCGCAGAACACGACATGACTGCGAATTATATTGAGCTTAAATCCACCTATACTTTTGGCCAAAGCTTGACTCGAGCTGAACATATTTTCTTTAATGATTGAGAGGTCCTAAGTTCGCATCTACTTAATGTCGGAGCGGAGGCAGCACGATGACGATATGCCTTTGCCCTGGTAAGGAAGCGTAAAGCCGTCTTCGCCTAATATTTTTGAAGTTTGGGTGCGAATCCCTAGAGGGACTAAGCTGCTCCCCATTTGGTCCGGTCCGATATCAAGTGGATGCGGACTTAGGACCCCTCAATCCTTAAACAAAATATCTTTTCCATCACCCATTGAATCTCCTACTATCTCAATTGGAACATCGATAGTTATTACGGTTGAGTGTAAATTTCCACTCCTTTGAAGCAACGTAACTTTTTGAGGAAAGGCTGACAGCCACGAGCTTTTTGGGGGAGTCAAAGGAAAGGTCTTGCTGTTCCTCCCGCCTACCGTACTTACTATTTCTTCCCTTCAGGTGTTGGACTTTCAAACTAAACTTTGCCATGCTGGTATCATAATAGTTTTATTTTGGCGTACAATAACTTTTCAAGGAGGGTGGCGGTCAAACTGGTTTTTCAGTAGGGTTGGATAGAAAGGACCTTCGCTCCGCGCTACCATTATGACATGCAAATAGCCTCATTTCGGGGAGTCATAACTTTTCGAAGAGGTTACCTCCACAATTTTTTAACGAGATTAGAGAGTGGCGACCTTACTCTTCCGCTACATATCCTTCCTATCCCCTCCTCTCCTAAGGTGGAGTTGGCAATTCTAGCTTTACCATCAAAGGAGCCTTGTTTGAAGCGCCACAAGTTTTTCATAGGAGAGACCGATAGAGTTTTCCTCGAACTTCCGCGCTTTCCATAACTCTCCGCCGGAAAATTTCACCAGCGAGTACTGTGATAGGGGCGACGCACTGAAACACTATTCACAGCAACCAACTAGAATGATTGTCTACAGATCAAACAAGAATGAACGTAATAGAGAATAGAAAACAACGTACGTTACTATCATCCAATGTAACCAGCAAAGTGAAACACTACTTCTACTAGAGGAGTGGAGCATCGCCCTTTTTTCATCATCATCATCGTCATCAACGGCGCAACAATCGGTATCCGGTCTAGGTCTGCCTTAATAAGGAACTCGAGACACCCCGGTTTTGCGCTAAGGTCCACCAATTCGATATCCCTTTTATGAATTCTTGAAGAACCGAGCATTACAATTGTGTAGATTTATCCTCTTCTTCGTCTAGGACGATAATCCTGTTGTTAGTTGAATCAAAAGATTTTCCATTTAGAACCCGAAAGTTGGGCTTAAACTCATCCATTCCCACAGTCCTGATCACGCTTCCTAATTTATTCACCCTTAAAGTTGAAACGCAAAACGCAGAGTGGGTCAGAAAAACATTTATCAACTTCTTTCATTTGCCACTAAACGTGATTATTGTTTATTTGACGTAAAAAACGTTCGTTTTCCCCCCTTCATCTTACTTTACTCGGTTTTAGTTTCGTGTCAATCACTTTGCAGGCTTGGTCGGTTTCATAGTTCAAATAACTTTCCATTCCCAGCATTCCTTTTACGTTCGAAAGTTCAGGGTTCAATCCCCGATCATATAATGACATTATCGTTATGCACTTCACCAGTTCCATAAATACTTCATCGTCTATCAGCTTAAAAACAACGACCATTCCACACTCAATGTATATTGTGTCCTTTCTCAAAAGGAAATTAACAATCGAATCGAAAATACTTCACCGATTCAATATTAATTAAGGTTCACGAGGAAAATCCGTGTATGGAGGGTGCGGTTTTGCCTCGTCGTGTGTTGTTCACTGCATAATTCAACGATGATGGTTACTGGAAATAACCACCATAGGTAATGGTCACTAACACGCAATGTCCTTTATGGAGAGAAAAGGAAAGACTAGAGAAAGACGAGGAGGAAAAAGGCTTTACAGCAACAACGAGCTGACCACTATTTTTCATTTAAGCAATTTTTCTAACTGCGTTCAGTCACCCCCTAAGGAGAGACTCGTCCACTCAGCTGGGCTTTAGCTGAACATCGCGTTTTTAAATTCTATCTGAGCAAGGACAAAAACAGAGTATCCTGGCATGAAACTTTATATACTTAAGTGTCGGAACTGCTCTTCTGTGGATTTCAAATAGAGTGCGTGGAAACATGTGTGATAGGGACATGAAACGAATTCCATTGTGTTCTGATAGTACGTGAATTAATTAGGATATGTGTTCTAAATTTGGCATAGTTAGAGGGTGAGATGTTGTGAATGGAGACTGAAAAGTCGGAATACCGCATACTGTGCACCAAATACGAATACAGCCGAATGTCTGATTTAAGTTGTTGGGAAGTAATTCAAGTGCAATTAAAACAATTTGCCAACATGCGGGAGGTCGGTATTGATTCAGTGCTAAGTGCCAGCAAATAGGTCTATCTCGGTGTGATCAACGTTGCTGGAATGATCTTATTACAGCATGATTGCCTTGAAAATCAATAAATGCTTCCGAGCCCCTATTTGAGGGGATGATGTCATATTTGACTACTAAGTGATTGTCCTTGAATGCTTGTATATTGAACAAAATGAGGATTCCAGCTTTTATAAAGCGACGAGGTATGAAATTTGATAGAAGTATATTCGCTTCTGATAAGTATTGCTTGGAGTTTACGTTGGTGATTTCATTGATGAAAAAGGATCTATTTAAACATTTGAAACTTTATGTGGAGTTACGCTTTCTTCAATCCTAAATAACACGTTCATGGAAAAATTTTCATTTTGAAGGGATTTTCTCTAAATTATTCTGATTTTCAACTTCTAGCCAGATCATTTGGTTGCTATCTCACTAGTGTAATTCTAAGCAAACACATTTAATGTCTTATATAAAAAATAGATGAAACCATAAAATGTTCCTTGTAAAGTTGTCCTTATGAAAAAGACTATTGTGGCTGCATTTTTTAGGGGTGTGTAATGCAGGAGAATATTGGTGGAGAACGCATCTCTTTTCATTAGGTGTTACCTGTTCATTCTTTTGAAGAGTGCAGAGAATCCACACAGTGTTTTTCTTCTTATTGCTAATTCTCTCCTATTTATATTTCAATGAGGATGTGGTTCAGTTGAATTTCCATGCATACTTAATTTTCAGCAAGCAATATGTGTACAACTACAGCAGCAAGACGAGCACAAAGCTAGATAAAAGCAACCATGACGATTGTGGTTCAAACCCGGGACAACTGTCGGGCCGTCAAATTTAAGCTCATTTCTGATAAAGGACGAGAAATGTCAGATGTTAGCGAGAGAACTTTCCCTAAATCAATATAAATATATGTAAAATATTATTAGCTTCTCTGAATGTGTAAATAACCACCAGTAAGGTTTTGCTGAAAACATTAATAAACGTTTTAATATGGAACAGCCTACTGGAAAGTTTAGTGGAAATCCCATTATTATTAATAAAGTTGCGGTGGGTCAAAGTTGCCCCAATTGCATCAAACTGGTACTTCCTAAGAGATAAAATGTCACACATCAAATTGAAGATTGGGTACGTTCAACGTATATGCACTAGGAACTATTTTTAAATGAAACCATCGTATACCCAAGAGATCAAAAAAACTTTCATACCTGAAGCGCCGAGATTCCGGTGTCCCAATTTGTTTTGTTTGTAACGGGAGTACTTCCTTGACTCTGAACAAGCCCCAATCTATGACAAGCCAATATTGACGGTGCATTTTTACGTATTTCCTGATTTTTACGTATTTCCTAAGGTTGCAAGGTGTCTGCGCATAGGAGTTGTATTGAGTGGCTACTTTTTATTCTAGAACTCTAACCTCGGTTTGCAGACTTAATATCTTCTTGATTTCAATGCACATGTAATGGGCGTAGATGTAGCAGGTGACCAAAATTACCAGACAGGAGACAAGCAGACCTGTTTTCAAAAATACAAAAATGTACCGTACAAGTCCCCCGCATTATAAAATGTCACTTCGAGGATATTGTGACAAGTTTTTACAAACGCAGTTGACACAAATTTCAGAAACAGAAAAACAAAGAAAAAATTTCGTGGACCACGTAAAACGATCGAGGACAGATCACATCCTCGTGCGATGTCTGTTCCCTATCCCTGCCTAAGCATCGTCTGGCCGTTAATGATTCCCCTGTTGTGTGAGACTTACGGGCAATTAGGAAGAGTAGAGAAGAAATGTTTTCAAGTTAACGAAGTGTAGCTAAATGAATTCGTTGCTGATATTTTTGTTAAAATCCATTGATTCGAGACATAAAAAATCAAATACAACTAAACAAAGGCAACAACAAAAAGAGGCGTGAAAACTGTTAAAGTTACTAATAAAGTAATAATAAACTAGAAATTAGATTAAAATGGGGGGGGGGATGACAGATGCAATCCTTGAGGAGAGAAGTTACTTGAATTCCACATTTTAGCTGAAATAATTAACCTATTGTACGAGGGTGTATTAAATATAAACGAGACTAATTCTTTAAAAATTATTTTATTTATTATAATCTATTTACATGAGTGTTTTCTTTTCCTACATACTCCCCTGCCAAAGAAATGCATTTTTCCAACCTAATTTGGAGTTTTGAATCCTGTCGTCATAAAATTACCTTGGATGTTATTGAAGTCACTGGTTTTTGCATCCTCGCTAAATCGCTTGCCTTCAAGCGCCTCGTTTAGAGGCCAAAAAGATGGGAATCGGAGAGAGAAGTCCGGACTGCAGAGAAGACGTTCTATAATTTCCCAGCCAAGGAGTCAAATTTTTGTTTCGTTACGTTGGCTACGGGAGGCCTCGCCGTGTCATGGAGAAGAATTACGCTTCAGACAGATTTTGGTTTCGTTTTCAGGCGAAATGCCAATTCCACGGCATCCTTTCCGATAAAAAAAGTTTCCATTCCTGCTGACAATCGCACCTTGGGCTTTACGGGCAAACTCTCACCGCTGTTCCTCCATTCAGACCTTAAAAAATAGTTAGTTGAGTCAATGACTCTTATTTCATCAGGTCCGCAGAGAGAAAATTCGGGATCGGGCGAAAATTGGGTGGAAAACGAGGCCCGAGATAAAAATTATTTGGTCGGGGATGATATGTACGTGTCCCTCCCCTATTTCCCATTGATTTAATGGCCTCGTTATGAAAAAAAAATTCACAAAAAATCTCCAGCTCCAGAAATGTGAAAACAACAACAAAAAATGTTAATGATCGCTTTCCGAAAGAAATTGCTATAATATGCTATAATATAATATGTATATGCCTCTAGCATGTCCAATTTAGTACTTCGGGTTGTACATAAATGTACACAGTAAAGACAAATTTGAGCTACTGTAACTTTGTTGCTAATAGTATGATTTTGATCAAACTTGGTGATATAATACTTCCTATTATATTTTATACTACTACCAACTTTTATAACTTTGGGATAAACTTAAGGGGGGTTTTACTCAATTTTCCCAAAAATATGGTTATACACTATTATTAACTTAATTTGAACAGATAACGATATGGAGAGTATTTTGTGGCCTCGGCACTGTGTAGTTTGGCAACAGATTGGACCAGTCAGAAAAGGGTCGTTGGACTTATAGGTTGATACCTTCCATCAGGGAGTGGCTGGAGAGAAAGCATAAGGAGATCAATTATAATCTCACCCAGTTTCTCACCGACCATAGAGGATACCGTCAATATCTGTACAGGTTTAAATTGGACACCTCACCTAATTGTCCAAACTGGACGGGGTCCCAGAAGACCCAGCGCACGTATTCTTCCAATGTCCTAGGTTCGTGGGAGAAAGGTGGAACCTAGAGGAAACTCTAGCCTATGACTCGATATCACATGTCTGAGTGAGTAGTGTCTAGTTGCTCATAGAAAGCATCCTTCTATTGTTACGCAGTAGGATCACAATCTTGCAGTTAAAATTCTCCTAGAAATCATGAGTTGTGAGAGCGTACTTTATAGTAGCTACCAACAACAGTCCTGTGTTACATTGGATTCCGATCGGTTACCGCTGGTCTTTACAGCGTGCAAAAATGCAGTCCCACAATAGGGAAAGTTGCACTTTCCAGTATCCGGCCATCTCAGTTCCCTTAAACTCATAACGTCCAGTTATATCGCATAAATTCTCGGTGAAGTTAATGAGAATGAGTCCCCAGAGTGACTATCAATACCTTTGTAGAGAATTGTGTGCACACTCCACAAACCAGCCATTACATCGTTTTGGAATGTTAAACGTCGAAGCCATGGGGGTAGTCCCTATTCGACCCGTTGTTAACGTTTCAGTAGCAATAGAATTCGAAATTTGCAAGTTGATAGCCTACAAATTTGAAAAGAAAAAGGTATCTTATTTACGACAACGACAACTACAGCGTTTTCTAAGTTTTAGTTAATGTCAACTCCCTTTCTCCTCTGAACTTTGTTTGGCCAAACTATTTTTCCGTAATCAATTCACTGTAGTAAACTTCCTAGTATCGTCACTTCTAATTAACGCTTCCTTGACATGTGATTTTTAGAAGCGGGTCGGAATGCTTTGATGCATAAAGGAACGCTATCTTTTATGTGGAGAAATAATTAAAGAACTTACTGAAGTCATCTTTAAGCTGTTTTGTTCATTTCGTTTTTACTTACATTTTCTAGTTGTATGTGTTTTCCATTTAAGGAGTTACTCTGGTGTTAATTTTGTTTTTCGAAATTTTTTATATATTTTGATAGATACTACATTTAATAATAATAATATAAAATATTACGTTGATATCTACTTTTGTTTTAATTCTATAAGCGAATTTCAGAGTAGAAACCAGTAATGAACGCTTTTTAAAAAAAATACGACTTTTTGGTATGCGGGTTAGCACAATGAAAAATCGAAAACAATTTCAATTTTCAATTAAGAAACAAGCCGAGAAACCGGAAGCTTGACGCTTCAGGTATAAAAGGTTTTGTGTTTCCCTGTGTGAGGAGCATAACGTAGTTCTCCATTGGCTTATAGCATTGACCCGAGATATTGAAATCCCTCAGTTCTGGGCAGATTACTGCCATTGCCAGAACTGAGCGATTTAAATATCTCGAAGGGCAGGTTACTGCCATTGCCAGAACTCACCGATTTAAATATCTCGAGTCAATGCTATCAGCCAATGGAAAACTGCGTAATGAAATTGTTTCACGCATTAATGCAACCTGGATGAAGTGGCATTCCGCAACTGGTGTTCTTTGTGATCGACGTATCAGTGCACGTCCCAAGTATAAAATTTACTGCAATGTCGTCCGCCTGCCGCTCTCTTTAGTTCTGAATGTTGGCCGACTATAAAGGACAATGAACGGCGTCTTGCGGTAATGGGGACGAAGATGTTGCATTGCACTGGTGGCGTGACATGTTTTGATTACGTCTGAAGTGAGAATATCCGCGATCGATATGGATTTGCATCGATCGTGGAAAAGCTGCAAGAGAGGCGTTTACCGATGGTGTGGTCACGTAATTCACGCTAACGATAATTCAACAACCAGTATTGGTCAGAACATCGAAAGCAGTGGTAAGCAATCAAAAAACCGGCCAAAAAAATGGTGGCTTGATACGCTGGATGACGATTTAAAGGTCTCGAGATTACATCCTGATCAGGCATTTGATAAAGTAAAATGGCGGAACCGATCACCACGAGCCGACCCCGCTTGTGAACTGCAGGCTGAACAAAAAGAAAAGGATGTGAAGAGCGACGAGTGCACGACAGCTCCCTGTAATATAGCGAAAAATTCCATTGCCCTCTATTCTCTAGCAAGCGATTTAAATAAATCATTTGATGGAAAGCCCTGTCATGTCAACATCATACGCTTCACGCTCTGAGTTTAATATTATTAGCAAATGCCAACAATTTAACCAACATCAAATATAAAAATGGGCTAGGGAGAATTAGATTCTTTTCGAATGGAATTTTAATATTTCACTCGAATTTCAATTATTCTCGTTAATTATGACGTCAGCATCTTATTTGTATGGCTTAGGATGCTGTTAATTAGCACGAAATTGATAAGTTTGAACTTCTATAACTTTGACACTAATAGTTGGATTTTCATGGAACTTGGCATGTGTATGCACGAGGCTGTCCTCTATGTCGGTGGAAAATTTAGTACACTTAGGATGAACTTAAGGGGAGATTTTTAGTCAATATCTAAAAGTTGATAATATACTATTAGTAAATTTTTTGAGCAGATACCAGAATGGGACATCTCTCGAAGATTAGATTTCACATAAGTGTTTTACACAAAACCTTAAAAAGGGCTGCAGATAAGTAGATTCTTCATAAATGCGACTTTAATATTTCACGCGAATGTCAATTATTCCGGGTAATTATGACGTCAGCATCTGATTTGCATGGCTTTGGAAGCAGTAAATTCGCGCGAAATTGCTAAGTTTGAACTGCTATAACTTTGGCGTTAATTGCCAGATTTCCACGAAATTTAGCACGTATATACGAAATATTGTCCTCTATGCTGGTACAAAATTCGGAAGTCCTCAGATGAATTTAAGGGGGATTTTTAAGTAAATTTGTAAAAAGTAGTAATATACTGTTAGTAAGTTTATTTGAGGAGATGCTGACATATTGGAATGGGACACATTTTGAGGCCTAGATTTCATCTAGGCGCACCACCCTGATTTTTTTCGGATTTTTAGGTTGGGTAGTTTCCGAAAATGAGTCCGTGCATTTTGACTCCTTACTCACGCACTTTGCAATTTATTCCAAAACTAATGTCAGTTTCAGAAAGTACAAATCGAGACCTTTCATTTGATACCCTACACAACTATATCTAGCGTAAAAAAATTTTGAAGCCCCCCTTTGCATGTATGGGGAGCCCCCCTTTAAACTCAAGCTAAATTTATGTCACTCGCTGTATGCTTGAGATTTCATAGCTCCCACCTGTCCACCAAATTTTGTTCGGATCGGTTTAGCCGTTTTGGAGAAAAGTACGTGTGACAGACAGACAGACATTGAATCGATTTTAATACGGTTTCGTTTTACACAAAACCTTAAAAAATGACAAAAATCGAATATGCTATGGTCAAAGGACTTACAAAAATTCAAAATTTATGGCCAAATAGTAGTAGATTTTCATTAAATTAAAGATATATTTTTGTTGAATTGGTTACTGGTTACTTTGAAATCTTAGGTACTATTCCGGGCGATTCACCCTCTTTGCGCTTCCACGTTGCAATGCTTAGATACTGAGGCCGCTATTTCTTTTCATTTTTTTGAAACCTTAATTTCAAGAACTTAATAAAGAAACTGGGTCTAAGTCGATGGCTGTGTGTATTACAACAGTTTGAAAATGGTACCCTATTTTACGCGTTTAGCACTAGAATAACCCCTTAATCATTCTCGGGATTCCCTGGACTTTCACTTCTCTGTTTTTCACATTTTTTTGTATAAAACTTTAAAAATGTTTTCAGTAATCAATGTTATGCTAAGTAGGCGCGTATTGTTGTCTGGTGATCTCAGGTAGGAAGATTTTACATCACATACAGGCTTTTAAGATTTTTCCAATTATTTCAGTTGCTGCGACTTCATATTAACCTGGCAGTAACTTTTTATAACCACTTTAGCAGCTCGTTAAAATCGGTTAATCTAGCATTTGCCGTTATTATATAATACATATAGCTAAGTTTTGCGTCACAGGGGTTTTGTGTCTCTCATACCTGTAAGTCACATGCCTCCATATGACACAAAACCAATATTGGAAATGATTCCATAAAATCATTAATTTTTATTTGATAGCAAAGCGGTCAGCTATAATAATAATCAAGTTAACAACTGAGTTAATGATGATCATAAAAAAGTACAAATTTTCACCGTTCAATTTGCAACAGTAAAAAATTCTAACGTCTAGAATATGATTTGGGTGAGGTCCATGACAGAGATTAGGAAGGGGCTGAAAGTGTGTTGTTGCAAAGATCTTGTGGCTGATATTTTCCCCGGTTGATTTACTCCTATTTGTCGCCGTTCCACGTTAGCGTCCTGTTGCAATATCGGGTTCTAGATATCGTGGACATGAGGGTCAACATTAGACTGCCTCCATATCAATGATATCTGATCAATTTGACGCAACAATTTATGGGATTATAAATTTGTCACAGTCAACTTAAATTGTGTAAGAACTGCAGGCCAACATGGAAACTGTTTATGCAAGCGGGGCCTCTTGAAACAGATTCAGTTCAAATTGAGTAAACAAAATCGAATGGTTCAATCGTTCTGATAACTTTCCAAGTGGTGCTCGTTCAGTTTTTGTTCTGATAAAGAACGTCGTTAACAGTGCAATTACGTCGATCAAAATTAGTAGTCATTTCCGTTGTGTGTAGTAGCTTTTCGTAGGTAAGTAGAAGCACATAAATCATATTGCGATATCTTTTTGTTGATTGCACCTTGGATTGGGTAGTAGCTGAAGCAAAGGTGTAATATAATTTCAAAAGCTAGTACGTACATATGCATGCACATGAATAGAGTTTCCCGGCACTATGTATGCGGAGTACGCATACAAAGTTTGTTGCAGTTAGTGAACTAGTGCGGATTGGAGTAAGGCTCTTCCCACTTAATTTGCTTGGCTTTGATAGCTACTAAGTGAACTTTCTAATTATAGTGGTTCATTCATTCTTTTATTTTGGTGCGTATTGCCCTATAGTATGTGGGTTGGTTTTCTGTTCCTTTTTCCTTTTTTGTCTAACGAAATTTCCTTACTTTTCAGATGATTTTTAGTGAGGATAATCAAAATAACTGCCCGTGAATACATACTTACTATACAGTCCCTTTTAATCGAATTAGGATTATTAAGAATTTTTACCGAATTTTGGTTTTGTGTCCTCAAAACCCTTGTATGGAAATTCAAATTGTTGCATCGTAAAAATTAATATATAGATGAGACTTTCTGCGTGGATATCAGCATTTGGTAGGACGACTCTTTAATTCAAAAACTACCCTTATTCTGTCTAGTATAATTTTAAAGCATCTAGCTACAACATCTTTTATTATATCATCTTTCCCATACATGTATTCGTATTATTTTTTTAAATCAGGGTGGGATTCGGAGAATTATAAACTTTCGATTTAAGATACCTCGAGACATTTTTTGGTTGAAACAATATGCTGATACCCAATAACGTTATTAAGGTGTTGTGTAAAACAAAACCTTATTAAAATCGGTTTACTGTCTATCCGTTTGTTTGTCACATGCACTTTTCTCGGAAACAGTAGCAGCGATTGACACCAAATTTGGTGCAAAGATGGGAACTGTGAACACTCCCGCATACAGGGAGTTACATGATTCTACGTCAAATTTAATTTCAACAAATATAGTCATGTGGGGTATCAAATGAAAGTTCTCGGTTAGTACTTCCCGAAACCGTTCCTAGTTATAACATTTATTGGAAAGGTGGGGAGTGGGGAGTGCGGAGGGTCGAAGGTGATCATTTATTTAACGAACCCATTCTCAGAAATTAACCAACCAACAAATCTGAAAAAAAACCAGGAGGCTGCGTGGTGCCTAGCTTTCGAAATACCTTCCACACCGATATCTGTTTAAATAAAGTTAATAATAGCATATAATTATATTTTTTAGTAATTGACTACAAAATCCCCGTAAGTTCGTCCAATCACGCAGAAATGTTGCCTATAATATAGAGCATGATTCTAGCAAGTGTGGTAAAATTGCGCTGTTATTAATAAAGTTATAATCGGTCGAAGTTGTGATTTCTGTGCAAAGTCAAGACTTGATGTCAGCATCACCCGAAAGTGGATATTGTCACATAAAATATGCATATATTACGTGTTAGATACTAATGGGACAAATGTCCGCGGAAATGTTTTTATAAAAGAAATGGACAAAACCTTTCATACCTAAAGTGTCCAGCAGACTTGTTATACTTTGGTAAGTAGTGGCAGATTCAAAACATCGCAGGTAAATTATGATAATAATTACAATGTCAAGGGAATTTGCACTGCGTCCTATAAGAACTTTTGTACCAGCATACCTATTAATTATAGTAAGTCCATCAAACCTATAAACGAAAGCCTAAGATCTACTTTTAAATATTCTCCCAGGGGAACTAGCCTACTTTGGACAGGCTCACGACACTCTCCCAGAACATGTATGAAGGCTTCATCGCTTTCACGAAAGAATCTACATTCTGCTTCCGTTGAGATCCCTAGTTTCTTCAGGTATTAGTTCCACCACTCGCTGTTGGCCGAATAGTATTGTTTTGCCTCCTGTAGTTCCTTTAGAAGTTGAGCAAGGCACGGCAAGGCAGATATACTAGTGTGTTTATCCATGGGTTCAAAGTACGTTTTTGTTGGACCAATGACCCTGTTTCCATTGCCTGTGTTTTGAGGGACCCGTCAGTGTTGTCAGCTGTTGTTTGGGCCGTGGGTCACTACTCAGTTTGCCCTTCTGCTCCATCGTACTTAAAATTTCTTGTCTGAAGTCTCATCGTAATGTTATCCCTTGCTATCAGTAATTCGAAATATCGCTTAGAAAGAATGTCAATCATCTTTCGATTTAGACAGCTCTCCGCCTCCAATATTATTAATATTTTGTTGGTCTATCCGTGGCCTTTATTACCGCAGCTTTAATTTGTGTTATATTCTGTATTAACTTCGCACATTTTTCTGCGCATGTGGCGTTCTATTCTTGAATGAGAATGCTTTAAGTCTTGTTTTAGATGTAGTTCTATGCTTCCTTAAATTGTGCTACCAAAGATGTTCGATGGTGATCAAATCTGGGAGCTGGGCCAGCTTCAGTGAATGTTATTCTCTCTAAATCAACGCCAGGTGTGCTGATTTGTGATGGGAAGCGTCCTGCACCAGGTGCTAATAGCTTGCAATCCAGTTTGTTGACATGTATGCCAGGAATTATGCGTCAGAACCTTAGTGTAGTTGAATAAGACTTTCTCCACTGTTTTAAGTACAAACCTTATTAGGAAAAATTTGTCTGAAAAATTTAGGGTAATTTGCGACCGATTAGAAAGATCTTAAGATTATTTCTAGCCCCCTCTGAAGTAGTTCTGGAAAAATGCCATCCACCCCAGGTGATTTCAGCCTTATATAAGGGTTTCTGTTGCGATTTCTTGCTATTTTTATTACTTCAGAGTTGCTCTCAATGTTGAATCTTATTGTTCTGTGATCGAACATAGGACACCATCCCATTCTTGACCAGGCCGTTCATAAGAGGATTTCCTAGAATTATGTACGGCTAGAGTATTTCCTAGAATTATGTCTAGTACCGCTAGCGTGTTCCCTACATTATATGTTTCTAACCTATTGCTGAGAGTAATTTCATGAAGGAAGGAAACTAATTCTCGGTATAGTTACCTCTGAAGTATGCTGATACCACAACTACCTCCCGAGTTCTCCCATTGTGGACAGCATCGATGTCCCCATTCAAGTATTTTGAAATACATTAGTATGACTTAAATTTGTGTTAAGAACCATTCTGATTCTTGACTTTCTCGGAAGACGCACCTCAAATTACCTGCATACTTTCCACCCCGATACGACTAGGGTTCGTAAGTCGCGACTATTCGAATCTTAACCTGCAATTACTGGAGGTGCAGCTTTTGCAGGGTGGAGATTTACCTAGGCTGTTTTAGTTCTGGCTATTGGCTGTATTAATGCTTTAAGCACTTCGCCGATGTCAGAGTGCCGTCCTCATCCTCGGACATGACACTTCCGTATATATCGCTGTCTGCCTTTAGCTCTAGAAGAGTACAGGTTTATGTCATCCAGCTTTTTTTCCTTAAAGAGCATGCTTGATCCTGATGTGTCCTCCAAAGTACCTTTTCTCAGTTTCACCCTTTGTATCGTTAGCTCATTGAAATCTACATAATTTGATTCATATTTAACAAAGGCTTTCTGAAAAGCTACAACCCGGCCCTAAGGGCCGGTTCCGGGAAGCCTGGTTGGCGAATTACTATGTTTCTCTGAAAACAACCACTTACGGATGTTCCGTAAGTTTAGTAAATTAGTTAGTTAGGGTTGAGTCATTCTTTTATCCTTTCTCTCTCTCTTTGGAAAAATTAGGGATAGATTTAGGTCTATTGAAATAAAATCAATTCCATGTAGCAAAGGAGTAGTAATCGGTATGCGCATTGTCAGGCGTGACTGAGGGTATTCAACTCCAACTCCAGCAGTTTTGTCATGGTCACTTCGACGAAGTCTTCGAGCCTTGTCGTTCGAGATTATGGAAACCGATGGATTAATCTCGGTTGCTTAACTGCAAGACTCCGCATTATTTTGTCTAGTTGCTTGCAGCGAACATCTGCCGTGATCAAAGTAACAGGCTTCATGAAGCTATATTGGATGACACCTGAGCTAGACGACCAAACAGGGACTGTAAATTTGTTTTGGTGAATGTTCCGTTTCGGGAAACATTTTGTTTGTTCATTTTCGTCCAACAACTAGGATGAACGCGGTTGATTATCTTATATGATCCAGTCTTCTTCAAACACAGTAATTCGATTCAAAGACGGTTCATGTTGCTAATAAGAAGAGAAAGGCACACTTCGAGCGGGATCTACTTCCACGGTGACCTTCGGCGCAACATTATCCACTTGAATCTTAAGTAGGTCATGTGGCTCATTCGATAATCTTAGACCGCCAGGGACAAATTTTTTAAATCACGGGATTAGAAGTAGCCCCAAATGCGCATGGCTTCCAGTGTTACACTAAAGTTGTTATAAAAAATAAATATATAAATACTTTTAAAAACCAAATACGGTTCTGAAAAAGAAGACATATTTCTTTCAAGCAAAATATAATTTATGACTAAACGTTATGTTCTTGATTACGTTTCGAACAGTTATTCCGTTCATGGGAAATGGCCTAATACCAGTATCAACTTGCTTCGAGTTATATTGGGATAGAAATTTTTTGGGACCTTTGAATATTCAAAGGCATTGTGATGATGGTATTTTGAGGCCTACGCCACATATAAGAACTTCATCATGATTTTTTTGTGCAGCGTTAGCAAAGCTGATCTTGAGCAAGATGCTCAAAACTGGAATGTTTGCTTCGGTTTCAGATTGAATCTAAATAAAACAGAGTTTTCGTCGGCCGATCGCGAATGAATATTTAAATATCTCGGATCAATGTTGTCAGCCAAAGATGAACTGCGTTATGAAACTGCTTCTCGCATCAGCGCAACTCAGATGAAGTAGCGTTTCAAACGATTGAAATGGAAAATTTACGGGGGTGTTGTCCGTCCTGTCGACTACAAAATACAATGAATAGCGTGTCGCAGTAATGGAGACAAAGATGGATCAGTGCGTAGCACGCCTTGATCACAGCTGAAATGAGGATATCTGAGGATGGGTTGCATTGATCATGACAAAATTGCGAGAGAATCGTCGCTGGTATGGCCACGTAATTCGCGCTAAGGAGAATTAACTTGCCAATATTGGTTTGAACATCGCAGTCGATAGGAAACGACCAAAAGGCGGACCGAAGCCACGTTGCTTTCATATGTTGAATGGTGATTTGAAAGTCTCGTGACTGCATTACCGAACAAATAGCAGCTGATCAAGATGGGGGACCCCGCTTCTGAACGGGACAAAAGCTAAACAAAGAGGAAAGAATGCAAGTGCTCCAATCCAGATTATGGTGGCGCAAAGATCCTGACCGGTACACTTGCATAACGAATCACCTCGGATACCTGACAATTATTGCAACCACGCCTACAATTCCTGCAATCGCTTTCGACAGATGACCAAACATGCCCCTTTGTTATTAGTCTAACTTTGAAGTTTGTTCTGAGGTGAGGTAGGTGGTGTAAACTGCTGAGAACAGTTTTTCGAAATGGGGGAGTGATGTAATTTCGGATGGTATAAGTTCACCATAGCTTGCAGTTGGCCCTCGGAGCTTAGAAATATTTTAGTGGAAGCCCTGTGTTTCCTTGTTGCAGCATTTTTAACTCTTCGTCAGCGGACTGGGATGATGTACGTTTGGCATCAATAGCTGATTCCAACTCCTTAACGCTTCATAATACGTCCGCGGTAACTTTGTCGGATACGTGTTGGATAACGGCGATAAACTGTCCGATATAATGTTATTATGGAAAGCGAAGGTTAGTCAGATGCATCGCAGAAAATGGTTAAAAGTACGTCAGATGTGCAAGCAGCGTTGCCAGTCCCAGTACCTTTTTCGCTGCGCTAGATATAAAGAGCTGGGTACTTGCTGATGCAAGTCCGACAGTTAAGTGTACAATGATCTTTGCACGGCTCTACTCTTAGGCACAACATGGAAGGATGCAGCTCACGGGCTATTTGGTGATCGTGATAGTTCTAGGTGGATCATGGTCTTGAATTTCTTTTTCGCGATGTTCCGCTTATCCGGAAGTAATCGTGTGGATTTTAAAGCAACTGGTAGCAGTGGCAGATTCAGGTTTACATGTGGAAGGAGGCATTTTTCACGTTGGTCCGAAATTGGTCACGAGATCGAAAAGCTGACTCTCTTCCATCTTATCAGTCACAACATGAAGTCTTCATCGACAGACATTTATGTACGTCATATAAAGCTCCGATAGCGTGTTTAAAATTATATAAGATATCACCCCACCCGTTTTGAAGAGGAGACATAAACTAATAAGATATAGCAGTCAATAAATCGGTAGACGTGTTACTTTTCGCCTTTCGATCATTGTTGACAAAAGCATTCCGCGTTCTAAGGCAAAGACAGATGGTAAGTTGGTTTTTAAAAGTATTGCTTGGTACAATGTGCACATACTGCATTACTATTTTCTCTGCAATCGCTACCATCTAAAACATGTGATACAAATGTTAATTTTAGGCCACTTATTTGTATAGAATGAAGATAATATTGCTTCACATTATTATCTTTCGATCTGAGACAAGGTGCTTACATTCCTTTCTTGATAAATGAACCGCTTACAACCGGTCGCACGCCAATAAAAAGAGATTGTTTGCCTAATGTGCAGCAGTGATTCCATTCATTTCAATCTTATCGAGAACAATAGAAAGTTGATAACGATATTGTTATTAACAGTAATCAAATATTGTATTATGATTGGGTTTTCCCCTAGATATTTTCCCATTTGTTGTGTTGCTACCATTCGACTTTTCCACTATTGTTGGGAATATGTTGTTGAAAGTTTTCCTTCATACTAAAACAAGACACTTGAAATATTGAACTTTAGAAGAATTTGCACTTTGATAAAGATCCCGCACAATATATGCGTCGATACCAGGTGATCGTGCACCTCAATAGCCTTTTCAGTGTGCGAGGGTCTTCTCCAAACCAAGTTTGGCTGCAGCAGAGGTTGAGGGGGTCATCCCGTGTGAAGGCCGTTTTTTTTGAAAAATTATTTTGAAGGACTGGATATAGACAGAAACGTGATTTTTTCACCATATGTTTATTGATATCTCTAGTATATGTGATAAATTGATAGCTTGATATCGTGCTAGTTTTCGGAATACGTGTCAATTTATGCACCCATCTCCAAAAAAAGGTGTTTTTCTGCTGCCACGCTGGAGGGCGCTGTGTTCATCTGAGGAAAAAAAACTAAACGGCATTTTAATGTGGAGAATATTTCACGATCCGCAAACTAGGATAATTAGAAAATATTGAAAGGTAAATTTTTGGTGCACTTTTAAACTTAATTTTTTGCATTTTGGTGTTTCTTTACGGCTTTTTTTATGAATAAAAAAAAACTACCTGTCCGATTGCAATTATCCTAGTTTGCGGACCGTAGAAATATGTATTAAAGAAGTTGTGAAAATTTCAAAGAATTTTTTGGATCGATTTTGAGCTATGGTGGCAGCCGATTTTCAAGATACAGTTTCGAGAAGAACGCATTTGAAAATTTAAATGTGATTATCAACAGTACAATTTTAACTCACCATTAATATGCTATAACTGGTCCATAGAGCGCACCCTCTGTTTCTTCAAAAAGGTCTTGTAAGCCCGATTGTTGCTCTCTGCTTTCAATTCTGGCTCTTTTAGCGAGGTCAGTCGATCGTCGTTCGGACCGCCAAATTCGCACTTCGTTAAGGCGGTCGGCATCAACGTGACATATGTGACCAACTTGACATCCCATTGTCACTAGGATTTTGAGAATACCATTGAATCCTTCATTGAAAATAATTACCGCCAGAAAAGTGGCTATTTCTACGACCTTCGCCCCAGAATGAAGGTGTTTAGGAGCGAAAGTCCAGATCAATGCATTTAACGACTCATTGTTATTCCGGGTCTCTGCTCCTAAACATCTGATCAACAGATTATCTCGTGACAAATCTTTGTAGATTGGTTTGATGACTGTTTGAACTTCTTCAGTGAAAGGTGCCTTCTCGTGGTGGAAACTATCCAGTTCTCCTTTAGCTTCCGCTTTACGCCATTTGCACCAACTGTCCTCGCCTGCTGGACAATTTTGATGCTGAGGATTTTCGTCTGTAGATCATTTATGGAAGAAAGTTGCCCAAATTTCTTGCTTCATTCCTTCTATCGAATTTGCGTGTCGACGAATAGCTAGCCCAAAAAATGTAGTGAGGTCGTTAATAACCTTATCAGTAAGTTTTCCAGCCCCTTTTCCACCAATGCCTTTGCGATTCTTCTTTGCATTTCTAAACTGCGTTCCCAGTCTTTTCTCGACATGTCCTAGGCATTCCTTTTTTACTACTACGTATATTTTATTATTTGCAGAAATGTTCAGAAACACCGGAGAAAACTCCAGCAAAATCCAAGATACAATATACAAAACTTGTCGTAATTGGAACATCCATGTTCATGCTTGCTAAAAGTTTCTTTGCTTATGTTGATGCGAAGTCCTTTTTCTTCTCTGATAAGTATCGATTCCCATGAAATACTCGTTTTTTAGTGCGAGCATGACGTACAACCCATTTGAAAAAATCACTGAGCACGCAAACAGCACAATACTTACAACAAAATATAACTGAGTATAGCTTGAAAGCCTTTCAGTGCCCACTCTAGACTGGATTATCCTTTTTATTCCAAACAGCAAATAAATTTAAACAATTGATTGGTTTCCATCTTTTTATATGTATACCTGTGTTCGAATTTATAAGGCTCAGGTAAAAAACTAACAAGTAAAAAAAGATTCGATGCTCTTTTCCATCGAGTACTCTAGCCGCGGCTGCAAACTCCTTAGCTGTTTAACCCTGTAATTTTTGAACGTCTCGGAATATCGGAAAATCCCTTTGCCCGCATATTCTCCACTATATACAGATACAATTCATGAAAAAAAAGATCGATTTCTCCAATCCGACACACGGGATGACCCCCTTAAGGGGGCTGTTTTTTTCGCTTTTTTAGAAATGTTTTGTGAAGAACTGGATTATGATACTAATACGAAATTTTCACCATATATTTATTAATATCTTAAGCATGCGTAGTAGTTTTTTCAGCCCGATGGCATAGTTCGTTATTGAAATACAGAGCAATTTATGCACCCATCTCCAAAAAGGTATTTTTCTGCTGCCACGCTAGAGGGCGCTGCGATGCTTTTAACGAAAAAATGTAAACGGCATTTTAACGTGCACACTTAACTACAGTCCGCAAACTAGGATTATTAAAAAATATTAAAAGCTAAATCTTTGTAAGCGTTTTAAACTTTTTTTGTGAATTTTAGTGTTTTTTAAGGCTTATTTAATGAATAAAAAAAAAACTGCTGAATGAATCGCAATTAACCTAGTTTGTGGACCGTAGAAATATGTTCTGAATAAGTCGAAGAATTTCGTTTGATAGATTTTGAGCTACGGTGGCAGCCGATTTCAATATGCGGGTTCGAGAAACACGCATTTACAAAATAAAATGTGATTTTGAGCCATAGAATCTTATCTGATCATTAATCTGCTATACCAAGTCCATAAACCTTAGGTTTCTTGAAGAAACACAGGTACAGCCTTGGCTTCAATTCTTGTTGTTTTAGTGAACTCATTTGGACCGATAAATACACGCTTTATTACGGCGATCGACATAAATCTGGCATGTGACTAATTACGTCTTTAACACTATTATTTCCGAAGGGCTCCGAATATCAAAAAATCACTTTGCCTATATATTCTACACTATATCTAGATACAATTGATGCAAAAAAAAAATCGGTTCCGTGGATCCGACACTTGGATGACCCTCTTAAATCATTAGTGCTAATAGGTCCAATAGGGAACTCTTCCTTGAAAATTTAAGCGACTCTTATCTGCACGATACAGGTGTTAGTTCCCTTCGATCTGGCCAACATCCCTCATATCAGGTGGTGTTGGCGCCGAACTGACATTTTTTTAGCCCAACCTACACTATAGCAGATCTTGGATAGTTTTCGGTTTCACTTTCTTGACCGATACCTGCATGATGTATATACAATATGGCATGTAATGTAAATTCAATGAACTTCAATATGAAACCTCCCAAACGCTTACTACTAGAAAAACATCAGTCTCACTTCCCTTAGTTTCCTAGTTGAGCGAGAAAGATTGCTCAGCTCAGAAGCATGTGTACGATAGTAGAAGGCTTTCGGGCTTTAAACCTACCTCGTCCCACATTGGTGACCTTAAGGTGACGATTTTATTAAGAAAATAGAGTAAACTCAAGTGGGAGTCTCCATTTGACAAATTCTTGTGTATGATGGGATATCTTCTGAGTCGCAAACAAAAGATGAACTCAGCAATTTTCTGCTCCAACCAAAACCAGAAAATATTGTTTCAAGTCATAAAAGGGTTTGTAACTTTCTTATGTCAGGAAATTCGGGTGTATCGCTGAGCAGTCTTGTTCCTTTCTACGTAGCTTTACACCCTCCATTTCGCATACAACTCAATGAAGAATGATGTCATTTATTGCACGCAAGGAAGTCTACAATTTCTACCTACCAGTAGGTAAAACCCTGTTTGAGACAAACAGACAGACGGACAGATACGCATGCACTCAAAAAAGCTTTAAGCACCTCTGCAAGGAGTAGCTTCCAACCAATGCGGAAGTGCATGTAAGTTGGCAATATTAACAACTTAAGAAACAAATCGGGAAACCGGAAGCTGGACGCTTCAGATATGAACAGTTTTGTGTATTTCTTTTATAAAGACATTTGAGTGTGCTTATATTATATGAACATATTTGCTTTCAGGTGATATTGATATTTAAAATCTTGAATTTGCAAGGAAGCGACAATTTGGACCTATTATAACTTTGTTGATAATAATGCGATTTGACTTGGTAGGATCATGCTCTATATTATAGCATCGTGGTACTAGGATGAATTTAAGGGCGGTTTTTCAGTCAATTCAGTCAACTCTAGTAATATACTATTATTAACTTTATTTGAACAGATATCGTTATGGAGGGCATTTCGGAGCCTAGGCACCATATAGTGGCAGCCTCCTGATTTTTTCAGATTTTTCGGTTGGGCAATTTTTGAGAATGGGTCCGTTAGAGAAATGATCACTTTCAATCCCCCGCACTCCCCACCTTTCCAACAAAGGACTCATTGCGACCTTCTATTTGGTACCCCACACGTTTGGTGAAATGTACACACCCCTTTTGCGTGTATGGGGACCCCCTCTTAAATGCGACGTAGAAGGATGAAACTCATTATATGTATGAGCGTTTACAGTTTCCATCAAATTTGATGTCAATCGCTGTAACCGTTTCCGAGAAAAATGCGTGTGACAGACAGACCGATTTTAATAAGGCTTGATTTCTATAAAAGCTCAATAATAAGGTTTTGTTTTACAAAAAACCTTAAAAAGGTTCCCTTCTATGACGTGTCTATAGTGATTGTGCGGAATCGTCACACAGTGGAAGTACAAAGGCATTTTCCAAACACAAAACCGAATAAGCTGTTTTGTCAACCATAATACTACAGCCTAATTTGTCTGTTGAACATAGTATGCCTAGTTCTCAAGAGGATAATTTATAATCGGTTACACCCAATTATCGAGCGCGGCAGTGGCTTGTTAACCAGCATTCGATTTCCAGAAGGCACTATTTACTACCTATTGTGGCAGCTAAAATCGTCCACAATATTGCCAGAAAATCTAAGGGGAAATACTATGCAGTGGTGATTCTAGGCATCAGAAATGCATTTAACTCTGCGAAGTATTATAGAAGCACATTATGTAAACTCTCCTCGGCGGAAAAACACCGGGCAACCGCCTGAGTATCATTATGGACTATTTCCCGTACCGAAGATTGTACTACGATTAAGGTGACGGATCAAGTCCCTTGTCGAGGAAGTACCTAATCCGATGCTTGTGGTCACAGATGACGTCGAGGTTGCCGTAATCTAGCCACTCTGATGAAATCGAAATCTACGCGAGCAAGGCTATTTGGTTGGTTAAGTCTTGGCTACGAAACATGATTATAATACGGAGATGCTAATCAGAACAAGGCGGCGAAACCACGCAATAGTTCAAGTCACCGTTGATGAACATGTTATCCATTTACAATTACCACTAAAATATTCGGAAGATATCGACTCATTGCCAGGTTTCAAACTGCATTTGGGTATGAGGTATACACTGTTAGCTCAACGCCAATACTGATGTTCTCGAACACAGGTAGCCATGCGTCATAATTGGCGACTGTACACGTTTGTATACGGCGCCACTATGGGCACCGGCGAACAATATCCTATAATGTCGCAAACGAATTCAGGCTGCTTACCGACTAAGTGCATTCCCAGCATGCTATGCATACCGAATAACCTCCTATGAAGTGGTATACGCTATTGCAAGGATGATCGTGGTTGTTATTTTGGCGAATGAGATCTGTGTCTGCCTTGCGACGAGACGAACTAGCACCTGACGCAATTCTTGAGTTGGTACCCTAGGTAACCGATTATACTTGGACGAGTCCCCTCAGCCCAGACTTATCATAATTTTCTTAGAGCGGAATAGCGGCTTATAGACAGAAACAGGAAGCTGGGGGAAACCAGCAGGTATGTGAATTCGAAAAGTATAGTGAACAATTGCACCAGGCATGCACGTTTTACTAACAAGTAAGCAGGATGTACCCCGATGCTCATCCTGTTCAAACAAAGAGGGAAATCTGATTTCCGGCTTTTGACGAATCATACGTTGCGAGGAGCTGATGCAATTACATCCGATCTGATCCCGATGAAGGCGACTAACTATATCAAGCGGTTGATCAACTTAAGTTCAAAGCTTGGGACAGAGATTCAATACCTGATGACTGGTAGTCAGCCATCCTCTAGCCCATGCATGAACCAGTCGGAAAACCAGACGCTAGACGGTTTAGGTATAGAAGGTTTTGTGTTTCCCTATATGAGGAACGATGAGTGCCTGACAGTTGTTAAAAATTCAATTGCTCTATTTTTTAAAAAGCCATTTACACAAATAACACTGCGTTACAAATGAAAAAGAAATAAATTTAAAATGCCATGTTTTCTTATATATATACATATTCTGTTTCCATCACGTCTCATTTTATGTGCCAAATTAGATCAAAAATTGAAAGGTAGAAACATAATTCAAAGAAATCTAATAAAATTGACCAGAATTTTTTATATTAATCAAGTTTGTTTCTATCATTTAGCAAAAAAAAAACACAATAAAACTCAATTCATCGAAATTTAAACTCAGAATATATTAAAATTTTAATTTTTTCTTTTGCACAGTAATCGCCTAGCAAAGTTGTGTCCCAACGGCCTTGAAATCGTTCTTCAAGCTTCTTTACATCCTTATGCAACCCTTCATCCTGTTCATCACTAGATGCACCAAAATTAGATGGAAAGAACGAAAAATGGGAATGATGAAAGTGAAATTTTAATGACATTCTACAATCCAATTTATCGTATGCTTTTAACATGTCAATTAGCACATTTGCTTGTGGTCCTTTAAAAAGCCTTTTATAACTGCTTTCAGTGATAAAAATTCGGGTCTCCCATCAATGTGCGTATTTGTGGTCCCATAAATATTCCCTCTTTGAGTTTTGTGTCACTTAACTTTGAAAATACTATCTCTAAGTATAAAAACAATTTCGCTCCTTATTCACAGCCTTGACAAAATTTATAAAATCATGTTTTATGTTTTGCGGTGGTAAATGACATTTTTAGCGGCCATCCGGTAAACCATGTGCTCGGAATAGGTTTCGTAGTCAGCCAAAAACTGAAAGCTGCTGTTATCGGCTTTGAAAACATAAGCGAAAGGCTATGCACTCTGCGCTTGCGAGGTAAATTTAGAAATATAAGCCTCATTAACGTTCACGCCCCTACAGAGGAGACTGCAGAGTCGGAGCAGGATACCTTCTACGAGGCGGTTGAACGAACCCTCGAAGCCTGTCCCAAGTATGATATCAAAATCATACTTGGAGATTTCAACAGTCAAGTAGGGACGGAGCCAGTATTCAGACGATACGTAGGCTCCCATAGCTTACACGAAAATAGAAATGATAAATGATAAATGATTATCCAATTAGCAGTGTCATACGAAATCGTTGTTGGAATTACCTGGTTTGCACGGAAAGCGGTCCACAAACATACGTGGGCCTCTCCAGACGGCACCACCACCTAAATTGACCACGCGTTGATCGAATGCCGACACCTCTCAGCCTTGATGAATGTCAGAACATATAGGGGGCCAATATAGACTCGGATCACTATCTCGTTGGCATGGTGCTCATTGCTTGAATAACAATACCACCCAGAATCCCCTTTGACAATCAGGTGAAAGTTAACACTGAAGCTGTCGATGACTTCAGTGCCACAGCCTTCCGCAACACCTATAAGAGGAAAATGGATGTCTCGATACCCGCAATCAACAGAGATCCTGGAGATGAAGATCAACAAATGATCTTCACAATCACCTGGAGAACTTTATCATAAACATGGCCACAAACATACGTGGCCTTAGCCGCAAAAACAGTGGGAACGGCGAGCGAAGAAGCGACTTTATAGACGGAAGAAGGAAGCCTGGGAGAACCAACAAGTTTGTGAACTCGAAAAGTACAGGGAGCAACCGCACCAGTCGCGGAAGTTTTACAAACAAGTCAGCAAGATGAAGCCTTACACATCACAATAGAATGGGCATATTAGAGCGATGAACAACCAGAACATCGGCGAGTTGGAGGTCCCGCCAACTGAAGACGACGGACAAATTCTGACACCACCAAGTATAGAAGAAACAGTCCGTGCAATTGATCGGCTTAAAAATCATAAGTCACCAGGAGCCGATGGAATTACAGCCGAATTGGCTAAATATGGAGGCGATCGATTACACTAAGTGGTTCATCAACTTGTGATCAAGGTGTGGGACAGCGAATCAATGCCTGACGGCTGTAAACGAGGCATGATCTGTCTCATACATAAAAAGGGAGATATCAGGCTGTGCAGCAATTATAGAGGTATCACGTTGCTGAGTACTATCTATAAGATATTCTCCGCTATCTTGCTAGGCCGGATAGCCCTACTCGCTCCGAACATCATTGACCCATATCAAAGAGGCTTCACTCCAGGCAAATCAGCAACAGATCAGATTTTCTCTCTGTGGCAAGCGATGGAAAAACTGTTGGAATATGAACACCAGTTGCACCATCTATTCATCGACTTCAAAGCCACCTATGTTAGCATAGCCAGGGTAAAACTGTACAACGCCATGAGAGAATTCGGTATCTCGACGAAATTGATAAGACTGACTGGGTTGACCCTGACCAATGAGCGAGGCCAGATTAAAGCAGCTGGATCACTATCAAGACCATTCGACATCAACAACGGTCTAAGACAAGAGGGCGCCCTATCATGCGTCCTCTTTAACCAGGTCCTCGAGAAAGTGATCCATGATACTTAGGTAAATGCAAGAGGTACGATCCTCTTTAAGTCCACCCAACTGCTGGCGTGTGCTGACGATCGAGGAGACGGTGATAGGCGGAAGATCTTGGGATGCACATCAATGAAGGCGAAACAAAGTATATGGTGGCAATGTCAGCACCAAAAACCAACCAATAATATCAAATCACAGCGGTCAAACGGAAAGAATAAAGATAATTCCTCATATCTAGAGTTGAAAACACAACCGATAACAGCTACGATGATGAAATCTGCGCACGGTTGATGCCAGCCAAAAGAGCCTATTTCAGCTTACAAAAACTGTTCCACCCGAAACGTCTCTGATTTTGTATTCCTCGGAGACTTGGATTCTTAGTAAAAAAAATTGCGAACTCTTGGCCGCGTTCGCGAAAAGAATCCTCCAAAGAATTTTTGGCCCCCTACATGAGGATGGACGATTCCGTAGCCTACATAATGACGAAATCTATGAGCGATACCATGGCCGTCAGGTTGAGGATAAAATCCGGCTCAATAGGTTACGGTGGGCGGGTCACTTAATCCGTATGGATGAAGATGATCCCACCCGGAAAGTCTATAAGGGCAAGGGTAGGAAATGAAGACGAGGCAGACCCTGCCTAAGATGGAGCGATGGCGTGGGTCAGGACCCCAGACAGCTTTTAGGGATATCGAATTGGTGGACCTCGGCGCAAAACCGGGATGTCTGGAGTTCCTTATTAAGGCAGGCCTAGACGGGATACCGGTTGTTGCGCCGTTGATGATGATGACGAAATTACTCTTTTAGGATTTATTAATGGTGCATTTTTCACATTAGATTTTCCGCAAACAAACTCTGACCTATCGAACTATACTTTTGTAGTATAGTGCTTCACATAAAATATATGTATATATATATAAATAAAGGTATTTAATAAACCCACCCTGTAGTCTGAGTAAAATAGCTACAACTTTTAGATCAACGCATACTTGGAGCTTAGTTCGGTTGACGTCTAAAAAAAGGACTGCCAGGGTATCGTGAGAGCGGATGTTGCCTAACATTGGATTTTCAAAGAAAACTGTAATAAGGCTCTGTTTTCCACAAAACCTTAAAAAGTAGATAATAATCAACGGAGCAATTATAGAGCTATGTCATCATGCTGCTGACTATAGGACTTCTTTCGCTATCTTGGTAGCTCGGATAGGCTAGCAAAGATGCTTTAGTGATATGAACCACTATCCTCTTCAAATCCACCAATTTATTGGCCTATGCTAAATATAAGAACAACCCGAGATGTACGTATTGTCTTCATCCAGAATGAGCAGGTGGAGCTCGGTGCGAAATTGTGGGCTGCACATTAATGAAGGCAAGATGAAATACATGGTGGGCATGTCAGCACACAAAATTATAGAGACAAGGACATCCAATAGCACTGGTCAACTGAGAACAATAAAAATAGAAGAATGTAATTTTAAAAGTGTTGATAATTGTTCCTATGTAGAATCGAAAATCACAATCGTTAACTGCTATCATGGTGAAATCCGATCGCAAGCGTTCACCATAGGAAAAAATCTTTCCAATCCTCACGTATTTCTTGGAAATTTGGAATGTTAGAAAGAAAAACTGATTTTAGCACGGCTCGCAAGGAGAATTTGTAGAAGAATTATTCGTCCCCTACAGGAGGATGAACTATTCCGTACCCACTATAATGAAGAAATTGATCCTTGGGCTGTGGATACAATTGGCTTAGTAGACTCGTTGGCCTGTCAATGGTTTAAAACAGGTTGTCAACAAGGAGCGCATGCCTCCTGGCAAGAGGGTCACCTATATTATTTCTCTTGATTTTGCTTCAATAATGACTTCGCTAATGACTAGCGTGTGGTCCAATATGTTCAGCAATGTACTATTAACTGTGACTTAAGCTGATTAGTCTGCAGCTTCATTTCCTTTGCTGCATTTTCCTGTTGAGAAATTGTTCAATACTATTAGTAGAGGTAGTGATTATCCAGTAGAAGTTGCGGAGAGTTTCAGGTTTCCTTCTGCATTTCTTCGACTTTTCTTCTATTCAAATGGAAACATAAAATCTTACTTTTCGAAATATTTAAATTTTGCAGTTTACCCAACTGAAAAAGGTGTAGGACCTACTGGAGACACCATGGGGTCGATGTTCCGAAGCGAGGCGATGGCTTTATGCCAAATGTTCATACAACCAGAAGCAGCGTATACCACGGTTTCAGAACTTGGTGAAAGTGGAACGGTACAATTTCGTGATGTAAGTAAAATAAAACGTGAACTCTAATTAGATAATACATAATCGCCATCTTTCCTTTTCTTTGTTTTATAGATGAATGACGAACTGGCCGCCTCTCAACGAAAATTCGTGCAGGAAGTCCGACGTTGCGATGAAATGGAACGCAAGTTGCGGTACATCGAATCGAAACTTCTGAAAGAAGAAGTAGCTATCCCTGAGATGACTGGCGATATTCCAAGAGCACCCAATCCTCGCGAAATGATCGATATTGAGGCTCATTTGGAGAAAGTTGAAAATGAGATTCTGGAACTGTCGCAGAACGAGATAAATCTGAAGTCGAATTTCGTTGAACTATCCGAAATGCGAAAAGTTCTGGAAAGTACTCAAGGATTTTTCTCTGATGATGAGGTGTTAAATTTAGATGCAAGGCGGAGTATTCCAAACGAAGGTCTTATCCCAAAAGGGACGAAAGCGAATGTGCCATTGGGTCAACGAAATAGTTTGGGATTCGTTGCGGGCGTTATTAAGCGTGAAAGAGTCTTCGCATTTGAACGCATGCTTTGGAGAATATCACGCGGCAATGTTTTCCTAAAAACAGCGGATATCTCTGAGCCCACGAAAGATCCAGTAACTGGTCATAAGGTTTTCAAAGTAGTTTTCGTTGCTTTCTTTCAAGGCGATCAATTGAAGGACAGGATCAAGAAAATTTGTACAGGATTCCATGCTTCTCTGTATCCATGTCCAAGTGCCCATTCTGAACGAGAAGAGATGATTAAAGGTGTGAGTACACGATTGGAAGATTTGAAAATCGTTCTGAATCAAACGGACGATCACTGCAGACGAGTGCTAGTGTCTGTATCCAGAGAGCTTCCGAAATGGAACATAATGGTCAAAAAGATGAAAGCCATTTACCACACCATGAATTTCTTCAATATGGACGTGAGTAAAAAATGCATGATTGGAGAATGTTGGGTGCCTGTAAACGACCTTCCGTCTGTGCAAACTGCTCTTGTTAATGGTTCCGCGGAAGTTGGAAGTACAGTTCCATCATTTTTGAACATTATCAGTACAAGCGAACAGCCACCGACTTTCATACGTACCAACAAATTCACGAGGGGCTTCCAGAACTTGATCGATTCCTACGGGGTGGCGACATACAGAGAAGTTAATCCTGGACTTTACACAATCGTTACGTTTCCATTCTTATTCGGAGTCATGTTTGGAGATCTGGGACACGGATTCATCATGTTCTTATTTGCGCTTGTGATGGTCCTTAAAGAAAAGACCATAGCCGCCCAGAAGAAGGGTGAAATTGCAAGAATATTCTTTTCAGGCAGATATATCATTTTGTTGATGGGGCTGTTCGCTATGTATACTGGCTTTCTTTACAACGATATATTCTCAATTTCGATGAATGTGTTCGGATCGGGTTGGAGAGTGAATCTCGATAACGCCACCGTAATGGGAAATGCTCAACTGACTCTCAACCCGACAACAGACGCCCTCGTTAACATCTACCCGATGGGTATAGATCCAATATGGCAACTGGCTACGAATAAGATTATCTTTTCTAATTCGTTCAAAATGAAATTGTCTATCATTCTTGGTGTAATCCACATGGTATTTGGCGTCTGCATGAGCGTTGTTAACCACATAAATTTCCGGAAACCTGCATATATCGCCTTGGAATTTCTACCACAAATTATATTCTTGCTGCTGATGTTTGGCTGGATGATGACACTCATGATCATGAAATGGATTATGTTTAACGCGAGAGTCGATACTCCTCAAAAGTTTCGTGAAGGATGCGCTCCTTCTATTCTTATTACGTTTATCAACATGGTCCTCTTCAAAGAAGAGACTCCACTACCCGGCTGTAATACATACATATTCGAAGGCCAGGATATACTGCAAATAGTGTTCGTCATCGCCTCTTTGGTATGCATACCATGGCTTTTATTTGGAAAACCAATTTTCAAAATAATGACAAGAACTCGCCATCATGGGGTAAGTATATTTAACTTCCAATGTCGTCGGAAATAACAATTTAATTTTGTTCCAGGAAATTCTTGCCTTGCCTTCCACAGATATGACGGAGAGTACAGACCTCGATTCACCTGAGGATGCTCCAAATGGTGAAGCTCCTTCACCCGTTCCCACGGAGCCGATTGTTGCAAATAAAGCCCATCATGAAGAGGAACCTTTCGGCGAAATTTTCATCCTACAAGCAATTCATACAATTGAATATGTTCTTAGTACAGTTTCACACACAGCTTCATATCTCCGATTGTGGGCACTGTCCTTAGCGCATGCTGGTGAGCATACACTCGTATTATTTATTTTGAAGGTCATTCCTTAAAATTGTTGAATTTCATTTCCAGAGCTTTCGGAAGTACTTTGGGGTCAACTATTTAGAATAAGTTTAACCATACCTTCATATGTAGGAGCGCCCGCCATATTTCTCCTTTTTATGGTTTGGTCAGGATTAACTATAAGTATTATGGTGATGATGGAAGGACTGTCGGCGTTTTTGCATACTCTTCGTTTGCACTGGTGAGTTTCGTCAGATTCCTTTTAAAATGGTACATTTTTTCATATTCATTTTGTCTTAAGGGTCGAGTTTATGAGCAAATTCTACGCAGGAGAGGGTTATGCATTCATCCCATTCAGTTTCAAGGCTATGCTGGAGTCTGACGAAGACGAAGATGCCTAAAATCCATTTGTTGAAATAAAAGCAATATTGTTTATAAAGGACGTTTTTGTATTTTTGTACAATTATTTACATGGCGTGGCATAGCCTCTAAGAGGAAGTTGTG
This sequence comes from Hermetia illucens, assembly GCF_905115235.1. Taxonomy (NCBI): domain Eukaryota; kingdom Metazoa; phylum Arthropoda; class Insecta; order Diptera; family Stratiomyidae; genus Hermetia; species Hermetia illucens. Next base: position 65,846,447 of record NC_051851.1, on the reverse strand, counting down.
TACGAGTTGTTTAGCGGCTGGATTTAACGTTACAGGTTTTTCTCTAGTTGATCGCCTTGGTATCGACCATCTTGACAAGCGCAATGATATCATTCTTCCTTTTTTGGAGTCTGTGATAACCCAACAGTTGTAAAGACCCTTATGGACGGGGATGGCAAAAAGACTTTGAATTGGCTGTTATTAACCGAGAGAGCAGAGCTATCAAACAGCCGAAGAGAATGCCCAAATTCAACCAATAAACTCAAACAACATGTGCATGCTAGCCTCTTTGCTAGCCAATTCGCAAAGGTAACCGGCGACATTTGGTTCCAGATCACGTAATTTTCAAAAATTAGGTGTTTTGAAGGCCGAAGGTGGGTGCCTCATGTCTGAAACTGGAACAAATTGTACCGACGGGTCCTGTAGAGTGGGTTTTGTGGTCCTTAATGCCGGATTCCTATGATTTTCAAATTGCCTGTCAGCAGTTTGCAAATTTCGAATGTTGACGCTTTAGTTCACATTGCAGGAGTAACCAATCGAGTCAAACATTTGCAGTTTTCAGTGATCAGCTCTATTTTTTGAAATCCATATAACAAAATTAAGTTAGACTTATCCACAAACTAGCGTAATTGAACAGTAAGCTATTTATAATTAAAACGGTCGACTCGGTCGACGATTCTCAACTTACTATATCTATTCAATTATTTTTACAATACAAACCAGTTGGCAAGTCCTACTACGCCACGGAGAGCACCGGTGGTGGCATCTCGAATGCTGCGCCACATCACTCCGCCCCCAGATGAAACCTAGGGGTTTCAGCGACCGAACCCGGAACTGCGTTTGCCATCATTCGGCGAAGCGAATGCAACGTTCATTCGGGGCGCAAACGGGCTTCACTCTGGACAAAGAGACAGCCTTTTTGTGTCCCCTGATCTCGAGATGGAAGAAATGTTCTCTCCGGGAACACGGTATGGGCCTTCGTATGGAGGCTGCAATGACTTCCGGACAGCATCTGTCCTGACCAGAACGCGCGTGTACGTGTCTAGTTCCCCGGGAGCGCAGGCAGGTGCGGATGTGTGTCGTAGAAGATGTGGGTTTATGGCGTGGTGGAGGTTGTCTCTCAGCAGACGCAGCAGTCCAGAGCCTATGAGACCCGACCTCTTATCGAATCCCGGGTCACTTGAGGGCCTAGGGTTCTCCCCGTATACTAGCTCCGCCACGGAGAGCACCGGTGGTGGCATCTGTCTGTCGAATTAACAACATTCGTAATAAATTTCGAATGTTGTTTACTCTGCTGCGCCACATGGGTAAAACTGACATTTTTACACGAAAAACAATTGCTACGTAGCCATAAAAGGAGAAAGATAAAGAGAGAAAAAAAGAAAGCAGTCAGCAGCTAGCCTATACACTGTCCTAATGTAAGACTGATGTCACTGCGCCGCAAGAGATGAGCTGACAGGGAATGGTTTCCTGTAGAAAGGTTACCACACCATACATTGCAGATGCCATCTACTAAATTATGTGTTCTGACTAGGTTCCCAATTTAGTCAAAAAAATATACTTGTAGTTAACGGCTTTGAAAACATAAGCGACAATTTGCACTCTGCGCTTGAGAGGTTCACGCTCTTATAAAGGAAACTGTAGAATCGGAGAAAGATAGCTCCTATGAGGCAGTAGTACGAAACATCACTCAGATATGATATGAAAGCCATATTTAGATATTTTAGCGAAGTATGGACAGAACCATTCAGGCAACACGTCAGCTCTCATAGCTTGCATAAAATTACCAGAGAGAACGGGCTGCGTGTTGTTGGAAGTACCTGGTTTGTGGGGAAAGCGGTCCACAAGCATACGTGGGCCTCTCCAGCCGGAACCACGTGTTGATCGAACGCCGCCACCTCCCAGCCTTGATGACTGTCATAACATATAGGCGGGCCAATATAGACTTGGATCACTATCTCGTTGGCATGGTACACCGAGCTCGAATAACAACACAACCCAGAATCCCCTCTGACAACCAGGTGAGAGTTAACATTGAAGCCATTTACAACACAGCCCTCCGCAATACCTATAAGAAGGAAATGGATGTGTTAATAACGGCAATCAGTAGAGATCCTGGAGACAAATCAATCACCTGAAGAACGTTATCATAAATACGGCCACAAACATACTTGACTCCAGCCGCAAAAGGAGTCGGAACGGCTGGTTTGACGATGAATGTAAGCTAGCAACAGAACGGAAGAATGCTGCATACCGAGCAATGTTGCATTCACAAAGAACGCGGGCACGCGTAGAGACTTATCACGGAGAACCAACAAGTCTGTGAACTCGAAAAGTACAGGGAGCATCCGCACCAGGCGCGGAAGTTTTACCAACAAGTCAGCGGAATGAAGCTTTACACACCTCGATGTTCATACTGCCGAGAAAAAGAGGGAAATCTGATTTCCGACAGAATGGGTATATTAGAGCGATGGGCTGAGTACTTTGATGAACTACTGAACAACCAGAACATCGGCGAGTTGGAGGTCCCGCCAACTAAAGACGACAGACAAATACTGACACCACTGAATATAAAAGAAGCAGACCGTGCAATTCATCGGCTTAAAAATGATAAGTCGCCAGGAGCCGATGGAATTACAGCCGAATCGGTTAAATATGGAGGCGACCAATTACACCAACTGGTTCATCAACTTATGCTCAAGGTGTGGGGCAGCGAATCACTGCCTGACATGTGGCAAAGAGGCATTATCTGTCTCATATATAAAAAGGAGATATCACGCACTACAGCAATTATAGAGGTATCACGTTGCTGAGTACCATCTATAAGATATTCTCTGCTATCTTGCTAGGCCGGATAGCCCTACTCGCTCAGAACATTATTGGCCCATACCAAAGAGGCTTCACTCCGGGCAAATCAGCAACAGATCAGATTTTCTCCCTGTGGCAAGCGATGGAAAAACTGTTGGAATATGGCCACCAGTTGCACCATCTATTTATCGACTTTAAAGCCACCTATGATAGCATAGCCAGGGTGAAACTGTACACGGCCATAGGAGAATTCGGTATCCCGACGAAATTGATAAGACTGACTAGGCTGACCCTGACCAATGAGCGAGGTCAGATAAAAGCAGCCCATTCGATATCAACAACGGTCTACGACAAGGGGATTACGCCCTGTCATGCGTTCTCTTTAACCTGGCCGTGGAGAAAGTGATCCGTGATGCTAAGGTAAATGCAGAGGGTACGATCCTTTTTAAGTCCACCCAACTACTGGCCTATCCTGACGATATCGACCTAATGGGAAGAACTACCCGAAACGTACAAACTGCCTTCAAGCAGATCGAGCAGGCGATGATTGGCGCGAGATTTTGGGCTGCACATCAATGAAGGCAAGACAAACTATATGGTGGCAACGTCAGCACCAAAAACCAACTAACCAACAACATTAAACGGGAAGAAGAAAAATAGGAGACTACAACTTTGATACTGTTCATAATTTCTCTTATCTAGGGTCAAAAATCACAACCGACAGCAACGATGATGAAATCCGCGCATGGTTGTTGGTAGCCAACAGAGCCTATCTCAGCTTATGAAAACTATTCCACTCGAAACGTCTCACCATAGGGTCAAAGCCAGCCAGTCCTCATGTATTATTCGGAGACTTGGGTTCTTAGCAAGAAATATTGCGAACTCTTGGCCGCGTTCGAGAGAAGAATCCTCCGAAGAATTTTTGGCCCCTTATATGAGGATGGACGATTCCGTAGTCTACATAACGACGAAATCAATGAGCGATACCATGACCTTCAGGTTGAGGATAAAATCCGGCTCAATAGGCTACGGTGGGCGGGTCACTTAATCCGTATGGATGAGGATGATCCCACCCGGTAAGTCTAAAAGGGCAATATCTATGGTAGGAAAAGAAAACGAGGCGAACCCTGGCTGAGATGGAGTGATGGCATAGTTCAGGACGGCAGACAGCTTTTAGGGAATCGAATTGATGGACCTCGCCACAAAACCGAGATGTCTGGAGTTCCTTATTAAGGCAGGCCTAGACCGGATACCGGTTGTTACGCCGTTGGTGATGATGATGAGGCTTATCGGCAAGTACTCTGACTTGTTCAGATTCAGGCGATAATGGCACTTGTGGTTTACCTTTTCCGTTTGCAGTACATAGACCAGCTTAACTCAGCACACGAATTCCTTTGACTCTAGGTGTTGTATACCAGCTGTGGCGCGTGATCAAATAGTTTCTCAAGATATAGTTAAGGAATTTGTAGTTTTTCATGTTTCGAATGCGACTGTCAAGAATGTGCTTAAATATCTTTATGTTGTTAATTAAGAAGCGAATCGGATGACAATTTGAATACTTTGTTGGAAAGATTTTCTTTTGCAATATTTGTACGGTTGTGCTTTCTTGCCAATCAGATGGTGTTCTATCCTCCTCAGCAACTCGATTGCAAAAGTCACAGAACCAGAGCGTTTGGTGCTAGCTTTTTCAGAGCAGTGCTTGCGGAAGTGCTAAATATAAATTCTTTCGTTTCCATCTGGGTGAATTGTTGTCGCCATATGACCTTTGCAGCTCATCGGACGATAAGCAATGTACCGGTCTTATCTTAAACACAATGGAAGTCTTTGATATTCTGTGTCGGGAAAGTTGTAGTCCATAAATTTCTATCCCTTTTCGATAGGCAGGGACTGGTATGTGTGGATTCTGAATCCCCTGATCGGAGTCACTATTACAGTGGGGTGAAGTTGCGATCAATTAATTGTAAATAGAATTGGGTCAAGGTCATCCAAGCTATAGTGACTAAAATATGTAATATAAAAATAATAATAATCGTTGGCACAACAATCTGACAACAAGAAGCTAAGTCGACTGGTATCCGACGTCAAACCACAATACAAATCCCACTGCCGCCAACGAGATCAGCACTCAGCTATCCGGACACACATGTAACAGTCTAAAATGATTGTCGATTGACCATATTCCAACAGTTTTCCATCGCTTGACCCACAGACAAAATCTAATCTGTTGTTGATTTACCTGGAGTGAAGCGTATTTGGTATGAGCAGATGTTGCTCTGGGCTTATGAGGTTATCCGGCCTAGTAAAATGACGGAGAGTATCTTAAAGATGGTACTCAGCAACGTGATATGTCTGTAATTGCTGCACTGCTCTCTTTTTATGTACGGGACAGGTAATGCCCCTTTGTCAATCGTCAGGCATTGGTTCGGTGTCTTACACCTTGAGTGCCAGTTCATGAACCGCTTGATGCAGTTGATTGCTTCCATATTTAACTTGCTCCTGACGACTTATGATTTTAAGCCATTGAATTGCAAAAACTATTTCTTCAATCGTTGGTGGTGGCAGGTTATATTGGTCGATTGGTCGATTTCACTAATGAAAATGTCGAGAGAGAATCGAGAACAACTATTCCAGCAATGTTTCTGGTATACAAACGGAACTGAGCCTTTTTCTCATTTGAGGTCAAAGCGTTTTGCTGGAAGCTGTTGATGTTGCACGTTTGCACGTTTCACAGTGACGAGCGTAAGGCTTGACCAGGAAAACCATCTTAGGCAAACAGAACAACATTCGGAGTTTATCCAGCATTTAGGCAACCCAAGTGGTGTCCTCCATTTTTGTGGCAAGAGAAACATCGGTTGAGGATGTGATACTTCTTGGACGCGGCACTCGGCTTCTGACTTTTATGGCATTTAGGCAACTCAAGTGGTGTCCTCCATTTTTGTGGCAAGAGAAACATCGGTTGAGGATGTGATACTTCTTGGACGCGGCACTCGGCTTCTGACTTTTATGGCTCCACGTCGATATTTTTTATTGTTAGTTTAACTCCCTGTGTTGCGATAGGTGCGTGGTTTGTGTTTGTTCATTACGTTCCATGCAGTCCCTCGTATCCACGTAAGGGTTGTAAATGTATACTCTTTTTACCGTCATCCAACACATTACAAGCACAATATTGAAAGTCATAAAGCTCCGATAATTTTTTTCATTCTTCTGTTATCAAGAAAGTTGAAAGAATAACAAATTCAAAAAAGGAGAAAAAAAATTGCAGACGCCACTGAAAAAACGCATTTTGGCGCGAAGAAAACTTAGGCTATTCTCCACTTGCATCCAGGCTGACGCAAACAGCATCATCCCCAAACATTCCACTAGCCTAGAACCGTTAAGGCTCTCCAATGACCTTGCTACAATCAGTTTCTTGTCAAATTATTAGGTGTTTGTAAGAGCCAAGCAGTGAGTCTTTTATTTAAATGTTTTTTGTTTATTTTATGACGCGAGAAGAGCTTATAGAAAACACGGTTAACTAGTTCACGTGAGGCTCAAACCATTTCTCCAAAATAAGAGCAACTCCTGGGGTTAGTGACATTTGCAGTTATTTTCATCATGTATGTTCATTTGCAACCATTTTCAATCACAGTACAAGCCACTAGCTCACCAAGTTTTCATCACTTTGGCTGATGAAGCGCTTTAGAATTTCAGACAAATGTTATCAACAGGCTAACAAGGTGTCATCGATTATTGGCTATTAAATAACTAATTAAATCCAGATTTAATTATTTATAACTGTTTCATCTTATATTTTCAGAAACGATGGAGGGAGAAGCGATCGACAAACCGGTAAACAAAAGGGCGCGAAAATGGTGGCGAAGGGCAATACATTTAATTAGGAGCATTCTTTCATTATTCCGACGTGCATGTAATCGTGGGTCCAGAGAATCACTTGCATCTGATCCTGGCCCTGCTCGAAGCGAAAATAGGCGGAGGGCAATGGAGCCCAATGATTCATCTGAACTAAGACCATTGATGCGAGGACCTATGCCTATAAAAGTTTCGAGTACTTCACCTCGCCCAAGATCATTTGAATATCAAGCTGATGTTCACGCCGCACAAAGCCCAAGGGAACGGTCAATTGCAAGTCCAGATACTTCTGAGCAAGAGCAATCTCATTTGTCTTCGAATGCACCCCTCAGTGACGATGGATCAGAACAATTGCCTTCAGATTCGGCACAAGCAAGAGCTAGTTCTTCCCTTTGTGAAGAAATCGAAATTGATGAAGTTAAGGGTGGAGCGTTGATAAGCGCTTTAGATTTGGCAAATGCTATAAGGCAGGCGATTATGGCGAAATCTGCTTCTTTGATAACAGGAATATCGTCTTTTGGATTGAAAACAGCAGCATTTGCAATGTCTTTCCGTTCGGAACCAGCTCCACGCGAAGAAGTAACTTCCCGCGGAGAAGCGATTTCACAATCAGGAGCAGCTGCTCACAGAGAAACAGTTTCACTTAGAAGAACAGTCTCACTCGAACATATGATTTCACCCGTTGGCGCTGGTTTGCAAGGAGAAGCGGCTTTACCCGTAAGGGTGATTTCACGCGAGAGGTCTTCTCACGGGGAGGCGGCTTCCCAGGAAGTGATAAGTGCCCGAAGGGAAGCGATTCGACCCGAGGAGATGGTTCCAGATGAAGAAGCGGGTCCAAGCAGGGAAGCAGTTCCATGGGAGGAAGCACCTCCATGCAAAGCGGAGGATCAAGACGATGAAGATAATGCACCAGGAGAAGCAGTTCAACTCCAGCAGAAGGCTTCAAACAGCGAGGCATTTCCTCGAGAGGAAGCGGGTCCACACAGAGATGTGGTCCAACAAGAAGAAGCGGTTTTACTCGAGGGGGCTGGTACACAAGCGAAAGCGTCTCCACAAGACGAAGCTGTTCCCGAACATCCAGCATTCTCATCAAATTCAGATTCAGCAGCTACATCCGATTCCCACCATGCTCCAGCATATTCACCACTTAGAAGTTCTTCATCAGGAATCGGTGTCTCACCAATAATGCCAGGAGAAGCCCGGGAAGCAAGTCCACCGCAAATACCAAGTCCACAAATATCGAAATGGAGACATGGCTCAACGGCAAGCACAAACTCGGACCTTCCTTCCTTAGAAATGGATACAGTGTCCACTTCGGCAATTCCAGCGGGTTCGCTTACATTGGAAGCTTCCAAATCTCCAAAATCTCCCCCAATACCAGGAGCATTACAACCCTTGCGGCTCGGCTCACCGCCTTTACGGACATCGTCAAATTTGTTTGGGGAGGGACCATCTGGTCTGTCTCGTACACAGCAGGAAGTTAGACCACCGCCACTACTTCGCGATGCTAGCCGGTTCGCTGTCCATTCATCTCCTGATTCGGGAGATATTACATTTGAAAGCACATATTCTAGCCTTTCATCCTTATCGTTACCATCAGACCCAGCATTGGCTCTAGCGCAATCGGCAGTCCAACCTCGAAAGAAGGTGGCATTTGCTCCACTCAAATCACCACCTCGGCCAGATACTCCCCGCGAAATAATTGTGGCTCCCATTGTCTTTCCGGAAGAACATCTAGAAGGTGAAAGGCAGCCTCACGAAGGTCGACCAATGTATATGCAACCTGATCTAGAACAGCCAGATCAACATGGACAAAACGATGGCGCTGATCCAGATCGCAACAATAGAAACGCTGAACGTGTTCGAATTATGCGCAACGTACGACATCCTGGTGAGGATGAACCAAATCATGTCAATCGACCTGCTAATATACGACTAGAGGAAAGAGAAGGGCAAAACCATGAAGAGCAGCCCCATATTATGCAGCTACGAAGAGACGACTTAGTGCACCATCAGGTTGTACCTCCGGGACTACAACCAGACGATGAAGTTGCACAAATTAATGCAGCACGCTTAGTTCACGACCCTGCAAGATTTCTAGATCCACGTGAAGCTCGGCGACGTTTTGACGACCGTCATCTTTCACCACCTATTAATGGGTTACCTGAAATAGATCCCTTCCATGATGCAGATGAAGACAGTTTATCTGCAGACAGTGCAGAGAGTGCAGAGGAAGAAAGTCTCGAGGGTTTGAGCATAGGAGATGATAGTCTGGAGGACGACGTCTTTGAAGCCAATTGAATGTTCTCAAATCATAAGTCACCTGAGTATATATCAACAAGCGAAATCGACTTAGACAAACTAATTCCCAGCAAATAGGGACAATATCATCGTGCACTGCAAGGTATACAGTTGACTCCATGCTTGTGTTCACCAAACACACATTCTATGTTTCCGGCCACCGAAATCACATATTTCATAGACTACACAAAAGCCACCATTCTGTCCCACGTTGTCTAAATTTGCACAAGAAGAAGGAATGAAGGAAGTTGAGTTTGCATCTGAATCTAGAACTTTGCTTGTCAACATTTCTTCCAAGGTATAACGTTGACAATCGGAATTCCAGTGTTCGGTGTGATCCTCAAATACATTTTGCAGCTCTTTTTATGCAAATTTAATTGCAAAGCTACGTGGAAAATTTTTGAACTAAAATCTTTATGTGAGGATATTTTTTTTATATTTTAAAATTTAACTGTAAACCAATTTTTTAAATGTTAAGGGATGGTGGCTTTTGCGTTGCAATCTAGAACAAAATTATGTTTTTTATTATCCAATTTCGGTGTGTATTGATTCTCTGCAAAGCATAAATGCAGTTTGAAAGTTTCTTATTTATTTCAACTTAATTTAATCGACTTAAAATATTTCGGGTTGTTTCCAACAGGGCAACAACATATTAGTAACAAGTTTTATATTTCTATTGACCATTATTTTTTTAATAAATGCTTTAGTTTATCATATTCTGATCTGAGCTTTTTCAATGGACTTTATTTTATTGTTCGCGATTCTAAAGACACATTATCGCTTGGTTGAGCATTAACTTCTCAATCTCGTTACTCGAGTTCGAATCCTGATCGTTATGGCTGTTTATATATTGGCATTGCCTCGATAATGTGATGATAATGACAGGGCCATGTTCTGTAGAAAGACGATTTGGGTCATGTTCTCAGTTTGGGCGGTGCCAGATCTTCAAAAAGGAGCTGTAAACAGTGGAAAGTCAACCACCAAGATCCAGATCCTGCAGGCGCGAACTTATGGTGCAAGAAAGAAGAGCTGACTTGTTGTTTTTCAGCGACGTGGAGCGAGATAAGAGCTCACCATCGTGGTATGTGGTGTGAGATCTGATCAACTTGCGAATACGGAGCCGTGTCCAAGGAGATGGCTTCGTTTGGGTTTCTTTAACGTTCACTTCACAAAGAAATCTATACCTGCTTTTCGGAATAAGCTCATCGCCTTGGGGGATTCGAAACACGAAATGGACAGTTCTAGTTGTAAGAAACACACACAACACACACCACAACTCTCGAACTAGGAATACCTTAGCTTGATTTCTGAAGCATATAAATTTTGGAGATGCCACCAAGACATGACTTATTCTAAATATCGGTATCACTCCTACATTCCGCCACCTTGATTGAGAGGGCAGTTTTCTTGACGTGACCTTTGTTACAGAACCCTTAGCATCACTGGCGAAACGATGGAGGGTACTGGAAGATTTCATAGCTAATATATTTCCTTCGAAGAAACAAACGGCTCCTCTCAATATTCTGATGTTCGACAAATGTTTACCGGGTGGAACATTGGGAAGATTGACTTCGACAAATTTGCCCCGGCTCTTCCAAGAGGTGTAAAGAACTGGGACTGAATTGTTAGTGAACTCAACAATGACTCTTACTACCGCAGGTTGTGATGTATTGGCGCCCAAAAGGACAATCTGTCATGGGAAGGCACCTGTATACTGATGGATGGATGAAATTGCAAGTCTACGAAGGAGCTGCCACAAACTTATGTGGACTGCTTAGCGTGCTAGAGGCAAAGATGAAGAAGCCCGTAAATCTGTAGGATAGAAGAGAGCGTAAAATGCTAAAAAGCACCGGAGGTAAACAATAAGATTAACAAAGACTCTAGACACCCCCGGTGCCATATATATATATAGTTAAAAAACCCTCTTAACGCCCAACCGGACCGAGGGGCGACCAACCTAAGGATGGGCTAAAGGCAACATCCAAAGGCTCGCATCACAGCAATGATGCGTCTTAAAGCAAAGTGTGTGCGACCATGCGAAAATGTATTACTACATCCCGATTGTCGCAAACACTTCAGCGGATGACGCGGAGGTTCTACACTACAGAGACATGGATCTTATATCGAAGACAGTGCGGATCATGACTGAAACCCATTAGGTCAGACTGTTATCGGACAGGACTCTTCGGACTATAGCACAGGTTGCATGTATGTATAGTATGTATAGTCCAGCCCTAAAATAGAGCGTTTTCAGCGCTTTATGTAAGTTCTGCGGGAATAATCCCGTCGCCGAAATTACTACTGGGACTACTTCGATCTTTTGTAGTCTCCAAGTCTGCTTCATATCGTCTGCCGTTCCGGATTTTTTCGTGCTGTTTTTCAACAGTGTTCCGGTCCAACGGTACGGCTACATCGATTATAAAGCACGTTCGTTCTTCCTTCAGAAGCAGAACTAGATCGGAGTATACTTATAGTAAGGATGGTAGGTTGCCACTAAGTTATACTTCAACGCAAGGTTTTGATGGAGAATCTTGCAGACGGAGAAAGACGGAGAGATTGGTGTACTCGTTACTGCTCAACATCCTGCACGCAGATGTTATGTGCTGGATGGTCTCCTCTTCACAGTTGCATAACCTACAACTGGAGTTGATGATTGAGCAGTCATGAAGAATGTACCGTTTATAATTTTTTGTTGGGAGCGAAGCATCCTGAATTGAAGTAAGGAATGCTTCGGTCTCATAGAAAAGTACGCCATTTGTCAACCATTTGTTGGAGGCTTCGATGTCAATGCCTGACAACAACAAATTTTTTTATATGACCTCCGTGAATGGGTTTCTCTATACACATGTCGATCTTCTGTTGGACTGAAGTAAGATTCAAAGGAGATAATTTATTATCTGCCATGACGGTAGCCTGATGTATTTGGCTAGAGGATTGTTTCTCATAGAAAAACTCACTTGATTGTAGTGCAACGTTTTTAAATCAAGTACCCCCCCTTCCTCCTTGATGACGTGGGATGGTGATCCTCAATTTTTCGGCAGCTCTATTGTGCATGTTGTTGTTTGCAAGAACTACCCTTACCTGTCTATTGACAGATTCTAAATCAGTATTACTCCACTGTATCACACCGAAAGTGTATAGAAGGACGGGAATGGCGAAGGTGTTGATTGCCATGATTTTATTTTTCCCGTACGGCTCAGTTTTAAGGACAAGATCCAGACGCCGTTCAAATTCCCCCAGCAACTTAGATTTAATTATTGCCACAGCAGGTGTTGTCGCTTGCAATATGCCGAGGTATTTGTACACGTCGTCCGAATCCATGCCCTCAATTCGGATGTTATTTTGGTTGTATCCTTCGTTGTCGGTGTGTTTTCCCCCAACAATTGTTTTTATGCGAAATTTCTCCAAACCCAACTGCATGCCGATATCCCTGCTGAACTGAATGGTGATGTCTAGCAAGGAGCGAAATTGGTTCTCATCTTTGGCATACAAATTGATGTCATCAATGTACATTAAATGGCTTAAGGTACATTTCGACAACATGCCATGCTTGACTTGGAACCCGTATTTGCTTTCATGCAAAAGATGGGATAGCGAATTCAAAGCCAAACAAAACCACAGTGGGCTTAGAGAGTCGCTTTGGAAAGTGCCACGCCTGATTGGTATCTCTCCTGATGTTTGTGAGGATACCGATAGCTTCGTGCTCCAATTCTTCATTACTGTTCTCAGTAGAAGAACGACATTCGGGTTGATTTTATACAAGCGTAACACTTGTAGTAACCACGAATGTGATATGGAGTCAAAGGCTGATTTATAATCGATGGAGGCTGTCGAGAAGTTTCGTTTTTGATGGACAGCCTGCTTTACAGCTACCGTATCGATTATAAGCTGTTCTTTGCAGCCTCGGGAGTCTTTTGCGCATCCTTTTTGCTCCTCAGCTATCAATTTATAAACATCAAAATGTTTTGAGATGTTTGCGCACAGAACTGAAGTGAAGACCTTGTAGATGGTAGGAAGACAAGTAATTGGTCGACATTTTGGCGGGCAAGAGGCACCCTGTTCCTTGGGGATGAGGAAAGTTATCCCCTTGGTGAAAAATTGTGGAATTGCCAATATCCTGTGAGTGCTCTTGAACCACTTTAGCCAGAAGTTGTGAATCTTGTCAACTCCTGGCGCCTTCCAGTTACCTACCTTGTCAAGGGCTGTTTCTACGTCGACTTCAGTTGCGTCAGGCATGGTCATTTCGAGGAGGGCCTCGTATGAACGCGTAAGGTGCGGGAGCCACGCTGCTTCTAAATTGCCACGGCTGGATTCGCTCCAAACACTTATCCAGAAGTTTTCAGTCTGATCCAGATCGAGGTTACTTTTCCTACCTGAGTTGGTGAAATTTTTGTAGAATACCCGTTGGTGTTGTCTGTTCTTCGCTGAAGGCTTTTTTGGATACCTACGGATGCGATTGGAGTATACCGCAAGTTTCTGCTTCAGCACCTCGAGGATTTCTTCGATTGGCATATCATTGGACAGATGGTAGTTTCCAATGATGTTCGTAAAGCATCTGTGCACTCTTGGCGATGGATTTCCAAGGAGTGCTTGCGTGACACGACCAATCTCCTTTCTCAACTTTTCGACTCTTTCAGCTTTGGGATCTTTGGCCTAGCGTCTGGGAGAATCTCAGCATACTCTGTGAATGCGACCTGGAATGCGGTCAAAGCCTCATTATAAATTGGGTCGAAATTCCCAGTCACTAAGCTTCTCCTGATTACTGGGTTCATGGAGTGCCTTATAAGTGGAGTATTCGTGTTGCTCCTTTGTTCAGTCCGGTAAGTTCGTGACTCCAGACCGAGCTTAAGTGAAACTTCGTGGAAAATTTGTTGGCTAGTTGGTAGGGCAACTCGATTATTTTTCACTATTACCCGGTATTGATTGACAACGTTCTGCTCCGGAATATGACTTAGTTCCGGGAAGCGGGTTATGAACGCGTCATGGAATCGGTGTCTGTACCTTGATGGATTCCGTTCCAAATCCGTGACACGGCAATAGGCGCGGACGATAAATTCGTTCAGTTGGTTCGTCCAAACCATACAACGCCTAGGTCTCCCTATATATATATATATGTTTGCTCCTTGGTGGCATATAGCGCGTCAAACACATATTCGCGCTATCGTTCACAGTTACTTGAAATGCGCTGCAGTTCCGCCACGATTTCCTGACATACGGGCACTCCTTCTCTACAGTCCTTCGCCACTTGCCTTTGAGGCGATTCACTTGTCGGCCATTTTGGAAGAGTGAATTCCACTGCATGGCTTATCCAGCAATGCAATTGTAGTCCCTCTTCATTATATGACTTATCCATTGCCACTTTGGCCTTCGGGGGGTCAAACTGAGAACTTTGGTTTTGTTGGCGTTTATCTTTAGTCCGACTCTACTTGCCGCTTGTTCTAAATTCAGAGCCATTGGCCAAGGATGTCATCAGAGTAGTCGAGGTGTTTGAAGTAAGATGTCTTCGTCCATTCAATTCCCCCACGTCCTCCGGACAGAGTAGCATGAAGAACGTCGCCGATAATAAGAAGAAATAATATCGGTGACAGGATGCAACCCTGGCGGACTCCGCTCTGGACCTCAAAATTCTTCGAAATTTTACCTCGGTGCACCACCTGACATTTTTTTAAGCCATCATATGTCGCTCTAATAATAGCTATTAGTTTCTCCGGAATGTCCCACTTGCGTAGAGCATTCCAAATACACTTCCTGTTCCCTATCGACAGTTTTCTCGAAATAGATGAAGGGCAGGTGAAGCCAAAATCTTAACTCCATGCATTCTTCCAAAATGATTCATAGGATGTTGATGTGGTGAATGCAGGATTGGGAACCAGCCTACTCTTTGTCAATCAAGCTCTTAAGAGATTCTCTTTGATGCGTTCTGGAATTATTTTGCCTTTAGTTTTACGACAGTGAGGGGCACGGCTCTCTTTCTTTGGAATCTTAACGATCATCCCCTTCGTCCACTCTTTGGGAAAGGTCTGGGATTCACAAGATTTCCGTTCGAGTGAAAGTAGCAGATCTGCAGTAATTCAAGGTGCAGCAATATATAACTCTGGGAGGGACCGTCAAGCCAGCAGGTTTTACTCCTTTTGACTGCATTGATGGCCAAAATGATTTGTCTTCTGCTTCGAGGATCAATCAGTATCCGCATGTTACGCACCATCGAAAGATTTGCGGCCACATGCAAGCTCTTTCGTGATACATTTCTAAAATTATTGCGTCCTTCAGCATCTTCCGCTTTCCTGACCAGCGCAATAGCAAATTCTCTATTGTCGCAGCGTACACTACGATGGACTTCGCTCGGTATCGGAGTTCGAACGCGTCACGCCCTCCATTACTCGGACCGATCAATAGAACCTTCCATTCATCGATCCGCTTCAACAATTTCGCAGTCAGCCAGATCTTATGAGCCCCCGTCGGGAGGAGGCCGACTACCTGTGTAGCACCCCAGAACAAATCATTTTTTATGGCAGTCTAATGCTCACCGATATCTCAGGCGGATTACTCAATATATCTGCCGTCCGGTCAGAAAGATAGCTCTCCCACTGTCGAGCGAGTTGTATCATACAAAGGGTCGATGTTGAACTTAAAGGCTCGCAGCTTTCCAACCTTGCGGGTAGTGGCGGGAACAACACGTAAGCAAACACCTCTCTTGTTACGTACGTCTAGGAGACAATTCCTAAAATGATTGCTGATCGTGGTGTGCTCAATGTACTCATCATCATCATCATCAACGGCGCAATAACCGGTATCCGGTCTAGGCCTGCCTTAATAAGGAACTCCAGACATCCCGGTTTTGTGCCGAGGTCCACCAATTCGATATCCCTAAAAGCTGTCTGGCATCCTGGCCCACGCCATCGCTCCATCTTAGGCAGGGTCTGCCTCGTCTTCTTTTCCTACCATTGATATTGCCCTTATTGACTTTCCGGGCTAGATCATCCTCATCCATACGGATTTACGTGACCCGCCCACCGTAACCTATTGAGCCGGATTTTATCCACAACCGCACGGTCATGGTATCGCTCATAGATTTCGCCATTTTGTAAGCTACGGAATCGTCCATCCTAAAGTAGGGGGCCAAAAATTCTTCGCAGGACTTTTCTCTCGAACTCGGCCAAGAGTTCGCAATTTATCTCGCTAAGAACCCAAGTTAGGTTCTGTTGGCTGACAACAACCGTGCGCGGATTTCATCATCGTAGCTGTTATCGGTTGTGATTTTCGACCCTAGATAGGAGAAATTATCAACGGTTTCAAAGTTGTTATCTCCTATCTTTATTCTTCCTTTTTGACCAGTGCGGTTTGATGTTGTTGGTTGGTTGTTTGTCGGTGCTGACGTTGCCACCATATATTTTGTCTTGCCCTCATTGATGTGCAGCCCAAGATTTCGCGCCGCCTGCTCAATCTGGATGAAGGCAGTTTGTACATCTCGGGTGATTCTTCCCATGATTCGATATCGTCAGCATAGGCATAGTATTTGGGTGGACTTAAAGAGGATCGTACCTCTTGCATTTACCTCAACATCACGGATCACAATCTCCAGGGCCAGGTTAAAGAGGAGCATGATAGGGCATCCCCTTGTCGTAGACCGTTGTTGATGTCGAATGGTCTTGAGAGTGATCCTGCTGCTTTTATCTGGCCTCGCACATTGGTCAGGGTCAGCATAGTCAGTCTTATTATTTCGTCGGGATACCGAATCCTCTCGTCGCCGTGTACAGTTTTACCTTGGCTATGCTATCATAGGTGGCTCTAAAGTCGATGAATAGATGGTGCAACTGTTGTCCATATTCCAACAGTTTTTCCATCGCTTGCCACAGAGAGAAAATCTGATCTGTTGCTGATTTGCCTGGAGTGAAGCCTCTTTGGTATGGGCCAATGATGTTCTGGGCGTATGGGGCTATCCGGCCTAGCAAGACTAGGAGAATATCTTATAGATGGTACTCAGCAACGTGATACCTCTTTAATTGCTGCACTGTGTGATATCTCCCTTTTTATGTATGAGACAGATAATGTCTCTTTGCCAATCGTCAGGCATTGATTTGCTGAGCGCAAGTTGATGAACCAGTTGGTGTAACTGGTCGCCTCCATATTTAACCAATTCGGCTGTAATTCCATCGGCTTCTGGCGACTTATCATTTTTTAGCCGATGAATTGCACGGGCTGTTTCTCCTAAACTTGGTGGTGTCAGTATTCATCCGTCGTCTTCAGTTAGCGGGACCTCCAACTCGCCGATGTTCTGCTTGTTCAGTAGCACATCAAAGTACTCAACCCATCACTCCAATATGCCCATTCTGTCGGAGATCAGATTTCCCTCTTTGTCTCAGCAGGATGAACATCGAGGTGTATAAGGCTTCATCCTGCTGACTTGCTGGTAAAACTTCCGCGCCTGGTGCAGTTGCTGCCTGTACTTTTCTAGTTTACAGACATGTTGGTTCTCCCAGGCTTCCTTTTTACGTCTGTGAAGTCGCTTCTCCGCTCGACGGAGTTCGTGATAAGTACGCTACTGGTCAGTTGAAACCCAACACACGCACAGCTTTGGAAAGTTTAGAAGGAATCACATGGTTGTTATTAGGCGAATGGTGGCGATATCCTAGACGGCCGCGTCCAGGGGCTATTCTGCTTGAGCGTTAGCCAAATGCGAAGTGATGACACGGAAGAGAACCATGACGAAGCCAAATACACCATTTGGTAGGAAATATGCTGACACAACGACGGAAAAGAATCTCGCTATGTCTAAATAGGCCTTATACATAGCGTGTGATTTAACGACCCATCTCAGGGCGATATGATACGATTAAAGCGGTCATACAATTTTTCGATACCATTTTTATAGTACTCTTTATCTTTAATCTCAAAATTGGCCTCAGTTTCGGCGATTACCATTTCATGGGCGCAAATTTCTTTCCAGCTAGCAACAGCAGCGAGAACTTGGCAAAGTATTTCCCAAAGTTTGATTATCATGGTGCAAAGTGTTTCCCAAGCCAAGATTTGGCTTCAATGGTATTTTTTCTCGCCAAAAAGCAATGCGTTATTGACACACGAAATTCTTTATTATCGATTTACTTTAAACTAACAGCCGCAAAGGAGTTGGAAACACCCTGGCATTCTGGATGGGCAAAATGCTAGAAAGCACGCAAATAGAAGTACCGACAGGTACAAATTCTATTGTCATGAACACCACTCACCGCTTTCCATAGTGGGGTACTATCGCCGCTGATGTGAAGTATGGTAGTGAATGAACTCCTGGACATGTTAACAAATACTGGAATATAAGTCCAGGGTTACGCGGACGAATCCAAACTGGACTAAGGGTAACTAGTGCCTGGTGCAGGAAGGTGGGACTGCGGATCAATCCAGCCAAAACCACCATACTACCATTCACTAGGAGGCGTAAGCTTGATCACCTGAGAGCCATAAGATTACATGATATGTAGGTGAAACGAGAAGCAGAGGTCAAATATTTGGGAATTACTCTAGACCAAAAATTACTCTGCAAGACACATGTCGGAAACGCTTGTCGGAAAGCCACGAGGGCTCTGATGACTTGCAGATCCATAGCAGGAAAAAAATGGGGTTGTAGTCCGAAAATACTACTTTGGATATATACTGCAATAGTAAGGCCAATGAATATCTATGGAGCGGTAATCTGGGCAGAAAGAACCGAACTCAGCACACAAGCCAGGGAATTACATAAGCTCCAAAGGCTTGCTTTGGTGTGTATCAGTGGGGCAATGAGGACATGCCCAACGGCATCCCTGGAGGTCCTTCTGGTATTAACCCCTCTTCATCTGCACATACAGATGCAGAGGCAAGGAGATCAATATTCAGGATGGCCGGCAGTATAAGTGTGGCGGGGAGGTGCCTACACCGAAGGAAGATTAATATTCTTTCTAGGCGGTATCCCGAGTTACTGATACCAAGGGATAACGTGACAACGAGGTTTCACTTCAATAAGAAGTTTGAAACACGTTGGAGTAACAAGGCAAACTGGGAGAGCGTGGCTGCGACATACGGCTTAAACCAGCAACTGATTATTTGGTACACTGACGGATCCCTCACAGCAGATGGAGCGGGTGCCGGTATCATTGGTCCAAGAAAAATGAACTTTGAGCCAATGGGCAGGTACATTAGCATATTCCAGGCGGAAATATACGCCATAGACAAATGTGCCTCCTTTAATCTGCAAAGGAATTACAGGGGGCAGAACATAGCTATTATCATCGATAGCCAAGCAGCGATTAAGGCACTTAGGTCAAACCAGGTGAACTCTAAACTGGCGTGGGAATGTCTGGAGAGACTGAATACACTCGGCTTGTCCAACGAGGTCTAGATACTTTGGGTTTCAGGCCCAGGCAGCGGACCCTTCTGTGGAATCGGAAACGGTTTCATGACTATGAATCTAAGAAATGAAGAGGAGCGGTTGAGTGAACTATTCTGGGCTGGCCTTCCAGGAATGGAGCAGTCCAGGGTGCTTATTGGGGGCTACGAACCTATACCCAGAAAGGATTGCTTAAACCTCACTAAAAAGAACCTCCGAATCATAGTGGGAATTCTCACTGGCCATTGTTGGCTGAACTATCACCTAGGGAAGCTAGGGATACCTACGGGCCTGCAGGTTTTGTGAGGAGTATGACGAAACCTCTATACACGTTCTGGGACAGTGTCCGGCACTTATGCAAAGTATGTTGAGGCATCTGGGAAAACACTTAATACCAGATGCAAAGCTGAAAGATCTGGAAAAAGGGAACATACTAAAGTTTCTGACGGTTATAGGCCTGTTTGAGATACTATGATTAAATAGGTACACTATAACCAGTAAAAGGGGCACAATAGGTCTTTAAGGACGCGGTGCGACTTTCCCGTAACAATAATAATAATGCTTCACTCAAAATGCTCTATTCCACAAATTAATAGTCCGACAGCTCTCTGACTTTTGAAGGTTAGGGTTAATTAAAAATCATATGGATTTAGTACTAGTAATGCCATCTGTGCGCATAGTACAGCAACATTTCGTAGAAATCTGGCTATTAATGTGGATTGTGATTTAGTTTCTTCTCATCTGGAGGCAATATATAGCTGAAATTTAGATGTATGTTGCCCACTTACAGAAATGAATGAATAAATACACATAAATGAAGGAAGAAACTGAACCCCTGCTATGGATGATCTCAAGAATTTTCTCAGATCTTGGTTCATGCCATGAATGTAATATGTAGGACCAATTATACTGAGGCTTCTAAATTGTTCATCTTTCTTCTAACTTCCTTTTCCTAACTACTTTTTTAAGGTTTCGTTACAGACAAAACGTTACTAAAATCGGTTAATTGCCTGTCTATCCGTCTTTTTTTCCGGAGGAAGATATCTTTCAAAGACAATTGTACACCTGTGCCAGTGCGTGTGGGATTTTCACCCACTAAAACCACCCCCTAACTCCTGTCTCCTTCCCCGAGGAACCACCGCAAGTATTTCGTCGCGGGGTGGACACATCTCTAACTTCCCCCCTTGTCCATTGATTACATTCGCAACCGGGCTTTCTCGTCTCCTCTGCCTCTCTCAACCTGCACTGAGACCGTGCTACTATGTCGTTATCTGCATTCCAGTTCTCCTGGTTTGCAAGGATTTGTGGGTGTATTGTTTACTGACGTCCCGGGACGCATCGTGAGCTAGTAAAGGGCTAACAAAAGTCAGATCCACAACCGAACCGGACCCCTCTTTGCACAAATTATAACCCGATTATCATTAGCTAATGTAGCGTCTATTCTCTTGCATTCATCAATAAGCTTCCCCATTCTATGGGCCATGTCCAAAACCACTCTGTCCAACATGTCCTCGAATTCAGCCTATGTCAGACTTGGAGAAACATAGCAATTGAAGGCGTATACGCCATCTCATACCTTCCTACCGCCTTTTTGAACTCAGGACACTTGCCGCATCCGGAAATATGCTCACTGGGGTTTTCGAAAAATGCCAATTATTTTAAGGGTCCGCTCTCAAAACCTACCTAACTGGAAAATCTGAAAAAAACTTTAGTGGTCCATGCATATGGCATCTAGGCCCTGTAATACCCTCCTTTACAATATATGCTCGAATGATGTTACTAACAGTATATTATTATATTTTGAAAATTTACTACAAACCCCCTTTAAGTTCATCCTAGATCCGTAATGCAGTAATATAGAATTTGATATGCAGCAGCTTACTGGAAAGTTTAGTGGAAATCCTGATCTTCCTAACAAAGTTATAGTCGGTCAATGTTGCCTGCTACTATATTCCCTAGGAGATAAAAGGTCAGTACCACATTGAATTGAATATCGGGTGTATTGAACGTATATACACCAAATATTCTTACATGAAAAATCAACAAAACCTTCTACACATGACGGCGGTTCCGTTTTCCAACTTGTTCTAACTTCCACCTGCGAAATAATTATTATTATATTTTTGTACTTTAGTGCGTCCACAATTCAAAATACGAATTGAAGACTGAAATCAATAAACCCAAATAAATCGTCCATGCTGATATTACAAAGAAAAAACTTTAAAAAGGCACTGAATAAATAGCATTTAATTCCCCCAAAACAAGAGAAACATGGCAGACACCACTGGCGTACATATATTGGCGCGGACAAAACTTAGGCTACTCTCCACTGGCATCGTAATTTATAGCAACATTCACCTAAGCTAAGGCTTTACCGTTTTCAATAGCAAATAACATAAATGGTCATATCATTCGTCAGGTTAAAGCCGTTAAGGTTCTCTAATGGCCTTGCTGGAGTTAGTTCATTGTCAGATTAAGTATTTATAGGAGCAAAAAATGTCTTCTACTTAAACATTTAGTGTTTATTTAATGAAGTGCGAAGAGTCTGAAAAAAAAACGATCACCAGGAACGCCCAAGTGTCAAACCACTAATAACACGCTTCCCTGAAACAGGACGAAACTTAGTGGTTAGTGGCGAACGTATCTTATAAGTTTTGCCGCGATCCAGGTGACTCGCGAGGCTTATACTTTGGTAGCTGAGGAAGTGTGCTCAAATTTAGGGAATTTTTATCAACAGACTGACAAGGTGTCATTGATTGTGATTTCATCCTCTGATGGATTAATTAAATATGTTCAACTTTTGTTCAGAAACTAATTTGGAAGCAATGGATGACTCCGAAGATACAACGCCACGTAGATGGTGGCGGCGATTAAGGAATATAGTTAGAGGCCCTATCTCATTATTCCGACGTGCAAGTACATGTAGACGCGGTTCCACGGAATCACTTACTTCATCTGCGCTTACATCTGCGCCTGTTCCAGTTCGAGGTGAATATAGGCGAAGAGCGATGGAAGAACAAGATTCATCAGAATCTAAGCAAGCGGTCAATAAGCCCAAGCCACGTGCAGCAGTAGCAGGCACTTCGACGCGTCGCCCAAAGTCATTCGTACATGAAGCTGATGTACATGCCGCACAAAGCCCAAAGGAACGGTCACTGTCAAGTCAAGACACATTCAAACATATTAGGTCCCTCTTGACTTGGTATGCTTCCTCCAGCAATAGTCAATCTGAACAATTGCATTCAGAATTACAGGCAACCCCGCCACAAGTTGAACCAGTTGCAGTAGCAGGTCCAAGTTCCTGTCATTGCGACGAAATTGAAATTAACACAATCCACGGTAGAAAGTTGATTAAAATTTCAGATTTGACAGAGGCTATTAACCAGGCGATCATGAAGAAATCAGCTTCATTTACAGAAGGATCAACTTCTTCGGGATTGGGAAAGGCGTTATTTGCAATACCCGTACGACTGAAACCAGTTGCAGACGTCACTTCAGATGAGGAAGTTTCACCGGTAGAAGGAGATTCATACGAAGAAATAGGTTTACACGAACTACCGATTTCTCATGAAAGCGCAGGCTTGGAAGGAGAAGCAGGTTTACTCGGGAAAGCTTCACAGGAAGGGATAAAAACACGTAAAGAAAAGTTTCCACTCGAGAAGCCGGTTCCAGATGAAGAAGCGGTACCGCAAGGGGAGGTGATTCTACACAAGAAAGGGGCTCCATGCGGAGAAACACCACCATCCAAAGCAAAAGCTCAACAAAACGAAGATGATGTATCAGGAGAAGCTGTTTCACATGAGCGAAGGGCTTCATACGGCGAAGCCCCGTTCCAGATCGAAGCGGTTCCACTTCAGGAAGCAATTCCACAAGGGGAAGCGCTTCCACCTCAGGAAACTGCTTTTCAAATGAGAGAATCTTCTACACACACCGAAGCTGCTCTAACTCGAGGAAAATCTTCGTCGAATTCAGATTCAACACCATATTCACCCTCTAGAAGTTCATCATCAGATGCCGACTTTCAACGTCAACTCATTGTAGGAACTGAAGATATGAGGCGATTTTTGCAATTCCAGGAAACAGATTCGTCGTTATCAGAACAGAAAATGAGACATGACTCAGCAGCGAGCATAGATTCGAACGTGCCTTCCTTAGAAATGGACAAAGCGTCCACTTCGGCAACTTCAGGGGGTTCGGCCAATTTGTACGGAGAGGGGCCTTCAGGATTATGTCATACGCAACGAGTGGGAAGGCCTCCTCTACTTCGCAGTGTTACTGTATACGATATTCCACTGCAACCCACGCTTAAGCAAACTAACTGGTCGACAGATTCAACAGACGATGATAGCACGTCGTCCCCCCTATCATCCTTGACGTCACCGTCAAACGAGGGGGTGGCTTCAACACAACCTACGGATGGTCATCCGGATTCAAAATCGGCAGTCCAAACTCGTAAGCAGCTGCCAAATCCTATGCACGAAGCACGATCTCTATCAAATGGTTCGTCAGATTCTACTAACGGGTTGGATGCCGCTCCTAATGTACGGCACGAACATTCACAGATTGTACAGGTGGATAGAGAACCAGGTGAGCTTGGGCACATTAATAAAGGATATTTAAATCTGCTTCTCCTCTCTATGATTTCTAGTACCACTTGAAAGCCGGGATCCACCTAACGGCGTCATTACATTAGCTGTGTTATTTGACTTAGACTCGGAAGAGAGTCTAGAGGACGAAGTTTTTGAACAGCTATAAATGCACTTGAATGAAAATTCACCTGAGAAAGTATATATATTTCTACAAATAATTTAGATAAATTTTCAGAAACTTGGAACAGCTTCGCTGAATGTTGCAACGTATTCATTCTGTTCCGAACAATTGTCCATCGATCATCAATTATATGCTTTCGGCATATACACATATGTCGTAGCCTACGCAAAAGCCATCATTATAATTTCTTGTTTAGATTTGCACGAGAAGATGCAATGCAGCAATTTGTGTTTGCATCTGAATCTGAAACTTTGCTTGCCAACATTTCGCGTACGGTATAAAGTTGTCTATCGGAGTTCCAGAATTCGTTATGATTCCTACACTCATTTTGCAGTTCTTCTTATGCAAATGTAATACCGCCCAGGAGAATTTTAAACTGAAGTCGTTATATGACAATATCTTTTATTTAAATGTTAAAAGTTTTAATAGTTCAATTTCAGTCAAAGAAATTTTAAACTCGCTAGAATGATGGCTTTTGCGTGCTAAACTACGACATAAATATGTTTTTATTAGATAGATGTGTGCTGATCCATTAATTTGGCTTCATTTTTTTATTTTTTAAAACTTATTCAATTCTTTTAAAATGTTTCAGTTGTTTCTTGTAGGGAAACAACATATTAGTGACAAGTTTTTATTTCTACTGACGAACATTTTTTATCTAAAAATATATCTTTTATTTAATAAAATTCTGGTCTAAGATTTTTTGATCGATTTTATTTTATTGCTATTGATACATGCTTACCATCATAAGATAAATATATGGTTGCATTCGACCTTAGAGAGATAACATCTTTGTGGGCTTGCAACCTGCTTCGGAAGTGGCTGCCACGCCTCGGAATCGGACTGATCATTTGAGAAAGACCGTTTGTTTCCGTTCACGGTTTATGATTTGATTAGGGAATGTGCAAAAGCTTTTCGACGAAGGTGTCGAAACTCACGAATGCTAGCTTATTCCAACCTCTGTGAAAATATCAGGGATACAAGCTGGTCATTCTGGGGTACAGTACAATGTTATACATGAACGGAGGTTTCCAATGCAAGTCGGGAAACCGGAAGCTGGGCGCTTCAGGTAAGGTTTTGTTTGCTTCTTCTGTGAGTATATTTGAGTGTAGAACTATCCGATTTGCACGTAGCGATATGAAGAGTATTTTGAGGCTTGGGCACCATAAAGAGGCAGCTTCATGAATTTTTTCAGATTTTTCGATTGGGTAGTTTCTGAGAATGTGTCTGTTAAAGAAATCATCACTTTCCACCCCTCCCACTTGGCACCTTTTTAGCAAATCTCAAATCTAACGGCTTCGAAAAGTACTAGTCCAGACCTTGCATTTAATACCCCACATGATTATATTCGGTGAAAGAAATTTTTACACCCCCTTTTTGCATGTATGGGGACTCCCCCTAAATCTCAACGTAGAAGGATATCACTCACTGCATGTCTAAGCGTCCATAGTTCCCATCCTTCTCACCAAATCGTGTCAATCGGTATAGCCGTTTCTGAGAAAAGTTCGTGTGACAGACAGACAGACAGACCTGTGAGGAGTGGCCGGATCTCCCATCAGGCGCGACCCCAGCTGGCGGATTGGGGCGTACCTATTGATATCGTTTCTGACTGTGCATAGGCTAGTGTTTGCTCATCTCTGGTGCGCGGACCAAAATGGCTATGGGAAGGATACCCCGAACATAAAACTACCATGGAAGACGAGAGAAGGAGGATACTTACGGTGCAGGGGCTCGAAACCCCAATATCGGCGGCTTTTGGGAGTGAGCAAACGGGCTTCCGGTCGTCGATATCCCTCGACCGCAGTGCCTCAGTGGTGGACAACTTGGCCACCTTGGCATATAATGTTACAAGTGATTTGGATCTGGAGAAGGTGTTCAAGCGAAGTACGACCTTACCGTGAACACCAGTAGATGAACTGAAGGCAGATCGTTGGACGACAAAAACCGTGATAACACCCACCGCCAATGTTAAAGATGCGCGACAGCAGGAGGTGCTTCAGCAACAAGAAAGGGATCCATTCAAAAGAAGCTCATCAACTTTGAGATCTCCACTAATGCTAAAGACGATGAAGGATAAAGTACAGGCAAGATCAATAAACGCCAATAGTGAAGCAGCGTATAAAAGGAGTAATCCTGCCGGGACTTATAGGGAGCAGAGTCCCGATCCGAACGAATTGCCCTTTATCCAGTTTGGAGCAAAAATAGTTGAGTTGTCCGAGTTCATCAAGGACAAGCACAACGTGCACCAATTCATAAAGAATATGGTGAGGACTATTAGAGTCCTCTATAACAGATCGCAGATGGTGGAAAAGAACACTGAGGATACGCCGAACCCCGCTGCACCAACAGTGTCACAAACGACCCAAGTGACACCTAACCGTACTACCATCGAAACACGGCGCAATAAACGCGTACGTGGAAAAGAGGGGGATTCTTTTAATAATCAGCAGGCGCCTAAGAGAAAAAATGGGGACAGGAACCTCTGAACACTAGCGCTAATAGCCGTGAAGGAGGAAAGCGTACAGCGAATATAGAAAAGTCGACCAGCGTTGTGAAGCCCAAGACGAACGGAAACGATCGATGGACAAAGGTTACCAGCAAAAAAACAAAAGGAAAAGCAAAAGTGCGAACCAGATGCGATTGTTATTTCCAATAAGGGCAATCTGTCCTACGCGGAGATATTCAGAAAGGTCAAAGCAGATCCCGACTTAAAAGATATGAGCGGAAATGTGAACCGAAGCCGAAGAACCCCAGAAAGAGGATCTCATGTTCGAGCTGAAAAGATCCAGCGTGGACAAAACTGATGACTTTCGCACTCAAGTGAAAAACTCACTTGGGGAGAATGTCGCAGTGCGTGCCCAAAAACATCTATATACAATGTAAGGATCTCGATTAAGAGACATCGAAAGGAGAAATCTGTACTGCTTTGAAGAAGCAATTCAAGTTGGAAGAACTTGCCGAGGAGTCTGTTGTAAGTTTACGAAAAGCCTATGGCGGTACTCAAACGGTCACAATACGAGTACCAGCGGAGGCAGGGCAGAAGTCCATTGGCGGCCGGAAAAGTTTGGTTTGGATGGGGTGCCTGCCGTCTAAGAGAACAGACTCCACTAAGGAGGTGCTTTAAATGCCTCATGTTTGGGCACTTTGCGAAGGTATGCACCAGCAGTATTGATCGATCTGATCAATGCAGAAGGTGTAACGAGAAGGGCCATAGTGCTAGGCAGTGCAATAGGGACCCCAAATGCCTATTGTGCGAGGTGAAAGAGGGACAGGATAATCAGCATATTGCCGGAAGTGGTAAATGTCCGGAATTTAGGAAAGCGCTCACTGCAATAAGAAAATGAGGTTTATTCAAATAAACCTCAATCATTGCAGGGTCGCCTAGGATTTACTTGAGCAGACCACTTTCGCATCTGAGATGGAAATCGCCATCATAAGTGAACCGTATAGACACGGTGGCATATGGGTCATTGATTCGACTGGTGGAGCGGCGATATGGGCTTGCGGTCGACAGGCCATACAATGTACTGCAAGTCAGACAGCCAGTGGCTTTGTGTGGGCAAAAATAAGTGGTGTATATGTATACAGCTGCTACGCTCCACCAAGTTTGACACTGTCTGAATTAGAGCAAATGCTTGATAATTTTGTTCTCGACGCGAGGGGCTTAGGCTCTTGAGTGGGGTAGCAAAGAAGCAAATGGCTGGGGGCGCAGTTAATTAGAAGCTTTTGTCCAGATGGACATAGTTTTGGCTAACAAAAGTGCAGTTAACATCTTTCAGAAAGCGGGTCAGGCTCGGTTGTAGATCTGACCTTTGTAAGCCCTGCGCTGGCACGTGGCAAAGAACTATCCTGCCCGAAACCGAAAAAGATTTCAGGCTGGTCTGCAAAATCTTTGGATGAGCAGACCTTCATAGAGGTGTGGTTAGATCAACCTGATAAAGAAGGCGCCTCTACGGAAAGAGCCGTCCATCTGGCTCAATGCATCGCCAACGCATGTGACGCGTCCATGCCTAGAAGGTGTTCATTCCCCCGTAGAAGACCAAACTACTGGTGCAAAGATGAACTAACCGGTCTTCGATCAGCCTGCCACCGAGCCAGGAGATCAGCTCGGAGGACGGTAGGTAGGGTCAATCAGGGGCAAAAAGAGTGCGCCTATAAGGCAACCCGCAAAAACCTCAAACTCGCCATCCAGCGAAGCAAGAGAGAATGCTTTAAGTAGCTCTGCTCAAAAGCGGACATAAACCCGTGGGGGGTGACTACAGAATCGTGATGGGACGATTCAAGTTGGCACTTCTGCCTAAGCCACGTAAACCTCCAGGTGAACCATCCTCATACCGACCCATATGTCTTTTGGACACGGTGGGGAAAATGTTAGAACGGGTAATCTATAATAGATTACTCCCGGTTGTTGAGAGCCAAGACGGCCTTTCAGATCGTAAAGCCAGATCAACCATTGATGCTATCAAATTGGTTACTGGCTTGGCCGAAGATGCAATTCACGGAAAGGGTAGTAACAGCAAATATTGCGTGGTAGTAACCCTGGATGTGAAAAATGCATTCAATTCGGGCAATTGGAATCTAATACGCAAATCGCTAGCGAAGGTTGGTATTCCCGCCTTTCTCGCTGCTATCGTCGATAGTTAACTGAAAGGAGGCTCGACAGTGGGAAAACTAGCATAAGGAAATAAGGGCTCTTAATGAAGCTACGAGGGGGGACGACCGTGATGTGTTTGAGCTCCCGTACGACGGAAAATCTCGGGAAGTGAAGCGTAGAATATACCGTAGCAAAAGAGGATTCATTGTTGTACTATTTAGGGAAGCAGAAGCTACCGCAAATAATTATAAGTTCGCTATCGTATACACAACAGGGAAGAATTTGGAGAGAATATTTCACCACGGTCTTTAACGGTATAACATTTGGTGAATTTCCATTTCTTGCAGAACGTTTTGGAGCGCATTAAGGAACATATTGACAGTTTAATCGACAGAGTGCGCAGAGAGGGTAGTTTCCGCTCCGGACCCGCCTGCATTGACCGTATCCTGCGGATCATTTTAGAACAATGCGTGGAGTTTCTCCGCTTCATTTCCTCCCCATCGATTCCGAGAAGACTTTCGGCAGAGTAAATAAGGAGTGCGCTACATAGGAGCTGTATTCCAGAGAAACTACTATTATTAGTTTTATTATTTCAATTACTATTATTATCAAAGTGATTTACGGTAGTGCAAAATGTCATGTGCTTTGAGGTCCAAAGCAGAATCCGTCAAGGTCGCTTCTTGACAACGAGCTATTTCCTCTTGTTTTTCTGAACATGGAGGAGTTCAATGGACCATGACATCTTTCCTCTAACACCTTTGCTACTCTGATGACATCCCTTCGCCCTCTCACCGGGTGATAGCCAAATGAGTTGAATTTGGGGAAGAGGCAAGTAGAGCCGGACTGAAAATAAACGCCAACAAAACCCAGGCACTCTCTCTTTCTATTTGCATTAATGGACAGAGTATCAAGGCTGTCTGGCTGTCTGTCTGTCACACGCACTTTACTCCAAACCGATCCGAAGGAAATTTGGTGGATAGATGGGCACTATGAAATCCCACGCATACAGTGAGTGACTTAAATTTAGGTGGAGTTTAAAGGAGGCTCCCCATACCTTCAAAGGAGGAATTTAAAAAAATGTTCACGGAATATAGTCTCGTAGGGTATCAAATTAAAGGTCTCAGTTAGTACTTTTCGAAGCTGGTCTTAGTATTGACATTTCTTAGAAAGGTGGGGAGTACGCGGGGTTGAAAGTGATCATTTTTTTAAGGAGCCTGTTGCTATATGGTGCCTGGTCTTCGAAATACCGTCCATATCGATATCTGTTCAAATAAAGTAAATAATAGTATATTACTATAATGTTTAGTAAATAGTTGCACCCCCCCCCCCCCCTTCCTTAAGTTCATCCTAGCAGTGACGTAGGCTATAATGTAGAGCATGATCTTACCGAGTTTGATGGAAACCGCACTGTTACTAACAAAGTTATAATACGTCAAAGTGATTGCTTTTTTCAAAAATTCAGGACTATGAATATCAATATCACCCGAAAGTGGATACTCTCACATAATATATGGATATATTACGTGCTACGTACTAAGAAATACGCACAACCTTTACCTGTTTGTATCTGATGTAGGTAAAATTCTTCGCATTTGCTTATAATATTAAACTCAGAGTATGAAGTGTATGAGGTTGACTATTATCAATACAGGCCTTTCCATCAAATTATTTATTTAAATCGTTTTCTAAAAAAATTTAGGGCAATGGAATTTTTAACTATGTGACACGGAGCTGTCGTGACTCGTCGCCCATCACATCTTCTTCTTTTTCTTCAGCCTTGGTCCCGTTCACAAGCGGGGTAGGCTCATCGTGATCTGTTCGCCATTTAGCTCTATCAAACGCCTGATCAGAATGTAATCGCGAGGCGTTAAATGTCAGCGTCGGCTTTCAAATCCCGATCAAGCCGCCGTTGTTGCGGCCGGCCCTTTCGTCGCTTACCATTGACTTCGATGTCAGTCCAATATTGGTAAGTGAATCCTCGTCAGTGCGAATTACGTGACTACACCATCGAAAACGCCTCACTCGTAGTTTTTCCACAGATGGGTGCAACCCCATATCGATCGCGGATATCCTCATTTTGGATGTGATCAAAATGTGTCACACCACTAGTCTAATGCCATATCTTCGTTCCCATTACCGCAAGACGCTGTTCATTGTCTTTTATAGTCGGCCAACACTCAGAACTATAGAGAGCGGCAGATCAACGGCATTGCGGCAAATTTTAAATTTGACACGTTCGCTGATTACGTCGATCACAAAGAACACCAGTTATGAGTTGCCACTTCATCGAGACTGCGTTAATGCGTGAAGCAATTTCATTACGTAATTCTCCATTGGCTGATAGAATTGACCCGAGATATTTAAATTGCTCAGTTCTGGGCAGGTTATTTGGCAGAACTGAGCGATTTAAATATCTCCAGTTAATGCTATCAGCCAATAGAGAACTGCGTTATGCTCCTCACATAGAGAAACACAAAACCTTTTATATCTGATGCGTTAAGCTTCTGGTTTCCCGACTTGTTGGTTTTTCATTTTAAAATCGTTTTTATTTTTAAGAAATAGGGGGATTTTGAGCCGTTTTACAGACAGAGAAGAGAAATGGTAAGAAACAAAAATCTAATTTTACAATAAGTTGTCGGGAAATAGTCAAATTATCTTGGCCTTAGCGGCAAATAAACAAATGACTCACTTTGGTCATACACACTTTTCTCAGAAATGCTTGTACCGATTGACACGAAATTCTACATTGAATTTAAGGAACGGGTCCCGTATATGCGGAAGGGATATCATTCTTTTTCGCCGAATATGTGTGTTTCATGTCGGATGATAGGTTTCAATTGGTACTTACCGAAGCCGCATCAGTTCTGACATTTACTTTGAAGGGTGGTGTGTGGGAACTGGAAAGTCATCATTTCTTTCACGAAATCTTTCTGAGAGGCTACCCAGCTGAACAATTTAAAAAAAAATAAGCTGCCACTATATGGTGCCCAAGCCCAGTAATACCCTACATGTCTGTTCTGCCTGCTATGTTTTTGGGAAATTGACTAGTGGCCTCCTTAAGTTCATCCTAACGTCATAAAGAGGAGTAATATAAGTCATAATAAATGATCATCATAGACATAAGAAATCAATAATTTTGGTGCAGTATTACTAAAAAAGTTATAGTGGGTCAGATTTGTCTTTTTCGTATAGTTTTACAGCAACCCAAAACTTTGAATATCAACATGAAGCAATTACATTTCTAGCAATGTAAAAATGAAACCGCTGCATATAGTTTGGCTTGCAGGATTTAGCCGGTCAAAAGTCAAATATGAAAAGTGGTCGACCTTCTTACATTAAACATTAAAACAAAGTGAAATTTTGAGTTGTCTACTTGATATTTTAAAGTGATTGGGATGGATTGTAATAATTTAGGGAAGAATCTAGATTTCCTGCTATACTTGAATAAAGTTTAACATTTCTAATACTATGCATAGAACGTCAAGAATGGGCCCTTTTGTAATGAAATTTTATTTAATTTTCACATTCACCTGGGAAACTACTTGTTGTTGTTATTGTGATACCCCAGATTTCTTAAAACCATTGCAGTTTGGAAAAAAGGAATGTTTCTTATGCTTATGGGCCTAGAAAAAATATGTTTAAAAGCTTTAACAGAAATCAGTAAATCTCCAAGTCGTCCAGAGAAATACAGAAAAGCATCCACCAAATGCATCCAACTTATACCGATGTAAGTCCTAACAATGTTTGCCAAAGCAGATTTAACAAAGCGACAAAATTGATTTACATAAAAATTCCAATAAATCTTTTAAAATCTTTAAATCTTCCGAAAAATTGTATGAAGGTCACAAAGTGCTTTGCCAGAAATCTCAGGAATGGGATGAGCCAAGCTAAATATAAACCAAGATTTTACGATAACGTTACCTCTAATGAAATTATATTCTTATCATTCCTTACTACTATACTTCGTGGCAAAGTTGGCAAAAAAGTAATTTGGCAAAACTCCTACAAGCCTCTAAAGCGAGATATTGCAGACCAATACGATTTTGGTCATAGAAACTACTGACATTTCCAACGACGTAATTAGTTACGTAATGTTAACACTAAAGAAAGATTCCTTGAAAATCCACAATTAGCTACAGACAACAAAAATATATTCCAATTTAATATATGTACATATTATAGATATTAAATTTTATCCTGGAAACCATCTCAAATCATCACAGAATTGACGTCCAGAAATTCGATGAATACGTCATCGTGATAGCGGAGTTAGGGCAATTGTCGGAAAAGGCAGCAGAGGCTAAAAATAAGAACTTTCGCGAAAATT
Organism: Hermetia illucens; assembly: GCF_905115235.1. NCBI lineage: Eukaryota > Metazoa > Arthropoda > Insecta > Diptera > Stratiomyidae > Hermetia > Hermetia illucens. Next base: position 65,813,462 of record NC_051851.1, on the reverse strand, counting down.
CCACGAGCAGTTTTCCTGTGTCAGGATGATACATTGTGATGAAGTTCCTCAAACATAAATGGAACAAAGAAAAGGACCAAATCAAGATCATTTTGCGATTGAACAATCAAAAAGTTACTACCAGCTGGCCCAAAAACCGAAATAATAAGGTTCCTTTGTTATCACTTTATTCTTCTTCTTTTTCTCCAGCCTTTGTCCCGTTCACAAGCGGGGTCGGCTCATCGTGATCGGTTTCGCCATTTGGCTCTATCGAATGCCTTATCTGGGTGCAATTTCGAGGCTTTCAAATCCCGATCTAGCCACCGTTGTTAAGGTCTGCCTTTTGGTCGTTTACCATCGACTTCGATGTTCAGGCCAATCTTGGCAAGTGAATTCTCGTTGGCACGAATTGAGTGACCATACCATCGAAGACGCCTCGCAACTTTTCCACGATCGGTGCAACCCCATAACGATCGCGAATATCCTCATTTCGGATGTGATCTAAACGTGTGACACCTTTAGTCCAACGTAGCATCTTCGTCTCCATTACCGCAAGACTTGTTATCACTTTATTATTAGCGTTTATTTCTACATGTTAATTTTTTGGCTGGAAATACATAGTAATTTCGCAAGGAGCAATAAATTCCATATAAATATATGACTGAAAGTCAGAATACACTAAAAAAATAATTTTGACCGCCTAAATCGGGCAAATCGACCTATGCGCGCTGTGCACTGAAATATTCTTCCACAAGAAATACACAAAACCTTTTATTCCTGAAGTACCGAGCTTCGGGTTTCCGACTCGTTTCTAATCTAACAGAATGGGTTCTTTAAACTTCCAATTTTTTTAAATTTTATTATTACGTGGATCGCTGAAGCAGTTTTAGATACAACACCAGCAACCCGTATTAGCAAAACTTCATAAAATAAGGCCAAGGAAATTCTATGTTTGAAGTTTACTACTATCCAATTTTCTAGATGCAACTGGTGAAGAGTAGTTGACGGAGATATAACTTTAGTCATTTTGCACTATCGTTACCATGCATGGGAAAACGCATTTCAACTGAGATTTAAAGTTGCTATAAATTCCCCCTTCGAAATTCTCTTATTTTTTATCGCCCGAGAACCGTTAGCAGCTTCTAGTAGTTGGGCGACCACCAGTTCTTTGTCGAATTTCAAAGCGTTTGTGGCAGAAAGTGAATAATTATATTTGTTACCTATTGAGGCATTTATTTCAATATATATACATGTATTCATTCGCTCAGCAAGACTGATTTCCTCCCATAAAAGAATATTACTCTAAGCCGGGTTCAGCTTTCTAGAAGTTCGGGGTCAACCTATCTTGTGAGTTTTAAAAGTGTCCCGCATTCCAGGCAGATAGCCTTTTTAAGGATTTATATGTTCATTTTTGTTTAATATCTTCTTTTATGTTGATAGAAATTTATACGTGCGTAATGGGAACCCGGGAAAATGTTAGGCGGAGAAGTTGGTGGCAGCGATTGAGAGATGAAATTTGCTGTCTGGCTTCATGTCGTTCGCGCTCGATGTCAATAGACTCCCTTCCAGAAATAGAACTAACCGAAATGCCACCTCGCAGCAAGTCTCTACTTGGGTCCAAAATGTATGCTGCTACAGTTCTAGCTGAAGATTCATCAGATGGAGATGATTCATCAGACATAAAACCACCCCCACTTGATCTAAGAGCTTGTTTCAACTCTGCCATAGCGAGAGTTGAGGGACAGTCATCAGCTTCGAGCCAGGATAAAACCGATCAAACGTCTTTATTTAGTGTATCAACTGAAGGTGGAACTCAAAAATCATTGTCCTCGTCACAAGGAGTAGAGACAAGGTCTTCTCATCGACAAGATTGTCAACAAGACGGGGCATCAGCGAAGCTTGTATCAGGTACGCATTCTTTTCGTCATATTACCCGGTTTAGGTTCTCCAAAGAGCGGAAGGAGATATCTGGGTTAACAGCATCGAGTGAATCGAATGCGGATTCGCCTTCGGAACTCTCTGTTTCAACTTCCCTGCCCGCTTCACCGAGTAGGTCGATGAATCAAATGTAGAGATAGGAATCACAACAAGAGGGGGCAATAAACTCAACTTAACTAAAATACTGATGGTTAACTAGATGACCGATCCCTTGAAACGGTTATGTTCGCATCAACATACACCCAGCGCTCTGGGAATTTAGAGAAATACGTCAACGAAATCCCCGCTGTCTATTTGTAAAATACTAAATGACGTAGGCCATGACTATAGCTTATTGTGTAAATTTAAAATAACTAAAGGTTCCATATGAATCTGCAACTTTCTTCGCCAACTTTCCATTGAAGTCATTTGTTGGCTAATAAAGTTCCATCATTCATTGTGGCGACTAGAATTGCCCCCACTACTTTTCACACAGATTTAATTAAGCAAAGCAATCATGTAAGATGTACATGTTTATTGTCCGTAAAAAAATATAATTAATGTAGTTATGTAAAGTTAGATGACCGCTACCTAAGACAATAAGGGAAGAAATGAGTTTTTAAATTAGTAGTTTCGCGTTGCTTTGACTTTCTGCAAAATGCAGTTTGAAAAATATTTTTTTTTGTGATTTTATAATAGTTTAATTGATAAATTTAGAATATTTAAACTAATTGCCTTGTTAAGTATCGTCAAAAATATTTTACATCGAAAAAATATCTGTTTATAAATTGTTTATTATTAAGTTGGAAATTAATTTTTATTAATAAAATAAATAGAGGTTACTCTCGAAAATCTGACACCCGATAATTTGAAAGTTATTTCCCGGTCAGAACAAATGCCAAGTCGGGAAACCGGAAACTCGGCGCTTCAGGTATGAAAGGTTTTGTTTGCTTCTTCTGTGAGTATATTTCAGTAGAGAATTATTCCATTTGTACTTAGTCCGTTATGTAGATTACTCACCTTAGTGTGACATTGATATTTAATTTCAGTAAATTTACACGGTCAATTTTGAGCTACTGTAGCTTTGTTAGTAATAGTACGATTTTGATCAAACTTGGGGATAACATGTTTCATATGACATTCTGTATACTACTACACTACACTACACTACACTACTACAAACTTTCATAAATCTAGGATAAACTTAAGGGGGGTTTCTACTCAATTTCCCCAAAAATATTGTAATATACTATTATTAACTTAATTTTAGCAAATATCGATATGGAAAGTGTTGTGAGGCCTGGGCACCATATATATGTAGCTTCACATTTTTTTCAGATTTTTTGGTTAGGTAGTTTCTGAGAATGGGTCCGTTAAAGAAATCACCACTTTCCACCCCTCCCACACCTCTCTTGCTTACAAATCTCAAAACTAAGACCGGCTTCGAAAAGTACTAAGCGAGCCCTTTAATTTGATACCCAACACGACTATATTCAGTAAAAAAAATGTTACACCCCACTTTTGCATGTATGGGGACTCCCCCTTAATCTCAACGTAGATGGATATCACTCACTGCATGTCTGGGCGTTCACAGTTCTCACCTGCTCACCAAATTTCGTGTTAATCGGTACAGCCGGTTCAGACGGACAGGCAGACAGCCAGACAGACATTGAACCTTAAAAGAGCTTGTTATTGAATTGATGAAAAGTGAATTTTAGAAAAAAATTTGCTAAGTAGTTCTGATTTTACCATCGGTTTTACCAATGATATGAGAAAATTAAGATCGTATCATGGGAAGAGTCTTATTCAAATCGATCAATCAGAGTAGATGACAAAGACGGAAAGTGTTGTGTCACATGCGCCATTCCCAGAAGTTGAAGCCACTTACAGTGATATCTTCCCTTTTTACTTCTTTGTGTAGTCTCTATTTTCAATGAGACTATGAGACACTTAATCATGTGCAAGTAATAAATCTAAAGTAGCGAGCAACACAAAGACAGACATCCATGACGACCGAGATTCGAACCATCGCACCCTTATATTAATGAAGTCTGCAAAATCAAGCTTTTTCAAAATAATAAAATCGCTTCCAACAATTTGTCACTCAAATAATAATAATAATAGCATAAGTAGCCTCAATTTAAATTTATCGTGAATGGTGGCAGGATTATTTAAGGAATTACTGATCTTGGTGAGGAAAACCTACGATAGCATAGCCAGGGTAAAGCTGTACACAGTTATGAGAATATCCGGTATGGCGTTAATGATTAAGATTGGCTAGGCTGACCCTGATCAATCCGCGAGGCTAGATAGAAGCAGCGACATCACTCTTGAGCCCTTTCACCAACAACAACGGCCTGAGCTAAGGGGATGCATCTCGAACGATCTCATTTACTTTGAAGATGAAGGGACTTTGGTGCTGGAATCCGTCGAGAACTCCTCTCAACATTGAGCAAGTATACAGAATGCTGTATTTCTGTATGGTTTGAACCAGTCTGTTTGAGAGTCCTAGGATATCAAGGGAAGCCGTGAGGGATATAAGTACAATACCTGTAGCTGCCAATACTATAGGAACTAAAACCACCCGCTGGAGACGCAAATTTCTTTGACTTTCCAAGCCAGTGGCTCATAGCTCACCTTCTTCTCCACATATTTCCGTTCAATGTTGCTATTATGTGGAATATCAGCATCAATAATATACGCGGAACGACCCATCTTGTCAATTAATAGCACGTCAGGCTTGCTGTGCGGTACATGGCGACCAGTTAGAACTTGTCGATATATGCTGTAAGCAGAACTATCAAGTACTGGGTGCAGCTCATACCGATAAACCGGACATGGTCCTGTGATCAGCCCATACGTGTATGCAAGGTTTTGGTGAATCACTCTACATACAATGCGCCTGTTCGTGTATTGCACCGGTGCCATTACATTGCAGCCAGGAATGAGATAGTCCAACGTCTCTAACGCAGAACCACATATTCTGCACTGGCCATTCTTCACCCGCTCTTCGATTGTGAGCTTTTTATAAGCTTGGGTTGCATCCTGAATGGCACACATGAATACCTCCGTCTCAGTAAAGAGCTCACCAGCACACAGCCATCAGTTTGACAAATGGCTGCCAAAGAAAATTCACGTGTTTACTGTGCATTGCCTTCGACTTCGTTTCATCGATCCGCTCTTGGCCCGACTTCACCCCACTCAGAGGATTGAAAGATCGATCCTTCAAGTTAAGTTGAGTCAGCCCACACTCTGCCATATAAACAACCGCATGCAAGGGAATCACCAGCTCTTTCCTGTAAAAGGAAGCGCGTAGCGAGTAGACTTGGCGATGATGTTGTGTCGCAACGTCAACCACGCCCCTACTTCCGAAATCACGAAGCAGGTTCATCCGTTCCACGGCAGAGTTTGGATGATGCATTCAGAATTAAGACATAGTCTGATGAGTTGCCTTTGCTCTGGACGAAACCGTCAGTTATTTTTTTTTTTGAACATAGCAGTTTTTATACGCCGTTGGACGTTTTCCAGAACGGTTTTCGTCCACGGCAATATTCCTAATACATAACCCAGTGAAACGGTAGCGAATACATTCAGTGTAGTTATTTTATTCTTCCTCGAGAGATGCCATTTCAGTACTGGCTTTACTAGAACTCCGCTGGTTCCTCGCATACTTTGCATTCTGAACACGTCTGACTGACTTTCGCCATACCGTCGTAACCGGCTACATACGGCAAAAAGTTTCTGCTTTAGTGTGCCCCGAATTTCAAGTATGGGTGTCTCACTGGGGATAGCATAGTTCCCTTTGCACTTTATTTTTCACTCGTCTGCTGGCATTGCCAGAGCTGAATTCAATCAGCCTAGCAATGCCCTAATTTAATGCGAAAGATCAGCACACAGTCGAGATCCATTTTAATTATTGATTTGAGATAGAATTTTCGGAGTTACTGGAGATGAATAGAGCCTTGCAATACCTGGTCTATGTTAAGGTTCCGTTTCCGAAAATTCCATACACGCTCTTTGGCATTCGTCCCGAACTTCAGAGGAGACTTTAGACCGACAGTGAAGGATTGTGCTTCGGCGAGTACTGAAACTGTTGCCCGCAGTGCGGCGTGGTGTTTTTGATTGCACCGCCTCTGCCTCCATCGACTCCTAGTCACCAGTTTCGGCGATGACTTCAAGTCGAACACGCTCTCTGATGATGGCCGGGATTGTGTCGCTGCGAGTAATGAAGCGGTACTGGTCTGCAACACACTGCACAGTATTGCGAGAAACCCTCGACGAATCTCTGGTGCAACAAGGGGCGGAAAGATGCTATACCTGCCACGCCGTTGTTATTTCGTAGTAGGAGCGGATGATAAAGCGGTTAGTTTCCTTAGTGCACTCCATCCGCTGACTACGTGAACCTACTGAAGCGGTCGCCATAGGTTGTGGTGAAACAGCTGCAGCAGGCGGAGCCATTCTCCTGGTCACCGTAGCGCCTATACGCCAAGCCGCCCCACTATTAGCCGTTTCGACGCCATGTTATGCATTACGGGAGTCCGACCCAATCATCAATTCAAACGACTCCCGCCGTTTATCCGTACCGGAGATTAGGACTCTCTTGTCCTCATTGAAGGGATTTACATTTTATACCTAACTGCCAGGTGTTTTGATAGCTTCCTCAGTGACTACTCTCTCTACTTCAAAGTTCCTGTACTTTCCTCACCTACCCAGTGGGACGCGGTAGTGCCCTACAGTCATTCAGACTGAAGCTATCCATCCCTCCTCCTTTCACTACCGGGCTTGGGATCGGCTACGACTGACTTCATTCATTCATTCTGGCGATCCTACCTACTTAGTCTTATTATTAATTAATTATTAATTAAATAATTAATTAATTATAATTAATTATAATGAAAAAATTCTTTTGAAATTTGTCATTTGTGATTGTAAGAAAATATTCCTCCTAAATAACAGGAGTCGCCTAGCACAATATACCTAGGAAGGTGGAAGCGAAACCTGTTCTTGAAACCCAGAATCCAACTGTTGAAATTTTCGAGGATGAGAAGAAAAACTATGGAAAGAACAAATCCTTGAAGAAGAAGCTAGACTATTTCTCCAAAAAGCTAGCTACCATGGACGCTACGTTTTCTACGTTCGAAAAAAACATAAGAAGCTGCTTGAAGTGCTGCTTCCAGCTGACCAGTATTCCGATCTCGACGGAGATTTCAAGAAAAAAAAACAATAAGTCATCATCTGACATTCATTTCAATCGAGCATAGCCTCACAATATATAGCGAGCTGATGGAGGTGGGCTAAATCATCTCTATTCCGAAAGCGGGTAAAAGGATTTTTTTTCACCCTAAATCTTTCAGACCAGTACCCAAAATAGTGGAGAAGATCATAGACGACTATATTAGAACTAACGTTCTAACGCACAATCCCCTACATTAGTACGACATCCGTACATTAGTACCAATACCCTGCTCGGGGGCAACCAAAACTACCCTGCATCAGCTGACGGATGTATTACGGCGCCATAGAAACGAAAAAAATAGTAATGTGTGCGTTTTTGAACATCGGAAGAGAATTCGAAAACACACCGCACACAGCGGTACAAGATCTCCTGATCCGCAGGAGATTGGGAATTGGAATTGGGATTGGTCTTTTGGATGGGCAGAATGCTAAAGAATGGGAAAATGGTACTTCTATTTGTAGCCACAAATTTTAATGTCATGAACAGTACTCAAGGTTGTCCACAAAGTGGGAAATCAGCTCCGAGGAGATCTAGTATAACAATAGAAGTCTAGGGTTACACTGATGACATTGTTCTAATCTGTAAAGGCAAATATGAGGATACCCTTCATGATAGACTCCAAACTGGACTAAGAACTACCAGCACCTGGTATAGGAAGGCGGAGCTTCGTATTAATCCAGTCAAAGCTAATATAGTACCATTCACTACGAAGCGCAGGCCTGATCACCGGAGGCATGTAAGTGCAGCGAGAAACAGAGTTCAAATATTTGGGAATTACACCAGACCGAAAATTACTCTAGAAGGATGCGCATGTCGTTTGGGTTCTGATTACTTGAAAGTTATACAAGATATAACTTTGGATATACGCTGCAATAGTAAAGCCTACGATTACCTATGTGACGGTAATTTGGCAGAAAGAATTGAAGTCAGCACAATAGCCAGGTGGTTATACAAACTTCAAAGACTGGCATGCGTGGATTTCAGTTGAACTGCAGAGTCAGAGAAGGATACTTTCTACGAGATGGTAGAACGAACCCTCGAAGCCTACTCCAGATATGATATCAAAATCATACTTGCGAATTTTAACAGCTAAGTAAGGATGGAACCCGTATTCAGGCGATACGTTGGCTCTCATAGCTTACATCAAAATACAATTGATAACGGACTGCGGATTATTAAATTAGCAGTGTCACACGAAATGGTTGTTGGAAGTACCTGGTTTGCACGGAAAGCGGTCCACAAATATACGTGGACCTCTCCAGATGGGACCACCAACCACGCGACCAATTATCAACTTGTGCCCAAGGTGTGGGACAGCGAATCAATGCCTGACGACTGACAAAGAGGCATTATCTGTCTCATACATAAAAAGGGAGATATCACGCAGTGCAATTATAGAGGTATCACTCTGCTGAGTACCATCTATAAGATATTCTTTGCTAGGCCGGATAGTCCCATACGCCCAGAACATCATTGGCCCATACCAAAGAGGCTTCACTCCAGGTAAATCAGCAACAGATCAGTTTTTATCTCTGCAGCAAACGGTGGAAAAACTGTTGGAATATGGACAGCAGTTGCACCATCTATTCATCGATTTGAAAGCCACCTATGATAGGATAGCCAAGGTAAAACTGTACACGGCCATGAGAGAATTCGGTATCCCAACGAAATTGATAAGACTGACTAGGCTGACCCTGACCAATGTGCGATGCCAGATAAAACCAACAGGATCACTCTCGAGACCATTCGACATCAGCAACGGTCCACGACAAGGAGATGCCCTATCATGCGTCCTCTTTAACCTGGCCATCGAGAAAGTGATACGTGATGCTGAGGTAAATGCAAGAGGTACGATCCTCTTTAAGTCCACCCAACATCTGGCCTAGGCTGACGATATCGACATCATGGGAAGAACGACCCGAGACGTGCAAACTGCCTTCATCCAGATCGAGAAGGGGGCGATCGGCGCGAGATCTTGGGCTGCACATCAATGAAGGCAAAGCAAAATATATGGTGGCAACGTCAGAACCAAAAAACAACCAACCAACAACATCAAACCGCACTAGTCAAACGGGAGGAATAAAGATAGGAGACTACAACTTTAGGACCGTTGATAATTTCTCCTATCTAACAAAACACAACCGATAACAGCTACGATCCTGAAATCCGCGCACGGTTGTTGGCAGCCAACAGAGCCTATTTCAGCTTACAAAAACTGTTCCGCTCGAAACGTCTCACGTTCAAAGCTGTTACTGTACAAGACAATGATCATGCCAGTCCTCATTTATTCTTCGCAGGCTTGGGTTCTTAGCAAGAAAAATTGCGAACCCTTGACCGCGTTAAAGAGAAGAATCCTCTGAAGAATTTTTGGCCTCCTACATGAGGATGGACGATTCCGTAGCCTACATAACAACGAAATCTATGAGCGATACCATGAACGTCAGGTTGTGGATAGCTTACGGTGCGCGGGTCACTTAGTCCGTATGGATGAGGATAATCATCATCATCATCAACGGTGCAACAACCGGTATCTGGGCTAATAAGGAACTCCAGACATCCCCACCAATTCGATATCCCTAAAAGCTGTCTGGCGTCCTGACCTACGCTATCGTTCCATCTCAGGCAAGGTGTGCCGCGTCTTTTTTTTCTACCATAGATATTGTCCTTATAGACTTTCCGGGCTGGATCACCCTCATGATCGGATGGATATCGAATTGGTGGACCTCGACACAAAACCGAGGTGTCTGGGGTTCCTTACTAAGGCAGACCTAGACCAAATACCGGTTATTGTGTCGTCGATGATGATGATAATGACAGCGAGTCACTTGCTCGATTCAACCTTTAAAGTTGCGCATTGGTGCTGTGATTTAGAACGATCCTCAAAGTAGTCAACCTATACAATGTACATAAACATATCCATGTCTCCTCCTCCATACTTGTAATATCTAACATAATTCACGGTTATCATCAGTAACAGGTATGGCAATGTAACGAGAAAAATATGTAGAGCTAATTATTGCCTCTGACTCTGCTTAACATGTTTTAAAGGAGCTCGTATTATAATAAGTGGTTTGTTTGAGTAAGTAACATAAACTAGTACTAGTGTAACATCTCAAGATGAAACGAAAGAAATGTAAGCCCTCAAATTTAGTGTAAAATTGTCGAGATACGCCAGGAATTAAGGTATTTACAGGAAGATTTTTGGCTATTACATAATAAAACTATGCCATAATTTATAGCAGATTTTCTCCGGATGGGAACGTCATTCTGTGGCCTTTTGTTAGTCTCATACCGCTAGAATTTTGTATTTGGCTGGTCAATTGTCAAGTGTTTGTACTGGAAAAATAGTGATTCTTTCATATATTCGTTCTACATTTTTGAGAATGAGGTAAAAAGCAACTGCGATAGCGTTTTCCCTTTTGCAAAACGCCTCTCTCTCTAAGCCATTACTAGTAGCTTAGTGTATAGTGTGTATTTAGAAAACAAGTAAAATAGAATCTTTCGGCTTTCTCCTTCTAGCCGATTCTTGTAAAGATCACAGTTCAGCTTGCATTTTTTACTTTTCATGGGGACTTCATCGTATATTATGGCCTTATCCATCTTTCATAGTTTACATTGTATTCTACTTTTCTGATGTGTTAGCATTTCATTGTACATTTCTCATTTTCAGGTTCAATTTAGGATTTATATAATTGATTTATTTTGACTTTTACTACTAAGAACGTTATATCACATAATGGACGAATCTGCAAATGAACAAACACAAAGTTGGTGGCAGCGAATCGTGAGCCTGTTCCGACGTTGCAGCGCATGTATTTTCCGCGCGGTGTCACTCGAATCTCTTTCAACTCCACCTGCTGATACCCCAGATCAAAATGAGTCCATGCCTGAGCCTAGAAATCAATATAGTAGCTCAGAAGCATATTCTTCTTCAAGTTCTCACGCAATTACGACACCATCTACATTAGAAATAATACGCCCTCAGCCGCCTGCAAAATACTTAATTCCAGCCCCAAATTCAAAACCTAGTGCAGATATATCGGGGCCAGAATTCGAAGGACAAGAAAACCAAAGTAAAGAAAGACATTCAAATTCAAGTCAAGATACAGCCGAACAAGTACAATCTCTCCTGTCTTGGTGTAATGCATCAATCGGAAGTGAATCTAAACATATGCAGGAAACAGCACTACCACAAGGTCAACCACAAAGCCCAGTAGCCAAAACAGAAGCAAAATGTTCTTCTCGTGAAAAAAGTAAAGTTCCTCACTCATGGCCTCACTTTATTCCACTGTACAAAATCGACCGTCGCTACTCTGAACCTTCGGTGAGAGAACCTTTACCTCCAGAAGGCTTTACCAGGCAACCTCTATCCCAAATATCCTTACAAGAACTGGTAATATCAGGAACAGTTTATCTTGACGATGTCGAACCATCGAAAACAGAACCATTATGCTTACTAAAAGCTTCAGAATTGGCAGAGACTTTGCAATTGACAATGCATTCCCAGTCGGCTTCAGCTTCAACTTCTGAATCAGCAACCTCTTCAAAGTCAGCACCATCTTCAGGGTCTGGATTATCTTTACGGTTAACAGTAGCATTGCATCAACCATCAAATCCACTTGATGAACCAAAGCTCGAAGAAGACGTAGTTCAACACCAAGAAGTGGCCCCATCATCATCATCGAATTCTGATTCTGCTCAGAAATCAATTTCTCCAGAATTTCCAGCATCACCCATAAATGAAACCTCTTCTTCGGGAATAAAACTCTCGAATGTTGTAAGGAATCTTTTATTAATCTCATTGAATTCGCAAGAACCATCAAGTCCACCAGAAGTCGGGGAAAAAGAAAAATTGATTGCATCATCACAAGGAAAAAAGAAACCACATGACTCGGCAGCTAGCATAACTTCTGACCAATCATCCTTAGAAGAGGATCCACCGCCACGTTTAGTATCTTTTCCACTTCCAAGTGGAAGCCCATCTCCAGCACAAACGGAACAAAATTTATATGGGGAGGGACCATCCGGACTACTTACCACACGAAAACAGGTAATGCGTACAACTCCACATTATAATTCAATTTAATACAATTTTTTAAAACAGTTAGGAACAAATGATACGACTACCAAAATTTCAACATCTACGGAATCATCTTCGAGTCTTGTATCTGTAAGCCCCCTATCTTCGCCGGAGAAAATAAAATTTCAAAAAGAAATGGACATACGCCGGATTCAAAATACGCCTGGAATTCCAACAGATGATCAACTAGTAGCGTCACTGCCAGGAGCTATACCGAAACCGCAGGAGCATCCACTTGATACGCAGAAGGCCAAATCTGACAATGCGCATGCAAACACATCAAATGAAGAAAATGAATTCGACGGAGAAATCATATACATTGACATTTTACTTGAAAGAATACAACCAGGACAGCCTGAACAACAATCCGCCAGTCAACCTGGTAATATTCCAGTAATTGAAGAAAGAGAAGGACCCATCAGACCGCCTACAAATATCGCCCAACTTAGGCGACTAGTCCCGCACATATTGTATGCTGAACTCATAGTGGAAAGTAGACAACCAAGTCACCCTGAGCAAAACCAGTCTGGGAATATACCCGCAACGGGAGCTGTTGGAGGAAGAGAAAGTCCAATCAGACAATTTCCACATATTGATCAAATCAGACAACCAGTTCATATTGGCCCCAATCCTGAAGCCCGATCCGCTGATGTCCAGCCACACGCTAATATGTATCAACCCGCCGATGTGAACCATCCCGCTAGTATGCATCCGTCTGCTAATGTGAATGTTCCCGCTTATGGGTACCAACCAGCTAATATACAACAACCCATTGATAGGCACCAACCCCTTAATGTACACGCACCCGTTGGTCATCCAAGCGTAAATGTAAATCCCCCTGGTTATATGTACCCACTCGCCAATATACGGCTACCCACTGTTGGGTACCCGCCCGGCAACTTAAATCCGCCCGCTAATATACCCCATCCCGCTAATATTTACCCCCCCGCTAGTAGGCATGATGACCCTAATATGCAACACGCTAACATTAATCCCCTTGCTAATATGTACCCACCAGCTAATATCCACCCCTTCCCGCAAGTCGTTCAAGAGCGTCCCTACGTACCAATTGTACAGCGCATTTGGAACTTTCCACGAAGGTTACCGCGTCCTCCTGGCCCTCCTAGGATACTTCCAAGCCTCTCCCGCGAGCCGGTACGTCTTCTACCGGTAAATGGTTCAGCTGCAAATCCAGATGACGAAGTTCTAGTAAATGCATAAACGATTGAGACAGTGGTTGACAAAACTCATACCAAGACTGTTTTCAGCAGCAGAAATTAGTATATTGGTATAATTTTGGATGACGCAGAAGCCACCATTATAATTTGTTACCTACATTTTCGCAGGGATACTAAGTGAAACAACTGAAGTTTCCATTTGAGCTTAACACTCTACTTGCCAAAATTTCCTTCAGCATGCAGGCTTGGCTAGCAGAGTTCCGCTGCTTATGCAAATTTAGTTGCTGCACTACAAACGTAACCCCGCATGCAAGTGAAAACAATAAAACTTTTCTTCTTTTTTTTCAAACGTTTAATAGTTGATCCTTGGCGATATGACTTTTGAATGCTGAAAAAATGATGGCTCCTGCGTCACACAATGAATATCAAACATTTTTCTTTTAAAATATATTGACACTCTGCACATTTTAAATGCACTTTGAAAATTTCTTCAGATATTTTTAACTAATTTTACTCTTATAATAAGATCCTGTATCTAAATAATTTATTATTTACAAATTTTACACGGAAACTATTTTTTTTTTTCTAAAAATGCGTTTCCTTTATACATTTGACCAATATTATTTTAGTTCGCTTCTAATCAAAAGACAAAATGTTAAGCTTAGCAGTCAAAGGGTTGAAAATTCAATATCTCATAAAGACCCCAGTCTATACTGAATATCATGATTGTTTACTCGTTGCCAATTTACGGAAAATGTTCATAGATCTTCCTCGTTTGCCGAATTAATAAGTTATAAGAAGGGAAATCCGAATCGCAGGGGGACCGAAGTCTAGGCGATTTATGAATGAAAGATGTAGGATGAGTCCTGCATAAAGTGTCCTATAACTACATGGTTGCTAATCACCCCTTGTTGGGGCATGCGCGTCAACCATGGCTAGGCACCAACAATCATGGTTCGTTGGAATATCCTTCCAGGACCCGAGACGTCCGTACTCTACTCCTTCCAGGACGTCCTGGACGTCCGCACTCTACTGTTCTGCACTAGGGCTCTTAGGGAGACCCATTCGGTGGGTTCCACTGTACAGCGTAGCCAACAATGGAAATGTCGCACCCTCTTCTTAATGTGGAGCTATCGCTTGCCACTTCCGTCTTCCAATCAAATCGCCCATGCTTGTTTGCCGACCATTTTCTTTGTTTAAAATGAGTATCAGGCCAGCGCCTCCGATAATACGTCGCAGATAGGTGTTCATGAAGGCTTAGAGCTTTCAAACTACATACACTGAGGGTAACGTTGCATGTGCTACTGCTATAAGGCAACACAGAAAGAACACTAGCACTGAACAGCCTCAATTTGATCTTGGTGTTGAGATAACTGTACTTAAAGAAGTCAAGGCAACGAATATGGTCCTAGCGCTGTTAATGCGTCGAACGATATCTTTTGACCGAGTTGCATGATTAGGTGAAAGCAAACAGATGTTATTAGGGTAGTCATAAGTAGCCTGAAGATCGTTACCGATAACAGAACGAAATAATGTCGGTGATATTATGCAACCCTGACGGACTTCGTTTTGGACTTCAAATTCCTCTGAGCTTTTATCTCGATACAGCACGTGTCATTTTGCGCAATGCGCAAAATCAATGAAGAGCAGGTGAAGCAAAGATTTAAATTCTGCGCAGCGTTACAAAATGACCTGAAGTATGTTGATGTGGTCGATGTAAGATAATGCAGAACAGAAACCATCCTGCTCTTTGTCGATCAAGCTTTCGAGATGCTCTTTAATAGGCGTCAGGATGATTTTAGCTATTACCTTTGCAACGGCAGGGAGCAAGGAAAAAAAACCCTTCAATTTTTGTACTCAAGACGAGTGCGCTTCTTTGCAATCTTAACGATCAACCGCTTGTTCCACTATCTGGGAAAGGTCTCGAGGAGTACGAGTGGAAGTAGCAGTTCTGCAGAAACTACTCTACTTCGTTTAAGTGCATTAATGGTCGAGATGATGTCTCATACAAAAAAGGGGGATGTCACACAGTGCAGCAATTATAGAGGTATCATGTTGCTGAGTACCATTTATAAGATATTCTCCTCTATCTTGCTAGACCGGATAGCCCCATACGCCCAGAACATCATTGGCCCATACCAAAGATGCTTCACTCCAAGCAAATCAGCAACAGATCAGATTTTCTCTCTGCGGCAAGCGATGGAAAAACTGTTGGAATATGGACATCAGTTGCACCATCTTTTCATCGACCTTAAAGCCGCCTATGAAAGCATAGTCAGGGTAAAACTGTACACGGCTATACGAGAATTCGGTATCCCAACGAAATTGACCAATGTGCGAGGCTAGATAAAGGCAGCAGGATCAATCTCCAGACCATTCAACATTAACAACGGTCTAAGACAAGGGAATGCCCAATCATGCGTCCCCTTCTAACTGACCCTGGAGAAAGTGATTCGCGATGCCGACGTAAATGCGAGAGGCACCATCCTCTTCAAGTCCACCCAACTACTAGCCTATGCTGACGATATCGATATCATGGGAAGAACCACCCGAGATGTACAGTCTACCTTCATCCAAATCTAGCAGACGGCGCGAGATCTTTGGTTGCACATTAATGAAGGCAAGACGAAGTACATGGTGGCAACGTCAGCGCCAAAACCAAAAGAACGAAAAACATCGAATCGTACTGGTCAAACGAGAATAATGAAGATAGGAGACTACAACTTTGAGACCATTCAAAATTTCTTCTATCTAGGGTTGAAAATCACAACCGATAACAGCTACGACAATGAAATCCGCGCACAGTTGTTGTCAGCCAACAGAGCTTATTTCAGCTTACAAAACCTGTTCCGCTCGAAACGTCTCACCATAGGGTCAAAGCTCTTACTGTACAAGACTATGATCTTGCAAGTCCTCATGCATTGCTCGGAGACTTGGGTTCTTAGCAAAAAAAACTGCGAATTTTTTCCCCTATATCAGGATGGACGATTCCGTACCCTACATAACGACGAAGTCTATGAGCGATACCACGAACGTCAGGTTGTGGATAAAATCCGGTTCAATAGGCTGCGGTGGGGGGGTCACTTAATTAGTATGGATGAGGATGATCCAGCCTGGAAAGTCTATATTGCGCTTATGGTAGACAAAGACGGCGAGGCAGACCCTGCCTAAGATGGAGCGATGGCATAGGTCAGGACGCCAGACAGCTTTTAAGGATATCGAATTGGTGGACCTCGGGCAAAACCTTCCTTCCTTCCTTATTAAGGTAGGCCTAGACCGGATACCGGTTAACTCCGCCATGCTATTAACATAGTATGCTGGTCCCAAGCCCAGGTAAAGGAGGAGGGTTTGAGGCAACGTACTCTGTACTATCCTCAGTAAAACAAAAATAAAATGCTGAGATCAGGGAAAGAGATAAATAGAGTATAGTTGAAGTTATTCTACTATGCTAAATCCTACCTGATCTCTCTTGGTGACAGGCCCCGCGACAGGTCGACCAAGAAAATGCATAGAATGTCGTTACAAACATGATGATCGGATTAAGTCAGAGGCCTCGGAGAAATGCTAGGGCGTCCACCTCAGTCGACGCGGCAGGACGGGCCCCGGTCCTGTCGAGAAATGGGCAAAGCCGACCCCGCTTGTGAACGGGGACAAAGGCTGAAGAAAAAGAAGAAGAAGAAGAAGACCGGATACCGGTTGTTGCGCCGTTGATGATGATGATGATTTCTCTTCTGTTTAGAGGAGCAGTTACATATTACGTTGACTAGCCATTTCACCCACACTTGGCAGAACTTTATAAGATGAGATATGGTTAAAAATCATGGTAAAGTGTTCAGCTGCTCATCATCGTGGATGAGGGCTAACGAACGATTTGCGTCCACATGCAAGGTTTTTCGTGACACAATATACACTTCTGAAATCATTGCTATCTACGACATCTTCTTCCTCCCTTGAATAGTACAATAACGAATCCCCCTCACCGTCGGACGTGTAGCACTGATGAAAGGAACAAGTGGTTCTCGAAATATCGGTATACGCGAATTAGATAAATAACACTAGCGAAAAAATCTCATTATTTCAAATAATTTAATCGTCAGAAACACCGCAAGATTATACTGCGTTGAACTTCCCGGAATTTCACAGGGTAACGGAGTTCTAGCACATCACACTTGCCATCACTCGTAGCGGTCAATATGACCTTCAATCCCTTCCATTCATTGGTCCATTTCCTTAATTTTCCAGTCAACCATACTTGTGGCGTGGCCTACAACCTGGCTAATATCCGAGGAAAGAGCATCTTTTATGGCAGCCCAAGCGATGTTCTTAGGCAGGTTACTCACTATACCTACCGTTCAATATGCAAGATAACTCTTCCACTGTCGACAACAACTGGATCAAATAAGCAGCTCTCTAAACCTGCGAGAAGTGGCGGACGCAACATGCAAGCGACAATCAGATGATGATTCCTTTCGAGGCCGATATCAGCGCGTTTATTGTTATAAACCTACAGAAGACAACTCCTAAATGTAGAACTGGTGGCAAGGTAGTCAATCTGGTTGCTCGTAGGATGTCAGTAATCTGCAATCCAACTGGCCTTTTGCCAAGCTCAAACAATGTGCCACCAATGACGAGGCAGTGGAATCTGCAGAAATTCTGAAACCTTCTACCATTATCGTGCCGGTCGCCAAGATTTTATTTCCTCATTATATGTCTTAAAAGGTGTTATCAGAGCCCACCTTGGCTTTCAGATCATGATTATATTGTCACCTTTAGGAAGTGTTACGATATTGAAAGTCCCCTCCGAAAGCTTCAGATACTTTTGCTACGTAGCAATAAGAAAGCACTATCCCGAAGTGAAGCAGCGTTGGGCGCGAATGAATCTTTCATACTGATTCACTTCGAGCACTCGCACGCCCACAAGTTCTTACCATCTATTTCGAGAAATCGATGTTTTCTATATTCGAATTTTTGGGCATTTCATGAATATGGATTAATATATTTTTTTTGATATGGAACAGGAGTTGGGTATAGTAGCTATACTAACTCGTTCTCCGGTTATAGGAGCAGCTGACGCTCAGCCCAACAGTTTTCAGACAGCCAACGGCGCACGCTATATCTGCTCCGGGAGAATATGTCGAACCGAGAAGATAAGCAAATCGAGCGGGACCTTTGCGAGTTGAAGTTAAGGCACAGGCTAGAAAAGGCAGAATAGTGAGCGGAAAATGACACTGGAAAACATACACTCTACATACATACATACATACTGCAAAATCAAGCCTAAGCTAGAGAAGCTAGCAACAATAAATGTACATACTGCTGCAATTTGGGAAAAAGGTCCCGAGGTGCATGGTTGCAGTACATAATAGAAGTCTCTCCTGTACAGAGTTGAATTGTTCATCGAAAGCATCCTTCCTTAAATTACAGTAAATTCTCACTTGACAACATCATGCTCTATATTATTGTCTATATTATAAAGGATTTCTTTGCTGTTATCGATTTCAATTTTCAACCCAAGAGACGACAATTTCAAAATTGTATTCTCCTATCTCCACTGTTTTCAGTTGACCAGTAATATTTGAAGTTGGTGTTGTTTTCGTTTTTAGTGTTACTGTTGCCACCCCGTATTTCGCCTTGCCTTCATTAATGTCCAGCCCCGGATCTCGCGTCGCCTACTCCATCTGACTCAAAGTAGTTCATACATCTGGAGTTGTTCTTCTCTCTTCTTTCCACTATGCCAATATCGTCAGCATAAGCCAGTAGCACAGTAGATCTACTATAGGTAGTACCCTTACAAAAATGACACCACTAGCAAATGTGCTTGCAGAAGCTTATCTGTACACATCAGAGACGCTAAACAAGGAAAAGGCATAATCTTCGTCAAATCGTATTGGTAAGAGAGAGATCGGTGAGCTTTTGCTATTCTGGTACTACGGCGTGCTCACCCATATAGCAAAAAGTTGTTTCACGTATTCACTTATACATAAGCAAAAACTTGCCGATCTCACCAAAACATTGGCAAGTCCGGGCGGTATGTCAAACACAGCTGATCGGGTTTTCGGTACATCTCGCTCATGCTCAAGGGCAAAACAATTTGAAATCATGTGTACTCGCACTGATTTCCCCCCTTGAGGGGCAAGGGGGAGTGAGGTAGCTGTCTAGTATCTAACTGTGCCAGTAGTTGGGTGGACATAGAGAGGATGGTACCTCCCGTAGGTAGGATGCATGATATAACATCTTTTTGTATCAACCGTTTTTTAAAGGGGAAGGTTTCGAGAGTGATTCTCTTGCTTTTATCTGGCCGCGTATATTAGTTAGGGCCAACCTAATCAGTCCTTGATAATTGGGAACCCGAATTCTCTCATGGTCATTTTTTGCCCTAGCGGCCTTAAAGTCGATGAAAAAATGGTGCCAACAATTTTCCATCACTTGCGGCAAATACTCAGCAATGTTATACCACAATAGTTGCCACACTACGTGATATCCTGATATACCCTTTTTTATGTATGGGACAGATAATTCGATGTTGCCAGTCAAAAGGCATTGATTCGCTGTTTTAAACCTGAGACGTAAGTTGATAAATTGCTTGATGTAGTTGGTCGCTTTCATATTTAACTAATTCGGCAGTAACTCCATCGGCTCTTAGCGAGTTATGGTTCTGAATCCGATTGAGCGGACTACTTCCTTCATGTTTGGTGGTGGCAGCATTTGTCCGTCGACATCAGTTAGCAGAAATCGCTGAAATTCTGGTTGTTAAGCAGCTCATTAAGTACTCAACCCATCGCATTTACATGTCCTTGGGGTTGGAAATTCGATTTCCCACTTTGTCTCGACAAGATTAGCATCGAAGTACAGGGTGCGGCAGCATAACTTCCTTTTTTAAAATGCGCGCCACTCAGTTAGTTGATGTCATAGGGGAGCGCTAGTAGTCTCGTTCAAGAGGGGATACTGTAAAGTTTTGTCCCGACACGGTTCAGCCGCCATCATGCGTTGGAATAGTGAGGAGCGTGCCTTTGCCGTTGAGGTTTACTTTTCAAGCGGATGTTCGGTTATTGCAACACAGCGTGCATTTCGGAATCGCTTTAATTTAGCCCCGTTGGCTCCCGTCCCAGACCGCAAATCAATTGTTACATGGGTCACTACATTCAGATAAACTGCAAGTGCGACAAAAGGAAGAACTGGAGTCCCTCGGCCCGTTAGATCACCTGAGAACATTGAAGCAGTGAGAGCGTCAATGTTGCGATCGCCACGGCGTTCTGCGCACAAACACGCATCTGCCCTTGGACTATCCGATCGTTCTGTGAGAAGAATTCTTCGTGATGATCTTCATTTTCATCCCTATAAGATGGCGATAGTGCAGGAACTTTCAGAACGTGACTTCAATTCTCGGATGAACACGTGTGAGCTTCTTCTTGATGTCGTTCCCGAGGGTGCTATTGTTTTTTTTAGCGATGAAGCCCATTTTCATTTGTGTGGGTCAGTTAACAAACAAAACATTCGCTACTGGGCTGACACCAACCCTCGAGAATTGCATTAAAAGCCTTTGCATTCACCCAAAGTCACAGTGTGGTGTGCAATTTCCTCAGCTGGAATTATTGGTCCCTGGTTTTTCAAGGAAAATGAGGTTACAGTGACAGTGAATTCGGACCGGTATGTAAACATGCTACAGAATTTTTTTTTCCCACGGCTAGAAAATTTGGATTCGGGGGGCACTTGGTTCCAACAAGACGGTGCACACACTTCAAGAGCATCGATGGCTGTTTTGAGGGAACACTTTCCAGAGCGCCTTATCTCAATTAGAGGCGATTTGGAATGGCCGGCACGCTCTCCCGATCTGTCCCCTTGTGATTTTTTTCTATGGGGTTTTTTGAAATCCCGTGTTTATGTGAACCGTCCAAGAAGCCTACAAGATTTGAAGACCAACATCCAAGAAGAAGTTGCCAACATAACACCTGCTATGCTAACAAGAGTCATGACAAACGCCAGAAATCGGTTTACGCAATGTATGGAGAATGGGGGACGTCACCTAACAGATTTGATCTTCAAAACAATGTAAATAAAAACTTTAGACATGTACCTACATTATAAAAAATAAATAAATATTTTCCGATGCATACAATAGTTTTTATTGAGTTTTGAAAAAAGGAAATTATGCTGCCGCACCCTGTACTTATGACTACATTCTGCCGACTTATTAGTAAAAAGTCTGTTGCGGTTGCTCCCTGTAATTCTCGGGCTCGGGGATCGGTTGGATCCCCCAAGCTTCCTTTTTCTGTTTGTAATGTCGCGTCTCTGCTGGATAGAGTTCGTGATAGATCTTTGCGCGTGCTGGCGTTCTTTGCGGGAGCATTATCCCGTTCTGCTGCTAGCTTACATTCATTCTGAAGCCTAGATAGCCGCTATAATACAATATATGGTGTAGTGATTCTTTTCCAGGTAACTGGTATCCGTCGAACGTATCTCTTGCACGGACAGTGTTCCGGGTAGCTGCTAAGTAGCTTTCGATCTGCTCAGGGAGTGTGTTCCGTGAGAAAATGCGCTAATTGTTTGTCCGTTTTCGTTGCCGGGTCAGTCATTGTCAAATCAATACAATCCGAAGCCCCTTTTATGGGTTCGTAACATATAGTTTGGTGTTAGAGTTGTCAGTCAACCCCCAACCTGGAGGACCAGTTGGTATTGGAAGACTCGCCTATATCCTTCTCCGTTTGCAGTGTTTCTTAAAGGAATAACTTTCAACGATTACAACGTGAAGGTGGAAATAGTATTTGGTAGTAGAGCTTTTAATTCGTTTCCCAGGTTTTATGTTCTCTTTTTCGTACCAACCCAAGCCTTCACGATGAGACCTATATTACAATTATAAGCCATTCATAAATGACTGAGCTAAAAATGTCCCATTGGAATGTGAGAAGGTTTTGGGTGAGGAAACTAGGCATTCTACACTTCCTGCTTGGAAGCAAAATTGATGAGATAAAAACTTTGGCTATCAAAATCGGTTTTTGAAATAAGTGCATGCTCCTTAAAAGTAGTATTGAGAGCTACAGAAGACTCTCTTTTTTGGCGAGAGAATTCCCATGATATAAGACATTCCTCTCCTCTCTCTCTGCTGACAAATACCTCCAAAACCTAAAAGTCGGTTTCTGACAGGATGTTGACTGCAAGATTCGGTGCGGCATGAGATATCTGATATGAGAAGAGGCCTTTCTATACGCATCGAGAAAGTTTGGTTCTTGTCTCTAACTCCCTTTTATCTCGCTTCTTCTGTTGAGGGTTGAGGAGAAAGTTTTAACAGATAGAATTTAGCTTGTAACCCTTCCATCAATGCGAGTCTGCACACAGCGCTTCTGACACTATATTCTATCTTGTGCGAATAGGTCCATTGTTTAGAAGTGCATTGAAGATGGTACAATTTATTCTAATTCGTTTGATTCAAATCAAATCAATCCCTCTCAATCGCTTTACAATATGATCGAATTTTAATCTTTCCAGAAAAAAATGGAGCATGATATGATGATGGTCCCCAAGCAGCTTCAGATTCATTTGGTCCAGTTCGAACATTAGTTACACCCAAACAAAGTTGAGAATGTTACTTTAACTTTTGCCTACTTAAACCAACTCTCTTCGAAGAAATGGATTTTATCGAAATTATTTCACTGCCCCTGGATCGTTTGACGTGGGAGATCCTGAAAAAAAAAAGAAGAAATTTGAAACGAATTTCGTGACTATTTTATATCTAGTGAAGGACCGGGTCCATGGCAGGTTAACATGATTTAAAAAATTAAGAGTACCTATTTTCAAATCACAAAATCTACGCACTTCAACGTCTGTACTTTTGCCGCTCTTGACTCGGCCACTGTACTCGTAAGTAAGAATAACAGCCGCTTTAATTAACAAGAAATGAGTTAACAGTATGCATTCTGTATGATGGAAATGTAAGTAAGTAGTGTTCAAGTATATCTACAATAATAATATACTCGTATTACCTTTTAAGGTCTGAAGTTTTTCTTCTCTGATGTTACACGATATTTCTAGGTCAATTTAGCAACAGCTCCTGCTTTTTTCACCCTTTCTTTATATTCACGAAGGGTAGCATCCTCTAAGCATTGTCGCATTTGCATAATGGAACTTGTTGTCCACATTATTTATAGATAAGCGACAAAAAATACGCAGCCCACAAAAGCCAATCACTCACAACGGGAAAGTGCGAAAATTATGGCAGAGAACTTTACCCCGTGTCGAGACTCACGTCTGCACTGACTCAATATTGCGCGACATTGTGTAAAAGAATCCCATTTCAGGCGGGACTCAGAATATACTAAAACGTAGCACAAAAAAATTAAGATATTGCGTAGCGTCGCGGATGCAAAAGATGAATCCTAGATGCAGCCGCGCGACAAAGAGTCACACACAAAGAATCGCGGTGCGTACTAGCCATTAAATAAAGATACTGTTCCACGTGAGTCTGAGTACAGAAAGATAAAATAAACTTTTCAATATCAAAATAAAATTGTTTTACTTAGAAGACTTTTATATCAATAGAAAATAAAAATTATTGGACCACTTTCGTATTTGTAGACGAATAAGTCTGTTTAAAGTGAAAATTTATCTATGTAAGTTTTGAAGATAACTTGGGGGATTCCCCGACTGTTTTGAAACTCATCTACTACCGCGCCACCTATGATCAACTATCAAAGTTAGCAAGACTTGTCACTCAGTTCAGTGATTGTTGCACTTCCTCTTTGCACTTGTGCTGATGACAGCTGTCAAGTTTCGTGTAATCAACTTTGCCGGTACAGCTGTAGTGTCTGGTGTTGCTGTCTTGTCGTTGCTGTTTTTGGTGCGATATTTTCTATTATCCACATCTGCGGATCAAGTGGACCCTGGCCACTAACTCTGAGGAAAACCTAGGAGCATTTACGTTCAAATTGAAAGCGATCACTCCCTGGGTGAGTTGTAATGTCGCATTGAACGTCACCCGACTTCTCACCTGACGACGAAACATGTCCAACAAGCTAAAAATATCGCGTCGGCGCGACCTCTTATCACTCGAAATAAACGTGTACGGAGGTGTTTGCTCCCGACTTCGAGAAACGGGGGCCGGTGAGCATGACTGCCGCCCGCCACTATCCGGCACAAGCCCAAATTCCGCCGGGGACCCCGCACGGCAATTGCATCTTGTAATTTGGTAATTTACAGCTCGGATTGGTGTAAAGTGCTGGCGGAAAAATGTTGATTGCAGTGCGACGCCAGCATACCGTTTGCAATTAATTGCCGTTCATTTTCTGGCGTCCACTCTTGGATGTGTTTCGGTCCTGATGCAACGCAAGCACTACTTCATCATGTTCGCTTGCTACGGGCGCGCGGCGGAATGGTTTCGCGATAAGATCTTCGCCTTCTGGTCCTCTGAAGGGGTGGGACGGCCTTGGCTGGTAGTCGACTTCTAGTCTTCTCGTGCTGAAGTCAGCGAAATCACGGGAAGTTCATTCGGTCGAGGTGCCTGGCCTGTGCGTCTGGTTCAGCGTTTTATCTGCTGCTACTGTTTTCCCATTGCTAAGCGTGGTCAGCGGGAGATCGCAATTCAGTGTCGCGGTCTGTATCACAGTTCTCTTATCAACGCCGTAATCTCGTTACAGTGCTTCAGTGATCCGGGGACGGAGACAATTTATGTAACAGCAGACGAGCGTAACGTGTACGCGGATGTGGTTGTCACTTACTGGTCGGAACATTTGCCAAAATGAGTCTTCAGTCAATAAAGTATGAACTTGGAAAGCTTGAGATCCTGGATCAGCTGTTGCTGCCCGTTCAGTCGAAGTACCTGCCAGTGAAGGGCGTCGAAGATGGTTGGAAGGTCATCAACAAGATGCAGGTGAACATGACTGTCTACTTTTAATCTTTCTGACATGTTTGTTTTTGCTTTCTGTTTTCTGATAATAACACTTTGCCCCCTAACTTTTGTCTGCATCCACTTTGATATTGATCCACTTTTCCACTGCACTGGGACGTTTCCATTGACGATTCCGAAAATAACTGCTTGATTGGCATCTGCTTGCAGGTTCGCGGAGCGCCCGCTATAGCCATTGTGGGATGTCTTTCTTTGGCCGTGGAGATCTACCCTGAAAAGTATGACTCGAAGAAAACATTGCGGCAAGAGATCGAAGGCAAACTCAATTATTTGGTGTCAGCCCGGCCAACAGCTGTGAACATGAAGATTGCCGCTGACGAATTACTTGCGTTGGCTAATGAGCTGACCAAAGATGAGAACTGCACCGTGGACGAGATGAAATCGAGGTAACATCACCTTGAATGCAGTGTGAATTAATGACTACACGTGTCTTGTGCCAAACGTGATTTGTTTTGTTGAATTGTCCTTCAGGTTTTTGAATGCAACCGAGGCAATGCTGCAGAAAGATATTTCGGATAATATGGCCATCGGCGCGGCGGGGGCAGAGGCGATCTTGACGAATCTTCCATCAGGTGAAGGCACTGTACGAGTGCTGACACACTGCAATACAGGATCATTGGCGACAGCAGGGTAACTATAAATTTGTTGTCAGATACGCTTTAGTTTAGTTTAATAATTTCTTTGGCAAAGTCGTGAAAATCGTCGTGTTACATGCAAATGTGTCATAAACGTCAATATAATGCGATAGAATAGTCAATAAACTCGTGAGATGTGTAAAAACTACACCAATCTGGCGTTCAGATGCAGCAATATGGAAACTTTTCGCTCTGTGAAAAAGCATCAAACTTTATGCCTGAAAAGACTGTCCCATATGTTCACAAACGTTACATTGAACGAATTTGTAGTCTGTATTTTATGAACTGCTGAGAGTCGGAACGCCATTACATTATGTCGTGATTTGTAGATAATTTCATTTGTCTTTATGTTTACGCAAGCCTCTGTTTGTTGTGTACCATCCGCTTATTAGTCTAGTGTAGAGATAATAGGCAAACCACGTCGGTTGGGCTTATCTTGTTGAGATTTAAAAATTCTTAGATTTTATATTAATTTAGATCTGGTCTCATTTGGTGGGAATGGTACATCTGAGCCTTTTTAAGTTTTATTTTTAAGAAATCAAACCTTGTTAGAATCGATTCGATGTCTGTCCCACTTGATGTATTCGGAAACGAATGGACGGATTACAACGAAAATTGGTGAGAGGATGTGATCTGTTGATCCCTTTACATGTGAATCGAGGGTGCAACATTTTTTTCATAGAATGTGGACATATGGGGTATCAAAAGAACACACAGTCAGACATATTTAGGTAGTTATATGTATATGTAAATGAAATTTAGTCTTGATATGTCTTCCAATATCATCAAAGTTGCACTGAACGGTTAAATAACTTAATAGCGTGTCTAAGAGGTTAGATATTGTCTTTTATTTGTAGCTAAGTTTAAAATTGATAGACCAGTAGCTTACTCCAAACTACAATTTTACTTTATAGTGTATATTCATATATCTCGGGAGCAACTTTCCCCCTTCATCAGTACAAAGCTACTGAAAACAATTGCGATTATATCGTTCTATTTATAATTAAACACTAATTACCTAAATTACTTTTTTAACAAAAAAAACAACATTGAATTATTATTATTATTAACCTAATTATCTGTTAGGTTAGGTAACTAGGTTACACGCTTCAACTTCGCCAAAAGGCGGTTGAGGGGAGGTTGGAGCTCCTAGACGTGCCATTGATCCTTGACGGCGGCTCCGGATCCTTGCGGTGACGTCGTCGAAGTTATCTGGTTTCATGAGTTTGTATCGCCGAACTGGCTGCAGTGAATTTGCTGTGAAATTATATGATGCCGACGACCGGACAGTCACACATAGTTCGTGCTTTCGTCGCCGCTGACGACACACAAGATTTGACGCACAATTTGGGTGAAAAAAGAATATCCAAATATCACCGGGAAGGTAGTAGATTTCTGTAAAAATTGCAGACACACCAGCGTGCAAGGCCGTTAGGTAGGGCCTCGAATTCGAGGAAGGGGCAAGGTCCGCCGGTGGCACTTTTACAGCTCGGGCTGTGGTCGCAGCTTTTCCTTGTTCCAATCGGGCGGTGTTCAGAGGTGGCGATGAGAAAGACGGGGCGGCAACCCTGTCGGCCAAACCAAAGCCAAGTGGCCGAGGAGAACCTCCATAGTGGTGGCATCGGGAGACGCTGTACTCACTTTGGCTTGCCGGCCGTGATGCAGTAGGCGAATGCTCCAAAGGCCTAATCAAGGCGATCAGACCCGAGTCTGCACGGGGACTCATCTGAAGTGGCAATTTGGTCACGAAACCTTACCAGGGGTATACTGGTACCATGGGAACCGGGATAGCCCCTGGACTCTCATACTTCGCGTGAACTCCCGTTGTATGTGAGTACAGCTCGGTTATTTGCGGTTGACCCCCGTAGTGGGAGTTCATTGTGATTGTGCTCAATCGAGAAGAGACCTTCGGGAATCGGCGTGGTGTTGCGTTTCAACACGGGTGCCGTACTCCTTAGTTCGGTAGAGATTTAGGTAATTCTTGCATCCACCAGTATGAATGCTAAGCCATGCACTTGGTATAGACTGGTACCGTTGTTGGCAGTCTCAGCGGGGCTCTGATTGTGGTCACAAAATCAATCCGTGTCCTAAGAAGACCGTGGAATTAAATCTTCCAGACAGGTGCTCACGTTAAACCCTCAAGGACTTAGCTTAAATTAGGACTATTTGAAAAATATTAAAAACCAAATTTTTGGTGCCTTGTTAAATTTTTTTTTGTAAATGTTGCTGTATTTCAAGGCTCCTTTAATTAATAAAAAAAACTACCAAATGAATCGCAATTATCCTAGTTTGCGGACCGTAGAAATATGTTCTGAATAAGTAGTGAAAATTTCCAAAAATTCCGTTTCATAGTTTCGAGGAAAATCCATTTAAAAAGTAGAATGCGATTCTTAACCATAAAATCTTAACTAATGTTAGTTGCTATACCTAGTCCATAAACCTTAGGTTTCTTGAAGAAACACAGTCATTCCAACGTCATTCGGACCTATAAATACGCGCTTTATAACGGCGATCGACATAAACCTGAAGTGTGTGACATTTTACCTGTTTAACACTGTAATTTCCGAACGACTCCGAATATCAAAAAATCACTTTGCACATATATTCGGGATGATCCTCTTAAAGTTGGTTTTTATTCGTGAAAGTACGCAAGAAAAAGCCGCACACAGGCGTATACCTTATGGTTCCTGAATCTAGGCAGAAGATATCTGTTTTCTAAATCGTCTGTGGAGTTGATAGTGATGTTTGATTGCACCAGGCGATCTAGAAGTTTATATGTATCTAGGAGTTGTGGTGTATTCAATAAATTCTTAACTGGGTTATCAGACAGATGCTGGCGATTTTAGGGGTATGTAACTGGCTGTGCCTTGTTATGGTTTTTATCTGAAGATGGGGTGGTTACCATTTCTAAGAGATTAAATTTTCCTCTGCTATTTGTAGTCTAGCCTAAAATTGATAGACAAGGGGTAGCTTTCTCCAAACTAAGTAGTTTTGCACTGATGAAGGAGGTAAGTTGCTCCCGAAATATATATTTACATTGAAAACTAAAAATTGTAGTTTGGAGGAAGCTTGTTTATCAATGAGGTGGTTTTATTATAAATTTTCATCGTGTTGTTTTCATGATTGTTAGATGAAGAGACGGCCTTGAAGTGTGTTAGAGCACTTCATTCAATACCGTAACCGCACACTACAGGATTAAAGTTCCCTGGAGGAGGCAATGTCGTCAGCAATGCGCTCGCCCAAGATTATTACCCTGATATACAGCTGAGTCGACTGATGTCCGACATCCAGTCAAGATAACAAATCCCTCTGTCGCCCGTGAGATTTGAACCGCGACCTTCCACTGCGCCAGTCCAGCGCTCTAACCACTTTGGCCATCCGGACTGTGCTCTTATTCGGCCGCAAGCTTCAATCCATTGCAGATACACACACATCCTTTACTATTGCTGATTACATAAAATCCATCCTTGTTGCGCAGTTTTGAAGCCCTCCTTGTTTTGCTATGTCTATTCGAGAATGGGAGGGTACAGCTTCTCATTTATAGTCAACTATTCATAGGTCCTGCTTTTTATTTTTATTTTTTTTACAAAACTACGGCTGTAATACCATATAAACCAAACATTTTTATGAAGAACTCCATTGAACCATCTGGAACCATAACAATTTTTTTTCATGAATTTCATAAGTTTAGCTAGTGAAGTATATAGTATACGAATAAAATTTTAGGCTTAGAAAACAAATTCGCCTTGTCGACGAAAAATATTGATATTTAAATAAAATTCTCTCTTTTTGTTTTTCTTCAGCCTTTGTCCCGTTCACAAGCGGGGTTGGCGCATCGTGATCGGTTTCGGCATTTGGCTCTATCAAACGCCTGCTCTGGGTGGCTTTTAAATCCCCATCCAACGTATCAAAGCACCGTTGTTTAGGAGGGCATTCGGTCGCTTACCATCGACTACGATGTTCAGACCAATCTTGGCAAGTGAATTGTCGTTAGCGCGAATTACGTGACCATACCGTCTAAGACATCTCTCGCAATTTTTCCACGATCGGTGCAACCCCATATCAAAACGTGTCACGTGCCTTTGTCTCCATTATCGCAAGACGCCGTTCATTGTCTTTTATAATCGGCCAACACTCAGAACCATAGAGAGGAACAGGACGGACGACATTGCGGTAAATTTTAGATTTGAGACGTTTGTTGATACATCGATCACAAAGAACACCAGTTATGGAACGCCACTTCAATTGTTAAAATCGTGTGTACTTCACTAGATAATGAAATGAAAAAGGTGAAGTCAAATTTTCACCCCGATGGGATGAAAGCTCTTCGATAGGTTTATACAATTTTTTCAACTTCACTCTGCTATTTCAGCATCATACAGTTGACCTTCCGCGGCGATATTTTGCTCTTCTAGCTCTTCTCTGGTTCCTGTAATGCTTCGTCGAGTTTTTCTGTCATATTGAAAAATGAGTGTTTATCGGATTGAATGCAGCTTTATTCTTAGACGTTACTCTTGAGAAACTAATTTTTATCCAAGAAGGTTATTGATTATGAATCTAGGGCCGTTTTAGCGTATTTTAAGCAAATAAAAAAAGTGGAGATATATCCTCTTAAGTTGCTATTGTGCTAAGTGATGTTTTCGTATATATTCCTAAGCACGATTTTTCTGCTTTGGCAGTCGGAGTAGATAAAGTTCTTTGTAGGGTAGGTAAGGCGAATACTAGCCGGAGCGTCCAGACACGTTCCATCCAGCCGATGCTTACAGGCCTTTAATTTATTGTCGAATACCGAACAGCTAGCCACAGCACTTATGACTCATTGTTAGATCAATTGTAGGAAATGACTTGCAGGAAACGGAAAACAGAAAAAATCCGCTAAGAAGGGGACAAGTAGTACGGAAAATAAAATGAAGTAATGTGAAAACGGCAACGATTTTTGTTTCTGAATTTTTTTATTTTGTTAATGTAAATTTGTCAACATTTTCAAAATTATATCCACCACTACCAATATTTTGCCTAGGTTTCGCCTTTTTTCTAGCTTGCATCATAACCTGCTTATCGTTTTTAATTATATCATACAAAGGCCGATTTCATTCGTTGTTATATCAAGACGTACCAGCGTCTCTTTTGCACTGAGAAAAGATCGGGACAAAATTCCTTTTGGAAAAGTCTTGAAAT
Source organism: Hermetia illucens (assembly GCF_905115235.1). Classification (NCBI taxonomy): domain Eukaryota; kingdom Metazoa; phylum Arthropoda; class Insecta; order Diptera; family Stratiomyidae; genus Hermetia; species Hermetia illucens. The sequence goes on along the minus strand of NC_051851.1, from coordinate 65,782,363 downwards.
ATAAGTGTTTTTGCCTCATATTTACATGAAATGGGGATTAGGATTGTATGAAAGTTTTGTAGTACATTTACATCAAACTGTAGCATAGACGTAAATAACTTTATATCTGAAAATGCCCTCCTTGCTGTATTCCCGTCGTTTGTGTTTCCGCAGCCATTGGTTTGGATTTGATGGAGCCCCATTTCCTGCAATCTGTCCTGGATACTTTTTTTGGGGAGCATCATTTCCTCTTTATGCCTTTTGTCTCTTATTTGTTATTTATTGAGCCAATCCGGTAAGAAATCTTTAAGACAAACTCATGGAATCGTACCCAGAAATGAAGTTGGCTTAGTCCATATTGCAACGTATTATGGTTTAAATATTTCCGAATTTACATCCCTTATTGACAAAAATTCTTTAGCAGTTGCATGATTGGCAGAAAGTTAGTTTAATTAACAAATTCAATTCAGCGGTCTACAAAATCTTGAGGACTGATTCGCTTGAATAATCCCTAAAACTCTTCCCAAAGGATCTACTAACTTAAGTGATATAAGAGCTGTGACAAATAATGAATGGTCAATTAAGTTCGGCCCACTTACATTAAATGGTTGCTTGTACATATTATGCCCACTTGATCCATCGAAGCCTACGCTTACGATTAATTGAACATTCTTTATGCTTGCAAGTTGGTTAAAAGTCTCTCTTTGCAAAGTAGTGATTCTTGGTGCATCAAATTCTGTCAAGACACCTGGGCGGCGGTTTCAGTCACTTTTATTCCATCAGGTCTGCATTCCACCTATCGTGGCTTTGATATATGTCGCAATTTTATTTTTTATTTAAATATCGAATGCTGTTGTACTGCCTTTTGCTGAGTGAATTCTCAAGACAAACGCTGGAGCTTCGCCTGCAGAAATTGGAGTAGGATCCTTGGATGTAGTTTTGTTTTCGTTTAAGGTGACTGGATTTTTCTTTGCGACATTTTCGGTCTCTCTATCTCTTGCCTTTTTTGCTGAAACGGCAGCTCCACGTAGAAGCAAAGAAGTATTACACCCTTGCTCAGTGGAAAGTTCGTTAGTCAGTTTTCTTTTTAAGCAAATATCGTCTTCGTTATATGTCAAGGGTGGTCGTCCTGGATAGTTTCTTAAAATAACTTTTGCATCGATATTTATTATCATCTTTGAAGCCACTTTTGATATTTTTATTTAAATCTTGTAATAAACATATATTTTGGTAAATGCTTATCAATATAACCTGTGAAATTAGAAACTGAAACTGACATGTTTGTGTAATATTGTTGAAACCCAACATCTTACATTTAATAGTTTGTAACCTTGCCCCAAGTTTTAATACCAAGTCTCATGTGATTAGGTAGTGCGAGTGCAATTTCTAATCATTTCTTTTAAATCAACCATGTATCCTTAATGTTTTCTTTGAAATTTATACACTTTGGTTTTCAGATAAATCCAACAATGGTTTATCGGGTTTAAGTGCGGAGAATTGCCGGGCCAAAGCAGTAGATCTAGGTCCAGTGAATTTAAATAATTCATGCTAGCTATGGATGTATGGCAAAGTGCGACATTCTGCACGAAGGCATATTCTGTATGCAGAAGCTGCAGATTGTTGATATATGACACAAAGACCCTTTGTATTACTTACTTATCTTTTAACTATACAGACATCAGACAAGTGTTCACCCTTTCTTCTTCAAACAATTTGCACCTCAGTTGCCGCTTCTAGACCATATTCGTGGCTAAAGGTGACCTACAAAGAAATAACATGCCTGGAAACCGGAAGCTAGGCGCTTCAGGTATGGAAGGTTTTGTTTGCTTCTGTGAGTATATTTAAGTGTAGAACTATCCCATTTGTACGTAGCCCGTTATGTATATGCATTTAGCATGTCTGACTACCCACTTTAGTGTGATATTGATATTCAGTTGCAGTAAATTTACAGGGTAAAGTCAACTTTGATCTATTGTAACTTTGTTACTAATAGTAGGATTTTGATAAATGGGGATAATATGCTTCATATTATATTTTATACTACTACCAACTTCTATAACTCTTAAGGGGGGTTTTACTCAAAAATATGGTAATATACTATTCTTAACTTAATTTGAATGGATATCGATATGGAGAGTATGTTGAGGCCTGGTCACCATATAGAGGCAGCTTCGTGAATTTTTTCTAAATTTTTCGGTTAGGTAGTTTCTGAGAATGGGTCCGTTAAAGAAATCATCATTTTCCACCCCTTCCACTCCTCGCCTTTGTAATAAATCTCAAAACTAAGGCTTCGAAAAGTACTAATCAAGACCTTTCATTTGATACATGACTATATTCGGTGAATAAATTTTTTCACCCACCATTTGCACGTATGGGGACCTATAAAAATCGCCGCTGCCGCATCGCTTCTGTTAATTTCGCCCTTTGAACTGATCTCCTGTATCTTAACCCGTTTTCATACAAACGGCTGCGTATTGCATCATGGTATTTGGCGTCATCCAAAATCCACTGAGAGGTTGAAGTTCGAGTCTTTTGAAATTTTCGCACAATCAGTCGGTCTTCCCTTTGACTAGCCTGCCGTCTTCCATTGCAGTTTTTTCGACTACTCGGGAAAGCCACTGATTTATCACGGGCAATGCTGAATCTTCTCGCTATTTCAGCCACTGATGACTTAGAAACCGCGCATAGTTGTTGGCAGCCAACACAACCTATTTCAGCTTACAAAAACTGTTCCGCTCGAAACGTCTCCCCATAAGGTCACAGCTCTTACTCTACAAGACAATGATCTTGCCTGTCTTCATGTATTCCTCGGAGGCTTGGGTTCTTAGCAAGAAGAATTGCGAACTCTTGGCCGCGTTCGAGAGAAGAATCCTCCGAAGAATTTTTGGCCCTCTACATGAGGATGGACGATTCCGTAGCCTATATAATGACGAAATCGATGAGCAATACCGCCAGGTTGTGGATAAAATCCAGCCCAATAGGCTACGGCTGGCGAGTCACTTAATCCGTATGGATGAGGATGATCCCGGCCGAAAAGTCTATAAGGGCAATATCTATGGTAGAAAAAGAAGACGAGGCTGATCCAGCCTGAGGGAACGATGACGTAGGCCAGGACGCCAGACAGCTTTTAGGGATATCGAATTGGTGGACCTCAGCGCAAAATCGGGATGCCTGGAGATCCTTATTAAGGGAGGCCTAGACCGGATACTGGTTGTGGCGCCGTTGATGATGATGATGACTTAGAAACGTCGACATTAGAAGCAATCGCTGCACAGCTTGATCTATTCCCTTTCAAGTAGGTCCAACTTGCATCTTCTATTTTACCTTAATATCTTCTTTTTTGACTATGATCTTGCCAGTCCTCATATATTCATCGGAAACTTGGGTTCTTAGCAAGAAAAACTGCGAACTCTTGGCCGCGTTCGAGAGAAGAATTCTCCGAAGCATTTTTGGCCCCCTACATGAGGATGGACGATTCCGTAGCCTACACAATGACGAAATCTATGAGCAATACCATGACCGTCCGGTTGTGGATAAAATCCGGCTCAATAGACAGATGTTATTGTTAAGCACACTACAAGTCTCGCAAATAGCTATTCTATACTTCACTTCCTGATTTTCCCGAGAAAACCCAACAATATCACCCAGCTTAAAATATGACTTTCGACAGAATGAAGCGACTGGAAGGCAAATAACGGTACTAATTCTATTTAGACATCCCACCCTAGGTAGTGGAAAATGTAGATGACAACATATTTTCATTTTTCCTCACAATCGAAAACACAATGATATAGTGAATTTTCTCAAAAAAAAATATTGTTTATAATTCGATGTACATAAAGTTGGGCTAATTAACTTAATTTTATATATCTCGGGCTATGTTTTCCATTATATTTTTAATTTAAACAATATTAACACAGCACTTTAGATTCCGAAGTGCACCTCATGGAGCAGAAACAATAATAAAATTGGCGTTGACAAAAAACTGACATTCAAGGTTCCAGTAAGCTAAATGGATTGCAGTAAAAAATATATGACCATACAGTTTGAGTGGACAATTTTGTATACTATTATGGTAGCTGAGTATCTTACATAAAATCCAAGATTTTGGCAATTTCGAACACTGTGCGCTTATAACATCTGCTTGCTTCCTCCCCGTGTCATTGATCGTGATCAAATGGCTCTAGATCTGGAGAAGGAGGCACAGTCGGGATAAACATTAACAAAACCTAGGTTTACAGTTTGCCTGGTCATTGCCGCCTTCGCTGTTTTGTCCAAAATATGCAAATAGTTCAACATTAAATGGAAGTTGTTACGTGTCAACGATCTCGACGTGGTGCTATACGGGAACAGCATGTGAAACCTGGCCGCCACTAACGCTCGAAGGCTCCAAGCTTTTGTTAACACCTGTCTATGCCGTCTTATCAGGACACTTTAGCCTGGTAAAAACTTGAACGAAGAACTTAAGTTTTAAGAATGGACGCAAACTACATGCTGTCGCCATCGAGTGGGTCGCCCTAGAAACATGGGGTGCAGATAAGTAATGAGAGAATGCAATCTTCTTGGGAAGATCTGGGGGTAGCTGAAACAATTCTCTGCGAACAGTGATGGCATCGACGCGCTATTCCACATTAAGGTTCTGAAAAGGATGTTCTTTTAGCACTATTCTACTCAACTTGTATAAGTAGTGCCACTTAATAAGTCTAGCTGACGTGTGGGAGTTTTTAAGTATGCGGATGATTTTATTATAGTGTCATCAGGGGTCTTAAGAGAAATCACCTCATATTACAGGTCTCGAGTTCGCGGGCATTGTGACTATCTGCAAATTTCAACCTACTTAGATAAATTTCAACAGGAAATATGAATAGTAGAAACCCGAAATTGTAAAATCTTATGTTTTCGTACGGTTAAGTATGGTGGTGCGGGTCAGTTAGCTTCGGATTCCGAAGCAACCAGAGCTAGTAGATTTATATTTATTGACTAAAACATTAAAAGGAAGTATAGTTTAATGTGTTGTGCTTGAATTTGTTACAAAACTCTACCTTAGGCTTATAACAACCGTTTGCCTTTCAGCAGGATAAGAACCTCAAATGCACTTGCCTCTCGATCCGGAAATGATTGTTGTATAATATCCCACGCCGACCTATATGCGTCTCCGATTGGTAAACCTTAACCTGGTTGAATATCTGTAGTATTTGCTCGAATTCCAGGTCCATAAACAGCATATTTCCTTAAAAAATGATTTTCGGAAGGAATTATAGGAACCTGGGAACGAATGACCCGATATGACCCAATACTCTTTCAATTCGATGCATCATTGCTTTACTGTTGTAATTGCAATATTAAAATTGAGTAAAACTATTAAAAGGAAAAGTTTCCTTTTTGCTTTCCTTGCGTGATCTGTATTACGTAGGAATGAATGATGTACGTCTCTAAGCTAAGATCTTCTAGAACAATTTTTTTGCAGTATACGCGCCGATGAAAACTCACTAGCCAAGATTACTCTGACAGCCTTTCGACTTCATCCTGATCAAACGTATTACGGAGCAAAATGGCGCAATCGATCCAGGTGAGCCGACCGTGCTTTTGAACGAAAAATGATGATGAATGATACAGGTGACGGTATATCATCGCGTTCTAGACCTCTCAAGTTGAAAAAAAAGGATTTCAAATTATCGATCAGTTCTACTGGCTTTGGGTAAAAGCGTTCTTCACAGAAAAAAAATACAAATTTTTGAGTGGCCGGCATGCAGCCCAGATCTATGCCTCACAGAGAATTTGTGGGAATCCTTGCACGTAACATATTCGGAAATGTAACAATTGTAACGACATAATGGAATAAGGCCATAGGGAAAGACCTAATAGACCAACCGACCAAGAAGGGAGAGCTACTAGATCTTCACTCATCGATGAATCTTTGATGGAATATGGAGGGAGTCGGCTAAATGTTTTCGTCCTCAATGATTCACCTTTACTTTGTTTTAGGATTCCAAACGAGAAAAATTAACCTCTCGCGATTCCTTTTCGTTTAATTTATTTGTAATGGCATAATGGAATTAGGCGTTGTTCGAAGCCTAATAGATCATCCTGAGTGGCCCGAGTGCAAACATTATTACAATTAAATCAAAAATGTTACTAAGTTTATGTGAATTTCCACCACTGTATATATTATTTACTCTATAAGGTAGTAGTGCTAAGAAAGATGGTTTACTTAGTTGACCTGACATTATTTTTTTCCCTTCCAGGTACGGCACCGCATTAGGAGTAGTCCGAAAACTTCATGACTTGAAAAGGCTTGGTGAGCATACATGAACGCAATCTTATCTAAAGCTCCACCTTATTAGTAATTTTATTATTCTACTACTGTATATAATTAAAATAGAGCATGTTTACTGTACGGAGACACGACCATATAATCAGGGTGCTCGATTAACTGCTTTCGAATTAGTTCATGATAAACTTCCGGCAACGTTAATACTAGACAGCATGGTGGCAGCTCTTCTACGTTCAAAGCGAATTACCGCCGTTGTTGTCGGTGCCGATAGGGTAATAAACGAATTATCACTTTTATTGCATAACAAGATTATATTTTTCAAAAATTATCCACTGAGTACATAATATTTACTGGAAAACAATAAAGTAATAAAACGAGAGGGTCGGGAAATTCTCAGCTCAAAGACTTCTAGTCGAATACGAGCTACGCTTTGTGTTTCGCACTTTACATTCTTGTCGGCGTTATATGAGGCTATTTTGTTTATAATTTGGTGCTAAGGTTTCGCTTCCGAACGCACTTACTTGAATTACTTCCGATTTTTCAGGTTGCCGCCAATGGCGATACGGCCAATAAAATCGGCACTTACCAAATCGCTGTTGTTGCCCGTCATCATAGCGTTCCATTTTATGTAGCGGCTCCGCTTACTTCAATCGATTTGGCTATTCAAAGTGGTGACCATATAATTATTGAGGAACGACCAGATCGGGAGATGACCCATGTGGGTGAGCATCGGATAGCAGCACCAGGTTTGGCAAATCCCCTTTTTTCTAGTCCAGGAGATGATAATAATTTTATTCTAATTCAAAGGCATCACATGTTGGAACCCGGCGTTCGATGTAACTCCTGCTGACTTGATCACAGGAATAATTACAGAGAAGGGTGTCTTCACCCCAGGTAATTTACAAGAGGAGGTGAAGAAGCTGCAGAAATCTTGAAACGCGCGTGAACTTTTGATTTCGTTACATTTAAGGGAAGTAAAATACTATACGCATAAACTATCGAAAGAAATCATAGTTGCTGAGGTTACGAGGATAATTGTTGTATTTATTAATAAACACTTTTCTAAATACTATTTTCTTGTTTCAGTTTTGAAGACTCAAGTAGGTCATATCAATTGGGAAACGTCAATGCTCAGCAATGGTTCTGATCCATATTGTACAAAGTATTGCCTAGTCAGCTCTAAAGTGCTTTAATGAGAAAAGCTTTAGATACAAATGAGCCACTAAATTCCATTGCTTTGATCGGTTAAATCAAGTTCATTGAAGATTCGATGGTCGTTCGTGAATCAGTCGAACAAATACGAAGAGGGATGGGGAATTGAGTCATGGGAATCGATGTACATGATGTTTTGTTATTGATCTAAATCACAATTTCTTTTCGCCCACAATAACCGTCAGAATGCAGGGAAAATGTACGTTCCTCTACATGCAATAAACTAGTACGCATGCTGGTTACAGAAATAAATTCACAGTGAGTCGTACTGAAGTTTGTCCGTCTCATTTGGGAATACCGAAGTACTTTCTTGTAGGAAACTTAGACAGTCTTTGGTAGTGTTTTAGTGTTCTGAAACATATCTTACTTGGCGAATGGAATTCACTGATTATATCTAGAGTTACAAAGCTATGAAATTGGATTTCAAAATGAACTGACTGAGGTGTTATGTCATCTTCTCCTAATAAATTATTGGTTTCAATTCTCTAACTGAACACTTTTTCATAAGTTCTTTCGTGGGTATTCCTGAGAATTCGCCTCATATGCACTTGCATATGTGCGGATGTTGATGATTTGAACGGAGAATTAAAATGAGTTCTATAAGAATCTCTCCTTGTACACTCTGACTCCTACGCGTCGTGACGAGGTCATGCGAAAAGCGCAAGTCTATCACGGGTGCGCGCCATCCGTTACGTCCCATCCCATGGCGCAAACATCACCTAATGTATGACGGGATGGAAGAAATGTTTCTTCGTTCTTATGTCCGTCCGATTTGTACGTTTCGTCGGACATAGAATTTGTATGAAAGATCCACATTGTATCCCCATAGCGTCATGCGCTCGACACCCAACATTCCGATATGGTTTTGGCGACTCTCAGTTCTATTCAGATATTATGTAGCATACGTAGAAGAATCTGAGAAAAGATATCTCCTCACATATCGTGCAAAAGTACGTAGAAAAATTCTGCGTCTGCGATCTGTGCAGATCGGACAGCATTTATGTACGCACATATGTAGCGAAAAAATAAATAAATCCGATTTATTCGATGTGCTAGTACACGATGGACGGACGGTGCATTTAATTGCAATTAGTATTCCAGTAATGAAATTTGTTAGGTCGCATGTTTCTGAAATAATAAGACGACTATGACGAAAAAAACGCAGTAACTATATTGAAATATTTCTCGCTATAAAGAAAATTCCAATTAATTGCGGTAGTTGCGGTCGAGTTGTTAACAAATTATGTTCGGTTTGTGTCTAGAATTCGGGATTCGATTAAAACACTGATGTGCCGTCGCGAATTCGGTCGTCCTTGATTAATTTGGTTAAAGTGCACAGATTAAATCAACCGTTACGCAGAGTGAGTGACCGCCAAAGCATCTTTGTTTAGATGATGTCGTCTGAGTATGCAGAATCTCATTTGAAGGAGATTGTTAATGTTATTGATCCGTGGCTAAGTATGTGCCGATTGTGAAGATGAAAAATAATGAAACATAAATAAAATTCAGTCCCATTGCTCAAGATACGACTATGTGCAATATTGTTCCAGTGTAACATAAACAATATTCGCAGCCCACCAGCGAGGACGCGCAAGATCACTTCCAGAGATCAAAACCAGCTGCCGCATGATGCTCACTGAGGTTTGTTTAAACTTTGATGCGATTACAATTATAATGCTTTTTGCCTCTGTGTACGCAGATTTATATTTTGATTTGATTTGGCTTTTTTTCTGAGAATAATCGATTAACGGTGCTTTCCTAGAAAAGTGTTTTGAGTAACTGCCGGGACTTTGAAAACAATATCACCCACACGTATTTCTCTTTTCGAGATTTTTGATGACCAATATGAATAATTCGGCGCGTGTGCTATATTTTATCGGCAATATTCCAAAAAGTTCTGTTAACTATGAAACCAAAAGCAAATTGCCAATTATTTTGAAGTACATATTCCAATTCGTTTGTGGGGAAATTTGTGAATTTGTGAGTTATTTTTGACAGTACCTTGGTATAAAGCCTACACCCATTACTGAGGCACCAATAATCATCAGCCTTTGAGTTTTTATTCTAACTACTTCTCTGTACGTTGCTACCTCAAAAGATTGCAAATATCATTTCAGATTGTGTCATACAATTTTCAACTTTAAAAGTGAAATTGCAAGGGGAATTGGAACACTGCGAAAGCGGTGGTTACCAACGAAAAAGCGAGTGCTGCTATACTGCTCTTTAAATACTTCAAAGCTGCTGGCATAGATTGCACTTAACCATAGGATAGTATGGAGTGACTTTCAAGAAATATCTTTCTAGCATATATTGCTGTGGCCTATGTTCCCACCTCTTGGCATCAGGTTAATCTTCATACCTATGCCTGGGAATGATGACTATTCAAATCCAAAGAACTTCGGAGATCAGCTTAACATAATTCTCGCTGAAATGTCTGGAGAAACTGGTTGAGCGTCACATTCGCACAGTTCACACTCATTGAATGAAATCCAACATGCTTCCCAGCGTGGAAAGTCCTGTCAGACACTCTTTGGTTTCAAAGATAGAGGACACAACTATGAAAGGCGAGTACGCGTTGGGGATGTTTGTGCGCCTTTCCGAAAACTTTGTGATTCCACCAGAGAGCATGGTATCGATGAAACTTTAAGTGGAACTATGCTATGCTAATGCAAGATTGCTGGGTGCCAAAATTGATGTTAATCGCTGACAACAAAAGCAACGAAAGGCTGCCCGCAGCGAGGTGAGCTATAGCCATTTCTGGTCGACTCACTCCCGTGGGATCTGTAAAATCTATCAAAACATACCTAAACTTATCGGAATGACGTGATTGTGCTAACTACTGGTCGAGGTCTCGGAATGGTGTGTAGATAACGCACCGCTCATTTCAAACTACAAAGGAGGACTGTTTAGTTTGCTTCCACAGATGAGAGTTACAAACATTCGACTTTCCGAATTACTGAAATATCGGAGAGTTACCTCAGTTTCTTTGCTTGCAAACATGTAGAAGCAACGATGAAACTCGCTCTCACAGCTTGTGGGTTGTGCAGCCGGATCATTACCTCAACTTGAGGACCCAGTCCTCATGTAGTAGAGTGAACATATGTTGCTCTCATTAGGCTGATGTTTGCTTATGCATCTTAGTGTGATGAGCTAAGATGAAACAAAAGATTTTTCACTGTAAGCTGGTCTTACTGCCAAGAGCTGTATATCGGGGCATTACCGGTGTGCAGCTCTAAATACACTACTCAATTTGGAGTCCTTTGACTTATATAATATATTCAGAGCACTGAAATAAGAGCAGCTCATAAACCAATACGACAACGGACGTCAGGGGCACATTGTAATGGAAGAATTATAGGCAGAACTAAATCCAGTTTTTGCAATGTTTACTGTTTGATAGAAAATATATAGTTATTCTTAAACGTATAGAAAACTAATGTCTTCCACACCGATGACTCAAAAACAAAAACAGGCTTCTGGGGTAGGAGTCTACCTTTGTATTGTGGGAATACTGATGTATATATGTTCTACGTGTCCATCCTGTTATGAGGAAGCGGAATCCACGGATCGTTTTCTATGTGGGTAACATTTTTGATACTAGTACTGCAGCGGATAGCATCATACCCACTAGCGGAAATCCTGCGATAAATAAACGAATCCGGGATATTCCGTTAGACGAAGGAATCGTGTGCAATGAACCATCTAGCCAGCGCTTTGTCGGTTGGCGTTTTGGTCATTTCCTGGCATTTATGAAATCTTCAACATTGGCGCGGAATAGCCTCAGCTTGTAGTTGGTAACAGAATACAGGCGAATTAGCGAAGAGGTCGCCATTTCTGGAGACGTACTTAGTGCCATTTTCATTACATTTTCAGACTGTTAGAGATCTTAGGACCAAGCTGCTAGACTTTCGTGCATCCGTAATGCATGATGTCATCTACGTAACTGAGACTTGAGTCGACTCTAATATACTCAATAGAGACCTACATGATTTCTACACGGTTTTTGTGCTGTGTTAAACAACATATTCCTGTTAGTCCGTCCCTATGACTCCTTATTGTTCATATTACTCCCCCTCGCCTTCGTAATAGCCTGTATGTACCTTCCACGTTCTTGTCCAGGCTCCCTTGTCAAAGAGATTTTGGATACACTATCAGATGTTCTGCTCTTCAAATTTCCTGGTGTTCTTTTCAATCTCTGTGGGGATTTCAATCTCCCTTTTATTGAACAACTTAGTCCTCCTGGTGTCCCAACCATCCATCTGCTAGGGCACTTCGTTCTAGATCGTCATGGCGCACTACAGCATACTGTTGGAGGCAACATGTTCACCATTGCGCTCGCCCGTGATTATTACCCTGATTTGACTCAGCTGAGTTGACTGGTATCCGACATCCAATCACGATACAAATCCCTCTGCCAGCAGTGAGATTTGAATCGCTACGACAGCCTAGCGCTCTAATCAGTAAGCTCTCTATTACTCCCTCATATTTAGTTCTCTTAAGGCTTATAAACTTCTGCTTCGCTTTCCAATTCAATATCCACCACAATTATAACAAACGCATCCTTAACCTCGTTTTTATTAAGGTTTTGTGTGAAACAAAACCTTATTAGAATGGTGACGGTGTCTGTCTGTCCGTCTGTCCGTCTGTCTGTCTGTCTGTCTGTCTGTCTGTCTGTCTGTCTGTCTGTCTGTCTGTCACACCCGATTTATTCGGAAACGGCTAGACCGATTGCCACGAAAATTGGTGAGAGTATGTAATCTGGTGATCCCTTTACATGCAGTAAGTGGCGCCATCTTGCGTTAAGTTTAAGGGGGGGCTCTCCGTACATGTGAATGGAGGGTGCAAATTTTTTTTTCACAGAATGTAGCCAAGTAGGATATCAAATGAAAGGTCTCAATTAGTACTTTTCGAATCTGGTTCAATATTTGATATTAGATGAAACATAGGGGAGTAAGGGTTGAAAATATGACCCACAAAAAGTGTAACAGGTCTCGTTCTCAGAACCTATCCAACCGAAAAATCTGGAAAAAATCACAGTGGTGCATCTCTACGAAATCTAGGCCTCAAAATATATCCGGTTCCGATATCTGCACAAATAAAGTTAATAATAGTATATTTCCACATTTTAGAAATTTACCCGGCACCCCCCCTTATGTTCATCCCAGAAATACAAAATTTGGCATGAGTGTAACGAAGAATATAATGCACAGTTTGGTCAAGTTTGAAGAAAATCCAACTATTATTAACAAAGTTATAGGGGGTGAAACTTTACAATTTTTTGTGAATTTCGTGCACTCTACAACCCGCATGACGTCATCATCACATATCAATTCGTCAATACCACAACGAAATGAATTCTTATGAATTGGGTCGCAGACAATTATTTTGTTTTAGTTTTTTAGTTATTTGTCAACCAGACATGTGTATATGTAGGTATATAATATATGCGTGCTAATGAACTTTGCGGCTAGTGCCTAATTCAGATAGATATAAGACGTAAATCGGAAATATGGGTACGATAAATTTAGATACATGCATATATGTGTACAGCAGGTAATAGGCAGTTTGTTTGTTTAGGGTGAGCGTGATATCTATGGCTCTAATATGTACGTATGTCTCGTAGTTTGGAAAAATATGAAGGATTATGTTGGATTTGTAGCTATATACGGACAGAGAAATGTGCGTCTCTTACATAAGATGAACACAAAACCTTTATACCCGAAGCGCGAGCTTCCGGTATTCCGACTTGTTAATATTCTTTACAATCGTTTCCTTTTGTTTTCTAGTGACTCGGTTTATTCTAAAATCGAGGCCCGGCACCTGTCTCTTTACGTTGATTTTCTCCGTACACCCGTGTCGCGAGGCACCTAAATTCAATTTGCTTGCTGCGGATTTTGTAGCCTTGAATAACTTCTTCTTCATTTCATCAATTAACTGGAGAGGTGAGTTGCTGAAATTTATCATTCAACCAAGCCGTCTTCACGCTTTATGATATACTTGAAAAATTTCTTCCTTTTGTTCCTTTGATTTGATATTAACGGCGGTTGTGAATTTGACGGCCTGCCTTTTGTATAAAAAAATATAAGCCTCACACTTTTCTTCTCTTTTATATAATTCTTAACAAGAAATTGGCTGGGGGTCTTTTTCCGGACAAGTGGAAGGAGGCTGGCATCATACCTTTACACAAAAAAATGTGATGCTACACTGTTTCGAACTATCGCTCAATATCTATCCTTTTTTCAATATCCAAGATCCTCGACACGTACGTCTCGTGTCGTTTTGGACCTTATTTTGTAAGGAAACAGCACAGATTCCAATCGAATGATGATCTTAGTTCCTTATATACTTGTCCCTGTCATTTATATGCTGACGTTAATTGCCTTACTGAACAAAGCTGCTTTCAATGAAAGCTCGACATCGTATCTCAGTGGTACGCCCACAATAGGTTACCTCTGAATGTGAGCAAATGTTATACGTTATGTTATGCGTGTAAACTTCCCTTCGGATACTCATTTGTAAGCTGGATGGTCAACCTTTAATAGCAGCTGTGTCTCACATGAGTCTCGGAGTGACGGAATGAGCAAGCTTCGTTTTAACTCTTATGTCGACATCTTCAGTCGAGTTTCCAGAATGTCTGACTTCGTCCTTCGTTCCTTTCAGTTGTTCATAGATATTTACTCTCCTCATCCTTTTAATTCTTTTATCTGCAATATCATTGTGAATGAGAAGCCAACTGCTTCACTCCATTAATAGAGCTCCCAGAGGGTGACGCTTATCCCTACTCACAGCGATCAACAGAGTTCGAAGCTCTTTGCATTTACTGTTAGGAAGTTTTCCTATTACTGGATAGCGAGGTCACGGAGACAGTCTGTATTGAATTTGAAGAGTTAGCGCTCAGTTTCCCAACGAACAGCAGTAGCGACACGCAAGCGAAGGTAAGTAGATAATGGTTTTTTTTTAGGGGACATCAGCACCTTGAACTCTTGTCAGCAAGCGTAAATGTTTGTAAAAGTAAAAGGAGGATATGATTCTAATATCGTATAGCTCCTTTAACTATTATCTGGGCAAAAATAGGGTGGTGTGCTTGACTGTCTTTAGTTAATTTAAAAAGGAGGAGGAGATAACAGTTCAATACTTCATAGGCAGTTATTCAGTGTGAAGATATCGCAAAAGTTTTCTTCAACGAAGTATTTGCTCGTCATATGTTTTCAGGAGCAAATGCCTACAGGCAACGCCGCGCCGGTATGAAACTGTTTGGATAGAGGTGCCTAAAGACAGAACAATGGGCCTAGTGCTTCCAACAGCGGTTCTCAAGGACGCATTTAAAGAATCAAGTTTCCTGGAAAATATGCGTGGGAATGGACTAAGTAGCAGGCAGAAGTGACAACAAATAGGTCACACTGTAAGAAATGCAGTGAAAATTCTAAACTTCAGATGAGTACGTTGATGTAGAAGTAAATACGGCTCAGGAAAGATGAAGAGACATGTAGTCTCTGATGAAAGTTGAAGCATATAAGGAAATCCAATAGCCACGAAGCGTATATGTTTTGGT
The DNA here is from genome assembly GCF_905115235.1 of Hermetia illucens. NCBI lineage: Eukaryota > Metazoa > Arthropoda > Insecta > Diptera > Stratiomyidae > Hermetia > Hermetia illucens. The sequence goes on along the minus strand of NC_051851.1, from coordinate 65,767,346 downwards.
CCTACACATACGAGTACTTGAACCACGGTTTCCATCAAATATTTACATATTGACATCTACGAGTATCTTTTCTCCCAAATCATCGACTCAGATAGTTTATGATCTACCTATCAAACGAAAAGATTGTTTTTGTTGTAAACCTTTACAGTTCTAGGAGGATCAATTCTTGGAGCCTTTTGCGTACACGAGACAAAACCTCCTTCGTCATTTTATTGGGTGACTTTTAAATTTAGCTTGGTGTAGGAAGACTATATACAGAAAGAAACAAATTCAGCGGCAAAGGGGCACGGAATCTCGTTGTTTACTTTTCGGGGTAAGTGACCCGCTACCCATATGGTTAATGCATTGTTGTGTTGATGTCGCTTAAATGATTTTCTTGTGTGTTTCCCCATACTATCCTACTGGGAAACGGAAGCATCCGAAAGATTAATCTTGGATTCATCTATTTGTTTCCTTGGAGAGCAAATATGAATCAAATGCCGAAGCTTCCGCTGGTACGTGGGAAGCCACAAACAATTGTGCAATGTCTATTATTATGACAGATGCTACTACGTGCTCACAGCAATTCGCATGTGCTCGCTACTATCAATGCACATATAAGGCACTAACACCAGCCCTTGTGGTCAAAGAGTAGTATAGGTCCCAGGGCGAAACGTGGATTGGTACCCACGATGGAGCATAAAAGTTTGTTAGGTTTCTTAGTCAGCCAAAAAATGAAACCTGCTGTTATCGGCTTTGAAAACATAAGCGAACGGCTACGCACTCTGCGCTTGCGAGGCAAGTTTAGAAATATAAGCCTCATTAATGTTCACGACCCTACAGAGGAGACTGCAGAGTCGGAGAAGGATACCTTCTACGAGGCAGTAGAACGAATCCTCGAAGCCTGTCCCAGATATGATATCAAAATCATACTTGGGGATTTTAACAGCCAAGTAGGGAAGGAGCCCGTATTCAGGCGATACGTTGGCTCCCATAGCTTACACGAAAAAACAGATGATAACGGACTGCGGATTATTCAATTAGCAGGGTGACACGAAATGGTTGTTGGAAGTACCTGGTTTGCGCGGAAAGCGGTCTACAAACATCCGTGAGCCTCTCCAGACGGGACCACTTTCAACCAAATTGACCACGTATTGATCGAACGCCGCCACCTCTCAGCCTTGATGATTGTCAAAATATATAGGGGGGCCAATATAGACTCGGATCACTATCTCGTTGGCATGGTGCTCCGAGCTCGAATAACAATACCACCTAGAATCCCCTCTGACAATCAGGTGAGAGTGAACACTGACGCCATCCACAACACAACCCCCGCGACACCTATAAGAGAGAAATGGATGCCGCAATAACTGCAGTCAACAGAGGACCTGGAGATGAAGCATCAATAAATTATTTTCACAATCACCACAAACATACTTGGCCCCAGCCGCAAAAGGAGTCGGAACGGCTGGTTTGACGATGAATGTAAGCTAGAAATGGAACGAAAAAATGCCGCATACCGAGTAATGTTGCATTCTCAAAGAACGCGGGCACGCGCAGAGACTTATCACGAACTCCGTCGAGCGGAGAAGCGACTTCACAGACAGAAAAAGGAAGCGTGGGAGAACCAACAGGTCCGTGAACTAGAAAAGTACAGGGAGCAAGCGCACCAGGCGCGGAAGTTTGGAAGCCGATGGAATTACAGCCGAATTGGTTAAATATGGAGGGGACCAGTTACACCATTCATCAACTTGTACTCAAGGTATGGGACAGCGAATCTTCAATATCTATAGTAGAAAAAGAAGACAAGGCAGACCCTGCCTAAGATGGAGCGATGGCGTAGGTCAGGACGCCAGACAGCTTTTAGGGATATCGAATTGGTGGACCTCGGCGCAAAACTGGGATGTCTGGAGTCCCTTATTAAGGTAGGCCTAGACCGGATACCGGTTGTTGCGTCGTTGTTGATGATGAACACCAGCCCTTATGTGCGGAATTTTTTTTTGTGCAACTCCTATCGCGGTTGAAGATGTGCAATGATTTTCCGTCTCCATAAAATTTCAAAGAATGCACTGGGAGTTGAATCTCCTGTATATAGCCTTCTTGGCTTGGTGTTAATTGCTACAATTTTCAATATGACTATTGCCCCTAGTTCAAAATTTTTATGTAGTTCACCATTGTGGGAATATCATGTAGCGTTTGAGATACATTCAGACTGAGTCGGTTATAGTATATTGAGTTGGGTGGTTTGGCAGAACCTTATGATTGAATCCCATATTTCTGTATAGACTTAAGCTCTAATTGGTTGTTGTTGAACATTTTGTCATACGTTGAAGCACGTATGGAATTATATCCCATAACACGTTTGCTAGATAGTATATACATATACGCTGTGTGAGTACAAATTCGTAAGTGGAATTCAATCAGCGCTGGAATAGAATCGGTTTGGATCAACCTTTCCTATCTTTTAAATCGCAGGAAAGCAATTCGATCAACTGGGGTATGGTATGGATCCTTAAATTGCGTTGGGCGTGTCAGAGAATATTATAATGGAATATGCCCAAAGGTTTCCAGAACATAACGTTGCGTATCCTTTTAAACTACTGGAAATGCCATCAGTGCGATTTCAATAGAATTTTACATTTATATAATCAAATTCTGTGACTAGATCATTGCATGGTAGCTTTGTACATCTCCGAGACTTTATTCTAACCCGACTTATTCCATTTAGTGGCTTCAGGGTGTGTGGGTTCCATTAGTGTTCGCAATTTACTGGGATTTGTAAACGTTCAGTTCAGTAGAGATTGAATGTGGAGATAGTGCACCATTTCCAGGAAACACATGATTGTTAAGTGCGATTAATAATATGTTGATTACATTAGTGAAATGTGGCGTATAATGGAAATGAGAAATTGGATTACAACATTTCACACATGATCTATGTGTATGGTAACTTGCATTTGATTGTGAGAAATTCATGCTGCTAAGATCAGTTTGGGAATATTGAAATTATAGTCTTTGCTTTCCCTTTTTTTCTAATGACGAAGCAATAAACTATTCTCATTTTTAAGGTTTTGTGTAAACGCAAACGTACCTGAAGCGTCCAGCTTCCGGTTTCCCGACTTGTTTACAGGCTAGGGAAACTTTCACTATTGAACGTTAAAGAATGCCAAACTTGGCTGAAATGTGCTAATCTTTAGACTCTATTTCTCCATGTTGTTACGAAAAGAGCCTTATAGAGTGCTAATATGAATTACTCTTGACTTGCGGGAATACAAGCTTGGAACCCCCATTGATACATTTCTAATTGATCAGATTTCTTAAATGTTCCATTTTTCTATGACTCCTCTGAATCAAAAACGATTCCCTTGAGATCATCACGCGAATGAGGAAATCCAGTCAGAAGCCAAACGCATTCTCTTTCAAATACTTCCTAAAAATATCTAACACATTTTGCAATCTCTAAGATATTCCTCACTCAGCTAACGTAGACTGTTTACGTTTCGTGAAATTGGTCTATGCAGTTTTTTTTTAATTCGAAAATACATTTCCTGCACAAAATTTAGAAAAAAAAACATGAAACTATTGATATTTAACGTTGTCTTATTCCTCTTCATGAGTTTTTCGGATATTTTTGAAATTCAAAATTTACATGTGCTTTTGAAGTTTTCCTAGATGCTATAGACATACATATATATACTTGTGGCACCGAAATGTCTATTACTTAAATGAAAAGCACACAAATAGATATCATTAGAAATATTTGGTGAAGTGGAGCACTTGGTTGAAAATACCACGACTACGTGTTGATTACTCAATTGATTATTTCTAGTTTGAAGTTTCGTTAGCATTCTATCTCGGATTCCAACAGCATTGAAAATATACTCAGATGTAGCCACAGTATCTTGGAAAATTGTTAGTTAGGGTAATTCCCGATTTTTCGATCTAATTAGCTGAACGTTTTATAGTTGGATGTAGAAGAACATCCAATGATAGTAATAAAACCCTGATATACAGTGCTTTGTATAGGTTTCGTGTTCTTCTTATGTGGGAAATTTTCTTTGCGCAGTTTTCCATACGTACATAGTTAAGAATACGAAATATTCCGTCATATTGTGCCAAACTTGACATATCAATGACATAATACTGTGTTCGTCCTAAATAAACAAATATTGTCTATTACTACATGACGATGCATACATATATATGTGCGGATCTAAATTGATCTAATGCATCTTCACGCATTTCCACTTTACTCCGTGCAAAAAAAGCATGCATATATGTTATGTACGTAAATTGAAAACCCGCTGGTAATCAGGTACACACATGTTTATTATATTGGTTACTACTCGCAAGCATTATGAGCAAATGCATACGTCTACCTCGAGTAATTGACATTGATATGCAAATAACTAAAAAAAGCAAAAAAAAGGAAAGCTATGATGATGACGTCATGCACGTCTTTGGGTGCAATAAATTTGCCGGAAATGCGAAATTTTGACCTTCTATAACTTTGTTAATAATAGTTGGTTTGCCTCTTTAGAATTGCGTCTTATATTATTGCATATGTTGACACCAAATTTTGTACATTAGGGATGGACTTAAGGGGAGTTTCTCAGTAAATTTCTACAATATGTTGATATGTTATATTTTGAGGCCCCACTTCCACATGTTTCACTCAATATCAGAAAGGAAAATAAGAATATCGAGCCCTTTCATTTGATACCTCACATGGCAATATTCGGTGAAAAAAAATGTACACCCTTTTTTCACATGCATTGGAAGCCATCCTCCCCTTAACAAGCAACAAACAACAAAAGCAACAAAATGGGATGCAACCGCTCACCAGTTGTTAGCACAGTTCGCTGCGGAAGTAAATGCTGATCTAGTGCTGATTTGCGAGCAATACTGAAAAAAGGACCCGTCCTCATGGTATCTCGACTTATCGGACACCGCTGCCATCTGGGACAACTTCGACTTCGTGTTCTTGCCGAAGGCCGGAGGACGGATTTGTCTGGATCCGGTGTTCAGGGATAACGTTTTTTTGCGTTTGCCAGACGCCGAATGAGACGATGCCGGACTTTCGGCGCCGGCTTGATGCTCTGGAGGACGTTGTTTCGAGCACACGGGTAAAGGAGACCCGGAGCTCCCGTCTGCATACCGACCACTGTGTATGCTTGACACGGCCAGAAAAGTGCTCGAAGAGCTCATCAGGGGTAGACTCGCTGAAGCGATCCGTGCTGCCGGGGACTTATCCGCAAGGCAGTTCGGGTTTAGAACAGGAAAATCTACAGTGGATGCTGTTATGGAGGTCGTAGATGCGTTTATTCGAGCCGGGGCACATAGCCACCGATCTCGACGGATACTGCTCCTCATAACGCTTGATGTCAGAAATGCCTTCAATTCCTAAGATGGACAGATATGCTAGGCACACTAGTGAACTCCTTTCACGTGCCAAGTTATCTCTTGCGGATATTGAGGGATTATCTGAAAGACCGCTCCCTGCCCTATGAGACTCTAGAGGGAAGGAGGAGAAGAAGGATGGAAATCACGTCGGGAGTAGCACAGGGATCATTCCTAGGGCCGGACCTCTGGAACGCTTCCTACGATAGTCTGTTGAGACTCGATATGCCTGAAGAGTCGCGCCTGGTCGGTTATGCAGATGTCGTTGCGGCACTTGTTGTCGGACGCACGGTTGAACAGGCGCAAAGCAGGCTTGGCATATTGATGCGACGGGTAAGCGGATGGATTACTGCTCACGGTTTCAACCTTGCGCTGGAAAAAACCGAAGTAGTCATCCTGACCAGAAGGAGAATCCTGACCCTGCGTCCCATATCGTTCGGCGAGTTGACTATAGAGTCAAAACCAGCGATTAAATATCTTGGTTTAATGCTCGACCCGAAGATGAGCTTCTTCGAGCAAATCAAAACAGCCGCGGACAGGCTGCAGCTGGAGTCGCGGCCTTGAGTGGGCTAATGGCGAATGTTGGGGACCCTATATCAACTAGGAGACGTCTCCTCATGGGAGCAACGCAGTCCGTTCTTCTCTGCGGAGGTATGGGCTGATGCCCTTGACAGGGAGGTGCATCGTAAACGCCTCGCTCAAGTGCAGAGGCGGGGAGCTTTGCGAGTGGCGTCTGCTTACCGCACCGTCTCCGAACCGGCTGTGATGGTCATTGCTGGAGTGATCCCCGTTGCACTCCTTGCCAAGGAGCGCAAAGCTATCTGTCGCCGTAAGGGCGAAAACTTAAGAGAAGTGGTTGCCCGTGAAGAACGTCAACGCACCCTTAGCGAGTGGCAACTTTCTTGGCAAAATGAGCCAAGGGGCAAGTGGACTGCGCGGCTCATCAACAAATTAGACCCATGCTTAAACAGAACGCACGGTGAGATTGATTACTTCCTTACCCAACTTCTAAGTAGGCGTGGAGGTTTTCAGTCTTACCTGCACAGGAGTGGCGGATGACGCTGAACACACCTTTTTGTCTTGCGAGAGGTGGGACGGCCTCCGCCAGCAGGTTTATGCAGGCGCAGGGGAGCTCTCTCAAGGCAGCATTGTGCGAGAGATGCTGAAGAGCGCTGGGAGCTGGAATCGTATTGCGCATTATGTCCGGGCTCTTCTTATTACGAAGAAGATTGAACTCGGCCGGCGGAGGGATCGGACGGTAAGGGGTTCCCTGAACTAACAACAACTCTCTTCCTCCCCTCCCGTTGGCGAAAGGAATTCTCTGACTTGAAGGCTCCCAAAGCCGGGAGGGCTACCCCGAAGTAATGTGTCAAACGGTTCCAGGCTAGTTCTCTGTTGACAGGGAGGTGTTTAGTTGGTAGTCCGCCAGCGTACTGTTGCGGGAGTCCAACACTCTGTGCGTAAACGCATTCACCTACCCTCCTTCCAAAAAAAACAAGTGGGAATACCGGAAGCTCGCGCTTCGGGTATAAAGGTTTTGTGTTCATCTTATCTAAGAAATTTCAACGCACATTTTTCTATCCGTATACAGTTACAAAACTACGAGGCATACGTGCATATTACAGCCGTAGATGTTATACTCACCCTAAACAAACAAACTGCCTATTTTCGAATACTGTATACATATAGGCACGTATATAAATTGATCGTACCCATATTCCCGATTTACTTCTTATATCTATCTGAATTAGGCTCTACCGGAACCGGATATATTTTGAGGCCTAGATTTCGTAGAGATGCACTACTGAGATTTTTTTCAGATTTTTCGGTTGGATAGGTTCTGAGAACGAGACCCGTTACACTTTTTGGGGGTCATATTTGGAGCCCTCACTCCCCTATGTTTCACCCAATGTCAAATATTGAGTTTCGAAAAGTACTAATTGAGACCTTTCATTTGATACCCCACATGGTATGAAAAAAAATTTTGCACCCTCCTTTCACATGTATGGGGAGCCCCCCCTTAAACTTAACACAAAATGGCGTCAGTTGCGGCATGTAAAGGGGACAGCAGATCACATACTCCTACCAATTTTCGTGGCAATCGGTTCAGCCGTTTCCGAATAAATCGGCTGTGACAGACAGACAGACAGAATATAATGCACAAGCTAGTCAAGTTCGAAGGAAATCCAACTATTATTAACAAAGTTATAGGGGGTAAAACTTTACCATTTTTTGTGAATTTCGTGCACTCTTCAACCTGCATGACGTCATCATCACATATCAATTCGTCAATGCCACAACCAAATGAGTTCTTATGAATTGGGTCCCAAAGAATTATTTTGTTTTAGTTTTTTAAGGTTTTGTGTGAAACAAAACCTTATTAGAATCGAGACGGTGTCTGTCTGTCTGTCTGTCTGCCTGTCTGTCTGTCTGTCACACCTGATTTATTCGGAAACGGCTGGACCGATTGTCACGAAAATTGATAACAGTATGTAATCTGGTGTTCCCTTTACATGCAGTAAGTGGCGCCATCTTGTGTGAAGTCTAAGGGGGGGCTCCCCATACATGTGAATGGAGGGTGCAAATTTTTTTTTCATAGAATGTAGCCATGTGGGATATCAAATGAAAGGTCTCAATTAGTACTTTCCGAAACTGGTGCAATATTTGATATTGGGTGAAACATGGAGGAGTGAGCGCTCAAAATATGACCCCCAAAAAGTGTAACAGGTCTCGTTCTCAGAACCTATCCAACCGAAAAATCTGAAAAAAATCACAGTGGCGCATCTCTACGAAATCTAGGCCTCAAAATATATCCGGTTCCGATATCTACACAAATAAAGTTAATAATAGTATATTTCCACATTTTAGAAATTTACCCGGAACCCCCCTTATGTTCATCCCAGAAGTACAAAATTTAGCATACGTGTAATGAAGAATATAATGCACAATTTGGTCAAGTTTGAAGAAAATCCAATTATTACTAACAAAGTTATAGGAGGTGAAACTTTACAATTTTTTGTGAATTTCGTGCACTCTACAACCTGCATGACGTCATCATCACATATCAATTCGTCAATAGCACAACGAAATGAGTTCTTATGAATTGGGTCGCAGAGAATTATTTTGTCTTAGTTTTTTTAGTTATTTGCCAACCAGACATGTGTGCATGTAGGTATATAATATACGCGTGCTAATGAACTTTGGGGGTAGTGCCAAATTCAAATAGATATAAGAAGTAAATCGGAAATATGGGTACGATCAATTTATATACGTGCATATATGTGTACGGTATTCGCAAATAGGCAGTTTGTTTGTTTAGGGTGAGCGTAATATCTATGGCTGTAATATGTACGTATGTCTCGTAGTTTGGAAAAATATGAAGGGATATGTTGGGTTTGTATATAGGGATAGAAAAATGTGCGTTAAAATTTCTTACATAAGATGAACACAAAACCTTTATACCCGAAGCGCAAGCTTCCGGTATTCCGACTTGTTACAACTGGAACGATTTTAGAGGCGACTAAAAGGGATAGAAATTTGTGATCTAGCAACCTGCAAATTTTGAAACTTTCTTGCTTCCGAAATGTCAACAACGCCTCGGATAGAGGCTTTTGGCTATCGAAAACGGACTATGATTAATTTCTGGAATGTGAGCACGCTCCTCGACAACGGTAGCGAAAGTCCTCAGAATAATTGCTTTCTCCAACTTGAGTGGGAATTCCATCGATATAAGCTGGACATTCTAGTCCTAATCGAAGTAAGATGATGGGACTCTGGGGAGTACTCCTCTCCCTTTTTCGGAAATGGGCTTTTGTACTCTGGAAACCTAAGTTATAGCAGACGAGAATTCGGGTTGCTTTTGACGGCTACCGCAGGCACGCTCTCACGACCTGGACGCCGATTATTGGCAGACTTCTGACTGCAAGGTTTCGGTCCAAGAAAACCCTTGCGTTTCCACTTGGATATTCAGGTACCCATCGACGTACAATTTCTTAAATTATTTTCGTTCTTCCAAAAATTTGGCTAAAATCCTTTTGGATCTACACGATTGGAGCAATTTTCTCTCAACATATTGATTTAAGATTTTTTTATTAATTTTTTTAAATTTTGAAGTAGAAAAAAATTGCGCGTATAACCAACTCGGGGTATCCCTCTACAACATCCATGTATTATATCGTAAAACAAATGTGTTTCTAGACAAAAAATGTAGATAGATATTAACAGATAAAGAAATTATGATAAATTATATTCATTTTTAAGGTTTTGTGTAAACACAAAACCTTATTAAAATCGGTTTACTGTCTGTCTGTCCGTCTGTCTGTCTGTCTGTCTGTCTGTCCGTCACACGCATTTTTCTCGGAGACAGTTGCAGCGATTGACACCAAATTTGGTGGAAAGCTGGGAACTGTGAACGCTCACGCATACAGTGAGTTACATCCTTTAATGATGAATTTAAGGAGGGGTCCCCGTACATGCAAAAGGGGGGTGTAAATTTTTTTTTCATCAAATATAGTCATGTGGGGTATCAAATTAAAGGTCTCGGTTAGTACTTTTCGAAGACGGTCTTAGTTTTGACATTTGTTGAAAAAGTGGGGAGGGCGGGGGGTTGAAAGTGACCATTCCTTTACGGGGGCCATTCTCAGAAACTACCAAACCGAAAAATCTGAAAAAAATCAAGAGGCTGCCACTATATGGTGCCTGGGTTCCGAAATACCTTCCACACTGATATCTGCACAAATAAAGTTAATAATAGCATATTACTATAATTTTTAGTAATTCGCTGCAAGACCCCCCTTAAGTTCATGCTAGGACTACGAGACAATATAGGATATAACATAGAGCATGATCTTGCTAAGTTTGGTGGAAATCGCACTATTACTAACAAAGTTATAATACGTCAAAGTTGTCGCTTCTTTGCAAATTCGAGACTATGAATGTCAATATCATCCGAAAGTGGATATTCTCACATAATATATGCATATATTACGTGCTACGTACTAAGAAATACACAAAACCTTTCGTACCTGAAGCGTCCAGCTTCCGGTTTCCCGACTTGTTAATTGTTTATAAAGTATATATATATATATATATATATATATATATGTACTATGATTATGATAATAACTATATTTCGCAATATCATGATTAAGAAAAAAAATATCGAATTTTCTACGTTTACCGAGTATTACAAAAATGAGATTATTAAATTGTAATAAATAGATTAGAGCAGGCGGCGCGAGATCTTGGGCTGCACATCAATGAAGGCAAGACAAAATACATGGTGGCAACGTCAGCACCGAAGACGAATCAACCAACAACATCAAACCGCACTGGTCAAACACAAGCACGAACAAGAATAAGGATAGGGGAATACAACTTTGAGACCGTTGACAATTTCTCCTATCTAGGGTCGAAAATCACAACCGATAACAACTACGATGAGGAAATCCGCGCACGGTTGTTGTCAGCCAACAGAGCCTACTTCAGCTTACAAAGACTGTTCCGCTCGAAACGTCTCACCATAGGGTCAAAGCTCTTACTGTACAAGACTATGATCTTGCCAGTCCTCATGTATTCCTCGGAAACTTGGGTTCTTAGCAAGAAAAATTGCGAACTCTTGGCCGCGTTCGAGAGAAGAATCCTCCGAAGAATTTTTGGCCCCCTACATGAGGATGGACGATTCCGTAGCCTACACAATGACGAAATCTATGAGCGATACCATGACCGTACGGTTGTGGATAAAATCCGGCTGAATAGGTTACGGTGGGCTGGTCACTTAATCCGTATGGATGAAGATGATCCCACCCGGAAAGTCTATAAGGGCAATATCTATGGTAGGAAAAGAAGACGAGGCAGACCCTGCCTAAGATGGAGCGATGGCGTGGGCCAGGACGCCAGACAGCTTTTAGGGATATCGAATTGGTGGACCTCGGCGCAAAACCGGGATGTCTGGAGTTCCTTATTGGGGCAGGCCTAGACCGGATACCGGTTGTTGCGCCGTTGATGATGATGATGAATAAATAGATTTATCCAACAAAATTTGAATTTATTGATTGCATTCTAAACATTTAGTATATTCCACCGCGTGCTCATCATAAACGGGCTTTTTACACTTATCGCAACACTTCTTTGTCTTTCTTTGTTTGCGAATACGTTGCTTGCTGCAAATGAGACATGGCCCAACTACAAACAGTGTTGTCTCGCAGTTGATTGGTAGCAGTCATCTGTGCTATAATTGGTTTCTTCTTGGTTGTTTTCGCATAACCCGTTGGTTTGAAGCTTGGTCTTCACGCCACTTGTTCACCGCAACTTCTTCGTCTTCATTACCGTAAGACGCCGTTGATTGTTTTTTATAGTCGGCCGACATTCAGAACCATATAAGGCGGCAGAATGGATGACATCGCAGTAAAATTTAGATTTGAGGCCCTCGTTGATACATCATTCGCAAGGAACACCAGCTGTGGAACGTTATTTCATCCAGGTTGGGTTAATGCGTGAAGCAATTTCATAATGCAGTTGTCCATTGGCTAATAGCAATGATACGAGATATCCAAATCGCTCAGTTCTGGGTAGGTCACTGTCGCTGACAGGGATTGTGTCTGTTTCATGGGGATCGGTGGTCAAAAATTCAGTTTTATTCAGATTAAATCTGAGACCGTGTTGCTGGAAGCGATCATTCCCTTTTTAGAGATAATTTTTGTTATTAGACGCTAGGAAAATATTATCTGCATAAATTGGGTTACAGTGTCCAGAACAAGGACAAAGAGGGATTGGTGAGAGGGCACTTCTTTGATGAACACTAACAGAAACACGAAGCGGTTTTGATACACCCGCCGCACTTCGAACTTTACATTTCAGATCGTGGTAGAGCAATTGAACCCAGTTTTTCTGAATTGTCTGATCAACTGATATAATAGTGACCATCATTAGCCGAAAATTATCAAGGATCCAATGCGGACACTATATTGAGTGCGCGGGCTACCAATATAGCATACAGACATGGATTTGTTTGGCTCGGACTGATTTACTTACCTTCTGACACCGTCCATGCATCAAGAACGCTTGCTTTATTCTTCGACAGTACCGGAGTTGGCCTTGCCACGTTGGGTAGGGTAAGCACCCTATTTACTACACACGATGCATTTTATTTAGTGCTGCCATTTTGTTTGTAACGATACCAAATGCGTTTTCTCGGCCGGCTTATCGCGGAACCTATTTTATCACCAAGAGTGATCAGCAGGATTTAACATAACGGAATACCATAATTCTTGGCTATACTTTATTTATCTCTTTCCCTGCATTTCATTTTTAAGGTTTTGTGTAAAACAAAACCTTATTAAAATCGATTCAATGTCTGTCTGTCTGTCTGTCTGCCACACGCATTTTTCTCCAAAACGGCTAAACCAATCCGAACGAAATTTGGTGGACAGTTATGATATAGTTGTGTAGGGTATCAAATGAAAGGTCTTGATTTGTACTTTCCGAAACTGACATTAGTTTTGCCATAAATTGCAAAGTGCGTGAGTAAGGAGTCAAAATGTACGCATTTGAAGTGAGACAGGACTCATTTTCGGAAACTACCCAACCTAAAAATCCGAAAAAAATCGGGGTGGTGCGCCTAGATGAAATCTAGGCCCATTCCGATATCTGCTCAAATAAACTTACTAATAGTATATTACTACTTTTTAGAAATTTACTGAAAAACCCCCCTTAAATTCATCCCAAGACTTCCGAACTTTGTGCCAGCATAGGGGACAATATTTCGTATATATGTGCTAAATTTCATGGAAATCAGGCAACTAACGCCAAAGTTATAGCAGTTCAAACTTAGCAATTTCGCGCGAGTTTACTGTTTCCAAAGCCATGCAAATCAGATGCTGACGTCATAATTACCCGGAATAATTGGCATTCGCGTGGAATATTAAAGTCGCATTTATGAAGAATCTATTTATCTGCAGCCCTTTTTAAAGTTTTTTGTAAAACACTTATGTGAAATCTAATCTTCGAGAGATGTCCCATTCCGGTATCTGCTCAAAAAATTTACTGATAGTATATTATCAACTTTTAGAAATAGACTAAAAAACTCCCCTTAAGTTCATCCTAAGTGTACTAAATTTTGCACCGACATAGAGGACAGCCTCGTGCATACACATGCCAGGTTTCATGAAAATCCAACTATTAGTGGGAAAGTTATAGAAGTTCAAACTTATCAATTTCGTGCTAATTAACAGCATTCTAAGCCATACAAATAAGATGCTGACGTCATAATTAACGAGAATAATTGAAATTCGAGTGAAATATTAAAACTCCATTCAAGAAGAATCTAATTCTCCCTAGCCCTTTTTTATATTTGATGTTGGTTAAATTGTTTTCATTCGCTAATAATATTAACCTGAGGGCGTGAAGCGTATGAGGTTGACCATTATCAACACAGGGCTTTCCATCAAATGATTTATTTAAATCGCTTTCCAGAAAATAGAGGGCAATGGAATTTTTAGCTATATTATTTTTCTTTTTCTTCAGCCTTCAGTTCGCAAGCGGGGTCGGCTCGTGGTGATCGGTTTCGTCATTTTATTTTATCAAATGCCTGATCAGGATGTAATCGCGAGACCTTTAAATCCCCATCCAGCGTATCAAGCCACCATTTTTTTGGCCGGTTTTTTGGTTGCTTACCATTGCTTTCGATGTTCTGATCAATACTGGTTGTTGAATTCTCGTTAGCGTGAATTACGTGACCACACCATCGAAAACGCCTCTCTTGCAGTTTTTCCACGATCGATGCAAACCCATATCGATCGCGGATATTCTCATTTCAGACGTAATCAAAACGTGTCACGCCACCAGTGCAATGCAACATCTTGGTCCCCATTACAGCAAGACGCCGTTCAGTGTCCTTTATAGTCGGCCAACACTCAGAACTATAGACAGCGGCAGACGGACGACATTGCAGTAAATTTTAGATTTGGGACGTGCGCTGATACGTTGATCACAAAGAACACCAGTTGGGGAATGCCACTTCATCCAGGTTGCATTAATGCGTGAAACAATTTCATTACGCAGTTTTCCATTGGCTGATAGCGTTGACTCGAGATTTTTAAATCGCTGAGTTCTGACAATGGCAGTAACCTGCCCTTCGAGATACTTAAATCGCTCAATTCTAGCAATGGCAGTAACCTGCCCAGAACTGAACGATTTCAATATCTCGGGTCAGTGCTATAAGTCAATGGAGAACTACGTTATGCTCCTCACATAGGGAAGCCTTTTATACCTGAAGCGTCAAGCTTCCGGTTGCCCGACTTGTTATTTTGTTCAGGGTAGTACACAGTATGTTGGCTCAAGCGCTCCTCCTTTATCTGGGCTTGGGACCAGTAATCTATGTAAATAACATGGCGGAGTTTCTACTCTAACGCGAGACAGAATGTTTATATTACACTTAATGCATATACATGCATAAACCAGTTACATGCAAATGGAACAGCTGTTGTACTTAATTTTTCTTACGTTAGAAATAAACAAAACCTTGACCGTCTAGATTCCGGTTTTCCATTTACAGTGGAATGGCTTGGAATCAAATAGAGTAGACTTCGGCACACCTGCATTTGGGGCTATCGAGGGGCTAACTATCCATTCCATAGGAAACCTTGGAGCTCAAAGCTCCAGAAATACGAGCTGGGATAGGATTCGAACAACAACCACTTTGGCGAAGAAAAATGGGCTGTTCTATTGGATATTGGAATATCAGATGCGCTCAAAAGAACAAGTGCGTTGAGAGAACTTCAGGAAATTTCGGGATATAACATGAAGGCATAAGAAAAGAAATGGTTTGGATGCCCGATAAATGATATGTGATGACACATTTTCGTTCCAAGTGGGAAAGATTAGGGAAGTAGAGCGTTCGGAGTCGTGTTTATTGTCTACTTCTCCTATTACAGACTTCAAACCTATCAGCGCGAGACTATATGTGATTCGTTTAGAAAAGCTAAAATACTGTGTGACTAATTGTCATACAACAATGGAGGACAAGGATGAAACAAGCAAGGACGAAACGTCGTACGGCTGGTACTAGGAGATTTTAATGCAGAAACTGGATGCGAAAAAACAAACAAAGGCACGACAGAAGGGCACAATCTTCACGAAAAGAGTAACGCAAATAGTAAGTTGTTGGTCGACTCTCAGAGAAATGAAGTTGGGCGATCAATTGATGTCTCCTCGAAATAGTTTCCCGCTAATTCTTTCATCCACTTCCTCCTACATTTGTTTATTCGCTGGAAGCCTTTTTTCACCCATGTCCAACTTTAAGTAGGTGAACAAGGACGCCAAGTAAAGGGAATGCAGGGAGTGGTTCAAAACGTTACATTCCAGCAACTTCAGAAGTTGCTTCGTAGAATTGTCGTGCAGCAGATAGACTCTCTTTGTCAGCAGCGTATATTCTGAATTAATTTTTGCAGGGTCTAATAATATCTTGCTGAATTGATGATCTCAGCCAGATATTTAATCAAAATTATGTCGTTATGGCCCAAAACACGGATTTTTTTCGGCTAAGATTTTCTTTCTTGTCAGAGAGTGAAAAGGTATGCGGCCATTGCTAAAATTGAAGTCAGCAAGTCTCGATCAATGTGATTCGTCCACACGTCTGTTTAGCAAATCATTATAAACAGCGGAAGCCGCTTTCGGCTAAAGTGCTCTGCAGGGAGAGGTACGGCAGATTCCAAAAAGTTTCCTCTGCCCTTGCAACGAAATTGTCAGTAAAATTTTTCTAGGTGATCTTCGTCTTGGTTGTCTGTTCTTGAAAGCCATAGGCCATATCCAAGAGGGTTACGTCAGTCTCTATACATAGTAGACTCGCGGGCATCGATTGGTTGATAGATACTGTGGGTATAGTGCTCACTGGCGTAACAAGAGATTTTCCTCGCTAATGTTGGCTTCTCTATAGATATTAGGGCTCTGAAATACTCTCCATACCGATATCTGTTCAAATAAAGTTAACAAATGTACATTGCTTGAATTTTTAGTGATTGGTTGCAAAACCTTAGTTCATCCTAGAGGCAGGAAATGGGAGCAATGTAGGTTATAACAAAGAGCATGTTCCTACCAAGTTTGATAGAAATCGCGCTGTTACTAATCAAATCTATAATAGGTCAAAGTTGTCGCTTCTTTTCAAATTCAAGACTTTGAATTTCAATATTACGCCAAAGTGGATATTCTCACATAATATATGCATATATTATGTGCTAGGTACTATTGGCACAAATGCACCCTCAAATGGCTTTATAAAAGAAATATAAAAAACCTTTCATACCTGAAGTGTCCAGCTTCTGGTTTCTCGACTTGTTTTTTGGTTAAAGATGCTTGGCGCTTGTAGCCGAGAGTTCCCCTCTTAAGTTCAATGTTGAACGATGTTACGCACTGCATGTTCACAGTTCTCTGTTTTAATTTTTTTACCAAATTTTGTGTCAATCGGTACCGCCGTTTCTGAGAAAAGTGCGTGTGACAGACCGACGGAGAGACAGACAGACATTGCGTTGATTTTAATAAGGTTTTGTTTCCCATAAAACCTTAAAAAGTGTGATCGTTCATCGGCTTCGCCAAGCAGTTTCATATTCTTCTTCTTTCTGGCCCTGTAGTCTCCCCCTCCAGCTAAAATAAAAATATCTTGTAGCCCCAGTGGGAATAATCCAAATTAAAGTCTTAAGATACATTATGCACCTATGGCAGACCGATACTTAATACCTGCTTGATAGTTCCGACTACGACGAGTAGTGAGCTGGGTCGGCACGGTGATTCAGAGGGTAGAGTGGTTTGAATGCTAGTCGTCATGGATGTCTGTTTCTCTTCGGTGGACCCGCCTCCTTTCTGGTTAGTGGCATCGCTCACATGAATGAACTGAGCCGACCCACTTATCATTTGTTCATCCATATACCCTTTTTATACTCTCCCCTTGATTAAGAGGGGCCCCGCCGCAATTCTTTACAATTTTATTTATTTATTTAATTAAAGACAATATACAGAAAATTAAATTCCCAGTTTTATATTTTTCCCAGAAGGAGGAGCAAGTAAACGGCTCAACCTAGAAGGAGCTAGAACCAAAAGGCCCAAGCTGTAGGGCGATATAGGGCTGGAGCCTCGAGATCGGAAAGTGAAAGTAGATATCGAGCTCTGCGAAGTGTTCTTCAAAAAGTCCGCACTACGTGTACTACGAGAGCGATCTGGTAAATAACACCGGTCCCCCAGGCAGATGGGAGATTGAGGGTGCGGAGCCGTGACGGATAGTCCACTCGGAAAAGGTTCTTCTTGAAGAAGAAGACCCGGGTAAATTTACGTTGTAGAGCTTCAAGAGTGCGATAGTCACGTTTGCGAATGGGGGTTCAGACTACATAGCGATATTCAAGAATATTTCTGACAAGGGAGTTGAAAAGTGTCAAGAAGGGCTCAATTGAGGTAAAGTCGGGGAAAGAGTGTAGGATAAAATGATATTTCGGAAGCTCGATTGATGATGTCAATAAACTGGGAACTGAAACAAAGTTTGTCATGGAAGATTAGACCCAGGTCTTGAGAAGGGTTGGCCGTCAAGAGAGTAGTGGAATAGGTTGTCCGCCAAGAGAGTAGGGAAAGGTTGCTGGAGAGGGTTTAAGGGAATGGTATATCCAGTGGAATTTGCTGAATGCAAATGTGTCAGCTTGTCAACCGAGTACCATCGGACCAAAGTATCAAGATTGAATTGCCAGAGAGTACAGTCCAACAGAGGCAAATAATTTAAGGTCGCCAGCGTATAGCGAACAGAGACAGGTGCGGATGGGAAGGATAATGATAAAAAACAGGATTGGTGGGGGTCAAGTATGGAAACCTTGGGAACACCAGAGGAGAGAGAGAAGGATCGGGATGAGTGTCCAGGGAAAAAAACTCTGCAGAGGTACGAGGAAAGTCAAGATACGATTGAGGGGGGGGGGGGGGGTAGTTGAATAGTGAGAGTTTGGGGAAAAGAACTTTGTGGTCAACGGTATCAAAGTCTTTGACGAAATCGGTATAAATAGCATGCACCTCCTGTCGTGAGCTAAGGTATAACTACGAAGTTAGTGAAGATCAAAAGGTTTGAAGCAGCACTATATCGGTGTTTCATGAAACCATGCTGTTCTTTCAGATCAGAGGTGATCGAAATGCGCGGCCAACCAGCCGTATCTCTCGAGGATGGGATGGTAGTTCACAGCTAGTGGCAGATATCCGCTCTTAAGGACAGGGATGATGGAGAAAGTGCCATTCTCATAAACTTTTGATTTGAATACACAGACGGAGGGAAATGTGTTGTTTGCAGTTCACAAGGAAGAGGTTGGGGTCCGATATTGGTGTCGAGATCACTCAAGGGGAACTCAATTGAGGAAGGCGTGTGGAAAGGGATAGTGTGAGATTTGGAGCAGTCGGGATCAAAAAGAAACGTAGAGGGTGCAGTGAAATAAGGTCGCAGGATTGTAATGGGGAGTTGGCAGTGGAATCAGCAAAGTTTGTGGAAGAAGGGAAAGATTGGGTGAGGTATCCTCCACCCACTCTGGAGGCTGAGTCATCATCATATCTAAGTGAAACCCTATAATTTGTTAAAGAGTGAGGACCACCCGCTTCTCTCTCAAACCCCTTTTTGGGCCCTTCGGGGTGCAGCTCAAAATTAAACCCTATCGTCTTTACCTCAACATAGAGCGTCACCATGTATTAGAACCCGAGGTTGTATCATCGAAATTCTTCACTAAGGCTAGAAACCTTCCTTTTCCTCCTACACATCTTCCTTGCCCCTTCCCTTTCCGGATGTGGGACAATGTTGCTGATATCAAATCGAAGTTAACCGAAAATATTTTTAGGATAAATTCGAATCTAAAATTTATTCATAAATTTACTCAGCATGTCTTAAATTAGATTCTAAAAATAAAATTGTTCCTTATAGTTGTAGCAATAAGTTGCACATATTTGTGGCCTCATAAAAATGTCGTAAATACTGAAACTGTGATCTACGCTAGTATAATTTTCCATCAATTTTTCTAAATTAATCAATTTTCGTGAAAAATGTTGCGACATTCTTTTTCGCATGACGTCTAGAGGAACCCACGTTAATGTTTCGATTGATACATTGCAGAAGCGCTGACAGTTCAATGGACAAATTCATGGGGGATTGCTGGCAATTCAAATTTGTCTTTCTCAATAAATTTGTTTCAAAAGAATGTTCTCAGGCTCAATTACTTCTATTTAATATAAATTTATTGGGCTGAATTTATTTCAATTGGATTTGTAAATTATAAAAAATATTCAGTTCAGCAGATGCAAATTATTTCCGCATTAATTTGAAGGAATTTTTGATGTAGGCATTTCAAGTTATGATACTTTTATATCCAAAAAATGTGTGGAAATATATTGTGTTCCAGAATATCAAATAGATTTTGGAAAGTTGACGTAAGTCATCATTAAATAAATGAGTGCGTTTATGGTTTCAGTGGATTCAATGCCTCCTAATTTTGTGATTTGCTTATGCTTTCTTATGCCTTTCTCGGCCTGTTAAAAAATGTGTTGGGTAAGTAATTCAATGCTGCCTATGGCGTGGGGATTTGGAAAGGTCAGATTTGCATAGAAGTCATGAAACATCAATTCATAAACTCCATTGTCTAAGTTGATTGTCCGCGGCACGGAAGTTTACATGTTCCAATTATGAATTGCAACGGCGTCTTTGAGCGAGCGCTAATGCAACTTTTAATTACTTCTACTTACAGTTAGGCATATTTGTCCACATATGAAGAGAACACACACCAAATCCAATGTCAGCTAAGCAACATTCGCTCATTTATTAGAATTAATTTGGATGATAGACATATGCGTGCATCAAACACTCGATATGTGCTCGAGCCATTTTGTATACTCAACTCTTGTCTTTTAACTGTTTCAGAGAAATTAAGAAAACTCAACACGGAACTGTCCTCATCCGGCGGAAGTCGTAATTGAAAAAAGGCGGACCCGATAACCCGATCGAGCAGCAAAGCACTGGCACTGTCCTCTGACGTCTTTTTTTTCCTCTCAATATAACGTTGCCATTGAAGAAGACTCGGAAGGCGTTCAGTATGTCCATAGGTGAGTCGATTTACCTTTATATTCAAGACACCTTTCTTTTGTCGCAGCTTGAAAAGATCTCATTGAGGAAATAGAAAGTCTCCCGAAATAATTGAAATTCAGAGATCATGGGATTCACTTTCTCGGGATCTCATAATGATGTGACTTTGGGGGTGGCGTTGAGAGCCATTGCCTTTCCCAAGCCCTGGGAAATGGATGTACGTTGAGAATAGATGAGTTTATGTTAAGGGGACTCTTACCTGTGATAAGCGGGATTTTGTTTAAATTGCAATTGTTTTGTTTTTCTATAAGAAGAGCAATGTGTATACCCTCCTCAGAAGAAATATCTGTCCAAAATGAAAAGAAAGAACTACAGTGGCTCGCCGCTCGATACAGCCGATATTTCAATAGATGAAAATTCAAAGATAATTGTACACACAATGTTTCTGAAAAAATTATAACAAGTCGGTTTTGGTTATTTCTTATGTAAGTATATCTGAGTGCAGAACTATCCCATTTGTACGTAGCCGGTAATGTATATGTATATTTAGCATGTCAAGCTACTCACTTTGGTGTGACATTGATATTTAGTATTTTGGATTGCAGTAATTTAACACGGAGAAGAAAACTTCGAGCTACTATAACTTTATCGGTAATAGTACGATTATGATCAAACATGGGGATATATTTCTTCAGACTATAGTCTACATTACTGCAAATTTTTATAACTCTAATAAACTTAAGGCGGGTTTCTAGTCCATTTTCCAAAAACAGGGATATACTATTATTAACTTAATTTGAGTAGATATTGATAATTCATTCAAGACCGTAATGGTACACTACAGGATTAGAGCACCCTGTAGGAGGAAATGTGGTCAGTATTGCGCTCGCCCGAGATTATTACCCTGATTTGATTCAAGTATTCACACAGCTGAGTGGACTGGTATCCGAAGTCAAATCACGATACAAATTCCACTGCCACCTATGAGATTTGAACCGCGACTTTTCGTACAACAGCCTTGTGCTCTAATCACTCAGCTATCCGGACACTGAGAATGAGACTGTTAAACAAATCACCACTTTCGACCCCCCATCATTTGATACTCAACATGACTATATTCGGGGGAGAAAATGTTGTACTTGTTTTTTGCATGTACGAATATGAGGACCCCGCTTCAACTCAACGTAGAAAGATGCAACAATGTAGCCTGGCATACTTTCAATGCATCTTTCAAATACTTTTTTGTTTGCCTCGTTCTAAAATGTAATTGTCGTTGAATTTTGCGCCAGTCCTGTACCCATCAGCTGAGCATTTACACCTCGGTTTATTTGCATGGGTCGATTTCCCCAATGTTGCACTTGGTAGGTATTTGCTGGATGCGTTTATCATTATTGAATGTATGTCGTTGCTCCGCTAGCATCAAGGACTCCATAGCAAGGGTTACGTTAGGGAGAGCACTCTCCCAATTAAGGTGTTGAAATTTCGGAATACTACCGATATTTGGGAAAATAAGTCCAGATCTGACGACCAAAGTTCGTGTGGCTTGAGAATCTGGTTGAGCCATGTCCCATTTGAGCCATCTCTTCGGCCGTGAACCGCACTCGCACTGTATAGGAAGCAGCGGGTCGGAACTGCCTGTCACCAACCTTTATTTTCCCACACCGACTTATGATTGCTAATATTGCGAAAATTGAAATTGAAGCTTTCGAGAAACTAGTGCCTTCTGTCACTGGAATAGCTAGCCATTGAATAATGTTCCCTAATGGTTATTTTGTAGTACCGATCTACATACTATACTAAGGCAGTTTTTAGTTTTTGTTGTAAGCTAGTACATAAGTCCCCAAATAAGGCCCTTTTGTAGTTCTTCTTATAAAAATTATAATTCTCAAGGTCACTGCAACTAGCTAAGAGTTGTCAAAGTCCTGGTGGCTATATTATATCGGAATTTTATCATCATCATCAACGGCGCAGCAACAGGTATCTGGTCTAGGCCTGCCTTAATAAGGAACTCTAAACACCCTCGTTTTGCGCCGAAGTCCACCAATTCGATATCCCTAAAAGCTGTCTAGCATTCTCACCTACGCCATCCCTTCATATCAAGCTGGGTCTGCCTCGTCTTCTTTTTTTACTAAAGATATTGCCCTAATAGACTTTCCCGGCTGGATCACTCATACGGATCAAGTGACCCGCCCACCACAACTTGACGGTCATGATATTGCCCATAGATTTCGTCGTTATGTAGGCTACGGAATCGTCCATCCTCATCTAGGGGAGAATTCTTCTCTCTTGTACAGTAAGAGCTTTGACCCTATGGTGAGATGTTTTGAGCGAGACAGTTTTTGTAAGCTGAAATAGCCTCTGTTGGTTGCCAGCAACCGCGTGCGGATTTCTTCGTCATAGCTGTTATCGGTTGCGATTTTCGACCCTAGATAGGAGAAATTTTCATCGGTCTCAAAGTTGCAGTCTCCTATCGTTATTGTTTTCGTTTGACCAGTCCATGATGTTGTTCGTTTGCTTTTTGGTGCTGACGTTGCCACCATGTACTTCGTCTTGCCGACATTAATGTGCAGCCCAAGATCTCGCGCCGCCTGCTTAATCTGGATGAAGGTAGACTGTACATCTCAGGTTGTTCTTCCCATGATGTCAATATCGTCATTGTAGGCCAGTAGTTGGGTGGATTTGAAGAGGATGATGCCTCTCGCATTTACATAGGCATCGCGAATCACTTTCTCCAGGGCCAGGTTAAAGAAGACGCATGATAGGGCATCCCCTTGTTGTAGACCGTTGTTGATGTTGAATGGTCTTGAGAGTGACCCTGTTGCTTTTATCTGGCCTCGCACATTAGTTAGGGTCTCTTAGGAGTCTTACAGATTTCGTCGGGATACCGAATTCTCTCATGGTCGTGTACAGTCTTACCCTGGCTATGCTATCATAGGCGGCTTTAAAGTCGATGAAAAGATGGTGTAACTGTTGTCCATATTCCAACAGTTTTTCCATCGCTTGCCGCAGAGAGAAAATCTGATCTGTTGCTGATTTGCCTAGAGTGAAGCCTCTTTGGTATGGGCCAATGATGGGGCGTATGGGGCTATCCGGCCTAGCAAGATAGCGAAGAATATCTTATAGATGGTACTCAGCAACGTGATACCTCTATAATTGCTGCACTGTTTGATATCCCCCTTTTTATGTATAAGACAGATAATGTCCCGTTGCCAGTCGCCAGGTTGATTCGCTGTCCCATACTTTGATCATCAGTTGATGAACCACTTGGTGTAATTGGTCGCCTCCATATTCAACCAATTCGGCTGTAATTACATCGGCTCCTGGCGACTTATGGTTTTTAAGCCGATGAATTATACGGACTGTTCCTTCTATGCTTGATGGTGACAGCATATGTCCGTCGTCTTCATTTGGCGGACCTCCAACTCGCCGATATTTTGGTTGTTGAGTAGTTCATCAAAGTACTCAACCCATCGCCCCAATATGCCCATTCTGTCGGAAATCAGATTTCCCTTTTTGACTCGGCAAAATGAGCATCGAGGTGTCATCCTGATGACTTGTTGGTAAAACTTGCGCGCCTGGTGCGGTTGCTCCCTGTACTTATCGAATTAACAGACTTGTTGGTTCTCCCAGGCTTTCTTCTTCCGTCTGTAAAGTCGCTTCTCTGATAAGTGTCCGCGCGTGCCAGCGTTCTTTGAGAATGCAATGTTACTCAGTATGCAGTATTTTTCCATTAGATTGCTAGCTTACATTCATCGTCAAATCAACCCTTTCGACTTTTCTTGCGGCTGGGGCCAAGTATGTTTGCGGCCGTATCAATGATGACGTTCTGCAGGTGGCTGTGAAGATAATTTGTTGATGTTTCATCTCCAGGACATCTGTTAGCTGTGGTTATTGCGGCATCCATTTCCCTCTTATAGGTGCTACGGAGGGCTGTGTTGTGGGTGGCTTCAGTATTCACTCTTACCTGATTGTCAGAGGGGATTGTAGGTGGTTTTGTAATTTGAGCTCGGAGCTCCATGCCGACGAAATAGTGATCCGACTGTATATTGGCCCTCCTATATGTTCTGACATTCAATAAGGCTGAGAGGTGGCAGCGTTCAATCAATACGTGGTCATTTTGGTTGAAAGTGATCCCGCCTGGAGAAGCCCACGTATGTTTGTGGACCGCTCTCGGCGCAACCATTTCGTGCGGTACTGCTAACTGAAAATCCGCAGTCCGTTATCATTGGTATTCCTATGTAAGCTATGGGAGCCAACGTATCGTCTGAATACGGGCTCCGTCCCTACTTGACTGTTGAAATCTCCAAGTACAATTTTGATATCATACTTGGGCTAGGCTTCGAAGGTTCGCTCAATTGCCTCGTAGAAGGTATCGTCCGACTCTGCAGTCTTCTCTGCAGGGGCGTCAATGTTTATGAGGCTTATATTTCTAAATTTGCCTCGCAAACGCAGAGTGCACAGCCTTTCGCTTACATTTTCAAAGCCGATAATAGCAGGTTTCATTTTTTGGCTGACTAAGAAACCTACTCCGAGCACATGGTATACTAGATGGCCACTATTTTATATGGTGTAGCGGCTCTTTCCAGGAAGCCGGTCTCTTCCAGGGCATCTCTTGCTGTACTGTTACATCATCCCTATATTGGGACAAGGTATCGGCTAGCTGCTCAGCAGCATTCGGTCTGTACGGGGAACACACGTTCCATGACAAAATGCGCAAATCGTTATTCCGTTGTCGTTGCCGGGTTCGTCGTTTTGAAATGCATCCAATCCGAGGTGGTTTCGTAACTTTAGTTTCGGTATAGGGTTGTTAGCCCTACCCAACCCCCAACCTGGAGGACCAGTGGGTATAATTTGTCCCGTTTTTAGGCGCGGGAGACTCGCCTTCATCCTTCTCCGTCCCAGCGATCACCATGTGGAGGTGGAGATAGGATTTGCTAGTAGAGCTGTTGGTGTTGGTTCAGCAGGCGTTTGCCAGGTTCTATGCTTCATTGTGGGTACCAATCCGACCGCCAATTTTATAATAATGAGTTATACGAACAAAAACTATACTATTATTGTAATAGCAATTATTGAAGCACTTCTTTTATATATGAACTCAGCTGATATGCTTCAAATTATTTTTAATTAAGTTGTTATGCCTAAAGGAAATCCCGTAAAATATAATATTTTGAAGTAAAACGCCCCTTAAAATGAATGTCTGTTCTATATCGGGATAGAAAAATCAACAAATTCTGCTTACATAATTTCTTGAATGAAGACGAGTGGACAATTGCCTCTAATTAAAATACAAGTCAAGATTGAGCACGTAAAACCTTGACTTGGATTTCTAATTAGAAATTAAATAGTCAAGTCTTTGACTGCCGGCTGAACCCCTAGATAAACGATGCAATTGAAAAGAACTGAAGTCACCTCTGATCAAACAAAGCTACCCATTCCGGAATATCACATCGTTCTTTTAATTCCTTTGAGACTCTCCATATTAAAATGCACCAGAGATCTGCATTAAAGATTCATTTTTTTTCGAACATGGGGTGCGCATGGAAATGAGAAATAGAACTGAAAATCATCAACTATTTCATATTCCATATTTGAAAAAATCAGGAGGAAATCGAAGGCTGGAATGCGGAGGCGCCTCGACGTGTGCATTTATGATGATCATTAGCGAAAATGGAAAACGTGCGTCCGGGAAATTAGATTCATCTATCGACATCGTGACAGAATGCGAGCAAGGAAATA
This sequence comes from Hermetia illucens, assembly GCF_905115235.1. Lineage (NCBI taxonomy): Eukaryota > Metazoa > Arthropoda > Insecta > Diptera > Stratiomyidae > Hermetia > Hermetia illucens. The sequence continues at coordinate 65,741,152 of NC_051851.1, read as the reverse complement.
TGTGACACAAAGCGCATGTAGAATTATATATTGGTCATGTTAAAAGAATGATTAATGGTGGGCTGTAAAAAATTAATGATTTTTGGAGAAAATAGATTGAGAATTGGTTAGGGGAGAAGCATTATTTTGGTGATGGACGTCATATCAAACCAGCTATTTTTAGATTAGTTCTTACTGGGACAAATGCCATGGCTAAGGAGTAGGCTAAGTTTGGTGTGTGATCCACATTTGGTAGGAACTTATAATTCTTTTTAACACTCAAATATTTTGCATTGCTTTCTGAAAATGCCACTTCCAGTGATCTAGTTCAGAATCATGGAATTTGTTTAAGATTAAAAGCATATTTTATTGAAAATTTAATCAAAATTAAAAACAATTTTCATTATGTGGTTAAACCTGACACGTGCCTGTAGCATCTCAAAAAAAAATCTTTTTGAAACAATATCCGAAAGGACATCTGCTCAACATATTTTAGGAGAATGGTTGGCAGTTAGTCTAGTTGAAAATTCCTATTCCTAGGAGACATTTAAAAACCACAGATCGCATGGTATTCGCCTCACTACCTGCAGCACTTTCGTTTGAGTTTACTTGATGTGTTCGGCGGGACCATCTATAGATCTTCATTAGAAGGGACGATAGATCGCGGTAACCAAGGAAAACATATTGAATTTCAAGGAGCATTCAAGAAGCTCTATTAAAAGTGTATGCGTGGATGTTTGGGTTTTTTGTAAGGATATTTTCAAGCGAAGAGATTGAACGGTTTAACATGCATGGAGCGAAGTCGATTTCACTTGATATTTAACTAACGTTGCTTGGGGTCGTTTCATCAATGAAAATTGTATAAATTTACATAGTATGTGGATAGGAATTTGTAAATAATGCGAACTAAAGAAAGTTGTGGTGGGTGTCCTTTTGGCACTTAAGTAATTGACACGCCATTGACAAAATTTATCACGTGCCCTTTAGCCAGTTCTTCTGACCAGAACCTGAAATACAAATTGGGAATATCGCGTGAAATGCAAACTTCAAAACTGGAATGCCCGATTGCTTCAATCTAGAGGCAAGATCCCCGACGAATCGCATTCTCAATCGAAGTTCCTCACGCCTCAGATCTTAAGGTGCTTTTTGGCCCCTTAAAAGGCAAGTGAGCTGGAGGACACGGGAGAAAGCGCATATAGGACTTAAAGTCGGTGTTAAAGTGTAATGATATCATAGCGTGTGACTTTCCTGTCAATGACAACAAGAAAATCCTGGTGTGATTTGAGCGTATAGTAGATATGCATCGATAAACTGTATTATAAGGATATATGAAAACGATTTACTAACCCATGCATTAAGAAGTATCAGGTAGAAAGCGAAGGCAAAATCGAAAATATGCTTACAAGCCTATTTGTATGAGCCGAGCCTTTATTCTCAGACAACCGGCTGCCAATTCCTTTTTCACCGAAATTACCACCTACAGTGATGAGATAGTCTTCAGCAGGCATGCTGCAGGCTTTGTTTGGAATATTTATTAGAAGGTGTGTTCCTCGGAATCGCATCTGTTTGTCTATGGCATTAAGTATTTTGATCGTAATCAGCCAATCATCAAATCGTTGAACTTATGTAACACCATATTAAATGCAGGGGCTAGCGAAATAAAGGAGTTTATAGCCGTTTTTGTTGCGATCTATGTATGTTGTAGCTTCTGTCACCACACCATTCAGTTTCCTTCAAAGTGCAGATGTCGACGGGTTTCTATTGAAAAGTGTAGTGTCTGCGGCTTCGTCTGCTTTGTTCGGTGGCAATCGGACGAGGAAACTGATCTATTGATATGCAGTATAACTCTTTTGCACGTTTAGTCGCCTTTGCATCTTCATTACATTCTTTCCAATTTCCTCTTCCTCATCCGCCATCCACTTACTTCGAAATAGTAACTTTAAAATTATACTTTTCGTTCTAAAATTCATTTAAATATCTTGAAAGTTAATGTAGATATTTTCTAACATTTCGAAAAGGATCATTAACCTCTTTTGTTGTTGTTTGCACCGAGAGGACTGCAAGAGGACTGATTAGGCAAGCCTTAATTTTTTATAGGATGAAAATGATGGCGTCTGGTAGGCATGGCTTTTTAGTCTAGGTTGCAGTTGCGCTCTGCGCATCTCCTTGGTATTGGTTCTCATTTGTGTGCTACTGTTAGTGCACATAGCTGCAAATGTTATAAAAAAATATCAGCTTCTTGCCAAAATCAATCGTAGGAGGCTGGGAATAATATCCCAACGTCACTTCATCATTTTCCTATTGATTGTTGGTAAGTGGTTGCTTTTTTTTATTTTTAAGTTAAATTATAGATATGACTTTGTTCTAAACTTTTGGTTTGAGGACTTCCTCTTCAACTCCTCGTCTCTAACCTGCGAAACTCACAATAACAAAAGAGGCATCCTCCAAATTAATAACGATGCGTGAAGTTTTCGTAAAATGCTTTCGCAAGTTCCTTCATTTTATCGGTGGCCGCACCAATGTTAGATGGACAGACATAGATTTGTGTAGCTCGGGCTAGTTTTCTTTCGTCCTGATGGCGACCTTGTGCATTTCTTGATAGTCTCGTTTCCAGTTCCGCTTTGAATGAGTTAACGCAACTAATAGGTCTTCTACGAACTACGTACGACTATTACGAAGAGAATTTTCGTGTCAACCTCCTATTGAATCAAGCATAGATCGGAAATTGTGGGTATTAATCTTGAACTTTTCAGTACGCAGCTCAAACGTTTATACCAAATTCATTCAGATTGGAGTACGTATTATGCATTTCACGGCCTTTTTCAAACTCGTGTGAACTTCAATGTATAGCTCCCCGTAAATGCTGACTTGTAAATGCGCCAATAATACATTCATTTGATATATTTTTATCCCTGTGAGAAGTCTCACGCTACGATGCGCGCCTACCTGCCTTGAATTTTCCCATCCGAATTCGCCTTATCCTCTTACATTACTTTGGAGCTAATGTCATTGTCATACTAAAATGAATGTTCTGGCAAACTAAATGAATAAACATTACGAGTTAGGTACAAATGGGATGAATGGAGCAATACACGAAACCTTTCATACCCCAAGCGTTAAGCTTCCGGTTTCCCGACTTGTTTTCTTCTTAAGTCTGTTTCTCAAGTAGTTTTCTGTCTTTACTGCCTTTCCTCAATACACTATAAGGAATCCTGACTGTATCAATAGGCACTGGGGTGATCAGAACAAGCCCAATGTCATGGGTCGATCAACACAGTCCACAGAATTGACGGTAGGACATCTGGTTGGGAGCAGCTTTTCTTTGCTTCGGTTTTCAGGTAGCGAACAATATTAATTCAGCACATGGCTATCTCTGCGTTAGCATAACATTGATCTATTCAATTCAAGGCTCATTGACGCCGGCATCACAAAGGTCTTGGAAAGGCACACAGTTAAATGTCTCTTTCTGACGTTCCATGAACTCCCGCTTTTCAGTGTGCGGTGTCTACCTTTGAAACTAAGGAATGAAGAGCAAACTCACAGGAGTTTCCACGCTGATAAGCATGTTGGTTTTTATATAGTGGATGCGACCTTAGTGCTTTCTGGCGAATGTGAGTCCAGATATTTCAGCAAAAACGGTCAAGCTAATCTGTTTGAAGTTCTTCGGGTAGTCATCTTTTCCATGAAGACTACTTTAATTTTCTGGAAAGAGGTAGGTAAGACATGATAGAGATATTTTTGAAGGTGACATATATACTTCTTTAGCAATGCTGGATAAATACTGTCCAGGGCAGGGGTTTGAGGTGCTCAAAGGACCTTATAGTAGCTCTCTGTTCATTGGTAACGACTGCTCTCACAGTGTTGCTTTTCTCTTCTTATGTTGTCGCTGTGAGTTTCTGAAGTTTAACCGGTCTTCATTTCTATTGCTTTTACAAGCACCATTCAGAAGCCGTCTGCTTGATTTCTTGAGGGTTCTGCAGTTCCACCAGGGAACTGTTTTACCGCTTTTGTCTCTGGTAATAGGACAAGTCTTTTCAGAGCACTCTAAATGTGTGCAATTCACAACTCGATTGAGAACTTTTTAATTCTAATTAGGATAAATTCTATGTAACGGTAGTCTGACAGGGAAACTTTGTCTAACACACGTGAGTCTCTCATGAACTGTATTCAACTGGAAGTGCAGATTGTTAGTTTAATTACTTTATTTCGTCTTGGGGACACAAAAATAGGGGTTCACCCTACGTTCGCATTCGTGAGATGTGAAGTGATAAATCCTCTAGGATTGCATTTGTTACTTTCCCAACAAATATATTGACCCTTTACCAATCAGACCACGGATTCTGGCGTTCACGGAAGATAACCGGAGGCAACTATGAAGGTTCTCCTGCCGCTAGTAATCTCATATTGTAAGATAGCCGCAAATGGGTCCTGGGAAGTGAGTTGTCTCAGGATAGTTGCCTCTAACAATTTTGATAGCAGGACAAAAGCTCTCGATCTTGAGGATCTCTTATCGAAGAAGATCCTAGCCTAGCCTAGCTTTGGAATACTGCAAGTTAATTTGTTCAACCTTTATGCATTATGTACTCTAATGTGAAAATCATCGCTAACAGAAGAGTCTGCTGCATCCAGGGTGGGTTTCGCAGTTTATTCTCACCTTCCGCTCAAAGCTCAATATAATCCTGCATGGGTCCATGCTACCATTTACATCACCAGCATTACTTTCGCTTTTACTAGTGCAGACTCAAGAAAAAATTTAGCCTGTAATTCCCTCTTCTTTATGGCTGAAATTTCTTTTTGCCGAGCCTTACTTTTGCGTTTTCTGAAAGAATTGAGCGACAGTGCCACCAACAGATCGGCGGTAGTTCGCTGACCGCATCGTAGATAATAAGCTTTCTTTTGTCGTGGAACACTTGTTTTTGTAGATTTCTCCATGGGGGAATATGAGTCTGATGAGGCTCTCGAAATTCTGTACCTTAACCGCTATTTGATTGTCCAAGTCGCGGGTGGATTTTGGTTGGATTTGATTTATGACGCCTTACCACAAACCAATAGCTAGGAGGCTATCAAGGCCTATGGAGTGGGGGAAGTGTAAAATCAAAACAACGCAGCCACCTGCGGAGACTTATCACGGAGATGCGACTCCACAGACTAAAAAAGGAAGTTTGGGAGAACCAACAGATTTGTGAACTCGAAAAGCACAGGGAACAACCACACCAGTCGCGGTAGTTTTACCAGCAAGTCGACAGGAATTAGCCTCACACACTTCGATGTTCATCCTGCCGAGACAGCCGAGGGAAATCTGATTTCCGGGAGAATGCGTTGAGTATTTTGATTCAACAACCAGAACTCAGCCAGTTGGAGATCCCGCCAACTGAAGATGACGGACAAATACTCCCATCACCAAGTATAGAGGAAACCGTCCGTGCAATCCATCGGCTTAAAAATTATAAGTCGTCAGGAGCCGATGGAATTACAGCGGAGCGACGAACTACACCAAGCCCTTCATCTGCTTATGCTTAAGGTGTGGGACAGCGAATCAATGCTTGATGACTGGCAACGAGGTATTATTTTTCTCATATATAAAAACGGAGATATCACACAGTGCAGCATAATTGTATCACGTTGCTGGGTACCATCTATAAGACATTCTTGGCTATCTTGCTAGGTAGGATAGCCCCATACGTTTTATAAAAGTAGCTCATTTGTTTTCTATAGTTCGTTTTAAGAATTGCACTTTTCCTTTTAATAGTTTTACTTAACAGATCAGATTTTCTCTGCGTGGCGAACGATGGAGAAACTGTTGAAATATGAACATCAGTTGCTCCATCTTTTCATCGACTTTAAGGCCGCCTATGATAGCAAAGTCAGGGTAAAATTCTACACGGCCATAAGAGAATTGGGTATGCCGACGAAATTAGATAAAAGCAGTGTGATCACTTTCTCGAAAATTCAACATCAACCACGGCCTAAGACATGGGGATGCTCTATCATGTGTTCTGTTTAACCTGACGGCATCTTGTTTAATTCCACCCAACTACTGGTTTATGCTGGCGATATCGACATCATGAGAAGAACAACTCGAGACGTACAAACTACTTTCATCCAGATCGAGCAGGCGGCAATTGAGGCGAGATCTTGGGTTGCACATCAATGAAGGCAAGACAAAATATATGGTGGCAATGCCAGCATCGAAAACCAGTCAACCAACAACATCAAACCGCACTGGTCAAACGAGAATAATCAAGATAGGAGACTACATCTTGGAGGTGGATCAAACCGCACTGGTCAAACGAGAATAATCAAGATAGGAGACTACATCTTGCAGGTGGATCAAACCGCACTGGTCAAACGAGAATAATCAAGATAGGAGACTATATCTTTGAGATGGATGGATGAGGATGATCCAACCCGGAAAGACCTTATGTTCCGCAATATCTATGGTAGAAAAAGAAGACGAGGCAGACCCTGCATGATATAGAGCGGTGGCATAAGGATATCGAATTGGTGGACCTCGGCGTAAAACCGGGATGTCTGGAGTTCCTTATTAAGATAGACCTTCACCGGATACCCGTTATTGCGCCATTGATGATGGGTTGATAGCCATCATTGTTTGGGCCCGTCCTTTTGTAGTTTCACATTGGCTTTGGTATTCAAGCCAATCTTAGCTAATGGTTTCAACAGAGGATGTGTTCTGCACACAAAACCATATCAGATGATGCAGCGTATGCCATCTCGGGAATGATGCCAATTTATGTCTTGATAGACGAGACAAGGTGAGTGAAAAGTGAGAAGGTGAGATCTATAAGTAGGTAGATGACAACAGTGATGGGACCACTCGGAAATTGGTCATTGGACACACAAGTGGATCCTTGCGGGGAGATCAATTATAATGTCCTTGAGTTTCTCACACAGCCATACCTTTAGTACCTCTATAGGTTTAAACGGAACACTTCATCTGATTATCAAAATTGCGAAGGGATCGCGGAGTATCTAGAGTACGTATTCTTCCAACGTCGGAGATTCGTGATAGAAAGGAAAAACCTAAAGGAAAACGCAGAACTTTTGTATCCAATACTGCGAGGTCCAGTTCACTGTCTTTAATAGAGTCTAGCAGGACGGTTGACTCTGCCTTATTCAGATTCAGGGGAGACCGTGCGAAGGAGGTGATTATTGCACTTTTTGGGAAGTTATACGATATCAACTAGGAAAACATCATTTATAGACCAGAGTGTAGGGCGCGTTCCGTTCAGTACAAGTTTGTTAAGAACTATTGATTCAATTTCTCGGGAGGTTCTACCAGTAAATAATGAGCATGGGTGTTGCGTGTAGGAATAGTTGGTGCACTGTGTGATAGAGAGGCTTTCAAAGAGCTTGTGCTAGTCCTAAGTAATCTAAGTATTAGATTCCTAGTAGGTAGTTTCCTTCAAATTGTTAAGATAAAGTTGTGGAACCTTCCAAAATCATTAGACCGTCAACAAGTATCATATTGTTTTTTTATTACTAAACATTCAACAAGTCATAAATTCAACTATAATAGCATTGAAGAGTTAGTATGGAAATTAATTTTGATCAAACAAACATTTTGTAATTAATTCCGTTTCCTCTTCGACAATTTCAAAATCTAAATATCCGTTAAAGTGCAGCATGGAAATAGACGCAAAAGGGCATTGTCTTTAGTTTAATTGCGATTAGACCAAGAATGAATTATACACGATGTCTCTGCGGAAAGAAAATCTAATCACGTTTGATGTCACAAAGTTTATTTGAAACTATCACTAACATCCCTTTCCTATGTGCCTCTTTCACATACGCGTAGTACTCATCGCGGGGTCTTATGTAGTTCTATGTGATGGAGCATGTACTGCAGGGATACTCATTAGCCTAGGCTTCCTAGTCTACCGTGTTTATGAGATGCATCGAAGATGGGTGTGTTTAAATTAAAAGTATATTGTCTGTTGGGCTGTCTCCGGCAGGAACACCTTCAGAATACGGAATGTTTTGAAAAGAGTATACTCTCGCCAGGCGCAACGTTTCTTTGGAGATGGGATAGCGGATTAGAAGAAACGGAAAGAAATTTTGAAGATTATTTGAATGAAACTTCCTACGATATGTTGTTGAAATGTTTGTTGGTTTTTTTGAATGTGGCCGTTGACGAGTCATGCATATTACTTCCAGGGGGACGTTCGAAGGTCTCTGAGCATGAATCTCGGAGCTAGTATTTGAGCGGAACCAGATTAAACTGGAGGGTCCCTTAAATTAAACATAATTTGCTTCTGAGATTTTATTGTGTATGTTAACATTACGGAGAGGTACTGTTGTTATGATGGCTGAGACTCAGGCTTATACAAACTTTTTTCTAAGCGAACTTAATAAGGCCTTTTTGTTCGAAATTGTTCTTCCTATTAGCGAATGAATTGCGAACTCCAATTGTAATGTACGTGTTTATTTAAATAATATTAGCTTTGCAATTAAGTATGGTTAAATTTCGTAGTTGTAAGTTTACGATCTGCTGGACTGAATCATAAAGGGGGAAGATCATAGGACCATAACATTCGAGGGCCGCAATCGTTCATAATAATACAATCGGGGAAGATAGGGACAATTTGTATCTTTAGGCCGTTGACGTTTAGACGTTTCAACCGTGTCCCTTGCATGGTAATTGACTTCAGAAGGAACCATAACGCTGCGTAATGCTACTATAGGTACGCAAATACTCATACGTTACTTCCTATGCTTAATGTTGGGCTTTACGCACTCCGTATTTGACTGCACCAAGATTTGTCTGTTCGGTGTGCGTTTTATTGTCGCATATCCCATTCCATCACATGTATATTGGCTGCGCCACGGATGTGTGGAAGTTGCCTTCCCTATAGCAACATGTTTTGTATACGTAATGCATCTTATGCTTATGCTAGCGTTAGAACACAAGAGAACTATGGTAACCGAAAAGTTTTGATGTAAATAGCCCTTGCGGGTGGAATGAGCGATGCAATGTTGAGGGCTGCCCTTATGTATGTTGCCCAGCTCATGCTGATCGTGTCAGTGTTTATCAGCTTTCCGCCAAGTGACAAGCAAACACGATATCACTGAGATGAAATAGATTCTCAAGATCACATTCATTCAATGAATCGGGAAGACGCGACCGCGAGCTTCTTTATGGAAAAATCTCGGATGATATATGTAAACATACAGTTCGGAGTTGATTGTGAGATGTGTCGGTTGTAGGTGGAAGTGCACGTATTATCTAAATTCAAATCAGACACATTCCCTCGAACCTATAATATAAAAAATCTGCGTCTACTCGTACGGCCTCCTTTTCTGAAAGGAAATCCAAGAAAGATAAAAAATTGGTGAATATTTGAAACTCGAAGGACTTCAAGTCCTAGTGCTGAAATTGAACTTATTGTGCGTCGATGGTTTTTTCGTATATATGTAGAAGGTGGTTGCTTGTAACTATTTAGTTTTGTGATTAATGGGATTGCGACATACTCGTGCCGGACAATGTTTGTTTAGGATTTGATTCTCCGATTCTATTGACTCTTAGATTAAATTGGATTGTTAGCCAATATGACCACGAAAATGTATGTCAACACGGAAAATTCATTGATTTCAGGTAATATTTGCTTGGCAATATGATACTTATGCAATTCGATGTATATCACAAATGGTAGCGGTTAATACAAAATACACTTTTCAGCGCTGCAACTGATTATACTGCAAAAATAAAGAGAATATTTTCTTCCCCAGATTATCAGATTACTTATGCACATAAACGTTTCTTCTCACTTCTAACTTCATTATTACTTATCTCACTTTCTGTTTTAAAGTTTTCTATCATCCTCATTTATGTGTTTCTGGTGAAGCAAGGAGCATATATCTTTTGCTATCATCCTGGAAATAAGGATTAACGAGCTACATCTCCAAGTTTTACTCAGAATTATAATTAATATCTTCCTAAAACTTTCCAAGGAACATTTCAAAGTGAGAGAAGGAGCACTTTAGTTAATTAAGGGTAAATTAGGCGAGAAAAGTTTTCCATGGGTTAAAAGTTCTGAAATTTATGTTGAATAGAACAAAAAATTTGAGGATGATAGTTTAATAATGGCATTATATTGTACATATAGTGTGAAAACGATGTGCTTTTCAATGTTAGTGGTAGAAAGGACGTGTTGCAAAAGGGAATGCAACAAGTTATGGTCAGATGGAAGGTTTTCTATGGGAAATGGTTAACAGTATTTACCTTTTGACTATTGGTCTTTAGAGTCAAATTGGACTGAAAGTAAGATTTACCTACATAATTACCAACAAGAGCCTTACAGATAGTTTAAGGATATTCGGCTTACACTTCAAACATTCCATCTTCATGGCATTTATCTATTATTGGCAAAAGATATCGATCTTTTAGGTTCACATAACATAACTAACATGAAACCAAAATTCGAGTTTTTGCTGGTAGAAGCTTAGGAAGAAAATTTGTCAGGTAATCCAGAAAGCGCCTTTTAATATTTACTATGAACAGCTCTATCTTGACTCACTCACGAACTGAATCGATAATTGGGACATATTTTGGTGATTGCCCTATACTTGCATTGTCAGGATACTCTTTTATCGTCAAACTTAAATAGAGCCAGTACAATTTCACTTCTGTCTCGGACTAATGACCGCGTCCTTCTAGCGATTTGAAGGCTTTCCTGTCGGGATTCCCCGGATGATCGGCCTTTCATATTGCACTTGGGCTTTGTTGTCTACGCCATTCTTTTCACAGGATTCTTCTTAGACTATGATCAATACAGTCAGTTCTTCGTTGTGTTTTATGCAGCTCATGATTGTATTTAATTTTTCATTTAATGTCTTTCTTTATCGGTCCTAATATGCCTTGTAGCATATGACGTTCGAAAACATCGATCGGCATACGTAGTTGAACAAATTTAGATTCTGTACAAGCGAATCTAATCGTTATCCAGTTTTATCAACGAGTAACTGAACAAGACGCCTTATTTGCTAAGAGAATATAAACTAGTTTCTTTTCCACCAAGATAAACGAAAGAGTTCAAAGGAAATAGAGCAAGTAATGGTCTTTCATTGTCATAATTTATATCTTTCTTGTTTGCATAATGTATTCTGGTCTAGCTTTATTGGTCCTAGGCTGTTGTACGGAAGATCACTGCTTAAATCTCACTGGTGGCAGTGGGATTTCTATTGTGACGTGATGTCGGATACCAGTCGACTCAGCTGTGAATGAGTGTTTTGTGTCAAATGGGAGTAATAATCACGGACGACTGCAATGCTGACCACATTGCCTCTTACAGGGTACTATAATCCTGGTACTATAATCCGTTACGATCTTAAATGAAGTGCCCTAACACACTTCAAGGCCCTGATCCAATTGAATTGTTGGGCCAACGATTATTATTATTATTTACTAACCGTCAGGATGATACCTTTTAATGTTGACCTCAGGTCCAGAAACATTTTTTGGCGTCTGGTATGGAACGTACCATGGTGTTTATGTCATCAGTATATGTAACTATTTATTTATACTTAAACAATAGGATACCTTGTCCAGATTGAAGAATATGAGCTCGAGACCATCACCTTTTTAGGCCTGTATAAATTTTAATGCTGGGATTCTCTTTGATGCGATATTTCAAGTTCGAGCATTATTTTGCATAAAATGTTCCGTTCATACTATCGTATGCCCGCTGTCTAGGGACTGTCTAACTAAATATGTTTGGACTATTGTAAATTCATCTTGGTATTTTCCTAGGAAGTTGCCATTAAATGGCGTAAGTTAGCCCAGAATCTTGTTTTCCAAGACTTGTACTATAATTTTTCAGAATCTCTGCTGGAATGCTATTGATTCTGATTCGCGTTCGCGTTCCAATTCCTCTGAAAGTGAGCACCATTTCCTGTATTCATGACGATAGTTGAGAGATCTTGGGCTGCACATCAATGAAGGCAAGACAAAGTATATGGTGGCAACGTAAGCAACAAGAACCAACCAACCTACAACATCAAACCGCACTGGTCAAACGGGAAGAATAAAGATAGGAGACTACAACTTTGAGACCTTTGATAATTTCTCCTATCTAAGGTCGAAAATCACAACCGATAACAGCTACGATGATGAAATCCGCGCACGGTTGTTGTCAGCCAACAGAGTCTATTTTAGGTTATAAAAACTTTTCCGCTCGAAACGTCTCATCATAGGGTCAAAGCTACTCATGTATTCCTCGGAAACTTGGATTCTTAGCAAGAAAAATTGCGAACTCTTGGCCGCGTTCGAGAGAAGAATCCTCCGAAGAATTTTTGACCCCCTATATGAAGATTGACGATTCCGTAGCCTACATAACGGCGAAATCTATGAGCGATACCATGACCGTCAGGTTGATAAAATTTGGCTCAATAGGTTACGGTGGGCGGGTCACTTAATCCGTATGGATGAGGCTGATCCAGCCCGGAAAGTCTATAAGGGCAATATCTATGGTAGGAAAAGAAGATGAGGCAGACCCTGCCTAAGATGGAGCAACAGCGTAGGTCAGGATGCGAGACGGCTTTGAGGGATATCGAATTGGTGGACCTCGGCGCAAAACCGGGATGTCTGGAGTTCCTTATTAAGGCAGCCCTAGACCGGATACCGGTTGTTGCGCCGTTGATGATGACGCTGACCATAGTTGGATAAGTTTCGCAGTATTGATTCTTTCGAATGAAGTTGTTTCCTTAGTATCGCTCCAATTGTATCGCTGTTTCCGAGAGTCCTCCTTATTATTTTCTTCTGAACCGGAATGCAGAACATAGAAGCTAGTTCATATCGATGTCTTTTGTCAGCATATATTTTCTTCATTTCGAACTTTTTTATGAATTCTTAGTATCAAATTTTAGGCGGCATCATCGAGTTGCACCAAAGTTCCCATTTCCTTCAGGAAAAACAAAAAAAAAAATGTTAATTTTGTTTGCAGAGGTCTTCCTTTTTACGTATGCAAGAGGAAAGTAGGAACGTATAGAAGTGAACTCATCCCCAAGTTTAAGACGCATCCATGACAGACTGGCCAAACAAACTGTATTGAATCCGATTCCATTCTATTGATTATCTAAGATAAATTATTTTCAGTGTAGTATTAATATTGTGGTTGACATATTTGACGGATACCAAAGTAAAAAACGTTGAGTCTTTGAGTTCAGAAATTAGGTTGGTGATGAATTTCTTCATGATGGCTCTCAATTTGAAAATAAGGATTAATTAGCTTGTTTAGCTTAGCTTATGTTGTAGAAGAAATAAACTAATGTTGTATGAGTAAGAAACTAATAAATTTTTGAACAATAGCTTGTCATTCCAATTTTGAACACCGTTTCCGTATTTTTCATTTAGTAAGTGCCAGTAGTTACAAGATGTCACCTCGCACTGAAGAAGGGAACAAGTCGTTTACGAAATATTAGAATTTGCCAAATAAAAAATACTTGCTTAGTGATGGAAACAGCGTTTACAATTGTATTTAGTAACACTGAAAATACATAAAAGCTGTTTGCCAAAAATGTAGCTAAAATAGTAATATTTTACACCCGGATGTTTCTTTAAATGTCTATTTTCGCTCCTTATGTTTGAGTAATGTCAAATTCATTACTTGGGTATGAATAAACCTTTTTGGTTGACGTACGCATTTCCTTGATCAAATGGACCTAAAATTGAGGACTCAAGTAGAGGAAAGGAGAAAGAGTGCAAGGTTTTCAGAAAGTCCTGAAGAGAACTTAAGCATATTTAAAAAAAACCGACAACAATCGTGTGTAAGTATGGGTAACGTGTTGACCCTATTTATGGAACAACAGAAACTATACATATATGAAAAATATAACATCATGCACTCTAGGCAAGTGATATTGAATAATCATTTCTTTTTGTATTACCTTTTAGTTGATTGACTTCAGTTTCATTTATAGTAGAATTCTTGTTTTTTAATAGGTTTTTTTTGGGTTATCTGTGAATGCGCTTCTGTTACTCATTTATTTGTTTCCTTCTTCTCTATTTTAAAAATATTTAATGTTGCGATAGTGATGGTATCTCTGAAATCCATTTGTTTTTCTTGTTGCTTTATTTAGGACGTAATTTTCTTGCTTTTCCTCCTTTTGCTTTGTAGAGGAGTAATGACAGTCCTGCCCTGTAGCATATTTTGGATATCGTGATACGACGTGCATATATGGAATTGTCCGTTTAGTATTCGTTGAACTGTGGTACTAACATTCTTCACCTTTCAGCTTTTTTTCAGGTTTGAGGCTGGGCCGATGCACTGCACAAGCGCTACCTTTTAAGTTCGACTTTCAGAGCATTATTGATCACGATATAATTGCACATTAGTAATTACACTACAGTTGTCTATACCTGACTCAACGAAGTGTTGTATTTCGCTACCATCGAGTTTATTTCTCAGCATAGTACTCGTGACTTCTTCCGAAAGAGGAAGTTTATTTGTATAGTATATTGTATACTAGGATACGAATCCCTCGGTGAAATACCCTTTAAGTTCTCCCGCTCTACAAATCCCTTAACCAGCAGTGAGATTTGGACCGCGATCTTCCGTGCGACAGCCTAGCACTCTAATCACTGAGCCATCTGGATAGTTAGTAAATTAATTTTTTCCCTGCAACTTCTATTAAGTAGATTTTAGTAGGTGGCGATTGTGCCCCCTTTGTTTACTTTTCTTGGTTTTGTTCGTATTTGACTCTGATTTTCGATGTTGATGATGGTTTTTTCCTAATTGATGATTCGGGCCCTTCTGACATAATTAAGGGCTTTGTTCCGTGGTGATAGCTGTTCTGTCGTAAACTGGTCTTCAGACATACTCCATAATTCTATATCACTTTTACCTCGGCTTTCTTGACTACTTTTGTTTTTCTTTTCCTCATCTTATGTCCCTCAGTTTTCTTCAAAACGCTTCTTTTTCAGGCCTCTCATAATTTATTTTTATCACCCTTTCCTTTGTTGGTATTTTTGGTGAGCCTTAGGGTTATCATGTTCCTTTTTAACTTTCTTTAAAAAGATTTGATTCTTTGTATTATAGCCATCGTGTCCATTTTCTCCTTTTGTTATTCTTTCTTTCTCTCAAAAGATTGTTGCTTTGAATCCAAAGTTACGTTATTCATTGATAAAGTGGAGTAGTTTGTTAACCGATGAGTTTTGGTTGAGAGAAAGTTGAAAAATTGTACTCACTTGTTGGCCAAAATTTTTCTCAATAATTTTAGACTAACTTTGTGACACACATTTGCTTTGGATCCGGGGCTTAATTTTAAAATATATATCTATGAGGGAGTATGCTTTAATTAGCCCTCATTGAGGAGAGATGAATAGAGATGGTTAAAACGTATGTATTATTATATCCTCCCATCCTCATGTCCTCCTTAGTTTAACGCCAATCTTTATCATTTTCAGTTAACTTTAGGGCTCTTTTATTGCACTAATCGTAAGGCCCTGAAAAGTGGTATTGTACCTACTGGTCAAATTTAATCCGAGTCATGGAATGTTTGAATAGCACTATTTCAACACATTTGAAGAAACATCATTGTAAAAAACTTGAAGGTGGCCATTACAGTTAATCGTACACCGTCTTTCGTCAAGGGGCTTGAAATGTGCAAATGTAGACTCTTGATACTTACAAGTGCATCTTGAAATTTCTTCGTAATAATTCTCGGCTTTTAATGTTAATAAAATTATTTTATGTTCATCCTTTTACTACATTTTCCATTTCCCCCGAATTCAGCTTGTACACTTCTGAAGAAAGGAGACTCGACTTTGGTCTAAACTGTTCGTAATTTTCTGATTTGCTGTCTGTGATTTTCGTGAACTAGCCTTCAGCGGAAATTTCCTCATGGTAATTGGTTTTATAGATACGGCTCAAAGTCTCCCCAAACATCGGTCACCGAAAACTCAATTACTTGAACATCTGGTTGTGATCCTCCCGGTGATTTGACGATGTCCGCTCACGGAGGAGTTGTCACAAATAGCGCCCAATGTAGGGTCTTTGCTCTAGGGAAATGAAACTCAGGAAAACAGATTATTCCGACTCCAAACTTGATATTCGGCTTACCGGTTAGGAATGCCATTAAACCCTAAACTTCCTCTCATTTTCTAATTTTATAGGTCTTTATCCCTTTATATTTTACTTCATTCCTATCCCACCTTTCACAACAAATCTTCTTGTCTTTTCGTTCATGGTCTTCACGTTTTTATGAGTGTGTCTGGTGCTTGTTTTGAGGTTGAAGTCCAATAGTCTTTGGGGTGCCGACTTTTTCGGCTAGAGTTTGGGGTGTTTCTCCGTCTGTACTCTGACCTACTTTGTTGGCTTGCTACTATCAAAAGTACTAAATTTAGTCATTTCTAAAGCTTATCAGTACCTTATTATTTTTTCTCATTTCTCAGTATTTTTTTAGTTAAATAGGTACTTATCACTACTTTTTAACAGAAACCCAGAAGAAGTTAATATTTGGCAACATCACATTATGCAGAATGACAAAATGACCGAAAAGTTAAACTGGTAATGTTACGCTACCTGTAGTCACATCGTCAAAGAGCTCTAAATCTAATTGAGAAAACAAATTATTAGTTCAGGTGCGGAAGCTAGCTTTTCGAAAATAATGCAATGTCATTCACATAAAAGTTCGTTTAAATGCGCCACGACATTGGAAGAAGATAATACAGTCTGCCTTTGTGAAAAAGCGTCCTGTAAAAATATTGGATATTTAGTTTTGCGGTATGGCCGAAGTGAATACATCCAATGCGGAACTTAAAACTCGTGACATATATGCAAGTGTCAAGCATAATACCGGAAGTCAGTGAAATTGGGCCTTCAAAAAGACCAGAGTGAATAGAATGGTATTTATTGACTAGAACATGAAAACAAAGTATACTGCAATACGTTGTGTTTTAATTTGCTGCAAAACTACACCTGAGATATAGAAAAAATGATTTCCAAAAGGCATTGTAAGAGGTTGGGAAGAAAATTCTCTTCGATGTGATTCCAGTTTGATTCATCGTTGCCTTACAGCTTTAATTACATACGTAACATAAAAATTGAAATGAAATGGTTGATTTTCTTTTAAGACCGTTCATTTTCTTGTTGTGCCAATACTATTGCTGCTTTTCTCGTGTTATTTGTATTATGCCGGAATAAGTGTTTTGGTCGTTTTATTGTATTGTCTCATACTTGTTTAGATGCACGCTCTTCAACCTGCTCCCTCCTTACAGCGCATCAACAATATTGGTAGGCACATTACAGGATAAATATTAGGTATTTCATAAAATACAACAGCAGCAGAGGTGACAATATTTTTTTTTTAACAAAAGTACGCGCATATAAAAGTACCAATAGTACCCTTTAACCACATTTTTTAATGTCATAATTTTTCCCCGCTTCCAACGACACTGCACATATCCAACACAATCCTACGTCTTGTCTATTTCCCCAAAGCTTGGAAGGTTTCAGAAATGACAATGATTGGTAAATGTGGGAAGGACCAAACACAGGTTAATAATACAGCTCCATCAGTCTGTTACACATCCTCTCAAAGGTGTTCGAAAAATTACTACTTTCCAAATCTCACCATAACTGGTGGAAAACAAAGTGACACTTCAACACTAGTTTGGTTTTGGAGAGAATCGTGAGTACAATCGAACAAGTTCACAGGATCGTTTTTAAGAAATAGAGTGCCCTCGAGAATAGAAAGTATTGCTCACCGGTTCTTTTGAATGTGGCGCAAGCCTTCCACAAAGTGTGGCGCAATGCTCTGATTTTTAAAATAAAGAAGCTACTTCCAGTACAACTCCATGAAATTTTAGAATCTTTTCTTTTGGAGCACAAACTCAGGGTGACATAAAAGAGCTTCACGTCGCGATTACAACATTCAAGCGGGGTCCTTCAAGACAGTATTCTTGGACCGACACTCTATTTCATTTATACCTCGGATCTACCAACTGTCCATAACCTAATAGCCCTCGACGTTGATACTGCCATTTTAAGTATCCACACCGATCCTCAGGTGTGGTGTAAAAACCTTGGAAATGCACCTAAGACGAATTGAAAGGTGGTTTACAAAATGGAAAATCCGCGTGAGTGAAACCAAGTGCTGTCGTGTCGCTTTTACTCTGAACCGACAAAACTGCGCTAAGGTCTCAATCAATGGTGTAATTATCCCTCAACAGAATACGGTAAAGTATCTCGGTTTGCATCTGGATAGGCGATTAACTTTAGAAAACACATTGAAGTGAAAGCATTGCAAGCTGAGAACAAAAAATATGTCCTGGCTTCTAAATAAAAACTCTAAGCTGGGACTCGAGTACGAGCGCCTGCTCTACAAAGTTACATACTTGCGGAATTCAGCGTGCAAATTCAATATCAAGTTGCCACAGAGAGCCCAATGCAGGAATCCGTAGTATCAGCGATGCACCTTGGTATATGAAAAATAAAAAAGATTTTCAATAATATCTGGGCGTCATATGTGCCAACAGTTTTTTGCTGTTAACAGAATTTAGGACTCAGCCAACAGACAATGTATGCATACATAAACTCCGATCAACTCGTTGTGGTGAAGGTCTTCAGGCTTATCTTTCTTAGAACTACAGCAACAGAGCAATCTGCAGGATATCTCATATGATTTCTGAATATAATTTTTTTACGCAGATTTGAAGTCGAGATGTAAAACAGCTGATTGTTTGCACCAGCTGGATTTCCACCTTTAATAAAGTAGGGAGCATTGCCAAACCTATGTTTGCACTGAATGTGGATTTCTGCAGAGTTACACAATTAGAGTACGATCATTACTAAGGCTAGATCGTCTCCAAATGCTTGCGCAAAGATATTTATATCCACTAGGAGCCATTGTAAAGGGTCTTGCTTTCTGTTGACATCCTCGAAGGCATCTTGCCTTAATCGAGTTCTGCCCGACCACAATGTGGATCTTCATCCACTTCAGCATGTGGTGAACCCTATTTTAACACGAGAATGTGATTAACAGATGATATTAACCACGTATAAGAAGTTTAGGTATATAAGTGATAGCAAAAAATATTTACAAATAGTTTTGAAAAGAGAGTTGCCCACGTTATCAATCTAGCTAAGTAGAGATGTTAATGTGGAATTCAGAGACTAGAGAATTAGAAAATAGTAGTTTAGGAAAAAATCCTACGCTAAGGGAGCAATAAGAACAGCTGGATGCACATCCTAAGCGAAGTTGAATGCGGAGGTCTTTTGGAGGATGCTTTTCACCGCAGTCGTTCGCATCGGGTCATAAAATTCTATTAGAACCGTGCTATAATGTTTTATGAATTCCTTGAAATATTGTTAAAAACATTTTAGCTAGCAAGGAGAGAAGTTATACTCGTTAGGTTTTGGGTTTCGATATACTTACGTAGAAAAAGTTTGAGCGCTAACTTTGAGTTTGAGTCAAGTGATTATTATTAATCGATGTATCCTGAAGGGCAAATTGTGTCAGAGATCTTCTTTAAACTTAGCTTGACATTTGGGAGCGACTAAGTATCATTAGTCTGATGGCGAAGGAATGCTGAAATAGTTTTGTTGCTAGTTTTATGTAGAAACAGAAATAATGTTATTTGATTGCCGTAGCCTTCTTAAATCTGTTCACTATTTATTTATCTTCAGTCATTCATGTTCAAACTATCATACTTTCCTTCCTCTCTTTTCAGATAACCCATATTACTTCTACAATGAAAAATCACCACAAACTCCCGACTCGAACAGTAAAGGCTTTTCGTTTTTCAAAAGACGCAATTCGAAGGGAAGCAGTGGTAATTGTAGTAAAATAACAACACCGACAAAGTGTAGAGGTATTAATTCAGCAACGTTGATATCTGATGCGTCTGTATTGGGAAGTCCCAGAGGAAGTCTGGGATCGTTAGCATCTAGTCCATTGTGTTCACCGGTAAGCCATGCAGAAATCAATTTTTAGATCCTTGTACGATTCATGTATTTTTTTTTTATACAGACCTTTGAAGTACATACTATTAATTTTAACTCGGCCACATTGAGGAGGAGTAACTTCGCACAGTATCGTGAACGTTTGGGGTCGTATAACGAATCAGTAAGCTACCACGATAATGACGATGTTTTCTGCCAGCCACCAAGGTAACAACCTTTATTTTTTGCAACCATTTCGAAAGTGATGCTATTGATTGGTAGTGGACATACATTGGATTCATTTAAGGAATTTATAAATTGTATGTAAATGGATAAATTGTTCGAAAAGGGAAATAGGTTTTGTGTGTAGTTTCTTAGATGTATCCAACTTGTTGGTTTACTTTGCACTCCTCTGGAATTAGTGTCAATTTCATTTGACTACTTAACACAAGTTTTCCTAAATGAATTAATTTTTGTCTACAAATTGAAATTGTCTTTTGCAGTCTATGAACCGTTTCTTAATTTCTCATTCATTTTATTCTAACTTACTCTCGTGCAGACATCAAATGTCTCGAACGCTTCCCGACAAATACAGTGGAACGAACGGTCTTCGTCGTCATTCTGCTGGTAATTTCAGTAGCCGTGACCACGGGTCCACATGTGGTCTTATTTCGGATGAAGTACCGAAAATGCCTGCTCCAAGACCTCCGGCCGTAGTTTCGACCAGACATCGTAAAAGGGGTAAGTAGACTATTTTTTTCCTTACATTTTTAAGTCATTCAGAATTGGTTAGCAAAAAAATTGTCGCATCTCCTGCCTATAGCAACCAGTGCTGCATTTGCTCAAGGCACTATGGCTGTAGGTTCATGCATAATGTCAAGTAAATCATAAATCTTATGGAGAAATATGAATATATGCATCTTGTATGGATTGATGGGTGGTGTTGTTATTCATTCATGGATATGATGCTTGCTGAAAGTTGAAATTTTTGCGATCATGCTGTGCCATCTCCGCGATCTTTGCACACTTTTCAGCAAGATGCGACGCAGTTCAGCGTAAGCGTAGCGGTTGAAAATATTCAAGAAGTCATACCAAGTAATTCCGACAAATTGAAGACAATCAGACCTCCTTAAGTGTTTCCTTCTTGAAATGTGAATTGCCGTTTCGGTGCGTGAAAATTTAGTGCGACAAATTAAAGAAGCGGTCAACGGCGGCCTGTCAGCTTTTTTCCTATCATTCATGTAGCCCTCGTGAGATGCTTCTGATGATGATCTCCGCAATGATCATCATTCGTATAGTGTCATCATATATGGAGTCCGAGTTCGAGTTCAAACCTCACATTTGATTAAACAATTCCATAGTGGTCCCATTTGTGGTGGCGCGTTCTAGTGGTAGTACTCGTACTCTCTGAGGCACAAGCTGGTGCATCTGTAAGTGAAAATTATAAAAAAAGTATTACAATTTACTTAGGAGGGCACCAAAGCGTGCTAAGTGCTCGAATATGAATGTGAAGTATGATAAGAGATGCGAAGTCCAAGTTAAAGAAGCAGCGCAGCTTCTGTTCTCCCTGAATAATTCGTAAGGAAGTCATATATCATAAATTGTTAGTTGTACATACGAAAAGGTTGGTGCGAAGCATGAGCTAAAGTTAAATTGTGTACAATTGCCTAGAGATGTATTTGGTTGGAACTTTACACTGATTGGTACAGTGATTTTCATGTGATTTTCATTATGGCTAGATTGGAGGGTGCAATTTTTACTAATTGGCCACTACCAGTTGGAACCAAGCTTACTCTTTCGAACTCTGCTAATTAAGCCTAACTTACATTTATTATAGATTCATAATTCAGTTTTAATTTCTTGTTAGATAAAAGAATATATTTAACATTTTTGTGATTCATCAGACTTGATTTAGTTGCTGAATGATCCTCATTCATCTGCTCATTCAGCTCTCACTTTCAGAGAAGCATATTTCCTTCGCTTGGCTTTGAAAGAAGTCACGGCTGTAATACTTTAGCCAAACCAATCGTTCTCAGCGCAATTCCTGTCAGCTTCCTTACTACACGTTTAAAATATGGGTATTGCTCCCCCCATTTTAAGGTTTGTGGCAAAGCATCGTTATTAAGTTCCATATCTTCCCAAAAGTTAATATAACATTTTCCATATTTACTGAGGGAAGCCTCTTAAGTGTATCCTACGAGTACAAGTCATATACAAGCTAAAATACTGGAAAATTTTGTGTAAATCGGAGTATTGTGAGCAGAGTTACAGAAAGTCAAAGTTGAGTTTTTCATGTGAGTTCACCCCCCTTCCCTCAGAAATTAAAAATTTTTCTTCGAGGAAAAGTGGTTGTATCCCTAAAACTTCAAACAATAAAAAATCGTGAAACTTTTCATATCTGAAGCACTGAATTTCCGGCTCTAGATTCGTTTTCTATGTAGTGGTTATTATTTTCGAGCGATATGTTTTCTTTAAGTTCGCCTCTTAAACACAAAGTTCACGTAGTGTTTAATGACTGCTATTCACTCGTATCAAATAATGATTGAATTTAGATTTGACATTTAGAATGCCAGTAGAAACTCTTAATTTATAAAACATGTTATGAACGCTTACCGTTCGCTAACATTCGTAAATAAATTAAGCGCGATTCACTGAGCGATTTAAGTATCTCGAGTCAATGCTATCAGCCGATGGAAAACTGCGCTATGAAATTGCTTCACGCATTAACGTAACCTGAATTAAGTGGCGTTCCACAACTCGTGTTCTTTGTGAACGATGTATCAAAGAACGTCTCAAATTTAAAATTTACCGCAATGTCGTCCGCCGTGTGGTCCTCCATGGTTCTGAATGTTGGCCGACTGTAAACGACAATGAACGGCGTGTTGTGGTTACGGACACGAAGGTGTTGCATTAGACTAGTGGCGTAACACCTTTTGATCACATCCGAAATGAGGTATGGTTACGTATGGTTACGAAATTAGCGCTAACGAGGTTTCACTTGCCAAGATTGGTCTGAACATCGAACTCGCTGGAAGGGGATTTCAAAGCCTCGTTATTGCATTCATATCAATCATTTGATAGGACCAAATGACAACGCCGATCACAACGAGCTGACCCCACTGGTGAACGAGACAAAGGCGGAAGAGAAAGAAGAAGATTCGTAGACAACTATACAAGCGTAGAAAATCTAAATTCAGTGCGCACCAGAACAACGGACATTTTAAATTTAATGTTAGTAAGCTTTGCTCCACTGTTGAAACCACACAAACTCCACTCAAAGGAATCAAAAAGAAAAGAAAATTCAGCAACAAAACGGGTAGCGACTGCAAACAATGCGTCCTTTATTTTAACAGACAGTTTATCAAAAATCGGCAACCTTGCACAAACAAATACATATATTATGTGTTTGTTTGCGGAAGGCGGCCTGTGGATTAATTTCGCAATTGATCGTCAGAATATCATTTTTCACATAGTGATAATCGATCCCCTGATGTTATCCCCAGACCACCGGCATCAGTAGACTAATCGCTATCTATAATAAACTACGATGACCAACTTACTGAGCAATATTTGGTAGAATGTTGACGAAACGTTTAACGGAACCACCACATAGTCAACATAATATTATGTTTGCAATCATGCAATTGCCTAGTTATACCACAGGGAGGTCCTAAATTCGAGTGGGGCACTAGACTCAATTCAGTGTTAAATGACCACCCGCTATATACGCAGGTGAGAAAAATCTATTCCGTATGTCGAGAAATGGGAATGGACGGCGTGCCTGCACGCTACATAAGGAGCCCTCACTGGAAAGACTTAGCGAGTCCCCAAGAAACTCGATAGTGTGCTGCCAAAAGCTGCTATTAGCGTTTCTGTTTTGGTAGCCCACACACTCACACACTGATTTTGGTATTACCATCTGAGCGGATTTCCATAATGTCGTGAAGAAGTCCAGCAATTTGATGAGCGGCTGATGCTGCTTACCATTACAATAGGTGATCGTATTATTGATTTTTTCACCGCATACGCACCAGAGGCAGGTCGACCAGACAATCACATCTCAGCATCGGCCGATGATTGCTGTGTTGGGAATCATCGTCACCTATAAAACAGCGTGCGAAACGTACTGGCCCGCCGTGCATTAAATCATGGCGACTTCATCAAAGAATCATGGAGCCAAGTAGTTTAGCCAACCGAAATTGGCGAAGTTGAAGGCGTTCCTGATATCTAGCGTCACCACAGCACAGCGTTTATCAATGGCTGAGTTACTTCCAGCCCAAACTCATGATCATTGCTATCGCATGCTCGTAGAACGAGCTCCCTGAAACCCATGCTATTGCTCCGATAGACCACCCCCTAGCTCGATGAGCGGAAGCAGCAGGTTATATACCATCCCCTCCAACATCTTTTCCATAATGTCTAAAAGACAGATAAGACGATATGAAGGAGGCGCCCCGGGTGGATTTTGTGGTTTAAGTACCAAAACCAAGTTCTGCGTCTTCTACGGAGCTTAATAGAATCATTACCTTGCTTGTACTAATATCCTGCCATATCAGCAAGATAATTCTTGCACCGTTGAATCACGCAATCGGTCGGCATTGAACTTGGGGGTATTGAAGCTCTTTAATCCTGCGAGAAGTAACGGACGCAATACAAAATGGAATACAAGCCAGCATCTGATTATAATTTTTTTTGAGGTCTTGGCAAGCTCCATGCTTGAACACTGTGTCAACAATGGCGAAATGATGGAAGCTACAGAAATTCGCAAACTTCTCACACCTGGTATTATGATCCCCAACACCAGGTTCCACAATCAACGTCTAAACAAGACGTTGTCAGAGCCCGCGTTAGCTTCCAGATCCACCATGTAGTATTCGCGTTTCCATGTTATGCCAACCATTTCTTTCTTTATTGTTTTAATCCGTGCCGACGGAGAAATTCATTGAATTGCATGCAGAATTTCCTTTTTTCAACTACAACATATTGTAGTTTGAATTTGGACATCAGTTGCATCATCTTTTCATTGACTTTAAGGCCGCCTATGACAGCATAGCCAGGGTAAAACTGTACACAGTTTGATAATACTGACTAGGTTGACTCTGACCAATGTGCGAGGCCAGATAAGAGCAGACAATTCAACGTCAACATCGGTCTACGATATGGGTATGCCCTATCATGCATCCTCTTTAACCTGGCCATGGAGAAAGTGATGCGCGATGCAGATGTCAACGCAAGTTCACTCAACGCTAACGATATTAATATTATGGGAAGAACATCCCGAGATGTACAGTACCTTCATCCAGATCGAGCAGGCGGCGCGAGATCTTGGGCTGCACATTAATGAAGGCAAGCCGAAGTACATGGTGGCAACTTCAGTCCCAAAAACCAAAGAACAGACAACATCGAATTGCACTGGTCAAACGAAACGAAGACTCTTTTGGCCGCGTTCGAGAGAAGAATCCTTCGAAAAATTTTTGGCCCCCTACACGAGGATGGACGATTCCGTAGCCTACATAATGACCAAATCTATGAGCAATACCATGACCGTCTAGTTGTGGATAAAATCCCGCTCAACAGATTGTAGTGGGCGGGCGTAGGTCACGACGCCAGACAGCTTTTAGGAATGTCGAATTGGTGGACCTCCGTGCAAAACCGGGGTATCTGGAGTTTCTTCTTACTAATTTCGAGCCTTCGCAAATATAAGCTGAAAGGTATTGCTTTCTGAGCTTCTAAGGAGTGTCTTTGTGTACCTATTTGTAGAATGACAATCTCTTCAATTAATTGAAAAACTTAATTTTCTTTCTTCCTTGTCGAGATAAAGTGATAGTGAACATTGAATGCTGCTTTGCCTATTCCGTCCTGAATGTTTGACTTTTACTCGGTTCTCAACTCATTAGATGTCTCCCATTTACGAATCTCCGCTCAGAAACACGAACTCAGCATATCAGGCACCACAGCCGCTGCTTGCCTTAACTCGTGCCGTGAATGCAACCGGCTCGCATTACGATGGACATACTATCGATAACTTTTAAGAACTTGATGAGAAGTCTATAACTGTAACTTTATGAACCTAATAACCTGACTATGGCTCGTTTTTAGGAAACAAGCTTAGCCACTTAGCTCTGTCTTAGCAAATTATGTCTCTACTATCATCGAGTCCTGGAATGGAATGTAATGGAACACTGAAATCTTTGTTCAACAATCAGCCCCCATTCCGCGTGGAAGCATTGGTGCTGCAATGTACTGATGCACATATCCTTTTTAGTTTGGTACTGGGACTACTATTAGTCTGTCGGACGAATCGAGTTGACTTTGTGAGGCTCTTTGCCAGCAGTGTAGTAGTTCTTCTTCAATTTCTGTTCTATACCAACCATCTGTTTCCTTATTGGATCATCATTGTCGTCAGATAAATTCATTGAATTGCATGCAACATTTTCTATTTTCTCCGATTATACAGTCTTTGTTCTTATTTCATTATCCCAGGTCTGAACTCCAGTATGCCATTGCGACTTCACTTCAACAAACATTAATATCGTATACATATTAATTCCAAATGACCAATTTAATTGCATTTTCGAATTTTTATCAAAAATTTTGTCATTCCGTAATTTGAATCATTACACGCATCATGATCACAATGTCACCTTCTGGAAGGTCCTTTTGGATTGAATTCAATTGCTCATAGAAAGCGGCCTTCCCCTATGATTCGATAGCCTTCACTGGTGCATAACGCTGTACTTTTAAAGTATTCCTCATTCTGTGCCCGAATGTTGCAGTCACTCTCTTCTCCGAAACAGGCTCCCAGGTAATGAGGATGCGTCTTGCAGCAGCCGTGGGCATTAGTTCAACACCAGATTCGTGCTTACCTCCATTAGACTTCCCAGAGAGCAATAGTGCAGTGCCATAAGAGGGAGAGGAGTACTTTCCATTTAACCTCGGTTATCTCCAGAATATCTAACTTATAGTCCACCCTTATCGGAGGTCTGAACTATGTTTCGACAGCAAGAAAAATAATCGAAGTTTGCAGGGTTCTAGCTCATTAATTTCTGCCCCATATACGCGACTTTTGCGATAAACAGGGAATATTTTGGGTATTCCCAACTCAAAGGGAGTCTCTTTCTGAGTGGCTTATAAGATTCGTCAATTTATGTCATTCTGACTTTAATGACTCTACCCTTCGTCGGCCTGGATATCACTTGAATCACCCAGTGAAAAGGGGAGTTGCTTTCATTTGAAGTTTCCACACTTTCTTTTCAGTTTTAAAAAAACGTCATATTATTAGGGATGTGCGCTCCATGAAATCAAATTCAATGGAAAACGTCTTAGCTATACATACATTCCGTGATTTTGTATAGAAGGAATGATCTTGCTAAGCTAACGACATAATCATTTCCCGGAACATTTCCATTATCATCGGGATGCTAAAGGTATTAGTTTTTGTTTCGACTTAAACTATTGGTCACGTCTTAAAATGTTGCCACATAATCTGGCTACACTGACCTTCCCTTTTCACTTCCTTCCGAAATGACCATATATAGAAAGCAACCTTGAACAAAATATTCACCTAAGTTATCTCCACAGGCGGCTTAAATCTGGGAACATTTCGAAGAAGTGGTTGTCGCATGGTGTTTTACATCTCCGTCTGAATTGTGATCACAATTCTTTATCTTTACCTTTTATCCCTCTTTTGATCGTCAATGAGAGCAAGTATGTAGTGCTTCTTTATTCTAGGTGCCTACCCAGACGCTTTTCTTAAGTTTGGAAGGAATTTGGCAACCTAAGTCAATACTTAAGTAGTAAGTATTAACCTTCAATATCTAAGGTTAGTTAAGGTCAACAGTCTTTTCTCATCCATTTCAGCATAAGATAGGTCCCCAAAGTTATTCGAATGATTAAGCCCTTGGCCTATGCTTACCACATCGGAATTGTTACAGATCGATTTCAAATGGTGCCTTTATTCCTACTGTTATCTTTGTGTGGTAATTTTGCCTATCCATTGCTAAAATGCAGATACGAGAATACTTCACTGTTCAGTGAAGTGGATTAATAAATAGCAGGGTAACTGCCCTCATCCTCTAGCTGAGGAATTTGAAGTCAGACAGTTTTCAGAATATTCAAATGGGTAGTTGAATGAAAACTTGTCAACTTGGAAGCTTCAAACGGTCTATCATCTAATTGACTTACCCCCTTTAACCCATCGGCGATCCTCTTATAACTGCCAAGCGAATTTGCTAAGTTACTGGTTTGCCTGTAATTTATTGGTTGTTTGCGACCACTGGCGCCAATTATTTTATGTGATTGGAATTCCATTGTCAGCGATTTCTGTAGTATTTAAATATATTTTTTCTGTGTTTTGTTTGGCGGTTTATTGTGACTTTTTGTCTTATGTAGATTTCTCGCATGAACAATTGTTATCTGAGTTGCTGAACATTAAGCGGCTTGTCGCCAGCGAACAACAAATTGCTATTATGTACTACAAGCTGTCCGCAGCGAGGCAAAACACTGACAGGGTCTCGGTCGAAATAGAAGAAACCATGCTGCAACCCCAGCAAGTATGGGGCAATTAAAGGGGGAAGGCACTCGCTGTAAATCGGTTTTTGCATTAAACATTATTATTTATACTTCGCGGCCTTATTAGAAGTCCGTACGTGCGATCGTGGTTTTGTGGTTGTTCCTCGCCGGCCCATCCACCACGGACTCCTCCACGTTATGAAAATCAATTTCCGAATATCATAAACTCACGATCGAAATGAAAATAGTTATCGTTATTTACTTGTTGATATTCATGTCGATTGTGGCAATTCCGTTGGTTGATTTCCTCATTGTTGTTTCTATTAATGGAGGATTTAAAGTGGGATTAATCGATTCGGGCAGTCGCCCTGTGTTTGGCGAGTATGGGCCGTGTTTAAGTTAGGTGGCATCGACCCCATCGTTCCGTCATCATCTCTGTCTTGTAGAATAATAAGAAAACGCATCACCATCATCATCTTCGGCCCCATCTGAAACAAGGCGTACGGACTAGGAAACGGAATGACTGGTCTGAAAACAATAACAAGAGGGAAGAAAGCGCATTAAGCAGATGCGTTATTCCTCCTGCGTTATGTCCTATGTTGGTTATTAGCAATTAAATGTTAGAAGGTGTTAGACTTTAAAATAGACACGCGCCCGGTCGAGTGATGTGCACGCATATTAATGAAACAAATGGAGAAGCTCCCAATTGGAATAACTTCCTCATTTTAACGGCTTTCTTGAATTTATTAGTTCTTAAAGTGCCAATCGTGGCCAAAGATAGAAACACGCATTCTATGCGTTTTATGGGCACCAGCCATTCGTAGTCTATCGGAATGATAGAGTGTGTGCGAAACTGTAAACTACTCCCAAGAAGGAAGAAGGGCTGTGTTGCAGAAGGAAGTGTGGCATATTTTATTATGCAGAATACTTTCTATTGCATTGAAAGGAGGTGAGGCAGTGAACTAATAAATTCAAATTTACGATGAGCTCCAAGCATTCCGGCCTGCTTTTGAGGCACCTGAATTATTTAGAATACATAGTTGCACTCGGAAGGCACGGGAGGAAATTGTATTCCTGCAGCTAAATCGATTCGTTGCAGAATATCCGCTATAATTTGCTTCCTCAACCAGCTGCAAATTCGAAGGTCATTCCTCACCAGTTTCAGAAGGGGAGCTTATTCGAAGTGGCTACAAAAATAAACAAATTTCTCCATTCCACCTGATTCAGCTTCTGAAACGATGGCAGAAGCCAAATTTGATCGTTGATGCCATAGTTATCGTCCATATCCCAATTGTTGTTATTCTTTTTGAATTTGTTATTAGGACGTACCTTCAACGACCAAGCAGTTAAGCCACGGGTCTTCCGGTCGTTTATGTATTTTTTCTCCATTCAATTTGATTGCACACAGTAAACTTCCATATCTTTCCCACTTGCTGAAGAGGGAAATCATATTTCATCTGTACTCTCTTGGACCCATCCAGATTTATTGCCGAATTTCAGGATTGTACTCATGCACGCACAGTAGCTTTTGTTCAGTAATTATATAAGTGCATATAGCTGTCGACCGTCGCCGTCGCACCACCATTAATTATAAGTATGATTGTTACCTGTGTCACGTACCACAGGGTTTCCTTTTTAGGCCCATACTCTTTCCATCTAACGATCGCAATGCGTTCCTTTATATGTGCTTAGAGGCGAGTTGAATTGAAATACGATAAAAGATATATTGGCTTGTTTCTTAGATGGTGGAGCGTTGCTTCCTCTGGAACTCCTTACACAGTGAGCTACCGTAATGATTTGTTAGTTGCTTGAGATGCGACTATGATTGCGCTCTCTGTATGTCTATCATAATCGAAATGATGATAATCTTTGTCACTTTATGAGGTTCGTCGAAGAATAGTGGGTGGAAGTCGTGTGCATGTTATTGTTGTCAAGGGGCACTATGAACACATCGGGCACATATGCGACTATGGTTATCGTGGCTTATCGGTTACTTGGTCTTCTTCAGGCAAATGAATTGTTACCTGTGTCGCTTGTTGACTGACTTGGAAGGCAGGTATGGCGGGACAAATGTGCGGGAGGCGTTGTATGTATGATTATTGTTTCGATATGCCTGTGACTATGCATGAGTTGCTTGTTGTGTTGCTTAGCACAGAACCATTATTTCAGTTGTGTTCATTTGATAAGTACTGAAACACCGTCGTTGGTTTTCGTTAATGTCTTTGAGTTCCTTATTTTATATAAGAAATTTCATTTATTTGTGAACAATAATTCGAATATTTTTTTTATTTTGCAACAAATGAGCCCGAGTCGGCCAGTACAGTTGCTTCAATGTTATCTGGCCACTTGCATTGTCCGAGATAGTGTGCCATCGATTTTGATTTTCGACGGTTTAATCGATCAGGGATTAATTCGTGGTTTTCCTTTGTGCTTTTTGGAAAAAAATAAAAAAAAAATCGACATCGTTCATTCAAAAGTAATGCGCATTGAATAATTTGAAAGTATTAGACATTACAAAACGGACTTCATATAAGGCGTCAAAAAGAGTCTTAGCCGAGAGCAATGACTTTAGTACACTGGAACTAAATTGTGTGATGCAAAAAATGAAATAAATGAAATTATAGAATAAAACAAAGTCTGTGGAATATTTTGTGTTGTGAATGCATTATTGCCCTCATTTATTGTGTTTAAGTTCGCATTTTTTGTCAGGATTCGGTACAGTTTTGGAATAAGATGGATTCGGAAGATGATCTTTGTTGTGGTAAATATCGTTTATTAGCTCAATGAAGTATTTTTTGTGATTTGCAACACATCAAAATGTTATTTTGCCTACTATAATTTGAAATTTTCAAATTTGATAAGAAATGAAAGTCTAGAATATATGTTCATTGCTATATATAGTTGGAGGAGTAGGTCCATTAATGAATGGGCAATACTGAGTTTGAATCCTGGCATCGACGATTGAAGCTGGTTTTTCTCTTCTTGATTATTCCGCCTTTGCTCCGTCTTGTTTACGTGATAATGAAATTAAGGAACTGCTTCATTAACAATTAATAATAAAGATATAGGTAAAAAGAGAGGGAGGTTTTAAGTATGTATCATATTCTACGAAAGATTATCAGAGATATATATAAACGGACAGTTCCTAATTTTTTTTGGTCATAGGAAAATTGTAAAAAAGATAAGATAAACGGGGGAGTGTTGCGGTAAAAACTAAACAGTAAACGCTTCTGTTTATGTTGCCAAGACTGGAAAAATAAATTGTTGTCGTCATAAGCGTTTCTGCTACACCATTCATATTGACTCCGTACAATGGCGGCTTCATTGTATTTATTTTTTGAAAATTCTTGAGTAAGATATTTTTCGCGAACAAGGATGGTTTTTGTTTCTACATACTGCACAGGTTTCCATTTCACGCAACAAAGCCAATCAATATGTCCCCGCCATTCAAAGCATACTATGCTTCTGAACTACACGTACTATCGCTATCCATTAGTCTCTTTTTAAATTTTTGTTGAAAACTACCGATAATATCCGTTTATTACATCAAGGTCTCAAAATACCTTCCATATTTATATCTATCAAATAAAGTAAATTGTCGTACATTATGTCTGGGAGAAGTTTCTGTCTTGCTCAAACTACTCTAGCAAGCAGTGTTTTCAATCCGGGTTGGTTCTACATTTGCAATTTCCGTAATCCCACTCAATTTCTCCCCACTTCCATCACTTTTGCTGGCTCTACTGCCAACTTCCCATAATAATCCTGTAATTCACTTTGTTTTTATTCCCCTTTAGTGTTTACGTCTTCGTTTTATTTCCTCTATACCTTTTCTAGGAATGTTCTGAGTTGATCGCCGTTTTTTCCTTTCCGGCTTCCTTGGGTGAGATGCTCCTTAATAAACTTGACATGAATATCGGATCTGTTTCCGACAGGCTTTCTAACGGGTTCCAAGTTGACTGGAGGCTTATCGTATCCTCTTCTTCTGTGCATTATTTCCAACAAAAGTTGCTAGATTTCTCATCTTCCATATTGTCAGAAGCGATGACCCCACTCTTGCCAACTTACCGTTCTACCGCACCACATCAACCATTGGTTGACCATGTACTTCGGTCATCTCACGCCGTTGATAAGTGCCTTAATTCATAGAGGGAAGTCCACGTCATTTGTACCGGATTCTCAAAATTTTTTTATTTCATCTACCACAACACACTTCTCTCTAGACTCTCTTTGCTTTCTCCCGTCGAGTATTACATCTTTTTAATACTTTCCAGCCGCCTTGGTAACATTCATTTAGGCTCTCTTCCGCAACTGTTACTGACCTTTTCTCTGTACTGTACAACGCTAATTTGCCCCATCTTTTGGCATCAACATATGGTAGACAGGACCGCTTTCTTTTTTTTGGCATGCACCCCTTAGCTCTCACAACCCTTTCTTCTTAATAAAAATTGAAGCCCATCCGAGTCAGTTGTCCTCAGTTCTGCTACTGATTTTTATTGATTTCCAGAATACTCTGGTAATATGGGACAAAAGATAATTTTAGTTTAACTTCACAGTTCTCCTTAATAACATGTGTATATCTTTTAAGTAGCACATCATTTAGATATTTGAAGGCTGTTGCTAACAAGCGCGAAAGTAAAAACCTGAGTTTTTTATGATTTAGTTGGGCCAAAATCTTGTTTGGCTAGCTAGCCAAAGAACCCTACTTGCAAGTTGAAGAAATTCAACAACGGTACCGTCCAGAGAGTTGCCAAACTCTGCTTAACTTCTGCACTAGTGGCAAGATAACCACGAGTTGTCGTTGGGTGTTGATTGTACTAATTTTATTAGCTCGCAAACATCAGATGATTGCAAACTATAACAGAAGCAAAACCAGTTAATATCAGTATCATCCTTCGTTGATTCGAAAATCTTTAAAAAAAATCAGACAACAAGCTTGTTTAAAGAAGGTTTTTGGAAGTTTTTAAAAAAATCCGATTACACACAGCGCATCGGACTAAGGGCATGTGGTGCTAGAGGGGCTGAAGTGCCCAATACGACCTCACAGCCCCGAGCCGGGCCCGCACAAAAGCTTGGAAGCGCTGGAGGAGCACTTCAGTAGAGCTGCACTTTGGCGCTGGTGGCTACACCGTCAAATTTCGTCACTTTTTCTTTGATTCTAGGATAGCACTATCCTTATGATCGGTTATAGCTGACTATCATAAGCTTCGACGATCATTAACTGTCCTGGTTCACCAGTTGCTTGGCGGCGAAGCTTGGAGCTTCCGCTTTTTTTCAGGTAACTACTGAGAGCTGTCCACACACTAAACTAAACCTGAATATCAGTTGCAGCAAATGTCTTTACCGTAATGACGACTATCATAAACATTCGAAAATATTAGTAGTTTATTGTTATAAAAATTTATTCATTATTCATTTATCAACACTTCTAGGAGTCTTCATATTTTTGGGGTAATGCCCTGAAAACAAATTCGCCTTCTGTGAGTACAATACAAATAAAGTGGTTGAAATGAGCTATCTAAACCTAATTAAACAGCTTTGTTTGTATTAGGTCAACCTTATTGAATTATAGAAATAATTTTGGTTTGTTAAGTGAAAATTTTTTTTCCTGAAAGATCATTAAATTTCAAAAGGAAAAAATGGAGAGCACTTGGAGATAGCGATTGATTTGAAAGGAACTTTGGAGACAGAATTATCAGCTTAAAGCTCAATGAGGGCAGCACCATTTTCATTTTCAAATTCGCTATTTTCCCAACAGAATTTACAATTTTCGAATACAATTCTCAATTTTCTCAAGAAATTATCACTACCAAATTTCTAATTTTCCCAACCAAATTCGAGAATTATGAAATTGCACAAGAGAACTGAGAATTTCGTTTGAAAATTTGACCGATGGGAAGCTGTATTATAGATGTGTTTATTTTTAGCCACGAATATAAATGAAATGCCTCTTGAAACAAACTGGAAAATGGAAGCTCGGCGCTTCAGACGTGTAAGGTTTTGTGCATTTTTTATAAAAGAACATTTTGGCGTCATCCACCTCTCACTTCAATACGATGCTGTGATTTTATGACTAGAAGCGCAGTAATTTTACTCGAAAGGGCCTTTAATAGTTTTGCTTATAATGGTAGGATTTCCACCAAACTTTCCAGTATGGTTAAGTTTAAGGTTCATTATTAGAATGGAGTTAAGATGAGTTTGTGATACATTTCTAAAATAAAATAATATAATATAAATAATGGTTGAGTGTCGGCTTCTTGTGCTCCAGGCTCAAATGGCGGTCATCAAGGACCATTGTGTTCGCCTTCGTACTTGGCTCGCTGCTATAGGTTCGCACTTTCGGCGTGAAGTATGAACCTAGTGAAACTGAAGCACAGTCTCATTGAAAATAAAATGGGGAAATAAATAACAGTAAGAATGAAGAAACTACGAGGATGTCGTATATTCCACAATGCAATGAAGACTAGTAAAGAATAACTTTATTTGAGGGAACATCGGAATGCGAGTATTTTGAAGCTTAGAAGTCGTATACATACATCAGATTCATTGATTGATTGATTGCAACGGAATAATTCTATGATATAATACGCATAATAATAAAGATGCGTTTTGTAGAAAGACAAATGCATATTACCCATAAACATTATCTAAACAGAAAGTAAATTGCTGCCTAATTAATTTCTCTAAGCAGCTTTATGTAAACATATATAATGTCAAGAAAGGTTGAATTTCGAAAAATTTCATATTGATCTAATTGCTCACAGTTGGGCTTTCGCATGGTTGGTTGTAAGGCAACTTGTTGTTTTCATCACTACTGCGAATCGTAAAGAGTTGCCTATTTCGAAATACTTGAATTGTTTATTGGCCAAGGTGTAATCAATTTAGAATATTTGTGGGTTTAATTTAAGTTGTTGCTCTAATACAGAGGAAAAAATAATGAAAGCCATTACTCCAACAACGTACGTTTTTTCGTTGATAAGTTTACAAAATCACTAAATGGATAACTAAAGCATAAAGACGCACATAGTATACAATGAAATTTAAAACAAACACCACTGTCTGCTCAATGCGACATATTTTCGAGCAAAAACTCATTGTAATTTCAGTGTCATTTCGTTTCGCTTTGAATTTCAAGAGGGTGTCCTCCTGTCCACTTCAAAACCACTTAACCCCAATGAAAAGAAAATGAATTCATACTGCGACCACATGTCCTTTAACACTTAAAATATTTTCATTAGTTTTCTTCTTAAACAATTTCTAATACATGAACTTGAAGCATCTCAGAATTTAAGAGAACACAGGCATTCGCACTCGTATGCCTGCAGTATAGATACATCCATGTATCTGTTTCTTAAAAAATTCCCATGCAAGAATTTTGTGTCACGAATTTGACTTTTTGTGTCCATGCCCGGACATATTTAGCTTGCTGATGTCCTTTTGAATTTATGACATACTTAATTGTACAATATTTATTAAGTGGGCAGTATGTCGTACATTTTAAAAGTAAAATTCAGCAGACAGTTAGTGTGCTAATACAATGCAATTGTAAATGATTTCATGTTAAAAGATAAACTGAGAATCCGCCGAAAAAAGCGAAGAAAAAATCCTAAAAATTGCATCAATCAAGACGTGTGTAACGTACGAAATTCGGTGAGAATATTGATGGGTGTTTATTCACTTTTGATTTCATTGTTAATGGATGTATGCACATTTGCAGTGACGTGCATTGGTCAAATTACAAATTAACTGGTAGATGCTAAGATAGATTTGTGCACTCGATGCGTGGATAAGGATGCGAGGGGCGATTGAGTGGTTTTGATCAAGTCTCAAAAGTGCAGAGAACATTTTATTTACAGTTTGATTGCTGCAGATGCACATTTACTCTTATATTCATCACAACGAGGTCTCCCTGTTATATCCATTTGAAGCGTCTATGTAAAAGGGTTAAACGGCCAATCTCAGACTTGATATCCTTTCACCAATATTTTGCTGTAGATGCCTTGTGCAATCATACATACATGAATACGATATTGGAAATGAATTTCAACAAAGCAGATTCCGAACAAGAATATTTTGTTACGATATTGGCGGTGAATATTGATGAGATTCACATGGATAGGTGCATGAAAAAATACTGAATTAATTTGAATTTATTGATTGTTGGTGTAAGAAGGACAGGGTCGAAGGTATCGCAATAAATGATGTATGATATGAGGATTGAATATGTTTGGAAATTAAAAAATATTTTTATTCAGTTTGGTTTCTGCCACTGAATTCTTGCGATTATTGAAATTCCCGACTGGATAAACACTGGAGGAATGGAGGACTGACCGGATACCCTTTAATACAATTTTTTGGTTTCGAGAGTAATTTTAGAATCCTTTTCCACTTTTTTCTCTATCACAAGAAATATTTCTCTAACATCTCGAACTGTGACGGCTCCTTCATCTATTTCGACTAGTCGAGATAAAGAAGAAAGAAGTAACGTGGATAGGATGTGTGGAATACATAAAAATACCTCGCTTTAGGTAGAATTGGAGAGAGAGAGAATTTACGATTTTGGAATAAGAAAATAGATTGGATTGTTTATTTTATTTGATAGGACATTTTGCATTCTTTTCAGCAATTTCGGTAAAAAGAATAAATGTTCTAGACCTACCGCACAAACTGAAAAAATTGTGCCAAAAAAGAAAGTAGTTTTTTATAATGTTTTTTTTTTTTAGTTAAATTAAAAGTCTTATGCTGTTATTGTTAATAAAATTGCCAACTGGACCTAAATCATATAGACCCTTTCCATTAATTTTTGGGTTTTCCCTAATCGAATTTTTGTAAAATGTTGTATACTTTATACCATAGTTCGGGCCAGTCCAAAGAAATATCAATCTGTGATGGTCTACATATCCGTTCTTCTTCGTCCTGATCTGTTTTACTGATCTCAGTCTTCCCAGCTGTGCTATGATGAGATACTCTTCACGACTGATTGCGTCTTCTCTCGGAGCGTGGCAGCAACGAATTCCAATGAGATTTTTCAGAAAGAGCTTCCTTGATTTTAATTTTTGTCTATAAAACCTTCATTGATAGGGCAAGCAGGCGTTTATAGTGTTCAAGGTTATTACTATCAGTAGCCTTCAAAAACTTACACGAATTTTCAATGAAGCAAATGTGTTGGAATCCATGAGAGTTGAGTTATAAGCTACACGACCTATCTCAATTTATGCGTCTTATGTTATAACTTTGCATGCATAACATATCTTAGAGCGTTAGATACTAAGACTTAGGATTTGTGAAAACCCCCCCATTTAAAATTTTCGAGCGGTGTGAATTTTAAATGCGCCAATTATCTGCCTGATGCATCTTATTGCAAAGCATACCTATGAGTCTTTTCTACAATTTTCTTACAAAAAGGTATGGTTTGACATATACATACATTAATTTCCAATATTTCCTTCTTCCTATTCAAGTACATTGAATAGGAAAGTGACTCACAAGCTTACAGATTCTTGCCAAGAAGAAGTTTATTAGTTAGTCGTGAGGCCATCTTTACATCGCCTTGTACACCTCTAAGTTTGAAGAAAATTGGTGACTTTGCCAAGCTTCCTTGTGTGGCTCAAATCAACGAAACTCCGAAGGAGAAAAATTATTTTTCAAATTTATGCAGTTATCTCATCAGCATGAAAGAAATTTGAGCTATTACTTGAAAGGTCTTAAATTTCATCAACTTTTCCCGCCGAAGAAAGTGCTCTGAACTTTTTTGCTTTGTAGTCCGGGATGCTGGCACGTCTGGATTTTGGCTGCTATTACTGAACCTGCATTAGCCTATGAATATCCTTGTCAGAAATGAATGGCTAAGTCAACTAGGCGTCGGCAAATGTCAATCTGTTTTAACTTGATTTCTTTAGAAGACCGGGCTCATCGTAGATTATTTTGATATGTGGAACCATGATTGATATTCAAAGAAGATAAAGACTCATCGATGGCAACTCAATGGCCCTCCAAGGCCAATTTCTACAATATGGAGGGATGTCCTGCTTCTTGTTCAAGTGCCACATTGGTTCCATTTCATTCATCCCTTCCGACCAAAGACATCATGCTTATTGTATTTACTTTGGTGCAATATACTAACGGGATAGAATCTTTTATACTATTACTGATGAAATGCGCCTGAAGTGATGGAGGGCAAATGGGACATACCTGGCTGAAAAGCACCAAGTTATGACAGTATGTGCGCAGAAGTCAGTGCCGAAAGACAATACAATTTTACAGCTCAACATAAAGGCTCTTGAAATTAAAGGCTGAGGATGCGAGGGTTCGCTAGAGGTTCTGAGTTGTTTAAGTTGTTTTTTAAGATATCATCACTAATACAATAACAATATCGAGGGCCTCAGAATGCTCGTTTTCTCTAACTAGGACGGGAGTTCCAGTGATACTGGATATTCAGGGGTTAAATGGGGTCAAAAAGTGGAACTCTGACGGCAATTCGCTTCTGCTTTTGACACTGTGCTTTGTTTCGGAAACAACGCTGATTGTGAGGTTCCCGTACAGAATAAGGAACATTCCAAAGTATAGCGCTATGCACCATTAAAGAAATCCAATACAGAAGAGAGAAGGAAACATTTCACTATATAACCACCTCATGTGAATAAAGTGGATAAATACCGAATATATAGAAGTGATATCATTTTAGCCATCAATGCTTTTGACCACAGTAAAGCAACTTTTGCATTTCCTTCAGAGTTGCTACTTTCCCTTATACATGAATCTTAAGATTTCCAGAACTTTCCCAGAGAATGCAAAAAGGATAATCGTTAAGATTTCGAAGAAGGGCGCCTATCTCTAGTGAAACAATTGGAGAGTAGAAAATAGCTAAAATATTCACGTAACATACTGAGGGATGTCTAGAACGTTGAACCAACAGAAAGCAGGTTAGTTTTCACAACCTTTGGATGCTTTTGAAACAGTGTGATTAGATTTCCACTTCATCTGCTTTCAATGGATTTCGTGAGGGCTCTCGATAGGGAGTGATTTATGACGGAGGTAACGGCGCGAAACGATAACATATCAGAAGGATCTGAAGTCAAGAGCGGTGATCAACAATATTATTTCTGTTAGTCACGATATTATTTACTCTCGTTATCGGTGATATTATCATACCCTCAATGAACCACGACGTTTTTCCTCAAATGCAACAGTTGGGTGAAGCCAGCGCACAATTGGACTTATAAACTGGAACATAAACATGGGGGAAGTAACGGAATGCAGTGTCGCTACATCAGTTATGTTTCAACCATTCATAATATGAGATAAGTTCACCTGCTCTCGCTGTAGATATGGGTTGCTGCTCCTGAAGGCGAGATGAGACAATGTTTGACGACTTTACTCTACCCTAGTTGAATCCATAGCAAATCTTTTAACACTTCTTCTAATAAATATTGATGGAGACCCTTTCTTTTGAATTGATGTTGATCCCCGTAACTAATAGTTAGTTGGTTTAGTTTAGTGCTGGCTAGCATTCAGGCCATTGTACTACCCCTAAAGTCACCTATTCATTGGCCTCCCGCACGACGTCTTCCAGAGTCAGCAGCAGATTCTTTGTTGAAAAAACATTACCGAAGTATTATATCTTCTTCTGAGATCTGAGGACTATACATGAAATGCAGGGATGCCTTATCCTCTTCCTCACATTGGCTAAATACATATAGCCAGTACCAACGCCCCACTTTTTTGCACCTGTAACTAATAAATTTTTATTAATTTTCAGGTTTGTTGTTGTTTGTTGTTTGTTGAATAATATGAAATTTTATCCCCCACGAATATGTCGACACATCAAATATCACTAATTCTAATTCAGGGCATTTGATTCATGAAAAGAAAATTGTTCAAAATACAATGATAAAAACAATATAAATCTACTCTTCGCTACTGTTTCTATTTTTATAATCAAAAGACTTTCATATATCACCTTTCTTAAGATAGATT
Organism: Hermetia illucens; assembly: GCF_905115235.1. Lineage (NCBI taxonomy): Eukaryota > Metazoa > Arthropoda > Insecta > Diptera > Stratiomyidae > Hermetia > Hermetia illucens. The sequence continues at coordinate 65,700,791 of NC_051851.1, read as the reverse complement.
GTATGAGAAAGTTGTTCATTTGGGTTGGCAATGCATTTTTTTCTGGGCGGCAATCGATATCATATGGACACAAATGCATGTTATAGTCACTTCTCTAAATATAAAATTTGTTTTGGAACATATTCCAGTCATATAAATCTCCATTTTTTCCACCCGAATGATATAAAGATTTGAATAGATGTAGCTGTTCTTTTAAATTGTTTTATTTTTGAATTTTCAAGATATTTTTAATTGAACCTGAAGGCATAGTGTCGTAGTAGAGTGAAAGTTATTATAAAACCATAAAACCAAAAGCAATTTTATTTCAGTACAATTGATTATCGATGATGGGGCATGATATTACCAGAAAACCCCTAGTTCGCGGGTTGCTGTAACGAGGCAAAAGTGGAGAGGGGTTCTAGCATTACATATGCTTATATGTTCTTATGATAAACATATCATTCTTTATGATTGTGTGTAGTTCCGAACTCAAAAGCAAATCAAAATGCTCGGTTTGTTTTACATTGGAATTAGAAAAAAGGCTCTTTTTCCACAACTTACTCAACATGAAAGGAATGCACTTGGTACCAACAAAACTTATACCAAAAAAACGATTGTGAAACTATTTCGAGAATTCCTACCAAAAGCATTCATAATTGCCAAAATACACGTGGTGAACATAATTCAAAGCCATTTTATTACACAAATAAATTAAGCCCACCATTAGTACTATATGAACAATTATGATTTTAGCAGACTGTCCCATGATCTCCCCCAAAAGACGACACCAGCAAGGCAAACGGATATTAGGCAATAATACAAAAGTAATTGAATGTGTTCCCCATTACAAATTCGAGGCGATATTAGTACTTGTAAGTTTTTTAAGAAGTGCACCGATCCTTCGAGCACTCTCCATCAGAGTGATGTAAACGCAAATAGGAAAGAGCACATTTGTTAGTTGCCCATCTCGTGAGCTCCAAAGACGCCACATGCCCATAATATGTACACCAATGGTGTTTTCATTCATAATAAACATTTCGCTGGTCTTAAACGTATAGTTGCACTCAGCCAACTACATACTGTTATTGGTAATAAAACGACCTCGAATTTACATCGTCGTCATACCCTCGCCAGATGTTAGAATCTCTGGAATTATAACAGCGCTGCGCAAGGAGTCATCTCAAGAGCGACAAAAAACTTGAAGAATTATACCTACGTGCTTCTGAAAATACGTGCATATGTACAGGCTTAAAATTTCGAGACAGCAGTGGTACCCAACTTTAAATTTAAGTAAAAGGGAATCCTTGCGATATTTAGGTTTATTTTTGATATGGCATTATTGGAAACCATAGGGTTTCTTAGAGAGGTATTCCTGTATGTATGAATTTGTTTCTCTTCTATACACTAATTAGGAAGTATAACCACCTATCTCCACTTTTGGAATAGCACTCTGCGACAGGATCCTCTATTTACTACCTAGAACCATCCTCTACATGCATAACCACAAAAGGTTATGTCTGACTGCTTCATACTCACATCTGCACGACATTTAGAAAAAGTACCTTCTTAGTTGAATGTCGTGTGGCAACCATAAATTTTCATGCTGAGTGAAAAATTTAAATAATTGCACCTCAAAATATTTTCATAATTTTCCCTTCATTACGCTGACAACGCAACCCCCATTTCTTGTGTGGGGCATTCATCAACTGAAATATGGTCCATTTTTAAATGGAGGGAGAATGACACGATCCTCCTACATCAACGGAAAAACCTTTGGTATTCTGATCGGCAATTTATTTAATCTTTATTAAAATGATTAATTGAAGAAGGAAGAGCATTATCCTGTAGTGCAGCGTGTTTTGAAAATTTATCTCTTTCTGACAATACATATGTTGGGCGGGATTTTATCGCAACAATTATTTATTTTGAAAAATGCAGAATATACCAAATTCTGTTTGTTTTTAAGGTTTTGTTTGCAAAATCGGTTTAATGTCTGTCTGTCTGTCCGTCCGTCTGTCTGTCTGTCACACGTACTTTTCTCAGAAACTACTATACCGATTGACACGAAATTTGGTGAGAAGGTGGGAACTGTGAACGCCTAGACATGTAGGGAGTGATATCCTTCTACGTTGAGATTTAGGAGGGGGGGGGGGTTCCCCATACATGTAAAAGGGGGGTGTACAATTTTTTTCACCGGATATAGTCATGGGGGTATCAAATGAAAGGTCTCGATTAGTACTTTTCGAAGCCCGCCTTAGTTTTGAAATTTGTTAGAAAGACAGGGAGTGGGAGGGGTGGAAAGTGATGATTTCTTTAACAGACCCATTCTCAGAAACTACCCAGTGCCCAGGCCTCAAAATACTCTCCATATTGATATCTGTTCAAATTAAGTTAATAATAGTATATTACCATATTTTTGGGAAAATTGAATAAAACCCCCCTTAAGTTTATCCCAAAGCTTTTAGTAGTAGTATAAAATATATAATAATATGAAGTATATTATCGCCAAGTTTGATCAAAATCATATTATTATTAACAAAGTTACAGTAGCGCAAATTGTCTTTACCGTGTAAATTTACAACCCGAAGTACTAAATCTGACATGCTAAATGCATATACATAACGGGCTAAGTACAAATTAGATAGTTCTACCCTCAAGTGTACTCACAGAAGAAGCAAACAAAACCTTTCATACCTGAAGCGTCCAGCTTCCGGTTTTTTGACTTGCTTTATATTATATCCATTTCATACATAATTCTAACCAAAGTTTCCAAGATAGAAAAACTTCACAATATGCCCTATGCTTCGAAGCTCAAAAATCCAACTGAACTATTGCTTTTAGTTGCTTTACGTAGTGCGATAAGCTGAGGGTTCTAATGAATTCTAAAATCTCCCCAGTTTTCTATTCCTTTTAAAGTCAAGTGAGCTCATAACTATATATTTTATGTAAACTTTTGCTATGATGCTTACCTCATTCTAGTTTTTGGATTACTCTTCTTTTAAAAAGTGAATAAATCAACCTTTGCTTCCCCGTATTATAGAATTGCCGCCAACATCATTGCAAACAGATTTGGCATCCACCAAATTTTTACTTTATTGTTTTTAGTTTTTTTTAACGTTTCGTTTTTAATAAAGCCGCTTTATTATCATCACACTATTGGCATTGCAAGTGATAAACCCCTAACAGACGGAATTGCTTTCTTTTTAAGAAATTCTTTTATAAGCTTTACACAAAAGCATTTATCAATCATGAAAAGGGGTGAATATTGTTTCGGCCTCAAATTTTTGGACAGCTTGGTGGCTGGCAATCGTCGTTAGCCTATTGTTACCAACCTAATTCCGTAAAGAAACTCATGGCAGCATATCATGACATGCATTATATTATTTTTTTATTTTGAAGGCATCTAACTTCGATCGGAATACCTGTAATGACATAATTATGATTGCGATGGCCTAAAGACCATCCTGAGTGACCGGAGACGACCAAGAGGGGAAAGTTATCCGAAAAACCTAAAAGGATGGCGAAATTGACCGTGAAGGTTCGCCCGCAAATATTGAAGCTCCATCGAAGTGCTCCGTCGATACGTACTTTTAAGCCTCTATCGGTAACGTGGCGGGGGGAGGGTCCTTCGAACACTTCGATCGATATCGGGGAAATAGCGAAAAATTGTAAAACAAGCAGAAAGCATCAAACAAAAAAGAAATAATAATAACTGGCCCGCGCCAAAAAAAAACACAAAACGCGAAGGTTTGAGGGGTGAAAGGCACGGTTGACTTGCTATGTCCAAGTTAATGCGGAATGGCAACCATATATATACTTTGTAGGTTTTCGTCATTGTGTTTCGTAACTTTCTTCCTTGTTGCAAAAAAATTAAACTAAACTAGACTGCCCTCTGCTGTTTTCCGATAATGATCAGTTCATTTCGGAAGCGCCTTTCTTCTTTGCGCCTTCTTGGAAAAACCAGATTATTTCATTGGTTCCAAAATCGTATCCCTAGTTTGATTCTGAAGCAATGCAAGAATTTGAAAAGTGTCACGGTTTTGGTGGCAAACTTTTCGCCACCAAAACCATCCAACCATAAATTTTGTTTAGACTTCTGTTTACATTCCCAGTTTGACAGTCTCCAAAGCGAACTGCTGTTTGGGTCAATTGAGTCTTCGCATCCTTTATGTGGTGCTTCTCTAGACCATAGTCTTTGGACTCTACCTTTTGATATAGGACTGCGGATTTTGTATTGGGCTATTTGTTATATGTGTCTTGTTCGAGGGATGGTGCAAACATTTTACATGGAAAATAATGATGCTAAGCATTGTACCGTATAAGCAATTCTTAATAATTCTTGGGTAGTTTTCGGAATCGTACCACAATTGGCCGTTTAAGTCCTTTGATCCTCTTTTATGATTTATCTAAGAACGTCCATGTGTCATACCTGTATAGCAGCAAGGGTATCATAACTGTTTTATTATTTATTCACTTATCGTCATCGTTGGAAATGGTGAGTAATACGCTTACAAGATTCGCTGTTGCATTTGATATTGTTCATTTCGATCCTAAGTCAGACATCCGAATAAATTCAGTTACGGACGTTTTTAATATTATTGAGTGGTTATTGAAAACAAAATCTTATTGAAATCGGTTTACTGTCCGTCTGTCTGTCTGCAACACGCACTTTCCTTAGAAACGGTTGTACCGATTGACGCTAAATTTGGTGGGAAGGTGAACTGTGAATGTCTACGCATGCAGCGAGTTACAAACATATATGCAAAAGAGGGGTGTATAATTTTTTTTACCGAACAAAGTTATGTGGAGTCTAAAATGAAGGGTCTAGATTAGTCCTAAAACAGGTCTTGGTTTTAAATCCGATTGCGAAAGAGGGGAGTGAGGAGGTCACAAAGGTCACTTAAATTAGGGCGTCTTTCTCAGAAAGGACTAGACCTCGAAATACCCTCCATCTGCTAAAATAAAGTTAATAGTAGTATATTAATATATTTTCAAAATTTAAACCATCATGTGCCCGCATATTATTACAGGAAATTCATAAAACTTTTCATACATGAAGTGCCGAGCTCCGGTTTCCCAACTTGTTTCATTTTCAAAAGATTTTGTAAGGTTTTGTTTGCTGTCTGAATGTCTTTTTTTCAGGAGGTGAAAATCTTCAAAAGACACTGGTCTGGACACACCAGCGTGTGGAATTTTTACCTATTAAAACCACCCCCGACTCCCTCCCTGCCCCGCGGAACAACCATAAGGTATTACATCACGGGGCGGGGTCAGCTCATTCTAGCTTAGTCACATTTCTTCTATACGCGACGCATGCGACCGCGCTTTTCTCCTCTCCTCTGCTTTTCGCAGTTTATTTTGGATAGATCCGATCATGGAATTGACCGCGTCCCAATTCTCTTGATGTACTAGCATTTTCGGCACCAACTTTTCTGGTACCAGGACCTCTCCTAGAGTCTCCTCTAGATTCCTCCTTTCTTCCACAAATCTCGGACAGTGGAAGAATACATGCTCTGGGTCCCCTGGTGCTCCATCGCAATTTGGACAATCGGGTGAGGTCTCCAATTTAAACCTGTGCAGATATTGGCGATATCTTCCATGGCCCGTGAGAAACTGGGTGAGATTATAATTAATCAAGTAGTATTCAAGTATTCAAGTTTCTTGCAACTGTCCAATAAAATCTCCTGGAGTTAAATTTTTCCTGAATTATGTAATACTGAAAATTCCCTTTCTTTTTAGCATTCGGCAATTGTCAAGTCTGCATACTAGGAATACATTCTCAAAACCAAATGATGTGCCAATCTCTTTTTTTCTTATGTTTTATGGGTAATGGTGAGATCTTTGGAAGACGTTTCTGGGCCACGTTGCAGCAGTATGTGGGATTACAGGACCGTACTTCGCGTTTTCCCGGTTTTCTTTGTGTTCAACACATCAACGTACGTCCAAAGTCCAAAATTTACTGCAGGGTTGTTCGCTTTGTCGACCTCTATGTTTCTGGCTAGTGATAGCTGAACATCGAAGGCGATGAACGGCGCCTCGCATTAATGGAGACAAAGATGTTGCGTTGGACCAGTGGGGTAACACGCCATGATCATACGGGATCGACATGAGGTTGCATCGATCATGGAGAAATTGCCAGAGAGATATTTTCGACGGTATATGGACATATAATTCGCGCTAGTGTCAAATTTGAAGTCGGTGGGAGACGACCAAAAAGTCAGCTATGGCTTGATACGCTAGGTGGGGATTTGAGATCCAGATCAAGCCTATGACCGAGTAGAATGAATCGATCGAGGATATTCAAGTCTCATTGACTAGATCATTGCCTTTGCTCCCAAAATTCGATAAACACTTTAAACAGCGAACGTGTTCGACATCGATGAAAGCTTTTGAATATGGCACAAATGCTATTTTCTTCGGTTCAGAGAGTCCCTTACAATGGACTCATATATTGCTATTTGTAATTGGTCTGAATTGAGATAGGAAGAAGCTTCCCCGGAAATATTAAATCTAGTAGAAATCAAACCGGGAAATGAAAACGCAAGAGATGTATAAACATGTAGATTCCTGCCCTGTTGTGGAGATTGATTACTAATTAAATACACCAGGAAAGGAGACTCAGAAAAATACACCATGACTCCAATAAAATACTATATAATCCTTAAGCTGTCCTCTCTTGGTTGTACTTTTGGAAATCTTTTTTCCAACTAAGCCGATATACATATGTACGTCCAAAAGATGAGTGCTGCAATGCTCATTTCAAAACACCCCATAAAATTCGCTCCCATTTGATCTATGTCATTCCCTAGAAATTCAAAGAGATCTCACCTCATATGGAATACATTCACCCCGTCAACATAAGGTGCACGTATCCATTCATGTCTTTCAAGTCGCAAGCGTAATGCTATCCAAATGTCTATCGTTTGAGGTTTCATGTAAACACAGATGAGATTTTCATTACCCTCTACCTCTGGAAGAAACAAAAGACCAAAACTATAATTGTAGTCTCTGGTATCCGCTTGAACTATGTCTACGTATGCTCTTACATTAAAAAACCCAGAAAAATTGGTTGAACGCATCCATAATTATTGAAAACTGAGTGAAATGCATGTCAGGTGTTATGAGGGCGATTCCCCTTCTTCGAGGAACATGTCTTTCTATTCAAGAATTTATTTAGAGAGGCTTTGTTATTAGATGGCACGCGTCATGCCGCCTACAGGTTTCGTTTTGATGGAAGACACATTCAGAGCACAAGCGAATAGGGGATTTCTAAGCCTTCCTGCTCTTGTGGAAACCCCATCGAATCTTTTGAGTTTTGTATCTGATGAAAAATTATGGATTGTATTTTCGGAAACCCAGGATTATTTTTAAATAGACAATTTCCGGCAGTATTTCGAGGAAAGCCCGCATCGGTGTTGAGGATAGGACAAGTACTAGGGGTTGAATTGTATTAAATGAATTGTACGCAACTCTGATTCGGTGTTTGTCGACGTCTATCATAGATTTTACTGGTACTATAGTTTTGAGAGTATCACCACGTACTATTTTGGTGGTATGTACTTGATTTTTCAAGGGCTATTGATTGATTGGTGTCGTTTACATGAAGAAATGAGGGAGCATTTGCTTCCTCACTCGGTTACTAGAAATCATCTATTAGACCATAGAAAATTAATCAAAATCAAGACATGCATATATGTAAGGAAATTTGTCTATGATATAGTCACAATAGGCAATATCAAGATATGAAATGTTTTTGAATTTGTGTCTATACTTTTTCAATATAAACTCATTTATGGAGGCTGCATATGGGCCACTAGGAAAGGAACTTCAAAAATACAAAATTTTTGTCTGTTATACTTATTTTTGAGCTGCTGGAAAGCAGTAGCCAAAAAGTAACATAAACAAAATAATGATTGTCTTTGCCTCACTTCGCAAGATATGGATATCTTCTCGAGCGTTTTCATACATAAGTTTGATGAAACAAACGGCACCGCTCCGATAATAGCAACTGATCGTCATAACAAAAGTTGATTTGGTGCAGAAATTCAAGAAATTTGAATAGTGTGAAGATACATAAATTAAAATAAAAGATGAAAATTTTGATAAGCAAATGCTTGGGCGGTGAAGATAAAAAGAATCATCAAGAGTCAAGTGGAAGAGAAATCTTTTGGGAAAAGAAGATGCGACCTAAATTGCATCAACTTAACGGTCGATTACAATTTCAGTGAAGTGTCCTCAGCGTTATGATCCAATGTGCATGTGTGTATAACTTATAAGGAGATTTAGTTAAGTTGGGCCTATACCAAGGATAACGACGAATCGTATCTGGCTATTATAATAATTGATAGCTCAACCAGACATTTTAAAATTTGGAAGTAATGCAGACGGTTTTCGAACGAAATCATATCCGTGCATACATATGTATATAGATGTGTATATTCATAGCTAAATTAGATAGGCTAAAACTGGAATAGTATTAATACTAGTTCTGAACTACTACTGGTTACGTGTCGAATAGCCACAAGCATTTCACATTATCGCAGGAGTTTTGATGTTGGACTCAAACTATGAATATAACACGGAATGTATTGTATTATGTCATGTGCAGTGTTGAATTAGGTATGATTGAATTGTGCAGATAGAATCAAAAAACAGAAAGCAGGCACTGAAAATTGGTTCTTTCAAATTTATTTAAAGTAGTGTAGCAGCGGTCATTTGTCTTTCAGCCATGTTTTTCTAAGAACCTTTGGCAAGTTTTATGAGTAAACTCCAGAAATACTCTACCTAACGAAGAACACACAAAAAATTGCTATATTTTTTGCTATATTTATTCTTATTTTTGCAAGCAATTTTGATCCCAATTAAGTTTGTATTTTTTCAAATGATTTCGTACTTTCCTCAACGCGAGATAGAGGTGAAAACAACGATTATTTGAAAGCCGGAGTTTTTTTGAGCCCCGAATAGAAACTTTATAAAATTACAGAAGTAATTTTCGCCCTGGAGCCGAATTTGTCCTCTACGACCTCGGAGACACGGTGCCGAAGGTCTTAACTTCTAAAAAAACAAGTGAAATATTGTCAGTCTGTTGGGTCATCCAAGAAACTTATTTGTATTTTAAAATTATTTTTAAAAAATGTAAGTATTATTGCTTAAATTCATTTTACGATGCAGGTGATTGTAAACATACTAAGGTGCGTAATTTAAAAACCGCTCTTTTTATTGGCTTTTTAATAAATGGTTCCAAAAAAAACACTCAAAATTGTGTCCATCGCTAGCTACCACCTTTTCTTAATTTTTATCGCAGCGTACGGTTGTCACATTGGAAAAGAATTAGTTTTTTGTTGTTGTCTTTGAATTGACCCAATTTTTGGTTTAGTGTCCAGATAGGTCATGCGCCATCGATCGAAACAACTGGAAGTTCAAAGGAGCGATATCTGGTGAATACGCAGGGTGGAGTGGGGTTCCCCATTTCAATGTTACTAAGAATGTTTTGACGGTTCTCGCAACATCGGGTCGAGCGTTTTCATATGAAGGATAATCTTGTCATTCCTTTGCTCGTATTTTAGTGGTTTTGCAATCAAGGCTTGCCTCAGTCTTATCAGTTGCAGCCGATAGCGATCTTCAGTGATAGACTCGTCAGATTTTAGTAGCTTACACTGCACTGCACCCAGTTGATCTCACTAAATGCATAGTATGATGTACGAGGAATGTATATTTGGCCCCACAATTTTTGTCCTTCCGGATTATCATAATGTTCCTACTTTAATACTTTACTACTTTAATAGGATGCAAAAAACCTTTCAGGCTTTATCGTTCGACCATTAGTTCACACCTTAGTATTCGCATTTCCATGTCTTTTGGTTTCCGTGTTTTAGGATTATGCTTAGTGAATCCAAGCACTTAGAAATGTCTTGGTGGGCAATTTTCCAATGTCAATGCAAGTTGTTCTTGAGTTTGACTTGGGCCTTCCCGAAGTAACCCCTTCAATTCAGGTTCGTGCAAATTTTTTGGCTAGCCAGGACGTTCTTTATCCTTTGCGTCAAAATGAACATTATTAAACTGCGGGTACAGCCCTTGACACGTTCTAACTGGTGGAGTAATTTCACGATAAGGTTCGGTCAATAAATGATGGCTTTCGGCGCATTTTTTTCTATATTAAAATGGCATTGTAACACTTCCCGCAAATATTCAAGTGCATCTCCATTGAAGTGTCATGTCGGCATGTGCTTCCATGCTTCTCCACTAGCTAGGTTCGAGAATAGTGGTCGCTGCTTTTCGATACTTCAGTTCCACACAAGTCATGTACAAAGGTTCACCTGCCTTATTTATGTTGTGTTAGGAGCTCACCTTCGATTCTTACAAGCTTGAGGGAATTGTGAAAAGTTACTAAATTAGTGGACAGATAAAACTGAATTCAAAAAATAGCGACTCAACCGCCTGCGTGTATCCAAATCGAAGGGGAAAATCGACTTGAGAGGGTAGATCGATTACGGATCGCATTCTTATTTAACGCTTTCTTTGCCTTAAGTGTCGGTGAGGCGTAGGCCGTGACTTAAAATGCACTTCGTCAAATGCCACTTCTATATATGGTTGTCATTTACCCTACACCTAAGCACCGTCGTTCACGGTTACCTGAAATGGGCTTCATCTCCCCATACGACTTCCCGAGACGCCCGCACTCCTTCTCTACTATTCTGCGACAAGTGCCCTTCGGGTTTTAGTACTGTAAAGGAAGTGAGCAAAACTTTTTTTTTCTAATTTCTTTGGCATGAATGTAATCAAGGCCTATTGGCGTTTCGACATTGATCATCTGCTATTGTTTCATCCTTGTTTAATAACTCAGACTAGACTAGGATGAAAATTGGTTTGGTTGTCAGCGGGGAAGGATGGTCTCCGGTCTTAAAGTTACAGTAATGATCACCCCCAAACACAAAAATACCGTTCAAAAACTCTCGCCTTTAATTCGTACGGCACTCAATTTTCTTGCTTGCTTGTTCTCATGACTTTGAGTCACCCAAAACTAAAAAACCAAAAAAATTTTCAACAAGAATAAGTTTATGATGCAGGCCAAAATATGCCACTGCTTCTGCAAGCCTATTCTACTGATTTCGTCCACAATTTACCGCTGAAGTCACCTATTAGGAAACGATAGAGATATCAACCGGGAGGAATCTTTCCAACATCGTGGTTTTGGAATTTAGCTTTTAAATTGCATCCTGAAGTGAAAACAGGAATTTTGCCAGCAAAATTGTTAAAAAAGACCGCAACGATCACTTCACCTCTGATGAGGGTTTTGGCCTTTGAAAGGGCTCTAATTTCTCTCTCGTCCATTGGGCTGTTCCAACTGAAAATGTTGTTGAAATTCAGTATGAAAAAACCCAAATGCCAGACAGGCTGGCTAATTTGACAAACAGGGAAACCGGCTCATGAAAATGCAAGCATTGCTGTCAGGAAGGCGGTTAACCGCTACGTAATATTAGTATGCAAGAAAGGAAATTAAGAAAATCAATTGCGCTATTCGCTTAGAAAGAGTTTTGTCCAAGACATATACCACCTCTGTTCAGAAAGGATCTAGTTTATGCGGCTCTATCTCTATTGGAATCAGAGGTTGCGAAGAGCCTGCATGTAGAAAATCTTTCCATCACTATTCGCGAGAAAAAACCTTGACGGGCCGGCCATACCAATGTTGACCTTCCCAATGAAGTGGAAACCGAATTAACAGGTTACAATTACGCAAAGTGGGTTAGTGGTTAAAGCGCAGTGGAAGGCGTGATTGGTACTGGTGGCAAAGAGATTGGTGTCGAGACTGCAAGCCAGATACCAGTCGACAGGACTGTGAATCAAATCAGGTTAATAATAATGGGTGAGGGCGGGTCTCCCAATGTATCGTTACGGATTTGAATGAAGTGCACTAACACATTTTAAGGAGAAGATCTACATTGGATTGTGGAATTGTTCCGCTCCTGAAAAAAACGCCAGACAAGAGGATCGTCTGCTCTCCATTCAACCTTTGATTTAGTTTTTTATAACTACCCTGTGTGTAAGTTCATTATTATATATATATATTATATCTAGGTGCCAGAAAAATTTCAGATTTTTCGAGGAATCAGGGGAAAAACTTTAAACGCTTATATCTCCGTTAATATTGAGAATTTCGCAAAAAGGAGCTTAATTTGTGATCACTACTATTGGTAGAGGGTCTGAACTTCAAAATGGTATATAGGTTGTGGGGTCTAGGTGCCAGGAAAATTTCAGATTTTTCGAGGAATCTGGGGAAAAACTTTAAACGCTTATATCTCCGTTAATATTGAGAATTTCGCAAAAAGGAGCTTAATTTGTGATCACTACTATTGGTAGAGGGTCTGAACTTCAAAATGGTATATAGGTTGTGGGGTCTAGGTGGCAGGAAAATTTCAGATTTTTCGAGGAATCTGGGGAAAAACTTTAAACGCTTATATCTCCGTTAATATTGAGAATTTCGCAAAAAGGAGCTTAATTTGTGATCACTACTATTGGTAGATATATTATAGTCAGGCCTAATGAGAGGCGAGTGGAAACGAAAAAAGGGATAATAGGGGCCGCCATAATTTTCATCTCAGATCCATATTATTTTGACCCCGGGCTCGGATTTTTGAATGTTGGTTTGAAGTCGGAGTAGAAGGATGGCTTCTGTTCTTAAAGTTACAGTAATAGTTTCCACCCCCAACCACACAGTTACGAAATTGAAAACTTTTCCATCCAGACAAAAGTATTTTCACCCCGGGCCCGGGTTTGGAGTTGGATAGTCATAAATTTATTGTAGGGAAATAAATTGACACTTTTATTGTGCTGGATCAATAATGTTATTCAACTATTTTTAGAATCATTGAAAGCCAATCTACTGTTTTCGTGCTATTATAACTAATTTATAATATTTTTATATGAAAATATAATATAGATTGCATATTTATCAACGTCAGTAAGTATGTGATAAGGTCTGGCGTCTCGTGTGGCCCTTATAGTTTATCTCTGTATATTTATAGCGGAACTCGTCTGATTAAAGTTTTTTATTTTCTTCTCGGCCTGAACGATAAGGAATGAAATTACCAATTAATAATGCAACATTCACACAGACGCGAACAATATCTGTGGTCATTCCACTAACAAGAATCTTAATGGGAAGTGCATTCTTTTCGATTATGTGACGCACAAATCAAGAAGTCCGCTCAGATTGATAAAACCAATTAAAAATTATAAATGCTTAGAAGTTGCCATTGATGTATTGGACCATAGTCAGATTGTTATTATGCACGAGGGGAGTTGTCTCTGAATTTTTATTGAAACATTAATTTATTTTAAAATAATGGAAATAAAAGGTTTTAATTCAGTAAAGAATCTGGGGTGGCTCTAGTTCAAAGTTATGAAAGTATAGTTCTAGTTTAGGAACTTGGAGCTGAAATGCTTGATGACTAGCTTGATGGAGATGGACCAGGTGTTATTGAGTTTTAGAAATATACTTCAATCGCTCTTGATTCTCAAGTTATATTAACTGTGAAACAGGCGTGGAATTTGCTACACCAAATCAACTGAATATCGTTTGCATACAATTGACTTCAATTTTTCCCATATCGTAAGCACTGGGCAATTTTATCCGAATGCAGCGCATATTTCTGTCCGTAAAGTCCATTTTAGCCGGTCTTAAATTTAGAAGCGATTTAAATTCGTTATGAGTTCCTTTCAACGATGGCTCGCATTGAACTTGAACAAGCCCAATCTGCCCTTATGGAATTTTATTGCCTCCTTATGCTCGAATATCAAATGAAGTCTCATATTCTAATAATACAAAACTAATATTTCCATATCCGGTGGAAATGTTAAATGGAACTATTCCAAGAGCATACAGAATCCATTGAGTTCTTGTACAGAATTTATTGAGAAACGTCCATTGAGATTAGTAGAGGGCTGCAAGCCGATGCTTCTATTTTGGTGTCACAGTTATGGCTCGCATGTTAGACTTTATTAATATAATACTTTTGAAGCGGAACGGCTGACATTAAGGGTCTGCACTCTTCATTTGTCGCAAAACCAAGAGCAAACATAATTCGACAACGATCTGGATGGAAGGTTGTTTACAATGAGTGTTTTAATAAGCCAACTATGAGAAGCCCCAATGACTTCCCCGATTCCCATCCTGGAAAAGTAGGCTCTAAATTATTTTTTATGTGCTTAAACTTTTCTTGTCCTGGAGTCTATTTGCCAAGATTAAAACTAAAGAACGATACATGAGCGTCTCTGGCTGCTGCATGTGTGCTACAAAACTACCAAGACGACAAGTAAAACTATTCGGAGACACTGTGTTGTCAACGTTGATAGTTTTCCTTCGGCACAAAGCATAGTGTCGGGAATCACCTCAAAATGTTTAAATTTAGTAAAGACTCATGAGCATCGCGGCAAGGACCGGAAGGCGCGGGGAGGTCGGAGCAGGGTGAGGAAGGCCACAAACACAAGACGTACTAAAGAAATTCTAGCTCCAGATAGAATGCGGTCAAATCGAGGCGATGATAGTACTTGTGTCATAGCATAGTCTCGATTAGAGAACAGGAAGCGTCTAGTTACCATCATATACGTTTTGCTGTGGTGATGGCTGCTCAGAACGATTATTTAATTAGAAGTTCCCACTTTTTTGTCAACTGTTTGCAATGGGTCTGGAATAGAATGTATGTCATTAGCAGTTTGGGATGGGAAAATTGTCTGCTGGATTTGTTGCAGAAGAGTTTATTGTAGGGAATGCGACGAGAAGTAGATATTCGCTATTATTAGTATTTTATCATGTTTCAATTTGATACGTGATGATTGAGAGCACAATAGAATCGTGAATGGTGACTAGGGGAAAGTTTGATGTATTACATTAAGGAATGGTGCACACGATAGGTTTTCTTTAATGGCATGGGCATCATTCTTTGGAAATCTCATGTTAACATTTGGGCGGACATCGTGTAAATCTTACACTGTGGGATGTCCCTTAGTATTGAGATTAAAAACTACAAGTTTGCGAAACTGGGCTTTTCTCACAAATGTAGGCCCATTTAATTCGCAGGTACAGTGCTGGCAAGGATGGAATGTAAACTTCATAAGAACAGCAAGGAGTGGGTAATCTACTAGATCACCACTTCGGTGAATTAGACACATAGGAATAGACACAGGCTCGCAATGGTCAATATATTCCCTTCTAGTGTATGACTATCACTACTATTATCAAATAAAGAGCTCTAACACGCTCCTCACATACTTTCAGCATGTTCAACTATTTTCCTTAATGCTCAACCTTTTCCTTATACTTCTACCAAATTTCATGACAATAGGCTTGTTTATCTGTTTTAGTAAATTGGGTATAAGAGATCGACATTGAGGATTTAATGAGATTTTGTTCCTCAGATAGACGCCTGAAACGGGAGGATTTCGCCCTGTATTACAATTTTACATGCATAGAGGAAATAATATATCATATATTTACAAACGTACGTAAGTTACCGATATCACAATAGCAAAAATGCGAATTCTATTCAGTTTCAAACATTCTTCGACTGACACATCCGCTTAATGTAAGGATTGCGGCTTTATTTTCCACTGGATTTTTGATCGAGTTTTACATATCAAGGTGCAATGGCGCAGTTGATTAAGTATCCGCGGTTTGATCTCATGCCCTGGATTCAAATCTCATTAATGTCACGCATATTTATATTTAAACTTATTTCCTTGTTATTTGAATAGCATCAATTCGAAGTCTTGCGGTTTCGTCTAGGACAGAGGCAACTCATCAAATGCTTCCTTACCTCTGCTCTGGGCACAGCGTGATCCACCGTGCAAAATGGCGTTTGCTCCCTTATATAAATCATTAGATATGACGCGGTCACGTCGCTCCCAGCATTAAGGAGAGACTGCCTCTGATGAGTTGCCACCTCCCGGGACGAAACCGCAAATTGGCTGCTAACCGAAAACTGAAGAATTCGAATGTTTTTTCCAACTGGTCCGGTCTGTCATCAAGTTGAGACCAGTTGTTTTCTTAATTCCTAAACGAAATTTGCAGCATTAAGTGTGATGATAAGGAAACTGGAGTAAGGTCTGATGGAAAATAAGTTGGGCGGAAGAGCAATAGTAAGACACGTAATCGCTACAAAAAATGCAAAAGAAGAGCTATCCTATGGTTTTCAACTGTCGTATTTTGGTATTCTGGCAATTGCCAAAGGAATATTATTTTGAAAATTAGACAGACAGACTTATATAACAAAAATTAAAAACGGTAGATAATTTTTGACGAGTGTGAGAGTAGGGGATGCTCATAATAATCACCCGAGGTGGCTATTTGCGAATGGCGCCCAACGTGGGCTGCTAAATCAATAAGCTATACGAAAGAGAATAGAAAATATTTCAAACCGGTTCAATCGTCTTTTTCTCTTTATCTAGATTATCACATAGATACAACAGCAATTTTTCGAGTTGTTTCCAGCTTGCCGTCAGGTATTATTATTTCAACTTCTTAGCATCTACCGTGCCTAATCTACTTCAAACAAATATTGTCTCTGACATTAGTTTATCAAAGTTTCCTTTTTAATGTTTGTGTAAAACACAATCTTATTAACATCGGCTTATTGTATGTCTATTTGTCTGTTTGGATAGCTGACTGGTTAGAGCACAAGCCTGGGGTCAAACCTCACTGGCGGCAGTGGGATTTTGTATCGTGATTTGCTGTCGGATACCAGTCGACTCAGCTGTAAATGACTACCTGAGTCAAATCAGGGTAATAATCTCGGGCGAGCGCAATGCTGACCACATTGTCTCATACAGTATACTGTAGTGTATCGTTACGGTCTTGAAAGAAGTGCTCTAATACACTTCAAGGCTCTGATCTAATTGGATTGTTGCGCCAACGATTATTATTATTATTATTATCTGTCAGTCACACCTATTATCTCAATATCTACCAATTCTCGTTTTCTATTCACCAGCGGAGTCAAACTCACGGTGACTATAATTGCGAATATCTATCCACTTCCTATTTCTGGAATTCATACCATGACAACAATACAAAGTAAACAAATACTCTTACTTTCCGCCCTTCGACTGGGCTGGGTTTGGGTTTATAACAAATGTAGCGAGTTTGAATTTGACTGGAGTATGATCAAATGTGATTGTATTTTTTGCCAGTAAGATACAACAAATAGTGCAAATGCTATGTTAATCAGAAAGAAAGGGGGCGTAGACAAATCAATTTGCTGGACTTTGGGTCAAACACAATTACGATGCGTGCGAAATGCGGACGAGAGAAGCTGCGGACCGCACGCAGCTTCAATGTACAATGAACATTTCAGGTCGGCAAAGTTCACTCCACTTCGGCAAGGTTCGCTCTGATTTCAGATTGCAGCCATTTGCAATATGGCGGCGCTTTTCGTTATCGCCTGTTACTTTTGAATGTAAATAATATGATTGATTTCCTGTGGAAGGCACTATTTATGTTGCAAGCGCTAATTATTAATGCCACTTGCATTAGCCCCGTCGCTTCCCTTCATAAAAAATCAATTTAAGGGGAGGTATGTACACTTTTAGTGGCATTTAATTTTAGGATTTTCATAATATAAAATATGTAGGCAAATCGGGACATTGCCCATTATCTTCAAGTTTATGCAATTAGCGTATCCATTTTCCTATACTTTATGTTAGAAAATTAATGCCACTAAGAGCACACATATCTCAGGCTTAAATTAATTTTTTATGAATGGAAGCTAGGCAACTAATCCAAGTGACATAGTACCTTCGGCAGTGTCTGAAATAATAAAAAACTTGTTGTTTCTTTTTCGTTGGTGTGGATATTTATTCTTGCAAATACCGATATTTCGGGAACCACTTGTTCTCTTCATCAGTGCTAACAAACTTGAAGGGAACAAGTGGTTTCCGAAATATCGGTATTTGCAAGAATAAATATCCATACCAACGAGAAAGAAATAACAAGTTTTTTATTATTACAGATAATTAATCGTTGGAAACACCGAATAATTACACTCAGACCTTCGGCAGTCTTCAAAACGAATTCAATCAAATTAATTACATTCAAAAGTAGCAGCCGAAAACGAAAAGCGCCGCCATATTGCAAATGACCTAAAAAATTTATCTGTCACGCATTGCAAAAGTTCAATTTTTCGAACTTTTTTCCGTGCCGCATTGCGGATCGGACTGGTTGCATATTGCCTCATACAAGCCCGTGTAGTGAATTTCATTTGACAGCTCTCTCAGTCCACACGCACGCCATCACTCTATGTTGTGATTGGGCCTTATTCCGGAAGAAGTTCTTAGAGCGCGTGAGTCCTCCGTGAACGTGTGACCAGCGAACACTGATATCCTCGTCTTTCTTATTACTTATAATTTACATTTTCTTGATTTTTGGGGATTAAGGTGATACTTTATCACTTATGGCTGGTCAGGTTATGCAGGTAAAAAGTATTGGCGACCGTTAGTAGACCAAATGTGATTAATAGTTAAAAATATTCTCTTTAGTTTTCGTCTCATTACTTTTATTTTTAAGTGACATTTTGGTTTTGGGACTTTGACAAAATTAGGATTCTGACTGGCTCATAATTGTTCTGCAAATCTCTTGGTTAGCTGTTTACAATTAATTAGTTAATTCTGATCATAGTAGTCGTTATTTATTTCAGCAATTCTTCACTGATTGTTAAGTTGACGTTCATGATTTTTGGACTGCTTAATTGCATCTGGCACTAAGGCTTCGAATTGAGTTCATTATTGGACACTTTTTGTTAGAGTTTTTAATCCAAGATATTGCGAGACAAAAAATGCTGTTTTGGTAGCTTATTTTTTGTTAGAAAGAAGATAACGAGGCCTATGTTTGGTCGGCCGAATAATTTTTCAACTGTCCACCGGCCACCTAAAGGGATCCCAACTGATAGGCCAGTCAGATCTCATCGACTAACTGCGGACTTTTCAGACGTAACTGATAAGCCGGCCTGACTGTGAGCTTTAGACCATTTAAAGGCCGAAATTGGGCTGAAAGCATCAGTATCTGCAAGCAATCCAGTGACATTCAATACTTTTTACATTAAAAAAGGAGTGGCGGGAGGGAAAACCCACTAGTATTAAAATTGTGTATTCTATTGGAAAAAGAGTGCGATTGGCATCTAAATTAATTACGGTTCGTGGAATAGCTGTAAGTTTCAGTGGTTCCCTAACGGCATGGTGGTTGTTTAGCTTCCAACTTTTGCCACTCTGTCGTTTCTAGGGAGCAACGATAACTTGTTAGAGTTAGCGCTGCTGCTTTAGTTTAAACAATTTTGTCTAGTCGCAGCTATTTTTTTTGGTTCCTTGGCCAATACGGGGTCAAAGTATTTCCAGATTGCACTATTACATTTAATGAAGCTATATAAACAAAATTTATGTAAATCGATTCAATGTCTACCGTTGTACCGATAGCCAAGATTTTTAGAGGGAAGCTTGAAATTGTGAACGCCCATATAGTTACATCCTTCTATGTTAAGTTTAAGGAGGGGGAGGGGGTTGAACTTTTTTTTTGCCAAACTTGGCTGTGTGGGGTATCAAACGAAAGGTATAGTGCTATTCGAAGCTTGTCTTAGTTTTGACATTTGGTGTGGGTGGAAAGCAATCATTTCTTTAACAGACTGATTATCAGAAATGACTCAACCCAAAAATCTTAAAAATCACGAAGCTGTCTCTCTATGGCACCGCAGGCGTCAAAATACCCTCCATATTGATATCGAACATAAAGTTAATAATAGTGTCTTTTTATTTTTCTGGGAAATTGCATGGTATCCCCAAGTTTGGTCAAGATCGTACTATTACTGACAAGGTTATAGTTGTTCAAAGTTGTCTATTTTTCTTCTCTCTTTAATACTGTTTTTACGATTCCTGGCCATGTCTTGTTACTATTTACCAATACATATACAAGGCGTTTTGCACAAATCTGAAGCTATGGTTGATTTCTCTTTTTGGAGAGATTTATTCTGCTTCTATTGGATGACTGCAATCGCGAATAAAACTCTAATTCTTAAATCTTGAAGCACAGCGGCTCAGGTTTCCGTGGTGATACCAAGTTAGAATTATATTTTATCTTTTTTATACAACATTTGGGACTAAAACAATTGGAAATAAATATATCCACACTCCTGTTTAGAGTGCTACTATCGGGTGGAAGCTTGTCATTAATACAATCAAGTAAAACAACAAGAACGATAACTATCTTTCTCTAGAGTCGCAAATAATTCAGTATTCTGCAGAGGATTACGTCTGCATCTCTACTTTATCTGGTTTTTAGTACACCCAAAATTAGGAAGCGATACCACATATTTATTTAGGGTAGGAGCTCATTTCTATGTTTATTCTTTACATTGATTGGCATATTTATCTTTCATTTTCACTAATTTGATATCTTCAATTTCCTCATGGTCCAAAAAACCTTATTTTACTAGCAGGTGGTGATGATTTGCGTTCTCATACTTTAAACGCGTACATTCGTATTTTTGATTTATTTATATCACATTGTATAGTCTCCAATTTGTCCTACTTTCAGTTCGAATTTACTCCAAATTTCTAAACAAATTGATTTTCTAAATAATTGATACAATCAAAATACTTTCTTTTACGATGTTCTAAAAATTTTCCATTTTTATAGACCCTTCAGCCACCGACCTATATTAATCGCTTTCGATTAACCTTAATTCCTCTTGTATGAACAAACACTTAGGGATCATAAATGGGAGGACTGTTTTATGTTTCGTTATCAAGTAGCAATGCGTGCACAGATCATTAACAATTTGTTTAAATCCACACGTCGAATCAAAACGATCTTCAATCGATAGCATGCAATTTAATGTGCATTGAATATCTTTTTTCTCGCTGAGCGGAGGGCGTATGCGGAATAGAATACCTTGGACTGTACAAGCTAACAAAAGTGCAGCAATCGCAGGTGATATTTTGATGCTGCTCGCGATCCGGGAAACGATCAGAATCCTAAAATAATTGATCACATTGTTTGTTTTCGTATCGGCAAGGGATTTTCGCTGAAATGTAGGAGCTGCAAGATTTTAAGGCGGCAAGGAATCACTTAGCACTCTCAGCGTCAGATCTGTTAGCTAGCCGTGAACTAGCATCTGGACTCGATCGTTGGAATGTCTACAATGTGTACGATTATATTTGATGAGGATCATTAATAATTTGATGAAGGGATGCTTGTACCTTAGCAAATGCCGTTGTTGCTATCTAATGTTCGAGGAAGAGTATTCCTTTCCTGGCAATAACCTCAATCTGGGGTATTCATGAGGAATTCCAAGCATTTAAACCGATCAATTTTCGGATCATCTACGTATAGTTTTTCTTGTGTTGTTAGTATGCCATCAGAAGCATATTTGTGGGCAGCATTGGCATGATCGTTGCCAAGGCATTGTTAGAACATCTAGACACAAATCCAAATGACTAATTTTGATCGCTATTTCCTATTTGTAAATAAAGAGATTAATTTTCAGCTGTTGGGGGATCGTTTGATTTGACGGAGCTGTTACAGATGGTATAGGGTGTCTAGAAATTGGTAGAGGGAAATAATGTCAGGTATTATTAGTACTAGATTTTTAGTCATCCAATTTTCCGTATTGCATGATATTGCATATTGAAAAAAATTGAAATTGCGTATCCTATATTTAAGTAATATGTGATCTATTATTTATGTAGAGAGCAATAGGGAAAGTGAGGATAATTAGAAATTTATTTGGAATACTTAACGAATGGTAAAGTTAGAGCGTAAAAGGAAGAAACTTGTAAACGGGAATTTAACGCTTCAAGCATGAAGGTTTTTTTTTCTTAAGTAAGGATATTAGGTTAAAAAAGGACCCTTTTTGTGTGTAGCTCCTACTATACTCGTATATGCATGCATTAAGGGGGTCATCCCGTGTGGTTTTTCTGCCTTTTTTTGAAAAATTATTTTGGAGGATTGGATAAAGATAGAAACGTGATTTTTTCACCATATGTTTATTGATATCTCTAGTATAGTATATATTCAGCTTGATATCGTAGCTAGTTTTGGGAATACGTGTCAATTTATGCACCCATCTCCACAAAAAGGTGTTTTTCTGCTGCCACGCTGGAGGGCGCTGTGTTCATCTCAGGAAGGAAAACTAAACGGCATTTTAATGTGGACAATATTCCACGGTCCGCAAACTAGGATAATTAGAAAATATTGAAAGGTAAATTTTTGGTGCACTTTTAAACTTAATTTTTTGGATTTTGGTGTTTTTTACGGCTTTTTTTCATAAATAAAAAAAAACGACCCTTCCGATTGCAATTATCCTAGTTTGCGGACCGTAGAAATATGTATTAAAGAAGCCGTTAAAATTTCAAAGAATTTGGTTGGATAGATTTTGAGCTATGGTGGCAGCCGATTTTCAAGATGCTGTTTCGAGAAAAACGCATTTGAAAATTTAAATGTGATTATCAACAGTAAAATTTTCACTCACCGTTAATCTGCTGTACTTGGTCCATAGAGTGCACCCTCCTTTTCTTCAAAAAAGTCTTATAAGGCCGATTGTTGCTCTCTGGTTTCAATTCTGGCTCTTTTAGCGAGGTCAGTCGATTTTCGTTCGGACCGCCAAATTCGCGCTTCATTACGGCGGTCGGCATAAACCTGACATATGTGACCAACTTGACACCCCATTGTCACTAGGATTTTGAGAATGCCATTGAATCCTTCATTGAAAATAATTACAGCCAGAAAAGTGGCTATTTCTACGACCTTCGCCCCAGAATGAAGGTGTTTAGGAGCGGAAGTCCAAGTCAATGCATTTATCGACTTATTGTTATTCTGCGTCTCTGCCCCTAAACATCTGTTCAAGAGATCATCTCGTGACAAATCTTCGTAGATTGGTTTGATGACTGTTTGAATTTCTTCAGTCAAAGGTGCCTTCTCGTGGTGGAAACTATCCAGTTCTCCTTTAGTTTCCGCTTTGCGCCATTTGCACCAACTGTCCTCGCCTGTTGGACAATTTTGATGCTAAGGATTTTCGTCTGTAGAACATTTATGGAAGAAAGTTTCCCAAATTTCTTGCTTCATTCCTTCTATCGAATTTGCGTGTCGACGAGTAGCTACCCCAAAAAATGTAGTGAGGTCGTTAATAAGTTTTCCAGCCCCTTTTCCACCAATGCCTTTGTGATTCTTCTTTGCATTTCTAACCCGCGTTCCCATTATTTCCTCGACATGTCCTAGGCATCGCAAAATCGATTTCTCCAACCCGACACACGGGATGACCCCCTTAAGCCTGTTACCACTTTACTGCTTTAATTATATTATTAATTTTTTTAAACTTTATTTTAATATGTGTTATGTTGCGGTTTATGCTTGTCCAGTACCAGGATCAACTTGAGCAGACTTTCCCGTGAATTCCAAAAATATAGTAATGTACTGTTATTAACTTTATTTGATAAGAGATCAGAATATATTTTGAAGCCTGCATTTGACATTAGAGCATTGTGATGATTTTATTCAAATTTTCGGATTGGGTATTTTCTAAGGACGTTTTTTCTCACTATATTTTGCAGTAATTGTCAAACTATGACTTGATTCATAAAGTATTGATCAAAGCCTTTCATTTGTATCCAACATGAAAAATTTAAGCTACCTATCTTCGTTGTTAGGGGAACCCTCATAAAATTATGGTGTTCTCTACTTCGTGGGACTTCACACTTTTATCCCAGTAAGTCTAGCGGTCTTCTAGAAAAGTTTATGTGAATAACAGACATTGGTTGCAAACGGGAGAAGAGGAAGGGTCGGAAAAGGATCAGTTTCTTCAAGACTCCCTTCCATTTTGGAGTGAATCTATAGGATAAAGGTAACAAATTAGCCAAGGGACCTGCCTTAAGGCTTTTTTTGGTATAGATAGGAGTCTAAGGCTATTTTTGGTATAGATAGGACTCTAATTTAGGCAATGAAACAGGAATATTATTATTATTAACCTTGGTACAGTAATCAGATTGTATTTTCAATAGTAAATGTATTTTTTTGGCTGAGTATACTTCAGATACATATGTATATTCTCCGAAGAATTGCAGAATCTGTGCCACCTAAAATACTCCCTCGACAACAAAATTCATTATTATTTACTCAAAGGCAAGTAAGAACCCTTTCAAGATGTTCAGTCGGAAAAGTTTCTCTAGCGCATGGTCACAAAGATCTGTATTTTTAGAGAAGAAATACAAAATTAGAACTGCCTGAAGAAAACCAAATATTATAATAAGTTGAGTAGATGGTCCTGTATCATGTCAGAGAAATCTACTCAACCTGCGTCATAAGAGAATACACTGAAATATTGCACTCGCGATGTACAAATAGGCGTTTAAACCATGTTAAAATAGAAGTCGATTTTCGATTTCCCGCTTTTGAGTAGCCCAATATTTTCGAGGGATAACGCTGGCAGCATTTGTAGTGAACCCAAGTTTTGGAAGTGAATATGAGATCTCCTTGAATTGTATACTTCAATTTGTGCCCAAATTGGTTCAAAAAAAATATAGCAGGTTTAGAAATGTTGAAAAGGGTGGGAACATCAACATCATGCCTTGTTAAGCTGCCACCAGGTCCCGAGCGTGCTGTGTTTGGCAAAACTCAACACGGGTTGGTTTTCTAGCTACTCGCTGCCTCCAGATTCATTGCAATAGTAGTGTTTAGAATATCATTTTGGAAAGCAAGCGGAAAACGTAAAGGTCGACGCGAACTGTGGGAATTTTCAATGGTACGTGGACAATTTGAAAAATTCTAGAAAAATGAATATGAATATGAATACTTTTAAATGGAGGCAAAAAAAGCATGTTACATAACTATTATTCATGTTTCCAATTGTAACTTTTATTAATTTGTGATTGAAATTGCATGAACATTTTTAGGAAAAGCTAGTATCGTGAAATGGGCTTCCAATAGCTTCTACTGATTATTAGACTCTGTTGCTCATTTTAAATTCACTAAGTTTAGGGTGTCGGCTATCTTAATTCGTCATCATAAATTTGCTACATCTATAACATTCCGATGTCTCCCATTAATGGGTTAGTTGCTTGTACACCAAGCTTTGCGAGGTTTTTGTAGTGGCGGCTTTGCTGGTCCCTTCTTTGGAATTTTATCTGCCTTTTGATTGTTATTAATGCTTTCGTGAGTCCCTATCCGTTTCGTTACCTCATTTTCGGCCGTCACGGTTTTAAGGTTTTGCTTGTGTACATCTGAACGGGGATGACTTTTGAAGCTAATTGACTGTCAAGTTCTACTTTGATACTATTCAACTGATATTGACTCAGTTTGTATTTCCCTGATATATAGGTTTATCGTATACACATCTGCTTGGAAACGAGTGGTATGACGACCTAGGGGCTATAATATGTCTTGAGGCGGGTTCACTCTAGGTATCCTAGCCCCAGCTATATCTTCTGTTTTCTGTATGCATACCATAGTATGTGGGTCCTCAGATGATAATCAACCCAGTGACTCCAGTCCTCCTCAGTCATTCCTTAAGCTCTTGTCTATGCTTGAAATTGGCTGGTGATTTTGTTACGTCTGCACGCAATGGGTGCCGACACGCCGTTCAGTTGAAGTCGGTACGTTACGAACTTTGTGTCTCTTTTCACTATGAGGGGTGTTAGTAACGTAGCCTATGCAAGGGCGGGTGTGTTACTCATTGTATCCGTAATGCAGAAATAGGTGAGTCTTTGAAGCGATATCGGTTTCTTAGCAACTTACCGCCGCGTCATCTCTAGCCGCCACGCTCATGCTCCATATGCAACGACGAGCTTCGCCACGACTTTGTTATTTCTATCCCCATACCTTACAACCACTGTTTTTGGGACGAGAAGTGATAATTTATTTTTCTTTATTACGTATTCAATAAGTTTACTCCAAGTTAACTTTGTATTTAAGATTACCCCCCATGGACTGAAGCTTTAAAATTCACTTGCCTTCGACATTGGTTATTGTACAAGGTGAAAGAAAAGTGAAGGTATTAGTTGGTTATATCAAGTATATATAAGTACTCGTCTCAGTTCTGAGTCTGCAACTCCAATTTCTAAATGATTTATTATTTATTTATCTGAATAATTGACGGTTAAGTTTTTTTTTTTGGAGTAGACCGTTTTAGCTTACTAAACCATGGTTTACGCAGAATATTTTGAAAAATATTAACAAATGGTCATCTTTTGTTGTGTGACGTTTACTGGAAATCTGTCTCCCGCTCCCTAAATATGAGTTACTTCTTTACAATCGCATATGTTGTAGACGATACTATACTATGGAGGAATTTCATTGACAGAGCAGCTAGATAAGTTTTTTTTGTTAAGGGTGTTCTCACCACAACCCAATCACATTCAGCAACTCCGCAGCATCTGTTGCAGCCTAAGCGAATGGTAATTGAGGATTTTTAAGTATATCATCATTATCGCCAATGGCGCAAGAACCGGTGTCCGGTCTAGGCCTTAATAAAGAACTCCAGCCATCCCGAGGACCACCAATTCGATAACCCTAAAAGCTGTCTGGCGTCCTGACCTACGCTATCGCTCCATCTGAGGCAGCGTCTACCTTGTCTTCTTTTTCTACCATAGATATTGCCCTTATATACTTTGCGGGCTGAATCATCCTCATCCATACGGATTAAGTGACCCACCCACCGTAACCTATTGAGCCGGATTTTATTAACAACCTGACGGTCAAAAATTCTTCGGAGGATTCTTCTCTCGAACGCGGCCAAGAGTTCCCAATTTTTCTTGGTAAGAACCCAAGTCTCCGAGGAATACATGAGGACTGGCAAGATCATTGTTATGTACAGTAAGAGTTTTGACGCTATGGTCAGAAGTTTCGAGGGGAACAGTGTTTGTAAGCAACAGATCTATCTATCTATATCAGATGGGGTCTATTGACTGCCAACAACCGTGCGCGGATTTCTTCATCGTAGCTGTTACCAGTTGTGATTTTCGACCCTTGATAGGAGAAATTATCAACGGTCTCAAAGTTGTAATCTCCTATTATCTTTATTTTTCCCGTTTCTTGGTTTTCGGTGCTGACGTTGCCACCATATATTTTGTCTTGTCTTCATTGATGTGCAGCTCTAGATCTGGCGACGCCTGCTTGATCTGGATGAAGACAGTTTGTACGTCGCGGGTGGTTCTTCCCATGATGTCGATATCCTCCGCATAGGCCAGTAGTTGGGTGGACTTAAACAGGATCGTACCTCTCTCATTTACCTCAGCATCACGGATCACTTTCTTCAGGGCCAGGTTAAAGAGAACGCATGATAGGGCATGCCCTTGTCGGAAACCGTTGTTGTTGTCGAATGGTCTTGTAAGTGATCTTGTTGCTTTTATCTGGCCTCGCACATTGGGCAGCATCAGTCTAGCCAGTCTTATCAATTTCGTCGGGAACTTAATTGAAAACTTTACTGGGGATCCACACGTTTGGCGGTTGGCACAAACTCCAAACTTCAACAAACACTTTCCGCTATCCGTGTTGAGGCATATTTCATCACGTGTGTAGGATTTTATTTTAACTAGGTGTTAACGATCATTGGAAAGCTAATTGGTCAGAGCAAATGTGATATGAGTAGAAGTGAATTAACAATTGATGACGCCGCCTACTCTACAATCTCTTACTGCAATGTGGAGAACCTTCTTGTGGTGGATTCCTCAGCTGTCCTTTGAGATTTCGTTATTGATGAAAACAGGATTTCTCAAGCTTGGATGGGGAAAAGTGGGGAAGCCCACTTCGAATGGTTGCTGTCAAGAACTGTTGATCTGAGTTTGAGAAATCTTAGTACCCTGATCAAGATTTCAGTAGGGATAGATCTTTCAATTAATTCGTTTTTAAAGAGCTGCAGAACAAAAAGCGGTGATTTGTTTCTGTGGTTTTTCTGGACACTTTATTGATGAATGATCCAGTTCTATAAATCTTCCGTAAGTATGATATCTAGCTGGATAGGAACGCTCGACTACAGCGCGATGTTGCTATTCTATGATACCACTTTGATCTGCTGTATCTTTGTTAAAGCTAATAGAATTTGTTCCAAATTTTCAAGTATTGCAATCCATATTATCGTTTGTATTTTAACTAATTCTTTGCCTTACAATAGTTACGTCAATTTTGAACATATGCTGAAACACTGTTATTGATTTGACATGAATGACAATAAGATGAACTTTGAAGCCCTGATCTCATATATAGCCACTCAGATTTCCATCAGCTCTAGGAATTAGATTTTCTATATTTACAGTGCACTGGAACCCTTATTAGATAGTTTTTCAGTCGATATCAAAAGTGAAGTTAGTTTCAAAAAGGACTGGTTGGGACCTTTCATTTCATTTACTCGCCCTTTTGCATATGTGGGTGCCACTCAGGGCATTTAAAATGTGTGATAGACCAGCTGCCGTAATAATGGGTTTAATCATTTTCCTGTAAATTATGTGTCTTTGACAGAGAGGTTACTTTAAAGTTTGAATTTAGACAAAATTTTCAAAGCGGTTGATGGATAAAACCATAGTCATTGGAAAATAGTTTATTTGTTCTTTGTAGGACTAGAGGCTAAAATCTTGTTTGCTTAGAAAACAGATGACCTGTATTTTCGCCCAAGGCAGGTGCCACTCATTATACGCTGCCTCACCTCTATCCTGGGAGTAGCGTGATGGAAAGTAGTTCTTAGGTTTTATTCGCCCTTATGTCCTCAAACATGACATGGGTGTGAATAGTATTGGAGATGAAACCTAGCCTAAACTGGATGAAGCAGAACTGTGTTTTAAGACTGAGGGAGTCCGAAACAGGCAGCGTCTGATGAGTTGCTCCTACCCTGGACGAAATCGCCAGGCATTTGTTTTTCGAACATTGGATGCCTAACCCGAAAGGTGAGTCCGTGAACTAAAAAAGTGGGAGAAAATCTCTCTCTCGGTCCGTCTTCAAGTAGGTGGTGGACTCAGGGCCCTAATCCTAAAAATCTTTTGAGTTGGTTTCTGCACTGCATTTTTAGTAATTTGATAGTGACGAAAGGAAACGTACAGATAAACAGATATAAACGTTAAACGGTTTCCTTTGACTATACATTTTTGAGGTGAGTGCACTTCGATGAAATAAGTCCAAACTAATATCCACAGAAAATGTCAGCAAAATTTAAAAGCTTAGACAATGGCACCACGCTGCCTACTTAGAAGGAACCACTTTTTCTAGTGAGTGCGGTTTCAAATGGTTCAAAATATCTGTTCTATTATTGAAAACTTTCGACCCACCTTCTTCAAATCGAATTCCTATCGTATGTGTGTCTCTTGCGTACAGTATACAAGACATCGTTCGCAGCTTGTGACGCTTTGGGGGTGTCGAAATGAATTATGAAGTGATTGGGAACGTCTTAACCAGGCGACGTATACGCAAGGGATATTACTATGTTCCTGGCGTCAGAGTTTTTCATTCTGTCCGAATCAGATCAGACTGAAACGTTGAACGTCTTGCACATGCTTTTTGCAGACTGATGCAACTGGCTACGGCTAGCCCAGCAGAAGTCCCATCGCTCGAATGGTGACTACAATGCATGACCACTGAAGTAATAAATAAGTAAAACAGTCTCCCATGCGCAGAATATCATTAGCGTATCAATCGGCACATACGATTGCATATGGTAGCTTCTGGCGCAAAGAGATGGAAGATTGGTCCGAAGCTTACCAGGGAATACCACAAGTTTTTGTTTATGATTTCGCTCAAGCAAGAGGCGAGTAACATGCTCAGTTGCATCTGAAGGCCAGTGTTTCGCGGGTGGTTCTATCGATTCTTGGTTACACCAGGAGCTGCTTAGACCCAGAGGGTGTTGTAATCCCACCGATGATCAATCGAATTCGAAAGTGGGACTCGGTGCACCAAACTTGTTGCATCTAATCAATTCTCGGAAGATTCAATTCGGATGTTTTTGATGATTTCGAGATTGGAATGTGTTTCGGTTATTGAAAGAGCAATTGAAAGATCGAGGCGCCAAAAACTGAAGTCGTTATTATGCAATTCGCCGATCACGTTTGAATCATTTAGTATTGTATCCACTTATAACTTTGGAGTCTTTATTACGCGAATGAAATCGACTTTATCCGACATTCAGTATGGCCGCTATTGAATTTAATATTAATAATTGTTATGATGTTAAACTCAGTGAGACAATGGTGTGATGTTATTGTTAGCTCGTCATTTAGCCAAGGGTACCTTGCCAAGTTTAGCAGATGATATTAAATAAGACTTCTGGCTGTAGTGTGTCACTCGTGTGCTGTGTTATCTGAATTTTAAGTATGTTTTGTGGTTGGTCTATTGCGTCTATAATTCCTCATTCTTTTTTAAATGATTTGCGTCAAAATATTTGTTTGTCAAACTGGCCTTGGAAGGGTTTCAATTTTTCTATTGAGGAAATACTTTACCATTTAGATAAGGATACAGATTTTGCATTGCGATCGTGAGAATATTTCTAAGAATTATTGTCATTCTAGTCGTACTCGCCGACAAATTGCGTACGTACATTCTTAGTTTTTATCCATTAGTTTTCGATGGATCTTTGTTATCCGTTGCACAGTCAGCCACAGCACTTCAAGCGTGCTGACGTTCCAAGGATTCGTAGTGGCTATGGTTTTGTGAAGCGCTGGTGAAGTTGTGCTTTTCGATGAAGGATGCAGCAGGTTCAAGTTTCGCGAGGACATTAATTTGAAATTGATTCATTGTGAGATTGAGGTTTGTTGTGTATGAGTAGTTTGGTGTTTAGGAAATACTTGTGAGATAATTTTGGGTACATTGTCTTGCCATGGCACAATACCCTAGTGTTGCTATTGTGCCATTGACAATATTTGATAAGAGAGTTTTCTATCATATCTAAATTGTGAATGGGATGGTAACATTTATTATAGCGAATTTGTTTTTGTGGTAAATTATGGCAGTCCATTTGATTTGAGGATTTGAAGATTGTTATATATCATCAACATGTTGTCAAGGATAACAAAAGTGTGTTATGTGATCGCTTAATGATAATAATAATTCGTGTGAGAAGTTATATTTTATATGCGGAATTTTTTTTTCGTTCTTTCTTCTATAATTTGTTGTGCTTCTGTCTTTTGATTAATCATCCGATTAAATAATTCATTGGTGTGGCCCATATTTAGTCGAAACTTTGCTTCCATATCCTTTCTTCCTGCCACGTGATATCAGCGAACCACTTTTCTATTAAGGCTGGTGAGAGGTAGATGTAAGTGAAAGTTCGATCTTTGAGATCGTTTACGTCATCGTTAATTCAGTCTACTTGCCTACGAACTTACAATAAGCACGTCTACGATTAGTTTGCGAGTACTTTTCATCTCATTTGATTTTAAAAATCGTCACCAATTGCCTATCATCGCTTTTATTCTAGTTTAATCTGAACCCAACTTATTTGTTTCAGTTCCAATGCATAATTATATACTTGCTATATTTATACCTGGTATATCTCAGCTCGTCTACATTACTTCATTTATTTATATTATTTTTTATGAGCATATTGATCTTTTCAAAAAAAAAAAATCAGGCAAATTTAGAGTAACAGGTGCAAGAGA
This sequence comes from Hermetia illucens, assembly GCF_905115235.1. Taxonomy (NCBI): domain Eukaryota; kingdom Metazoa; phylum Arthropoda; class Insecta; order Diptera; family Stratiomyidae; genus Hermetia; species Hermetia illucens. Next base: position 65,669,207 of record NC_051851.1, on the reverse strand, counting down.
TCTAGTTTTTGTGACTAAATCTCATCTCATCCAAAATTATATATGTATATTCTATTTCACCTTTTCTGCTTAGATGTGTTTGTCCTTTTTGTAAATCCGAGTAGTCAGTATCCTTCGCAGAAGGTCAGAATAGAAGGTTCAGGCATGGTTCTGATTATTTAACTGCCTTTCAGAAAAGTTGCTTGTTTATGATAATTTCGGAATTGAACAAATATCCCAGCTTCTGACGGTGCTCTCTAGGAAATATGATTTGCGCTGAAAGAACTAGATATATTAATACTTTGGCATCGGCATAAATCTTTCTAGGTGCAATTATTTTGTAAATGATCTCTCTCAAAGATAGAGATTACTGATTTCTACTGATCAATTCCTTTAAGTTTTGCTATAGAATAGCTTTTTAGTGTAACAAACGCGCTATAGTTTTCGCTATTAAGTATCTTCTGAAGCCTCTGGATCGTCATGGAGCGGCTCGTCAACTCTTTGCTGTAATGTCGCCTTTCTTCTCGTCTACATTTTTAATTTTGTTCCTGTTTTGTGAATTAATGGGAAGTTTTCTTGTGGTAACTTGTTAGGTTCTAAAATTACCATATTCGTAGCGGGGTCACTATGTTTATATATTTAGTGAATACAACAATTTGTCAGGATATTCCATGATAACTTGTGGGTACCATACTTGACGATTAAGTTAAATCGCATACAAACGAGCCGCCTTCTTGTTTTGGTTCGGAATCGATTGAAAACACAGCGTTGATTCGCCTCGTACCGATACTTGCGATTCACTTTCTACTATCATCAGTTCACTAAAATGTACCAATTTTCCGACCATACCAAACACTCTAATGTTAGGTATTTTCTCTTCTGTTACAACTTTTAAAATGGGTTGGAGAAGAATATTAGCCACACAATATCCCTCACACTGCAACAATTCAATCAGGATACCATCAAGTCACGGTGCTTTTGTCACTTTCAGTCACACAAAGCAGTTCTTTTCATATCTCCGGGCTTACTTAAAATATTGCTTTGATGATCTGTGGCTTGTAGAAAAGGCCATAATCTTTTAGTGCAACATACGTGGTTCATTTATTTCACATATCGACGACAACTTTTAGAATATTCTTCGTCAAGGTTCAGCTAGCGATGTCCTGTCGAAATAGTTGGATAACTCTAGTATGGTATATATGCTGCCGTTGTCCATCGTCCTATCAGCTTATTGATGAATTTCTAAAGCGTTCTCTATTTCGCGTAGAAACTTTCAGTTAAGCAATATCAAAGTCTCTTCCATCCTAACAGGTGAATAAAACCACATAGTGTATTATCAATCAAAACATGGGTGGGGCTGGTGAAGCGGCTAATAGAGCAATTCTTTCTGTTTGATAGAGCGATTCCTCCCTGTTATAGCATTTCTACATAAAGTAAACGGCATTTCAGGTGAAATTAACAATTTTCCAAATCAAATCAACCAACCGCTGTCCAATGTTCGGATTCCGGATTTCCCAATTGAAATTAATTTAACATTTTCCAAATCTACTTCAAAGGATCAAATTATTAAGTAATCTAAATGAAAAACTATATGTGGAAAGTGCGAATATAGTCCCTTTCATATAAAGTTTTTTTTTTCAATTATGAAATAACTTCATTTTGTAAATTTATTTTGAAATTTGGACAATCCTTAATTTGCTTTAGATAAAAGCTAATTTCATTAAAAAGCATGAATTTGGCTTGAAAAGACGTGAATTTGGTGTGGAAAGCTGTTAATTTGATTTGAAAATGTTATAATAAGAATTTTGTTTCTAAGAGAGCCCGCATCTCCTGAATAAAATTTATATGGTGTTTTTGAGAGGTCAGGTGGGTGAACAAAAAATGTCGAAAGTAAAATACCGAAAGATCCAAATATTCCATGTTTGAGTTTTGTTTGCTTAGAAATTTCATAACATTTAGTGTTATACATTTTTTTTGGACATATGCCCATCGCAAGTGCATTTTAGGCACATCATTTTGTCAGTTTAATAGCACACCAGCTTTTACAAAATAGCGGCCTAACCACCAATAGTGCGCCAAAAGTTGTCTTCAAAGTAATAAACTGTAGCTGGTTTATTAGCATAGATAAGCGACTTGAAATATCTCCACTATAAATAGTCCAAAGGACTCAAAACACATGTCCTGGATCCGTTAGTAAAAGTTTGTCTCAATAAATTGATGGTTCAGGTAGAAGTATGGCATATCGCCCACATACACTGAAGCAATCATTGTTCTCGAGTTTACTGGCATGTAGAGAACCGGAAAATCGCGAATCATTTGTCTGTAGGGCTTGTTAGTAGGTCAGTTACTCTTCTGCCATAAAAAGCACAGTGAATTTTTCTTCCTGTAATTGTGTCGCATAAATCTCATGAGATGTGCTGACTCCCAAACATTGATAACTCTGCTTGTTTGCATATTGACTAAGCCAGAAACGAGTCCTATCGCAGAAGGCAACTTTACGATTAAAGTTCACTTGAACTTCTAGTGGATTTTCCGGTCAGTCATTGAACATACTGTTGATGTTATGGTCGAATGGCCAAAATCTTTCACATAGTGAAGGACAGAAATAAAACTGTTGAGAATGGCATCAAAATGATACGCTTGGGTTTTCAGCCACATCAGCATTTATATATGCAATAGTTTATTCGGTAGCACCGTAACTCGTGCTGGACTCGACTCGGCTCGTTGGCTCAACTAGAAGCAGTTCGCTGCTTTCCTCAGTCATGGGCCTGGTCTGTATAGTGTCGACGGGTTCTTGAGTCCTCATCTAACATATCGAGAACGGTTGTTAAATTCTCAACTATTACATCAAGGCTTCGCTGTTCGGTCCTTGGGTCATTTACCATCGACTTTGATGTGCAGACCCATCGCGGTAATTTGTCCACAGTGCGGATTACCTGACAACATCATCGAATACGTCTCTTTCGCAATTTACATATGATGGTGAACCTATATTGATCGCAGATGTCCTCATTTGTTGTTGTGTTATGCTACTGATCCCACGCAACATTTTTTGTAGATCTGAAAATTGCGTTTTCGGCCCTCTAATTTATCCCCAAAAACCTTCCACGCTATGTATCGCTTTTATTGTGTGTCATTGGGCGATGCTTTTTTTCTTACTAATTTTTCATAATATACAATGTAAGATATTTTTTAGGACATTTTTAGTTCGTTCAAAATGTTGAAAATCGTTTTTCGTCTATTTTTAAGACTTTGTATAAAACAAAACTTTATTAAAATAGGTTTACTGTTTGTCTGCTGTCACACTTGCTGCCCGGTTAAACTTATTGATATGAAATTTAGTGAAAAGATGGGACCTACGAATTCGCTTACCTGCAGCGCACATTGTTCTATGTTGAGTTTAAGGGGGAGTTCCTTCCCATAAGGGGGTGTAAAATTATTTTGCACTGAATATGGTCATGTGGGGTATCAAATAAAAGGTATGGATTAGTACTTTCCGAAGCTGATATTGATTTCGACAGGAAAGGAGAGAAATGCGAAATGGGTCAATTGCTTGAAGACAAGACTCTCCGGTTGCGTTGCATTCATTGTCGCTTGCAGAAGCTGAATTAAATTTCTTGTCACAAGTGATAAAGTCTTGCCATATGCCACATACATATACCACGGAGTTGCATCGCCTGTCGAAACCATCTCCTCGATCATTATTTGCCCTACTAGGTGACCCATTTTTCAATATTAGGAACGTATGGCAAGTGAAGTTTGCGGAACGAAGGGACAAAGAGAGTGCTTGCGAGCAAGTTGCAGGACCAAAATTCGCCTTACGGACTCATCAAGTACTAATTGTTCAAAAAGGATCTGTGAGACGTTAGGTTCAATGTTTTCTCGTGAATTTCATGAAGAAAGAGACTTTCATTGATAGTAGAGCGCTTGAGATATACAGTAAGAGCCATCCTTTATTTTCGGGCCATGGCCATTTCAAGGTTGCACCACTTTGTACAAAAACAAGAAAATTTAGAAATACACGCGGCTGAATCTGAAAACATACCCTCAGATGTTCCGTTTGGATAATTGAATAATTATTTGCCCTCAACGTCAGTGTCTTCTTTAAATGAATTCCTAGAAATATGTGACAGTATAGCTATTTTTCCAACTTTGGGAGTGCAGTAATCACGACACAAGTCTGCAAGGATCTACCTAAGATCATCCTTACCACAAAGCTTCAAAGGAGGCTATTTTGTACCATGGTAGTCGCAATGGCCTCGTTAGTGAGCTTGCGGCCTGATTATATACGGTGGGCTCTCATGTAAGAGTTTCATAGTGGATATCCTCACACGCGTATCGCGGGCACAGCTCGTTCTGGGCTTACTGCGTAGAGTTACGCTTTATAATTTTTATGGAGTTACTAAATAAGCTTCGTATTCGCTTGTATAGCAGTAACTACGCAGCTCTCATTTTAGTCCCCAAATTAAATCTTGTCCAAAGAGCGCTGTAAGGTTGTACTTACATTGTAAGAATTCACACTAAACCCTCAGGACTTTCGCTACTTGTAAATAGCGCTCATAATCGGTTCTTACTTCTGAACTGTTCGGATTATACTCGGTAATATAGGACATTCAATTTTTTACAAAGGGAAAGTAGTCAGCGATTCCTGGTTATTTCAGTTAAGTTTAAGTTTAGTTGCAGTGTTATTTTTCTGTTATTTCCATTCAAATTTAATTGCCTATTTCGAAGCATTCATTAATTTGTTTTATGATTGTTTACATGAAATGTAAAATAATTCAATGAAAAATAATCAAAAATCAATACAAAGCAAACAATTTAATAAAAATACTTTCTTTCCAGATAACTGCCAAAATACAAACATGGATGATATTTTAATAATCACCGCGAAACACAGCGAGCGCGCCATCCTTTGGGCAAACTTCTTGAAAACACGATTCGACAAAATCACAAAGCAACGTGGTCGTAAGCCCTTCAAGTAAGTTCAAAATCAAACATTGTAACATATCTGGATTTTTAAGCTAATGAATGAATGACTTTTCAGTTTTCTTCATATCAAAATTGATGATGGAACCCTTACACCCAGCTTAATACAAACATGTCAGACGACACCTCTTCAAATCGTTATTATATGCCCCGCATTAATGGCATTATCACAAACTGTTCTCTCGAGTCAATTGTCGGTCATTTTGAATATTGAGAAAGTGCTAGCAATCCTTATCGAAGTGTCTATGAACAAGGTCTTAGAGACACATAAAGAAGGTATGTAAAGAAAGACAAGATCCCTCTGAAGTTTTGAAGACCAATTTTACATTCTTTACAGCCTTCCCTTACTTTCGGAAATGGCGTAAATGCGAAGTAACAACGAACGATCAATCACTTATTGGCAATATTTTGGGAATCGCCACTGATATTTTGGGCCGAGCATTATGTCAAAGGCCACCGTGCCAGGAAAGTGCAGGACAGCCGCTTAAAGCAGCTGGTAATGGAGAAGCATTCACAGTTACTCCACGAAAAGTTAAAATTGGTCAAAACAAAATTCTGGCCTTACTCACTGACCCTCTAACCAAAGACGATTGGATTAAGATAACGATAGTTAAGGGTGGCGAGGTTATTGACGTAATGACTTTTAAGCGGAGGAATCCATACACTCTGCAGTTTACAGTACCAGGTAAGCAATGCTATTAGCAAGAAGCGTTGCACCTTATTATAAAACCTTTTATTTGCAGAAACATGTATGGAAATATCGACAATGGTGGAAATACGTATTGAGAAAAATGGCCAAGACTTGGGCAGTCGTCCTGTAAAGTGTGAGAGTCGGCTTCGTGAGCTAGAGCAGCTTCTGCGCAGTCAAGACTCGCCTTTAGAATTTATGTGCCATTCGCTGAGCATGCCTTCTACAGATCGCGATGCTTTGGATCAGCACTTGCTCCAATGTTTCCAAAGGAACATGCCTCCGAACTTCCATTTGCTTGGTGGTCCATATGAAAAACAAAATCATATCACCGCCTTGAAAGATACCAGTAAGTTATTATATTTCGGCTTATTTTAATTGAGTTGGTAACCGATTTTTTTCCCAATATTCTTCCAGATGCTGAAGAGTATCCGACATTGCTTCATTTTGCAGCCAAATGGGGGCTATCGAGGCTAGCTATTCAGTTGCTAGAGTGCCCTGGGGGTGATGCGGCTTGTGAAATTCGAAACTATTCGGGAAAAACTCCTTCTGAAATGGCCGAGCAAGGAGGTTTCCCAAAATTAGCTAACAGCCTGAAAGATTTTGTGGTAAGTTTCACTTAACATTGATGATCAGAGCCATTTATTAAAATACTTAAATTGCAGCAAATGCAAGAGCTAACGACAATTTATCACCGTTGCATCAACTATACACCACAAAATAAGGTAATTATCGATGCTAAACCAGAACCACCGAAATTAGTCGAAGGAAAATTGTTGGCCAATCAAATGAATGGCAATGCAGAATCGCAGGCGGAATACATGGAAATGAATAGCAGTAGCAGTGAAGGAGAGGCAGCGGCGATGCCCGAAACATTAGCAGTGGAGAATCTAAACTACATCAACATTGACACCACGGACAGTTGCAATTTGCAAACATCCGAAGAAAACATAAAGAAAGGAGACCAAGTAAAAATTATTGAAAGCACCGAAATGGTATCAAATGAGCTTCGAATCAACGAACCACCTTACTATGAGTCGAAAGATAGTAACAATAAATGCGACAAATTCAGTACTGAATGCTTGAACGTTTTGGAAAACTGCAGCTCGGGCCAATCATCTAGTCAATCTTACTATATCCTCCAACCATCTAATATTCCAGTCCCAGAGTCCGTGGCGCCAATTCAACAACAAAGCAGTTACTATTTGACTCAACCCTCGAACCGTCCAATTGAAACCAATAACTATATAAACGGTTCGGTACAAAATCATGACCTAAACCGAAGATCAGATGAATCTGACTCGCACTTCAAACTTGTCTTTGAGAAGAAAAAACCTGAACCTTTGAAAATAAACAATGGAACTCTAAAACGAACTGGCAGTGATGCATCGAAGGGTAATGCTGACGATGAGTTGGCTGAGATAATGTACGACTTTAAAAACAACGTTTTAACGATCCGTGAAGTTGAGCAACTTGTGGAAAAATGGAAGAACCGTAACGATGTTAAGCAAAGTTTCAAAGAAAAACAGGAACAAATCGAAAGAATGCGTGAGGAATATGACCGCATACAAGAGCAGTTGAAGGAACGATTGAAGCGACCTACCCCCTTTGAAAGAGTGAAGAAGCTATTCTCTCGCAACAAACCAAGCAAACCTGTTCAAACTGAGGAAGTGGATGAAATGAAAACTTCCGTCACTTCATTTCAATCATCAAGTCAAAGACCGACAAGTAGTCTGAGTATGCAGAGTCTTTCTAGCCTATCATCATCAGGACGAATGAGCACGGGAAGCGCCTGCAGTGGAACAAGCTTAGGAGATAGTGGAACGCATTCCGATCATGAAGATCGCAGACAAATATATAATTGCAGACTGGGCAATCCTGGAAGTCTTTTAGATAACTATCTAGTCCCGCCTGCTCCGAGACCAGTTCTAACCCCCGCCTCTACACCAACTCCGGTCGAAGAAAAAGATCGTCTAATCTTTACAAGTAACAGTCGAACTACAACACCCACAAACCAATCTGAGCATTATATTTTATTCCCATCGAATATCCCCGTTTTTCCCTCACCGACTGAGAGTCACTGTAGTGACCAATCGTCTCCGTTTAGTAGTCAACTGAATACCATTGTTGAAACCAAAGAAACACCAAACGAAAGCGTTGGTGCCACTGTCCAACCAATCAAAGTACAAAATAATAAGGATGCAATTTATAGTCAAATTCAGCAGCGGAGCAAAAATGAATCGACAACATGTTGCAGTTCTTTCAGGAGCCCACCAACCTCACCAAAAGTTTTAAAGAATGGACTGCGTTTGCCAGGAATTGGTGAATATCGAAATCTGGAGAATCAAAAACCAGATACTAATGAATATCAAAATTTAAATGGTTCGACGGTTGCCGAACTGCCAAATCAAAATAAAGTCGAAAACGGAAATGCGCATTTAGAGAACAACGAAAATCACAACTACATCAACGTCTAAACAACGACCTTATCACGTATAACTATGCTAAAGTTAAATTTTACCTAACATCAATATACATACATAAAATATAATCATTTTTTATCGTCTTTGAATGAATTCATTACCCAAAAATCATTTAATGGATCTCGCATGTACTACTGTTTTTTAAAAAGAAATCGAAGAAACCCCAAAAATATATATTTTCAAGAATTTATTAGGCTAAGTTTTGCAATATTTTTAAATAGTTCTTATCATAAGTTAGTACCCACGTAAATATTGCAAAAAATACTGTTTGTAGTCGAAACCGAAATTATTTATTATTGAAATTATCTGTTCGAGAAGCAACAAAGAAAATTAATAAAAAATATAAAAATTTAAAATCCATTTCAATATGTTTCCTTATTTACTTTCTTATCTGCTGAAAGCGTAAATGCTACTGGAGCTATCTCAAGTTTAGGTCGTTCCGCGTCAGTTTTCCCTCTTGGATGTTATAAGGGAGCAACACATTGCAAGTGACCCCGACTAACACTTGAAAACTCTAAGCTTTGGTCAATATTTGCTTTCGTCCTGCCATCGGAGTGCTCTGTCGCTACGTTGTAGCATAGGTTAAATACCCGCAAACGTGTTGATTAGAAGGCAGAAGTGGTCGTAAGTCGGTTACACATTAAGAAAGGGAATGAATTGGGAGTTTGAAGCTCAGAGAGTGGACTAAGGTTCTTTATCAGAAGGGACCAGCAAAGGGGTCATCGTATCTGATTTCAGGAGGGAAACAGGCCCCAGTAGCTCGGCGCTAACTGGTATCTGCGCTATCTGGAGGAAGGCCTGAAACCAGAAGGGGCCTTGGGCCTGCAACAGCAGAACCAAAGAAGAAGGGAGTAGCGGAGATCCGCCCACAAGAGGGGAATGGTTTCAGGAAATCCAAATCCAAGCAAAAGAGAAAATAAATCCCGGGTAGGTTAGGGCTGAAGGTAGGAGCCAAGAGACTTGGCGTTAGCTATGCTAATACGGTGAAGGCCATACTGCTGAAGTTATATCCAAGGGAACCAATTAATTGTGAGGAGCAAGTAATTATCGAAGACCTTATCGTGGAGCAGAAGTGCAAAGAGTGCAGAGCTCCTGTTCACCAACATACGCTTTTGACCAGGTCCTTATTGATAGGCTGGGCGACGAGGGACACGGTGGAAAGGCTTCGGACCACAAATTATCAGCATGTGCTGGGGACGATATACCAGGGGCACACATGATGACGGTTCATCTCCTCAAAGCCGCAGCGAGGGGGATCTAATAATTGCTCAGAATAAAGATCTTAACACGGTTGGTTGTGGAGAGCCTTTAGAAGTAAGACGGAGGACGAAGAAGAACTTCTCACGGGGTAGGTGGGATCGGGCTACCTCCTAGCAGACGACGTCCGAGTCCAACCGAAATTACTCGTTGGATTGGTGAAATTCCCCGAGAGGATAGCGCAACCCCTTTTGAGTGCCTATCAAGCGATCTGGAGAAGTAGCGAAACCAATCGAAGAATTGAGTGGTACTTGAAATTATCCTTAATAATAGGTTAAAAATATATAATGTAGGGAATGCGATGTCATTCGTGACCAGCTCCAGGGCAGTGATACCAAACATAACCCTGGTGAACACTCTTATGAATGGGCTAGCCAAGAATTGGAAAAAATGTAAGGCGAGAAGGGTTTCCGGTTCCTTACCAGGGCAGAGGCAAATCCTCAGACGCCGCCTCACCTCTGTCCCGGGAGCAGCGTAACCGAAGCGGTTCGCAGATGATAAGTGCTCCTTTATATAATTCGCAGAACATAACATGACTGCGAATTATATTGAGCGCAAATCCGCCAAATTTTATTGACCAAAGCTTGCCCAGAGCTGATAATATTTTTTTTTGAGAATTGTGGGGTCCTAAGTCCGCATCAACTTGATGCTGGACTGGACCAAATGGGAATACTCCCTCTTTTTTTGGTCCATGGACTCCTAGTTTAGGGCTTAGCACCCAAACTTTAAAAAAATGTAAGGCGATGACGGCTTGACGGTTTCTTACAAGGGCGGAGGCAAATCGGCATCAAGTTTATGCGGAGTTAGGACCCCACATTTCACAAAAAAATAAGAATTGGTGTGATGAAATAGAAAGAACCGTAAGGATGTGTGATGAAATGGAATGGATAGTGTGGGATCCCGGGAAAACAGATTTGGAGCAATTTATCTATAGGTAGACGGTGGTGTCAGGACCTAACTTGAATTGGAGACAGTGGTGGAAGATTTCAACAGAGTTGTCATTGACGCATATGAAGGCAGCTTTCCAGCTAAAACAGTCACATCGTCAAGGGATGTACACTGGTGCAAGAGGAACCTAGTCAGAGAATGGGGGTCCGAAAACTTTTCAACCGTGCAAAACAGACCAGGGACTGGAGGAAGTACAAAAATGTGCGGGCGACGTATACTTACCGGATCAAGAAAGCAAAACGCAACAGCTTTACCAAATTCTGTGAAGGAATTGAACAAATCAAGGATAACGCAAAATCCTCTATTTGCCTGAAAAGGAGGATGGCTAGCGGCTCAAAATTGGTTTTTTTTCGAAAGTAGGTGGAAAGGATCCTTATCACCCTCACATTTTCAGTCCAATTTGCCTGACATCATTGGTGTTGAAAAGAGTGTAGAAGGTTATAGACAAATACATCAGAACGTTCTAATGCGAAATTCGGCAAACTAAGGAAATGCCACTTCACATCAATTTAGCCAAGTATCATTTAATAGGAAGCGCAAGCTTGATCATCTAAGAGCCATTAGACTGCATGACATGGGGGATTAACGAGGAGCAGAGTTAAAAAATTTGGGAATTCAACCAATTAATTACTATAATAAACGCATTGGGTTACATGGGGTCGTATGTCCTTGGAGCTCCATAGCAGGGAAGAAATAGGGATGCATCCCGAAAATATTATAGTATAATAAAATAAGGGCCGATAGAACTGAACTCCCAACAACAGTCAAGAAGTTACACAAACCTCAAATACTGGATTATGTATCATTGGGGCAATAAGAACATGACCAACGACATCTCTACCACCAGTGAGATTTGAACCACAAGCTTCCGCTACGAAAGTCCAGCGTTCTAACCACTTGAGCCATTCGGACATCCCTGGGATTGACTCCTTTTTATTTCGACGTAAAGATACAGGTAAGGGAGGCAATTTTCAAAATATCTGCTGGTATTATCAAGGCGGCGAACTGCGTAAATAGAGAGAAAATTGATATTTTTTCTAGGGCCACACCAAGAAGAGCCTTTGGTTCATAGTAGGAAAACTCAGTGTTCATTGCAGGCGCAATTACCAACCAGGGAATTTAGGGATATCTGCGGACACTGTCTGCAGATTCTGTGGTTAGATAAGGTTATAAGATCGTCAGACATGTTCTGGGACAATGTCCGGCGTTTAATCAAAGTAGGTTAAGGTATTTGGAAGAACAGTTAATACTAGATGTCGTGTTGCAACACCCAGAAGAAGAAAACATTAAAAAAAATTTTCTTATAGGTTTGATCGACATATTATGCTAAATAGGTATACTATACATATTGAAGGGTTTACCCCCTTCAATTTCTTCTAGGATGCGATGCAACTTTCCTTGGGTTGAACAATATATTCGGAAGTTCGTTGTTAAGAGTTTGACTGCCGAATCGTACTTCATAACAGTGGAAGGGGAGAAGGGTTTAAACAAGAGGAAAATGCTTAAAAAGCCTAAATTTGATGTTTTAGGTGATGCTTGTTTTGTTCGTTTGTTTTTGTCAACAAAGGCTTAAATTAACTCAATTTTTCTTGTTCTATAATGAGGGAAAGGGCGACATTTTTACACAAGCAATAGTAGGGGAAGGCATAACTTCAGTGCACGTGAAGGATAGTTTTACCAGTGGAAATGGTATTCATCTCGTTGGTATTTCTGGAGAAAAGCTCGCAGCAAACGATGACGCACACTAATATGCATTCGAACCAAATCAATAATATTGATAAATCTGAGTTAAATTACAGGATGTTCCCACAAAAAGTCCTTGCTGCGAAAAATTAAAATGTAGTCGGAACGAAATTGGCCATGGATGGATGGACTATCCCAAATATATTTCAACTATAAAATGCCATTATTTCTCAGTGAAAAATATCAAAAAGGTGGTATCGGCGCCTCTATATTATCGAAATAAAAAATCGATTTGGGTGGACAGTTCTTTGCCAACAGTCTTGTTTCAACTTAAGGCGAATTTCGCAGGAAATTTATATATATAAAACCTCCACGTGGTGACCGCTAGGGGTTCTTTTTTAATGAAAAGCTGCAGACGGATGAAGGAGCGTCTCCCGTGCCTAAAAACATGACAAATTGTATCAACTGGTCCTTTAGGTAGGGATTTTTCTAGAGCTGACAGCCCTACATGGGAAGCAACCTGTACCCGCAAAAGAAGCCTTGGACTGGATGGACGACAAACCCAGCAAAAGAACTAACGAACAATTTACACATATCCTCATGGAACGTGCGCTCCCTGTACAGATCAAATGGTGCAAAGTAGCCAACCAATAAAGGTTTTTTTAGTCAGTAAAAAAATCAAATCTGTCGATATTGGCTTTGAACACATAGGCGAAAGGCAATACACTCGACGTTTGCAAGGCAAATTTAGGAATATAAGCCACATTAACGTTCACGTCCCTACAGAGGAGACTGCTGAATCGATGAGGGATACTTTCAACGAGACAGTAGAAAGAATGTTCGAAGCTTACCCCAGGTATGATATCAAAATCATACTTTGGAATTTTAACAGCCAAGTAGGAACGCCGCCCGTGTTCACGTTTACACAAAACTACCAATGACAACAGACTGCGGATTATCCAATTAGCAATGCTGCACGAAATGGATGTAAGAAATACAAGGTTTGCGTGGAAAGCGGTTCACAAGCAAACATGGGGTTCTTCAGACGGGACCACTTTCAACAGTGTTTACATTTCAGCGGCTTAAAAATCATAAGTCGGCAGGAGCCGATGGAATTACAGTAACTGGTTTAATATGGAAGTGATCAATTACACCACGCGATTAGTCAACTGAGACGTAAGGTGTGAAACAGCGAATCAATCCCTGCTGACAGAAAAGCAAGCATTATCTGGCCCATACATGAACTCCTCGATCTTTTCCGCTGTCAATCGATCAGCCGGTTCCGGTCGTGTTCATTTTTTTCCCGCTCCATGGCCTTGAACTTAAAAGTCTATGATATAATGTGCAATATGGGTAAGATTGTGGGGGCCCGGTGGGCCGGGTATATTCTGACTTGCACTATTAGAAAATTATAAATAAATAGAATTTGCAATTGTTTAATTGGAATTGGACTATGGAATTAAATGAAAATGGACCAGCTGTTTGACTGTTTAAGAAAAATTAATTAGTTGAAATAATAAATATTGTATTTAAATGAAGGACAGGGTGAAAAATGTCAAATTTGGAAAACCAAAGAGGAAAAAAATGTGAGGATAAAAGGATTATTTTATTTATTGAATGCGTTATTTGTCCAAATTGACCACGATGTAGTCCTCCTGGCCGAAAATTTCTTGTTCGATCCTTTCCTAAAACGGCTATGCTTTCTTCCGAGAAGAAAAGCCTTAACCGGCCAGGAAGACCGTCTTGATCGTGCTTTCGACGTTGAGGCTACACTGTTCTTCGGGCCCGCTTGAGGACGTAGAAGGGCTCTCGTGCGGTGGAGACTGCGTTATCGCGTGCTTGGCTGGTGATAGCGACTTTAGCTTTCGCATTGCTGACCTTGAGCAGATGCAACAATCCAGTGATGTTAAGGCTCGATTTATTATCGAGTACAAGGTGGTTGGAAACCTCAGGTTCTCCCCATACATCAGCTCCGCAGGATTTGCATCAATTTCTTCGCAATTGGCTGTTCGAAGTGACAGGACTTGCCTTCAGCGTCCTGTGCCATCTCTCACGCATCCTATTGGATTGCGGATTGTACGCGGTCGTCCTGTCGTGTTTGCTGCAAGGAGTTTGCCAAATTGTGCGAAAAGGGAAGATTCTAATTGCACTCCCTGATCGCAGATTATAAACGCGGTAAACCGAAGCGTGAAATCCACTCTCAGTAAAGGGCCTCGACACAAGATTGTGTAGAAAAGTCTTGCCTCAAAGGGCCAGTTATTATAAATCGAGATGGATTGTGTGGAAGCATTTGGTGGGCCGTATGTTTCGTAGTCTTGCACTTCTGACCCAAAAATTAATCTCTTTGTTTATAGACGGCAACAAATAATTTTCGGTGACTAACCGAATCATTGTTTGTGAGCTAGATCATGAATGGCCTGAAATACTTCCTTACGGAAATCGGCTTGAATATATGGTCTTGGTTCCTCATCTGAAGTATTGCAGTATATACTGGAAGTTGAGCCGAAGATAAGAAGTTCTTTAAATGGAATGGCTAGGGAATCGTACATAGAAGCTCTCTGTCATCAAAGAGCAATGCTTTTGGGTACTTGTAATATTCTCCCAGGTGCATTAACCTACTTTGCGTACATGCTGGCCATTGTCCCAGAATATGTATGAATTTTCATCATTTGCCCTATGGAGGTAGATTTTTATCCCGGTACATAAAACAGAGTTCCTGCTTTTCTCTTCACTAGCTCTTGCACTCTGTCATTGTCTTCTAACCCAATCTGGTTCGGCCTCGGCACACATGCATATGACATACATTTTCGGCTGAATTACTATATACTGATACCAATTCAAAGTATATTTCTTCTGGACCAACGACCCTTGCATTCGCTCCCTCTGCTGTGAGGGGGCGTTTAGTGTACCAGGTAATCAGTTGCTGGCTAAAGCCGTAGGTCGTTGCCATGCTGTCGCAGTCTGCCTCATTTCTCCATCGTGCTTCAAATTGGCACAGATATTAGAACAACTCAATTCAGTTTTTTTAATCCCTTCAGATTCTACATCTATTTCTTAAGTTGAAGTTGTCCTGAAGTGGAGGAAAATTGGATCAGAAAAGCAGTGCGTAGCTGGGTATACTAAAGTCTTCTACATCGATGGCTCGAAAAGAGTACAAGGTTTTGGAGCAGAAGTCTACTTTTTAGATATCATAAAAACTGAAGCTTGAACTATATCTTTAGATTCAATATGGTGGAACTACTCTGTACTTTGCCATTATGGCGTTGAGGGAAATGGATTTTCGGATTTCTTAGCAAACGAGGACCCAATTTCTTCTATGGTAGAGCCGGAACTAGCAACTGGAGCAGCAGTAGTGGTGACAAATGTGTGTCGAAAAGTAGGAGCACCTGTGATCATTACAAATTGTGATGTAATGTGAGATGTTCGTAAAAATGTGGGACCCAAACACTCTGAAAAAGGATTCATTCGTAGGATCAAGCTTCTAGCCCAACTAGCTAGACGATTTCCAATTGCCTTTCCTTCTAACCTAGACACTTACTATATATATGTATGTACAACTTGGTTAAATATTTTCGATATGGACAGTGGATACACAGCGTTATAACGTAGCTACCATGGAAATTTTTTGTGAAATATGTTTTCCTATCATATCACAGTTAATTTTTAATTTTTGGCGAATGAACTTTAAAATAAGCAAAAAATCGAAATTTTAAGTAAATGTAAAGTTGGAAAATGAATCAAATTGTTAATTTAATGAACTCGTTATTTATTTGAGTATTTTTTTTAAATCGCGTAGTGATTTGATAGTACGATTTCTGTAAGTGAATAATTGAAAAAATCCTACCCTTTTGTAGTGGTTAATTTTTTTCCCATCGCATAGCCCTAATCGACTTCAACTGTTACTTGGAAACATATATAAGCTTTACAAGGCGTGGGTTCTTGGTAGCCGAAGAAGCATGAGTCGCTATCGCCCAAGAATGGTAAGCAAATTTTGACAGGCTAATATGTCATGAAATTTGTATAAATCTGTTTCCAGCATGAACTATATCGTGAGGATGACATGTATTATCCGTACAGGTCACGCGGGTATGACTACGATTATCCCATAACAGTTAACGGGAGAATGATTGGTCATTTGTTGCCTGGAAATGTTGTAAATCCAGTAGGCGTGAGTGTAAGAGTTTGACTTTTCCTGATTTTCACATAGTTCTCACGATACTCTTCTCGAAATTGCAGCGTGCTCGTGGTGGTATGGAAATGCAGGATCTTTGCTGTAGTAACGGACTGCCACCTTTCGGGCATTATGATGAAGATTACGATATGGATATCGACCCAAGGTGGCTGCGACGTGGATTTCCTAGAGTGTCTAATTATTTTCACGGTGATTGCGGCGCAAATCCTTACGATCCTAGGTATGGATCCGCAACTAGTCAGTGGTGTCCTGGCGCAGGCATTGGACTGCCAAATTGTTCCTTCATGGACACGACATTGGGTGGACATTTTCGCTTAAGACGTTGTCCGGGAGGACTTTGTCATGATTTTTATTGAAAAAGTGTGAAGTTTAGGATTTGAGTCTAATAAATGGTATTTATCAATATATGTTTATGTATGGCAACTCTAACTTTAACTTATGTCAGAAACGTTGTCCAAAACTGATTCTGAGCGTCCTGCGACAAACATGGAACAGTATTCTTGCTTATCGAGTGAAATGGTTCCTTGTTTGGCTTTTGTACTTTTTTTTTTTTAACATTCATTCAGCTGCTCGAGTGATTAAACTTTTGAAGGTATGACCCCATTTACGCTACGCGACGCGACACTACATTTAGCACAACTCCCGCATCACACCATGCCTACATTGCACTAGTACGGTAGTCAACTGCAGCCAATTACAAATTTTGACATCTTAAATGGTGGATAGAAACCAAAACTGAAAAATAGTCGTAGTTAGATGAGTTCATTATATGGAAATGGCGCGCAACAATGCAAAGTATTCTCTGCCAGGCAGGTCAGACGGGTCGCGTTGCTTGGCTGAATGTCGCGGTGCGGTGTACAAAAGCATATAAAGATATTTTGACAGGCAGTGCAGTTTCTGGCCGCGTCGCGTCTGGTAGCCTTGATGGAGTTGTACTTTTTGATTAAGGTATAACCATATCTGCGCTACGTGACGCGACACTACGTTCAGCACAGCTGCTGCGACGCAGCATCCCTATATTGCACTAACGTAGCAGCTAGCTGCATGTTTTGACATTTTAACAGGTGGATATAAAAATTAACGTCCACTATATGGAATGACACGTGGCGCTGCAAAATATCCTCTGGCAGGCAACTCGGCCGGGTCGCGTCGCTTAGCTGAATATGGTGCCCAACATATCTAATAGGCAGTACCCACACTTGCGGAATTGCGCTTATCTTATCCGTACAGCTTTCGGCCGTGACGCGTCGCATAGCGTAAATGCGGTCGTACCTTTAAGCTGGCGAAATTTGTGTAGATGCCACAACATTCCACTGTTCCACTGTTCCAGCTGTTCATGCGACGACACCTCGTAATTTGTAGTGTCCATGGCATTTCGGCATCCGCATCATTTAGGTCTTTTTGTTTAATGGCGGGCGGATGAGATTCATTTCACAGTGTATTCCCGTTGTACTTACCTAACTCCTTTCCACACCATCATTTCCTTGCTTTTAATATGGTAATTCAAAATTGATCACTTTTATTCCCCATTTTCCCAATTTTATCTACAAAATCCTATCAACTATTTCTAACTTCTCACGAAACCCATTTTAAGGTTTCTATAGAAAAAATTATAACATTAGGAAGAAAACGTTTATTATTGGTGGATACACATAATTCAGGCCCATGCTGCATGTTGCGAAATGCAATCCTAACGCTTGCTACTGACTATATGCGAATGAAAATGAACTTTACTGTTGTAATGAGGCCTGCTCTATGTTAGTGTCCTAGCCTACATCGAAGTTTTAGTTCAAGGTCGAGGGTAAAAAGAAAATTTGCTGATCATTGGGCAACAATGGGAGCCGGGAGTGCAGTTGCGTCGTTCGTGCGAGTTGGTCGCACTTTTTTATTTTTAGTTTTTGTTTTTAAAATCATTTTTATTTTTAAGAAATAGGTAACAATAGTATATAGATTGGAAAAATGAACAATAAAAAACAATCTTTTAAAATAACAAAAATAACTTAAATCTAATGGTCACTGTGGGCTCTCAAAATTTTTGAATAACGATTTACAGACAGAGAAGAGAAACAGTAAGAAATGAAAATCTAATTTTACAATAAGTTGTCGGGAAATGGTCAAAAACCCGACAGAATTCACTTGGCCTGGCAAATAAAGAAATATAAAAGTAATAATAAATATTTGATCGCTTCAAAAGATACTTTTAACTTAAATTATTGTTCTTAAAACTATCATAATTATATATTTTATATTACACATATTTTCTTTTTTTTTACAATAACATCCATACAAAAAAAAACAAAGAATAATAACGTATGTATTTATAAGTTACAACTGGAGACAAAATCAGCACCCGTTCAATGTGTACATATTTACAAAGCCCCACCAAGAAACAAATGGCAGAACTGAGCACGGCCACCGCTAACCGGCATCCCGCAGCCACCAGTACCAAGATTTCTCTTTTTCATCCCGCTTAATGTGAATTGCTCTCGCTCTGGAGTATCTCCAGTTGAATCCCGGAGCCCCCACTGTCAAATTCGGGGGGTATTCTATCCTTTTGTCCGTGGCCCGTCTATGTATATGATACATAACCGGATCACCGGCAGAATCAAGAATTAGACCATTCCTGTCAAGATACACGAACGCTTCGGGAGGAATGAAGCCTGTCGTGAGAGTTTTCTCGAAATACCCATCATTTGGGTAGAACGGCTGCGAAACCCAAGGGTTCTCACCATGCGAAGCAGATCGCACTATATGATTCCGAATCAATCTGACGATAACTGTATCGATTCTTGGCACAGCAGCAGCTGCATAGTTGGTCGCACTTCTTCTAATTGCTTTTGGACAGTTTCTGTGGTATAAGTCTGCAGTTTACATAGTGTTAGCGTTAGGAAAATTGAGCGGCGCCGGCGGCGGTCAAAGTAAAAAAAAGTGTAGACATGCTTTTGTACGTTGTCGTGATGCCAGTACAATTTATGAACGAAAAAGTAAGTTATATCCTTGTAAACCAACACCTTAAGACCTCTGAAATTCATTTTTTTTGCAATTTATTTCCTTATTTGGTTTTTAAGGTTTCGTTTAGAATAAAATCTTCTTAAAAATGGCTTTCTGCCTATCTGCCTGTCACACCTATATCTGTGAAACGGTTACTCCTATTGATGCGAAATGTGAATTGCCTTCGCATGCAGTAAGTAATATAGTTCCTCGTTGAGTTTGATGCAGGTTCCATTTACACAAAAGTAGGTGTCAGTTTTCTTCCACCGAACATATTCATGTGGGGTATCAAAGGAAAGGTTTCGATGAGTAATTTCCAAAGCATTTATTGTGTTGACATTAGTTTTCATAAGGTTGTGCCGCAGCAGGATTCGCGGCATTCGAAATTTATTTCGAATGTTGCGAATGCGAGCAATAGTGCGGGGCTGGTAAAGTAATAATTTCTTTCATGGACCTGTTCTCAGAAGCCACATAGTCTATAACATTGAGAAAAATCGCAAGGCTACTACAGCGTCTAGGCCCCAAAATACCCTCCAGATGGATATCTGCTTAAATAAAGTTAACAATAGTATCTTACTATGTTTATTATTAATATATTTTTTAGAAATTAATTAGGAAGCGCCTGCCTCATTAAGTTTATCCTAAAATCTTCAACTAGCAGTAAAATAGGCTGTACTACAGAGCATAATACCAGTAAGTTTGGTAGAAGTCCCATTGCTCCTACTATAAAAATGTTATGAAAGGTAAAATTTGTCACTTTTTTGCAAATTTATCGGGCGCAGGAAAGAAACACAGACGGACAGACACTAAAGCGATTTGAGTAAGGTCTTGTTTCACACAAAACTTTAAAAATAACCGTACATTATTTGACACAGTGGCGATAGAACTGTGCCTGAAATTTCGGTCTACCTGCTTGCAAACGATTTCGACTCCAGCTTTCCTGCGCCACACTGCCTCTTAACTTGTGCCCGGCCTTAGGTTTGTGTCAGTGTGACACTAAAGTGAATAATCTGACAAACTAAATGCGTAAATACTCGTACTACCAGTTCCGTAGAAATCGGACAAATGACCACTGAAATATTCTTATATAAGAAATGCACAAAACCTTCAGTTTCCGGTTTCCGACTTACATTTTAAACACCTACACCTACAGGTTGGAACTGTGAACTGCCGCACATACAGTGAATTCTTTTTATCCTCTTTTTATTTGTGAAATCCGTTCACTGTATGTCTGTCTCTTTTTTTAAGGACGTGGAAATCTTTAGAAAACACTGGCCTATACACGTTGGTGTGTAGGATTTTTACCCATTACCCCCCACCTGCCCTTTGGAACCACTAAAAGATATTAGCATTTCCAATGCTCTTGCCATCTATTTACAGATATTCCTTCCCCAGAATAACCGTGGATGATTTTTAACAAGCGAGTGATGTGAGACACGTAATCTGTGCAGATGAACGGCCTCTGAATCGCCCTATCTCGATTCTGTAGGCGCTCTCCTAAGGGTTTACGTCCGCTTCGGAACTCCTTAAAATATCCCGCCTTGCTCCGTTGGATAGCGAGGCGCGTTGTGTTTGCCCTTATCGATTCTACTACAGCCTTATGAGCTGTTCTTCTGGCTCTCTGGCAAGCTGATGAAAGGTTTGCCAGTTCACTACTCCGCCAATAGTTTAGTATTCTAAGGGGGGATGAGCACCTCCTAGGCATGGTTGTGTTATATCGGTTTCGGTCATAAAGGTTCTCGGCCCTTTACCCATAGTTCAAAGAAGATTGCTTGGTAACCGCTTTGAGCACAGCTATGGCTGGTGCACCACGACATACTATACGCCAGTGCAAGGCTGACAAAAGCTATGTCTGCGATAGAGGCAGACCCCCTTTTCGAAAGGTGTTTACTACGCAAACACATTTAATAGACTGCGCCCCCTTGCATTTGCTTCTCTTCGTTTCCTTTCCCTTTTCTACTCAAGGACCCAAGCATCGAAGTCACTGGCAATCACTCCTCCAATTTGAACTGTTTCTTCAAAGCAGTGCAAATCTCCCCTTTGGGTGTTATGTCATCGAGATCTAGATCTTTTAAATCGGGGTCAGCTTTGACCTTTTTAAGGTTTTATGGGTAACAAAATCTTATTAGAATCGATTCAATGTCTGTCTGTTATACCCGACACTCGGAAACGGTTGAATCTTGAATATTGTCACAAAATTTAGTGATGATATGTGCTCGTGAGTTTCTTTACATCCCACGAGTGGCATCATTTGGCGCTGGGTTTAAGTGGGGCTCCACATATATGCGAAAGAGGGGTGTACATTTTTTTATAGAATATGGTCATGAGGGGAATCAAATGAAAGGGCTCGATTAGTACTTTTCGAATCTGGACTTATTTTCGATAGCGGGTGAAACATAGGGAAATGAGGTCTCAAAATCTGAGCCCCGAAAAGTATAAAAGGTGTCGATCTCAGAACATATCCAATCGAAAAACCTGCAAAAGTTCACAATTGTGTGCACTATAAAACGTGTATCATCATATATGAACGGGGGAGGTGGAGTTTCGACATACATATACGTAGAACAAATTGTCCTTGCTGGAGATTACAATTGCCTCTGGGCGAATTCACACGTTTGCTTTCTTCCTCGCCTTTTTGTTAAGGACTTTAGTCCACCCAATCGAGTTAGTAGGTCGGTTGGGAATTAGAAGTCGGGACTTGAGTTATTGGTATCACAGTACTTGTCTATGTGGGATTGTATAGTCTGTTCGAAGATTTTGGCGAGATTTTTCTTGGGCATCGGGACAATACGAGTACTCTCCTTGATGGCAATGCTTGAGGCGTATTTCCTCGACTGATTTTTTTTTATGTGGCCATTGAAGCTGTTTCGATGTTTGGATTGTCGAAACGGATGGGTAGGGTGTTTTCCACATGGGCGCGTGAATAGTTTGAGAAGGAGCCGAACGGAAGGTCAATGAACATTTCTGTGTATTTATCCTCACCACAACCTGCACGAAGGCTGGATATTTGGCTGGGTGGTCGTTTCGGACCAGTTTGTGTTGCCTGGAGATAATCGCCAAGACAATGTAACATTTGACGCAGGAGGTAGTGTGGCTGGTACTTTTTTGCCGCGTGACAAAGTCGCTGGTTGTTTCTGCAATATTTTTAATCAGATCGAAGCGGCTGATGGTGTGCTGATTTGATCCTCAATGAATGAGATGTCCAATGTGACCAGCCACAGATCGAGGCTTTTTTTTATTAGTCTTTGACCACGTCGTGACAAAGGGTTTAACACTCAAGGCGTTCGAGGTCGCTTGAGTTTTCTGGTCATAAGGGGAGAAAGTTGCGTAGCGACCTAGGAAGATAAGACTTGTCATTGTTTGGGAAGGAAGAATGTAAGTGAAGAACGTTGGGCTATTTAGATTTGTCTGACCCCGTGTCCCAGAACACAGGGGCATACCCGGCAGATGAAGTAAGTATTAATCCATAACATTGAAGTTCTCGCTGAAGTTAGAGTATGCATTCTGGAATACCGTCGTCGAGAAGCGTGCGCACCTTCCACTGATTCAGACGTAAAATGTTGACGGAACAAAATAGGTTTCTGATATGCAGGTTGAAACGGGTTTGGGAGCTTTTATGGCAGAGTGTCATGCAGTGGAGAGCTTACTCTCTGAGATTACTAGTCACAATAACTATAGTTGTTGTAAATTCACTGAAAAACCTGTGACTGTATATCGCTAAATATTTTTAAACGTGGTTCGATCACCTTGAATTTTCATTTCATTATCATCAATCAAGGTTGCTTTTGGATGGTAATGAAATGACTTTATGACTTTTGTTTATTGGGATTTTTAATGTTCATTTTAAGTCTATTGAAAAATCATCAAAAAAATTTGATTTCGTATTTTATAGTAAAATAATAATTATAAATACAAGTTGTAAAAAATTAATTGTGGAAATAAAACTCTTCATCCATTGT
Organism: Hermetia illucens; assembly: GCF_905115235.1. Classification (NCBI taxonomy): domain Eukaryota; kingdom Metazoa; phylum Arthropoda; class Insecta; order Diptera; family Stratiomyidae; genus Hermetia; species Hermetia illucens. The sequence continues at coordinate 65,646,041 of NC_051851.1, read as the reverse complement.
AGTACGCCAAGTCAGAAGTTCCATATTACTAATAAGCTATGGCAAAAGTGTGCCCCGCTCTCTTTCTAATTGTTCCGTATTTATAACTCTTCTTTTGCAGAGCGCTTTTCATGGAGACACCCAATTCACTTTTGGAGACGAAGATTTGACTGCTTTTGAAAGATTTGTCGCTGGGGACTTCTCAGAATTTGGGCACCTACTACCAGGAAACATAGTGAATCCTCAAGGAAGCTCGGTGGGTGATTGATATTGGCTGTTTATATGAAATTAATTAACCAATTTTGCTGATCCTCAGAGGGGTCCCGGTGGCCCCGGACAAAGCTTCATGTATTCACCAGGTCATCGGCAGTTAGGTGGATACGGCACCACTGGATTAGGAATGTCTTCACCCTCCGGAGGTTAGTCTGGTGAGTCAAGTGGTGAATCTTATTTTCATGGTAGTTTATATGGGACAGGTATTGGTGGGTTTGGAATAGGAGGGGACTACAGTTCTCATGGAATAGGCACAGGTGCTAGTCCCGATCTAGGATTGGTTGGAGTTACGGGCGGGCTGTTTGATTACTCTAATCCGTATGATGGTAGAATCACGTGTGGTTCAAGATGTTATTGTCCAGGAGGTGGTTTAGGATTACCTTGCTGCTCTTTGACCGACGTTTTCACCGGGGGACACTTCCGATTGATAAATTGTCCTGAAGGTATTTATATAACATATGCTAGCATATAAGCTTGAACAGAAATAATTTCTCTCTTTAGGTATGTGTACTGATTACTATTAACTTGCTGAGTTCTCGAAATCCTATTTTAATGCATTCTGAATATGTTGAAATTTTATAACGTATTTATCCTGGAATAAACAAAATATCTCTGTTCAACTTTTAAATTGGTCGTCATCGAAATCTTTAGTACGTAAGTCATAAGTTTCAGGTTCACTTTCCACAAAATTTTATTATTTTGAAAGTTTGCTACTATTTGTATGGACACAAATGTCGTAACAGTAGTTAGTCACTATATAAGGGTATTACCGAGGTTATAAATGTGTGGTTAAGATACAGCTGATGTAAGCTATTATCGATCTAGACGGCTCCAGCATTGCGTAGAAGCTTTGGCGATCCAGGCGGTTTTATCCTTCCCCTAATACTCAAGCACGAACCGTCTCTGGAGGTTCTTACATTGAGATGAATGTGCGTATCCGTGGAAATTCTGTCGAATAAAATCCCGCATCCTATGCCAAAGAGTCCTAATTCCATTTAAGGTACTTTCCTCATAGACCTTCCTGTGAAAATATGCTCTATTGTGCGACATTCTTCAACGACAATCTAGTGCAGTTTATACGACCTTCGGGATGAAGAGAACATTTGATTGGAAATAATTACCACCTTAATCAGGAGACAGATGTGTCCGCTTGGCTTAACTGTGAACAAGTGTCGTGAGTCAAATCACGGTAATAATGACGGTCAAGTGGAATGCTGACCATATTACCTCTTACAGTATATTGTGGTGTAGCGTTACGGTCTTGAATGAAGTCCTTTAACACGCTTCAAGGTTCTGATCCAACTGAAGAGACAAGAGAAAGATAGAGGTGGGAATTTTGTGCAGTTGTATATTAACGCACACTGGATACTCGTTAACCTAGGAGAATGTCAGCCGTATAAACAGGTCTAAAAAACATATTCTGTTGGAACAAGGACTCCATGAATATAATCCCGGGTAAACACTTAGGTGGAGGTAAGTACATCATGCTGGAGATCATTGAATGAAAAAAAAATTGTTACTGTTATAACCGAACCTGACAAATCCCTGAAAAAGTGCTTTCCGTTTACCGAAGCGGTGATAAAAGCCCTAGTTTGGATCTTCGAATTTTATTTTGGACCTGTGGACGCACACAGTCTGTAATCATTATCTTATGGAGGTAGCAAAGGTATTTATAGTTTACTTATTATCCTGCGCATTATATTATTAACAGATGGATATGCGTGAAATTAGGGGATTGATGAAGAGACTGTGTGTATGTTTTATTATTAATTAAGAAGTGAACAGACAAAAAGTAACTGAGAACTCTTCTTCCCTTAAATGATCAGCCCCCACTCGATCAGTAATATCCTTTGGTGATCGAACCCAATTGTGATAAAAGGTGGTGTTGGCCGCTTTGTAAAAGGCTACGGCCACTTGGAGGAAATCGTCCTCCATCAGGCAGTTAGCCAAACTCGATCCTTCACGTGATATTGTGTTCAGCCGGAGCAGCTCCAAACTGAAGCACGAGGGAAGCAGCAAATTGCTGCGGCTTTACCTAAGCCAACTAAGGAGCGACGTAGCAGCAAAAAAATATAGCTCCATCACTAAAAACAATGGGTTCGAGTCGCCTGGGTTCATTGCAATTCTAACCTTAATTTATAATGAGAAAATACTGACTTTGTCTAGTCCAAAAATAATTCTCATGGGAATTTTAAAAGTTCGAAATACATTTACGACGCTATTTCTAGAGCGTGATCTGACGGCTATTACGGTATCGTATATCATTATCATCATCAACGGCGCAACAACCGGTATCCGACCTAGGCCTTAATAAGGAACTCCAGACATCCCGGATTTGCGCCAACGTCCACCAATTCAAGCTGGCTGGCATCCTGACCTATGCCATCGCTCCATCTCAGGAAGGGTCTGCCTAGTCTTCTTTTTCTACCTTAGATATTGCCCTTATAGACTTTCCGGCGTGGATCATCCTCATACATACGGATTAAGTGACCCGCCCACCGCAACTTGTTGAGCGGGATTTCATCCGCAACCGGACGGTCATGGTATCGCTCATAGATTTCGTCGTTATGTAGACTACGGAATCGTCCATCCTCATGTAGGTTGCCAAAGATTCTTCAGAGGATTCTTGTCTCGAACGCGGCGAAGAGTTCGCAATTTTTCTTGCTAAGAACCCAAGTCTCCGAGGAATACATAAGGACTGGCAAGATTATAGTCTTGCACAGTAAGAGCTTTGACCCTATGGTGAGACCTTTCGAGCGGAAGAGTTTTCGTAAGCTGAAATAGGCTCTGTTGGCTGGGAACAATCGTACGCAGATTTCATCATCGTAGCTATTATCGGTCGTGATTTTCGACCCTAGATAGGAGAAATTATCGACGTAGACCGTTGCTGATGTTAAATGGGTCAACCTAGTCAGTCTTATCAATTTCTTCGGGATACCGAATTCTCTCATGGCCGTGTACAGTTTTACCCTGGCTATACTATCATAGGCGGCTATAAAATCGTCGAAAAAATGGTGTAACTGATGTTCCAACAGTTTTTCCATCGCTTGCCGCAGAGAGAAAATCTGATCTGTTGCTGATTTGCCTGGAGGGAAGTCTCTTTGGTATGGGCTAATGATATTCTGGGCGTATGGGGCTACCCGGCATACAAAGATAGCGGAGGATATCTTATAGATGGTACTAAGCAACGTGATACCTCTATAATTGCTGCACTATGTGATATCTCCCTTTTTATGTATGAGACAGATAATGCCTCGTTGCCAGTCGACCGATATTGATTCGCTGCCTCACACCTTGAGCATCCGTTGATGAACTACTTGGTTAGTTGGTGGCCTCCATATTTAACCAATTCGGTTTTAATTCCATCGGTTTCTGGCGACTTATGGTTTTTAAGCCGGTGGTGGAAAGGACTGTTTCTCCTATGCATGGTGGTGGCAGCATTTGTCCGTCGTTTTCAGTTGGCGGGGCCTCCAACTCGCCGATATTTTGGTTGTTGAGCAGTTCATCAAAATACTCGATCCATCGCTTCAATATGCCCATTCTTGGGACAGGCTTCGAGGGTCCGCTCAACTGCCTCGTAGAAGGTATCCTTCTCCGACTCTGCAGTCTCTTCTGTAGGGGCGTGAACGTTTATGAGGCTTATATTTCTATCATCGTTTCGTATATCCCTAGTGAATAATTTGATACAATACTAAGTTCAAGGTCATCCTGGTTAAGATTTGATAACATTGGATCTATGTGAGAATGAATTAATTTGTGGACTTGATTCCGGATTACAAATCAAATACACTAAGTGCGAATCAGTATTTGCCACTTATTAGTTACAGTGAGTGCAATGTAATATTGTACATGAACCTATGAAGTATTTTGCACAATGAGTACCCTCTTCTTCATAACAGACCATGAAGGCTGGTCATCTTCTTTGTTTGTATTTAGGTTTTTTGGGCTTAGCAACTTCTTTTTCTTTGTCTCGGAATGCTAACCTACTGGCTGTATGCTGAGAGATATTTGGCATTCAAGCTTCTTGGGAGTGAACGCTTACCTAGCTTCTTAGTTGTTTGACAAATATTTGACATTGTGAGATAATGCAATACTTTTTCTAGCCACAAATACATATATGGTTGGCATTTACCCCTGGGTAATGTACAGCGTGTTAACCACACTGGCTCTGTTATTTTACTAGGATGGGAGATTTTATACACTACTAAGTGTATCAAAGTCCAGGGGATGGGATTGATAAAGAGGATTTATAGTTGTCAAAATTATTTGATTTTTCCGTGTAATTACCCTTAACTTATTTCAACGATTCTCCAATTTAAGAATCCCGCCCTTTAGTGGTTTCCTAAAAGATCTGTAAAATATCTGTTTACGGCAGCTATTACCTACTCATTTGATGAGAATCGATATTAACGTAAGATTTTTTGGAGTCTGGGAGCAGCATGAAGTCAGAAGGAGCTAAGTATGACGAATAAGGTAGATATTACAACAATTCGTACTTTAATTCCGTGATGCTACGGTTCTGTAATTGCCTTCATGCATAATTACCTTTTTTTTTCTGCAAACCAGGGCTTTTTTCATGACATGACCGCTGCAGCTGGTTCACAAGTACACTAATAATCTTAGTTTCTTGTTTTACCAGTATCGAGGTAATCCACTAACAAAATTCCTTTAGTATCCCAAAATACTGAAGCTAACACCTTTTTATGTGATTTCTGCTCACAAACTCGATTCCGTGCTGAAGATTCGAGTGTGCACTACTCCTTAGCCTATTGTTTTGATTCAGGATCAGGGTGGTAGATCCAGGTCCCATCTATGGTGTTGAATCCGCTCCAAATGTTGCTAAAAAAGGCATAAACGGATGCGTTTTTATTCCATTGTTCAAGAATGCGGCATCCATTGCTCGCACAACTTTTGGAAACCCGACTTAAGATATGGCTTACGCCACCCGCTGAGATGCCTACGGCCTCCATTAATTCTTTCTGTGTCACTTGACGATTTTCCAAAACCATATCCGGCATTTGTCTTATGTTTTCAGAATTTGTCCGGATAGCTGAGTAATTCAGAGCACAAGGCTGTCGTACGGAAGTTCGCGGTTTAAATCTCACTGGTGGCAGTGGAATTTGTATCGTCATTTGACGTGGAATACCAGTCGACTTAGCTGTGAATGAGTACCTGAGTCAAATCATGGTAATAATCTCGGGCGAGCGCAATGCTGACCACATCGCCTCCTACAGGCTATCCTGTAGTGTACCATTGTGGTCTTGAATGAAGTGCTCTAACACACTTCAAGGCCCCGATCCAATATGGATTGTTACGCCAACGATTATTATTATTATTTCTCAATTAAATTCAATTTTTGGGTAATCCTACATGTGGATCGTTTTCACTGCGTGTATGGCCTCTTTTAAATTCACCAATGGTTGAATTTCAGGGAATGCTTTAATTGGAATGTTTAAATATGCCTTACGCCCTAGTTCTAATATCGGCAGGTAGGAAAGGTTCCGTGATTTTTTTGATATACCTAGTAAAAACACTCTGCACTTTCTGTCCGTTTCCATTTAATTATCGGAAAGTTGTACGTCGCAGATGGTTTGAGCACTAGACTGTCGTAATGGAAGTCACAGTTCACATCTCACTGGAGGAGGAGAGATTTATATTGTAACTGGAAGTCGGATGCTAGTCGACCCAGCTGCGAATCAGTACCTGGCGAGTATAATAATAACATTCATAAAATAGTCCCTCCTAGTGTACCGTCACGGTCTTTAGTGAAGTGGTCCATAAGTTTCGGGGCGTAGATCCACTGGGATTGTTGCATCAAGGACTATTATTATTATTAACATCGCAGGAAAGATTAAGGTTTCACTAACCTTTATTCCACTTGTCGACTGTAGTTGTAATTGCGATTTTCTAGCTTTTTTTGCTTATCGCAGCATATTGTCGATGGGGATAATGGCCTGCGCTGCAACGAAAAGGAGGCGGTCCCAATACACGTTTGTACGATTCACCTATGAAGCACATCCACCCATTAGAAAATGTATGATGTATGAAGTGCGGTTGTCCAAACTGGTGGTGTATGAAGTAGTGTGGATTAGTACATCACTTTTCATTACCCTAACTGTACATATGATATTACATCATCAACATCAAATATTAACACTCGGTAGCCGATATTATCAAAAATTATTTATTATTATAATGGTTTGCCAGATAAGAAAAATGACAAAATGTCCCACTTAAGCTATTATCATAGATAGTTTTGCGTGGCTTCATTAAAAGTTTGTCTATCACACATAAAATCAAAATCATCTTTTCAAATCAAAAACAGCGGGAGAGCAGGTTCTCGTTACCGTTAGCCGGCATTACTGACGACAGTCACCTCGGCTACTTATATTGTACAACGAATTCGGCGACATTCATTACCAAATCAATTGCTAAAATCCAAGAATCTGTATTCCCATAATCCACCTCCCCTCTCCCAAAATCATTTTAAAGCCCAAAAACTAGCCCAGTGAAAAGAACAGGCGATCCTAACAACAATAAATTTGCCAGCCAAACACGCCTCCGGCATCGACTCAGCACTTGACGTGATGTCATGTTTGAAAATATTACTTATCAGCGAAGTATTATAATATCACCATCACTTTTGTAATGCTGTTAATGTTAAGTAATGCCCTGATGTTGTAATGTTTGGATCGCGCTAGATGATGGGTACTTCACCTATAACCATGGACCTCTTAGCCTCAAGTAACCTAGGAGTACCTTTTTCATGGAGAATATTCAGAAAATTATAAAAAAAAAAACGACGAAACAACAGACAAGGAGGAAGAGCTGGGTGCGTTTGGGCGGAGCACAAAAATGCATCGTTCACCGCAGCGATCAGTGAAAGAGGCAACGAGGGCTGATATACCCGATGAGACACCGGGGCGCTCAAATAAAAAGGAAGCCTCATCAAGTGGCGCGACTGACCGTGCGGAGATGGCAACTCCATTACCTTGCAGTGCCCCTGTTTTGGAAGTAAGCTCAGTGAGAAACGCTAGTCCTGATCAGATGGATTTGGACACAAATCGAGTGGAAGTGCATTCGACCGTCCTCGCTAGAGCCGAAGAGGAAAGGCTCATCAGAAAGTGCGCAGCAGTGGTGAAACGTATGCGGTCGGCAACGTTCCTTCAGAGGAACGTCAGCAAAGGCGTCAAAAACGGGCTGATGGAACTGGAGGAACTACTGGACCGCATTTCCTTTTATAGACGAACGTGGAGAACAGCGGAAGACGATTGTAGAGCAGAAACAGTCGCACTCCCCGCTAAGAATGCTGCTTGCGTCAAACGGACCGCAGATAGCCCTCTGCAAAGTGAACTGGGGAAAAAGCGGAAAGAGAACGACGTGCCTGAAGGAGACTTTATCGAAGTAGTCTCCAAGGCGAAAAAGGATAAAAAGAAACAACGGACTCCGTCGCCAGAGACACGTCTGTCCAAAACAAGGAGGCTGCCAACCCAAAGCCAGTAGCGGAGAAAACGAGGAAACGAAGAAGGCCTAGACCGTCGCTCTGCTCATTAAGCCGACGGAAGGCAAGACATTTGCGGAAGTCCTTAGTGAAATCCGCTACAGAATGAAACCCAAGGAGAACGGAGCAGAAGTGTCTTCGATACGGAAAACGAGGAGTGGTGGAGTTCTCGTCGAACTGGGCCCAAAGACGACCAACAAGAGCACGTTCTGCGAAGCGGTCAAGGGGCTATTGGGGGAGAAGGCTCTCGTTTCAAGCCTAGAACCCATGTGCTCTCTAGAAATACGGGATCTTAACTGCCTCACAGAAAAGGCCGAAGTAGAGCAGGCGCTAAAGCGTGAATGTCCAGAGGTGACCAATGCCCGGGTAGGTATTACCTCTGTAAATGCTCGAGGCCAAAAGCTCGCCGTGGTGGAAGTCCCTGAGCAATATGCGAGGAAACTCCTTAACAGCGGGAGAATAAAAATCCGATGGGTAGTATGCAGGGTACCAATGCGGATAGTCCCCACCAAGTGCTACAGGTGTCTGGACTATGGACACACGTCAGCAGCTTGCAAGGGTCCGGACAGGAGGACAGCATGCCGGAGATGCGGCCAAGCGGGTCATCAAGCGAAGACTTACAAGGAAAGCGAGAGTTGTGTTCTTTGCAGGGATCGCGGCGCGTCTGGCGAAAGCGTCGCACACACTGCGGGCTCGGGACGGTGTCCGATCTTCAGGGCGGAATTGGAGAGGGCTAGGGTGCGAACTCCATGATCCGCATTTTGCAAATTAACATAAACCGGAGTGCAACCGCTCACCAGTTGCTAGCATAGTTCGCTGCGGAAGTAAATGTTGATCTAGTGCTGATTAGGGAGCAATACCGAAACAAGGACCCATCCTCATGGTATCTCGACTTATCGGGCACCGCTGCCATCTGGGTTCGGGACGACGTTCGACTTCGTGCTCTTGCCGAAGGCCGGGGGGACGGATTTGTCTGGATCCTGTGTTTAGGGATAACGTTTCTTAGCGTTTACCTGACGCCGAATGAGTCGATTCCGGACTTTCAGCGCGGGCTTGATGCTCTGGAGGACGCCGTTTCGAGCACGGAGGGACGAATCCTGGTTGGCGGTGATTTTAATGCCAGGGCTCTTGAATGGGGCATGCCTCAATCAGACTCCAGAGGGAAACGGATTCTGGAAATGGCGGCGAGAACCAGGCTCGTAATTTTAAACACCGGATCCACGCCAACGTTTCGGCGCCCAGGTTGTGAAGGAAGCATTCCTGACATCACTTTTGCGTCGGAATCTCTGGCATCATCGGTGGACTGGTGGCGAGTCCTAGAAGACTTCTCGGCAAGTGATCATCCGTACATTGCGTTCGAAGTGTTTGACACTACTTGCCGGCGAGCACCAACACGATGTTCCCCCTGCGTGTGGAATGTCGCGAGGGTGAACATCGGAAGGTTCGTCGAAGCTCTTGGAGCAGGTAGGGCCGCGCTGGCGGGCACTCCGGGGGGTGGTGGTGTCGCAGCTGACACCGTCGTAAATTCAGTGATGAATCTGATAACGACGGCGTGTGAGGCTTCCATGCCCCGGAGAGGCCCCAGGCGCGACAAGCCTTCTATGTACTGGTGGACGGCGGAAATTGCCAACCTACGGAAGGAGTGTCATAAGCTCCGCCGTTTGGCACAACGTTTGTGCGTCAACGAGGAGGCATGTGCCATAAAGGCCCAATATAGATCAGCAAAAAGGAGACTCCGCAGCGCTATAAATAACAGCAAAGCTCGCGGCTGGCAAAATCTTGTAAATGAGGTGAATGATGACCCGTGGGGACTTGGCTATAAGCTTGTCACTCGGAAAATCGGGGCTCTGCGGAAGCCCTGCATATTGAGCACCGACCAGATGGACCGCATTGTGTGGGCATTGTTCCCTAGACACCCTGTACGGGTTGATGTAAATAGCGCGGAAAGCGTCGTGGATTGCCCCCTTTTCACAATGGGAGAACTCGAAGAAGCGGTTCTCACTATGAAAAACAGGAAGGCGCCAGGTCATGATGGCATCCCAGCGGAAGTTTACAAACTGGTATTCCGCCAACGGCCAGAATTGCTGCTCGAAGCGTTCAACGTGTGCATGAAGGAGGGCATTTTTCCTTGTCGCTGGAAACTGGCCAGACTCGCGTTGATCAGTAAGGGTAAAGGAGACCCGGAGCTCCCGTCTGCATACCGACCGCTGTGTATGCTTGACACGGCCAGAAAAGTGCTCGAGGAGCTCATCAGGGGTAGACTCGCTGAAGCGATCCGTGCTGCCGGGGACTTATCCGCAAGGCAGTTTGGGTTTAGAACAGGGAAATCTACAGTGGATGCTATTATGGAGGTCGTAGATGCGTTTAATCGAGCCGGGGCACACAGCCGTCGATCTCGACGGATAGTGCTCCTCATAACGCTTGATGTCAGAAATGCCTTCAATTCCGTAAGATGGACAGATATGCTAGGCACACTAGAGAACTCCTTTCACGTGCCAAGCTATCTCTTGCGGATATTGAGGGATTATCTGAAAGACCGCTTCCTGTTCTATGAGACGCTAGAGGGCCAGAGGAGGATGGAAATCACGTCGGGAGTAGCGCAGAGTTCCATCCTAGGGCCGGACCTCTGGAACGCTTCCTACGATAGTCTGCTGAGACTCGATATGCCCGAAGAGTCGCGCCTGGTCAGGTGCAAGGCAGACTTGGCATATTGATGCGACGGGTAAGCGGATGGATGACTGCTCATGGTTTCAACCTTGCACTGGGAAAAACCGAAGTAGTCGTCCTGACCAGAAGGAGAATCCCGACCTTGCGTCCCATATCGATCGGCGAGTTGACTATAGAGTCAAAATCAGCGATTAAATATCTTGGTTTAATGCTCGACTCGAAGATGAGCTTCTTCGAGCAAATCAAAACAGCCGCGGACAGGGCTGCAGCAGGAGTCACGGCCTTGAGTCGGCTAATGGCGAATGTCGGCGGCCCTATATCAACTAGGAGACGTCTCCTCATGGGAGCAACGCAGTCCGTCCTTCTCTATGGTGCGGAGGTATGGGCTGATGCCCTTGACAAGGAGGTGCATCGTAAACGCCTCGCTCAAGTGCAGAGGCGGGGAGCTTTGCGAGTGACGTCTGCTTATCGCACCGTCTCCGAACCGGCTGTGATGGTGATTGCGGGAGTGATCCCCGTTGCCCTCCTTGCCAAGGAGCGCAAAACTGTCTATCGCCGTAAGGGCGAAAACTTAAAAGAAGTGGTTGCCCGTGAAGAACGTCAACGCACCCTTAGCGAGTGGCAAATTTCTTGGCAAAATGAGCCAAGGGACAAGTGGACTGCGCGGCTCATCGACAAATTAGACCCATGGTTGAACAGAAAGCACGGTGAGATTGATTACTTCCTTACCCAACTTCTAAGTGGGCATGGATGTTTTCAGTCTTACCTGCACAGGGTTGGGAAGGCGCGATCTCCTGATTGTGTGTTCTGCAATAGAGTACTATATGTTATATCTATATGTTGCACGTGCCTTCTTCTTTCTATCAGATAATAATAATAATCGTTGACGCAACAATCCATATTGGATCGGGGCCTTGAAATGTGTTAGAGCACTTCATTCAAGACCGTAACGGTACACTACAGTACACTGAAGATGGCAACCCTGATTTGACTTAGGTACTTATTCACAGCTGAGTTGATTAGCATCCGACATCCAGTCACAATAACAAACCCCTCTGCCACCAGTGAGATTTGAACCGCGATCTTCCGTTACGACAGCCCAGAGCTCTAACTACTTGAACTATCCATTCTATCAGATAGCTGACGATAAGTGAATCCAGATGTTTGGGTGCACCTGATAGTCGTCAAGGACCTTGTATTTGAATTGGCCGGAATGAAAGCGTTCTCCATATTCAGGCTAATTACTGCACACTTCCACACTGCATTTTCAAGTTAATAACCAATGTGCAGACAATAAGGAGTTAATCTAGCTCTGTGGAACTTCTCAATCTGATGAGCGTTCTAAACTTTTAACACTAGGGAGTAATGTGCAACATATTTGCTCCAGTATTTTTGTTAGGTATATCGTCGAGGCCTAGTTCTCTGTTATGTAAAATCTTTCAGTGAATATCCAACAGTATTATTGCTGCTTCCAATGATTTTTAAGATACATTTAGACGTTACAACATAGTGGCGTAACAAAATAGTGGCTGACATCGGCCTCGAAAGGGACATTTTACGAGGGTGTATCAAATACAAACGGAACTGACTTTTTGTCAAGATTCCGAAGTGTTCTTATATCGGGAAAGGATTGATGTGCAAGTAGACTGTCTGTGGAGCAAAGAATTATTATGAAGTGGTTGGCCATTCGAAATCGACAACGAAATAAACTATGAAAGGGTCTAAATAATCGTGGCAGATGTCCTGGAAGTTCGAAAGATCTTTGATAGATGCATGGCACGCCCAAAAAAAAGGAAGACAAAGTTTGTCAGAAGCATACAAGATACGCAGGAGGTGAAACTCAGTTTGCGGCCGAGTCAAGACCGTAAGCGCGTACTGCGCATCTGTTATCTCCTTCTTATTGGGTGTCATGTTTTTAAAGCAGTTCTGTGTGTGCGAATCCGTCTATGGTAATTACGCAACTAACCACAAACAACAAAAACGCACATATATAAATACATTTGGAAATTGATAAAGTGACATTGCGATATTATTCGGATCGCCGCCTTCTACAATTGTTTGTTGAAGATGCTGGGAGTGCTTAGTCGGCACCCACTTGGTGACGGGCCGGACCACTTGGGAAACAACTTACTTCCTCTTTTGTAGTCCATGGACTCCTATTTTCAAAAAATAAGGAAAAAGTTGACTGACGGTTTCGTCCAGGGTAGTGGCAGCTCATCAGACGTTACCTCACCTCTGCCCTGGGAGCAGCGTGATCGAAAGTAACGACACATGGTAATCGCTCCATTTAAATAGGATGGATGCATTTATGACGGATTTTACTTGAATATAATTCGTGCCTGTTACGTGTATATTATATTGAAGTAAAATCTAGTTAAATGGAGCGATTACCATCTGTCGTTACTTTCGGTCACGCTGCTCCCAGGGCAGAGGTGAGGCAGCGTCTGATGAGTTGCCTCTGCCCTGGATGCAACACAGTCGCAGGCATCAACACCATCATACAAATGGGAGCCAATATAAATGAAAATCCGCGGAACACAACTTCGATATTGACTGAAAAGTGCCGCCCAACGGACGTCATCTTTTTGTTCTGTGAAAATTCAAGGGTTGCCTACACAGTTTCACCTCTTGTGTATAATCTTCTTGGAAGCGTGATACTTCATGACAACGCACGTGGCCAAAGCAACGAAACGAAAACCTTAGAATATTCTCATGGGGTTTTCTCCCCGCGATTTTCATCCTTTTGGGCCACTAAAAAAGCGCTTGGGGATAAGCGGTTTGACCATCACGGAACAGTCTAGTCATTCGTGCGCAAATGGCTTCAAGAACTTTCTGCGGAATTTTATGATGGCTGGATTCAAAAGTCTTCAATTCGGTGGGAAAAATGCATTTCTTCGGCAGGAGAGTATGCAGAAAAATCAGTTCCGTTCACATTTAACACGTCCTCGTATGTTTGCCTGGAATGAAGTCGTCGCCCACGTTCTAAACGAACTGTGGGGGGAATGCGTAAACAAGGAGATGGTTCAATGGACGTGAGCAGCTTAAGGCTCTCTTCGTGGCTGCTAGCGGAGGATGACCGCGAGGCGCTGGAGCGTTATCCAGGCAGAGTACTACAAGCTTAGTACAGTGTCTACCACCTCAAACGTATTTCACCAGTACTCTATTACAAAAAATCAGAATCTATTGCAAATAACGATTTCGATACCGTATACCACTTCGTGATGGCCCTGTCAAGGACGATAACGGTATGTTCCATGTTCATGATTTGAGTTATCTATTTTGAATGGTATGGGAACGCCCCTCCAGACAAGAGTGATTATTTTCCGGCCTTAATGATTTCCACCGCGGAACTACTACGTACAACTCTTAGAATCTTTGCAAAGTTACTACTTCCACTCATTCGTTAATGGTGGAAATATGCAGTGTTCACAGTGTTTTATTGGAAGGGCTCTCATCTTTAAAACTGCAACTCGAGCCGTATTTGTATACTTTCTCCCGTTGCGAAAATATTAGCTAAGCTCATCTTTGAACGCAGTGAAGAACACCTCGAAAACTTAATCAAAAGAGAACAAACTGGTTTCCATTCTAAATCCTCCTGAACTGATGCCATTAGCACTCAAGGCATTTAGGGGAAACTAGAAGCCATTATCAGAGCAACATAAGTTACTACGAAATGTCAAATGTTGCATAGAGGTAAAATCTAAAGGAAATTTTTAGTTTAATGCGTAATCCCACTGGATGGCATCTTGTAACTGATTAAGGTACGACTGCATCTACGCGACGCGGCCACAAGCTGGACTGCCTGTGAAAATATCTTTATTTGATTTTTTAGGCAGCTATACATACTTGAGCGAGGGTGCGTGGTGTAATCTGTATATCTAGGGAGCGTCGTTTCTGCATTCGCTGCCGAAATGAATCTAGATGTATTGACAGCGCTAAATCACCCTTTGACATCTTATCCTAAGTCTGGAAGTATCTGAGCATGCACAACCATTTTTTGTTCATTTGAGGAAGTGTGAGTTCGCCCTCTACTTGTAAGGAGCAACTTATTCCCCTTTATCCTAACATAGGAACCGCTCTTTTTGGGCGAATACCAAACTTTTTTGAAAAATTACTCACCGCCGCTGGAGTCAGGGGATGGTCAATTTGAACTTCCAGAGCAGAAATACAGACGAAGAATTTATTCAGATTTCGTTTTCTGCAAATCCTTAGAAACAGCTCTTAGCGTTAGCCGAGCAATTTTCAGTAAGATGCAACTTTGTTAGTGTGCAGTCATGTAAAAGCAACTTCTGAATCAATTAGAACAGGGTGAGGTCTAGAATAAGAAATTTAAATCTTAAAATTCTAAATATTTATTTTCTCTAAAATATTAACTGATGTTTAGATTTTCCTTTCATTTGGTGCTATAGTTGTATATACAAATATCTGAAATGAATATAGATTAGTAACCGTTACTCAAATCGAAAGTACAAGAAAATATTACCCAGTGTTGCTAATAATTTTGTTTGCATTCATCTACAGAAACAAAACAGACTTTACGATCAACTGCCTAGCAACACAATTAGTCACATATTTACCACCAGGACAGTCGATGAGTTTGAAATGACCTCCAGTGTATGCATCTTTCACTGAGCAACCAGGCAGTCCCATGCCAGCGCCAGGACACCACCCACGGCCGACACAAGCGTTTCTGTCATCATACGGGTTATCGTCAAATCCATTTTCAAAGGACCCACTTCCCATGCCCGAGCTGTGGCCTAGCATATTTGCGCCGAAATCTTGCCCGAAACTCGACATGGGAAATCTGCCCATAGAAAATCCCCGTCCCATCCCACAGCCCATTCCACTTCCCATTCCACTTCCCGTGCCATAACCCATTCCAGCTCCAAAACCAGGATTTCTATTAGTGTCAGTTCCCCTCTAAATTGAAAAAACATTAGTTTCCTTGAAAGCCCTCTAGGTAAAGCACAACTTGCCGAATAGCCTGCAGGAGTCACAACATCTCCAGGCAAGAGTTCGCTAAGCTCTTCCTTGCCGTTTCCTCCACCGCTGGCCATTTTTTCACTAAAGCAACTGCAGTACTACGACGATACAAGCAAAAATGCACCCTCAAATTAAATGCAAAAGTTTCAGACTCCCTGCTCCTGACAGTCACTTTCGGTTACAAATAGATGTAGACAGTGGTGTGTTGATTAAATCCAAATCTTTGGAAACAAAGGTGTTTCTCTGTAAAATTACTACTAGATTTTTTTGCTGATTTTGTTAACCTAATTTAGGTTAAAAAGCTTTATACTGTTTTTCTTAAATTTCTATTTGAACCTAAAATAAGTACTACCAGTTGTTTTTGGAATAAAAGCCCTGACGTCAGCTCGGTGTAGCTGCACAGCCAACTAGATTTAGGGGAGTTAAGTTACAATTATTAACTACAGTGAAATTTATACTAGCATTCAAATATTTATTTTATTTATCTATAATATAATAGAAACGAAGAAAAGTAAGATATATTGCCATTGGGTTACAGTGTAACTTGGTAATTCTTAGGCAGTACAAAAACCAACCCTGTCAAGGCTCTTTTCGCCAATTCGCGCACCCGGCTATTGCCGGCTTTGAAACGGTATGTTCTCTGTGTTTGGAAGGCACATTTCGTAATATAAGCATCATTAGTCTTTCCGCTTCCACAAAACAGACTGTAGAGTCAAAGAAGGATACGTTCTACGAGGCAGTAAAGTGGACCCTTGATATGACGATGTCAACATCGTACTGAAAGATTTTAATAGCCAAATAAGGACGGAGCTCATATTCAGGCGATACGTTGGCTTCTCCAGATGGGACCACTTTCAACCAAATTGACCACATGTTAATTGAACGGCGCTACCTCGTTGGCATAGGGCTCCGAGCTCGAATAGCAATACCACCTAGAATCCCGTCTGACAATGAGGTGAGAGTGAATACTGAAGACATCTTCAACAAAGTTCTCCGGAACACCTATAAGCAGGAAATCTGTAGATGCCTCAATAACATCAGGTACTAAATGTCTTGCAGATGAAGCGTTGACAAATGGTTTTCACAACAATTTGAAGAACGTAATCATTAGCACTAAACAAAACATACTTGACCTCAATCGCAAAAAGTTGCAGCGAATGGTTCGACGACGAAATTTATGAGTAATTCCTCGACCGTTTGGTTGTGGATGAAATTCGTTTCAATAGGCTACGGTTGCGGGTCATTTAATCCCTATTGGTGAGCATAATCTTGCCTGGAAAGTCTATAAGGACAATATCAATGATAGGAAAAGTAGAAGTCGCCTACAAGCGTTACCTAAGCTACAGAAACGAAGCCAAACACCCTATCCACACGTTTTCGTTTGCGACTGTTTGACAAACATGTAGATGGATCTTAATATCTCCTACGCAAAAATTGTAGGCTACTTTACGATATCTGGTATCCAAACTTATACAGGAAGCTTCATGTTGAGTTTACATATTTGTGAAGCCTTAAGAAAAAGTCGGATGTGGAATCTTCCAGGGACAGCAGCCGAAACCGCTGGCGTGCACGACTCGTGGACGCATATCCGTGCCTACGTACTACACCGCTCCCGTACATGCTTCAACTGCTCATCCCGAGAAACTGTCGTTAGATACTACTTCGCGGGGCCGGTTAGCAATTATGCCGCGATTTCTGTATGGTTGTCATTCGCCTTTCCCTTTCCGCTTGCAGAGCTCCTTTTGCACATTAGCAACGAATGTCACTAATTCCTGCCATTTGTCTTCTAACTGAAGCATGCGCTGCACTAGATGATGCTCGCTCGGAATGTTAGTCCTCCACACCGCGAAGCGACTGCAATATAATATTGTATGCCCCGCGTGTTCTTCCTTGCCTGGCAGGTTGGGCATGATATATTTGTGGTACCCACCGTGACAAGACAGAAACTGCGTTAGCTGGTAACTACAGGCTCCATGGTGACAACTGACTCATATACGGATGATTTGAATCAGATTATGCCTCCATCGGCCTTTCAATGAGCTATCCCATCTGACGAATGATGATGACCTTTCCTCGCTCTTGATCAGTTGCACAGCATTGGGGGTTGGCGTTCTCCTCATGTAGATTCATGTCATTTCTTCAGCCAAGATGTCTATAGCTACAAATCACTCTTAGGGCACACGAGGCTTCTCTTGATTGCCTTAGTCTTAAATGCTGCAGCCTATACAGAAGCGGCATAGACCAAGACTGAGCTAATGACTCGCGGTGGTAAGACTCTACCGACGGTCTGTCAGTATTTGGAAGCATTCGCGAGAGTGCTGTCTGCAAGAGTGCTGCCTTTTTTTGACGTGTTTTACATGCACTTTAAATTTGAATCTATTGTCGAGCATTACACTTAAATATTTAACCACCTCCGCGAGCACTAGTCCGGCAGTTTCCATTCAACTCTTGATCTTACAGATCGCTTCATTCGCTGCTGCCTCAACCTTGTGGATGTACTTTGCAACTACAACCACAGCAATACCGTCGGTGAATCCTACTACTTTTAACTCTTCTGGTAAATGCAGGCAAAAGACTCTATCATTCATGATGTTCCACAAGAATGGATCCAGTACCGACCCTTGAGGGACTCCAGCTAAGACACAATATTAACTTGTGCCTTTGTTGTTCTCGTACTTTAGTTTCCTGATTATTCGGATGAGGAACGCTTTGATGGTCAACCAGTTTACAGGGTTAAAAACATTCTTCACGTCCAACATAGCCACTGCGCGGTGCTCTTTTGACTCTCTGTTGCCTTCTATAGTGGCTGCGGTGTCTACCACTACCTTTATTACACCGGCGGTGGAGTGATTTTTTCTTAATCTAAACTGCATCGTGAAAAGAGGCCTTTCATGTTCAGCTGTCTCGCACAATCTGTTGGCAATTATTCCCTCCAGTGCCGTGATTTCTTTCTCTTTATTTTAGACATCACCATTCTATAGGTCATGCCATGCCCCAAGTGTTGACGTCAGTTTCGCTGCAGAGGTTTTTTGAAATTTAATTTTGTTTTTGTTTGGTCGCTTTCTGCAAATTGTGCTTCAATTTTTTGAATGCGGAGAGCAGCTACTGGAAGTCCAATTTTCTCCTCGAATGTTGGACGATTGTTTGAGCTTGTAGTCATTTTGCTCTCAGCGTCTTTATTTGCTCACTCAACCAGTATGGTGAGCTTCTTCTGCTGGGAACTCTTCTCTACATTGAACTATCGCACGCGTTGAAAACTGAATTAGGTGCTTGGTCAACTTCTCTACTGATCCTTGGTTCATACTGGCGGGATTCATCACCAAGGCAAACGCATCTTTATCGAAGAAGCTATCCTTCCATTTTGGACCTGTTTGCTTGAGGTTCTGCGCTATTCTATGTTCTTTGATTTTAAACACTTCCACCTGATGATCACCTTACGTAGAAGGGAAAAGCCATACGGGCTTTACGATATGTGTTTGTCTCATCGTTATTTGCAATTTCTAATTCCAAAGAATTAAACGTTTCTAGTAGCCTATGACCTTTGCCGTTAGTATACTTGCTACACCACTTTGTTGCCCACGAGTTGAAGTCACCGCCGATAATGAGTTGGCCTTTAGTGTTTGCGTCTGTCGCGATATTATCGACCATAGACTGGAATTCTTCTATTGTTCTACTAGATCTTGCATAGCAACCGTAAAAGTTGATGACATTTATTTTAGCTAGGACGAATCATTGTCTGATATTTTAATGATTCGTTGATTAGAACTACGCCTGCTCTCTCGTCTACTACAGTTTGTGCCAAGAGATTGTGAGCCGCTCCGCAGTGACTGAGGTTTATCTATGTTACCTTCATATTGATTTCGTACTATTCAAGGCCCTCCTGAACACCGGACATTTATTACTACCGAAACTCCTGCATCGTCTGTCCTGATTTCTACAATGTTTGGCAAAGTATCCAATTACCAGGCATTTGAAGCGATTTGTAATCCTCGCCTCTTCACGTTACGACCTTATGGTCCATAAGTCCTTATGGGATTTTGTGCTCACCGCGCTCCTAAGGTTTATTTCAAGGACAACCTTCCCATAGTTTTTTTACACTTACAGCCAGGTATGACTTCAGACCTTGTTTTCCGGCGCAAGGAAACCGCCGGCACCCTCTCTTGTTAGTTGTAGATGCGTTGGCCGACGGTTACCTCGAGTAAGTGAGAGTAGAATTTGGTAGCAGGGCTGTAGGCGGTAAATCAGAGTGCATTTCTCAGTTTTTGATCATAGTATACCGTGCATGCGGCTTATCACTTTGAACCGCCAGATGAAGGAGGGGTGTAAAATGCAGTTTGGCAAGTGAATTCTCATTAGCGCGAATTACGTGACCTTATCATCGAAGATGCCTCTCTCGCAGTTTTTCTACGATTGGTGCAACCCCATATCGATCGTAGATATCCTCATAGCGGATGTGATCAAAACGTGCCACGCCACTAGCCCAACGCAACATCTTCGTCTCCATTACTTCAAGACGCCGTTCATTGCCTTTTATAGTCGGCCAATACTGAGAACTATAGAGGACCACAAGATGGACGACACTGCGGTAAATTCTGGATTTACGACGTTCGCTGATACTTCGATCACAAAGAACAACTGTTGTGGAGTGTCACTTCATTCAGGTTGCGTTAATGCGTGAAGCAATTTCATTACGCAGTTCTCCATTGCCTGATTGCATTGACCCGAGATATTTAAATTGCTCAGTTGTGTTCTCAGGTTACTGCCGCTGACAGAACTGAACGATTTAAATATCTCGAGCCAATAGTATCGGCCAATGGAGGAACTGCGTAATACTCCGCACATAGGGAAACACAAAACGGTTTATAACTGAAGCGTCAAGCTTCCGGTTTTTCGACTTGTTTTTATATTCCAGCGAAAACTCTTGAAAGCGACACATGCGAATACTTTGCTAGAATCCGCCTTTATGTCGGAATTTATTACCAATATTCGAACTATCTGTAATCAAGTCTCCTCGCTAAATATTCTTATACAAATTCTGCATCCTTGATAACTATCATTATTCCAAATTTTAATTGGCATCACCTCATTTTTAAAGTGATTTTCGTAAAAATATGCTTGTAGCACTATTTCTTTGCACAGCTGAGATTAGTTTATCAAAACGAATATACCGTTTTCAAAGAAATAATACAACCAAGTGGACTTTAAATTTACTTTTCGTTTACATATGAAGTAAAATGGTTTACATATCGAATTGGAACTTAACTAATGATCACATACTACATCATATTCAGCTACTTAAACCTATAATTATACTTAAACACAAGACAAAAGGTCCTCCGCTTCCGCTCTATTTATAGTACTATACGATCTGTATACAATCAGACCTGCGTTCATCAATTTGCGCCTTGTTGATTCGTGGAGGGGTCGTTTTCATGGCACACAAGTTGGGCGATGAATTCAATTATTGTCCTCGTGGGACGGCCAGCCATTCCTTCGCGGAGGTACTCAAAGTTTAAACCATTAGTTCTCATCACGTTTCTGGTATCCTATGAAAATTAAGGGGTTATGAGCAACAGAACACTCTCATTGTACACTAATATTCTTTATGAATGAACTCTCATTAGATACTTACAATATGCATCCATTGCCCGCAAGGTACGAACTCCTTCAAGAATGCGGCATTTTTGCAAGGAGTGCCATGCCCTTTTTCTCTACCACAAGTTTGTACATCGCAATGCTTTCCTTTTGTCATCATATATGAGAAATGCCGCCAGAGGGGCATTCGCCACACTCGATCACCACTATGGGCTGCAGCGTTTTTCATTTGCTGCCACAGTTGCTCCGAGTTGGTATAGATAGCTGTTGCTGCTTCGCAAAAGCCATACTTTGCCTCTCTTGTGGTGGTTCCGATGTCAAGTATGAACCTGGGCCAAAAATTCTGAGCGTAAAGTAGGGCATCTATTATTACGTAAGCATCCTCGTGGCTGGTGTCTTCCAGTTCTACGCTTTTTCCGCTCATAGTTTTCGTGATGTCTCCGGGCTTGCAGGAGTTACACCCGAGAACATTTTCACATAAGGGTATTAAACCTCGGATATTAATTGGTAACTGCAGAGAGGCTACTGCCCTGCAAACTGCCACTACACAAGCCGCTCCTGACATATCAGCTCGCATGTTACGCAAATCATCTTTTTCCTTAAAGTTGATAAACTAAGGTTAAGAATACAGAGATGGAAGGTTTATAGTAAGCATTACCTTAAGGCATAGGCCACCTGCATCAAATGTAAGGCCCTGACCAACCAGGACTATTGGCCTTTCTTCGCGATTTGTTCCAAAATAGCTTAGCTCGAGAAATATGGGAGGTTCACAAGAAGCCTTCGCTATAGCCAGAAATGCATGCATTTGTTGGCTTTCAGCCCATCCTTTTACTTTCACTTCCACATTGACACCTGATTTGCAGAGAACATCAACGACATTTTGTGCGAAATAAGTAGGACTGAGCTGATTGGATGGGGTTTCTTGTAGTTGTCTCGCTAGATTCTGTGCGGCAGCTTTTTGTAGTCCTATCCGCCAACCATCCCAATCACATTCTTCGCCTTTTTCAACATGTAAATCAATTTGTGGAACCACGATTTGATCTAATTTGTCTTTATAATCTTGGTAGGCCCACACACTTAGTGCTGCTCCCTCCGCTGCTGATTCGGCGTGTCCGAAACTTTCGACAACAATTTTTTCAACGTGGATTTGCTGTAACGCTCTACATCCAGTAGCAACAGCCCTGCGTATTGCTTCCTTATGTTCGTCTATCAATTCGTGTGAATCGTACCCTAGACATTCAGAACCCAAACCTACGATACATATGGCCGAGTAGCTAGGCTCTAAATTGTAGAATATTCGATATTCGCCTCTACGGGGCATCGGACCAGCCAAACGGAGAAGTTCTAGAAGTCGTCCTGCTGTTTTCGACTAGAACAATATAAAGCAATCATCAAAGAAATAAAATAATGGTGACGTATCTATGATCTGAAAATTTAAGAAGCACTAAAATAAATATGATTAGGAAAACTGTAGCAACCTCAAATGGGCTAATATCTAGGAAAAGTTCGAAACGATTATTATTACTTAAGGCTATTTGCTAGCTTACAAAGATAATGCTCCTGCCCCCAGTGGTAGCATTTTATGTTAGCCACACTAGATTGAAGGAAAAGATTGTGCACCGCAGTTAAAGTTATGGTTTTAACTTATTGAACGAAGACAGAAGTTAGGGTTTTTTGGTGCATCTCCAGGATAATAGTATCATCTCAGGATACTCAGAAACAGAAGGCGGCGGAGCTTGGACAGTGCGTTTTTCCAATGAGCCTGTAATGTTCTATTTCGGCAAGTACTTTGAAATTAAAGCAAAGAGGAGAGAGGCAGAAAATATTAGTTTGTATTAAGGCATTGAGACCTCTGCAGATTGTGAAAGCAAGAACTGCGAAGATGATCCGCTACAAGTCTGAATCAGCGAAAAATTTTAGAATGTCTTAGTATTGGTGTCGTAGTTAAATTTTGAAGAAGTGGCGACACAAACAGTTAATAGATCCGTAAAACTTGAAAGGGAAAGAATATTTGAGTCCAGTTTTCATTTAATTTCAAATGCAATTCTAGATAAAAATAAATTCGTATGCTTGGTTTCCTTCTGTGTAAGTTCAGTGAAAGTCAAAAAGTGTACAAATTAAAAACGCCTCTTTTTCAACTGCCGGAATCATTCCATAAAGTTATCGACTATAAACACCTCCTTCTTCAGCTGAACTTCCGTTCTTTTGCCTTCTAATCTAACCCATGCCAACGCTTACGATTGCCGTGAACGCTTTGATAGTTTTTTTTATGTGTTGAATTTTAATTCTCTTCCTCGAAGCCCCGGTTTATTTAGCTTAGCTGATTCGTTATCTGTGATGCTTCGTCGAGGCACCGTTTCTTTTTCCGAAGAACACTGTCAATAAATCTGGATATTATATTCCAGTGCTCTTCGGTTTTTCCAATAATGTTGCTAACATTGCATGCGTCAATTCTCGAGTTGAAGGTTACTCACTTGCATGGCCTCTTTGCAACTGATGAAAGTAAACTCTGCAGTATCTATTTCCGCATTACCACCACAATGAGGTGAAATTATTTGAGAAAATAGCCTGTCTAAGAACCATAATGTCGTTAGGCAGAAGTTTATATATGATTGCCATTTAGCCCTTAGTGTGGTATAGCGCGTCAACCACACCTACGCCCCATCGTTCTCGGTTGCTTGGAACGCGCTTCAGCTTCTCTCCACTACTTCCCGAGACGCTAGTACTCTACCTCCACTACATGGCGTAGCCCGCAATGCAATTGTCGCCAGTCCTTAAAGTGCCACTTCCGCCTCCCGATCACATCGCGTACGTGTGCCACCAAGTTTTTTTATTGTTATAGTATCAGGCTAACTTAATCTGATGATACGACACGCAAAGTTGATGAAGGTTTGGAGCTTTTGAGTGGCAGTGGTGGTCACTTTCCATGTGCTACTTCCATATAACAGCACAGAGAGAACACTATCATAGAACCGTTTCAGCTTTAACTTGTTGTTAAGATAACTGCATTTCCAGATTTTAGACAAGGTAACGAAAGCGAATCTAACGCTGTTAATACTTCAGGCAACATCCAGTTCTGTAAACTTTCGCCGGAAACCAAACTTCCTAGATATACAGATTAATCAATGCCTTCGATGCGTACTAATGCAGATAGATTGGTAGATTTCTATGACCCATTCGACAGAGAACCTGGACCTACTGGTGTTTATCTTAAACTCAACTCCCTCCCCTAATAATAAATTCCTTCTGCCCGCCATTGCCCGTATCGGTTAATAAGTTCTTCACCCCCTTCCAATTTTCGATCCGCTCCTACGCTTCTGCAGTCAACTAGATCTTATGACACCCCTTCAATACGTAATCGATGACCTTCACCGGAGAGAAGAGCATTTCTGATGGCAGCCCAATGCTCGCCAATATTCTCAGCGGGTTTACTGAGTGCCTCTGCCTTCCGAATAGAAAGATAGCTCTCCCTCTATGGAGCGACAGTTGGATCACACAAGCGGTCTATGTGAAACTTGGAAGGTCGAAATTTTCCAATCTTGCGAGAAGTGGCGGACGCAATACACAAGCGAACGTAAGCGAAAATGAGCTGGTGATCCCTCCTTTCAAGCGTGATATCAGCGTCTCTCTTGTTACGCACCTCCAACAGACAACTAAGTAGTCAACCTGATTGTTCGTACGTTTTTGGTCAGAAATAACCAGACACGGGTTTTGCGTACAATACATTGCCGCAAGAAGGAGAGGCTTACTCTCCAGAGTACCACCATCACACTTCCCTTGTCTATGGCTAATCGCTTTTTGTTGTTGTGTTGGGAGTTTTCGTTCGAGTTTGAGCATTTTAGGACTTTCGTTACCGTTGTCGAAAAGCCTGCGCGTATTCTAGAAACTAATTATAGTCCATTTTCGATAGCCAAAAGTTTTCGGCTAGAAGTCAGTGCCTATCCGGGGCGTTCTTGACGCTTCGGTAGCAGTAAAATTTAAAAATGGGTAAGTTGCTTTTTACGAACTTTACGCCTCTTACGACAAGCAGGGAAGACTTACGAGTATATTCTTCAGCCACAAACACAAGTCCTAAGGACCAAGCTAATCGTTTACTTCACCGAAATCCCTTGTGACCTGCATCCGCTATCTGGCTGCCATCTATCCTGCTATCTAAGGAAGCTCTCAATTCGAGGCTTAGTTGCCTGAATTGTTCTAGCATGAACTTTTTTTCATATTTCAAATTTTTTTCGTCCTTCACGCAAAAGATGATGGGAGTGACCCCAATGATATAGAGAACTGCCGCTTCAGGATGTGTGTGATGTGCTGAGGCTATTCTTAGTGCGAATTTTACTTGCAGAAAAAAATAGAATTCTCGTCAACTTTACATCTGAAGTGAATCGCACTATATTCTTTCGTTATTGCCATTTAAAGTTTAGGCTTACTCTGCCTAGGACATCCAACATTTCAGAGGTTCAAATTGTGGACCTCCACTTATGGTTATGCCCTTTGCATTAAATACTTAGCATTCGCTTAACCTCTTCTATATTGCACACAAGTATTACAGCTGAAATATCAACGGCATAACCAACTAGATAAGTACTATCCGACATTTCAATCTATGAATCTCTGCGTACAAGTTAAGCCCAAAAGGGATATCTGCACTTTAATAATAATCCTCGGTAGTATAGTGGTCAGTATCCCCGCCTGTCACGCGGGAGACCGGGCTTCGATTCCCCGCCGGGGAGCCAAACTCCGCCGAAGCCGGTCCCAAGCCCGGTTGTGAAAGGAGGAGGGATGGATAGCTTCAGTCTGAATGGCTGTACGCCACCGCAGCGTCTCAGGGGGTATGTGGGAAAAGTGCAGGAACTTTGTAGTCTTGCAGATTACTCACTAAGGAAGCTATCTCAACACCTGGCAGCTAGGGATAAAATCCACCACCAAAAATGAGAAGAAGGAGAAATCTAAGGTCCGGTACGGATAACCGGCGGGAGTCGTCTGACTTGGTCACTGGGTTGGGTTCTCGTAATGGACAGCACGGCGTCGAAACCGCTAGTCGTGGGGCGGTTCGACGTCTAGGCGCCACGACGACCAGTAGCACAGCTCCGCCTGCTGCAGCTGTTTCGCCACAATCTGTGGCGACCACTTCAGCAGGTTCGCGTAGGAAGCGGATGAAATCGACTGAAGAAATGAACCTCTTCATCATCCGCTCCTACTACGGAATAACGGCAGGGGCGGGTACAACATCTTTACGCCCCTTATTGCACCAGAGATTCGTCGAGCGTTTCCCGCAATTCGCGCACGTGACTGTGCAGCGAGTCGCAGACCAGTACCGCTTTATTACTCGCAGCGACACAATCCCGGCCACCATCAGGGAGCGTGTTCGACTTGAAGTCATCGGGGAAACTGGTGACCGAGAGTCGATGGGGGCAGAGACGGCAGCATCAACAACACCACGCCGCACTGCAGGTAACAGTTTGAGTACTCGCCGAAGCACTCTTCTCCACCGTCCAGCTGAGGCTTCCGCTGAGGTTCGGGACGAATTCCAAAGAGCATGTATAGAATTTTCGGATATGGATCCTTTGCATAGACCAGGTATTCCCAGGCTCTATCTATCTCTCTCCAGCAACTCCGGGAATTCTATCTCAAATCAATGATGAGATTGCATCTCGACTGTGTGCTGATATGTCGCTGTTGCAACTACAATCACTTGTGCATTATGGTGCAGTTGCGGCTGTCAGATTGCACGGTCAGAAGGTTCGCTTTCGTGTTATTGGTTTGAGTGATAAAAGGGATTCACCATGGAAAATTCGTCTGGAACGTCGGCGGGACTCACTAAGGCAGGACATTGCTAGATTGATTCAGATCAGCACTGGCAATGCCAGCCGACGGGTGAGAAATAAAGGGCAGAGGGTTTACCGGAACTATGCCATCCCCTGTGAGACACCCGTAGTTGAAATTCTGGACACACTAAAACAGAAACTTTCTGTCATATGCAGTCGGTTACGACGGTATGGCGAAAGTTATTCCAGACGTGTCCAGAATGCAACATACGCGAGGAACCAGCGGAGCTTTTTCAGATCTCTCAACGAATCCCAACAGAGTGCCCAGACAATACAGTTCTCGGTGACGGAAGCGAAAGAGTATTGGGGTGGACTTTGGGGGTTACCCGCCTAGCATGCTGAGTGGATCACCGCCGAAGGCACCCGCCATGCCAATATACCTGGCATGAATTTTGCGGATGTTACCGAAGAGGAAGTTCGACGAGCCATAAACACCTCGAAGAACTGGAGGGGCCCAGGTCTGGATCGGGTGCAGAATTTCTGGTATAAGAAATTTACCAGCGGAAGGGTGGCATACCAACTTTTTGGTGCGTATATCTGAGGGTGCTAATACAGAGCCCATGCGTATACCGAGGGTTATCTTCCAAGGGGATTCGTTGAGTCCCCTTTGGTTTTGTATGGCACTGAACCCCCTTTCATGGCTACTGAATGATGCTAGAGGGCATGGTTTTGCAATAAAGTATGGCCTACGTGCTAAGTGCGAACTGACAACTGAGTTGGTGATCTGAAGGAAGCTCTGCTGTCCGAATTCCTGCGACGTGTAAAGCTGGTGCTGAAATCGCATCTCTCGGGGAAGAATAAAATAAGCGCGTTGAATGTATTCGCTATCCCTTCACTGGCTTATGCATTCGGAATATTGCCGTGGACGAAGACCGATCTGGAAATCGTCCAGCGGCGGATACGGACAACTATGTCCAAATTCCGAATGCATCATCCAAAGTCTGCCGTGGAGCGGATGAACCTGCCTCGTGACATCGGAGGTAGGGGCGTGGTTGACGTGGCGGCACAACATCATCGCCAAGTCGACTCGCTGCGCGCTTATTTTTACAGCAAAGAGCAGGCCAGTCCCTTGCATGCGGCTGTCTGTAAGGCAGACTGTGGACTGACTCCACTTAACTTGAAGGATCGATCTTTCAATCCTCTGAGTGGGGTGAACTCGGACCAAGAGCGGATCGATCAATGGAAGTCGAAGGCAATGCACGGTAAACACGTGAATTGTCTTTGGTAGCTATTTGTCGATTTGCATCTGTCGAACAGATGGCTGTGTGCTGGGGAGCTCTTTGCCGAGACGGAGGGGTTCATGTGTGCCATTCAGGATGGCGTGGTCGCCACCCGAGCTTATAAAAAGCTCATCATGAAAGAACGGGTGGAGAACGACCAGTGCAGAATGTGTGGTTTGGCGTTAGAGACTTTGGACCATCTCATTTCTGGCTGTACTGTTATGGGACCGGTGCAATACATCACCAGGCATAATGCTGTATGTAAGGTTATCCATCAAAACCTTGCATACAAGCATCACGGGAACATGTCCGGTTTACCGATATGAGCCGCAAGTAGTACTTGATAGTTCTGCTTACAGCATCTATTGGGACCGGGAAGTTCTGACTGATCGCCATACTCTATACAACAAGCCTGACGTAGTTGACAAGACGGGTCGCTGAGCGTTTATTATTGATGTTGCTATCCCCCATAAAAGCAACATTGAACGGAAATACGTGGAGAAGAAGCTGAACTATGAGCCATTGGCTCGGGAAATCAAAGAAATTTGGCGTCTCGAGCGGGTGGTTGTAGTTCCCATAATATTGTCAGCTACAGGTATTGTACCTAAATCCCTAACGACTTCCTTGATATACTCTCACACAGTCTGGTTCAAACCATGCAGAAGTACTCCATTCTGCATACGTGCTCGATGTTGCGGGGAGTTCTCGACGGATTCTCCCATTAACCTACCACCACCACCAGAGTCCCTTTAGTTTTTAAATAGGTAGGATCGTCCGAGCCTAAATGCTTGGCACTTAGTGCTAGTATTAGGTAAAATCCGGCATCTGCCGAGATTGTGATATCATAACTCGGAAATATAAGCATATAAGCATGGGCTGATCACGGGAACATGTCCGGTTTACCGATATAAGCCGCAAGCAGTACTTGATAGTTCTGCTTACAGCATGTATTGGGACCGGCAAGTTCTGACTGATCGCCATACCGCACACAACAAGCCTGACGTACTGTTAGTTGACAAGACGGATCGCTCCGCGTATATTATTGATGTTGCTATCCTCAATAACAGCAACATTGAACGGAAATACGTGGAGAAGAAGGTGAACTATGAGCCATTGGCTCGGGAAATCAAATAAATTTGGCATCTCGACCGGCTGGTTGTAGTTCCCATAATATTGTCAGCTACAGGTATTGTACCTAAATCCCTGACGGCTTCCCTTGATGTCCTGGAACTTTCGCACAGTCTGGTTCAAACCATGCAGAAGTACACCATTCTGCATACGTGCTCGATGTTGCGGGGAGTACTCGCCGGATTCTCCCACTGACCTACCACCGGCCACCACCACCAGCGTCCCTTTAGTTTTTAAGTAGGTAGGATCGTCCGAGCCTAAATGCTTGGCACTTAGTGCTAGTATTGGGTAAAATCCGGCATCTGCCGAGACATTTCTCTTTAAACTTTTCTTGTATGCGTTGTTCTCACGCTTCTGCGAATAAAACGACGTTACCTAAAGAAAGTGAATACCTTTCAGGATATGTTAGTCACAGTAAACTGAGAAGATGTCTCCGTGAGAAGATGACACCACGATCGAGTACTCAAGTTGCAGCCGAGGCACGAATTTGGAGGCCTTACGAGATTCATGTTGCCCTACGGAGAAATCTATGGAAGGCCTTCCCTCCGCTTAGTGGAAGACTTGCTCTTAGGCGCGGTGAACTCGAAATGAAAGTACTACAATTTCCATAATGAGAGCAATTATAAATCTGACGAGAATCGTCTCTTCTACCTTTACTAAGGAAAGGTGCTGGTAATATGGAAGCAACTGGCCTAGTAACAGTATGTGGAAATGGATCCATGCAGACCGAATACCGTACACCGGCCCTGCTGCTGGCAGTTGACAGCACGGTGAAGTTTCTTGGGAATGAGAATCTGAGCTTGGCTACACCAATAGGAGTGGAATTACCTATAGAAAACGTACACAAAAGGGCGGAATTTTCCGTGAAGGGCAGAAGGTAAATCCCGGTGAGGTCTTATAATTTGGTAGGTTTAGTTTAAGTTTTAATTTCTTTGCCTAGTGTTCCTGTTTTTCCCCTAATTTTATTTAAAGTAATAGATTATAGCCGTCGAATTGTTCAAAGCTATAAATCATAACCCACACACCAATATAAATTCCTTTGATGAATACTTGTACTTGTTATTTAAGCTGAAAAAGGCAGCAATAGCAAATAAATTGCCATAAATCCTCCTTGCAGCCAACGTGTCTCTGGTTTGAGGATTTTTTCTACACCTTGTTTTCTTCTTAACTAATATTATTCATATTCGTGTCCATAAAATATGAGCAAGAGTCTTCCCTGTTTGTTGTAAGAGGCGACTAAAAGGAAAGGAAGAAGGAAAAAGGGCTAGTAACCTGCAAATTTTGAGACTTTATTATTCCCGAAACGTCAGCAACGCCTCGGATAGAGGCTGATATTATGGTTTCAACCCTTAGCTATCGAAAACTGACTATGATTAGTTTTTGAAATGTGCGCACACTTCCCGACAACAGTAGCGAAGGTGCTTAGAATGTTCGATTTTTTAAAGTTAAGCGGAAATTCCAACGAAATAAGCTTGGCATTCTGGGCCTAACTGAAGTAAGATGGTGGGGCTCTGAAGAGTACGTCCATAGAGTGCATTTGCACTCTGGAAACTCGAGTGCTAGCAGATGCAAATCAAGGTCGGATTGCTTCGCCCTTGAAAATGATCACCATGTGATATTTGCTTACGTTCGCTTGCGTATTGCGAGCCCCAAAACTCAGCATCGCTTGCATGATCTATCTGTTTCTATACAGTGAGAGAGCTATCTGACTGATGGGATGGCAGATATACAGAGTAACCCGCCTGAGAATATTAATGAGCATTGGGCTGCCATCAAAAATGCTCTCTTCTGGGGTACTTCGCAGGTCGTCGGTCACTTCTCGAAGAGGCGTCATTAGATCCGGCTAACTGCAGAATCGCGAAAGGGATTGACGAACGGAGGGGGTTGGAAGCTCTATTGACCGTTGCGAGTAATGGTGGACGTGGCGCGTTCGAAATCCGATACCGAGTGAAATCGCGAGAAATTGAATGTAGTGTGGGCCACGGCAAAAGTAAATTTGCTATTGCATTGGTTAGGGAAATGGAAGATGCCGCAGAACACATGGACGTGCTCCCTGGCGTTGCAATGATAATAGTTAAAATAAACCTGGAACTCATAAGAAAAATCTCCGGATTCTTCTGTATTAACCACATCAACACCTTACAGATTATTTTGGAACAGTGCGCGGAGGTTATATCTTCGCTTCACCGGTTTCTCATCGATTTCGAGAAAACTCTCGATAATGTGAAAAGGCAGCGCATTGGTAATGGGTAGCACTTTGTGTATCTAGGAAGCAAGGCACCGACCTGGATGTTGCTCGACGCATTAACAGCGCTAGTTCCCGTTTTGCTGCCTTGTCTAAAATCTGGAAATGCAGTTATCTCAACACCAAGATCAAGTTGAGACTGCTTTCTGCTACTGTTCTTTCAATGTTGCTAAATGGGAGTAGCACACTGAAAGTGAACCCCAATGTTACACAAAAGCTTTAAACCTTGGCCAACACCTGTATGTGCCACATCATCGCAGTACGCTTTATCAGCCAGCTATCTCAAATGAAGAATTTTGTCGGCGCACAGGCCTTCCCTCCTATGCACTGTGATTGGAAGGCGAAAGTGGCCCACTAAGATGACGCAACAATTGCATTGCGGGCTACTCCATGTAGTGGAATCCGCTCTCCCAAGATGACGAACAAGTAGGTTGTATCCCACGGGCACTTGGCACGGAACAGTAGAGGGGTGCACGGATGTCAGGAAGTCGTGCGGGGAGCTGAAGGGCATTTCAGCTAACCGTGAACCATGGCGCATGGGTGCGGATGACGTGCTATAAACTACAAAGGGATGAATTGGCAACCATATATTTTGTTTGTAATTATTCCCGACCCTGGCACGCATAGAAGAACGCATGGCCTTGCCGACAGGATACCTCACTAGAAATTCATTAGTTCTTACTAGGCATGAAAAATACAGAACTAGAGTCCAGGAATAACCAAGCACCCAGATAACTTCTTTATAATTGCTAGTTCTGCCATAAGCCTGTTTCTTATGAGATTGAAATCGATCTGAAGATATTCTAGCAAATTTGAGCTAGGGTTATTTTACAGCCCTAATAATCACGTCGCTTCGAACAAGCTAAAAGAGACCATTTTCTTAAATAAATCAAAACTTTTTGATAGATATATATCTAGCAACAATTTTCTTCTTAGATAGAAATTAATGGTATATGATGCCACGTTCAATATCTCTTTCTTCAGAACTAGCATAAGATAGCATCTTTCCATCTCCAGGGGTAATGTTGGGCAGTTTTCTATGTAAGAGCATTACTTACACAGAGGTACATAATCTCAGCTCCCTGAAGACGACCGGAAATACTTTTTCCTTACATAATTCACATAAGGAAACCTTTTCCAATGACCTTTACTTTCGTAAGAGAGGGAATACTAGCTTTCAATAAGTATTAATTACAAAATCAGTACCTAAGCCCATAATGTTTTGTTGGGAAGGGTGTATGTGATAAAACATAAAACTTTGAAAGCATTGAAAGGTTAGATGTTCATCTCACCTTATTATATTTGTAAGCGATTGGGGTAAGAATTCCAGGATCAAGTTTATTGTCCTCCATGCTGTACACGCCAAGCACAAGTCCTCTAAGGTTTGGATCCGAACATTGCCTACCATCTTGCTCGTCGAGTTTGCTGTTATCAGGTTTTGTCGCATTTTTGGGAGTTCCTATTGCAAAAGTTGTTGGTATTTTCCCCAAAGCGGAATATAAGCGAGATCCATTCGGATTAAATTTCAATACACAATATCGTATTGTTCTCAACGCCATTACAATGAAGGGGAATCAACGGTTGACCTAAACAGGGAGCAGAAACCATGTATTATAGTTTCAGATTGTAACATTGAGTAGAAAATTTATTAAGAGGAGACATACTCTTTGTAGAATTTAGTAAGATAATCAATTCAATCACAATTTACACACTAACTGAAATTTAAATTTAATTCGGAAACTTTCAAAGACTTAACTAAATAAAATTCTCGATATGCTTATTCACTTATAGATGTAGTTCTGTAGTGACAATTTTGAGCTTGGGATTATTCGATAAAGGCACTAGATTAAAATTCTACACGAACAGTGTTTTCGTTTCAGTTGGTAAACAAGATCTGGATCTGTGGGTATGTATTTGTAGTTGGGCTTCAATTTAGGGAAGTAGTTTTCATGTTATCTTTTAAGAAATTAAATCGTCGAGTTCCATTCATTCGAGTAATGAAGGCAGAATCATTTATACGCTAACGGGAAGGTTATTAAAGCTTTGAGCAAGTCGCTATCTTGGCAAGGAATTCGAAAGGCTTGTCGACGTGCCACTTGATTTAGGATGCAATTCCTGCTCGCCCTAAAGGGGTGTTCGGATCTTTATTAGTAGCAGAGTGTTTAGCTGGACACATATCTATATCGATTATTTCTGCTCACACAAAACCAATAATCCACATTTGTCACTTCTGGCGATATGCCTTTTATCCTGACCCTCCATTTGTTCGGACGGTGTACATTTGGAGTTCTACTTATTATTATCTATCAGGTCTACGCCTGCTTTAATAAGGAACTCTAGACATACCGGTTTTGCGCCGTCCTGGCTATCCGGCCTAGACGTGAATGCACCAGAGGTCTGCAAATACGTGCCAATGCACCACATAAAAAAAGTGCATGAACTCTTATTTGCAAACTTATATATGTTGATATTTAACAAAAGGAAAGAATACTTTACAAAACAGGTCTTCGCTTTGACGTTGGATGCAAAGTAGGTCGGATGAAGGATCGAAACATAGAAAACATAATATGAGGCTCTCAAAAATGACGAATCCCGAAAAATGTAGAAAAAAAACCATATCAAATCTTGTTTGAAAATAACTAAAATAGTGTCCGGATAGCTGAGCGGTTAGAGCACAGGTCTGTCGTACAGGACGTCGTGGTTCAAATCTCACTGGTGACAGTGGAATTTATATCGTGATTTCGGATTTCGGATACTAGTCGACTCAGGTGTGAATGAGTATCAGGGTAATAATCTCGGGCGAGCGCAATGCCGACCACATTGTCTCCTATAGGGTACTGTAATCCTTTAGTGTACTGTTACGGTCTTGATTGAAGTGCTCTAACACGCTCCAAGGCTTTGATCCAATATGGATTGTTACGCCAACGATTATATTATTATCTGTTGACAAAATCAGCAGATTGTTGTAAACAAACTAAAATGGATTCGGCAAATGAATTTATGGTTATTATGTCTTAATTGAAATGGGAAAGGGTAACGCTTCGTGCTGCTTTACAAGCATTCTATCTGTCTATCTTTACTCGGAAGCGGCCGAAGCTATTATCACAAAATTTGGTGAGAACGTATTGTTTGTGAGTCCTTCTACAGGCATCGAGTGGCGCCATTTAGCGTTGCGTTTAAGGGTCAAAGGTCAAGAAGCATGTGGTACTAAATCAAAGAGTTAGATTGGTGTTATTCAAAATCTGTCTTACTTCTGATTTTGGGTTAGAAATAGGGGAGTGAGGCCCCAAAATGAGGGGTCCGAAAAGGGAAACATGTCCCGTTATTAGAACCTATCTATCCGAAAATTTGAAAAAAATCAAAATGGTGCGTCTTTACGAAATTTAGGCCCTGAAATCCCATTCCGATATCCGCTCAAATAAAGTTAATAAAGGCATTTTGGAAATTTACGTTAAAACCCCCTCCCCCCCTTAAATGTATGTTAATCCTAGAAAAAGTTTGGCACGTGAAGAAAATCTGACTATTTTTGACAAAGTTATGGAAGGTGGATGTGTTCATATATATAGTAGCAATCAAATTTTTTTTCTTTTGCAAATAAGTAGTTTCGAGGTGCCTTTCAATAACAAATGCTGTTTAACGGCCTGTGTGTAATTTGTTTGGGTTGATTGGCATTACAGAGCAAAAGTTTCACTAATTTGATCAGTATTGTCTGATCAATTGACGAGATAAGTAGAAAAGGTAATTTCGAAAGGTCAAATGTTGCTACATCTAACAAAATTAGGTGCAGGGAATCATCAGTAATAGAATTTTGGGCGAATTATTAAAAAAACAGAGTTTAGCGCGTCAGTCTAATAATGGACTTTCAAGGAAGACTAGCGAGCGAAAGGGTTGGTGTTTGATCCGAATCGTCTTGCTGTTGTTGATACTGTCCGCTATGACCGGAATTTTCCGATCAACTTTAAAAAGTTGGTAATATGCTATTATTAAGTTTATGTGAATTTATGTCACTCTCTGTGTGCATGGGATTTCATAGTTCCCATATGTCCACCAAACTTGCTTTGAATCGGTGTAGCCGTTTTCGAGAAAAGTGCATGTCACAGCAGACAGAGAGACAGTGACAGATTTTAATAAGGTTTTGTTTTACACAAAATCTTAAAAAGGTCCGTTAGTTTACACTTCTTGCTAAAAAACACCACGGAACCATAGATTTAAAAAAAAATGCTTTCGGCTTTTTTTATCACTATTGTATGTGTGAATCAGTATGCGGTAACAAGCAGTGTTTGTTTGTTTAGGATGAATATAAAATTCGTGAAGAGGGTTTTAGTTATGTATGAATAGAAAATTGTGTATAGATAGTTCCTCACACAATGTGAAGGCAACACCTTTATTCCAGAAACATCCTGCTTCCGGGATTCCGGCTTGCTTAATTAAACATGTCGGGAAACTGGAAGCTGGATGCTTTAGATATGAAAGGTTTTGTGTATTTCTTTTATAAAGACATTTGAGTGGGCATTTGTCCCATTAGTACGTAGCACGTAATAAATGCACATATTATGCGTGAATATCCACTTTCGCGTGATATTGATAGTCAAAGTCTTGAATTTGGAAAGAAGCGACAATTTTGACTTATTATAACTTTGTTAGTAATAGTGGGATTTCCACCAAACTAGTAGAATCATGATCTATATTGCAGCCTACATTGCTCGAAAATTTCGTGGTGCCAATTACTAAAATTATAATAATATACTATTATTTACTTTATTGTAATCGATGGTATGGTCACGCAATTCGTGCAAACGAGAATTCACTTGCAAAGATTGGTCTGAACATCGAAGTCGATGGTAAACGACCAAAAGGCAGACCTAAGCAACGGTGGCTTGATACGCTGGATGGGGATTTGAAGGCCTCGAGATTGCACCCAGATCAGGCATTCGATAGAGCCAAATGGCGAAGCCGATCACGACGAGCCGACCCGGCTTGTGAACGGGACAAAGGCTGAAGAAAAAGATTTACTTTATTGTAAATTTATACTATTATTATTATTAACTTTATTTAAACAGATATCGGTATGGAGGGTATTTCACAGCCTTGACCACATAGTGGCAGCCTCTTGATTTTTTTCAGATTTTTGGTTTGGGTAGTTTCCGAGAATGGGTCCGTTAAAGAAACGATCAATTTCGACCCCCGCACTTCTCACCTTTTCAACAAATATCAAAATTAAGACTGGCTTCGGAAAGTACTAATCGAGACCTTTGATTTGATACCCGATATGACTATATTTGCTGAAAAAAAATGTATGCTCCTGTTTTGCGTGCACGGGGAATGTAAGGGGTTAAATTCGACGTAAAATGATATCACCAAATTTAGTGTCAATCGCTAATACCGTTGCCGAGAAAAATGTGTGTAACAGACAGACAGTAAATCGATTTTAATAAAGTTTTGATTTACAAAAAACCTTAAAAAAGAGTCGTAGAATTGACAAATAATTATTATTGGTTTCAAAATGTGGTCAGTGCATTATTTGTACAGTTAATAAGTATGTACGCAAATTTGAAGTGAATCGATCCGCTAGTTGATATTTTTTAAAGTTTTATGTGAAGTTGTACGGAAGATTGAGGTTCAGATGTCACTGGTGGCGGTGAGATTTGTATCGTGATTTGACGTCGGATACCAGTCGAATCAGCTGTGAATGAGTACCTGAGTCAAATCAGGGTAAAAATCTCGGACGAGCGCAATGCTGACAACATTGCCTCCTACAGGGTACTGTAATCCTGTAGTGTACCGTTTCGGTCTTGAATGAATCCAATATGGATTTTTGCGCCAACGATTATTATTATTATTATTTATATGAAAATAAGTCCTATTAAAATCGATTCAATGTCTTTTTTAGGGGATGTAAGTCTTCAAAAGGCACTGGCTTGGTTACGCCAGTGTATGGAATTGTTACCCATGGAAACAACCCCCGACTCCTTCCTGCACTTTGGAAACACCGTAACGTATTACATCACGGGGTGGAGTCAGCTCCATCTACTTTTGTTACCTTTCTTCCTTATGCCGCGTACATAATCGTGAGTTTTTGACGATTATGTAAACTGTAATTTACAATGTTCCTTGGCTTTGTATTTTATTAAAACATTACTTAACCTATTTTCAAAATAGCGTCCACACTAATGATGCGAGAAGGTTTTATTTTTCTTACTTACATCTACCTTATTACTACTTATATAATATTTACTTACATAAATACTTAATTCTACTATATACAATAGCACTTAATATTCATATAGTGCTTAGTCTCTTGGCACTCCTACCAGGCAAGGTGTGCCGAAGAGGGACAGGATTGTTGGTTTGAGATCAGAGTTCAGTATCTGGCACGGCCTAAGGAAAGTGACTAGTGGGATTGTTTTGCCCTGCTCACGCATATAATAATTTTTGGGTTTGGATAGTTTTCAAGTTGATTGAAAAACCGCTCCGTAATGTTGAGAATATATTCTCTAATGGGGTCTATATTTGCTCGCCGGTATACTACGGCGTTCCTGCCGCACTTCTTAGTCTTCCAATTGTAGGACAATCCAGTGCAATGTCCTAATACACGGCGTTCGAAACACATGAATTTATCCATGGCTTTCGAAGAGCAAGTGATCCACGAGGGGGCTCCGTAGCATATGATGGGCCTGATGAGAGCCTTATATAGGATCAGCTTAGTTTTGGTGCTGAGACCCACTTTTTTGCGAAGAAGAAAGTAGATCTTGCGCAATGCACCATTTGCTTTGCCAATGGCGAGTTTAACATGATTATTAAATCTCAGGAATTCGTTGAAATTGATTCCTAGATATTTGATCGATTTCGACCCTCTTACTATTGTATTCCCGATTTTCAGTTTCAGGCGTTTAGTCTTCCTGTGGATGGATCTAGATCTTAAGTATCTAGATTTCCTCCTGAAGATGCAAACTTGTGGCTTGGTTGAGCTACTTTTAATAAGCCTGCTTTGGTAGTAGTAGCAGAGGTCAACCAAGTAATCCTCTATATCGCTAACTGTCTTGTCTGGTCGAAAATTGTAGGAGTAGACGAGTGTGTCGTCGGCATACTGCATAAGTTCTGTACCGACCTCAGGGGAGGGGACACCAGCAGTGAAAATGTTGTATAAACTAGGACCAGAAATGGATCCCTGCGGCACCCCAGAAGTAACCGTCAAGAGATCGGAAATCTCATTTCCAACACTAATGTAAAAATGTCTATCCTCGGAGAAACTCATTGTTTTTGGTTAGAACAAAGTTGCGGGCTTTGTATTTTCTCGTTCGCCTGTTGATATTTTGGAACATATTAGCTCCAGGCTTAATGTCTGCAAGTTTGCGGGTCAATTCCTTGCTACGGAAGGTCGCCACCATACCACGGATTAGCGTACTAAGACAGTTAATCCGGGAGAGTAATGCTTTATATTCCGCATTTATTTTATTTCCGTGCTCGTGAAATTTGCACTTGCAGGTTGTCTATGGCGACTTCCTCGAATTCATAATCTTTTTTGATTAATAGGGCGGAGCCGGTGTTATTATCGTCCCGCATGGTATTATATCCGGTGAAGTTCACGTTATGCTCGCTTTTAAGATGGGTCTCTGGAACGCAATAAATGTCTGCTTTCAGAGAGTCGATCAACACTTGGGTGTGAGATGCAAGGGACGCGGAGTTAAAAGTAACGATACTTAACTCCATAAATTAAGAATAAGTTTGGTGGTAGCGAATTGCCATTGTTCATTCGTGCTGGTTGAGGTGAGGGCTCCAACCAATTCACGGAATGCAGCCGGCTGATTTGGGAATTGAGACATTGGATCTGTCCCGACGGTCTTATTTTTTCTAACGTAACCTTCTGGTGTAGAATGTATTTCACCTTGAAGGCGTCGTTGGGCTCTTGAGAGGGCTCGAAGATCACTATAAAAAATCCCGATTGAGACTTCATTGGGAGGGAAGGACTCTCCTTATGTAGAGCTTTGTCCTGATTTGTCAGGAAGTTGACTACAGATCGGATTTTAAGCTGCGGATGCTCAGCTTTGAGCTCCGCCAGAATTTCTGCAGCATCTGTTTTCCGATGTAGTCCTCGAATAATGAGGGACTGCGTCCTCATGGATTGAGGGGTGTTCGTTGTGGCGTTTAAGCCTTGCTCTTTGATAAGAGCAAAGCTTTTGCCGTGATCCTCGATGGATTCGGCGAAAATGAGGGTCTTATTCGCCCTTGTCCTCTGGAAAGTTGTCTTTATCTTTTTTGCCGTAAGGGACCTTAGCAGAACAGGGACATTTAATGAATATCCGGTAATTAGCGGTATCTTTTGTTTCTTTGGTTTCTAAGCGAGGGTTGGGGTAATATTTGCCTAGGGAGTGCTTTCACTAATTTTTATACTTTTAGCAGTAACCTTACTCCTTTTTGGTTTACGTCTTGTGTGTTTAATAGAGTTCGCTTCCCATTTTTATACAATGGTGTACTTAGGCTAAATAATTTTCCATAACAAATAATTTTCCATAAGAAAATTATTCAATTTTAATTTAATTTTCCATGAGAAAATTATTTTCTCATGACTGACTGAGAAATTTGTTCCCACGGTGTATTCAGTGTATGCAGAATTCTTCCCGTCTGGAATGTTTACTATTACTTGTCCTTATACCTTGAGTGGGGTGCGTCGAAGTGGTTTCACTGCTCTGTTTGTGAATTTTGAAGAAATTGATAGTTCAAGGTTTTAAGAATGATATAGTATTACGACTGAATACTGAGTGGGTGTGTGAACTAACTGTAGTTTGTATGTATGTAAAATATATTGTATGTTTAATGTGGGTACGTGAATGACCTGTGTTTATGTGGTTTATTCTGCAATAATGCTTCATTTTCCGG
The DNA here is from genome assembly GCF_905115235.1 of Hermetia illucens. Taxonomy (NCBI): domain Eukaryota; kingdom Metazoa; phylum Arthropoda; class Insecta; order Diptera; family Stratiomyidae; genus Hermetia; species Hermetia illucens. Next base: position 65,605,751 of record NC_051851.1, on the reverse strand, counting down.
AACCGTTTTCAAAAAAATTTTAAATTCTATTCAATTGTATCTTCACTAGGCTGCCTGAAACTTCACTTTGTAATACAATTGTCGATAGCGGAGATAAGCTTTAAATAAATTATTCAACATAACCCAAAGTAAGCCATGGAACCGAAGACGGAAAATTTTCCCAGAATTTGTCATTTGAAAAGAAAATCGAGCGACAATATAACGTTAAAAATAAAGTGTTAATTTTAATTGCTTGAACTTTTGACGAAAGTTGAGTAAATTGTAAATTGTACTAAATTTATCGTATTTAGGTGCATAGTAAGTAGCAGCTCCTCCAAAAAAGTAGAGGAGGCTATATTGAGTCTAATCCGCTAATTTTTCCTTTTTCCCAGATAGGTTATTTAATAGAAACTCCGCTATTTATTCATAAAAATGGCAATTAGATTAGCGAACGTGTATCTGGGTATGCCGCTCAGAAGCGGAGTACGTTATTTGTCGGCTTTAAGTAGAACAGCCTTGCATGTCGGGCAGCCGAAAAATATAGCTAAGGTTGATAATAGTAAATCTGGAGATTGTGAAGATGATCGATGTTCAGATGCGACTCTTCGAGGACTTGTGCTTGGTGTATATTCGAATGAAGATGATAAATTAGACCCTGGTGTTTTGACCCCTACTGCCTACAAGTATAATAAGGTAAGATAACTTGCGCCGACCGTATCTTACTACTGGAAAGTGAATGGAACTAAATTAAATGTAACATTTTTTTCGTAAAGTTAATCTAGGAGGTAATTCGGTAAATGTGATTCACCTATATACGCTTCTCATATCTCATTTTATTTGGAAATACCTGTTCGTATTCATGGTGTCCCCATCTGAGACTGGACCGTCTGTAAACTATAAATGCAACAAATCCCAATACAGAATTTAACAAACTTTTTCTCCAATAATGTTCTCTCCGACAGGTAATTCTCGATTAACAGGGTCTATCGAGCTGAGGTTACTTGGGAATATGAGAATACGTCAAGTATTTGTTGCTTATTATAACAGGCTTCTAGGAGTAGATATTTTTCCGGTTTGAAATCTGCGAATTACGAATCTGCTGTTACCAAAACACCAGTACTGCATCGAATAGGGACAAACGATTGGTACGACATTTTACTGAGAAAAGACAAACAATTAGTTCCTAAGATGTGTAAACGCTACCCGACAATGGTATTAAGGGCCTTCAGAATTCTCACACTCTAAAACTTGGACGAGGAAGATCCTAAGTAAAGTCCAATGTTGAAATTCTGAAGAGTATTCCTCTCCAACCTCCAACGCAGTAGACCGGAAACAGATGTCTGACCGTTGTTGATAACTACTAAAAGGCGTTCTTCCGTTAGGTGGAAACTGGTTTCTCAAGGCTTTGATGGCAAAAATCCACATCAGGTTAAAACCATTTCAATAATAGTATAGTTTTGGTGACCGTAACAACAATGGCGAAGGATTTCTTGATTACTGCAGTTTTCACTGCTTTTTCTGTGGCATACTGTTGGGAGTTCAGGCCAGTTGGATTTCGACTGACCGCAACGAACTCGAATCAAATCGACCATATCGCAATCAGCGGAAGATGTAGATACGTAGCAGAAGATGCGGAGATTAATCGTTAAGATCCTGAAGCCTGGTGTCCGTCTTCAGAGCGGCGATTGGACTGTATCGGACAATTTGTATATTTAGGTAGCATTGTTTCTGGCAAAGTGCCTTCTAAACCAATTGCAGCTGAAGCACTTTGTCGCCGTTGATCGGAAGCCATTGTCATATCTGGCTGTGATTGATCTGCAATTCTCCAGAATTATGATCAATAAAACCGGGAAGAGCATACGATCTAAATCCTTTTTATATTTCCACACTGGCCGCCACTAACGACTCTTTCTGCTCTTTAGATATACCTTCAGTGCAGGCGGCAAATTAAAAAACAGGATGGACTGCCATACATCTAGAGAATTATCTTTGATTGCAACCTCAGTTTCTGTATCCATTTAAGTTTAGTATCCAGCATTACCCTTAGATCGTAGTTGCGTTCGGCACACCTCCATTGGTAATGGTTCTCATTAGTGTCCTAGTGTTAGGACACTTGACTTTTCCCAGCGGAAACCAAATGCTGCAATTCCTCAAAGATGAATCTATGATTAATGACAATGGAAATATGGAAGCAAACACGCGCAGCAAACAGCAACTTATCCATGTTTGCTCTCCTAAGAAATAGGGTGGAAAGTTTCTATATTTTCCTAGTTTTTGGGCATGAGTTTTTTGAAAAAATTTTCTTCGATCTGAGTCAAGGCAGTTAAAAGAGTGTGTCCGGGTGGCTCAAGTGTCACGCTGTCGTAGCGGAAGAGCACGGTTCAAATCTCACTGGTAACAGAGTAGCCCGGTAGGCATATCTTTTTTCAGTCTAGGAACAAATGATTAGATGCATCCAAAAATAATCTCTTGAAAGCGTTTTACTGCTCCCGTACAATGACATGTAATGTTAAAATGAAGCGAATTTTCTTGGAAAGGGAATGCATCCACATCTCTCGGGACAACAGTCAAGTCACTAATCTTTGATGTACCCATTTCCCGAGTTGTCACCGAAATTTTACAACTCGGTGTCAAAATCAAGAGGCGGCGATTCGAATAACATAATACCACTTTTTCAATTTCCTATTGGCTGTTTGTAACTGCCCCTTGCATCAAAGATTAATGATTGACTGCTAGATCAAGTGGTTTGGATGCATCCTTTCCTATGACTTCATTTCATTTTAACATTACATGTCATTGTGCGGAAGCAGTAAAAAGCGTTCATATTGCTTCCTCCTAGATTCCAAAATATTGGAAGGTAAAATCATACCACCGGATTATTCTCCGGAAATGGAGGAAGAAATAATATAAATTCTTTGTAATGCCAGCGCGTAATGAACCTCAACGCTAAAAAATAAGCATCACCATCAACGGCGCAACAACCGGTATTCGGTCTAGGCCTGCCTTAACGAGGAACTCTAGGCATCCCGGTTTTGCGCCGAGGTCCACCAATTCGATATCCCTAAAAGCTATCTGGCGCCATCGCTCCGTCTCAGGCAGGGTCTGCCTCGTCTTCTTTTTCAACCATAGATATTGCCCTTAGACTTTCCGGGCTCGAACATCCTCATCCATACGGATTAAGTGACCCGCCCACTGTAATATATTGAGCCGGATTTTATCCACAACTGGACGGTCATGGTATCGCTCATAGATTTCGTTGTTATGTAGGCTTTGTAAAAAATAAGCATAATGAGGGAAAGATGCAGTCAAAGCAGCAGTTAATTATTAATCACAAATATAAGTTTCAAATATATACAGGGTGCGGCAGCATAACTTCCTTTTTTCAAAACTCAATAAAAACTATTGTATGCATCGGAAAATATTTATTTATTTTTTATAATGTAGGTACATGTCTAAAGCTTTTATTTACATTGTTTTGAAGATGAAATCTGTTAGGTGACGTCCCCCATTCTCCATACATTGCGTAAACCGATTTCTGGCGTTTGTCATGATCCTCACTATTCCAACGCTTGATGGCGACTGAACCGTGTCGGGACAAAACTTTACAGTATCCCCTCTTGAACGAGACCACTGGCGCTCCGCTATGACATCAACTAACGTGAGTGGCGCGCATTTTAAAAAAGGAAGTTATGCTGCCGCACCCTGTATAGTTGAAGGAGATTATAGCAATGATTATTTAAACATCACTTTGTTAAGTATGTACTGAGGAAGGGCACAATTGGTGCCCGAAATACGTATCTGCAAATAACATATACCGTTTTACTATATAGTTCCAAAAACAAAGGGGTAAAAATATATTTGCCATTTCTTAGAAAAGCAAGTATAGATCAATTATTGAGAGTGCGTGTCTTCTTCCACCAAGCTTCCTACAGAAGAATTTAGAAGCATGATTTAGTCACTGATTTTACTGAGATTCATTGTCATTAATCATAGATGCATCTTTAACGAAGCCTGCTTTTGATTCCTTTTGGGGTCCTTGCCTATATACATATCATGATTTTTTTTTGAGTCCGAAATATGATTTTTAATATGAATTCCCGAAAAATTGCAAAGATATTCCCTAGAAGCCTTTGGTAAAGCATTTATTTAGAAAAAAAGCGGAGGATTTATCGTTAAGGACACATTTTATAATGAAAATTATAGAAGTACCATTATGGAACCCGTGGAAAACTTTTCAAATTACATATATTGCTCAAGGATTCAATGGTTACTCATTTTAACTTAATACAGGTCGCAGCGACTAGTGAAAATTGTGGCACGAACATAAACTACTGTAGCTCACGGATGCTCCTAAACTGCGTCACGTCATCCTGCGTGCGAACATTCGCTCTTCTATTCATTTTTTGTTTCACTAAAGCTCGCGGAGAGTCACATCACGTCACCTCACCCAACTGCATCTGAACTTGCTCCCAGACGCGCAGAACGCACTGCTGCCTTCACTCTGTTTCAAACCGGATGCATTCATTGCATTTGTATAATTTGCTTGCTCAACCCTTATTATTGTTATTATCATACTGTCATCAAGGGAAGTCGCACTACGTCGTAGAAGTACTGAATGCTGTCCCACAAAGCTTCATCACTCTTCGCACAGAACCTGCAGACAATATTCGTAGATATCCCTAGTTTCTTCAGGTAATAATTTAGCCTACAATGACCAGTGAGCATCCTTGGTCCGAAGGGTTCTTATTGGTGAGGGTGGAAATATCTTTTAGGAGCCTTGTATTTCTCCTATGATCACCTTAGACTGTTATTCCTGGTAAGTTCGCCTAGTGCATTTCCCTCAGCCGAACCATTTCCGGCTCCATAGAAACGCACTGGAACGTGCAGAAGCATCCCTGCTCCTTTCCTGACCAGCTCGTCCACTGTCGCATTATCTTCAAATCCAATATGACCTAGAACCCAGACTGTGCAAATCTTATTCAACGAAACGAGCATCTTCAGTCTTTTAAGGAATTCTCATATACATTCGGAATTTACGTGGTTGGGCCTTAACAGCCACTTGGCTGTCGGTTAGAGTAGCAATTTTTGCCTCAAATAGATTGTTTGGATTTTAAAGGAAGCATACTTGTCTATAACGTCTATTATCGCTCGCTTACATATTAGCTTTCTTGAACCAATGACCCCGGCGCCCGTTCTTTGGCTGTGAAGGATCCATACTTGCTCTTTTAAGCCGTATGACACGCTCTCCCAATTTGCCCTATTATTCCAACGTGTTTCAAACCTTTTATCGAAGTGAAACCTTGTTGTCATGTTATCCCTTGGCATCAGTAATTCGGGACGCGCCGCCTAGAAAGGATGTGCATTTTCTTTCTATTTAAGAAGCTCCCCCGCCTCGCACTCCTTCGATTCATCTGTATGTGCAAATGGAAAGGATTTAATCGCAGAAGGATTTCTGGAGATGCCCTTGGGCATATTCCTATTGCCCCATTGATACATTCGCAAGCCTGTCTTTGAAGTTTACATAATTTCCTGACGGTTGTGCTGAGTCTGTCTGCCCAGATTACGACCCTATTGGTCTTACTATTGCAGTGTATATCTATCATAGTGCAGTATTTTCGTGGATGGCGTTTCGAAATCTATTTGGTGACTTCCAGCGTAGTATTTTTCAAGCCTGATTCTCAAATATTTGACTTGTGTGTGACTGCTTTCACCTGATTGCCATGTAATTTAATGGCTCTCGAGTAACAAAGCTTGCGCTTCCTTGGCTGGTTTGATGCACAACTCCGCTTGCCAGCACCAAGTACTAGCAATTTGCAGTCTAGCTTGGATTCTGCCACATAAGGTTTCCTTATATAATAGTTGCCACTACAGATTAAAACAATATCATCAGCGTAACTCTGGACCTTGAATTCTAGTGTTCGTTAGCTCCAGTAAGAGTTCGTAAACATCATACTTCACATGGGCAATGGTAGTACCCGATTCCGAGGAGATGCCTTTTGTGTACTCCCTAACATTCTGTCCATCCAAAAGGCCAGGGTGTTCCCACTCCCTTGCGAATTAGGCCATCTCGTACTTCTCTGTGCGATGCATTATCGAACGATGTTCCGATGTCTAAAAAACATCTGATGCCTTTTTTTATTTCTTTCGTATCCCGTAATACATTCATCAGTTGATACAGGACAGTTTTGTTCGATTAGCGTGTTGGGTTGATGTGGAGGATTACGCATTATAACATTTGTTCTAATAAATGTCCAGGATATGGAATGTTTTGAGTGCAAATTGGAATTGAGGGTGAAAAGGATCCTTTTTACCCGTTTTCGGAATAAAGATCACTTCTGCCCGCCTCCATGTTCTTGTTATATATGCCAAGGCTATTCTACCCTTTACCGCCTTTAGGAGAGCTCCTAAGATTTCTTGGCTTCTCTGGAGTAGTGCTGAGAAAATGCCAACTACTCCGGGTGATTTCAGTGATTTAAAGGTTTCCCACTGTCCTTTTTACTCTAGCTTCCGAACATATCTCTTTACTAGTTTTCAATTCCCTTTGCTCTTAGTCAGATTCGAACCGCGAACTTCCGTTGCAGTCTAACTGCTAAGCCATTCTTACAAAGCTTTGTTACTTACGTCATTAAAAGCTACCTATTTTTAGGAATGTGGCAAATGTGTGCTGTCTAATTTTCGTGGTAACTTCTGGGGGAATATCCCATTGGATCGACCTTTCAGAGGTGCATTCAAAGTTCTGCTTACTGGAGAACCTTCTAGAATAACCAAGCACTCCCTTGGTTATGCACCCATGGACACATGCTCTTCCACTTTTAATTTGGGATCTTCTTTAATACCTTTTATGGTGCAAAGTAAGACCGACTACGAGTTGTTAGTTCTGCCAAATCTTACCTGCCCGTAGACCATGGCCAGCCCGTAGGTACATCAGCATCAGCCAGAGCAGCTGATTTCCAGTCCAACCCCACATAGGCAGGTTATTAGAATTAAATCATTGATTTCTTGGCGGCTCATGTGTGGGAAACCATTAGTGCGTTTGCAGTAAACAGCGAAACTGTGCTCTACATAAATTGGCCTACTATCTCTAACAGGTATTTTGAGTTGCCGATTTTCAATGCCTCGAATACTGTGTAACTGGCCTTCGATACCTATGATGATTTTTAATGTGGAGCTATCTATAATGGGCGGGATACCACACTTCATTAAATAGCTCGACGTTTGACTTGATTAGGCCTACTAAGATATTTGGATATTTTTGGGATCTATTTTGTAGTCGGTTTGAGCGAATTCATTCTTTAAATGGCATCTATTATTCCCTTTCCCGGATATGGAACTGCAATATGTTTCTCGAACTGTTTTTCAGCTATTTGACAGCTTTATTGTATATCGCCACCTTTTAATGACCTATTCTATTATTATACTCGTACTTCCAGTTGAAAACAGGTGGCCGATTGTTGGACCTGTTACGTATTGCTGGTCCGATGCCCAAACGAGGTGAATACAGGATATTTTATGATTTGGAGTCCACCTATTCGGCAGTATGTGTGGTGGGTCTCGGCTCTGAATGTTTAGGCTATAATTCTTATGAGATGATTGATGAACATAAAGAAGCGATACGTAGAGCGGCTGCAGCTGGTTGTGTAGCTTTGCAAGATATTCACGCGGAAAAGGTAGTTGTGGAGAGTTTTGGTCATGCTGAGTCAGCAGCGGAAGGTGCTGCACTAGGTGTATGGGCCTATCAGGATTATAAAAAAAGAGACGACCAAATCGTCATCCCTTCTTTAGATTTGCATACCGAACAGGGTCATGAGTGCGATTTTGATGGCTGGCGAATAGGATTACAAAAAGCTGCCGCCCAAAATTTGGCCAGACAACTGCAGGAAACTCCGTCCAATCATTTGGGCCCCACATTCTTTGCTCAGAATGTGGTAGACGTTCTTTGCAAGTCGGGTGTTAATGTTGAAGTGAAAGTGAAAGGCTGGGCGGAAAGCCAGCAGATGCATTCATTTTTGTCTATAGCGAAAGCTTCCTGTGAGCCACCAATATTTCTTGAATTAAGCTACTATGGGACGAATCGTGAAGAAAGACCAATAGTCTTGATTGGTCAAGGCGTTACGTATGACTCAGGTGGCCTATGCCTTAAGGTAAGGCTCGTGCATATTGGTCGCAGGATACTAATTAAACGTAAAATTTCAGAACAAGTATGAATTGAGTGACATGCGCGGCGATATGTCTGGAGCAGCTTGCGTAGTGGCTGTTTGCCGAGCAATAGCGTCTTTGCAGCTGCCTATTAATCTTCGAGCCTTGATTCCTTTATGTGAAAACTCTCTTGGATGTAATTCTTGCAAACCAGGCGATGTATTGAAGACGTTAAGTGGGAAGCATGTTGAAATAGAGAATACTAAACGAGAAGATGCGCTCGTGACAATCGATGCCTTACTCTATGCTCAAAACTTCTGGCCAAAGTTCATAGTGGACATAGGGACAACATCGAAAAAAACTAAAAACGCTTTCTGTGAGGGTGCCGTGGCGGTGTACACGAACTCTGAAGAGTTGTGGCAACAAATGAAAAACGCGGCAGCTCACACTGGGGATCGCGTATGGCGAATGCCCCTTTGGAGATATTTCTCCTATCTTGTCACGCATGCACAGCAAGTCGACACTCAGAATGTGGGTGAAGATAATGGTGGCAGTCCATGCCGATCGGCAGCCCTCTTAAGGGAGTTTGTTCCTTGTGGGCAGTGGGCACACGTGGTAAGTATATGCATTAAAGTAAAAAAAAGGCTTCTCGATAAATGAATACAGTTCATTGGTTCTCTGATGTTTCCATAGGATGCCAGGAATGTGATGACAACGGATGGCAGGGACTATGAGTACTTGCGTCGTGGAATGGCTGGTCGTCCGACAAGGACAATTATCGAATTTCTTGCTCAAATGGTGTGTCATGACACCGAGCCATCAATTAAACAAGTTCATATGGACGGGTGAATTTACTCTTTCAAAGTAGAACAACGAAGGTAAACATACAGTGAAGTATACAATAATAATAGTGACATTTAAGGATCTAGTGTACAATAGTATTGGTTAATTGTAAATTGAAAAGTAAATTTTTAGAATTCACCCGACGAAAATATATGACGCAGTACTGGTCGCTGTGGCCGATAAACTTTTTGTTTCATTTTCATTTCATTTCATTCATCACACAACATTCTCGACTTGATTTTAGTGTTGAGATAACTGCAATGCCAGAATTTAGACAGGACAGCGGATCTACCGCTACTAATGTGTCGGGCAACATCCAACTCGGTGCCACCATCGGCAGAAATCATATCCCCTAGTTTTGCAAAATTGATCAATGCTTTCCATGCCCTGCTCATTAATGCAGACAAGAAGAGTGTGATGGCCCATCAGGCTGAGGACTTTGGTTATGTCGTTGTTCATATTCAACTCGACTTGCCTCTTTTTCCGAACCTAGAGCTATTTGGCAAGGTCCATGACCCAGCGAGAGAGAAAACAGATGTCATGGGCGTAGTCGAGGGGAAGGAAAGATGTCCTCGTCTATTGGATTCCTTCAAGTCCACCGACAAAATAGCGCGAAGAACGTCATCGATAACAATAAGAAATAATATCGGTGACAAGATGCAACCCTGTCAGATTTCGCTTTGGATCTCAAAATACTGTGAGATTTTACTTGTGGCATGTGACATTTCGTCGCTCTGATAATAGAGCATGCGGATATAATCCCCGTTCGCATACAAGCTTAACGATCATCCTCTTCTTCTACTCTCTGAAAAAGACCTCGTGTTCCCTAGGTTTCCGTGCTAATAGATCTGCAGTAACTGGACGTGCAGCGATAAATTACACTGCTGGGAGGCCGTCTAACCCAGGGTCTTTACTTCGTTTGAGGGCATTGATGGCCAAAAACGCCTATTGGCACGTTGCGGAAGCTAATCATTACGATATCATTCAGAATAGTGGTGTAGTGTTTTTTCCACTGCTTCCGTTGCTCTTCATCGTGGGTGAGAAGTCGACCGTTGACGTCCTACACAGAACCATGAAAGTTCTGCGACCACAAGCCAGCTCTTTCGTGATGCGGTGTATAATTCGAAGTCATAGCGTTCTGTGCCATCTCCGGCTTCCATAACCAGCGCAATAACAAACTCCCATTTGTCTCACGCATACTATGTTGAATTTCTCGAGATTTCGCTCGCCATATTCAAATCACCATTAGGGAGCATTCCCTTGTAATTGCTCGTGGAAAGCATCCCTTTACGGTATATCGGAAATCTTCGTTGAATGTACAATTATCATCTTCCTTAACTTAGACCCAAATCTTGTAGTCAGATGTCTGTCAAAAACCGGCTGCCAGATGAAGGGAGCGCGTTTTGCAGTAGCCCTCAGAAACAACCCCACACCGAGTTCGCACCTGATTCCACTCTGCTTTCCAGAGCATATTGCCGTTAGTCTGCTACCATTTTGCTTTCCAGGGTAGAAAAGCACATTGCCATTATTGTGGCTAGAATGTCCAGCGTATATAGTTGGAATTCCCGCTAGATTTGGAAAAGCGAGCATTCTGAGGACCCTCGCTACCATTCTCGAGGAGCGTGCGCATATTCCAAATACCAATCCTTGTCTACATATCCCAGTGGTTAGAGTAATGGGCTGTCGTAAGGAAGGTCGCGGTTCAAATTTCACTGGTGGCAGTGGGATTTGTATTGTGACCTGATGTCGGATAACAGTCGACTCAGCTGTGAATAAGTACTCGACTAATATTACCTTTAGAATATCTTTAATTACATCTTGTCGAATTATATCTGATAGATAAGAACTTTATCATGTAAAACCTTCAAAGTTTTAAGTATTATCCCAATTATGATTAATACCATTATAATTTTTGAAGTTGGAATACGTACGAAACTAGTATTCAAATATTGATATGTGGGAGAAGATAAGCTGCAGAATAAAATCAATTTCTTGAACATTGCTTTTTGGCAATTTATTTCAAACGACATTTTACTGATTCATGAATATTTGTTACCAGATATTCCCTAAAGAATACCACCGTGTTCCATATCAAAGATCATTCAATCATGACTGAGTCCGTTTCACTTGTGTTTTTGCCCTTATCCCAGGCAACTCTGTACATTCCTAGCAACGTGCAGTTGGTACAAATGATTTACTTCTAATTTCTTTACTGACTTCAACGCTGGTAGACATGTTCGAAAAGGAATGTAAATTTTCCCAGTTTGGAGAAGTTATTCGGCCTTCGAGGTTCTCAGGGCAAGTTCCTGTTTAGCTTCCATCTTGCCCAGCCGTAACTTCCTCAAACATGATATTGGGGTAGTGCACTGTCCCCTTTCCAACTCCCTATACCAACACCCCATTAAGAAAACCTGCTTTAAATGTTCATTTTATTTGATCATATTAGCTTTACTTTAAGGTTTTGACCCAAAACCATTTAACCCTAAAACTCCCGCATCGATAAATATTATATAAAATAACCACTATCTACATAGAAAATGAATATGATAGTTAACCTTCTTATATTTTAGTTAGCTATGGTTTCACGCAAGCTGTCAGAGGAAAGAAGTACATTACCCTTTTTAGCTTACGGAAACGGCACTCGGCTTTTAGCGTTCGGTTGATTTAGAGACAGATTTTGGATTTCAAAATAAGCGGACGCGATACTCCAGTAAGGTTGAAAAAAAATCCGTGAAAAAACCTGAAGAACAGAAATCCTCGTTACAGATGTAGCTTATGAAAATAAATTGCGACTAACACATCAAGGAGATTTAAATCATGAAAACTTAATTACAAACATTTATGAATTACGAGAACTCAATCCAGAAACAACTTTATTCAACTCTTTTTCACCGATCACTCTCCACATTTTTTACTTCCGCGATTGCTCCGCCTGTTTCGTGACTTTCACCTCGCTAACCAGAAGTAGGCGAGCCACTCAGGTGGGTGAGTTTCACTCCGTGGTGAATTTTATCATTTTCGTGCGGAGCTTGAACGAATCCTCGCTAATCAGCTTGCGCCTCCACACTGCCTCATTTCCAGTTGATACCGTGCTTCAGCGACAAACTCGACTCCTGCGCGCTAATTTTAGTGACTCAGATCAAATCTCACGCGCCGTGCAGACTTTCTCCCCCAAAACCTCAGCCCCAGAGACAAAAGACCTTAACCTGCACACGGAGACGTATTTGGGCCTGCCACCGACGTCAAGCCCAAAGAAGTGTTCCCCTCTGGTGAAGGATTTTCGGGAAGCATCCACTCGTGCCAAGACGTGTGTGCAGACATCCAGGTCCTTGGGGGTGTAACCCCTCGTCCAAGAACGACGGGATGGTGGGGGCGAATTTAATCTTGCCACAGTGTTCTGGAGTAAACCCGTGGTGGAAAGGGTTCACCTAATATCGAACATAGGATCGCTGGGGGGTCCCAAATTTTCCCCGTACACGAAAGGCAGAACTTGCTACCACGAGGAGTCATCGTGTGCCATTATAGCGGCCCTCAATGTCCTATGCAAGCATTCCAGCATCCCATTGGGTTTCGGGTGGTACGCAGTCGTCCGGTGGGGTTTGAAGTCTGTCAGTTTGCCCAACTCCGAGAACACTATCACTGATCACTAAGGACTTTGGCCGTGTGAGATCCATTCCCGACAAAGGGCCTCGGCCCACGATTGTGCGGAAATGTCGAATTTTGGGGCAATACTTGAAATCATGCGAACCTCGCAAGGGGTCAATAATGTCGATATGGATCGTGTGAAAACGCTTTGTAGACCAAGGGAATGAGCCCTTCTTTCCGTACGTGCTTGGTGACTTCTGGCACGCGATGCACTGTCTGGACCAGGAGTTAAAATCCCCATTCATTGCTAGCCAGAAATATTTATTTTTGACAAGCCGATTCGTTGTCCGAATACCTGTCATCCTGGATCGCGAACGTAAGCCCCTCATTCTCACCAGAGAAATCATCACTCCATAGTTATCTTCCTACCAGATGAATTTCGACGATCGGGCCAGGGATAATTCACATATTTATCGTGCATGTCCTTCGACTTTCATTCAACGATCCGCTCTTAGTCGGACTTTATCCCATTTAAAAGATTGCAAGACTCAGCTTTCAAGATAAGTGGAGTCAGTTTGCAATCTTTTTTATAAACAGCCACATATGTACACGAGAAAATTTAGCGGTGATGTTATTCCACACGATGTCAAAAAGCAGGTTCACCCTCTCCACGGCAGAGTTTGGGTGATGTATCATTTGAAATTTGGATATAATAGTTCGTATGCGCCGCTGGATAGTTTGGTCTTCGTACATTGTAATATTTTAAATGCAAATGGCTATGAAAGAATAGCTAACACATTCAGTGCGTTTAGTTTTTTCTTCCACAAGAGATACAATTTCGGCAACCGTTTCCCACTACACTGAAACTCAGAAGAATCACTATCTCCAACATGGACTCCTTGCAGAATTCCTAGGTGCTTGTAGAAGTCGGTCTTAGTAGTAGCTTGAATGTGGAGATCCCTTATGCTATGTTCGGCTTTCAATTCCTGATTATCTTTGCAAATGGCCTCGACTCTTGCCTAAGTCGAATTCTATCCAGTTATCAAGGCAGAACACATCGACTTCGTGAAATAGACTTCTAAGATCAGTGCCATAATACGACTTCACGTCATTTAAGTTCATCAAGTGTGCAAAACTATGCCCTCAAGGGGTTCAGTGTTATCAAAAATTAGAGACGACTCACTGAATTCCTTGGAAAATGCCTCTCCACATCCGAGGGGGTCTGAAGTGCTGTTACTCTCAGATGACTGTTGCCAAAAACCATACTAGTTTGGGCTCAATGCGATACATCATTAGGACAGCGTTTAGCCAGGTGTGTAGAACCCTGTGAAAAATTTGTCGTAATTGATATAGTAAATAAACAAATTTCTTTGGTCACCGCCTGCCCTAGAACCAACGCGTCAATAATGATTTTTCTTGACATCAGGCGGGGTAGAGGCAAAGCCTCTGAGCACCACCGAAGTGGTCAATTGTACTCGGTTCCTCTGTCTAACGAAATATCCCGAACTCTTTTATGTATCGCAAGATTTCCGTAAGTGGATGCAATGGTACCCGCAGCAGCTGTTCCGTGGATCTCGCTTCCTCATTACAGGATGGACATGTGTTCTGAATATATGCCCAGGTAGTGAATTATGGCCTGTCAGAATGCCCACAATACTCCTGAAAGCCTTCCTGCTTTTCGACAGGATAAACAGGATAAACTTTCCAGTGGTTCAGGAAATGTTCAGGAAATCAAGGTTCCCCCAACTCCTATTATGGAAAGCTGGTTCCCAGTTTTTGATAGCCGCATTAGTCCATGTTACTGCCACCCTAATTGCTGCTTCCGGTCAGGGCATATCGGAAATTAAATCCGTTTTTGCTAAGGCGTGCGAGACTTTATTTCCCTCAAACCATAATGATCAGTTATCCAGGTTTCACCAACTGAATCTAGAAACATCCACTTTAGTACTTACACTGAAAATCCTCAACCGTTTCTGACATTCCAAGACGAAAGGGAATTTCTGACCGAGCAACCTGACAGCCGCAACTACACCACTATACACAAGTAAGCTGTAATAGCGATAAATCGACAAACAGTGTAACCTTATCATCAACTTGAGCTAGAATTCTTGGAGTTGCCGGATATGCATTAAGCCTGGGAATGTCTGATCTTCGCAAAGGATCTATTTCCGTTAAGTCTATACACACTCTTTGAAACTTGTCCCGAGCCATGGTAGAAATTTTACGAACGGTGAAGAAGAGTGCTTCAGCGAGCATTGAGACTATTGCCCACAGAGTGGCAAGATGTTGTTGATGCCCCTATCGACTCTTACTCATCACCTTCCGCGATGACCTCATTGCGAGTAATAAACCGGTATTCGTTCACAGCAACAACAACCTACTACACAGTTAAGTCCATGTATTACGAGAAACGCTCAACAAACTTTTGGTGCATCACAGGTAAGAAACATGTTGTGCCTGCCTCCGCCGTTATTTGATTGAAGGAGCGGCTGGTAAAGACGTTTGTTTCTGCAATCAACTTCAACCTACGCCAACCTGCTGAGGTGGTCGCCATACATTGTAACGAAAGAGCTGGAACAGGCGGAGCCATGCTTGCGGCTAGATGAGAGGAGTTCAACCAAGTCACCAAATTAGACGACTCCCGTCGAGAATCTGCACCGAACCTTAAATTTCCCATTCCTCTCATATTATGGAAGCACATTCTATACCTAACTGACGTTACAGTAGCCTATCATCATTCAAATCGAAGCTACCCATCCATCCTCTTTAGTTTCACCGATGATCAGACATAAAATGTGCAAATGTGTCACAAATAATTTAAGACAACTCTGACTCTGCCTAGCCACCTGCATATATAGTAGGGAGATCCCTGCATATAGCGGTCGAGGGATGTCGAGGATGGAAGAGAAGTCGGTAGGCTGCGTCGCAGTCCTGAAGAGCATTGAGATGGAGTATGCAATCCGTGAAGGATTTCTCCTTTGAGCGAGGCTCTGGGTCCACAAGAGTTCAGCTCCACTAATCCATCGAGCCATCCTTTTGTTTTGATATTCCAATTTTCACGTGGCGTTTTGTTTTCTGGAATTTTCAACAATTTCGCCCCAGATTCGTTTTGGTATTTTAATTCGCCATGTCCCCTTTCCCCACAGTGCTGAGCCTCATTAGCCCAGAGGCATGCAGTTTAAAGGAAGGCTTTCCCATACATGCAAAAGGGGGATTTAAAAATTTTTTCCACCGGATGTAGTCGTGTAGGGTATCAAACGAAAGGTTTCAATTAGTACTTTTCGAATCTGATATAGATTTTGACGTGAGTTGCAAATGTGCGAGCAAGGAGTCAAAATTTACACACCTAAAGTGAGATAGGATTCATTTTCGGAAACTACCAAATACAAAAATCCAAAAAATCAGGAAATATGTCCTATTCCGATATTTGCTCAAATAAATTTACTAATAGTATATTACTAGCTTTAGAAAACACACCCTTAAGTTCATCCTATGACTGTCAAATTTCGCGCCAACTTTCATCGAAATCTGGCCATTAACGCAAAGTTATAGCAGTTTAAACTTAGCAATTTCGGGCGAGTATCCTGCTTCCAAAGCCATGCAAATACGGTGCTGACATCATAATTAGCGAGAATAATTGACATTGGCATGAAATATTAAAGTCGCATCTACTTCATCTACTTCACCCAACCCTTCTCCAGATTTTTTGTAAAACGCAGTTGAATTTTTAACTGTCATGCACTCATCATTCCTCACATACGGAAAGACAAAACCTTTTATATCTGAAGCGTCTATCCTCCGTTTTGCCGACGTTGTTGTGCGTTTCTCCCTTAAAACCAGTTCCAAAACTTAACGTCAGATTAATGAGGAATCCAATCGACGAAATGGGAGTCAGCCAGTCAATCAAGTTCCGTATTGCATCTAAATTACAGATAAAAAAGCAAACGTGGTTGTTAAATTACAATATCTAGTCAGGGGTTTTATTATTTTATTATTTATAAATAAATTATTCACATCATAATTGAGCTTAAAAAAGTTTTACTTAATAAGAAAGCTAAAAACCTGAATAGAAAAAAATAAATATCTTAATTCTAGTGAAGAATGAAAGGTGTGTATATACAATATTTGCATATAAACTATACGATTCCTAAATATTTCTATAATTCCGTTGTTTCAAGTTTTTTTGCCAACATCTGAGCATTATTTGTTAATTTATCGATTTGGTGATAAACGTTGAAGTACCGATTCAAATCGTTTTGTTTTTGATCAAAAAGACGCGCAGTTTTAAAATCTGCATCTGTGTTTTTGGTAATAACATTCTCATCTAGAGAATCAGGCCCTTTATTGCTGTAAAGATATTCCCAGATTATTCTTCTTTCGTTATATCGAAACCAGGTAAGTAGGTACTTACCTTATTTCATCATCATTCTTGAACCATTCGTTCTCGTAGGCGCTCAGCCAAATGGGGTTCGATCCTTCAACACTATGCTTGTTCGTATTTGGCACTCTGGTTATTGGGTCACGTACTATGGCCTCTGTATTTGGTTGTGCTGCAAATAAGTTCGATGAAGCTGAAATCAATTACCAAAGACTCAAATCCTTACCAAAAATATTAACTTTAGCAGCTCGCAACTGCCTGCGAAATTTCGATCGTTGTGAAACGCAGATGCTCAATGTTACAACGAGTAAGGTTGCAATGAAGACGTTTGAAAAAATCAACCAAACAAACATTGAACCTTTCTCAAATGAGCCAATTAGCATCTCCGCTTCAGCTGGTTGGGTATCTAGTACGTTGAACTCTTTAAAGAGGTCATCCAATTTTTCAATGTGTTGATCGATCAGCTTTAGGACATCAGCAACTTCGAAAATTGAGTTATCCTTTCGATCCACTAAATGCAGGTAGAGGTCGGTTTTGGTCTTGTCTACTGAGCCGTCCTTGTTTTCATGCACCTTGAATTCATCAATGTTAACAATAGCGTCTGTGACGTTCCCAAGAGTGCTGGAGAATGACAATAGTGGGTATTAAAAGGACTAATTCAATGTGATTAAGCAACCATACTCTCGGAAGAAGTGAATCCTTTCGCGAAGTTCTGCTGGTTGTTGCCGGAAAACAAACCGAACTTTTTGATCTTCACGCAGAAGATATATGAAAACATGTGCTGTGTCCTGTTGGCCATCGGTATCATTAGCCAGGATCTAAAATATATTTTAGTATTTTGTTTACAAACTTCCCAGTAAAAATCTGTTAAATATCTTTCCGAATGAATATAAGTAGTAAAAGTTTGCCAATGAGTTCCAAAAACTATAAAAATATTAGGAAGGATTGGATATCATTTCCTATGAACGAACCTAACATTAAAACTAAGCAGTAACGTGAAATTAAGTCAGAAACTATAATAGATGTAATAAAGAGGGTGAGATCTATTAAGCCCCTTGCTTGCCGTAATAACCATATTTGTTCATATTTGCTAAGCTTATTTATGATACGCCAACTTCTTCTATAAAAATTCAATTGACTTTGTCCTACTTCTGTTCGTTTTTATCCTATCACAGATATTCGTTTTTATTGCGGTAATCTCCTTTATATTTACTCCGAATATAAAAGAAATTATTCAATTCCGCAAACCAGAGAAAAAAACTATTTATCAAATCGAATGTAATTCCCTTCTATTCTCCACGGACTGCTCCAGGATCCTGCCCATGCCTGACCTGAATGGATGCTATGAAAATTCCTACGCTTTGATTGCTTCGTTACAAATAGAGCGGCGGAAACTCACAAACTTATGCCATACACTTACCATAAAGTCGAAATAACCTTTCATACCCTTTTGCGGGTCAAAGTTTAGACGAATTGCTCCCGAAAACTTTTCCACTAAAAACGGTGCCTTCTGTATGTTTTCCAAGCCTTCGGATAGAGTTTGTCGAATTTCACCAATTTGATAATAGGATACGTTTGCGTTCGGTCCGTCATCAGGATCAATGGCCTGCAAAAGGTAGAAATAAATTTACAAGATAATTCGACAGGGGATTGTGGAGCCTGGAGCCGACAAAAAGTTGTAACGATTTGATTGTTCTTTCATCCCATCCGAAAAATAGAATTGTAATCGGATTGGTTTTGTTTTTGGATTGTGTCCATGTTTTCTGTGTAGATAGTTTAGACTTTTCAGTGATGGATATATTGCAGTCCAAGTGCGAAGGTTGCCCTGGTCGTGGGACTGGCAAACAAAAATAGGGCAAGCATGTACTATGTATATGTATACTCTCAAAAACTTCGTTTTTCCCAACGCAGAATGTATAATTTCCAGGTAAATACTCGCATACTTTTCCCGGCCAGCGGATTACATAGAGCATTAGATCAGACATCTTCCGGGATAAACATGACATCTATTCCTCAAAAATATCTCATCTTTTCCGGATAGAAGGTGTACATATTGAAAGTCCTAGCTCCTTGCAAAATACCCGGTCTACCGGAAGGCTTTTTCCTTTTTAGTTAGTTTCAACAAGAATGTGAAAATTCTTTCGACGCATATTTATCTGTTTATTTTTATCACTGAATGTATAACATATATACTAACTGTAGTTATATTTACTGACCTATCGAGTAAACTAAAGGGAAGATCATTCTTGTTAGTTTTAATTGAGACGCGATGGTGTAATAATGGCTATTGATAAAGATCATTTACGCCACTGCTATTTTATAGGAATTTCAACAGGGGAGAGATACTACGGAAGCATGAAGAAATTTGTGGAAAGTGTTTAGTGAAGGTAAAGTTTGTAACAGAACATGTCGAAGAAAATTTGAATTAGGAGATTTTGACCTTTCAGGTAATCTACACTCTGGGTGACCGCCTTTCATCGACCACGGTATTTTGAAGACCATGTTAGAGGAAAAAGAAATTCTGTCGCATCCACATACTCTCCGGACGTAGCACCCTTCGACTACCACTTGTTTCTGCCCTTACAAGATTTTCTACAGGACAAAAAAATGGGAAATAAAGAATATGTCAAAGAAGCACTGGTCCAATTTTTGGACTCCAAGGAGAAGATGCTTTTTAAAAACGAGATACACCAATTGCCATTACGCTGGTAAGAAGTCATAAATAGTGATGGAAATAATATTATTCAGTGAAGCTGATTCTATGTATGAAGGGGTTCCTATTTTGTGTAACGGACAGGACTTTCCGGTAGACCCAATAGAAAAAAGGAATGCCATCGCAGTTACCATACAAATTAATAACGTAGAGATTAATTCTCCGCAAAAGAAAAAGGAACGAATTGGTATTTCTACAAGGAGCATTTATGTAAGTGTCCTTTGAAAGTAGTTGGACAAACACAATACAAATTTGTTACAATTCCTTTGCACTTGACCTGAAAGTTTGTAGAAAGTCACACACGTTTGTTGATAAAAAAACCTGTAAGATTGGTTGAAGGAATGTGCATTCACAATTGGCATTCGTATTAAGGGTTGGAGGAGGCTCGCTTTCTTCACCTTAGCACTTTATTGGATTCAAGCAAAGAATCGGCACTACTGCTGTAATTTGGTAACCCTTCTGGAAGTAAACGCAAATGCGGTGCTGGTTTTGTACTGAAAATCTCTGCAAGACGAATTCTCATATCATATAAATGACCTTTGAAGATCATTCTGATTATAGAGAAAGGGGGAGATCCTCCCACTTCTGAAAGCTACCATCCCATCAGTTTACTGCTAAATTTCACTAAACTAGGAAGAATGAGTCACCGCCGAGTGCACTATTCTGATTTCGATCCGCATGTGCATGAACCTCCCATGCTTTTAACAATTAACCTACAAGGCTATTGCCCGCATCGCAGAAGAAACCGTCAGAGGAATGGGAGCCCAATTAGCACTGCAGTGCGCCGTTTTAATGCTACAACTCCTAACACCATGATTGCTATATGAGGATCAAAGGGACTAGAATCCAGCTGACTCAGATCTTCAGAACCAGCCCGTAGCATTTACGAAGGATACTAGCTTCCCACCCCTATAATTAGAGATATTTTTAAGGTCCTCAAAGAATTGTTTATTATTGTGGGGTCTGAATTTAGCTATAGCCAGGCAACCACAAAGGAAGTGTCCCATAATTCTGCACCTATTTGCACACGCCTGGCCCAAAAGCCCGCGCGATTGAGTTCTGTCATAGGAGGGCAAAACCTTTTTTGACATAGTTCAGGTGGTGAGCCTTCACCGTCTAGAGCCAGCGGCTGATGAGTAGTGCGAATAGATTCTACCTTTCATAGTCGGCAACCATACGTTAATTGCGCATACCTAAATACTGCCAAGTGCAGAGCCAACCACGCCAGTCCGTTCATTCCTCTCTGACATCTCCTCTCTCCTATGATATGGAACCCAGAGGAGGGTGATTTTGATGTCGCTTCCCAGATTAATCTCACTATTGAGTACAAAGCTTTAATGGTCACCTGACTCTTACTCAGGTACCCCAGCCAGCGACAGACCTTTAGTATCGCTATTACCTTCTTCTGGAATACACTGCCAAATCTTGCAAGATCGTACGACTCGACACCACTCTGTATCCGTGGGCCATCTTTCATTCGTTGGTGAAGAATACATTATCATAACCTTGCAAGCCGTCGTCAATTTTCAATACTATGCTGGTTGTCCTGTGAGTTTGGGCTTAGCAATATACTCTAGATATTTGTGGGCTAGTAATCTGCAAATTTTGAAATTTTATTGCTACTGAAAGTCAACAACGCCTCGAGTAGGAACATGGCTGCGACCTTTGGCGAGTGTCCTTAAAATGCTTTCATCCACTTGGCGGGAATTCCAACGATATAAGCTTGACATTCTGGGCCTGAGTGAAATAAGATGGTGGGATTCTGGAGAGTACTCAAGTGGTAGCAGACGCGAATCCGATGTCGGGTTATTTCTGACGGCTACCGTAAGACCTTGGAGCCGGTTTCTGATAAACTTCTAACTACAAGATTACGCTGTAGCCTACTAAGGGGTAAATGAAAAGCATATATGATATAAAGTTCCTCTTGAAGCATAAATTGAACATCAAAAGATGTTCATCGATATTAGGTTGTTCACGAGTAGCTTGCAGATAAAACTCAGCACGAAAAAATGCGAAACAATTCTTTTTCACTACTAACTTTAATACAGTGATATATCAGTAAGGATTTGAGAGGAAGATGGAAATAAATCCTCATTCCCGCGAACGGTGACGGCGCTGAGTGTTTCCATTATAAGAAGTTACTTCTTCATTTGGAAGAAAATGTTAAAGCTGCTCACATGCTGAATATCTCCACAGCCTTAATGCTGGAGCTTCGTCAATCTACTAGTTGTATTATTGATGCGAAATGTAGCTTTCCAAAGGCCAAAATTTATCATTGACTGCTTGCGGATGATGACATCCTATACAAGGTGACCCTATTATTACTGGAGCCACCAATATGTAGTGGAGAGTAGAAAAATACACCATCCAACGCTTGGTTTTATGTTTGCCGCACACATAGTATCCAGTGGAAAATAACTGCCTGTATACAAAGGAGAATCACAAATACCAATCTGCCTGAAAGCTATACCACGGTGGACTTCATAAGCCCCCTAATCAGTGCACCTCTTAGCTCCCATAATCGCGCGAATCAAATATTTACTACAAACAAAAAATAGTAAAATCAACAAACCAGCAGAATCCTATATCATATGCAAATTTGTGCACCAAGTGGTAGCGATTCTCCACAAGACTGATACGGAGGCAGCATCTAAGATAGGATAATCTGAAAAGACAGACAGCGAAACTAAACTCAACATTGGCCTGCTGCGAAAAAAGCAAATTGCAAAGATCAGATGAGGAAGAGTACGTATGGGGTTGGTATTTCGTTAGGAAGAATACCGGTCTTAATGTTGCGGAAGCCAAATGGAACCTGTTTTATCTGAAGATCAAGCTGGGACTGCAGGAAGCTTTGAGAAAGACTCAGAATACCTAATCCTTACTATGTATATTTCGGGAACCAGTTGTCTCCTTAATCAGTTTATACAATATAGTACATGTATTTTTAAAGATAAAATTTCAGCCAAGAAAAAAGTTACTCTCTATAATCCGTTTATGGTGTTTAACTTCTGGCTAACAAGAAAGGTCCTAACTAAGAAGCGGGATCATCATCATCAACGGCGCAACAGCCGATATCCGGTCTAAGCCTGCCTTAATAAGGAACTCCAGACATCCCGATTTTGTGCTGAGGTCCATCAATTTTACATCCCTAAAACCTGTCTGGCGTCCTGACCTACGCCATCGTTCCATCTTAGGCAGGGTCTGCCTCGTCTTCCTTTTCTACCATAGATATTGTCCTTATAGACTTTGCGGGCTCGAACATCCTCATCCGTACGGATTAAGTGACCCGCCCACTGTAATATATTGAGCCGGATTTTATCCACAACCGGACGGTCATGGTATCGCTCATAGAATTCGTCATTGTGTTGGCTACGGAATCGTCCATCCTCATATAGGGGGCCAAAAATTCTTCGGAGGATTCTTCCCACGTACGCAGCCAAGAGTTCGCAATTTTTCTTGCTAAGAACCCAAGTTTCCGAGGAATACATGAGGACTGGCAAGATAATTGGCTTGTACAGTAAGAGCTTTGACCCTATGGTGAGACGTTTCGAACGGAACAGTTTTTGTAAGCTGAAATAGGCTCTGTTGGCTGACAACAACCGTGCGCGGATTTCATCATCGTAGCTGTTATCGGTTGTGATTTTCGACCCTAGATAGGAGAAATTGTTAACGGTCTCAAAGTTGTATTCTCCTATCTTTATTCTTCCCGTTTGCCCAGTGCGGTTTGCTGTTGTTAGTTGGTTGGTTTTTGGTGCTGACGATGCCACCATATAGAAGTGGGATGCTGGCAAGAAAAGCGAGTTTGAAGCCAGTGATGAGAAAACCTGGGGTAAATTGTAAAGACGAAGCTGGAAGCCAAAAGACCCAATGTTAATGGGTTAATGAGGTTAATGTTAATGAGGCGACCAGTTACACCAAGTGGTTCATCAACTTGTGCTCAAGGTATGGGACAGCGAATCAATGCCTGACGATTGGTAACGAGGCATAATCGGTCTCATACATAAAAAGGGAGATATCACACAGTGCAGCAATTATAGAGGTATCACGTTGCTGAGTACCATCTATAAGATATTCTCCACTATCTTGCTAGGCCGGATAGCCCCATACGCCCAGAACAACATTGGCCCATACCAAAGAGGCTTCACTCCAGGCAAATCAGCAACAGATCAGATTTTCTCTCTGCGGCAGGCGATGGAAAAACTGTTGGAATATGGACAACAGTTGCACCACCTGTTCATCGACTTTAAAGCCGCCTATGATAGCATAGCCAGGGTAAAACTGTACACGGCCATGGGAGAATTCGGTATCCCGACGAAATTAATAAGACTGACTAGTCTGACCCTGACCAATGTGCGAGGCCAGATAAAAGCAGTAGGATCACTCTCAAGACCATTCGACATTAACAACGGTCTACGACAAGGGGATGCCCTATCATGCGTCCTCTTTAACCGGGCCCTCGAGAAAGTGATCCGTGATGCTGAGGTGAATGCAAGAGGTACGATCCTCTTCAAGTCCACCCAACTACTGGCCTATGCTGACGATATCGACATCATGGGAAGAACGACCCGAGACGTACAAAGTGCCTTCATCCAGATCGAGCAGGCGGCGCGAGATCTTGGGCTGCACATCAATGAAGGCAAGACAAAATATATGGTGGCAACGTCAGCACCGAAGACGAATCAACCAACAACATCAAACCGCAGTGGTCAAACACAAACACGAACAAGAATAAGGATAGGAGAATACAACTTTGAGACCGTTGACAATTTCTCCTATCTAGGGTCGAAACTCACAACCGATAACAACTACGATGATGAAATCCGCGCACGGTTGTTGTCAGCCAACAGAGCCTATTTCAGCTTACAAAAACTGTTCCGTTCGAAACGTCTCACCATAGGGTCAAAGCTCTTACTGTACAAGACTATGATCTTGCCAGTCCTCATGTATTCCTCGGAAACTTGGGTTCTTAGCAAGAAAAATTGCGAACTCTTGGCCGCGTTCGAGAGAAGAATCCTCCGAAGAATTTTTGGCCCCCTACATGAGGATGGACGATTCCGTAGCCTACACAATGACGAAATTTATGAGCGATACCATGACCATCCGGTTGTGGATAAAATTCGGCTCAATAGGTTACGGTGGGCGGGTCACTTAATCTGTAAAGGCAATATCTATGGTACAGAAAGAAGACGAGGCAAGCCCTGCCTGAGATGGAGCGATGACGTAGGCCAGGACGGCAGACAGCTTTTAGGGATATCGAATTGGTGTACCTCGGCGCAAAACCGGGATGTCTGGAGTTCCTTATTAGGGCAGGCCTAGACCGGATACCGGTTGTTGCGCCGTTGATGATGATGATGAATAAGATGGAGGAAGAAAGGAAGGAAGTGCGCGAACTTTCTTGAATAGCACAGGAGGCCCTAGTTTCATTATTCTCACACCTAATGCTGTGCAAGCGATAACTCTACAGAAGCAGAATACCAAAAAAACAAACACAATCATATATGACGAACCGGGATTCCCACCCAGGTTAAGGAAATCGGCTGACGCCAACTCAACCTGGTCGCCATACCGCCAAAAATTAAAGGAATAAAGTAATGGATGCTGTACACGCCGTCACTTTGCAATATATTTCAGCTTCGTCTCGCACGTGTCGATCATCCACGGTTAGTGGATTCCACGTTTTGTTCGCGAAACTACTGCTTTTTTTTTAATGGGTGAGTTATCAACTATCACTTTTAATCGATTCGTCCGCAAGTATGAAATTGGTCCGCCTGTTGCACGGGACATCGTAGCCGAGGAGGAGGAGCGAATGACCACATGGTTGACGGATAGGAAATTGTAATAACTGTGATAATTCGAGATGGTACAATTGACTATGATCAATTATGGCGCAAAGCGATTCCAAGAGCTAAACAAGTCGGGAAACCGGAAGCTCAGCGCTTCAGGTATGAAAGGTTTTGTGTATTTCCTTTATAAAGAGGTTTGAGTGTTCATTTGTCTCATTAGCATATAGCACGTAAAATATGCATATATTATGTGAAAATTTCTACTTTCAAGTAATATTTACATTCATAGTCTCGAATTAGCAGAGAAGCCGCAGCTTTGAGCTAGTATAACTTTGTTAGTAATGGTGTGATTTCCACCAAATTTGGCAGGATCATGCTCTATGCTGTACCCTACATTGCTGCAAAATTTTGTGATTCTAGAAACTTAAAGGGGGTTTTCCTGTCAATTACTAAAAATTCTAGTTATGTACTATTATTAACTTTATTTGAACAGGTATCGATATGGAGGGTATTTCGGAGCCTAGGCACCATATAGTGGCAGCCTCCTGATTTGTTTTACATTTTTCGGTTGATTAGTTTCTGAGAATGGGTTCGTTAAAAAAATGACCACTTTCAACCCCGCGCACACCCACCAACAAATGTCAAAACTAAGAGCGGCTTCGGAAGGTACTAACCGAAACCTTTAATTTGATACCCCACATGACTATATGTGATGAAAAAAAAAGTACACCCCCCTTTTGCATGTATGGGGACCCCCCCCTTAAATTCGAGGTAAAAGGATGTAGCTCACTGTATGCGTGAGCGTTCACAGTTCTCACCTTTCTACCAAATTTGGTGCCAATCGCTCTAACCGTCTCCGAGAAAAATGCGTGTGACGGACAGACAGACAGACAGACAGTAAACCGATTTGTGGGAGGGGAATACTGATTCCCGTGTATCTGAGGATAGTTCCACTGAAGTATCCAATTGAAAAACACACGTGCGTTTATGCGAGCCACAACATCCAAGAAGGAGTGAAACTTCACCGTATGTTATATGATGGCTCCTTCCATTTCATGAGAAACCTGCAGTTAACGTTCTTCGTAGGATTATTTGCAACCTCTATCATGAAGCGAAGGTCACGGAATCATTTCAATCAATTCCTGTTTCTCTCACTTGTGATTTTTTTTTATCACGTACTTTCTCAAGGTATTTAAGCTTAAAGGAGTTGCACCCGCCCCACCCTGAACGGTCAGCAGAACTCTCGGCTCCTTACGTTCACCAATTCGCCTACACGTTTTCATAGTCAACGAGGTTTTGTAACTTTCTTCTGTGGCGTAACTGGCTGCTTGACCAGCATCAGCGGAAAAGGCACCTTCAAAGGAGTTTCAGTACTCATCAACATTTTCAGGGGGTTTTTTTCAAAGCTCGTGTAATCGGAGAGGCAAGAAAGGTTTCCGACTATATCACGGAAACGGCTTGAATTAAATTTGGGTGTTCGATGGCCAATACCCTTGTGAGTGAACACAGTCTTAGCACGCAAGGCAAATGACCGCTCGATAATCGTTTCTTTCAAGGTCTCTATGAGCAACTGTTTTATTACCGACCTTCAAAAAAACTCCAAAATCTACTGCTCATGGTGATGTGGTCTATCTGTTAAAATGTTTGCTGCTGGAAAATCGAAATACAACTGGTCTTATCGAAGGTCTTGGACTCCATCAGCGTGCCAGCAATAGCCAGGTGGTAATACTTGTAGAAATTTACAAATATGTTTTCATTTTTGGCACGGTCATTAAGTCTACGTCCCTATCATATGCCGGAATAAAATGTGACCACAGAAGACTTTGGCATTCTAAAGAGGAAAAACGATATGCGTGAATTATATATCCAGTGTTTCTGTCGGTGTTCATCAAGGAAGCGCTCTCTCACCACTCCTCTTTGTTTTTGTTATGGACATTGTCACATGGGACATCCAATGTCCCGCGCCCTACACACTGATTTATTCAAATGGCGTTTTCCAAGCAAAAATAATTGAATTTTTGTCGACCGATCTCCATGAAACGGACACTATCACTATCAGCGGCAGTGACCTGTTCAGAACTGAGTAATTTAAGTAACTCGGGTCAATATTATCAGCCAAGGAAGAACTGAATTATGAAACTGCTTGACGCATTAGCGAAACTTAGATGACGTGACGATCTACAAATGGTATTCATCGAACGTCTCGAATCTAAAATTTACCGCAATGTCGTCCGCCCTGTCGCCTGTCACCAGGTGTGAGTGTTGGCCGAATATAAAAGGCAGTGAACGTCGTCTTGCGGTAATGGAGAAGAAGATGTTGTGTTGAAATAGTGGCGTGACATGTCTTGATCACATTTTAAATTAGGATATCCGCGGTCGACATGGGTTTGCACTGATTATGGAAAAATTACGAGAGAGGCGTCTTCGATGATGTGGTCATGTAATTCGCACTAAGGTTAATTCGCTTGCCAAGAGTGATTTGAACGTCGGAGTCGATGGTAAGCGACCAAGAGGCCGGCCGAAACAACGGTGGCTTGATACGCTACATCCAGATCAGGCCTTTGATCAAAACAAAACGGCACAATCGATCACGGTGAGCCAACTCCGCTTGTAAACGGGAGAGGCTATATTTTCAGAAAATCGATTTTTTTCTTTTGCATTTTTTAATAATTTATGCCTTTAAAAATAAGATAAAATTTTGAAGATTGTATCTCAAATAGTTCTTCAGTTACAACCTTCTAAGGATAGCTGTTTGTCGGTTATAAATGTGCGCTCCCAGAGGGGCCGCCACTAACTAATTGCTGGAGTTAGGAAGGCGTCGTAAATAATAATAGTAGTATTAGGCACCTCATACACAGACATAAATTTAAATTTTATTTATTTCCCACAATCGGGGGTCATTGTATGGGCAAACCTTCTAGTTTAACGAAATTTGTTACTTTTTTTTATTTCACGCCTGGTTTTTTATTCACAAACCCTAGTGCATTAAGGGAACTTTTTTTTAGAGGCTCGAGCGCAGATAGTTTGCGGCGGGTCAAATATTCCCTTTCTAAAACTTCGCTATATATATTTTATTAATCCAAAATTTCAAAATATTCCATCCATTAGTTTTCTATTAAAAAAATTCCCAAAAACTACCTTTTTTCTAGGCAAACAGACTAGTTGAGCCCCTTAAAAGTTTTATTGGGTATTTCTTTGCAATTCAATCCATTTGGATACTAAATAGCTCTTAATCCAAACTCTGTACTACTGAGCTTTACTACGTGAATTGATTCCTTTGAAGGATCTTCGATTTAAGTTCCATCACTGAGCTTTCATTCTTCTTCAAAAAGGTAGCTTCAGCCACCTTCCGAAGTTACATTGATGCTGAGCTAAATTCGGGAAGTGAAGCTTTTAAGCACTTTGCCAATTGGTCAGATGGCAAGGCGTAGTTATTTTTGGACTTAATTCCGTGGACTTCGCACATTATATATTATTCGCAAATTATTAATACAAAAATTTGGTAGAAATTAATCGAACTTACCTGGACTTCCATAAATTTTGTTCCGAAATTTGCATTGGTCGTAATTCCTCCAGTAAAGATCCTTGATATAAATTTTGGAGGATTATCGTTAATATCCTGGACATACACAGTCACCCGAACAACTGTACTGTCCTGCATTAACATCGCCTCATCTATTGCTGGCGATGAAACCAATGACGATGATACAGCCGCCGTATCCCTGGCACTCCTCAAATTTCGTGAATACTTAAATCGGTCAAAAGCATTTTCCCGTGTAGCATTCGTCCGTCTGGTAAAGGATAATGTATTCACTTTAATTTCTCGCATTCTATCTGATTCATTCTCCACGGCAATGGGTTTCGGTGGAACTGAACAATTTTCAGTGGCACGAACAAAAAGTGTGTAATTTGGTTTGATTTCGCGGTCCAATTCCTTTTGAATGGTGAGAATGTGAGTTTCGCTGTCAAGATGAAAAATTTCATCCTCGTTTCCGTATATGATGAAATAACAGACGGTAGTGGGCGGATCATCCAATTCGTCGACTTCATCCCGGTCTATGGTATCTGGTAGTTTGACTTTTTCCTGGCCAGGCTCAGAGTGTTCTGTGAGGGAAGATTAATGGGGAAGTTTTGAGGATTGCTGTTCCATTATTATATGAAATGAAAATTCCGCACGTGGGATATCTCTGGATGAAGTGAGGTTCAAAAAGGCTATTACTAATAGAGAGGCTACAATTATTAATAAAACGAAATGCAGATATGAATTTCCCTTCGTGGAATGAACAGATGCGGAATGGGACAATAATATCCATTATGAATTCACTTGCCTGTAAAATTCACTGAGATGTCATCTACTAAAAACTGCGGCTCATAATCATTAACATTCCGCACATAAATGGTTAAATCCAAGTCCGAACTCAAACTTGTGGGTATTCCTTGGTCAAATGCTTCAACTCGAATCTGAATGGAATGTAACGTCAAAAACATAAATGATTGGAAAGTGTTCAGTACATTCCACTAACCTCATATATCTTCTGGCGCTCTCTATCCAGTGGCTCCTTTAAAAATATCTTTCCGTTATTTTCATCAATCTCAAAAGTTCTGTAATTGCCCAGAAAATCAGGCTTAAGTCGATATCTTATGGCGGCATTAGCTCCAATGTCCTCATCAGTAGCATATACCTGTATAATTAGGCTTCCAACCGTAGCATTCTGAATTTTCAAACCAATAAAATTCAAATTAGTAGACTGTTCAAAGTTCCGTCACCCGTAACCTAAGAGAGGTAACGGAGTACGGGGGAAGCTAAGTCGAATAATAAATTGCATTCCTACCTCTGGAACTCGTACAGTCACATTATGCGAAGGTGAAATGAACACCGGCGGATGATCATTGAAATCCGAAATGCAAACTTCCAGTGGTTTCCGCACAATATTCGTGGGGCTTCCCAAATCTCTCGCCTGAATCGTCATCGTATAGTTACCGTACTTACCCTTCAACGACCCATCGGAATACAAATGAGCAGTCCAGTAGTCAACCTGAGTTAGTTGAAAAAGTCCTGAAAAGTAATGTGAACAATCTCAAATTGGCTTGATGGGGAGTAGGGAGTCCTCTCGCACTCTCTATGGTGAAAGGATTCTCTCTGTTAATGGGAATAAAGTAGTCAAGATACCGTGTTCATTTCCATTCGTTATAGAGAATTCAATTCGTCCATTCGGTAGGTTGGGGTCGTCGTTGTCAGTGGCTTTAATAGTTACTATTATGTCTTTAGCCTCGTGGTATTCGGTTATCTGGATACAGTCCTGTGGCATAATAAGGACCGGTGGCGAATCGTTTTCATCGAGGATATTGACACTGTTCGAAAGGATATATGTAAAATAAGGCGAAATACTCAATTAGATTTCAATAGTTCAGTCTGAATCGAATAGCGGTGAAGTGCCCCATTACTTACAATATCTGCTTGAATGCATTGCGACTTTCCCCAGCAAGATAACCGAACTGATAGTTATCCCAAGCTTCGATAACGAGCATATAAAAATCTTTCGTTTCTCTATCCAATTTGTCGGACACAGTTAATACGCCAGTGTCTGCATCGATTGAAAATTTACCCTAGGGCAAAGAACGTTTAATTATGGGGAAGTTAATTAAAACGCAGTCAGCACTTTCAGGGAGCAATTCTATTTTATGAAAGGGACCTTATACTTAGACTCAGTTTAATTATGTCGTTCTGTGCGGATCACACTAAAACAAAAACTACTTACCCGCGAGCTAATACGGTCCATCAGAAATGTAATTTTCCCAAAGTCTCCAGAATCTGCATCGCCAGCTTGTATGGTCCCGACCCTAGTTCCGAGAGCAGCGTTCTCACTTACTGTAAAGTTTTTCGTGGTGGTCAGAAAGTAAGGATTATTATCATTTTCATCCAGCACTGATATGAATACATCAACCAGGGATGATCTGGGCGGAAATCCACTGTCTGTTGCTTTCACAGAAAAATTCAGCCATTGATATGTTTCGTGGTCGATTTTATTCGCAACAACAATTTCGCCCGATTCAACGTCCAGGTGAATGAGTTCCAATATTTTCGGATTACCTGAAATGGGGATGCAAAGTACGTTATAAGCGGTGAAGTTTCCAGGCATTATGCTGATGGAAAATCCAGACAACTTCCCCGGATATATTATGAATATCTTGCCTGGGAAATGTTTGACCCATTGTTATACCTTCAAGTGAATAGGTAATCGTCTTATTTTTATCTACATCGAAAGCCACAACATTCACTATTGTGACTCCGTTCATGCTATTTTCCGGTATCGTTTTCCGATAGAATGGCATCTTAAACTTGGGATTATTGTCATTTTCGTCTTCGATGACTATCGTTAGAGCAGCTGAAAATACAATTTCGAAGTGAGGGTCTATGAATCATAAGAAGGGAGCATCTTACATGTAGCAGCCCTTGGCCCTTTCACTGTTCCTAAGTCCTGAACAACGACTTTCAGTTTTATTTGCTCGACTCTTTCTCGATCCAAGAGTTTCACGACCTGAAATGAAAATCCGTCGATATTGAGAGAGAACGGGCTAAGGGAGTATGGCTAATGCATATAAGACATGCCTGAACGAAAGACTATCAAAATCCCAACTCAATGGCTGCTTACCTTGATAATTCCATCCAAAGGACTTAATTCAAAACAACTGATAAAATCATATTCCATCGGCTTAACGAAAGCTCCCTCTTCAGTTGTTGCCTCGGACTTTTTGGGGTCGAAATGGAATCGAAGGACCGCCGTCTCATCGGGATCTGTGGCGATGAGGCGATAAACTTCGGTACCTACGGCAGTGTTTTCCTTGATGTGGAGCGTTTCGATGTTGCGAAAAACGGGTGGTTTGTTGTTCACATCTTTAATGGTAATATTGACAGCAGTTATGGCCATAAGTTGACTGTCTCCGAGACCGCTATCAAGTGCCATCTGGAAGGAATGGTAATTTGAGAATCCATCTTATTTGGGGGATGCATGGGCTTTAAAAGTAAAATTTCGTTGTAAATTGAAATCACTTGTTTTCTGGATTTGTGTTTTGCGCGTTTTATGGGCAGAGGAACAAATTTTATATACTAAATTAATACATAATATGAACAAAGTAAATGAAGTAAGATAAACAAGCAATAAAAGACAACGAAATCATAAATGGCGTAGTACCGAATATAAAGCTCAACCTAAAATCATTAAGGAATGCCCTGTGAGCAAAAGCCCAGAGAAGGATTAGAAATCCTAGCCTACCATTGAATTAAAAGCGGTTATTAGAAGAGGTCTATTCACTCTGGAAGAGTATAGGCAATATCATTCTATGATAGACATTTAGGCTTGCTTTAACTTTCAGGAAATCATGCGTTTATTTGATGCTATGAAGGTTTACAGGAGACTAAAGGGAGTACTAATTAATTAATCAATCAATCCACTCTTTTTTGTACTCAGACGGCTTGTCAAAACCATTTTGTGTAAAACAAAACCTTATTAAAATCGGTTTACTGTCTGTATGCCAGTCTGTCTGTCTGTCTGCCCGTCACACGCATTTTTCTCGAAAACGGTCGTAGCGATTGACACCCAATTTGGTGGAAAGGTGGGAACTGTGAACTCTCACGTATACAGTGAGATACATATTTTTAAGTCCAATTTAAGGGGGGGGTCCGCAGACATGCAAAAGGGGGGTGTACATTTTTTTTCATCAAGTATATAGTCATGTGGGATATCAAATTAAAGGTCTCGATTAGTATTTTCCGAAGCCGGTCTTAATTTTGACATTTGTTGGGTAGGTGGGAGGTTCCGGAGGTTGAAAGTGATCATTTCTTTAAGGAAGCCATTCTCAGAAACTACCCAGCCGAAAAATCTGAAAAAAAATCAGGAGGCCGATACCGATATCTGTTCAAATAAAGTTAGAAATAGTACATTACTATAATTTTTAGTAATTGGCTGCAAAACCCCCCTTAAGTTTATCCTAGCACCATGAAATTGATGTAGGCTATAATATAGTACATGATCTTACCAAATTTGGTGGAAAACGCACATAGAAGTTGCTGCTTTGCAAATTCAAGACTATGAATGTTAACATCACCCAAAAGTGAATGCTCTCACATAATATATGCACATAGTGCGTACTACGTACTAAGAAATAAACAAAACCTTTCGTAGCTGAAGCGTCTATCTTCCTGTTTTCCGACTTGTTTTTAAATTAGAATACAGCTTGGCGAGTAAAAATTGTCCTTATGCAACTACGTACTTCTAATAAAATAATTCCAGCAATCATAATCAACATATGTAAATATTTTTTTTTTCTAACAGTTTTCTTTTATTAATGAATCTTTCATTTACAGACAATGAAACTCACATTAGGTAATCAAATCTTAAAACTAGGATACTTAACAAGCCTCTTTCCAAAAATCGAGGTATGTATGATTGTCAGAAGTTAGTAGAACGTTTTGTGTTCATCAAATATTAATATTATTGAATCCCTTTTTCAAATATTTGAAGTCTCACGCAAGACTGTAAGTATCTGAAGATCACTGTGAAGCTAGTTTTCACAAACCGCAACGTCTCTGTAATTGTACGCAGAATTCTGGATTGCCTGCGTTGCAATAGTTCTACCAGATGAGCTGAAAAGCTCGTAGGCAAACATAGAAAAAAACTTTTCTTGATAAAATTTGACAACGATTATAGCGGTCATACAACTTTTCGATACTACTTTTATAATACAATTCCTCATTCCCCTCAAAACAGGTCTCAGCTTCGGCGATTACCTCTCTGCCGGCGCTAAATTTCTTTCCAGCGAGAACTCTCTTTACGTTGCTTTGATATATTTAGAAACTTAGTTATCTCTATCAATTTCACTTTAGGGTCATCCAAAACTATTTTGTGGATTTTTTTGGTGTTTTTGTCGGTAACAGCCCCTTTGGGGCGTTCACTGTGAGCATCGTTCTTGGTGATTATTTCGTCCCGTTCAATCTTAACAAACCACTTCTCAGCGGTTGATTTTTCTGGTGCAAAGTCCAAATAATCTTTATCAAGCCAAGATTTGCTTGTAGAACCCCTCAACTGGATCTGATATGTCCAGATAGGCTTTATGACTGCTTTGCACAAAAGGACTTTGTGCGTAGAACACTCGTTTAAAAGCCAGTATAGACTCCTTGCTTTAATGGTAATCTGTTGCTTCTTGGCTTCAATATATCTTTCCCACGTAAGCAGTCTATCCAAGTGCAATCCCAGGTATTTGGCACACTAGATTGGAGAACTTGGGTTCCATTTAGGTTGGTTGGAAAGCAGGTTTATCGATGAAGCGTGAACGTTACATGAGTGCATTTCGGCTCATTGACTTTGATCTTTTAGGTCATTCTTCGATCCGATTTAAATGCTGCTGTTTTACGCAAGATGCAAATCGAGATTCGACATGGGTGGCCGCGAAAGTAGATGTAACTATGTTACTGCTAGTTGGCATGTCTGATATGTGGATAACTTACTCTTCCCTATGGGGGCTCCGGCTGCAGACCACCGAAAGGACACAATTGCCTTCTTCGCATGAAGGCTTGGTTCTGGCATGTGTTTTGGAGCTTTCCCGTTGTGCTGATATGCGACTATTGTCGTAAAGTATCGACTTTTCATCTGAAGTCATTATTCTGTGCAGAAAGGGATCCTTTCTATTACAGGACTGCAGAGAAGTGAGGTGAAATGAAAGGTCTCGATCAGTACTTTCCGAAACTGCTGTTTTGACATTGGTTGCAAACGAGGGAAGTGCAGGGGTCCGAAAATGGTTAGTTATTTCAAGGACCTGTTCTCAGAAACTACCTAACCCAAGTATCTAAAAAAAATACGTCGGTCCATGCGCATCAAAATACTCTCCATACTGAAGTATGTTCAAATAAAGTTAATAATAGTATATTACTATATTTATCATATTTACATTTTCAGAAAAACCTGGGAACTTAAGGAGGGGTCCTTAAATTTATCCTAGAATCATTTGGTTGTGCAGTAGTGAAGGCTATACTCTAGAGGTTTGGTGGGAATGCCATTATTACTAACTGAATTATAATAGTTGGCACTTTTGTACAAATTAATTGTATTCTATGACTTT
Organism: Hermetia illucens; assembly: GCF_905115235.1. Lineage (NCBI taxonomy): Eukaryota > Metazoa > Arthropoda > Insecta > Diptera > Stratiomyidae > Hermetia > Hermetia illucens. The sequence goes on along the minus strand of NC_051851.1, from coordinate 65,570,218 downwards.
CGTGCAAGTTTATTGCATTCTAAGACTTTGAATGTCAGTATGAGACTGAAGTGTTTCACAGTGTGGTTCAAGTGGTTTCACAAACTAAATGCAGAAACATTACGAGTTAGTTACAAATGAGTCAAATGCCCACTCAAAAATACTTATAAAAGCAACACACAAAACCTTTCATACCTGAAGCGTTTAGCTTCTGATTTCCGGACTTGCGGATTGATTATCTTGTGTTCGGCTGTTCTCGGTGGAATGGGAGGAGTCCCATTTCTTCTGCGACCTCGTGGTCGTCCGCGCTCTTTCAAGCCGATGCGCGTTAGAAGCTGCATCCGATTAGTTGCTGTTATGTCCGACGGGCGCTCATCCCTCGTCCCAGACGAGGCTGTAAAGCGGGTGCTCGCTCCACCACAATTACACACATTCAAAAGACAACTCCTAAATCTACTGATAATTGCTACGGTTGATCTTATTGGATGTCTGTTGCCAGTCTGGATTCAATTGACCTTGTGGCAGTCCCTTTGCTCAAAGAGTGTGCCATAGATAACTGGATGACGAGAAGGTGGAAGTAGCAGAAGTCTACAAACTTTTCATCATCAGTCATTAAGAACCATTATATACCCGAGGAAGGTGTTTAGACTCACCGTAGCATTCAGATCAGTGGAAAACTCTTTAGGAAGGATCTCTCAAATTATGTGCTAATAAGCATCCTCCACTTCTATCTCGGAAATTTCCGTTAGTGCTCAGCATTGGGCAATTGTGATGTTTCTTAATGTGGACTGCAGTTTCGCCGTGAAGACACTATCAGAAACCGGCGGCGGTCATGCAAAGCAGGCTTTAGAGTAACCATCAGTAACAAATTAACACTTAATTTAAATCTGCTACAGTACCAAATCAGTGTGCAGCAAGAGAGAGGAGAGTACTCTCAAGATTCCTACCACCCAGAAAGACCGGTTCATATCGCCGCGATTCTCGCTCAAGTTGCGGAACACGAGAATTTTTGGGGCCCCTCATCTCATTATCGTTACGAAATTAGTGCCGATCCGACTCGTTAGTAGCGTTTCCATAGCAATAAAATTTCGAAATTTCGAAAATAAATTTCCATCCTTTTTATCCATATTTTACGGGCAACAAGGAATACTTTCAGTGTACTCCTCAAACCCAGTTCAAAGGATTGGAAATTTACTTCTTTGAAACATGGCGTTAGTCATAATGTACTTCATGTCCTATTTGGTGAAAGTTCTCTGAACATCAGGATAGTGCTACACATCCCCCGAAAAAAGTTAAAATTTTATTGTTAAAATTTTTGACATGGTCTTGCATGTTTGTCATCCCCTCTTGAACTCTGCATAGAACGATATTATTTACCAGGCTCCATCACCGAATTTCGTATGAACAGATTTAATGCTTTCTGAGAAGATTCACAGACAGATGGACGTTTAAAAGAACAGGCAAATGAACAATAGATAGTGAACATATTTTAGTAAGTTATTTTTGTTTGCACAAAACCTAATTGGATCTAAATCGAAATCTATAGATCGATCTTTAACTCATTCGTCGCCGTTTTTTAAAATGTGGTGCGTCCCCTACCTAAATTTGTTTTTTTTTCTGGCTCCCAGTTTAGAGTCTTATTAAGTTAATCGCTGACCTTCAGTGATAAATAAGGTACACCCGCTGAAAAGTCCGTATTTGTGGGAATTATATCATTTTGTATTGCAGTATCTAAATTTGATACGATGCGTTTCAAGTTTTGATCACGATTCAAGCAACAGGATAGCCTTATGTCGTTCGTATTTAATGGAAGGGGGGAAAAGCCACACGAACATAAATACCTCTGGCATTTCTGAGCGAACCTCCGGAATATTTGGTACTATATCCTGAGTGTACGTTATTAAATTTTGGCACTGCCACAAATCCACATTATTCTTAACGTTCTTAATGTAAATTTGTATTACAAACGAAGTCTGCCGGTAAAAGTAAGCGATTAGTTACTCATGAGACAGGCATATGAAAGTTATTTACCAAATTTTAGAAAATTATTAGAAACATGGATTTTGATGTAGTTCATTGCAATGAAAAGTTGCTAATCGCCACATTACCTATTTGATAAATTGAGGCCAATAAATGGTTTTCTTGGAAATTTATTTTCTCTTATTTCACGTCGCTCCAGATAGTTCCATACTTTTGCTTGGGGACTAAATCAACTTGCCGATGCTAGGTTGATTACGATGCTTTGAAGGTTGCCATTCTTAGTATTTATAGTATTTAGTATTTCTAGCTATCGGCTTTGAAAACATAAGCGAACGGCTATGCACTCTGCGCTTGCGGGGCAAGTTTAGAAATATAAGCCTCATTAACGTTCACGCCCCTACAGAGGAGACTGCAGAGTCGGAGAAGGATACCATCTACGAGGCAGTAGAACGAACCCTCGAAGCCTGTCCCAGATATGATATTTAAATCATACTTGGGGATTTTAACAGCCAAGTAGGGAAGGAGCCAGTATTCAGGCGATACGTTGGCTCCCATAGCTTACACGAAAAAAACAAATGATAACGGACTGCGGATTATTCAATTAGCAGGGTCACTCGAAATGGTTGCTGGAAGTACCGGGTTTGCACGAAAAGCGGTCCACAAACAAACGTGGGCCTCTCCAGATGGGACCACTTTCAACTAAATTGATCGAACGCTGCCACCTCTCAGCCTTGATGAATGTCAAAACATATAGGGGGGCCAGTATAGACTCGGATCACTATCTCGTTGGCATGGTGCTCCGAGCTCGAATAACAATACCACCTAGAATCCCCTCTGACAATCAGGTGAGAGTCAACACTGAAGCCATCCACAACACAGTCCCCCGCGACATCTATAAGAGGGAAATGGATGCCGCAATAACTGCAGTCAACAGAGGACCTGGGAGGACCTGGAGATCAATCACCTGAAGAACGTTATCATGGATACGGCCACAAACATACTTGGCCCCAGCCGCAAAAAAAGTCGGAACGGCTGGTTTGACGATGAATGTAAGCTAGCAACGGAAAGAATGGCGCATACCGAGTAATGTTGCATTTTTAAAGAACACGGGCACAGGCAGAGACTTATCACGAACTACGTCGAGCGGACAAGCGACTTCACAGACGAAAAAAGGAAGCCTGGCAGAACCAAAAAGTCTGTGAACTAGAAAAGTGCAGGCAGCAACCGCACCAGGCGCGCAAGTTTTACCAACAAGTCAGCAGGATGAAGCCTTATACACCTCAATGCTCATTCTGCCGAGACAAAGAGAGAAATCTCATTTCCGACAGAATGGGCATATTGGAGCAATGGGTTGAGTACTTTGATGAGCTACTGAACAACCAGAACATCGGCGAGTTGGAGGTCCCGCCAACTGAAGACGACGGACAAATACTAACACCACCAAGTTTAGGGGAAACAGTCCGTGCAATTCATCGGCTAAAAAATCATAAGTCGCCTGGAGCTGATGGAATTACAGCCGAATTGGTTAAATATGGAGGCGACCAATTACACCAAGTGGTTCATCAACTTTTGCTCAAGGTATGGGACAGCGAATCAATGCCTGACGATTGACAACGAGGCTTTATCTGTCTTATACATAAAAGGGGAGATATCACACAGTGCAGCAATTATAGAGGTATCACGTTGCTGAGTACCATCTATAAGAAATTCTTCGCTATCTTGCTAGGCCGGATGGCCCCATACCCCCAGAACATTATTGGCCCATACCAAAGAGGCTTCACTCCAGGCAAATCAGCAACAGATCAGATTTTCTCTCTGCGGTAAGCGATGACAAACTATTGGAATATGGGCAACAGTTGCACCATCTGTTCATCGACTTTAAAGCCGCCTATGATAGCATATCCAGGGTAAAACTGTACACGGCCATGTGAGAATTCGGTATCCCGACGAAATTAATAAGGCTGACTAGGTTGACCCTGAGCAATGTGCGAGGCCAGATAAAAGCAGCAGGATCACTCTCAAGACCATTCGACATCAACAACGGTCTACGACTAGGGGATGCCCTATCATGCGTCCTTTTTAACCTGGCCCTCGAGAAAGTAATCCGTGATGCTGAGGTAAATGCAAGAGGTACGATCCTCTTCAAGTCCACCCAAGTACTGGCCTATGCTGACGATATCGACATCATGGGAAGAACGACCCGAGACGTACAAACTGCCTTCATCCAGATCGAGCAGGCGGCGATTGGCGCGAGATCTTGGGCTGCACATCAATGAAGGCAAGACAAAATATAAGGTGGCAACGTCAGCACCGAAGACGAATCAACCAACAATATCAAACCGCATTGGTCAAACACGAAGAAGAATAAGGATAGGAGAATACAACTTTGAGACCGCGCACGGTTGCTGTCAGCCAACAGAGCCTATTTCAGCTTACAAAAACTGTTCCGCTCGAAACGTCTCACCATAGGGTCAAAGCTCTTACTGTACAAGAGTATGATCTTGCCAGTCCTCATGTATTCCTCGGAAACTTGGGTTCTTAGCAAGAAAAATTGCGAACTCTTGGCTGCGTTCGAGAGAAGAATCCTCCGAAGAATGTTTGGCCCCCTATATGAGGATACACAATGACGAAATCTATGAGCGATACCATGACCGTCCGGTTGTGGATAAAATCCGGCTCAATAGGTTACGGTGGGCGGGTCACTTAATCCGTACGGATGAGGATGATCCCACCCGGAAAGTCTATAAGGGCAAAATCTATGATAGAAAAAGAAGACGAGGCAGACCCTGCCTAAGATGGAGCGATGGCGTAGGTCAGGACGCCAGACAGCTTTTAGGGATATCGAATTGGTGGACCTCGGCGCAAAACCGGGATGTCTTGAGTTCCTTATTAAGGCAGGCCTAGACCGGATACCGGTTGTTGCGCCGTTGATGATGATAATTCTTAGTATTCAATGATGGTTACAACAATAGAAGTGGTTCAGGCCGAGGGTGGTTATCTAATAGCATGGTAACCAGGAAACTTCAATAAGGGCCTAAATTCTGACAAATTTGTTTGCTTTCAACTTGTCTTTTTCTGGTTTGCTCCCCTATAGAAATTGTATAAATAACAACTATTTACCAACTTGCCGAAGGATTCAGGTAAACTAGGCTAAATGATCATGTAAACTGCTTCATTGAAATAATAAATTTGCACTTTGATATCATGAATCTATTGACTTTTCTATCAGTTGAGCTGCAGTACCATGCTCAAATTGTCCATCAGTTCATCAGAAGTTTTGATCTTTAATGGCAATCTAGGTATTTAACAAGGCACACGGCACTTGCGTAACTCATTGTTTCATTGCTACAGTTTGTAATTTAACGTAATATCTAACTTCCATCATAACTTCAAGTACCGTATCATTAAGTCTTACCAGGAACATCGATTTAGTTCATAAATTGCAAGAAGCTACGAATGAAATAATATGTATTATTCAACAATCGAATACTTACCACAATCAATGAATAGGACGTAGTTTTTGGAGTAGTCAGATCTGGATCCAAAGAAGCGCCTTGTGCAACGTAGATCACGCCACTATCAGGGCTGATGACAAATTTATCGCTTGCACCACTCTTTATTCTGTACACAAGCACATTGTTTGGTGCTGACCCATCGCTGTCAAATGCTTTGACCTGAAGTGTAGAAAACGATATAAGTTCAACCTTCGACAATGTACGATGTTCGTACCTCGAGAACTTCACTTCCTCCGGGTAAATCTTCGGGAACCATTTTCCCATAAAACGGTTTTTGAAAAACTGGGATGTTGTCGTTGACATCTTGCACGTAAATTAAAACTCGAGTCCGCGATGAAAATGATGGAATACCAGAGTCCTTAGCACGAACAACAAGTTCTATCAATTTCACATTGCCTGATCCTGCTGGTAACTCTTCAAAATCAATTGGTAACTTTGGTAAAATTACGCCTGTTTTTGGGTCGATAGTGAAGTTTCTCCGTAAATGTCCTTCGACTATTTCATAAGTAATTTCGCTATTCTTCGTTCCGTTTAGGTCGATGTCACGTGCTTCGACTCTCAAGGGATTTTCGAAATTGACTTTGTTTTCCAGTAGTTTAGCCTCATATTGGTTCTGGAGGAATTGTGGTGGATTATCATTGATATCGTCAATGTTCACGATAACCTGCACAGTGTTACGATTTCCTTCGCCTAGATTGTCTCGAGCCTCAATCGTGAAATAGTGACGAGAAATTAACTCACGATCAAACGCATTGTTAGTAGAGGATTTCACAGTAACGATGCCAGTGATAGGGTCTAAAACGAGCCTTGAAATTTGGTTTAAATTAGTTATGTATATTATTTGCATCTCTCTGTGTGTGTAAAATAGTTAATTAGTTAAGCAAACAATCAATGGTATGTAATACTTTGCTTACTTTTCACTTTATGGACTTCATTTCATTCCATTTAGTTTCTCAGGTTCTATATATGTAGTATGTGCCGGCCTGAATCCATCGTCAGGTGTTTAAACCTTGATGAACCTTAGAGCGCGAATTTGAATGCCACTAATAATTTTAGATCTTGTATCTATCGTTTTGTTTTCCGGATAGCTGAGTGGTTAGAGCGCAAGGCTGTCGTACGGAAGGTCGCGGTTCAAATCTCGCTGGTGGCAGTGGGATTTGTATCATGATTTGACGTTGGACACCAGTCGACTCAGCTGTGAATGAGTACCTGAGTCAAATCAGGGTAATAATCTCGGTGGAGCGCAATGCTGACCACATTGCCTCCTAGTGTACCGTTACGGGCTTGAATGAAGTGCTCTAACACACTTCAAGGCCCTGATCCAACATGGATTGTTGCGCCAACGATTATTATTATTATCTATCGTTTTGTTTTGGGGTGGGATGTTTGCCCTTTTATTTCTTCTCTCTCTTTGTGGATTATACCGAACGTGGCACAGTTTAGAATATCTAACCCGGCAATTCCTAAAATTAGGTGTCCACCAAAAATCCACAAAGTAGGAGAAGAAATGAGAGAAATCATAGCAGATACGAACTCTCTGTTGATATGCGAAATGCAGAAAAGTGGCAATATTTGCAATAGCACAACAGTATTAAACACCTCTCGAGTCATCGAGAGATTGAAGGGGTAGCGTATAGAGCCCGATCAAATCTTACGTATCATACGATGTTAAGGTATTATTCCCCAGCATTCCAGTGAAAGAAGCTTTACGGAAATTAAAAGAATGGATCGAACAACACGATAGCACTTCAGAAAAAAGGAAACCAAACCGTATAAGAGGACCAAAGGGACAATGAAAGGGAAACGGGGAGCGATCTCCAGTATTGAGCGAAATTTTCATGGCAGACTTAGAAAGGAAAATGTAGGGAAATGGGGCCATACCCAGAGTTTGGTTACGCTGTGTGGACGAGGTTCTGGCTATTGTGAAAGAAGGGAGTAAACAAGAAATATTTGACACTTGATGAAACGTTGAAATCCTCTTTCTCGACGTCAAAATAATAAAGGAAAATAATGGCGTGGAATTCGACGTATATAGGAAGCTAACGAGTACACGACGTTCCGTCATTAGGACATGTAGCCACTCACATCAACACAAAGTGGCCTCTTATTGGTCCATGGTCTATAGACTTTGTGAATATCTCGTACCAAAGAAAGGTTTGATAAAAAAGAATCATATATTGTAGATACAGCCATTAAAACGAATTTTGGTCAGCTTCCAAAACGGAAGATGCAGGAAACGAAGGAACAGAACCGTTTGACAAATAATCTTCAAAATCACCTGAATAACATTATCATTGGTACGGCCACAAATAAGCGGGAGTCAGCAAGATGAAACCATATACACCTGAGTGTTCATCATGTCGAGACAAAGGGGGTGATCTGATTTTCGACCATATGTGCATATTGGATTGATGAGTTGACTATTGATGAACTGCTCAACCACCAGAAAATCGACAACTGGGAGGTCTCGGCAACTGAAGACAATGCACAAATGCGGTCATTACCAGGCATGAAAAAAACGGCTCGAGCTATTTATCGGCTTAAGAATCATAAGTAACCAAGAGTCGATGGAACTACAGCCGAATTGTTTAAATATAGATGCGGCCAACTACATAAAGCTTTTCTGTTCAGTTCTTATAAAAGCAGATATCACTCAGTGTAGAAATTATTGAAGTGTAACGTTGCTGAGTACCATCTATAAGATATATACCACTTTGTTGCTAGGCCGGATATGTCCAAAATATCATCAGCCTACAAAGACGCTCTAATCCGGGAAAATTAGCAACAGATCTGTCTACACAAGTCGACGGCAAAACTATTGGAATATGACCTTTAGTTGCATTAACTTTTTGCAGACTTCAAAGCCTTCTATGATACCATAACAAGGGTAAAAATGTAGGTGTCGCAACAAACCTAATAAGATTGACTTGACTGACCCTGACCAATGTAAGATGCCAGATAAAAGTAGCAGGATCACTTTCAAGACGTTCTACCATCAACAGTGAACTAAAACAAGAAGATGCTTTTTCATTCATATGTTTTATGGAAGAGGCACCATCCACTTCAAGTCCACTCAACTACTGGTTTATGCTGAATAATCCGGCTCAGAAACTCTATATTAATGGTAGAAAAGGAAGACGTACCAGACCCTGGAGAGATAGCGTAGGTACACAGCGATTTTTGGAGTTCCTAGTTAAGGCAGGCCTAGGCGGGGCATCGGTTATTGCGCCGTTGATGATAATATAAACTAGTATGGTGCATAATGTTGAACTTGAACTGTGTTAAGTTTGACATAGAATGTCAAACACCATCAAATGAAAAAGCGAAGCACGAAGTTTTCGGTAAAGTGCCCTTCACAACAATCAAAAGCTCACGAAGTCCCTCTAATACAAGAAAGGCAACATATTTTGGCGCAGCAGAATCTTACTCCAATGGTAATTACTGCCAATAATCTAAATGTCCGGATAGCTCAGTGGTTAGAGCACTGGGTTGTCATACGGAAGGCCGCGGTTCAGATCTCGCTGGTGGCAGCGGGATTTGTATCGTGACTTGACGTTGGATGCCAGTCGACTCAGCTGTGAATGAGTACCTGAGTCAAATCAGGGTAATAATCTCGGGCGAGCGCAATGCTGACCACATTGCCTCCTACAGTGTTCTGTAGTGTACCGTTACGGTCTTGAATGAAGTGCTCTAACACACTTCAAGGCCCTGATCCAATATGGATTGTTGCGCCAACGATTATTATTATTATTATTATTAATCTAAATGTAATCTATTTTTTTGCAGCTCAGCTGCAATAAACTAATCTAAAAAATTAAAACTCTCATGAACTACTCTGTTAATATATGTAAGAGGCGAAGCTCAATGCCGTAGCTATCAAGTGCTCCAAAACGGGATTTCTAACACCAGTGGAGAATTCGCGCTAATAGTCCAGTGCCAAATGATATCATTACAGGCTATAATCATATAATCCGGGAATGATGAGGTTATCATTTTGAGCCTCAGCGTACCATCAGCATTTGGATGCCCTTACCAATGCATCATTACTCCCTTCTTGACTGCTTAACTTCACCCTGTACTCCGAGATTTTAACGCTACAAAACGTTGCCAAAAAGGTATCGCTCGACAAATAACATATTGAATTTTCGCCCGCTAAATGACGACGAAACACGCAGCAGTTTCCCTTTATAACTAGGTCTTAGTGGTCGCCCGTCTGTATCCTTTTTTCCGACCTTCTCGCAATCATCATAAAACCCGACTAACCTCTAATCTTCAACCAGCTCATTACCTGTAAGGAATCTGACTGTAACCGCTTTAGAAATCATACAAACACATTTTTGCCTGAACTGAATATTGTTGAACTGGGTTCAAAATATATTTCAGCAGGATGAATTCCAAAGATCAGTCCACACATTTTCCTTCCATCACCAGATGAAGGGGACAGTATTAGGATTACCAATCCTGGCGATAAAAGCGTTATGGTTTTCTTATGTTATATTCGTGGCAGGTGTATCGAAACCAGTTCGTGCCTTTATTGATATTAGTCACGGAATTGCCCACTGCTTTTTGTTTTTGTCATGGACACCGTCACATGGTACATCCAACGACCAGCGCCCTATATACTGCTTTATGTACATGATGTTTTCCGAGCGTCTAGTAGCAAAACTGATCTCGAGCAACTTGTCCAAAAATGGAATGATCGCCTCATGCAACAAGCTCTCAGATTGAATCTGAATAAAACTGAGTTTTTGAGGACCGATTCCCATGAAACAAGCACAATCAGTGTCAGCGGCACTGACTTGCCCAGAATTGAGCGATTTAAATATCTCGAGTCAAACCTATCAGCCAGTGGAGAACTACGTTATGAAATTGCTTCACGCATTAACGCAACCTGGATGAAGTGGCGTTCCACAACTGGTGTTCTTTGTGATCAACGTATCAAATAACGTCTCAAATTTAAAATTTACCGCAATGTCGTCCGTTGTACATGGTTCTGAGTGTTGGCCGACTATAAGGGACAATGAACGGCGTCTTGCGATAATGGAGGCGAAGATGCTGCATTGGACTAGTGGCGTGACACGTTTTGATCACATCCGAAATGAGGATATCCGCGTTCGATATGGGGTTTTACCAATCGTGGAAAAACTGCGAGAGGCGTCTTCGATGGTATGGTTACGAAATTCGCGCTAACGAGGATTCACTTGCCAAGATTGGTCTGAACATCGAACTCGCTGGTAAACGACCAAAACGCAGGCCGATACAACGGTGGCTTGATACGCTGGACGGGGATTTCAAAGCCTCGTGATTGTATCCAGATCTATCATTTTATAGAACCAAATGACGAAGCCGATCACGACGAGCTAACCCCGTTTGTGAACGAGACAAAGGCGGAAGAGAAAGAAGAAGATTCGTAAACAACTATACAAGCGTAGAAAATCTAAATTCAGTGCGGGCAACGGACATTTTATATTTAATGTTAGTAAGCTTTACTCCACTGTTAGAACCCACACAAACTCCACTCAAGGGAATCAAAAAGAAAAGAAAATTCAGCAACAAAACGGGTAGCGACTGCAAACAATGCGTCCTTTGTTTTAACAGACAGTTTATAGCAAATCGGCAACCTTCCAAAAACAAACACATATATTATGCGTTTGTTTGTGGAAGGCGCCCGGTGGATAAATTCGCAACTGATCGTCAGTATATCAGTTTTCGCATAGTGATAATCAATCTCCTGATGTTACCGTCAGACCACCGGCATCAGTAGACAGTAGAATCGCTGTCTATAATAAACTACGATGACCAACTTACTGAGCAATATTTAGTTGAATGTTGGCAAAACGTTTAGCGTAACCACCACATAGTCAACAAAATATCATGTTTGCAGTCATGCAATTGCCTAGTTATACCACAGGAAGGTCCTAAAGTCGAGTGGGGCACTAGACTCAATTCAGTGTTAAATTACCACCCGCTATATACAGAGGTGAGGAAACCCTATTCCGATCAAACTTAACTATTCGATGATGCTGGACGGGCCCCGATCCTGTCGAGAAATGGGAATTGACGGCGTGCCTGCACGCTACATAAGGAACCCTCACTGGAAAGACGTAGGAAGTCCCCAAGAAACCCGAGAGTGTGCTGCCAAAAACTGCGACAAAGAATGCGATCGAGGTGAATATGGCTATTAGCGTTTCTGTTTTGGTAGCCCACACACTCAATAAGGTTTTGGTATTGCCATCTGAGAGGATTTCCATAATGCCATGAAGAAGTCCAGCAATTTGATGAGCGGCTGATGATGCTTACCATTACAATAGGTGATCGTACTATTGAATTCTTCACCGCATACGCACCAGAGGCAGGTCGACCTGAAAAAGAGGCCTTCTGGCCACTTCTCGATACAAAGACATCTAACATTCCTGCAATAGTCATCCGCATTGCAGACGACCTTAATGGTTATGTGAGTGAAAGGCAGACGGAAACAGATTTGGGGTATGCAATAAGGGTAGTGATCGTATGGTCATAACCTTGTACTTGTGAATACATGGTTTATGAAACTATCATCTTCTCTTCCTATATTTTATAGTGGGAATAGTAACACGCAAATCGACTATATCCTCTCAAGTCACCATCACTGACTGCAAAACCGTTCCTTATGAGAATATCACATCTCAACATCGGCCGATGATTGCTGTGTTGGGAATCATCGTCCCCTGTAAAACAGCGTGCGGAACGTACTGGCCCGCCGTGAATTAAATCATGGCGACTGCATCGAAGAATCATGGAGCTAAGTTAAAACTTGGTTAAAAAAGCAATTTCCGGGGTCTCCGCGCCAGGTAAGCAGTTCATCAACCGGGATACGTAGCTTTGCAATGACGAGTAAGTGAAGGTCCCCAAAAATGCCTCTATCATAAGTTTCTCGACGATAGATAACTGCCCAACTGGCAAATTTAAAAGAACGCCAACCAGGAAGCGGAGAAAGCAGTAGTGATTTCCCGAACGATCCATTACAAAGATCTTTACGATACTGGACACTCGGGATAGGGAGAGAAATCTGTATCGACTTGTCAAAAGCTAACACACACGCTCACAGATTTCAACACCTCTCTTGCGTTAATGACAAGAACGGTACTGGTTTTTACCTTTCAAAGAGCCGCGCAAACACTTTTTACAATAAAAGGAATGAAATCGGCGAAAGCTGCAGGACGATATCACATTTGAGCTCTGGAAAGCAAACAGCTGGGACCCAACAGTGTGGTTCAGTGAGTTCTCCAATCGGTTTGTTGAGAAAAGCAGAACACCATTTGACTCACCAAAAAAGCACAACTGTTCTAATATAGAAAAATTAAGGTAGTCCAGAAGAATGCTTAAATTACCGTCCCATACCATGACGATTTTTGAACGCATTCTTCACAAACGTATTCGGAGTATCGTTCAAATAAGTGTACATTGCATTTCTCGATCTAGAGAAGGTGTTTGATCGTGTGACAAAAGAACTCATCTGGTATACTCCTATACAACTGTCTCCAATCGAAAATTTACCGTCGTATCGTGCAGTCTGTCACCCTCTCTCGGGACAAAAGCTGGAGAAGAAGAGGAAGAATTCGTACCAACCGCGGGTCGTTTATAACACTTCAAATACCTAACCTGTATGCAACAACACGTCATGATCTAGAGCAAACAATGTCATAAGTGCGAAGACCAGTTCATCTTACTCACAATGGATGAAACAGCTAGTCAGCGCAAAATGCGAGTGCGACTTTACTAACAGATTAGGCCATCAAACTATCATTACTGACTAACGACGTTACGTCAAATTGACTGCCCATATAACTATCTTCTGAACTCAAACAGGAACCGAGTTTAGTGTAAATATTTAGAGTACAATTAGGTCTTCTCGTTCCATGTCGAAAGAATAGAGAAAAAAACTGAAGCTTATATATATCACCAAGTTCACTACATGACGGCACAATGATACCGCAATCGACCGACTTTGAGGACGAAATAGGTTAAGCAAAATGTTTTGAATATTAAGTCCGTTTCTCGTCGTTTCATGCTATCAGCTAGGGATCTTTTCGAAATGATTTTGGTAATACTCCAACAACTTACAGATGTGCCACACTTCCCGTGATGTTAGTATAACGAATTCCAGCTGTTCCGTAGTTTCTTGAATCAGCATCCGTAGCTTGCACACGTACTACAGTTGTCCCAACTTCGGAGTTTTCAGGAATGTAGACCTCATACAAAGATTGTACGAATTCAGGAATATTATCATTCTGATCACGTATCAGGATTTGAACTTTTGCGAGACTGAAAAAAAACAAAAGAGCGAGGTTTAAAATCTAACACAACAAAAGCTCTACGAAGTCAATACCTCCATTTAGCAGGTTGTGTAATTTCCTTTGCAATTATCGTCAAATTCATTTCTGAAATATATTCAAAATCTAGCATTTTGGGGTTCTTAACACGAATTAAAAAGTTGGCTTCATTCACCGCCCGTTTGGGGGTGATTTCGAATATATCGTTCTCAGGTTCCAGAAATAATTCAAAGGTTCCATTGTTGCCCACATCGTAATCAAATACTTCATTTCGCAATTGTCCTAGGAAAGTAAGTGGTGTATTTATCTGAGCATTTTCGTTGACTTCACATCGATAGAAGGGCTCCCGAAAGGTCGGCGTCTCGTCGTTGATATCAGTGACAATGATTGTCACCTCGGTTTTTGCATATGATACAGGCTACAGGATAAGGATCAAATTAAAATTTTTCAAAGATTAAAGGTTCACTAGAGGATTGGATACCTTCGTATTTGTTACTTCAACGGCGAGGATGGTTAGTATGTATGCCCCATTAATTTGATTGCTAGTATCCTCTCGGTCCAGGGTTTTCGTTGTATAAATCGCTCCAGTGTCTTCATCGATGGCGAACAAATCATTTCCATTGCTCTCCATCGAATACTTAATTTTATTATTAACCCCTCGATCGCCGTCAATTGCACGCACGCGGAGAACTTCTGCTCCTGGACTGGCTCCCTCTGTTATGCGAGTAACTGGCTGAACTTGAACAAATTCAGGAGGTTGGTCTTCGATGTCTTTGACTTTGACTAGAATAGCAGCTGTGCCCGTATTAATTGGTCCCTAAATAGATATTGCAATGTAACAACACTTCCGACAGTAAATTTTCCCTGCGCATTCTACGAGTTGTTTACCTGGTTTGCTCGATCCACTGCCAAAACACGAAGCTGATATAGATTCTTCCTTTCATAATCTAACGGTCCAGTTAATCGAATAACTCCTTTTCCTTGATATGTCGATACGGAAAATGTTTCAGCTTCATCACCATCATCCAAATCCTGTAGATAGTAGACGACTTGCCCGTAAGCTCCTTCATCGCGATCTGTGGCTTCCAATGTACTTATTACTCCTGGTGGACTGTTTTCAGGGATCTCGATTGATGAGTTATATGGCTTAAAAATGGGTTCATTATCGTTGATATCTTCGACTAAAAGGAGGAAGCTTTGCGTAACTATGAAATTATTGTCGGTGAGTGTGAGGACCAACGTATATTCGTCTCTAAGCTGAAAGTTTAACAATCATGATTAATTACATAACCAGGAACAAATTATCCAAATTTACCTCTCGATCGAGCTCCTTCGCCAAGTAAATATCAGCTTCGTTATTTCCCGCGTTTGCAATTCGAATTATATCCGAATCAACAGATTTTTGAACTCCAAATGTTAGAAGATCATTATCCGGATCAAAGCCTTTCAATTTGTAGATTATTTTGCCTGAAATTCAATTTCTTTATTAAATCTGTGGCGGCTGTCGGATTGTCCGATTTGAAACTTACCTACTGGTGCCTCTGGTGACTCCCTCAATCTCAAAACAATTTCAGATTGACCATCAATAAGGAATCGTGGTGGCCGATTGCAGGTGACTGATGTAGTTGATACAATTATGATGAGCAAAATATGAAGAAAACAGTTTAAACTTCCAGGTTTGAGTCGAACTGTTTTGTATTTGCCCAGCTCAAAACTTTTGGATCTATCAAGCATTATTTTTCTTTGGCACGTTAGCAACTTTATCCTTCCGAATTAAATTAAGTTTTCTTGGGCCTTTCAAATATCATCTTCGGTGGCTTGATCCAAAGTTTGGTTGCGAATTCGAACTGTAATTAAAAGAGGTGGGTTTTTATCAGGAGTATACTTTTTATAGTTTATATCATATTAGAGGCTCGTATAATTCATCCCAAGGCACCCATAAAAAATAGCGATGTTGTTTTATTCAAAGCTATGACTTGTATTTTTTTGTGTTTGGGTCATTCCTGCATGGAGGCGCTATCGCTCCAGTTCTAAGCTCCGAGCACCCTTTTATTCAATTTTTGCATGAAAGTAAGATTTACTTATGCAGAAGCGACCGATGCAATAACCCAAAAAAACCAATAATGCACAGCTGAACCGGTCAAATCTAGGTGTGAGGATTTCGAGATTCGTGTTAGAGACTGGCCTTCTAAATGGACAAACAGTTCAATTTTTTCCTCATTCTTCCTAGATCAGTCAACAGCCCAGTTGTTCCTCACTGTTTTAGCGTAAAGTCATCTGATTAGATGAGCATAATCTCCTTGAGTGGATACGAACCACACATTAGTCGACTATTTATTGATAAAATTTTCCATTTTTAGAATTTTGTGGTTAACTGCATTTCAGTTCAACTTGCCGATTCAATTATCTTCCGCAATGTCTCGTCTAAACTTCTCCTTTCTTCAATGAAACTTAGACAATCGCTGAAGACGTGTTCCGAATCCTTTGGAATACCATCGGAGCTGGGACAGTTCAGCAAGTTCGTATCTTTAAACCTATGATGATCCTAGGCGTTATTCCGGCCACTGCGGGGACCGTTTCATCTGTGACAGTTTTAAAGCCACTGCTCGCTCCTGCAATCCTCCAATAAACCGGGCTAATCGTTTGGATATGGTGTGCAGTGTAGTTCGCCAAACCGGCGCTGTGTGGAGCCAGTATAGAGCACACCACTCTAGCTACAGCTTTTAGTAGAAGATGTAGCTCATTGCCTAAGGGAGTTTATGCAGGGAGTTTATGGATTCATATCTGCCCCCGCGTTGGGTTATTTAAGTCAGCTTCCCGTTTGACCAGTGCGGTTTGATGTTGTTAGTTGGTTGGTTTTCGGTGCTAACGTTGCTACCATATATTTTGTGCAGCCCAAGATCTCGCGCTCGATCTGGATGAAGCCAGTTTTAACGTCTCGGGTCATTCTTCCGATGATGTCGATAGCGTCAGCATAGGCCAGTAGTTGAGTGCATTTACCTCAGCACCACGGATCACTTTCTCGAGGGCCAGGTTAAAGAGGACGCATAATAGGGCGTCCACTTCTCGTAGACCCTTGTTGATGTCGAATGGTCTTGAGGGTGATCCTGCTGTTTTTATCTGGCCTCGCACATTGGTCAGGGGCAGCCTAGTCAGTTTTATCAATTTCGTTGGGATACCGAATTCTCTCATAGCCGTGTATAGTTTTACCCTGGCTATGCTATCATAGGTGGTTTGAATAGATGGTGCAACTGGTGTCCATATTCCAACAGTTTTCCATCGCTTGCCGCACAGAGAAAATCTGATCTGTTGCTGATTTGAATGGAGTGAAGCCTCTGTAGTACGGGTCAATGATATTCTGGGCATATGGAGTCCCATATGCCGCCGGATAGTCATCCGGCCTAACAAGATAACGGAAAATATCTTATAGAAGGTTCTCAGCAACGTAATACCCCTATAATTGCTGCACTGTGTGATATCTCCCCTTTTATGTATGAGACAGATAATACCTCATTGCCAATCGTCAGGCATTGATTCGTTGTCCCATACTTTGAGCACAAGTTGATGAACCACTTGTTGTAATTGGTCGCCTCCAAATTGAACCAATTCGGCTGTAATTCCATCGATTCCTGGCGACTTACAATTTTTGAGCCGATGAATTGCACGGACTGTTTCTCCTATACTTGGTAGTGGCAGTATTTGTCCGTCGTCCTTAGTTGACGGGACCTCCAACTTGCCGATGTTCTGGTTGTTCAGTAGCTCATCAAATTACTCAACTCATCGCCCAATATGCCCATTTTGTCGGAAATTAGATTTCCCTCTTTGTCTCGACGGGATGAGCATCGAGCTGCATAAGGCTTCCTCCTGCTGACTTATTAGTAAAACTTGCGCGCCTGGTGCGGTTGCTCCCTGTACTTTTCTAGTTCACAAACCTGTTGATTCTCCCAGGCTTCCTTTTCTCGTCTGTGAAGTCGCTCCTCCGCCAGCCGGAGTTCGTGATAAGTCTCTGCCTGAGCCCGTGTTCTTTGAGAATGCAACATTACTCGGTATGCGGCATTCTTCCCTTCCATTGCTAACTTACATTCATCGTCATACCAGCCGTTCCGACTTTTTTGCGGCTGGGGCCAAGTGTCTTTGTTGTCGCATCAATGATAACGTACTTCACGTGATTGTGAAGATCATTTGTTGATGCTTCAGCTCCAGGTCCTCTGTTGACTGCGGTTATTGCGGCATTCATTTCCCTTTATAGGTTTGTGAATGTGTGTTATGAATGGCTTCAGTATTCACTCTCACCTGATTGTCAGAGGGGATTGTAGGTGGTGTCGTAATTCGAGCTCGTAGCATTATGCCAACGAGATAGTCATCCGGGTCTATATTGGCCTCCTTATATGTTCTGACATTCATCAAGGCTGAGAGGTGGCGGCGTTTGATCAGCGCGTGATCAATTTGTTTGAAAGTGGTCCCGTCTGGTTAGGCCCACGTATGTTTGTGGACCGCTTTCCGCGCAAACTAGGTACTTCCAAAAACTGTTGCGTGCGATATTGCTAACTGAGTAATCCAAAGTCCGTTATCATTGGTATCCTTATGTAAGCTAACGAGCCGATATATCGTCTCAATACGGAGTTCGTCCCTACTTGACTGTTGAAATCTCCAAGTATGATTTTCATATCATACCTGGGACAGGTTTTGAGGGTCCGCTCAATAGTCTCGTAGAAGTTGTCCTTTTTCGACTTTGCAGTCTTCACTGTAGGGGCGTGAATGTTTATGAGGCTTATATTTCTAAATTTGCCTCGCAAACGCAGAGTGCATAGCCTTTCAAACCCGATAAGAGCAGATTTCATTTTTTGGCCGACTAAGAAACCTATTCCGAGCACATGGTTTCCTGGATGGCCGCTATATTATATGGTGTAGTGGCTCTTCTCCAGGAAACCGGTTTCAGTCCAACGAATTTCCAATACAGGGAGCACACGCTCCATGATTTAATGCGCAAATCGTTATTCCGTTTTCGTTGCCTGGTTCATCGTTGTAAACTTCATCTTGTCCGAGGCTCCTTCTGTGGCTTCGTAACGTTGGTTTTCCGTGCAGGGTTGTCAGTCCTATCCAACCCCGAACCTGGAGGACTAGTTGGTACAATTTGTCCCGGTTTTAGGCGCGGAAGACTCACCTCCATCCTTCTTCGTCCGCAGCTTTTCGTTAAGAAAGAGCTGCCAGCGGTCACGACGTGGATTTGGAGATAGGGTTTGGTAGTATAGCTGCTGGTTCAGCAGGCGTTTCCCATGTTTTATACTCCATCGTGGGTACCATTCCACGTTTCGTCCTGGGACCTATGCTGTCCTTCGACCGCATCGAAAAATTACACTGTATCTTGATTCAATTCATACCAAGAAAAGAATCGATTCCATGAATTCGACACACAGGATGACCCCCTTAATGCCAGAATTTCCAGCCTGTGACTCTCGCTCAAGTTGGAGAAAGCGAGCTTTCTGAGAGCCTCCAATACGGTTGTCATTCCAAAAATCCACCCGTTTTTTGATATGATGGCCAAAAATCGATACCGGTAAGTCCATCCTTATCCGAGGCATTGATTATGGTTCTGTAGCAAGAAGATTTCGAAATCTGCTGCGGGGAATGTCGTCTTCACGTACTCGAGGATGGTGTCTAGACCCGAGTCTGCAAGAAATTCATCTGAAGTGGCTCTTTTCACGAAACTTCACCTGAGGTTAGCTGCTACCAATGGAACGACCATGGCTTTCTAGGCCCGGTAATTTATGGTTGGTACCCTTGTGGGCATTTCATGGTGATTGCGGTTGGACCCATTTCAGCAGCAAAGCTCTGTGAGCTCGGTGATAGTATACATTTTAAGAGTTTCAAATGCAGAAAGTCCATTCTCGCCTCACTAACATTGCAGAAAGATCTTTGCATACGGATCAGGGGCCCCGTAAGTAGAAAAAGTGTTTTCAAATTTCCTTAAAAATAACAGAAAATTTTCAATAGTTTATACAATATTTATGAAATATCTATTGCTGTTTATCGCATTGTTCAAATTTTTATTTCCGGCCACTTCGAAATGAATTTTCATTGTCTGCCTTGAATTATTTATTTAAAAATCTTAAAACCTTCAACTCAGTTTTGTCTTATCTATCTCTTTAAATCTCAGAAATATCTTAATATAATCTAAGGCATTGGTAGCACTGTTACTTTGATGGTCGTCATCCTACCTTGGGAATATCTAGCGCTTAACTCTTCAACTTTTAAGAACTTCTTTATTCATCTCGATTTCACCATACATGCCAGATACAAGGAGGATACAAGATCGCTAGTACCCAAAGTTTGTATGATAACACATATTGGCTACTTAGAGATGTATATCTGTTTCGAAAATACTCTGCCTAATGTTGCACCATTTAGAAGCACGAAACGATGGAAAATCGAAAACTAAGCACAATCGCATTTTCCTCCCGTGCAAGGCGAATTAGCAAATTGCGGAAAAACTATTACGTTAATGTTAGATAATATTACAATGATCCGATCTGTGCGTGCCTGTGGTCTTGTTTCACACACAAAGCGTGTGCAATAATTTTTCTTTCTAATCACGGACCTACTGTTTCTACCACCGACGCCTGATTGCAACAGTTTTTCCCCGCATTGGTGGACCACGAAACCACATCAAGATCAGGGCAGAGAGAATACTGGCAAAATCGCACTGGAAAGTGTCAAGAAAAAAAGATTGAAAGAGTTGAAACCATTGTGTGCACTTTGCTTCATATTTAGTGCACATTAGTTACGAGTTCAATGCGCCAAAGCGTACACTTTTCGGAATTCATCTACTTCCTGCCCTACGTTCAGATACTACATATATACAGATGAATGCATGCTTTACTTGAAATGTGTTTTAAGTACGGGCACATATTTAAGGTGTTCACCAATATTTTATCAGCTTGGGTTAACATGTTGACTTTCAACCCACGAAGCCGCCAGGTGTAACAGCGAAAGCAAACCGGCATGACGAACCGAGGAGTTCACTGAGTTAGGTAATCTGTCGCTTCTTCCTCTAATTAGCAGGTGATTCAGTTGACGAATGCATTCCATACTCTTTCATCTGTCAGGTGTGAGTTGATTGATAGATAATCTTATCAAGAGTCGCTGTGCGAATTTTCACATATGTAAACACACATGTATTACTAAACGCATTACTAAACAACGTAGTACATGCTATGCTCAACGATGTTTTCGCCGTGGTGTAAATGGAATCTCACTTGGAAATTTGAAGTGAGAGATACAGATGGAATGACATCTCCTACCTGGCATCACTTTGATCTGTAATAGTTAGTCTAGTGAGGCTTCCAACCGGAACTCAATATAATGTTAAATGATACCCCGTTGGCGATGAATAGGAAATGTGGAACGTGAAGGTGTGGAGGGTGGATATGATAATTCTTCGCTAGAAACAATTAGTGAACTCCAAAGTAAATAAATATATCCTTTAGGAACTGGGAAGCATACAAGCCAATATCCCTTCAATGACATAAAGGAAATATAAATTCAAGTGCTGCATATCCCTTAATGAATCAACACACACTTCCATATGCTCAGTCCAAAGATCCGAACAAACCAGTGCTATAAATCCTCAGATGTTTATTGTTATGTTGTGTCGCAACTAAACAACAATTAGGAAACTACGTGAGTTATAAAACGCCCATTAAACGGCAATATGGCTCTGTGACTTATGACCCCGAACTACATTCCTCCCGGATGCACGTAATGTTCCAAGCGTACCGTATCGTAGCCGAATTTCATTCAAGTTTGCCCGGGGCTGTTGTACTACAAGAACAGGTCCAGAGAACAATGGTCAATTTCAGGCTTTTATTTAACCGCAATTCCGAAGAAGATCACTGCGGTTAAGTGGACTTAATGGGATTATGCTTCATGTTGAAGTTCCTTATAGGTGGATTTATATCACTCTGGTCGTCTTAAGAATACGGAACTTATTACATACGGCCCGGACTAGTGTGAATTGCAAATAAAATTAAGTTTTAACGCTCTAAAAATTTCACCAGTTTGTCTTAAAAAACATGGCAAATACAATTTCGAAGTTAGATATCGCTATTACACATACGATTATAGTTAGTTTTGCATAAATCGAAAGTTAATAGTCAGGAACAGTTGAAAGGTTCGATATAAACCCCAAGAAGTTGAACCGCTTTCGCAAATGGGGTTGATCGATAGCAATTGCAGGTGGAAATGCTTGAATAACTTTCGTTTTCTCGGGGCCAGAAATAGAAAGTGTAAATATACAACGTTGAAACTAGGACTCAAAATATAATCATCTGTGAAGAAACCGCAATATTGCTAATTTGTTGCGTATGTGGTATTTAATTTTCACTATCGAATGTCAACACATTATGTTAATTAAAGTGATCTGCTTCATATGCGCATATGAAGTGTTCAGGAAACTGTGTTTGTGGTTAGATATGACATTCCTGCTTCTTTTTCCACACCAAGTGACTGTCGACAAAGATGTAATTTGATGGATTTATCGAACAATGTAGCCTTATAAGATATCAAATAAAAAGATTATTACTTTACGAAACACGTCTCAGATTTGACATCAGTTCCAAAGTGGAGGATATCAAAAAGCAGCAATTTGAAATGAGACCGGACTCATGCCCAGAAACTACACAAGATAAAAGTCTGAAAGAAGATTCTGAGGATGCCTTCATATAACATCTGGATCTCATAATACATCTCGTATCAAGCAAAATGTCTGAGTGCTCCCCCTCCACTTCGCAGCCTCGGTAATGCGAATTGCAGGGTATGTTATACCGAGTCTGGCGGTACCATCTTCTTGTTGTATGCATTTGGACGCATCTGGCCCAAAAGGTCTTGCGATTCTTATAGGTGCGCTAAATCAAACTTGGCGTATATGATGGGCCTTCGCCTTTTGATGTCAACGGTTACCAATTAGTGGGAGTAAATTTCGCTCCTGACGGTTGTCAGCAAGACGCAGACTCTGCTCACCCCACTCTCGCTTAACAATTCCGTCACCCCGTTTATCTCCTCTATGTTCACGTGACGGGGAACCAAGAGAAGGTCGACTTTGAGGGCACCGTCCAGACTGTTCAGCGCGACCCTACAGTACCCCGCCACCCTGGAGAATGCCGCCATTGAGTACAATACCTTAAAGGGATCATCTCTTGTGTGGGATCCGAGGAATCGATTTTTTGTTGGCATCAGTTGTATCTGTAGGGGTACGATCCTCTTTAAGTCCACCTAACTACTGGTCTACGCTGACGATATCGACATCATGGGAAGAATGACTGAGAGATGCACAGTCTACCTTCATCCAGATCAAGCAGGCGGTGCGAGATCTCGGACTGCACATAAATGAAGGCAAGACGAAGTACATGGTAGCAACGTCAGCGCCAAAAAGCAAAGAACGGACAACATCAAAAACCACTGGTTAAACGAAAACTATAAAGATAGGAGACTACAACTTTGAGATCATTGAAAATTTCTCCTATCTAGGATCAGAAATCACCGATAACAGCTATGACAATGAAATCCGCGCACGGTAGTTAGCAGCCAACAGAGCCTATTTCAGCTTACAAAAACTGTTTCGCTCGAAACGTCTCACCATAGGGTCAAAGCTCTTACTGTACAAGACAATGATCTTGCCAGTCCTAATGTATTACTCGGAAACTTGGGTTCTTAGCAAGAAGAATTGTGAACTCTAGGCCGCATTCTAGAGAAAAATCCTCCGAAGAATTTTTGGCCCCCTACATGAGGATGGACGATTCCGTAGTCTACATAAGGACGAAATCTATGAGCGATACCATGACCGTCAAGTTGTGGATAAAATTCGGCTCAATAGGTTACGGTGGACGGGTATTTTAATCCGGAAAGTCTATAAGGGCAAAATCTATGGTAGGAAAAGAAGACGAGGCAGATCCTGCCTTAGATGGAGCGATGGCGTAGGTCAGGACGCAGGGAACTTTTAGGGATATCGAATTGGTGGACCTTGGCGCAAAACCGGGATGTCTGGAGTTCCTTATTAAGGTAGCCCTAGACCCGATACTGGTTGTAGCGCCGTTGATGATGACAATGATCAGTTGTATCTAGATATAGTGTAGAATGTATGGGCGAAGCGATTTTTTGATATTCAGAGTCGTTCAGAAATTACAATTTTAAACGGGTAGATTATCACATCATCACATCACATGGTAGATTATCACATGCCAGGTTTATGTCGATGGTCGTAATAACGCGCGTATTTATAGGTCCGAATGACGTTTGAATGACTTCGCTAAAATCATAAGAATTGAAGCCAAAGCTTCACATGTCACCTAAGGTTCATGGACTAGGTATAGCAGTGAAGATTCTATTTTTCAAATACGTTTTTCTCGAAACTGCATGTTGAAAATCTGCTTCCACCATAGCCCAAAATCTATCCAACGAAATTCCTTGAAATTTTCCCGACTTATTCAGAACGGTCCGCAAACTATGATAATTGCGATTCATTCGGCAGTTTTTTTATTTATTTAAGAAGCCTTGAAAAACACCCAAAATTTACAAAAAGAAAGTTTAAAAAGGTGCCAGAAATTTTGCTTTCAAAATTTTTCAATAATCCTAGTTTGTGGACTGTGGTTAAGTCCGCATGTTAAAATACCGTTTACATTTTTTCTTTAAGATGATCAGAACGCGCTCTAGCATGGCAGCAGAAAAGCGCCTTTTTTTTGGAGATGGGTGGATAAGTTGCTCTGTACTTCAATAATGAACTATGTAATCGGGCTACGCATGCTTCAGATATTAATAAATATATATACAATATATCGAGTTCTTCACAAAAAATTTCTAAAAAAAAGTGAAAAAAGGCCTTCACACGAGATGACCCCCTTAATGGGCCGTTTGGCTGTCGGTCAGAATCGCTATGTTGGGGTTCACATCACACCCCAGCTACCGACAGGCTTGCAGTATCGCTAGCACGTGGCGCCGCTTGGAATAAACTGTCAAATCTTGGGAAACGGCTCGGCGACGCTATGTGTGCTCGAGAAAAGCCCGGCACCGACTTCACAGACACTCTCTGATCCATTGGTGAAGAAAACTGTGTCATAACCTTAGAACGAGTCGTCGATCCTCCACTCTGTCCTAGTTAGAAACTCCACAAGCAAAATTCTTCGTGAAACTCGTCTTGGGTGTGGCGTTGTGATCGCCCAAGATAGTTTATCTAGGTTATCTTTTTGACCATAGCCCTTCACTGCCCAACATTCGGATTCAGGTAGTTTGACGACACTGTACGCTACAGTGTATTAAATATGGAGGCCCAAGGAGAGGAAATGCTAGAGTACATTGAGGTCATCTACTGGGTAGGACTGCAGAACCCCAGTACACGGTGTTCTTTGAATCATATTAAGCTTTGTTCTACGGTATTGTTGCTTAGTATTTCCCACCGCTTCACGGAACCATATCTTAGGGTAGGACAAACCACGGCCACTTCCGCCGGAGACCCCATTTTCTTAACCCTTAGTTCTATGTTCAATCTACAATTTAACTTGGGATCCAGAATCACACCTAAATACTTTGCGTTGGAGAAAAAAACCAATGTTTGTTCACAAAGCCGTAGAATTCGGGTACCGTTGTTCTGGTAGTGAATAATATCAGCTTCGTTTTTGTTGGATTTGTGCCGAGTCCGCATCTTGCATCCCATAGTCATATCTACGCCAAAAATCTCTCCACGGCTTCATTCATAACAAAGGATAACATCTCTGACACCAATATCACCAAGTTGTCGGCATACTCTACCCTCTTTACTCCGCTGCTGAACATTATGTGTAGAATTTCAGCTATCGCTATCAACTGGTGCACTGGGCAGATGGCGCCACCCTCTGTTCACAACCACTTGACCGACAATTTCTCAAATTAGGCTGGATTATCCTAGTTCTTAACATGGGTACTATCCAATATGTAAGCTTCCCTTAAACCCTATTCTAGTAAGAGCTTCCTTAATGGCTTTAGGTGGCACCTGGGGTATATTACTTGTAGTGCAGTGGTCGCTCAATCGTGCTAGTTACCTCGTGAATAGCGGCTTCTTTGCATTTGTCTTTTAAGCAGGGGTGCTAAAACTTGGAGTAGAGCATTTTCTCCATAATTATCGTTAAGTAGATGTCCTGGACATTCTTTAGCGCCTTCAATACGAAAGAAGTGAAGCTGATTGGTTGGAAGTCCTTCACAAACTCATGCGCGGATTAAGTATATCTTATCTTATACATTTTGAAATTTTGAAATAACAAGATAAGAGTTGTTATTAATGACCTTTGGAATGTTGTGTTACCAATGATCCTTGTAATGTACGACTAAGATAAGAACTATTGTAAACATAAGGAAAATGTATAAATAGTTACGTCCAACTCCGACAGTCATCTTTCAAGGAATTAGCTTGGTGAGTGAATCATCTTGTAAAATATATACAAATACTTTAACCATCTTCTGAGTATTTTCTTTATTGGATCATATGTATATTCCTTCCGGAGAATATTAAATCGCACGTATCTCCAAGGGTGTGGTACGTATCCGAAAGAAATGCAGCTCTGGTAAATGCATCTGAACTACCAGCTCCGGGTACCAGAACATTCCGTCCAAGAATTTTCTGACCGCTTCCTGGTAGTCTTAATGGCGAACAACTCCTTAGGTAGTCCTTGCATGGGTGCCAAGATTTGTGCCTGTGGCAAATATTGAACACCTTTCTGGTCAACTACCTGAAGTCTTTATTGCACTATAGTGGCAATGTCTTCTTGCTGTATTTAGAAAGACACGAGACCTTAATAGCGGTTTCGAATACCCTGACTTTCGACTCCAGCTCGTCTGTCGTGCCGAAGTTACCCACCCGAGATTTCATTCTTGATAACTTGTTCAAAGTTCCCTCTGTCGACCGTCTTGGGATCTTTGAAAGGATTGAGGGCCTATATAGCGAGATTTAGACCGAAAAATAGCCACCTGTGATTTGAGAAGTATCTCTGGTGAGACAATCTTCAGTTCTTCACGCCGAAAATCTCACTGCCAGTTAATAGTATTATATCACGGAACTCTTTCCAACCCTCACAGTTATCCATGCTGAGTGAATGGAAAGTTGGTGCACTGCTCTTGTTACACATGAATAGATTTGTGTTAATAACATAGTCATAGAAAGACTTTCTATAGGCATCGCAGTCCATCAACAGGTTGGCCTTCTTGAAAATGTTTTAGTTCTTCCTGTGGAACTGACCGGTCGTGAGGCATATAATCCGACGAAGTACACGTTCTACAAATTTTTCCTATATAGGATACATGCTGTACATTGGTCGCGATCAGTGCCTCCAGCTAGTTTCCATTTATCGAGCAGGAAAGGTTGACTGCTGGGGGAGATCCTCACGTTTTTAACGACCAGTCTTCTGGCAATCTTGTCGTATAGGATCACCATAAGGTTTAAGTCCTCCCTCCTCCTCATTTTAGAATGTTGTTCAGAATATGTACGGCCTTCTAGTACTGGCTCTTGAGCAGGACTCCAGTGGAGCTGTGTCTCTTCGCTGGTTTCCGGTGGTCAACAATTTCGTCAGTCTTGCTTTTTGGGTACTCCCGACTCCAATAGATTAGAAAGAGATCCCGAAAATACCGATGCTCAAAGAAAGTTAATAATAGTATGTTATTATATATACATAATTAGGAAATTTACTGGGTACCCCCTTAAGTTCATTGTAGAAGTTTAAAATTTAGCAGAAATGTAGATTACAGCATAGAACTTCATACTAGAGAGTTCAATGCTCCTCCTGTCAATAACATAATGTAGCGAATCAATTCAAAGAAGCCCCGAGTAAATTCGCATTAAACAGGTTCAAGCCATGCAGAATTGTGACTGTGAAAGAGACATCAAATCAAGAAGTTCACATCGTTCACATAGGAGTGCACAGCATTAAAACGACAAGATCAGTTAGATATCCCGAGAATGCAAAGATCTTCTTTAAGGGAATATCTTTCAGATCTTTGTTGTAAATCAAGTTCAATAAGACCCACCATTCACGTCCGGTTCGGCTTGTTGGTTACGTCCATGGGGGCCTCATCAAAACACTACCAAAGAGGGATATTGGATTTTTAAGGATTTGTGATTGAGGGGCGAAGGTAACCGATACTACTAGGATGTACTCAGAAATAATGTATGAAATCCCACTCTAGCAGAACTCAATACGTCAATTTTGTGAAACGGAGAACCTGACGGGTATGGATGACAGAGATCTAAACCGCCCTTTATACTGATAAGATAATATATTATGTCATTCTTTCAGCCCTGGTCCCAGCCCAAGTAAAGGAGGAGGGTTTGAGGCAACGTACTTTGTATTATCCTCAGTAAAACAAAAATAAAATGCTGAGATCAGGGAGTATAGTTGCAGTTATTCCACTATGAAAAATCCTACCTGATCCCGCTTGGCGACAGGTTCCGCGACTGGCCAACTAAGAAAATGCATCCAATGTCGTTAAAAATAACCTGATCGGATCGAGTAACAAGCCTGCTAGGATGCCCATCTGAGTCGACGCGGCAGGACTGGCCCCGGTCCTGTCGAGAAATGAGTAAGGGTGCTTGACGCATGGACTGCAGGTCGACCTGATGAAGGTAAAGATGCCTTGTGGAAACTTCTCTATGCATATACAACGTTCCTGCTGATAACTATATCATTACGGGAACCGGTGCCATGCGCGAAGGGTTTGGACCGCGCAATGAGGGTGGCGACCATATGGGTATAATCGATTTTGCGAACACTCATGACCATGTCCTTATGAATACATGGTTCATGAAATGATTATTTCATCTTCCTACATTTTATGGTGGGAATAGTAAAACGCAAATCGACTATGTTCTGACAACTGCTGACATTTTACCACCATCACTGTTTGCAAAGCCGTTTCCTTTGAGACCATTGCACTTCAACATCGGCCATTGATTGCCATCTTGCGAATCAAGCCACAGATAATGCAACGGGAGTAACACACTGGCCCGCCGCGCATTAAACGGTGGCGATTTCCCTTTGCTACAAGTGTGATTTGAACCGCGACCTTCTACTGCAAATATTGCGAATGTACAAAAATCGTGGAGCCAAGTTAAAGACATGATCCACAAAGCAGCCTCTGCAATTGGGTTGGGTTCACCAAGCCAGGTAAGCGGTATATCAACCGAGATACTTGGCTTTGAAATGACGATGTTGAAATGAAGGTCCGTGGAAAGAAACGCCTCCACCACAAGTTTCTTGACGATAAAACCAACCAATTGGCAAATTGATAAGAATACTGGGAAGCAAAGAAAGCGGTCGATGTCACCCGAGCGGTCCGTTACAAGGATCTTCAAAATAAACTCGACGCTCGGGATGGCGAGAAACGAATGAAATCGGGGAAAATAATAGGACCTGACTACATCGCATCTGAGCACTGGGAAGCGAAGAGCTGGAACCCAACCCCCAGGTAGAACTCCATCTGTACCATAGTTTCAATATGGGAAAAGAAAAGTAGTCCAGCAGAATGTTCAAACTACCGTCCGATCCGGTTACTTTCCCATACCGTGAAGATCATTGAACGCATTCTTGACAACCGTATTCGCGAAATAGTTGAAATAACCGTGAATCAAGCCGGATTTATCAAGAACTGCGGAACTACTGACACAATACACGTTTAGCGGTTACTTGTGGAGCAACACCGTGAGAAGCATCACCCTCTTTACATTGCCTTTCTATATCTAGAGAAAGCGTTTGACCATGTTCCACACGAACTAATCTGCTATACTCTAAGACAACCCTTAGTGCCAGAAGAACTGATGTGCTGAGTTAAATTGCTCTACCACGATCCGAAAAGTAAAGTTCGAATTGTGCCCCATGTATGGAAACCGCTACGTATCTCTGTTGGTGTTCACCAAGGAAGTGTCCTCTCACCACTCCTCTTCGTTCTTGTTATGGACACTGCCACATGGGACATCCAACGTCCAGCACCCTATACACTGCAGATGATGTTTTCCTAACGTTTAACAGAAAAAATGATCACGAGCAACTTAGGCAAACATGGAACATGAAACGGTCTGAGATTGAATCTAAATAAAACTGAATTTTTGAAAACCCATCCCCATAGAACAGGCACAATCACTGCCCAGAACTGAGCGGGTCAATGCTATCACCTAATAGAGAACTGCGTTTTGAGGTTGCTTCTCGCATTAGTGCAATCTGGAAAAAGTGACGTTCAACAACTGATGTTCTTTGTGGTCGACGTATCAACGAACGTCTCAAATTTAAAATTTACCGCAATGTCGTCCGTCCTATTGCTCTCTATGGTTCTGAGTGTTGGCCGACTATAAAAGACAATGAACAGCGTCTTGCGATAATGGAGACGAAGATGTTGTATTGGACTAATGACGTGACATGTTTTGATCACATACAAAATGAGGATATCCGCGATCGATATGAAGTTGCACCGACCGTAAAAGAATTACGAAAGAGGCGTCTTCAATGGAATGTTCATGTAATTCGCACTGTCGAGAAATCACTAGTCAAGATTTTTCTGAACATTGAAGTCGATGGTAAGCGACCAAAAGGCCGGTAGAAACAACGGTGGCTTGACACGATGGATAGGGGTTTGAAAGGCCCCCGATTCCATTTAGATCAGGCTTTTGATAGGAACAAATAGTGAAACCGATCACGGCTAGTCGACCCCCTTGTGAATGGGACAAACGCTGAAAAAAAACAAGAAGACTCTGTTCTCCAATAAAAGTATGCCTAGATTCAAGTTGATCAGCATTACTATGGATCAACATTTCTATTTTCCATTAGCCCAAAAAAGGAGAAATTGAATAAATTTTGTTCAAAAACTGACGGGAATATTGCAAACAATAAACAGTGAGAGATGTTCGTAATAAGATTCAAACCTATGAAAATCCCAGAAAAAATAATGAAAGATTTTTCACCATTTTATTTGAGCAGAAATAAAGTTTACGTTTACAGCCATAAAATTTGTTCAAGCCTCACAAAGCAGGTATCCTTCTTCAATATATGTTTTATCTTACAACTATCATCTTAATCTAAGATATCGCTTTTACTTACTTTTGGCAAAAATTAGCACAAAATTGATTTATTCCAAAATTTCCAGATATCCTTTATTTACGTATAATGACAAGATCACTGGATTCGAATGGAAATTTTTTTGATAAATTCATAATCTAGTTTCATAGGCAAAGCAGATATTGATTGCCTTATAGAGCACTACTGTATATTTGTTATTTGTTTCACTTTCGACACTTCTTCATTGATCCAAAATAATTTTCACTTTGCAAACAATTTTTTAGCTAAAAATACACTGAGATCCACCAGTTAACTTCCTCCAAGACACACTTCAGTGAAATTCTATAAGATGATCAACGAAAAGAAGAATACAGAAATGAACTGAAGCATGTAAGAAAGTGTATATCGTCAAAAGGGACACACCCCAGCTTAGGAACACAAGTCGCGGCGTGTGGCACCCTAATCAAGGGGTGAAGGCACGTTCCTAGGGAAACCAGCAAGGTGTCTTCATCAACAGTTAAATGCACTTCACTATTATGCCAAGAACTGTTTCACCCTCCAACACAATTGTTCCTACGAAAGGTTGATTCACGATACTTTGAATAATTTTGTATCTTTTCTAAACAAAAAAGATGTGTAACAGACTGAAGACGACTACGGACTGCTTACCGCCAGTGTACCGTCCTCAAGTGAGTCAACGTGTTACATGGCCAAGTGCTATATGACACTGTTGTAGAATGCGGTAAACAAGGTACGGTGGTAAGTAAGACAGGTACCCTCTTCTGGTATAGTTAGCCAACCGTAGCTATGACACTATACGAACCTTTCATTGGTTTGTGTATACATTGTGGTAAATGCACGCAAATTTAATACATGGTAGACTACATAAAGTGTAGTATTATAGAACTAATGTAAATGAAAGCAGCCATGCATTTGATTTCTCTCTGTGAAAAGTCAGTAAGACTGCACGAAATTAGCCATCAAATAATCCACGTAATTGTAACACATTGACTTCAATTAAAAAAATAACATAGACCGAAAGGATTTCATACCATATAGTCTTCATTAAACTCACTGCACTGACGAGCATGATTACAGTCAAAATCCTGTGATAAATCGATGAACATTATAATAGCAGTAAAGTATATATAAATGAAACTTTTACACTTTATTTTCACGTACTTTTGGGATTTTTTAGAGGCAGAGTTAGTTGGAATTCAATTAAATTTGGGGATTATATTAGTTATATTTTGAACAGCTTTTGAGAATTTTTTTTGGAAAATTTAAACCTCAAATAATAAAGTTACCCCGCATTAACCCGCTGTAACTAGAATTCACCAACTGTGGGACGTGTAGCGACTCCAATCTTTACCTGAAACCAAAAAGGCTTTAATATATCATTACTAATTTATTTTGGAAGAAATTTGACGGCTGTTCACAATCTCAATTTGCACACCCTTAAAAATTGA
Organism: Hermetia illucens; assembly: GCF_905115235.1. Lineage (NCBI taxonomy): Eukaryota > Metazoa > Arthropoda > Insecta > Diptera > Stratiomyidae > Hermetia > Hermetia illucens. The sequence goes on along the minus strand of NC_051851.1, from coordinate 65,537,903 downwards.
TATCCCAAATATTGGTTCATATCCGTAATTTTGTAATGAAATTCCAAATTTTGTAAAAATCGGTTAATTACTTTTTACTGAAAATTCCCGCAAAGGTGAAAAATGTTCTTTTGTGAAGAAAAAAATGTTTGGAAAGTCAGTCCTAATTACAAACAAAATGTAGTTACAAAATATACAAATGGACTCCTAGAAGCGACTGATGCGAAGTAATTATAAATAAGTTATTTACTTAATGCTCCAAGATTAGTAAGCACATAAAGCAGCTACCTCCTGGGCGGGCAAGCTTGAACTTGAATCTTATAATCGATCGGTTTTATTTTGATAAAATCTAAAGGAACACGAATTTTGCTTTGAAATATTTGCAGCGTATTCTGGGATAGCTAATTTAATGTTCTATGCAATAAAAACAAATTCGATTCAGAAAATCTTTTAATGTGGTTTTCCTCATTAAGAGACATTCTTTATGATACAAAATGTAGCCCACTCATACTCCTTGAGTCACCTAATAATTGCCCGTGCAACAAGCGTTCAATTTGAATCCCGTTTGGAGACAGTGACGGTAAGTTACGAGCCAATTTGGTTAACATTGCACTTGTGCAGGGTTATAACTGAGTTGACTGATATTATTATAATTCCTCTGCCTCTAAGAACATCTAAATCGCGATCTTCCGGGGAAGCTTAATGGTTTAACCACAAAATTATCTGACAGAGGCAGTTACAGCTGCATATCGAACAGCATTTGCCAACATTTTGTGCTTACTTCTCTATAGAATACCAGCGAACCAAAGTGTCTGAATTTCACTGTGTGCCTATTTGGGAAATTACAGAGGAAAAAAGCTTAAGGTCATCGGCGCAAAGCATGCAAGGGGCAACTTGGAGAGAAGGAGAGTCTTTAATGCAAAATAAAATTCACCAGGGAAGACGGGTGAGGAAGAGGGCTGCAAATCGTCGAAGAAACTACTGAAGGAATAGGTAGAACGGCAGCTACAGGGTCAAATGTTAAGTGAAGCGCGCCGGGATTATAATATTGCCTGATTAATGAAGTCAAAGGCTTTAAAGAAAACCGTGAAACGGACACTTCCTGCGAGAATTTAGACATTTGGTCATGACGTTTCTGGAAACTGTTAGGTTGGGGCCGATGAACTGACGTTTAATAGACCGATTTTGCTCCTCTGTTACAATGTGATCACATTGAGCAGTCAACCAGTCGTTTATATATGTTTCTCTCAAGGAATTTGGAATAAGAAACAAGTGAAGAAAAAGACTGTCAAAGGGTAGTATAGGTCCCAGGGCGGAACGTGGATTGGGAAACGCCTGCTGACCCAACACTAACAGCTCTACTTCGAAACCCTATCAGCACCTCCACGCGGTCATTGCAGGGAGTTCTTTTTTCATGAAAAATCCCAGACGAAGAAGGATGGAGGCGGGCCTCCCGCGCCTGAAAAAAATATAACAACTGGTCCTCCACGTTGGAGGTTGGGTAGGGCTGACAACCCAACATGGAAACCCAAAAATACGAAGCCACGGAAGGAGCCTCTGACAGACCAAATGGTGCTGAGCAGCTAGCCGACACCCTGTTCCAATATAGGGCTGAGGTAACAGCGTTGCAAGAGATGCAATGGACAGGGACCGGTTTCCTGGAGAAGAGTCGCTACACAATATTTTATAGTGGCCATTCAGTTGAAAACATAAGCGAACAGCTATGCACTCTATGCTTGTGAGGCAACTTTAGAAATATAAGCCTCATTAACGTTCACGCCCCTACCGAGGAGACTGCAGATTCGGAGAAGGATGCCTTCTATGAGGCAGTAGAACGAACCCTCGAAGCCTGTCTCAGATACGATATCAAAATCATACTTGGGGATTTTAACAGTCAAGCAGGGGCGGAGCCTGTATTCTGGCGATACGTCGCTTTTATTGCTTACATAAGGATACAAATCATAACGGACTGCGGATCATTCAGTTAGTAGTAGAGCACGAAATGGTTGTTGGAAGTACCTGTTCTGCGCGGGAAGGGGTCCACAAACAAACGTGGATCTCTCCAAATTGACCACGTGTTGATTGAACGGCGCCAGCTCGCCTTGATGAATGTCAGAACATATGGGAGGACAAATGTACAGTTGGATCACTATCTCGTTGGCATAGAGCACCGGGCTGGAATTACAACACCACTTAGACAGTCAGTTTAGAATTAATACTGAAGCCATCCACAGCAAAGCCCTCCGTAACACCTATAAGAGGGAAATAGATGCCGCAATAATCGCAGTCAACAGAGATCCTGGAAATGAAGCATCAACAAATGATCCTCACAATCACCTGAAGAACGCGAATACAGCCACAAACATACTTGGCCCCAGTCGCAAAAAAGGTAGGAACGGCTGGTTTGATGATGAATGTAAGCTATCAACGGAACAAAAGAGTGCCACATACCGACTAATGTTGCATTCTCAAAGGATATGGGTACGCGCGGAGACTTAGAAGAACGTTATCATAAATACGGCCACAAATATATTTGGTCCTGGCCTTAAAAAGGTCGGAACGGCTAGTTTGACGATGAATGTAAGCTAGCAACGAAACGGAAGACGCGGGCACGCGCAGACACTTATCATGAACTTCGGTTAGCGGAGAAGAGACTTCACAGACGGGAAAAGGAAGCCTGGGAGAACTAGCATGTTTGTGAACTAGAAAAGTACAGGGAGCAACCGCACCAGGCGCGCAAGTTTTACCAACAAATCAGCAGGATCAAGCCTTATACACCTCGATGCTCATCCTGCCGAGACAAAGAGGAAAATCTGATTTCCGACAGAATGGGCATATTGGGCGATGGGTTGAGTATTTTGATGAACTGCTCAACTACCAAAATATCGGCGAATTAGAGGTCCCGCCAATTGGAGATGACGGACAAATGTTGCCACCACCGAGTATAGAAGAATAAGTTGCCAGAGTTCATGAACTTATGTTCATAGTATGGGACAGCGAATCAATGCCTAACAACTGGCAACGGGTCTGTACATAAAAGAGGATATCACGCAGTGCAGGAATTATAGAGGTATCACCTCGCTGAATATCGTCTGTAAGATATTCTCCGCTATCTTGCTAGGCCGGATAACCCAACACGTCCGGAACATCATTGGCCCATAGTAAAGAGAATTTACTCCAGGCAAATCAGCAACAGATCAGATTTTCTCTCTGCGCCAAGTCATGGAAAAACTCTTCGAATATGGACATCAGTTGCACCATCTTTGCATCGAGCTTAAGGCCGCCTATGACGGCACAGCCATGGTAAAACTGTACACAGCCATGAGAGAATTCGGTGTCCCAACGAAATTGATAAGATTGATTAGGCTGACCCTAACCAATGTGCGAGGCCAGATAAAAGCAGCAGGATCATTCTAGTCTAAGACAAGGGGATGCCATCATCATTTGCGCTCTTTAACTTGGCCCTGGAGAAAGTGATTTGCGATGCCGATGTAAATGCGAGAGGCACCATCCTCTTCAAGTCCACCCAACTACTGGTCAACGCTGACGACATTGACATCATGGGAAGAACAACCCGAGAGCGCGAGATCTTGGAATAATAATAAAGAAAGGGGAATACAATTTAAGTCCGTTGAGCATTTCTCCCCTCTGGGGTCGATAGTTACAACCGATAACAGCTGTGACGATGAACTCCGCGCACGGTTGTTGGCAGCCAACAGAGTTTATTTCTACTCACAAAAACTGTTCCGCTCGAAACGTTTCACCATAGAGTCAAAGCTCTTACTGTACAAGACTGTGATCTTGCCAGTTCTTCTGTATTCCTCGGAGACTTGGGTTCTTAGCAAAGAAACTGCGAACTCTTAGCCACGATCGAAAGAAGAATTCTCCGAAACATTTCTGGCCCCCTACATGAGGATGGACGATTCCGTATTCTACATAACGACGAAATCTATGAGCGATACCACAACCAACAGCTTGCGGAGGGCTTCCGCATGGATGAGGATGATCCAGCCCCAAAAGTATATAAGGGCAATATCTATGGTAGAAAAGGAAGACGAGGCAGACCCTGCCGGAGATGGAACAATGGCATAGGTTAGAACGCTAGACAGTTTTTAGAGATATCGAATCGGTGAACCACGGCGTAAAACCGGGGTGTCTGGAGTTCCTTATTAAGGCAGGCCTAGACCGAATACCGGTTGTTGCGCCGTTGATGAAGATGATGAAGGAAATAGGATGGTTTGTGTAAAACAAAGGCTTATTAAAATCGGTTTACTGTCTGTCTGTCTGTCTGTTTGACATTTCTTGGAAAGGCGGGGAATTCGGGGGGTCGAAAGTGATCAGTTATTTAACGGGGCCATTCTCAGAAACTGTTCAACCGAAAAATCTCAAAAAATCAAGAAGCTGCCACTATATGGTAGCTAGGCCCCAAAACACCCTTCAATTGGCTGCAGAACTCCCTAGCACCACGAAATGCAGCAATGTAGGTTATGATATAGAGCTTGATCCTACCAAGTTTGATTGACACTTTTTTGGAAGTTCTTGATTTTAAATGTCAATATCAAGTGGAAGTGGATATTCTCACATAATATATGTTCATATTACGTGTTACATAGTATTGGGGCAAATTCACACTCAAATGTCTGTATAAAAGAAATTCACGAAACCCTTCATACCTGAAGCGTCCAGCTTCCGGTTTCCCGACTTGTTATATATAAAGATAGTGCGAGCTTCCCTCTATAGGTTAGGAAAGAGAGAACTTACGTGACTTTTATTCAAAATTATGCAGAGAGGGAGCGAAATGTAGTGATTAGCTTTTGTAAAAAACAACCTAGGTAGACAATCGAGATCGAAACTTGCATTGGCATCAAGGTTGCGAGGTGCAGGATAGAGTGCATCTAGTCGAAAAGATAGCAGCGGATCATACAGCGTGGAAAAGTAATTACCAAGGAAAGTTGTACAATAATTGAGGTGTATCATCAGAGGAGCCTACAAATTTGATGAAGGTGGCAGTGGGCAAATGTGAGACCAGAAAGACTTGAAGTTTCTGTAAGCCAATGCGGCCTCGATACTAACCAGATATTGCTTCCTGGTCTTAGTTATCAGCCGGTCTTCCTTCCTGGTCTTAATTGTCAACGAATTTACCGAAATTCGTAGAGCTTCCAAGTGAGTTGAAGACTTTTTCAAGTGTTAAACGCGTAAAACAAGGTATAATTTTAAAACTGTTACAAAAGAGAAACCATAAAAACTATCAACCTTTAAAGTACCTTTATCGAGTCCCTAAATTCAAAATTCCATTCCAAAATAACAGTGAGTGCTCAGATATTAATAATAATGGTTGACGCAACAATACATATTGGATCAGGGCCTTGAAGAACGTTAGAGTACTCCATTGAAGACCGTAACCGTACACTATAGTACTCTGTACGAGGCAATGTGGTCAACATTGCGCTCGCCCGAGATTGTTACCCTGATTTGACACAGGTACTCGTTCGTAGCTGAGTCGATTGGTATTCGACGACAAAACTCGATACTAATCCCATGCCACCCATGCCATGAGATATGAGCCACGACCTTTCGTACGACAGCCTTGTGCTCTAACCACTCAGCTATCCGGACACAGATATTGTAAAGTGAAAACTCATGAAGAACGAATCAGGCGGGAAAGTACCCAGGCTTTCCAAATGACCTGCAACTAATTCAACAAAAATATTTCCTTAGTTTTGACGTAAATCTACTGCAAATACCTAAATTTTGAATTTGGGCGTCTTAGTAAGCTTTTGAACATAGCATACTCGTCAGGGTGAGCAAAGCAGCAGGGACCTGAGAATGGAAGGAAATTACCAAGGAAACAGGATGGATAGAATTGTAAAAAATCGTCGGTTTTAGCCGCATGTTAGCAAAGTTATGATAAGATTTTAGATGACAGAGAGCTAGACTGAATTCAAATCTTCAAAACTGATCTTTCGAAAGTTGAACTTAGTAGGTTTGCACAAACATGGGACCTGAGACGATCGATTTGCATATCGAATTCAAGAGCAGGCTGATGAGCATCAGGAGCAACCTAAGGAGAAGCATCTGAATATTGGGAAAAGCAACATACAGGAAGGCGTGTGGAGGACAAAAATCAGAGCGCGGCTTAAGTCATTTCTGACAAGAGTGTACTAAAAAGTAGTACAATACTCGTGAGGTTTTGCAACCTCACGAGTATTGTACTAGAGAAAATGGGGAGAATTATTGGGAAGAAGGGGAGAACCAGGGGAGTAGAGAGATAGATTAAAACCATCATAAGCAGTGAAGGGGAGAAGGGAGAAAAACATAGTTAGGATTTTCGATAATCTATCGGAGAATACAGGTATGACGTATTTCCTGATAGGTTATCGGAAATCCTAACTATAGTTTTCTCCCCTCTCCCCTTCTTCAAGGGGTATGAATAAATGCATTTTCGTCAGTCCATGTTCCCCCTCCTTCCTCCGAATCCCTTTCGATAGTGGACGTAGCCTGTCCCGCATCGCCTACCATTTCCCTTCTTACCCCTATCCTCATTGAGTACCTCACTGGCCAACTTGATGCCAATCTCGGATCTGGCTACGATGGTCTTCCAAACCTCTTTTTGATCAAAACTGGTAAGTCCATCTCCCTTCCCCTATCTCTTATTTTCAACGGCTTGTGAAAAGAGGCTCTCACCATCCCCATTCACAAAAGTGGCGATCGTACGTTTGCCGATAATTACCGTCCCGTTTCCCTCCTCTCCTCCTGTTCTAAAATCCTGGAAAAATATGTCGGCGACTGGTTGTCCGGCCACCTTGGCCAACACATAGTGAAAGAGTAACATGGCTTCCTTAAACGCAGGTCCACTGCCTCCAACCTGCTTGACTTTACCAACTTTGTCGCCAAATGTCACGGCAAGAAGTGCATACCATTTACACTGACTTCGCTATAGCCATCGACACTGTAAATCACAAGATACTTCTGTCCAAACTCTCGTCTCTAAATGTTCCCATACCACTTGTTTTATGGCTTCGCTCTTACCTTTCCAACCGATCCTGCCGCGTCTCTTTTGAAGGCTGTACTTCTCGCTCCTTCTCTCCCTCTTCTGGCGTCCCACAGGGATATATTCTGGGTCCTTTGTTATTTTTATTTTTTACTAACGACCTTCTTCCCCTCCTTACTTGTCCCTGTTTGCTCTATGTAGACGACCTTAAGCTGTTTTCCGCTACATCGTCGCCTATGGACTGTGTTTCTCTTCAATCTAACCTGGACACTCTGGCTCGTTGGTGCTCGACTAATGGTTTAGCGCTAAACGTCAAAAAGTGTCACTCTATGTGCTACTCCCTAAAATCCTCTCCCACTTCTTTCTCCTACTCTCATAACGGACATTCCTTATCCTGCTTAAATTCCACTCAAGATCTCGGAGTCACTTTCGACAACAAGCTCCGCTTTGACACCCATTGCCTCGATATCATCGAGCAGCAAAATTATCAAGCTTTATTCTTCGCTCCTCCTCTGGTTTTGACTCCATCCAACCCTCCTTAGCTCTCTTCAATTCCCTCATGAGGAATACTCTCGAGTATTGCTTCGTGATCTGGTCACCCTCCCGTAACTGCCCTTGAAAATGTGCAACATAAATTCACCCTTTCCCTCTTCTTTTGAGAGAAGCTTTCCTCGTGTGGACTACCCCTCTCGCCTCCGCTTTCTGAACCTTCTCTTCCTACAATAGCGTAGATTCTATCTGGATCTGTGCACATTTTTCAAACTTTCCTCGGGTCTGATGGACTGCTCCGCCGCTGACGACATCACCTGCCGAAATTACAACGCAGAACAGCTTGGTCCTTTTGATTTCTCTACTTTAAGTAGTTTTAAACGTAGGATAAGATTTTTGCTTTCTCCTCCTCCTGAGGACAATAATTAATTAATTGGAATTTACTCAATTTGTTGTCCGTGCAATCATGTCTAGGCCTGTCTTAATAAGGAACTCTAAGCACCCCGGTTCCCCCCAATTCAATATCCCTAAAAGCCGTATGGCGCCCTGACCTACGCCATCGCTCCATCTCGGGCAGGCTCCGCTTCGTCTTCTTTTCCTGCCATAGATATTGCCCTTATAGACTTTTCGGTCCACGGTAACCTAAATAGGAGGATTTTGTCCAGAACTAGCCGGTCATAGTATCGCCTATAAATTTCGTCATTATGTAGGCTATAGAATTGTCCATCCTCATGTAGGGGGCCAAAAATTCTTCAGAGGACTCTTCCCTCGGAAGCAGCTAGGAGGTCGCAATTTTCCTTGTTACGAACCCAAATCTCCGACGAATACATGAGGGCTGGCAAGATAATTGTCTTGCACAGCAAGAGCTTTGCCCAATGGTTTCGAGCGGAACAGTTTTTGCAAGCTGAAATAGGCTCTGTTGGCTGCCAACAACCGTGCGCGGATTTCACCGTCATAGCTGTTATCGGTTGTGATTTTCGACCCTAGATAGGAGAAATTATTGTCGGACCTTCATTAATAGGTTGGCCAAGATCTCGTCCGTTTGCCGCCTGCTCGATCCCAATGCAGGCAGTTTGTACGTTTCGGGATGTTCTTCCCATGATGTCGATATTGTCAGCGTAGGCCAGTAGTTGGGTGGACTTGAAGAGGATGGTGCCTCTTGCAGTTACATCAGCATTATGGATCACTTTTTCCAGGGCCAGGTTAAAAGCACGCACGAAAGGGCACTCCTTTGTCTTTGATCTTTGTTGATATTGAATGGTCTCGATAGTGATCCTGTCGGCCTAATTAATTTTATCACTTTGATCGGGATACCGACTTCTCTGTGTGCAGTTTTAATTTGGCTACGCTAGTTGATAGTTATATAACAGTTTTTCAATAATAACGCTCTTAAGGTGGTTTTGAAGCCGATGCCTCATTTCCAGGACCCCTGTTGACTGCGGTTATTGCGGCATCCATTTCCCCCTTATAGGTGTCGCTGTTGTTAGAGAATGAACACTGAAGCTATGTTCATTCTCACCTAATTGTCAATGGGAATATTTGGTGGTATTGTTAGTGAAGCTTTGAGCACCAAACCAACGAGATAGTGATCCGAGTCTGTGGTCTGTGGTCAACTTGGTTGAAGGTTGTCCCGTCCATAGAGGCCCATGCTTGCTTTTGTACCACTTTCCGCGCAAACCTGGCACTTCCAACAACCATTTCGTGCAACACTGCAAGTGGGATAATCCACAGTCTGTTGTCATTGGCAGTTTTGTGTAAGCTATGGGAGCGAACGTATCGCCTGAATACTTGATTGTTAAAATTCCAAAGTATGATTTTGATATCATACCTGGGACAGGCTTCGAAGGTTCGTTCTACTGCCTCGTAGAAGATATCCGTCTCCGATTCAGCAGTCTCATCTGTAGGGACCTGAACGTAAGTGAGGCTCATATTTCTAACTCTGCATCGCAGACGCCGAGTGTATTGCCTTTTGCTATGTGTACAAAGCCGGTATCGACAAATTTCATTCTTTTGCTGATTAAGAAGCCTACTCCGAGCACATGGTTTACTGGTTGGTCACTATAATATATGGTGCAACGGCTGTTCACCAGGAAACTGTTCCCTGTCCAGCGCATCTTTTGTAACTTTGCCACATCAGCCTCATATTGGGCAGGGTATCGGTTAACTACTTTACAGCATTTGATCTGCACACGGAGCGCACGTTCCATGAGAAAATGACAAAATCGTTCGTCAGTTCTCGTTGCCGGATTCGTCATTGTGAAATCTATTTAGTCCAAGGTCTCTTTTGTGGTTTACAAGTTGTTTTTCGTGTGGGGTTGTCTGCCCTACCCCCATCAAGTCATGTAGTAATATTACCAAGTTTGGTGGAATTCGCTATATTACTAACAAAGTTCTAATGCTTGCTTGCTTGCTCTTTTGTGCCAATTTATTGCAATTTAAAACTTTTAACGTCAGTATCACACTAAAGTCAATAGTCTGACAAACTAAATGCATAAACAAATGCTCATTCAAACAAAATATACAAACTTTTCTTACCTGAAGCGTTCAGCTTCCGCTCTCCTGGCATCTTTTTTTTTGTGCAGTTGCTCAATCGGCTTTTATATCTTTCAATTTAACACTCAAATGCTCCATCGTTCATCTATACATGTTAGACTCAGAATTTCTGTCATCTGTGCACTACCCTACTCCTGCAGAATGACCAGATTTTCGCTTTTAGTAGAGGAGAAGGTCTAAATTTGGCCCCTGCTGGTATTTTGGCCCCCTACGATTCTACGCGACACAAAACAGCCACAGATAAAAACGCCACTGTGCAACAACCACAATCTTTACAGCTGTTTTTTTCATGTATCCATATGTCATTTAAATGACAAATGGTAGAGACAAATTCTAGTTTCAGTTCTTTGTGTTCTTCTAACTTTCTTCCAAGAAGATATTTGTTGTCGGTATTCCTGTAAATGTGGCATGTTTAAATGGTGTTTTGTGCTAAAAAGTTTTTACAGGTTAAGCAGTATTACATATCAAGGTAATGCTGAAGCACCGCTTACTTTTCGCTTTATTTTTTGCTTTTTTTTTTCTGTGATTGCATAAGTCTAATATGGCCCCCCGTTCGGTTTCGATTATGGCCTCCGGGGGCCATAATCGATGTTTGAAACACAAAAGTATTAAAGATTGCTGTATTGTTTCCTATAGATGCCCCGGAACAGCATTATGTTAACCGTAGCCAAAAAGAGGAAAACATGGGACCCGGAACAAATGAAAAAAGCTATAGATGCAGTCAGGAGTAAGACGATGGGTTACAAAAAAGCCGTAAAAATGTTTGGCGTACCGAGGACTACATTAAGAAGGTTGGTGCACGATCTAGGAGAGTCTGAAAAAATTGTTGAAAAACCGCTAGGCAGGAAAACTGTACTTCCACCTAATATAAAAAAGAAACTCGTGGAGTATATTCTTCTAATGGAAGCGAAATACTATGGTCTAACACGAATAGATGTTCGGCGAATGGCCTATCAGTTAGCTTTGAAAAATAACATACCCAACAATTTTACAAAGGAAATAGCAGGGCGTTCGTGGTTAGACCTTTTTCTACGAAGACACAATCACGAACTTTCTTTAAGGAAACCATTAGGAACATCTTTTGCCCGTGTTCAAGGCTTTAACCGTGAGGCAGTAAAGGAATTTTTTGAGATTTTGAAGGCGGAAATGGAAAAAATTCGATACCCTCCTGATCGCATTTTCAACGTTGACGAGACCGGGCTGACAATCGTTCAATCTAAAGTTCCTCAAATAATTGGGAAGAAAGGCAAAAAACAAATAAGTGCTTTAACTGCTGCGGAACGAGGATCATTGATGACCGTGGTTTGCTGTATGAATGTTTCCGGGTTTTTTATACCACCCATGATGATTTTCCCCAGAAAAAATTATTCCGATATACTTATGAAAGGAGCTCCGCATGGTGCTATCGGCAAAGTCCACCCATCCGGCTGGATTCAAACGAATTTATTCACCAATTGGTTTCGTCATTTTCTTTCTAAAACAAATCCAACTAAGGAGTCGCCTGTACTGTTAATACTCGACGGGCATTACAGCCACACTCGTAACATTGAACTTCTGGAGTTAGCTCATGAGAACTATGTAACAATAGTTACTCTTCCACCTCACACCACGCATAAATTGCAGCCCCTGGATAAAACCTTTATGGGGGCACTAAAAACCTATTATAGTGAAGAAATCCGAAATTTCTTGTTGCATTCCGATCGGTTGCTTAAACCCTACGATATCGCCGAATTGTTTGGTCGAGCCTATCTACGAAGCTCAACAGGAGAAATCGCTGCAAATGGATTTCGCGTCACCGGAATCTACCCCTTTAATCCGCAGATTTTTTCTGACGCAGATTTTTTAGCAGAAGCTCAAGTTTATAACGATGAAAACACTTGCGAAAACCGCCCAGGGAGCAACACACAGGAAAATTTGACTGCATCGCAAAGAGATGAGTTGTTGCATCATCAGTTAAACATCATAGTTTCACCAGAAATTATTCAACCAATACCAAAACCTAAAAATAAAACTTCGAATCGAGGGCGAAAACGTACCACACCAAAAGTACTCACTTCTTCTGCATATAGAACACACCTGGCAGGTACATCAAGTGCTTCAGATGGAAATCAGAATCCTGACAATATCCAAAGTCGTAGCCGTGGAGGGAAAACCACTGTCTCAGATGAAAATCATTAAGACACACAATCCGACAGCTTCGACGAAGGACCTTCAAATGATAAAATACCAACGAGCTTAGATGCAGAATGCTTATTTTGTGATGCAATGTATTCAAATGACCAACAAGGGGAGGAGTGGATTCAATGCCAGGGATGCAATTTATGGGCTCATTGCGTTTGTGCGGGAAACGAAGGAGATTATTATATTTGCGATTTTTGCCGATAACTTTATTTTATATGTATTTTATCTTGATTTCGTTTTTATTATGTTCATTATTATTTTTTTATTAATGGATTTACTTAATTTTAAGAAAAGAAGGTAATTTATTGTTTATTTTTTACTTAATTGTTAAGTTTTGGAGAATATTTTTTAAAGAATTTTTCATACTTCCAATATGGCCCCCTGGGTGCCATATTACCCACACTTTACATCAAAACCAAAATTTTGGATACGTCGAAATATACGATTTTGTTAAAAATATATGGAATTTTATCATGTTTTTTCCTTACGAATCAATGACCAGGAGAATATTGAAATGCATAGCACATGAAACTTGACATGCCGATCTTCATTTTTCTTTTCATGCTCGAAAAACAAAAGGGGGGGCCACATTTAGACCTTCTCCTCTAATGAAGACTATATTCTCCCATTATACATACATAGCCGAAGAAGGTAGTAAAGCATCAGCAGCATTAAGATTGTCCATAATATTATAATTCGAATATGTTCTCCCGCGAACTGTATTGAAATAGTTTTTCCAGAATTGGAATATGACAAATCAACTAAAATTCTGCCTGTAATTAGTTTAAAATCCAGCCTATTTTCCAAAATCGATTAATACTGTTGTAGATAGCAGCGATATGGACTTCCTCTTATTAGAGAATTATTAATTTATTTTGAGCTGCTTGGTAATGATTTGAGTGGCAGCAACAGACAATATTAATATGTCTGTATTATTACCTCTAAACTAATTAATGAGTAATTTTATGCATATGCATAGAAGACCATAAAGATACTTCTAACAATCCAAGGCAAATTATTTTCTAGTCCGTACCTTCAATACCACCTCGATTTGCAGCTCAAATTAGTTTTCCTGCATCTGAACTCAAGTATTTGAAGCACATTTCCATAATCGGACTTTATTCTCATTGAATTTCCGGTGTATATAATGATGAAGGTAAGAATTCATTCTAGGATTTTTGAATAGGGCTATTAATAAGCGTGTGTTAGACTTTCCAAAAATTGCCCTTAGCTCCGTTTAAGGGTCACTTTTTCCCGTCAAAAAATGGAAAGTCTTCCGATGTACCTGATTATGCAAATTGCGAAATCTGCTATTGCTGTCTTGCCACATTGAGATGTACTCGTTACTAATTATTATACTATAAATCTGTCATCTACTTAAAGATAAATTGCACAACAGAGCTAACCAGCTTAAGTACGAAAGTAAGAGTTTTGGCAATTAAACCCAGACGCACATGATGAATGGCGGCGTAAATGGAGGAAGTACATCTTGTTAACATAATTGCAACATCAACAAATTTATTTCTGTTTTTTTCATTATTTTCGCGATACGCATTCGTTGCTTTGTGACATTGATCCTGCTAATCATTGTTTGTCTTATTATGAATTCGGTGCTTTAAATAACAAAAATACTGAACTCTTTACTTGGAACATGAAAAATTCGTAGATTTGTGCAACGCTCCGAAACGACCTCGAGCTGATTTCCATTTTAACATATTCACGTTCGCGAACTATGGATGCTACCACCTTTGCTTCAAACGTATTGTTTTGCATATCAGAATATTCACCTCAGTATATTTGCATAATGACTATGAGTCAACATGTGCATGTGATATGCGTGTAGATGACTTCTTAATTAGAAAAGAGGGGAGTCGGGCGAAAAGCTGTAACCAATGAAATGTATACATGACCTACCATTCTTTATTTTCTCCAAAAGAAATACGGCTTTAGAAAATGAAATTTTATTAATGTTTCCCTGCTGTTTAGCTTTGCTCTCCCCTCTTACTCCAGGATCATCTTTTTGACTTTGAATCGTTCCTGCACATCGCCTTAATTTGTCTGTGCTGCCTTCCTGTTTGCTCCCACTGCATATACAATTGCAGATTGCTAAAGAGACGTTTGTTGGAAATTTTCCTTAGAAATTGGGCCGACTTACAAAAAAAAGCCTCCAATTTCTGCAAAGAATATTAAAGATCAGATACTCCTTTTTCTCAAAGAGAGAGGTGGGGGAGAGGCAAAGCCTCCGAGCACTTAGACCATAGTGGTCAATTGTATTCGATTCCCCCGTATAACGGAGTATCCCGGATTCGTTTATGTATCGCAGGATTTCCGTTAGTGGATGTGATGCTACCCCCTGCAGTTGAAGCAAATCAATACCAAAAATTTGATGTCTGATGTGTCCATATGCAGGGCACTCACATAAAAAATGTTCCCTGGATTCCGCTTCATCACTCTTGGATAATTCCATCAATAATTCAGGTTGCCGCCCTTAGGATCGCATACACTTCAGCCTGAAAGACCGTTGTGTATTGTCCCAAATGAAAAACCCATTTGTAGTTTTTATTCGGGAGGTAGACTTCTGCTCCAGAACCCTGCTCTGTTTCTGAGCCATCGGTGTAGAAGACGTCAGTAAATCCTGACATGCATTCTTCTGCTACATCCCAGTTTTCTATTTGTTTCAAGATAAAATCATATCTTCTACCAAACAGATGTATGGGGATTTGAGAATCGAAAGGCATTGCAAAAACTAGATTCAGTTCTCCCAATGACTCTTCCCATGCTCTGTGCCCCCCACGTCCGTTGTTCCCTCATAGATCTAGTCGAATTAGTCTATGAGCTGCTCTCGAAGGGCTGCAAATTGAGTAATGCTTTCAGAGCAGTATGGATAGTTTACAGCGAAAGCTCTTTTGTTTCAGCTTAACCCACCACACTATGGATGGCTAAGCGAACATCGGCCTAATGACAGCGACGATATATGTTACTACCTAAGGCCTAAATTCTCATGTTGAGGCAAAGGTCCGCCTACACAGCCCAAAAGCTGGAAGAGCTCGTTTCATCTTTATCTCTACATGTTTGTTCAAAAGAAGCTTCTTGCCTAGAATAACTCCCGGATATTTCACTTCTTCGGATAGCTGAAGGGTTGTACCCCTCATCCCTGGAAGGCAAAGACCATTCAGTTTCCTCCTTTTTGTAAAGGATACCATTGTGGTTTTATTTGGATTTACTGAAAGTCCAAGCTTGTAACATCAAATCAAATACGAGATCTCAGCCAATACCCACGTCATCCGCATAAACTTCAACGTGTATTGGCAGCTTTTGTAATTCGCATAGTATTGAGTTGATCAGCATACTCCACAGAAGTGACGATAGCACACCTCGTTGAAGGCAGTTTTTGGGTGCATAGTCAAACGCCCCTTCAATATCCACAAACACCCCCATCGCGGGCTTGCCTTTCAGAGTTGCGTCCTCTCAGACTCACAGGACTTTCCACGCTGATAAGCATGTTGATTTTCATTTAGAGGGTGCGACCTTTACACCTTTTCGCAAGCGTCACGCTCAACCAGTCTCTCCAGACATTTCAACGAAAATGATGTTAAGTTAATTTGTCTGGAGTTTTTTGGATTAGAATAATCATCTTTCCCAGGCTTTGGCATGAAGACTACCTTAACCTTCTGACAAGAGGAAGGCACATAGGCCAGAGCAAGACATCTTCGAAAAATATTTTTTAGAAATTGATCTAAGTGCTTTATACCCTCCTTGAGCATGGCTGTGAGGAGTTGTTGCATCTCCCATTAGGCGCGATCCCAGGTTGCGGATAGGGGCATATCTATTGATGTGTAAATCTGTGTTCATGGAGTTTTCTTTTCTGGCTGTGCATGGGCTAGTGTTTGCTCAGCTCTGGTGCGTGGACCAAAATTACTATGGGAAGCACACCCAGAAAATAAAACCAATATGGATGAATTCAGAAGGAGTGAAGTTACGGTGTTGGGGCTCGAAACCCCAGTACCGGCGGCATTTGAGTGAGCAAGCGGGCTCCCAGCCGTCGATATCCCTCGACCGCAGTGCTTCGGTGGTGGGCAGCTAGGCCACCTTGGCATCTAATGCTACAAGTGTTTTAGATTTGGAGAAGAAGGTGTTCAAACGAAGCACAAATCTGCCAAGAACACCAATTGCAAGGGCAAAGAATAATGGGCTAAAAGGAGCTGGCCAAAAAAGGCGATTTCGATTCAAATGTTTGCACGCTTCGCGAAGACATACACTAGCGGCATCTATCGGTCCGATCGATGTCGAAGGTGTGGGGAGAAAGGACGAAATCGGTAAATACCCGGAATTTAGGAAGGCGTTAACTGCAGTGAAAAAATGAGGTTAATACAAATGAACCTCAATCATTGCACTGTCGCACAAGATTTGCTTGCGCAGACCACTAACGAATCCGCGATGGAGATTGCTATCATTAGTGAACGGTACAGAAATCTTTACGGTGGTGTAATTCACGGTACAGAAATCTGTGGTGTATGGGTAACAATTCATCGGATTAAAATTTATAAGTCGCCAGGAACTGATGGAATTACAGTCGAATTGGTTAAATATGGAGGCAATCAATTACACCAAGTGGTTCATCAACTTGTGCTCAAGGTGTGGGACAGCGAATCAATGCCTGACGATTAGCAACGAGACATTATCTGTCTCATACATAAAAAGGGAGATATCACACCATGCAGCAATTATAGAGGTATTACGTTGCTAAGTACGATCTATAAGATATTCTCCGCTATCTTGCTAGGCCCGTGCCAAAGAGGCTTCACTCCAGGCAAATAAGCAACAGATCAAATTTTCTCTCTGCAGCAAGCGGTGAAAAAACTGTTGGAATATGAACACCAGTTACACCATCTATTCATCGACTTTAAAACCGTCTATAATAGCATAGCCAGGGTAAAACTGTACACGGCCATGAGAGAATTTGGTATCCCGACGAAATTAATAAGACTGACTAGGTTGACCCTGACCAATGTGATAAGAGCAGCAGGATCACTCTCAACACCATTCGAAATAAAGGGGATGCCCTATCATGGGTCCTCTTTAAGCTGACCCTCGAGAAAGTGATGCTGAGATAAATACAAAAGTATGATCCTCTTTAAGTCCACCCAACTACTGGCCTGTGCTGACGATATCGACATCATGGGAAGAACGACCCGAGACGTACAAACTGCCTTCATCCAGATCGAGCAGGCGGCGCGAAATTTTGGATAGACAATTCCAATCTATGAACGATACCATGACTGTCAGGTTGTGGATAAAATCCGGCTCAATAGGTTACGGTGGGCGGGTCACTTAATCCGTATGGATGAGGAAGAAGGCGACCCTACCTGAGATGAAGCGATGGCTTAGGCCAGGACGCCAGGCAGCTTTTAGGGATATCGAATTGGTGGACCTCGGGCTAAAACCGGCCTAGACCGGATACCGGTTGTTGCGCCGTTGATGATAATGACGATGATGGGTCACAGATTCGACTGGTGGAGGGGCAATATGTGTGTGAAGTCGTCAAGCCATACAATATATGATAGCATAGATCAGGCGGCTAATGGCTTTGCGTTGGCAAAAATAAGTGGTATATTCGTATAAAGCTGCTACAGTCCACTGAGCGTGAGGCTGATTTTGAAGACCTGTTAGACAATTTTGACACAAAGGGACGGGGCCCAAAGGTGATAGCCGATGACTTTAATGTGTGGGCCATCGATTGGGTAGGCAAAGAAACTAACGCAAGGGTGTGGTGCTTATTAGAAGCATTCGCCCCTACATATTTCTAGCCAACGAAGGTGTTGTAAACACTTATCAGAAAAGGGGAACTGGTTCAATTGTAGATGTGACTTTTGTGAGCCCCGCGCTAGTACGTGACATGTCCTGGCAAGCGACCACCAGTCAATCACCTTTGAACTAAGGACGGAGTCACAAGGCAGGAGACTCGCAACCCGGAAGTCGAAATCCAAAAGAACACGAGGATGGTCTACAAATGCGATGGATGAGCAAACATTCATGGAGCTGTTGGTAGACCTTGCTAGCAAAGCAGGCACCTCCATGGATAGAGCTCTCCATGCTACACAAAGCATCTTTAAAGCAATTGATGCGTCCTTGCCTAGGAGATGTTCATTCCCCACTAGAAGACCCAATTATTGGTGGAATAGTGAACTTTCCAGCCTTCAATCGATTTGTCACAGAGGCAGACGAACGGCTCAGAGGGCAATAGGTAGGGTCGATCAAGAGCAAAAGGAGCATGCCTATAGAGAAGCCCGCAAGAACCTGAAGCTCGCCTTTCAGCGGAATAAGAGGGAATGTTGTTGGGAGCTGTGTTTGAAAGCGGACATATATTCGTGGGGTAGCGCTTATAAAATCGTAACAGGACGATTCAGAGGCTGATCATCACCGCAAATCACGTGCCCTATGCTCTTGTTGAAAATAATCCAGGGGTTATTTCCCCAAGAAGAGGGGAGTACTGATACCTTCCAGCATCCCCTGAAAATGACGCCGATTCCACCAGACACCAGGGACGAGCGGCTGGAGATCTGCAGTCGAATAGGCAGTGGGTTATTTATAATAGATTACTCAGAATCGTTGAGGGCCAAGGGGGCCTTGCAGATAGGTAGTATGGGTTCCGTAAAACCAGATCATCCATTCATGCCATCAAAATAGTTACTGGCTTGGCCGAAAATGCAATTCCCGGAAGGGGTTGTACCAGCAAATATTGTATGGTGGTGGCCCTGGATGTAGGGAATGGATTCAACTCGACCAATTAGAAGCTTATAAGAAAATCTCACCATTTGTGTTCCCACCTACCTCGTCGCTATTATCGATAGCTACTTGCAAGAGCGGACGTACAGGAGTACATTGTCTCCGCGGGTGTCCCACAGGGTTATGTAGTAGGCAAACTAGTGTGGAACATCATTAAAATAATGTACTTCACCTTTCGGCCCCGGGGGGGCTACGGTGGTAGGTTACGCCAATGATATAGCACTGGTTATGGTCGCAAAGCATCTCGAGGATGTCGAGCTGTACTGAAGAGAAGCAATCAGTGCTGTTAAGACTTGATTAGAGAGTGGTGGACTGGCCCTCGCGGAGGAAAATACGGAAGCGGGCCTCATCACTAAGCGCCGCAAAAGAAATTTCGCGTGCTTTAGAATCGGGAATCGTATAATCACTACCAAGCCGGCCATCAAATACTTGGGGATGATGATAGACGGAAAACTCAAACCCATCCACCACGAGTATGGCTCCGACAAGGATGATGCCGAACTTAGGAGGACCGCGGCATACTTGCAGGCTGCTCATAGCCAGGACGGTGAGTTCTATCTTGTTGTATGCAGTCCCAGTTTGGGGAAAAGCGCTGCATGTTTTAGGTAATGCACATAACCTGAGCATGGTTTACAGAAGAACAGCCTTAAGTGTGTGTTCTGCCCTCAGGACCTTCTCACATGATGCAGCGTTCGTTATCATGGAAATGATGCCGATTGACATCCTGGCAACCGAGATGATGAACATTTATAACACCAGGTGCATCTCTCCTTTATCGCAGGTGACAAAAGCCGAAAGGGAGAGATTCGTAAGCAGATGGCAACAGCGATGAGGCCTGTCAGAAAAGGGTCGTTGGATTTATGGGTTGATCCCTTCCATCGGGGAATGGCTGGAGAGAAAACATGGGGAGATCAATTATAATCTTACCCAGTTTCTCACCGGCCATGGAGGATACCGTCAATACCTGTACAGGTTTAAATTGGACACCTCACCTAATTGTTCAACTGCGATGCGCACGATACGCACGTATTCTTCCAATGTTTTAGGTTCGGGGAAGAAAGGAGGAACCTAGAGGAAACTCTGGGTAAAATGTTAACATCGGAAAATTTTGTCCGGAGAATGGTAGCTTGCCAGGAGGATTGGGGCGCGATTAACTCCACGATCACAATAATCCAGGATAAACTGCGAAAAGCAGAAGAAGGAGACCAAGCTAAAGTAACTTAACTCCGCCCCATGATGGAACACCTAAGGATGGTCCACAGGGAAGCGGGGGAAGGCGGGGTAGGTTTTAGTGGGTAAAAATCCCACACTCTGACGTGCCCAGGCCAGAGTCTTTTGAAGATTTCCACCTCCTTAAAAAAAAGCACGGCTTAGTAGATGCCATCCATGTCAGGTCATTTGAAGTGTTCAAATGATAGCATAACATCTCTTGCCTTTTCATTGGAAACAACCGCTCTCGCAGTGTCCCAACTCTCCCTGGAACACCCGTGTTGAAGGGTTTGCAGAAACCGCCAATTCTCTTCTTCCCACTTCTAAGACCTGTTCTCCCGAGAGAGAGAGAGAGTCTGTATAGACTCAACTCTTGAGTTTGTGAAAGTACCATCTCGTTTTGTAAGAGAGTCTAACTTGGCCGACTCATCCCAATTAAGGACTCTGCACAGCCTGGAAGTCTCCCTTCCACCTTCTTTCCGCTACGCCATGCATTGAAATCGCCTTTTCCACGATGGCACAGAACAGAATAGTGTGCATTTCGGATAACCGTGTGCAGTGACGCGTAGTTGTGATTGAAGCACTATACTCCGCCAAGGCGTAAATATAACGTAGTTCGAGGCATATCATTCAATCCACTCAATGCATTTGGGTATGTGTGTCCGAGGTGGGGGAGAAGATAAGACCTTAGTGATCCAGAGTATTCGGCTCAATGTGCTACCCGTCCCCATACTCCCCATTCTCCCCTCCCTTCCCTTTTGGTGAACAGCCTCTGTAGTTTCTGAACTTCACGCTCTTCGCCAACAGCATCAATCCTTAGCACTTTCTAACTCCCTCGTTAGAAACATTTTTGGATGTTTTTCAGGTCTCCCTTCCACAATTCCTTGGTAGGTATTTCATGCTCCATAATTTTCTGATGGGCAGGTCTGATCCCTCGGATATTGTCTTCTGCATTGGGGGGAGTCCGGATAGTTCAAGTGATTAGAGCGCTGGGTTGTCATAGTGGATGATCGCAGTTCAAATTTCACTGGTGGCAGAGGGAATTGGTGGTCAGTCGACTCAGCTGTAAATGAGTATCTGAGTCAAATCAGGGTAATAATCTCTGACGAGCGCAATGATGACTACATTGCCTCCTACAGTGTACTGTAGTTTACCGTTACGGTCTTGAATGAAGGGCTCTAACACAATTCAAGCTCCTGATCCAATATGGATTGTTGCGCTCACGATTATTGTTATTGGCGCTAGTAGTATACGTAGTGCAGACATTTCCAAAGTACTCTTCCCCCAGCTCGATACCAAGTTTCACCGCCCAATTCCGAAATTAGGCATTTTCTACAACACATTTAATTCTTTTACCCTACTGGCTTCTAGGATTATCTATAGGAACTTCCTTAGCGATTCGGAAGGGTTCATCCTTTTTAGCTATTTTTCATACATGAATTTGTTTAGTTTGAAATGTGGTTGACATTGTTCCCAAATGAAAGCAAAGTTGTTTAATTGCTCACAGCGTTACAATATACACGAAGTTACCAAAGGTAAAAACTCGTTTATTGTTCCAATTGAGCAATCCGCATCGAATATATATGGACATAAAACTATGTTATATGCTCATTGGAAACACGAACAATAGTTTGGCATATGTGTAACTCATGTGAGATCATACTTTATTCACTTCATCACCAGCACTTAGAAGTACCGGCAAAATTCCCAAAGCAAGTCAAGTCAGCATCGTCGCCATTCTCCAGCCAAGTCACACTGCCTGAACAATAGCATTCAACGTGTTTTAATTAACTCTCATTGATCCATCCAATTACTCCAAAACTGAACCCTCGACATAGTGTGTAATTCTATAGCTGAATCCCTAAGTTGCATAAGAACGGTCAATCTGATTCCTGGGTACCACCGTTTCCTGCTCGCAGACAAAATTCTATTCGACAGTGATACACCCTCCTCGTATGCATTTCTGAGTGAGTTCCGATGCATTTGAAATTGGATCCACGCCATTTGATTTCGTTGCTTCCGGCCATGGGTGCAACCACATATGAAAAGTTTACTTGCATGTACCTTTCCTTGCACCTACTGACTTTTACCAAAGCGTTGAATGGAGTGTGGAGTAGCTAACGAACTTTGGAATTGATGAATGGGAAAACTGAAATCGTATTAGTTACACATGTGGACTTAGTATGGAAATGGTTCAAGGTTTTGGCAGCAACGAGAGTGGATGTTTGGAATCCCCAATGAGTTTATTGAATATGCGGAAGGAAACGTTGATTTTACGGGTGCTGATAAATATAGAATGATGTTTGGTGATGCTTGAGCGGAGTGACCGGTGTGACTTTTAGAATAGAATAGAATAGAGGGGATAGTTTTATAGGAAACCATGAAATCATTAATTATATCCGGAAAGAGATTTTGAGTGAAATATGTTCATATCTTACGAAAATATGAAAACTTAAATCTGAAGACAGTTATTTTTGGAATACAATTTGAGATGATGATGAAGAATGTGTCTTTTGAGCAATCCGCATGTTTTTCATAAAATGATCAAACAATTTAAGTCACTACAAATCGCGGCCACCGGTAAGTTTCACTACTTGGAACTCTTTTGAGATTCAAACTTTGTTCAGGATAGATGGATTGAGGTGACATGTGTGTTTCACCTTATTTTTCGGTTATGATTCACGAGTATTTGCTTGACCTTCACAACTTTATTGGCGGTATACCCTATCCCTTGAGCTAAATGTTAAGAATATACTCAAAGAATAACCCGTGGGCCAGCAACCTGAATATTTTGAATTTTTGTTATTACTATCGACGTTTTAATAATGCCTTGAATAGAAACTGACTTCACAGCTATGACCTTTAGTTAGTTAGTTATCAAAATGGCTTATGATTAGTGTGTAGAAGGTGTGCATGCTCCTGAACAATGGTGAATGCTCGTTGTCTTCCAATTTGAGCCAGAATTCCAACGATATCAGCTAGAAATTCTGAGCCTCAGCGAAGGAGATCTGAATACGAAGGTGGACTCCGATAACACTTTCCTCCGGCATATTATAAGGTGATATGGTTTTAGTGACCGTCACATAGGTAAAACCTTTGTAGAAAAGATATGCTGACATCGGTCTGGAGTAAGGCCAACATTCGCTTAATGGTCGCTACTGAATTTGCTCACAGGGAAAAATATCGTTCATACCCAATATGCTATACGGGCCGACCACGATCCGGCTGTCGTCCAACAGAACAGGCGGAAAAGGGTATTAGAAGTACGATTGGAGCGCAACGTACACCGCGGTAATACAGGGTGCGGCAGCATAACTTCCTTTTTTAAAACGCGCGCCACTCAGTTAGTTGATGTCATAGCGGAGCGCTAGTGGTCTCGTTCAAGAGGGGATACTGTAAAGTTTTGTCCCGATACGGTTCAGTCGCCATCATGCGTTGGAATAGTGAGGAGTGTGCCTTTGCCGTTGAGGTTTACTTTTCAAGCGGATGTTCGGTTATTGCAACACAGCGTGCATTTCGGAATCGCTTTAATTTAGCCCCGTTGGCTCCCGTCCCAGACCGCAAATCAATGGTAACATGGGTCACTACATTCAGACAGTTCTGCGCGCAAACACGCATCTGCCCTTGGACTATCCGATCGTTCTGTGCCAAGAATTCTTCGTGATGATCTTCATTGTCATCCCTATAAGATGGCGATAGTGCAGGAACTTTCAGAACGTGACTTCAATTCTCGGATGAACGCGTGTGAGCTTCTTCTTGATGTCGTTCCCGAGGGTGCTATTGTTTTTTTTAGCGATGAAGTCGGTTAACAAACAAAACATGTGCTACTGGGCTGACACCAATCCTCGAGAATTGCATCAAAAGCCTTTGCATTCACCCAAAGTCACAGTGTGGTGTGCAATCTCCTCAGCTGGAATTATTGGTCCCTGGTTTTTTGAGGAAAATGAGGTTACAGTGACAGTGAATTCGGACCGGTATGTAAACATGCTACAGAATTCTTTTTTCCCACGGCTAGAAAATTTGGATTTGGGGGACACTTGGTTCCAACAAGACAGTGCAACAGCACACACTTCAAGAGCATCGATGGCTGTTTTGAGGGAACACTTTCCGGAGCCCCTTATCTCAATTAGAGGCGATTTGGAATGGCCGGCACGCTCTCCCGATCTGTCTGCTTGTGATTTTTTTCTATGGGGTTTTTTGAAATCCCGTGTTTATGTGAACCGTCCAAGAACCCTACAAGATTTGAAGACCAACATCCAAGAAGAAATTGCCAACATAACACCTGCTATGCTAACAAGAGTCATGAAAAACGCCAGAAATCGGTTTACGCAATGTATGGAGAATGGGGGACGTCACCTAACAGATTTGATCTTCAAAACAATGTAAATAAAAACTTTAGACATGTACCTACATTATAAAAAATAAATAAATATTCTCCGATGCATGCAATAGTTTTTATTGAGTTTTGAAAAAAGGAAGTTATGCTGCCGCACCCTGTACTAACTACATCTCTACTTTGTTCAGGAAAATAGAAGCTGCCGCAAATGACAACGATTTTTCTTCGAAATACTACAAAACGATAGAAATTGTGAGTAGTCGTAAGCTTTCGATAGTTATGTAAGGGGTGTTAATGAAAGGCTTCTTATTTACGATTTTGAGCAGCTGAGGAGGTGGAAAAAGCACTTTACCAAGATTATTAATTGCATAACATGCGGTAAAATTTCACATTGATTGATATTTGGGTTAAGGCCACCAAACAAAAACGGAATTATTTTCAACATCAACACCCTCAAGCTGAGTAAATCTGCCGGTCTTGACGATCCATCCACTAAACGGTCCATTTCAGCTACTGCAGAGTTCTCAGGACTCCAGGGAATCTGAGATGTTTCTTATTGAGTGAAAGAAATGAATGATGGTTAAGATTCCGAGAAAGGGCACCCGACTTGAGTATTTGGGTATTTGCGAGCTCCCTGCTGGTATATGTGCACTGATACTGATATTAAAGAACACCCCGAAACTTATATCAACAAACAAAGAAAACCTTGTGCTTGACGCTTCAGTATAAAAGGTTTTGTGTTTCTCAATGTGAGGAGCGTATCGCAGTTCTTCATTTGCTGATAGCATTGACTCGAGATATTTAAATCGCTCAGTTCTGCCGGCGGTAGTAACCTGCTCAGAACTGAGGAATTTAAATATCTCGGGTCAATGCTATCAGCCAATAGGGAACTGCGTAATGAAATTGCTTTACGCATTAACGCAACATGGATGAAGTGGCATTCCACAACTGGTGTTCTTTGTGATCGATATATCAGCGAACATCTCAAATCTAGAATTTACCGCAATGCCGTCCGTCCTGCGGCTCTCTATAGTTCTAAGTGTTGACCGACTATGACAGACAATGAACGGTGTCTTCCCGTAATAGTGATGAAGATGTTGCGTTGGACTAGTGGCGGACTGGTTTTGACCACATTCTAAATGAGGATATCCGCGATCGATATGGGGTTGCACCGATCGTGGAAAAACTACGAGTGAGGCGTCTTCGATGGTATGGTCACGTAATTTGCGCTAACGAGAATTTACTTGCCAATATTGATCTGAACATTGAAGTCGATGGTAGGCGACCAAAAGGCCAGTCGAAACAACGGGGGCTTGATACGCTGGATGGGGACTTAAAAGCAGATCAGGCGTTTGTTAAAATAAAATGGCGAAACCGATCATGACGAGCCGAGCCCGCTTGTGACAAAGGCTAAAGAAAAAGAAGAAGATGTGAGGAGCGACGAGTGCATGACAGCTCCATGTCACATAGTTAAAAATTCCATTGCCCTCACTCTGAGTTTAATATTATTAGCAACCTACAACCTACAACCTACAACAAATACAAATATATACAGATACAGATACATACAAGATACAAAAAAGGGCTAGGGAGAAGTAGATTCTTCGTGAATGGAATTTTAGTATTTCATTTGAACGTCAATTATACTCGTTAATTATGACATCATCATCCTGTTTATATGGCTTAGGATGCGGTAAATTTGCACGACATTGATAAGTTTCAACTGCTGCTATAAGTTTGACACTAATAGTCGGATTTCCATAAAACTTGGCATGTGTATGCGCAAGGCCGGTGCAAAATTTAGTACTCCTAGGATTAACTTAAGGGTTTTTCCGGTCAATTCCTAAAAGTTGGTAATATACTATTAGTAAGTTTATTTGAGCAGATATAGGAATGGGACATATTTTGAGGCCTAGATTTTATTTAAGAGCACCACCTTGATTTTTTTCGGATTTTTAGGTTGGGTAGCTTCCAAAAAGGAGTCCTATCTCACTTTAAGTGGCTACATTTTGACTCCTTACTCGCGCACTTGCAGTCAGTTTCGGAAAGCACTAATCGAGACCATTCATCGAGACCAGCACTAATCGATACCCCACACGACTATATCCGGTGAAAAAAATTTGTAAATCCCCCCCCCCCTAAATGTATAGGAGTCCCGCTTTAAACAGCACGTAAATTTATGTCACTCACTACATGCGTAGGATTTCATAGTTCCCATATGTCCACCAAATTTCGTTCGGATCGGTTTAGTCGCTTTGGAGAAACGTGCGTGTGAAAGACGGACTGACAGACAGACAGACAGACAATGAAGCGATTTTAATAAGGTTTTGTATTTACACAAAACCTTAACAAGATTTTTCCGTTCTAGATCCTCCTATACGTACCACATTAACACCCTTCGAATTTTTTTTAAGGTTAGAGATGATATTCGTAAAAAGAAGTTGCTACACCAATGCGCTGCAAAGTGTGGTGGGTGGACTCTCATCTGCACTCGCAGCATTACATCACGTTCTTGTCTTGCTTTCCGGGCTCGATCCAATTTCTGAAGGTTTTCTTGTATCACGGGTATAGCGGTGTTTGCAGAGCGACAATTTGCTTCTAACCTAAGCATCTCGTCCACGAGATTATTAATAATATATAATTAATTAAACTCGCTTCTTCATAGGTGAATTTTGGACAATGAAACATAACATGTAACATCGGGTGTAGCGGCGCATTCAAGATAGTCGGGGGGTTGTCCAATCTCAAGCGATGCAAATGCTCCACTGTGTTTCCTAAGGAGTTGCCTAAGGTAGTAATTGAATTCTCTACGTTTCTGCTCCTCCCCTTTTTCAATACGCGGGAGAATTGTATGAGTCTAATGGCCTTTCCCGGAATTATTCCACCGTTGTTGTCGCTTCCTGTACAATTTATACCCAGTGGTTTTCAGAAGCCTGCAGTCACATCGATGGGATTCTTCCTCTTTCTGTTTGAGAATTTTGCGCCTCATTCGCTACAAGATCCAGCGGAAACATTCTTGCGATGAAAACACTGAGGAAGAAAACAACTAGCCCTTGGAATGTCGATATATGATAAAAAAGGTTTTTTCTATCTAATAATTGATTTTGAAACGAGCTTGCGATTACCAATCCAGATTATGACAGTATTGACTTCCGGCGATTGGTA
This sequence comes from Hermetia illucens, assembly GCF_905115235.1. Classification (NCBI taxonomy): domain Eukaryota; kingdom Metazoa; phylum Arthropoda; class Insecta; order Diptera; family Stratiomyidae; genus Hermetia; species Hermetia illucens. The sequence continues at coordinate 65,510,214 of NC_051851.1, read as the reverse complement.
ATAAAAACAGCTTCCGTATTTTGGTCCATCGGGTTCGATTTAACCATTTGTAACCATGCTTTGATGTCATGAATGGTTTTACTTCCATTAAGTTGAACTTCCTCGGGGTACTTTGCAACTACATCTACCGCCACCGTCTGCAAAACGTATCTGCGTTGCCTCGTCTTTTATACGAAGGTCAAGCGCTCTCTCATATATTGCATGCAAACTAAGGCCACTCAATTTAGCCAAATGTCCTTGATTTCTTAATTGACCGAATGAAAGACATTCCTGTTCTTCACCAACGTCTTCACGCTCACAGACACGGTCATCTCAACAGCGAGATTTCTTAGTTTCAACAGCAGTTCTGTCTCCTAAAACGGTAGAAATGAGGCTGTCATAACTACTCACGTTTTCTGACGCTATTCCCTTGCCGAGATTTCTTTCTAAAGCCGCCATGGGCTGGCTAATTATCCCGGTGTTTTCACTTCTCTTGTTCTTTCAACTGTCCAACGTCCCTAATGTCCACAAAGATAGTCTGGTGCTAAGTCACCTCATATTGTACTATTGCAGGGGTGTAGACGTTGACTTTTGCCCTTTCAAAACTGGCTCCCAGGAATGCCATTGCTTTTTGTAGGACTTACCTTCAAATTGACCACGTGTTGATCGAACCCCGCCACCTCTCAGCCTTGATGAATGTCAGAACATTTACGAGGGTCAATATAGACTCGGATCACTATCTCGTTTGCATGATGCTCGGACTCGAATAACAACACCACCCACCATCCTTCTCTGACAATCAAGTGAGAATTAACACTGACGCCATTCACAGCATAATCCTCTGCAACACCCATAAGGGGGAAATGGATGCCGCAATAACCGCAGTCAACAGGGGTCCGGAGATGGACCATCAGCAAATGATCTTCACAATCACCTGAAGAACGTTATCATAAATACAGCCACAAATATACTTGACCCCCGTCGCAAAAAAAATCGGAACGGCTACTTCGACGATGAGTGTAAGCTAGTAACCGAGCGGAATACTGCATACCGAGTAATGTTGCATTCTCAAAGGACGCAGGCACGCGCAGAGACCTACCAAGAATTCCGTTGAGCGGAAAAGCAACCTCACAAACAGAAAACAAGTCGGAATACCGGAAGCTCGTGCTTCGGGTATAAAGGTTTTGTGTTCATCTTATCTAAGAAATTTCAACGCATATTTTTCTACCCGTATACAGCTACAAAATTACGAGACATACGTACATATTACAGCCGTAGATGTTACGCTCACCCTAAACAAACAAATTGCCTATTTTCGAATACTGTACACATATAGGCACGTATATAAATTGATCGTACCCATATTTCCGATTTACTTCTTATATCTATCTGAATTAGACTCTACCCGCAAAGTTCATTAGGACGCATATACTATATACCTACATATACACATGTCTCGTTGGAATAATTGATATTCTATACAAATGATTAAAGACCTAAACAAAATGATTCTTTTCCACCCAATTCATACGAACCTACTACGTTGTGGTATTGAAGAATTGATATGTGATGATGACGTCATGCAGGTTGTAAAGTGCACGAAATTCACAAAAAATTGTAAAGTTTTACCCTCTATAACTTTGTTAATAATAGTTGGATTTTCGTCAAACTTGACCAAATTGTGCATTATATTCTTCATTATACGTATGCCAAATTTTGTACTTCTGGGATGAACATAAGGGGGGTGCCGGGTAAATTTGTAAAATGTGGAAATATACTATTATTAACTTTATTTGTGCAGATATCGGAACCGGATATATTTTGAGGCCTAGATTTCGTAGAGATGCACTACTGAGATTTTTTGCAGATTTTTCGGTTGGATAGGTTCTGAGAACGAGACCTGTTACACTTTTTGGGGGTCATATTTTGAGCCCTCACTCCCCTATGTTTCACCCGATATCAAATATTGAACCAGTTTCGAAAAGTACTAATTGAGACCTTTCATTTGATACCCCACATGGCTACATTTTATGAAAAAAAATTTTGCACCCTCCTTCCACATGTATGGGGAGCCCCCCTTAAACTTAACATAAAATGGCGTCAGTTGCTGCATGTAAAGGGAACGGCAGATCACATACTCCTACCAATTTTCGTGACAATCGGTTCAGCCGTTTCCGAATAAATCGGCTGTGACAGACAGACAGACAGACAGACAGACAGACGGACAGACAGACAGACAGACAGACAGACAGACAGACAGACAGACAGACAGACAGACAGACGGACAGACAGACATCGAATCGATTCTAATAAGGTTTTGTTTCACACAAAACCTTAAAAAGAAGCCTGGCAGAACCAGCAGGCCTGTGAACTCGAAAAGTACAGGGCGCAACAGCACCAGGCGCGGAAGTTTTACCAACAAGTCAACATGATGAAGCCTTATAAACCTCGATGCTCATCCTGCTGAGACAAAGAAGGAAATCTGATTTCCGACAGAATGGACATATTGGAACGATGGGTTGAGGATTTTGATGAACTGCTCAACAACCAGAAAATCGGCGATTTGGAGGTCCAACCAACTGAAGAAAACGCCAAATAGTGCCACCACCAAGTATAGAAGCAACAGTCTGTGCAATAAATCGGCAATAGTAAGTCAGTAGGAGACGATGGAATTACAGCAGAATTGGTTAACTGATGCTCAAAGTGCGGGATAGCGAATCAATGACTGATGACTGCTAATGAGGCATTATCTGTGGGAGATATCACAAAATGCATCAATTATAGAAGTATCACCTTGCTGAGTACCATCTATAAGATACTCTCCGCTATCTTGATAGGTCGGATAAGCCCTATACGCATAGAACATCATTGGCCCATACCAAAGAGCTTCATTCAGGCAAATCAGCAACAGATCAGATTTTATCTCAGCGGCAAACGATAGAAAAACTGTTGGGATATGGACACCAGTTGCACCATTTTTTCATCGACTTTAAGGTCGCCTATGATAGCATAGGCAGGGTAAAACTGTCCACGACTATGAGAGAATTCGGTATCCCGACGAAATTAATAAGACTAACTAGGCTGACCCTGACCAATGTGCGAGACCAGATAAAAGTAGCAGGATCACTCTCGGGATCACTCGACATCAACAACGTTCCAAGACAAGGGAATGCCCTAGCATGCTTCCTCATGGGGATGGACGATTCTGCGACCTACATACCGACGAAATCTATGAGCGATACCACGACTGTCTGGTTGTGGATAAAATCCGGCTCGACAGGTTGAGGTGACGGGTCACTTAATCGGTATGGATGAGAATTGATCCAGCCCGAAAAGTCTATAAGGGCAATATCTATGGTAGAAAAAGAGGACGAGGCAGATCCTGCCGAAGATGGAATGATAGCTTAGGACAGGATGTCAGACAACTTTTAGGGATATCGAATTGGTGAACCTTGGTGAAAAACCGGAGTGTCTGGAGTTCCTTATTAAGGCAGGCCTAGACCGGATACCGATTGTTGCGCCATTGTTGAAAATAAACTCACGCACTGGTCAAACAGGAAGAGCAAAGATAGGAGAATACAACTTTGAGACCGTTGACAATTTCTCCTATCTAGGGTCGAAAATCACAACCGATAACAGCTACCATGATGAAATCCAGGCACGGTTGTTGTCAGCCAACATAGCCTATTTCAGCTTACAAAAACTGTTCCGCTCGAAAGATCTCACCATAGGGTCAAAGCTCTTACTGTACAAGACTATGATCTTGTCAGTCCTCATGTATTCCTCGGAAACTTGGGTTCTTAGCAAGAAAAATTGCGAACTCTTGGCCGCGTTCGAGGGAAGAATCCTCCGAAGAATTTTTGGCCCCTTTCATGAGGATGGACGATTCCGTAGTCTACACAATGAAGAAAACTATGAGCGATACCATGACCGTCCGGTTGTGGATAAAATCCGGCACTTAATCCGTATGGATGAGGATGATCCCACCCGGAAAGTCTATCCTATCAGATCCTGCCTAAGATGGAGCGATGGCGTAGGCCAGGACGCGAGACAGTTTTTAGGGATATCGAATTGGTGGACCTCGGCGCAAAACCGGGATGTCTGGAGTTCCTTATTAAGGCAGGCCTAGACTGGATACCGGTTTTTGCGCCGTTGATGATGATGATGAAATATAGTAATGTTGATACCCCACATTACTTGGATGGATGTTTCGATTAGTACCGCAGCCGGTGTTAGTTTGTGACATTTGTTACAAAGGTGGGCAGTGCGGAGGTTGAAAGTGATGATTTCTTTCGGGGAAACATTTTCAGAAACTACCCAACCGATAAATCGGCTACTATATGGTACCTAGGCTTCGAAATACCCTCTGTACCGATATCTGCTCAAATAAAGTTAATAATAGTGCATTACAGTAATTTTTAGTAACCCTCCTTAAGTTGACCCTAGAACCATGAAATTGCAGAAATATAGGCTATACTATAGAGCATGGTCCTATCAAGTTTGGTAGAAATCGCACTATTACTAACAAGGTTATAATACATAGGTCAAAGCATTCGCTTCTGTGCAAATTCAAGACTTCGAATGTCAAAATGAAAATGAATATTCTCACATAATATATGTATATATTACATGCTAGGTTGGGGAAAATGCTCACGCAAATATTTTTATAAAAGTACGCACAACCTTTCAAAACGACTTCTTTTATTTTCAGGTTTATTTTGTTAACTACACCCGACTCCCCATGTTTAAGTATTTTTCAAGACCAGGTGCGGATACACGCACCGTGATTTTTTCTAAAAATGGCACGCGAAGGAATGAAGCGCTCAAAGGACCTCCATTCTCGAGCCTGATAAGCGCAGAGGCGAGCAAGGACGTGTCGACGGAGCACTTCCATGGAGCTTCACCTTTACGGCCAATTTCGCGATTTTTTAGGTTTTTGGGATAGCTCTTCCCTCTTGGTCGTCACCACGCAGTATGGTCTTCCGACCATTACAATTTTAATTTGTCATTACATAAGATGAATACAAAACCTTTATCATGAAGCGCGGTTTTTGAGTTTTTTTTTTTCGAAAAATCGTTTACGACTTGAACGAAAAGTTGAATGTTTTTAGGGTAGAATTGACCATTTAATCGATTTCTTCGGTTATTTTGAATATAAAATTTCCCACCCCCGAGATGGGGTGCAACCCATCCCCTGGCGAGAAGCACACATCATCATTATATACCTTTTGTTTTTTATACTACCCTCTACACCCACTGAAACTTTGAATGACTGGACTATTTGTTAGTAATCATCTTCTAAGCTACTTTTTCACAACCCCATAGAGCACCACTTATTATATTCATATTGGGTGTTTTTTTTCGGGTACTTAACATTCATCACCTTCTGTCACCACGGGAATGGTGTCTCACAAGGTATCAGTCCGTGGAATTACCATTTTAAACTTGTTAATAATCAGCTTACGATACCTCCTTCCTAGGCGGTAAATAATCCGCTCTACAGATGCCAGATAGATGTATCCTCGACCAATTAGTATCGAAGAAAATCTCAAATGTGAGCTTGGAGCCAAACTCCAAGACATATTTGGTGGCAATTCCTTTTGCTCGCTGAAAAAATCCTTACCGAAAATCATAATAAATCATTAGTTGATAAGAACTGGGTAGTTAATCCATTGTATGGACATAATAAAATGGAGAGCTCCGAATGGATCATAATATATACACATGTATGAATGTAGTGTAATAAAGACAGAAGCGCATATTCTAAGTTTCCAATTGAATGGATTAACCTTGATATTAGTTTTTATTAAGAAAAATTGGTCATCATAAATAACCGCTACAAACCAAAGCGTCTTAAGACCCATTGCAGCCACTGCCATGATTTCGTGTTACGGTTCTAAAGATCATTAATTTTACAACTGCTGTGACATACTCGAAGGTAACTGAAGATGGAAGACTTACCTGAGCAATATCCGAACCTCATATGTACGACAGGTTATTTTTCTTCTTGGCAAGCGCATGTATGTATGTACTTCCACTCACAATGGCCATTGTTTGGTTTATGTTTTACACTTTGTGTTAATTTGGCGTAACATTTCGATTTCGGTAATCTGTACAACTTACGTTCAAGAACGATATTGGATGTACATAGTCTGCAAACATTTAATGAGAATTGTAAAGCTGGGCCTTTTGTAACAAACCAGAGTCATGACCTCTTGTGTCAGTTTCACCCAATGCTAACCAGAATTTCGGGAGAAGTCTCAGGTGGAAACATGTAACGGACTTACTATGTGTGGTCAAGATAGCGTAAAAGGTAAATGTATCAATCAGATTGGGCATATTTGCAAAATAACCATCTCCATGTACCCGTTTCTGTGTTCTAGTAGGTCACTATAACTTGAATTAGATTAGCAGCTGGAAAGTAGCTGTACAGGCAGTTAAGCGAGTGATTCACTGAAGGCATGTCTAGGAAATGATAGGATGTCTTCATCAAACTAGTAGTGTTAGGTAGCGGAAAATTAGTTGAGACGAAAAAAACTATACGTAAGTTCTTTATAAGCACATGCTGATTCATTCTTAATATTTTTGGAAGCGATGACAGGAACATGTCATCATTTCTACTATTTAGAAAATAAATGGTTATATAACTTTTTACCGATTCAGATTTACGGTGAATGATTTAAGTGTCTGGCGGTTCCAATTCTATTCTTATAATCTATTCTTCAACTATTGGGATTATCGTTAAATTGCAGACGAATCTCTCTAGCCGAATTATTCTCTAATCCAAACTTTTCGACCTTTCATTGATGCCTGTCAATTTCCTGTATAAATTTCAATCTCTAAGTCAAAAAGCCCTCTTAGTCGAAGTATTTAAGATTTTTTAAGGCGTGGAGGCGTGTGGAGTATCAAATAAATGAGCTCAATTAGTGCTTTTCAAAACTGGTCCCATATTTGATCTCGGGTGAAACGTAGGGGAGTGAAGGCTCAAAATATGACCCTAAAAACGTGTAACATGTCTTGTTCAGAGGAAATCTAGACCTCATAATACATCCCATTCCGACATCTGGTTAAATAAAATTAATAATAGTATATTACCATATATTGGAAATTTACCTGGAAACCCCCTTTAAGTTCATCCTAGAACTACAAAGTTGGTAGGGTTATAGATAATAATAGAATGCATAATTTTGGAAAGTTTCATAAAAATCCAACTGTCATTACCAAAATTTTAAAGGGTCAAACAATGTTGTGTATTTCACGTGAATTTATCGCACTCTAAGACGTGTATGACATCATCATCATATAAAGTGAACTCATATGAACGGCAGAGTTAAAGTTTGAAAGTACATGTGTCATTATCAAATTGTTGGAGTTTGGAAATGTCATATATCAAGGAATATTTTGAATTGGAGGTATATGCGAATGGGAAAACGTAACTAGAAAATTTCTAACAAAAGATGAACACAAAATCTTTATATCCGAAGCGTCCAACTTCCGGTATTCTGACTGATTTTAACTGGAAATAATTATAACTAATACTTTCAGATGTGGTAGAAAATAAAACAAAGTTTGAGAATTTTTTGTTGGATAATGAAGATGCATACAAGACTATGATCTTGCCAGTCCTCATGTATTCCTCGGAAACTTGGGTTCTTAGCAAGAAAAATTGCGAACACTTGGCCGCGTTCGAGAGAAGAATCCTCCGAAGAATTTTTGGCCCCCTACATGAGGATGGACGATTCCGTAGCCTACACAATGACGAAATCTATGAGTGATACCATGACCGTCCGATTGTGGATAAAATCCGGTTCAATAGGTTACGGTGGCCAGGTCACTTAATCCGTCTCGATGAGGATGATCCAGCCCGGAAAGTCTATAAGGGCAATATCTATGGTAGAAAAAGAAGACGAGGCAGACCCTACCTAAGATGGAACGATGGCGTAGGTCAGGACGCCAGACAGCTTTTAGGGATATCGAATTCGTGGACCTCGGCGCGAAACCGGGATGTCTTGAGTTCCTTATTAAGGCAGGCCTAGACCGGATACCGGTAGTTGCGCCGTTGATGATGATGAATGAAGATGCATACGAACTTGTGGTTTTGTTGATTTTATGTGTTCATTATTGTAAAATGTATGGAGTTTTTATCACGATGAAATTCAACTGGCGGCTCTCTCCTGCCTCTGCACACGAGACATTGTCCGGAATTTTCGAGCCTGCAGCCTCTTGCAATGAACTGAATTCAGAAATAATTAATAATAAAGCTAGCTAAAATTTATAATATGCTCTCTATAAACCAAACTATGGACATTTAAAAAAAAATTCCGTCTGTACGCCTGTCCGTCTGTCCGTCTATTGGTCTGTCTGTCTGCCTATCTGTGTGCCTGTCCGTCTGTCTGACTTTTTTTTGTTGAGGAGGTGGAAATCTTCAAAAGACAGTGGTCTGGACATACCAGTGTGTGTGTACCCCGACTCCCTCCCTGCCCCGTGGAACCACCCTAAGGTATTACATCACGGGGCAGAATCAGCTCATTCTAGCTTAATCACCTTTCTTCTATATGCGACGTACGTGACCGCGTTTTTCTCCTCTCGTCTGCATTTTGCAGTTTATTTTGGAGAAATGCAATCATGGAGTTGACTGCATCCCAATTCTCTTGATGTGCTACCATTTTCGCCACCAGATTTTCTGGTACCAGCACCTCTCCTAGAGTCTCCTCTAGATTCCTTCTTTCTTCCACAAATCTCGGGCAGTGGAAGAATATATGCTTTGGGTCCTCTGGAACTCCATCGCAATTTGGACAATCGGATGAGGTCTCTAATTTAAAAATGTGCAGGTATTGATGATATTCTCCGTGCCCTGTCAGAAACTGGGTGAGATTATAATTAATCGATTAGAGATTATAATTAATCTCACCGTTTCGTCTCTCCAACCAATCCTTGATGGCAGGAATGAGCCTGTGAGTCCACCGACCCTTTCCCGAGCGATCCCACTGCTCTTGCCATCTATTTATGGATCTTCCCCTGTCAGTGTTCTTCGTCTGCGATAAGGGAGAGATTGGCTGCGCATGGTATATATTCGCCATCTCATCTGCCAAGATGTCAATCGGCATCATTCTAGAGATGACGAATGCTGCATCATCTGAGACAGTCCCGAAGGCAGAGCATACCCTGCTGTCCGGTAGACTGCACTCAATTTGTTAGTGTTAACTAGCATCCGCAACGCCTCTCTTTCAACTGAGGTCACATAGAGCATGATTGGGGTCACCACCCTGTCTATAAGCAACCTCGAGGTATGCCGTGGCCCTCCCACGTTCGACATCATCCTCGCCAGGGCCATACTAGCAGTGGATGATTTATCCCAAACATATTGTACGTATTGCTTATAGCTGAGCTTCCAGTCTATCACCACCCCCAAGTATTTGATGGGCGGCTTGGAAGTGATGATATGATTCCCGATTCTAATACAGACGTAATTTCTCTTTCGGCTCTTAGTAATGAGGATCGTGTCTGCTATTTCCTCCGCAAGTGTCAGACCAGAGCTCTCTAGCCAACTTTTAACAGCACTGATTGCCTCGCTTGAGTATAACTCAGCATCTTCGAGATGCTTTGCGACAAGAATCAGCGCTATGTCGTCAGCGTAATCCACCATTGTGGCTTCCCTCGGAAGGGGAAGATTAAGTACATCGTTGTACATGATGTTCCACAGTAGTGGGCCCAATACGGAACCCTGCGGGACACCCGCGTCATCAGGGTCATGGCAGCGAAATAGGCAGGAATACCAACCTTCGCCAGGGATTTCCGTATGAGATTCCAATTGGCCGAATTGAATGCATTTTCACGTACAGGGTTACTACCATGCAATTTTTGCTGGTACCACCCTTTTCGTGGATTGCATCTTCGGCCAAACCAGTAACAAATTTGATGGCATCAATGGTTGGTCTGGCTTTACGGAACCCATACTGCCAATCTGAAAGGCTGCTTGGCTCTCAACAATCGGGAGTAATCTATTAGAGATTATCCGCTCTAACATTTTCCCCACCGTGTCCAGAAGACATATGGGTCAGTATGAGGGTGGTTCACCTGGAGGTTTACCAGGCGTAGGCAGAAGTACCGCCTTCTGCCGTTTTGCATGCCGCTGAAAATATTCCTTCGGACAAGCACGCTTCGAACAACTCAGTGAATATGTCCGGCCTGGATTTCACGGTATCACGGTAAACTTAAGGGCCTTATTCGGTACTCCATCCATGCCTGGCGCTTTATTGTCTCCTATTCTACCGCCGGTCTCCAACAGCTCGTCTCTTCTGACTGCCGGAATTGCCGTCACATTCAGAGGTGGCTAGAATATGTCGGTGCTCTCCTCTTGCTGTGGGAATAACCCCTGGATGATTTTCAGCAAGAGGATGGGGCACGCGCTCTGCGAGGATGAACGGCGTCTGAATCGTCCCATCACGATTCTATAAGCACTCCCCCACGGGTTTACGTTCGCTTCTGAACAGAACACCTTAAAGCATTTCCTCTTGCTTCGCTGGATGGCGAGCTTGAGGGTTTTGCGGGCTGCCTTGTAGGCGCACTCTTTCTGCCCCTAATCCCTCTCTGAAGGTCTGCTCATCCAAAGATTTTGCAGACCAGCCTGAAATCGGTTTCGGGCATGATAGCTCTTTGGCCTGTGGCTCGACACATGTCTCAAAGAAGATTGCCTGGTGATCGCTGTGGGTGTAGCGTTCACTGACGCGCTAGCGCAGGGCTGACAAAGGTCAGGTCTACAACCGAGCCTACCCCTCCTTTCTAAAAGATGTTTCCAACACCTTCGTTAACCAAAACTATGTCCATCTGCGCAAAAGCTTCTAAAACTGCAACCCCTGGTATTTGATTCTCTGCTACCCCACTCTAGGGCCCAAGCATTGAAATCACCAGAATCACCTTTGGGCTTCGCTCCCTTGCGTGCACGGAGTAAAGTGGAAATGCGTGAAGACCCGTTACATCAATTTAGATGCGCACATATATATACATGCATCGTCATGTGATAATAGAAAATGTTTGTTTATTTAGGGTGAACACAGTACTTATGTCGTTGAAATGTTATGGGTATCTTGGAGTTTGGCAAAATATAACGGAATATTTTATATTCTTAGTTAGGTTTTTCACATAAGATGAACACAAAATATTTATAGCCGAAGCGCTCGGCTTCCGGTATCCCGACTTTTTTTTATTTGCAGCTCCCTTAAAAATTATAAAATCACTTTTTTTGGTTCTTGCTTTAGGCATCTTTGCCCGCTGATTCGAATTCGTCCTCTTAATTGACCATATGCATTCTGGTCCGACGCTCTTCTAGTTTGAGTTGAAAATAGTAAAAAGAAGGTAGGTAATGAGCGTTCATTGAATTAAGGGGACATTATACACTTAAATATAGATACCGTCTACTTCATTCGTAGTAGGCCAAAAGTTTACAATTTGAACATAAATATTCATATGGCATTTAATTTCTAAAAAAAAAAATCTTTTAAAGAAGGGCTGTTAAATTTTTAGTTTTTCTCTAATTCAGGGACTTAAAATATATCGTATTCATAATTTATAAATAACGACAACGATGGTACATTTCACGATTAAATCTTTGGAAATTCACCGATGATGTTCTTATTCATTTCAGGTGAAAAATCATGCATTATACTACCGCATAATTCCCCGGGAAATTGGACAATTTACCCTTACGCCTAATGGAGTTCAAGATCCCTATCCTGGTCTAGCAGGGTGGGAAGGGACCTCTCCGCTGACCAACTGGCTTTGTGCAGAATTTAGTGGTAACCGGTTTATTAGTCCCTATGATGGTCATCACCCTGCAGTAATAAGTCGCAACTGTTCTGGGCAGGGATCACCACGCTGTAATGCTGCTCATCTCACTAGTGGGTATAATAGGTTCAAACCCCCGCAAGGTAAGTTCTAGAGAATGAGAGGCGTTTCTATTAAAAATTATTCGTTGCAGGGATGTGTGCGGACTTCTTTTAGAAGAGACAACTAAAGTATAGTAGTAAATGTTATTCATTAATTAGTGTTTCAATAATTAAATTGAGGAGTGTGTGACTTCATATAAATAGATTTAGATTAATTGTGGTTTTTCTAAGGACATCCTTTTTTGAATTGTGAATTTCTCCGTTACATTATAAGTTACTTGAAACTAATCACACTGCCTCCACTTAACCTGGGTTAGGCTCACATTATAAATTGTGTAAGGAACTAATCTTCACAATGTGAAGAGGATCACCTTACGGTCGTTGTCAAGATGATTCCTCTACTAAATTCGGGTGGGTTCAATAAACACAACAATACAACCCTGTAAGGCTCGTTTCACACTTATACGGTTCCAACTGGTTCGGTTTGGTCGTTGTCATGGCAAGTAATAACGATACGAGTCTATACTGAGTGAATGGCTCAGCGTGCACTGGTAGATGCAAGGCCAACCTAAATTTTCTCGCATTAAGGAGTTGAAATGCAACTCCACGTCTTCAACCATAAACTAGGAACCGGTTCGCATGGTACCAGTATACCTCTCGTAAATTTTCATAGCTGAAACCACTTCAGATGAACCTATGTAAGCCTTGAAATATTCGCTTACTGCATCGCTTTCAGCAAGCCAACGTGAGTGGTGAGGCCGTTCTCCTCAGCCACTTGATTTTGGTTTGGGCGATGAGGTTACTGCTCCGCTTTGTTCGCCGCCACCTCAGAGCATAAGATGAACTAATAGAATTGCTCCATATGTCGGTAGTGCGTGTGGAAGTGGAGGATAAACAAATTTTTCTGTTGATAGCTTTTCGAAATATTTCCGCCGGGTTGCAAAGTATGATATCCTGTATGCGTTGGTATCGGCTTTCGACAAGTCGATACATATCTCTTTCATTGGCTTGAGTGTCCAATTTATCGTAAAGATCTTTGTATTTGATCGCTCGGATAATAGCGACCGCTTCCTTTGTTTCCATGACTGTAAATTTGCCAATTGCCAGTGTTTTGTCGTCGAGAAACTTATGTGGCATCAAAAATGAAACGGTGAACGCCACATAAATCTACAAACCTTTCTAACCTTTCACTAACTCCGAGTCTCACCATCACATACTAAGCAAAGTGGAAGAGTCCACTTACACAGTACACAGTACAGGGGAGAGTACTCTTAGGATGAACTTCATGTATTTTGAGGCCTAGATTTTGTATAGGTGCATCACTGTGATTTTTTTCAGATTTTTCGGTTGGATATTTCACCCAATACCAGAAGTAGGACTTTTGAAAAGTTCTAATCGAGCCCTTTCATTTGATATCCCACATATTTTGTGAAAACCAAATTTGTTCCCTCTTTCACACATATGGACACCTCCCCTTAAAGCCAGCACAAAACGATGCAATGTGGAACGTCTACCAGACCACATATTCTTATCAGTTCTCGTGACGATAGCTCTACCCGCTTCGGAGTAAATTTCATGTGACAGACGGATAGGAAATTCTCGGCGGGCCCGGAGTTTTCCTGGGGAAGCCCGGAATAAAAAACAAAAATTTCACTGAAAAAAGGGGATAATAAGAGGGTCTGGATAATTCTCACCCCAGATACTTATAATTTTCATCCCGAGCACCGTTTTCTCCTGGGCCCAAATTTTCTCTCTACGGCCCTGCTGGGGGCAAGATAAGAATAGGTGTGGGCGTTTGCCAATTCGAGGAACATGTATCTCTTATGAGATGCACGGTTTTAACTTTGCCACTAATAGCCCGATTTTCATGAAATTTGGCAGGCGTATGCGTGACACAATTTATACAACTTGCTAATATACTATTACATTTGAGCAGATATCGGAATTGGACATATTTCGGGGCCTGATTTTTTTTCAGACTTTTGGGTTGGGAAATTTCAGAAAATTACTTCTGCCTCACTTCAAGTGTACAGATTTTGACTCCTTTTTCGTGCACTTTACAATGCGCTAATATCAGTTTCGAAGAGTACTAGTTGAGACCTTTCATGACATTACTGTATCCGGTGAAAAAATGTACGTCCCCTTTGCATCTATGGGGAGCCCCACTTAAACTCCACGAAAATTTGGCTACTCACTGTATACGTGGGATTCCCTAGTTCCTATCTGTTCACTAAATTTCGTTTGGATCAATTTAGCCCTTTTTGTAGAGAAGTGCGCGTTGCAGACAGCCAGACAGACAGTGAATCAATTTGAATAAGGTTTTGTTTCACACAAAACTCTAACAAACGAAATTAACCTAGCGAAACAAAAGTATTGACGCAGCAATAAAAATGAACCGAATCTAATTAAAGATCTACCAAATGGAGCTCCAATTTTAATGTGAGGCAACAATCCATTGAATTGAAACGGCATTGAATCACATAGGGCGAAATTTCGTTTCTAGCTTCCTACAATGCCTTCCGGATATCATTTTTCGGGAGGTACGCCATAAATGGATTTGAAGTTCGAAGAAACATATTTGCTTTTACCAGTTCACAGACCTGAATGCCAAAAGCCCACGATTTTTATAACGCACTATCTCCTCGGTTATTTTCGGAAATGGAGGGTTCTCTTCCTATCGGGCTACTATGAAATTTCGCTACCCAAGAATGCCTTCAGTATGCTCTAAAATTGAACCTGTCCATGTCGCGATATCTTCTAATGTCGCGGTGCTTTATAACGGACTTCTATGTGAATTGGTAATCAGCTTCTGTTGTTTTTGGCTTGCCCTCTTTGCAGTGGGTCGCTCCATTTTATATCAAACTTAGTGTTTTATTTTATACCTTTTATAATATGGTACATTCGCCAAAACGGTTACTTTATTTTCGCGATTTTAAAGGAATTTTATTCACAAAGGGACGGCTTGCAGGTTAAAGTTATCAGTTCAACTTTTCAATTATTTTGCCATTCAGCAATTATATTGCCGAGGATTACTTTCTTGCGGTTTCTGTTGTAAAGTCTATATTTAACATAAAAAGTACTGATGAACTTCAAAGCGCACTAAATTTAGTACCTTTGGTACACGGAAAAATAAACACTGATCATGGCCGGAATTTCGCACTGTACCAGAGCTTGAGTACGTCACGCCCGTCATCACTTGCAACGACCAATAAAGGCTTGAAAGTCCTTCCTTTCTTCAATCCGCTTCCACGATTCCGCACTCATCCCGATCTTATAACGTCCCTCCGCTTGAGGAAATATTATTTTAATTAAGGAAAGCGGTAATTTTGGGGGTGGTCAAAAGATAGCAACAGCTCTACTACCAGACCCTATCTCTACTTCCACGTGGCGACCGCTAGAAGTTCTTTCTTAACGAAGAGCTTCAGACGGAGAAGGATGAAGGCGAGTCTCCCGCGCCTAAAAAGGGAACCAATTGTACCAACTGGTCCTGGGCTGAATTTTCCCTACACGGAAGACAACTTGTTACGAAGCCACAACAGGAGCCTCGGACTTGGCGGATAACACAACAACGAACCCGGCAACGACAACGGAATATCGATTTGCGCATTTTCTCATGGAACGTGCGCTCCCTGCACAAAGACGAAGTTGCCAGGCAGCTAGCCGATACTCTGCCCCAACGTAGGGCTGATGTAATAGCGTTGCAGGAAATGCGTTCGACAGGGACCGGTTTCCTGGAGAAGAGCCACTACACCTTATATTATAGCGGCCATCCAGTAAACCATGTGCTCGTAGTAGATTTCTTAGTCAGCTAAAAAATGAAACCTGCTATTATTGGCTTTGAAAACATAAACAAACGGCTATGCTCTCTGCGCTTGCGAGGAAAATTTAGAAATATAAGCCTCATTAACATTCATACCCCTACAGAGGAGACTGCAGAGTCGGAGATGGATATCCTCTACGAGGCAGTAGAACGAACCCTTGAAGCCTGCCCCAGATATGATATCGAAATCATACTTGGGGTTTTAACAGCCAAGTAGGGACTGGGCCCGTATTCAGGCGATACGTTGTCTCCCATAGCTTACATCAAAATACAAATGATAACGGACTGCGAATTATTCAACTAGCAGCGTCACACGAAATGGTTGTTGGAAGTACATCGTTTGCGCGGAAAGCGGTCCACAAACAAACGTGGGCCTCTCCAGACGGGACCACTTTCAGCCAAATTGACCACGTGTTGATTGAACCACCGCCGCCCCCTCTTAGCCTTGATGAATGAATCCCATCTGACAATCAGGTGAGAAGCCATCCGCAACACAGCCCTCTGCAACACTTATAAGAGAGAAATGGATTCCGCAATAACCGCAGTCAACAGAGATCCTGGGGATGGAGCATCTACAAATTATCTTTACAATCACCATCATAAATACGGCCACAAATATATTTGGTCCCAGCCGGAAAAAGAGTCGGAACGGCTAGTTTGACGATGAATGTAAGCTAGCAACGGAACGGAAGAATGCTGCATACCGAGTAATGTTGTATTCTCAAATGATGCGGGCATGTGCAGAAGCTTATCATGAACTCCGGCTAGCGGAGAAGAGACTTCACAGACAGAAACAGGAAGCCTGGGAAAACCAACAAGTCTGTGAACTCGAAAAGTACAGGGAACAACCGCACCAAGCGCGGAAGTTTTTCCAACAAGCCAGCAGGATGAAGCCTTACACATCTCGATGGTCATCTGAATTCCGACAGAATGAGCACATTGGAGCGATGGGTTGAGTACTTTGATGAACTACTGAACAACTAGAACATCGGTAAGGTAAATGCGAGGGGTATGACCCTCTTTAAGTCCACCCAACTATTGGCCTATGCTGACGATATCGACATCATGGGAAGAACGACCCGAGACGTACAAACTGCCTTAACCCAGATCGAGCAGGCGGCGCGAGATCTTGGGCTGCACATCAATGAAGGCAAGACAAAATATATCAACCAACCGACAACATCTAACCGCAGTGGTCAAAGGGGAAGAATAAAGATAGGAGAATACAACTTTGAGACCGCAGATAATTTCTCCTATCTATGGTCGAAAATCACAACCGATAACAGTTACGACGATGAAATCCGCGCACGGTTGTTGGCTTCCAACAGAACTTATTTCAGCTTACAAAAACTGTTCTGCTCGAAACGTCTCACTATAGGGTGAAAGCTGCTACTGTACAAGACAATGATCTTCCCAGTCCTCATGCATTCCTTGGAGACTTGGGTTCTTAGCAAGAAAAATTGCGAACTCTTGGCCGCGTTCGGGAAAAGAATTCTCCGATTAATTTTTGGCTCGCTATATAAGGTTGGACGATTCTGTAGCCTATATAACGACGAAATGTATGAGCGATACCATGACCGTCCGGTTGTGGATAAAATCCGGCTCAATAGGTTACGGTGGACGGGTCACTTAATCCGTATGGATGAGGATGGGATCATACCGGAAAGTCTATAAGGACAATATCTATGGTAGGGAAAGATGCCTAAGATGGAGCGATGGCGTAAGTCAGGGCACCAGACAGCTTTTAGGTATATCGATTTGACGGACCTCGGCGCAAAACCGGCATGTCTTGAGTTCCTTATTGGGATTCAAAAGTGTCATATTATAATAATCGTTAGCGAAACAATTCAATTTGATCAGAGCCTGGAAGTGTGTTAGAGGACTTCATTGAAGACGGTATCGGTACACTACAGGACTACAGTACCCTGTAGGAGTTATCAGCATTGTGCTCACCTGAGATTATTACCCTGATTTGACTCAGGTATTCATTCACAATTGAGTCGACATTGTCATATTCATAGTGAAAAGCTTGTTTTCGGGAACTAAACATATAACAATTCTTTTGGCGAACTTAATACACCAAAATGAAACCACAACTAACAATATTAAAAAATTTATTTAAAAATGCGTCTAATAAAAGCCAATCACTTTAGCTTATTTGTATGTTACAAACTAATCAACTTTCAATAAAAATCTATTTTGGCGTAAACCGGATCTCTACTCGTCCTTCATGGGCGTTTATAGCCTCCCAGCAGGTACAGTTGAAGGTTGACCGATCCATGATGTCTGTGTAGATTTTTCCGTCTAAATGATCCATTTCATGCTGTGCAATTCTTGCGTTCCAACCTTTTAAATTTAAATCTATTTCCTCTCCGGTTCGCGACACCCCTTTAAGATTAACTTCCTCGTACCTCTCAACATCTGCCGAAAAACCTTTTACGCTTGCGCATCCTTCGGGAAACTTGACTTTGTTGAAATTGGTTACTTTGAGTATTGGGTTTATTACTACCTGCGAAAGAGAGGAATAATTCCATTAGAGATAGAGCTGGGAATATGGTTTCATGAAGGAGTTAAAGTAGCCAACCGGAAGCAACATCAGGACTAGTGTAAGCGAAATCCTCAGGGGACAAAATGCTACTTTCTTCAGTAAGACTGTTTTTCCTAAGGACAAGTCAAGAGAATGCACTCATCCTGTCTAGATTAATGATAATATAGCTTTCTGGATAGCAGCAATTTTCAATTTAATGTGCAGCAAACTGTTTAACTGCTATTGCTTCGTATTCCAACTTGACGTATGTATTGCTACGTAAAGTTAGCATAAAGAAAGGAGTGCGAGTGGTGTGGCCAAGTGGCACCCACCATGCACTTCTAAAGGAAAGCACCACCTCATAGTCGGATAATTGTATTACAAGTGTTTACACCAACCGTCATTGGCAGCGGAGACATTTGCCGGGCCCCATACACCGCAGGCGGAAACTTTTTCACTAAATCTTCCCTAAACTCCATGGCAATGATACGCAAGCCAATTCCAATTTGCGGTGCCGCCACTCCAACCAATTCATATTTGCGAAGGACGTCGATCATTTGCTCGATGAGGAGATTCATTTCGTTGCTTTTAACGGCTTCGGTCGGGACTGGCTCAGACTTCTTTCTCAATATTGGATCCCCGATTTGGGTGACGTGGGAATACGGTGGTCCCACCATTTTCGGTTCCCACAAGCCACGGTACCACTTCTTAAATCCAGTTAAATTCGTTGCGGATGTACGGAACAAGCGTTTATTTGTTGAAATGCTCGACCTAACGACAGCCAGCAACACCATCCTGCAGCCAAATGACAACCAAGTTAGGTTATGTCAGAGCCGAAACATCAACATCAGCTGTGGAAAGTGGCTAACAAAATTCACAGGAATTCGTTTTGCAGTGTAAAATGAACTCTGCGATGTACTGTCTCTGAGCCGGATGTGCGGGTGATACGTCATTAAGTCGTTAGAATCAAGGAAGCGCTTTCACTGCAAATATAGTTCACCACGTGCGGGTGTTGAATTATTTGGAGTTGTGTGTTACAGGAAAAACTAAAAATTATTAAAATCAAAGAAAAGTGCAACGGATTGTGTTTCTTTGTTTGGAAGTTGCTTCTTGCGATGGCACCTTCTCAAAAGGGTAATTTTTATTGTTCACCATTTTATATGATAACTTTGGGTCTACTTTATTTTGTTCTTTTTTCAGCTGAACGGAAATGATGTTGAATTGACGATGACATATCCCGAGTTGCAGGTAAGTTACGCTTCATATTAGAAAAATAATAATTCTAAAGTTGCTAGCCGATGCTACCTATTAACCCTCGACTATTCTCGCTATTTTAAATAATGTAATAGGTCTCTTGCGTTACATGTATTGGATGTTCCGATTAGCGGACCAAATCAATGTCAGAGATCTAAAAATGTATGTCGTCCAGAGTTGGGTAAAATCATATTCACGATTATGATTACGATTGTCATTGCGATTATAATCAGAAATGAGCATGATATTGTGATTACACGATTGTAATCATAATCACAGGCCATGACAATTACAACCATGTAATCATTTAATCATGAAATCGTCATCACCGTAATCATAATCAGAAAATCATATGAAATGATCGTAGTTACCATTAGAATATGAGTGAGGTGGGGAGCTGCCCAAATCGAAGGAATATTGATACTCTTTCTAGGCGGTATCTCGAATTACTGATACCAAGGGATAACATCACAACGAGGTTTCACTTCGATAAGAAGTTTGAAACACGTTGGAGTAAGAAGGCAAACTGGGAGAGCGTGGCTGCTACATACGGCGTAAACCAGCAACTGATTACTTGGTACACTGACGGATCCCTCACAGCAGAGGGAATGGGTGCCAAGGAAAATGTACTTTGAGCCAATGGGCAGGTACACTAGCATATTCCAGGCGGAAATATACGCCATAGACAAATGTCTCTCCTTTAATCTGCAAAGGAACTACAGGGGGCAGAACATAGCTATTCTCACCGATAGCCAAGCAGCGATCAAGGCACTTAGGTCCAACCAGATGAACTCTAAACTGGTATGGGAATGCCTTGAGAGACTGAATACATTCGGCTCGTCCAACAAGGTCTGGATACTTTGGGTTCCAGGCCATGCTGGGTTGGAAGGCAACGAGGCAGCGGACGAACTAGCCAAGAAGGGAGCAGGGACGCCTTTACACGGGCCAGAACCCTTCTGTGGAATCGGAAACGGTTTCATGGCTACGAATCTAAGAAAAGAAGCGAAACGGTTGAGGGAACTATACTGGGCGGGCCTACCAGGGATGGAGCAGTCCAGGGTGCTTATTGAGGGATACGAACCCATGCACACAAAGGATTGCTTAAACCTCACCAAAGAGAACCTCCGAATCATGGTGGGAATTCTCACTGGTCATTATCGGCTGAACTATCACCTAGGGAAGCTAGGGATATCTACGGACACTGCCTGCAGGTTTTGTGAGGAGAAGGACGAAACCTCTATACATGTCCTGGGACAGTGTCCGGCACTTGTGCAAAGTAGGTCGAGACATCTGGGAGAACACTTAATACCAGATGCAAAGCTGAAAGGTCTGGAAGTAATGAACATACTAAAGTTCCTAACGGTTACAGGCCTGCTTGAGATACTATGATCAATAGGTACACTAGAACCAACAAAAGGGGCACAATAGTTCTTCAAGGACGCGGTGCAACTTTCCCTTAACAGAATAATAATAATAATAATATTATATCATTAGGATCAATATTGTTTGTAATTTGTGCAGTTGGTTTACAAATATTTTACGTAATATTGAGTTAATGGATTAGAATATTGTTATTCTGTTAAGGGAAAGTCGCACCGCGTCCTTAAAGAACTATTGTGCCTCTTTTACTGGTAATAGTGTATCTATTGATCATAGTATCTAAGTAGGCCTATAACCGGTAGGAATTTTAGTATGTTCCCTACTTCCAGATCTTTCAGCTTTGCATCTGGTATTAAGTGTTCTCCCAGATGCCTCGAACCCAAAGTATCCAGGCCTTGTCGGACGAGCCGAGTGCATTCAGTCTCTCAAGGCATTCCCATACCAGTGTAGAGTTCACCTGGTTGGACCTAAGTGCCTTAATCGCTGCTTGGTTATCGGTGAGAATAGCAATATTCTGCTCACTGTAGTTCCTTTGGAGATTAAAGGGGGCACATCTGTCTATGGCGCATATTTTCGCCTGGAATATGCTAGTGTACCTGCCCATTGGCTCAAAGTACATTTTCCTTGGACCAATGACACGGGCACCCGCTCCCTCTGCTGTGAGGGATCCGTCAGTGTACCAAGTAATCAGTTGCTGGTTTACGCCGTATGTCGCAGCCACGCTCTCCCAGTTTGCCTTGTTATTCCAACGTGTTTCAAACTTCTTATCGAAGTGAAACCTCGTTGTCATGTTATGCCTTGGTATCAGTAATTCGGGATACCGCCTAGAAAGAATATCAATCTTCCTTCGGTTCAGGCAGCTTCCCACCCCACTGATACCCTACTCTACTCCTTGCCTACATCTGTATGTGCAGATGGAGAGGGGTGAATCCCAGAAGGACCTCCAGGGATGCCGCTGGGTATGACCTCATTGCCCCACTGATACATATGCAAGCTTGTCTTTGGAGCTTATGTAATTGCCTGGCTTGTGTACTGAGTTCGGTTCTTTCTGCCCAGATTACCGCTCCATAGGTAATTATTGGCCTTACTATTGCAGAATATATCCAAAGTAGTATCTTCCGGCTGCAACCCCATTTTTGCCTGCTATGGACCTACAAGTCATCAGAGCCTTCGTGGCTTTCCGGCAAGTGTTTCCGACATGTGTCTTCCAGAGTAGTTTTTGGTCTAGTATAATTTCCAAACATTTGACCTCTGCTTCTCGTTTCACCTCCATATCATATAATCTCATGGCTCTCAGGTGATCAAGCTTACGTCTCCCAATGAATGGTACTATGGTGGGTTTAGCTGGGTTGATCCGCAGTCCCACCTTCCTGCACCAGGCACTAGTAGCCCTTAGTCCAGTTTGGATTCTATCACATAGGGTATCTTCATATTAGCCCCTACAGATCAAAACAATGTCGTCTGCGTAACCCTGGACTTGTATTCCAGTATTTGCTTACACGTCCAGGAGTTGATCCACTACCATACTCCACATCAGCGGCGATAGTACTCCACCCTGTGGACAGCCTTGAGTGGTGTTCATGATAATAGAATTTGTACCTGTTTGTACCTCTATTTGTCTGCTTTCTAGCATTTTGCCCATCCAGAGTGCCAGGGTGTTTCCCACTCCTTTGCGGCTCAGGGCATCTTGTATCTCTGTGTACGATGTGTTGTCGAATGCTCCTTCGATATCCAAAAACGCGCACAGTGCAATTTCTTTTGTTTCTATGGCGTCCCGTAGTAGCTTTGTCAGCTGATACAGAGCAGTTTCAGTTGTCCGTCCAGCCCGGTAAGTGTGTTGACGCTTTAGAACGTTATTTCTAATATAGTCGTCTATGACCTTCTTTACCGTTTTGAGTACGAACAATGTTAGGCAAATTAGTCTAAAAGGTCTAGGGTGAAAAGGATCCTTTCTACCCGCTTTTGGAATAAAGACCACTTTTACCCGTCTCCATGCCCTTGGCATATATCCCAGTGCTATGCTCCCCCTCACCACCCTCAGAAGAGACTCTAAGATAATTCCTAGGCCTCTCTGGATTAGAGCTGGGAAAATGCCATCTACTCCGGGAGATTTCAGTGGTTTAAAAGTTCCCACTGCCCACCTTAGCCTAGCTTCTGAGCATACCTCTTTTGCTAGTTTCCAGTTCTCCTTTCTTCTCCTTTTTTCGTTGTTGGGGTGTCAGGCAGAATGTTGTCGCCTACCACCGTGGGGTAGGACTTCGGGAAATGAGTTCTGAGAAGCAAGTGTACTCTGTCCTCCTTATTCTCGGTAAATGTCCCATCTTTCTTCTTCAAATAGACAGAGGATATTCCCCCGTCTTTGGCTACAGCCTTGTAAAGTTTCGTTGCTTCTGTGATCTGGTCGATCTCTTCGTAGAATTCCACTGAAGCTGTTCCGTTTTGCTTCCCTGATCGCGTTGCTATACGCAGTCAGTGCATTTTTGTACCTCTGCCAGTCCCCGGTTTGTTTGGCCTCTGTTATCATTCTGGCCCGGTTCCTGTTCCACCATGGTACATTCCTGGAAGACTTAACTGTCTTAGCCGGCAAGCTGGCTTCATATGCGTCAATGACGACTGTGCTGAAGTTTTCCACCACTGTTTCTAGTTCCAGTTCGCTCCTGTCCTGTCACTCAACTGCGTTGCGTAGGATTCCCAATCCGTTCTCCTGGGATTCCTTATTATTATTTTTACTTCGGAGTTACCCTCAATGTCGAATCTGATTATCCTGTGATTAGACATAGAGGGTTCATCCGACACTCTCCAATTCCGGACCATTCCTTTCATTAGAGTATTTCCTCCTCCTGTCTAGTGCTGGTCACAAATGCTGGAGTGCACAGAACTGTGAATGTTAGTTATATATTTCTAACTTATTGCTAAAAATAAATTCAAGAAGGTACTCACCTCTTCAATTGGTGTCGCTGCTTCCCTAGACTTCGTGATGGGCGTTGACGTGGCAGCCTAGGAGAAGTGGTAAAGCCCTCTTCTCACAATACTTCACCAGTTTTGCGACTTGTTCCGGTGAAGCCCGGATCTCATCTCCTAGGAAGTATCCCGATGCCACGACTGCCTCTCGAGTCCTCCTACCGGCTTCCAATGAGACTTGGGTAGCCCGGTTAAGAACTATGAAAGACATATGTATTTTAAATTACGTTTAAGAATTATGCAAGCTCTTGGTTATTCACAAGAGGAGTCCCAAATTACCTGCACGCTTCCTCCTTGCAGACCGCAAATCTGCCCCCGGTACCCAGGGCTCCTGAGCCAGCACATGCAATGTTCTCCTCCAATGGCCCTTGCAATTACGGCAGATGCAGCTATCGCATGGTGGAGGTTTATCTGGGCTACCTTAGTGCTGCCCATTGGCTCCGTTATTGTTTGAAGCTTCTCCCCACTGTCGGAGTATCGCCCTCTTCCTCTAACATGGCGCTTTCCTGCGCATCGCTGTCGACTCTGAGCCCTAGGAGTCCTAGGTCTAGATCGTTCAGGTTCTGCTCTTCACTGGGCAGCAAGTCTACTTCCCTGGTTGATCCATTCCTTTGCGCCTCTATGGTTTTCGAGACTCTTTTTCGGGGACTTCGGTATGCCTTTCACCCGGTGTCCCCTCCGAGCTGTCTTTCCTCTGTGCACATGCACGGGTATGTTGCCAAATCGGTAGTTAATATGGCAACTCGATCTTGAGGAGTTTACCCCTGCCGTCCACTTTGCTTCTAAAAACTCTCCATAGTCGGGTCTGGAGATCTTCATTCTGAGCGATTAGGAGGCCCATAAGGTCTTTCGTTTCTATTGTCGCGGCTTTTGGGAGAAAAACTGTCACCATGTGGACTCCTGGTATATCATCCCCAGCACATGTTGACAGTTCTACCCCTTCCCAGCCTGGCAATCTAGGAACTATAGTTCTAATCCACTCTGCAGTGTCTTCCGTAGCGCAGTCCACCAGTATAAGGCCTTGCCGAAAGCGTACCTCGGGGAAAACAAGTTTCGAAGTCCATCCCTTGTAGATCTGCCTGACGACAAGGTCCTCAATTGTTTCCTGCTCCTCATGAGTGAGTATTTGTTCGGGAAACATTTTTGGCAGTATGGCCAGTTGAATGCCCTTGACCGCACTAGCATAGCTAATGGCGGGCTTCCTGAGTCCTGCCTTCACCCCTGACCTGCCCAGGTTTTCTCCCCCCTTGAGTTCAGGTTTGGATTTTTTGGGAGTATTCTCCGTATCTCGGCTCCGGTAGAGATGGTTTAGGTCCATGCTGAGCCTACTTAAGAGCCTCTTCTGGTTTCAGGCCTTTCTTCAGATAGTGCAGGTATCATTTAACATCTGCGCCACTGAGACCTGTCTCCTTCCTGACGTCTGATTTATCTCAGACGTGCTTTTGCTGGTACCTGCTTTTTGAGCAGTGGCGTTCGTTGGCTGTTGTCCACGCAGTATACCAATGTTAAGCTTGGATCCATTGCTTGACGTCCCAAATTCTCCCTTCTTGGGTGTAATCACCTGGCTCTCAGTATTTGGAAGATGTGCCTCCGCCTGATTAACCAGTTTTTGTGCGGTACGGGGCCCCGCTTTGTTAGTTTTCATTTTTCTTTCTTTGTTGCTTGTACGCATTTGATTCCCACGTGCCACAGCTCCCCGTAGCACGGTAAGGTATAACTTACTCACTGAGGCGACCAGGTATCAGTGAGGCTCCATTCGAATATGTTCAGTTACCTCTGACTCCAAAACTATTTAATGGGCACGGTTCGCATCACACCCTGGAGGTGTTTTTCGACTCCCCAGTCTAAATCTGAAGCGTGTTGTTAATAGTAGGGTTACCTCGTACAGGGTGTGGCTATCAAAACTCACTAAAGGTCTTGGTAGACGAGAGGCTTGGCCCCTGAAAACCCACGCACCACCATAGAGGATAGACGGGTCATCCTCAGAGAGAGATAGGTTGGCCTCAGGGAGCTATGTTCCGCATCAGTCTATCCTGCAGTGTACTGCTTGGCCCCATGGATCAGATTAGATTAATAAGTAACAATTGGTTTAGTTGTTGATTGTATTTAGAAACGCATTCGTTCTAGAGCTGTGCCAATTGGAATTGCTTCTAAGGTTTTGTAGTAAGATAAAATAAATCCGTTTTGAAAACGACGAGTTTCTATTTGTCTGTCTTTTATGACTAACAAAATTGATTTGACTGAAATTGAAACCCTCTACAGTGACTCGATTTTAAGTTTATTAGAATGGAATTCGATAAAATCGTTCTCTTTGATTAGATTTTCGAGTGGCGCTCCCAAAAAATCCATATTCTTAGATTCTGATTTTAGATTTTCTATACTAATTAGTCATTTTTAAGGTTTTGTGTCAACAAGACCTTATTAAAATCGGTTTACTGTCTGTCTGTCCGTCTGTCGGTCACAAGCATTTTTCTCGGAGACGGTTATAGCGATTGACACCAAATTTGGTGGGAACTGTGAATGCCCACGCATACAGTGAGTTACATCATTTTATGTCAAATTTAACGGGGGTCCCTATACATGCAAAAGGGGGGTGTAATTTTTTTTTCATCAAATATAATCATGTGGGGTATCAAATGAAAGGTCTCGGTTAAAACTTTCCAAAGCCGGTTTTAGGTTTGACATTTGTTGGAAAAGTGGGGAGTGTGGGGGTTGAAACTGATCATTTACTTAAGGGACCCATTCTCAGAAACTACTCAAACCAAAAATCTGAAAAAAATGAAGATTCTGCCACTATATGGTGCCTAGGCTCCGAAATACCCTACATACCGATATCTGTTCAAACAAAGTTAATAATAGTACATAACTATATTTTTTAGTGATTGGTATTACGAAATTTTGCAGCAATGTAGGCTACAGCATAGAGCTTGATCTTACCAAATTTGGTGAAAATCACATTATTACTAATAAAGTTCAAGTAGGTCAAAGCAGCCGCTTCTGTGCGGATTCAAAACTTTGAATGTCAATATCACTTGAAAGTGGATATTTTCACATAATATATGCATATATTACGTGCTACCTACTAATGGAATAAGTACACACTCAAATCTATTTATAAAAGAAATATACAAAACCTTTCATACCTGAAGCGTCTAGCTTCCGGCTCCTGACTTGTTTTATTAATTAAATTGCAACATTTGATTAACAATTCAAAACTTTTAAAAATAAAATAAATGAATTCATGTTTAAAATACAGTTTCTATTCAACCTGACACTAATTGAACAATGTGCGATAATTGCCTACCACGAACCAAAATGGAGGCACGCATCTTCTTAAAAACGTCCATTTCTTGTGCATTTCTTGTAACATTCAGCTCTTGGGCCGCGTTAGTTATTCGTCTCCGTAATTTATGGATATTAATTATTGATTTTGCATAAATATTTTCTTTTATGGAACCCCAGTAAAAAAAAATGAGGGGAGTCGGTCAACCCATTTCTGGGGGTACCTTTGGCCTAAATAATGGCGGGCCTGACGAGCATAATGGGCCAGGCAGCCACCATTTTCAAACCACATGCATCGGAGTCTGGCCAAAGAAAGGTCTTCTAAAAGATCTGATACAAATAAAATAGCGCAAAATGTGAGTAAGCCAGTTTAGATTTTCTGGTACCAATTATATGTCTGCTCAAGATAGTGATCCACATGTTAACGTGGTATCTTCCTTCTCAGTTCAATTGGGGATTTTTCAATGCTTAACTATGCAAATTGTGCATTCATAAAGCCATCCTTTTTAAATGCACTTTCATCTCACGATAGTACCTTTTTCAAAAAGGTAGGGTCCTCCTTATTTTTTGCAACATTTTGCAGCAAAACTGTACCCAAGCCCTGCTGGAACACATCGCATATAATATGGGTGATACCGATATCGCCAAGTGATCATATTTACTGTCGCTTTCGGTATCCCTGTTTGTCTTGCGATTGCTCGTGCTGAAGCAGCTGGGTAGTATTCAATTTCTCTTAAAAATTGGTTATCATAATCAATACGGGGTTTTCCTTCTCGATCGGGAGCGTGTGTTTTGACAGTATAAGGCTTCATCCTTTGGGGATGAAAAATATAAAAATTGCTAATCAAATGTTGCTATAAGGCCTACAAATAAGTTCTGTCGGTTTTTTTGTTAAATTTGAAGCTTTATTGTGAAAAATTGGTTATACATTCATTGTTCAAAGTATTGCCCATCGCTAGCCACAACTTTCTTCCATCTTTCAGGCAATTCATAGATACCATCGCGCCAAAAATTGGCCGGCTTGACCGCTGTCCACTTATCGAGCCATTTTTTGAGTTCGTCATAATTGGAGAAGTGCTGGTCAGCCAGGCCATGCTGCAGCGACCGGAACAAATAATAATCAGAAGGAGCAATGTCTGGAGAGTACAGTGGGTGGGGTAGGACTTCCCATTTCAACGTTTCTAGATATGTTTTAACGGGCTGTGCAACATGTGGACGAGCATTGTCATGTTGCAAAATAGCTTTATCATGCCTTTGCTGGTATTGTGGCCGTTTTTTCTTGACTTCGCGGCTCGAACGCATCATTTGACGTCGGTAGAGTTTGCCCGTGACCGTTTCGTTCGCTTTTAGCAGCTCATAGTATACCACATCCAGCTGGTCCCACCATATAGACAGCATGATCTTCTCACCATGAATATTCGCTTTGGCCGTCGATGATGAGGCATGGCCGGGGTATCCCCACGTTGCCCGACGCTTGGGATTATCGTAATGGATTCATTTTTCATCGCCAGTAACTATTCGATGCAGAAAACCCTTCCTTTCTTGTCGTTGGAGCAGTTGTTCGGACGTGAAAAAACGGCGTTCGACGTCTCTTGGCTTCAGTTCATACGGAACCCAATTTCCCACCTTTCGGATCATTCCCATTGCTTTTAAACGGTGGGAAATGGCTTGCTGAGTGACTCCAAGTGTTCTTCTTGCGTTTGCGATGGGTCTTGGTCGAGCAATGCCTTTAATTCTTCATCTTCAAAAATTGTTGGCCGTTCGGCGTGCTCTTCGTCTTCCAAGTCAAAATCGCCACTTTTAAACCGTCCAAAGCACCTCTGATACGTTCGCTCAGATAAAGCATGGTCACCATAAACTTCCACCAAAATGCGATGACTTTCGGTTGCTTTTTTCCTCATATTGAAATAATGAAGTAGAACTCCCCGCAAAACACATTATTTGGTACAAAATTGGCCATTTTCGTTGATGAAAAAAGTATTGTTGTTTACACTTCAATTAAATAATTTATACTGACGTTTGTGCCTATTGACAGTAGCTTTCCGATGAATGTTTGGAAATGTGGTTCAATGAAATAAAAAACAAGCTACGCCATCTATTGTGAAAACCGACAGAACTTATTTGTAGACCTTCATTAATGAAATGACTAATTAGTATAGAAAATCAGAAATCGGAATCTAAGAATATGAGTTTTTTTAGCAGTGCCACTCGAAAATTTGATCGAAGAGAAGGATTTCTAGTAGGTTGCCCGAAAATCAGTTACTAAAGAGTTGGTCAGGAGATTCGACTGATAACTAACAACTATGTAGATATGGCCTTTTTTATGAGGATGCCGTGAACAGGGTTGCTGCCTTAAATTAATCATATTATTTTGGGTGGAAAGGTTGTGCCTAGAGGTTGGCTTACGCCTGAAAAGGGCAGGGCTACCGCTATCTATTTTTTAGGGTTTAGGGGAAAAGCTTTGCCGTTTGACCATTTTCAGCAAAGTGAAATCCCGAAAAACTGAGTTGCCACACGGTCAATATTGCGATTTATGGTAACGGTCATCATCATCATCAACGGCGAAACAACCGGCTTCCGGTCTAGGCCTGCCTTAATAAGGAACTGCAGACACCTCGGTTTTTCGCCGAAGTCCACCAATTCGATAACCCTAAAAGCTGTCTGGTGTTCTGCCTGGTCTTCTTTTTCTATTATAGATATTGCCTTTATAGACTTTCCGGCCTAAATCATCCTCACCTATACGGATGAGGTGACCCGCCCACTGCAACCTGTTGAGCCGGATTTTATCCACAACCAGACGGTCGTGGTATCACTCAGTTTACAGTTTTCTTTGTTAAGAACCCAAGCCTCCGAGGAATATGTAAGGACTAGGAAGATCATTGTCTTGTATAGTAAGAGCTTCGACACTATTGTGAGACGTTTCGAGCGGAACAGTTTTTGTAAGCTGAAATAGGCTCTGTTGGCAGCCAACAACCGTGCGCGGATTTCATTGTCGTAGCTGTTATCCGTTTTGCGTGATTTGCGATCCTAGATAGGAGAAATTATCAACGGTCTTAAAGTTTAAGTCTCTTATCTTTATTCTTCCCGTTTGACCAGCGGGGTTTGATGTTGTTGGTTGGTTGGTTTTTGGTGCTGACGTTGCCACCATATATTTTGTCTTGCCTTCATTGATGTGTAGCTCAAGAACTCGCGCCGCCTGCTCAACCGATGAATGAAGGTAGATTGTACATTTGAGGTTGTTGTTTCCGTGATGTCAATATCGTCAGCGTAGGTCAGTAGTTCGTAGTTCGTTTTTGGCGATGATGTTGCCACCATGTACTTCATCTTACCTTGATTAATGTGCAGCCCAAGATCTCTCGTCGCCTAACCGATCTGGATAAAGGTAGACTGTACATCTCGGGTGGTTCTTTCCACGATATCGATATCGTCAGCGCAGGCCAGTAGTTGGGTGGACTTAAAAAGGATCGTACCCCTCGCATTTACCTCAGCATCACCGATCACTTTCCCGAGGGCCAGGTTAAAGAGGACGCATGATCGGGCATCCCCCGATTTAGAGCGTTGTTGATGTTGAATGGTCTCGAGAGTGATCCTGCTGCTCAGTCTAGTCAGTCTCATTGATTTCGTCGGGATCTTTCCTGGCCGTGTACAGTTTTACCCTGGCTATGTTATCATAGGCGGCTTTAAAGTCGATGAAAAAATGGTGCAACTGATGTCCATATTCCAACAGTTTTTCTCTCGCTTGCCGCAGAGAGAAAATCTGATCTGTTTCTGATTTGCCTGGAGTGAAGCCTCTACATATTTAATCAATTCGGCTGTAATTTCATCGGCTCCTGGCGACCTCTGGTTTTTTGCTTGTCCTGCTTCAAATAATGCTCTGCCTCTGGATGTTATCCGCCTGGATCCTCACGATCCATTTTTCAGTTATTCTCCACGATGTGTTCCGCTGATAAGTGCCAATATCCACATCCGCTTCCATTTCCGTTTTGTATGATGCGGTCCTTAGGCAGTAGAAGAGTACGTGCTCTGCAACCTCTGTTTCGTACTCGCAAATCAGTCAGTTCGGAGAATCACCATCAACAAATCGGTGAAGTTATCGATAATCACCATATATGCCCAGAAACTGTGTAAGCCCATTGAATCTAGTTTTTGACGCTCGATATCAACCTATGAGTCCAGCGCCCTTTCTTGCTGCTCTGGTCCCATTATTTCATCAATTCTAGCAGTGATAAATCCGGCTGTCGTCGAGTGGCGTCAGAGTCACCAGCCTCGTGAATCCCTAGAGCCAAGATATCAGCAGGCAGCATTCCAGCTATTAAACAAGTTGCGTCGTCGGACGTCGTTCGGTAAGGACAGCATATTCGGAGAACATTAAGTTGATAATTCGTTGCTATTTTTCTTCTATTGTTGATATTACCTAGTACAGTTGCTCATACAGGGGCTGGGTGAAATAACACCGAAGTAACCACTATTGAAATGTTTAGCATTCTAGCCATCTACGAGCTGATGTTAGATACCTTTGCAGCTGAATATTGCAGATGTTGCTTGAAGTTCAATTTCTGATCTAATCTTCATAAGCGTATCCCTCCTGGGCTTAACGATTTGTACTGATTCTGTTTTTGTACTCTGCGAGTGATACTTTAGCATTTTCCAACCACGATTTTATCTGTCAGATTGCATCGTTGGCGCATACTTCGACGTCGTCACCGTGGCTTGCTACAATTGTAATCCCGATGCTATTGTAATCTCCCGATCGCCAGGGAGGCGGAACGTTATTATTCCGTTATACATTATGTTCCTCAATAAAGGATCGTGGACTGATCCTTGTGGTATACCACACGTTGTTCAGAATTTTTTACGGCATCTGAGTCGCAACAACGCCGCCTTTGTATCAAAAACTGATGAGCAATACATATAAGGTATACCGCGCCATCCAGCCTGGCAAGTACCTCAATGATCATCACACAAGATTTGTTTCTTTCAATAGCCGTTTTCACCAGATTTCTAACTAAGTTGACTGCATTGATCGTTGATTTCCGGAATCCAAATTGTCTCTCTGATAGACCGCCTTCCTTTTCCGCGATTGGGAGTAATCTATGATATTACAGACTGCTCGATCGAAAAGTTTGTCAATAGCATTCAAGAGGCATATTGGTCTATAAGACCAAGGTTTGCCTAGTGATTTGTTTGGCTTTGAGATAAGTATCAATTTTTGTTTCTTCAACTGTGCAGGGTAGGTACTTTCTTTCAAGCATGCAGTAGTGCATCGGCGTCGTTAATATTCTAAGGGAATAGGACGTTAATCATGTCGTTCAATATCTTGCGACATGTAGTCGGTGAGAAACCCTTTCCATTTATTGGTGCCAAAACTGTCTTGTATGCGTTACCCTAAGGGTCACAGTGAGCTTCCCTGCAGAGTTGCTTTAAATGCATGGTTTTACTCTTTGCGATAGCGGTTTGAAGAAGTTTGTAGTTGGTATAGCTCCTCATATTCTGGCCTGCCTCTGCGGTGATGACATCGCTTTTTCGCATTTAAGCATATTTTACGATAACCATTGATTTCAGCATTCCACCAGAAATTTGGTCCTTGGCGCGAGGATCCCGTTCGCCGCGGCATGGCCAAATTCATTCCATTCCCTGACGAATTTGTACCTTGCGTTAATACCTCCGAAAATTGTTCTTCATCCAGCTTTTTCGCAGTCCCTCCTATGTCTGCAGTGCTGGGCTGCTTTGGTGTAATGGTGCACCCCATTTGAAACACAATCGCTTGATGGTGGCTATGCGTGTGATGGTCGATAACATGCCATTGGAGATCTTTAACTAGGGTATCACTGACAAACGCTATGCTCATTATAAAACCCCTTTCTCCTCTTCGGAATGTGTTTGATCCTTGGGTGTCTGCCAAAAGGATGTTCAGGCGCGAGAAAGACTAGAGAAGTATGCACCCTCCAGTGTTTGTTTCGCGGCGGCATTGAAACTACCCGCGATAATTTTTGGATAATGCGATGGTGCATCTCGGACTAATCTTGCGATCAACGATTTGTACTCATAAAGAGTGAGGCTTGGTGCAGCGTAGCAACTATAACATCGATTTATATTCCCGCTATCTTAGCTCAAGTAAACTCATTTTCCGCATTTCCATTTATTCACTCTCTTTTCCCTCTCTTGTCGCTTGTCCATATGCCGAATCGGAGGTCAATATATTGTTCACAAACAATCGCAACGTCAATTTTACGCTCTGACGCGCTTTTACGCTCTGACTAAGCAAATCTGTTTATATGTCACATGTACTTTTTTCGGAAACGGTTGCCGTCACCGATTGCCAGGAAATTCGGTGAGAAAGTGGGAAGTGTGAACACCCTCACATGTAGTAAGTTACATATTTCTACGTTGACTTTAAGGGGGGGGTCCAAATACATGCAAAATGGTGATGTACATTTTTTTCACCGAATATAGTAATGTTGGGAATCATATGAAAAGTCTCGATTAGTGCTTTCCGAACCCAGTCTTAGTTTTGACATTTGGTGGAAAGATGGAGAGTGCGGGGGTCGAAAGTGATGATTTCTGTTCACTCCTTAGTGAAGTATAAGGTATCTACACAGTAAAATTGTGCTTCAGTTCCCCTATCACAACAATTAACGCTGTACAAGTGATAAGCTCACAGCAGCGAGACAAACACAAGGCGATTACAGACACTCATGACGGCTGGGATTCGAACCCAGAGCAGCGAGATTGGGAGGCTGACGCTTTTCCTCTTCAACCATCGCATCATCAGAAACTACCTAATAATCTGAATAATAATAATCTGAAAAATTTGAGAAACTGTCTTTATATGAAGACCAGAACTCAAAACACTCCTCATATCGATATCTATTCTAACATTACTATTCTCTTGGAAAATTCGTTAGAGACCCTCTTAAGTTCATCGTAGATAGTAATGATGCATGATATTGCCAAGTTTGAAAACATCGTACCATGACTGATGAAGTTACACTAAAGTGAGTAGTTTGACATGCTAAATATACATTACATTACCGGCTATGTACAAATGGGATAGTTCTGCACTCCAATATACTTACATAAGAAAGAAACGAAACCTTTGACTCCTGAAAAGCCGAGCTTCTGGTATTTCGACTTGTATTGAGAAGATCTTTACAACGTTGTTAAACTACTACATTACATTAGTGGTTCTTAAGGATCGACGACCACGAGGAAATAGGGGCCGCGAACTAGAATGCCGAGTGTTTCTAACCAAAAACGTGACAGGCTGCACATTTCAACTAAGTTCGATCGAATGCTTATCCAAGCAATTGAAAGAGGAAGTAGACACTACGAGTGTTAGGTCAACCTAAACCTTCAAGCAAGGATAAGTGAGAAATTCATTCAATTCGGGTGAAGACTTGTAGCTTCACTTTACTGTATGCGACCCTAGTTTGGGGAAAGGCACTTCAGGTCTCACTGAATTAGCATATATTAAACTGAGGCCAGTTTACAGAAGGGTAGCAGGGCAGCATAAAATAAGAAAACCGTTAACTTTGCTCTTGCATTTGTCCAAAATCGGCTCGTGGTAGTTTTTTGTTCGCCTTAATAACCCAGGCTTATTACAAAGTTTTTAGTTTATAGTTTCAAACTATCCAGTGGGCGTTGAAACTCTTTTAAGTTTCGAACCTTGTATCGTTATGTAGCTCTAAAATCGTGAAATACCATTAATCCCCAATAATGCGAATCTTATCCAATATTAATTTTCTCATCACAATAGAATAATCAATTCTGAAAGTATTATGAGTTCTATCGAATGCTGCTTCATTCTTGGTAGTAAAAAAGGGATGAGTGACAATACCCAGAAGAGTAGAAACAGGGGGTCGCAAGTGGAGGCCAGGGAACTGTATTGAACGCGACTGAAAGGATGTAGTTCAATCAGGTTATTCTCCGCTTGTCACAGATGGCGATCTACAGGAATAACAATTTGCGGACAGGTGAAAATTTCCAATGTTCAAAGTGGAATCCTAAGCCTACAGCCAACTGTCAAGTTTGATGATGAAGCGATGGAAATTCCATTGTGGGGTCAGAAGATTTATTGGGGGGGAGATTAGAGAGAAATTTGGTTGATTGTACAATTTGGGGAGTACGATTTTCACCCCGTCACGGGATTTTCTTCCGATGATCCAGTAAATAAGTAATGTACTTAATAAATCTCTCTGTCTGCTCAATCTCCGTTCCAGCATGCCGGCTTTCATGCCAATATCATATTCATTAGCATTATGGAGTAATGAGGAGGAAATTTGTCGTTTTTTACCTTGCACTCAATATCTTTCCACATTACTCTTTATGGCATTATACTTTCTTGGTTCACCGCATGACCATAATGTAGTGGAAACCTAATAACAAATAGTAGTTTATGGAAAAATGCTTGGCAGAAGTTGCATCCAACAAATTACTTTCCACGTTACTCGTGGATGCCGACGGCGTTTTCTAGGAAATGTACACTCGTTGAGGACATTAGTCTCCACCAACCCTCGTGTGCTTGATGCTTCCTACAAAGTCTGCCTGGATAAGTTTTGATTTAATTATATACTCGAGCTAACATAAAAGAATTTCCTAAAAGAGAGATTACCACATATTCCGATTACGGAATTTTAGGTTGACTTTCCGATGAAATATTCTCGGAAGATCTCGGATTGTATATTCGACTTCATTCATTATTAATGAAATTCTGAGTCCTTTGTGGAAGCTTCCGCATTCTACTATGCATGAACAAGTTGGAAGGAAGCACAACTTATGAATATTTTAAAAATGTCGTATTCGTTTTCCGAATCCTTCCTCCTATACGCGATCCTAATCAAATACTGACGGCTGTATTCTTTGATATTTTGTTGGTATCCGAAGGAACCACTATAGCGAATGGAAGGGCGTATCTTTTCCAATACTGAGAGTGGAAACTGTGCCAAAGGAAATGATACGTTTTGTGTTGGAGCCGATATCCGTTTGTCCCATTTTCGAATCAAATCTCATAAATACTAAGCCTGTTTGATGTTATTGCTAGACGCGATGTTTAGTGTGATTGTGGTTCACTTTGCGACTTGTGCTTAGTGTTATTTTTTGTCGAGGTTACAACGTGATGCAACTAAACGACAACGACGAGAAAAATCGGTTTGTAACTTGCTCTCTTCCGGAATATAAGTAATTGAAATCAAAATTATAGTATGTGTTGACAGGTAAAGGCAAGAAAGCTCCAATAACATTTGGAAAATTTTCTATCCAATTATATAGATTGGGTGCGTTGTTGCTCTGCAAAACGCTAAACTAAACTAGAGCCATAGATTCATTCCATGTATTAAT
The DNA here is from genome assembly GCF_905115235.1 of Hermetia illucens. Lineage (NCBI taxonomy): Eukaryota > Metazoa > Arthropoda > Insecta > Diptera > Stratiomyidae > Hermetia > Hermetia illucens. Next base: position 65,473,790 of record NC_051851.1, on the reverse strand, counting down.
TCAAAACTAACTTGGACTTGACTTTCAGAACCATTTGGCTAATATCTCTCAGGAAAGCTCCGCCCTATGTTCCCTGCCTGGCTTTCGATAGAACCGGGTAATTGTATGAAGTATGCAAGGGTTTTTTTTTCATTTCTACATCTGCAATTGTGCACGCTGTGAGATATGTATGTACGTATAGTCATATTTCGGCATATACTCTAGTTTAGTAAATGCAGTAAGTCCTTCGTTTTTGATAAATTGAAGGTCATGCCTTCCTCGTTGAAACACAGCACGCCAGCCCCCGCCACCTGCTGCTCTCTACAGTAAGAAAGTAGGAGAAAATTCCTTTGTTTATGGAATTTAGTTGACCTTCCGCTGGACAACGTGCTGCTAGTTCTTACGTTCGTTCATCTCCAGCTGTGTCATTGTAGATAGTAATCTAGATAATGCAGAAACTGAACAAATAACAGAGGAAGACTGTTTAGTTCAATATGATACCGTGACGCAAGCTCAGGCGAACCAATGAGGAAGGCTAACGTTCTTATAATCCTATATCTACAAATTGCTATGGTGGGTTACATACTAGACCTATGTGTGTTTCCCAAATTGCCAACAAGTACATGAGTTTACAGGTAAAGAGACTTGTAGGGTCGGTGCGACTACGAATTAATACCCACTTCGAGGCCGCCATCTGTTTTTTAATCGGTGGTAAAGGTTACAGTATTAAAATTAGCCTTATATGGATTGGGAATCCTATGCAACATACCTGAGCAACAACATGGCCCACTCTCAAGAGAGTGGTGATATCAGCAGCGAAATGGAACTGGAAATAGTGGTGGAAAACCTCAACAAAGTCGTCATTGACGCATATGAGGTCAACTGACCAGAATGAGAACAGAGGTACGCAAATTCTTCAAGCAAAACAAACCGGAAACTGGCCGAGGTACAAAATACACTGACTGCATATAGCAACGCCAGCAGGGAAAGAAAACGGAACACTTTCAGGGAATTCGGTGAGGAGATCGAACAGATCGTAGAAGCAACCAGGCTTTGCAAAGCTGTATCCAAAGACGGGGCAATATCCTCTGTCTGCTTGAAGGAGGAATATGGAATTTTTACCGAGAATGAGGACGACAGGGTACACCTGCTTCTTAGAACTCATTTCCCGGGGTCCTACCCCATGGCGGGTAATGTGAAAAGGATCCTTTTTACCCTAAATTTTTCAGACCAATTCGCCTAACATCGTTCGTACTCAAAACGGTGGAGAAGGTCATAGACAATTATATTAGAATTAACGTTCTAAAGCGTAAACCCCTACATCAGTGTCAATACGTTTACCGAGCAGGGCGGTCAACTGAAACTGCTCTGTATCGGCTGACGGATGCACTACGGGATGCCATAGAAACAAGAAGTAGCACTGTGGCAGGTACAAATTCTATTGACATGAATACTACTCAAGGTTGTCCACAGGGCGGGATACTATTGTCGTTTATGTGCAGTATGATAGTGAACGAACTCCTGGACGTGCTAACAAATACTGGAATACAGGCCCTATGTAATAGAATCCAAACTGGACTAAGGGTTACTGCAGCGGGAATGAGGATCAATCCAGCCAAAACCACCATAGTACCATTCACTAGGAGCAGTAAGCTTGATCACCTGATCAGGTGGCGTTAAAATGGTGCTTTAGATGCCTTGGCTTTGGTCACATTGCGAAGTCATGCACCAGCCCAAATGACAGGTCAAAGCAATGCAGGAGATGCGGAGTGGAAGGCCATATCAGCAAGGACTGCGGAGCTGACCCAAATTGTCTACTGTGGAAAGGAAAAGAGGGTGTGGACCTTCGGCACATTGCAGGCAGCAGCAGGTGCCCGGATACAGGAGAGCCCTTAGCACAAATCGCAGATGAGGTTGATACAAATCAACCTCAACCACTGCGAAGCGCAGGATCTACTCGCGCAAAACATTCACGAGAAAAACATCGATGTGGCCATACTAAGTGAACCATACCGAAATCACGGTGGTAGCGTTTGGGTCAAAGACCAAACGGGCCAAGCAGCGCTGTGGACTTGTGGAGAACAAGCCTTCGAGGAAATAATGGAGCACCCAGAGGAGGGCTTCATCAAAGCGAAGGTGAAGGGCATGCACATCTACAGCTGCTATGCATACAAATCAACCTCAACCACTGCGAAGCGGCGCAGGATCTACTCGCGCAAAACATTCACGAGAAAAACATCGATGTGGCCATACTAAGTGAACCATACCGAAATCACGGTGGTAGCGTTTGGGTCAAAGACCAAACGGGCCAAGCAGCGCTGTGGACTTGTGGAGAACAAGCCTTCGAGGAAATAATGGAGCACCCAGAGGAGGGCTTCATCAAAGCGAAGGTGAAGGGCATGCACATCTACAGCTGCTATGCTCCACCCAGCGCTACACTCGTCGATTATGAGCGGATGCTTGCCGCTCTTGTTTTGGATGCAAGAGGACGTTGGCCGATCATAATAGGAGGCGATTTCAATGTGTGGGCTCTTGAATGGGATAGCCGGATAACTAATGACGTGCCCACGATTTGCGATGGAGAGAAGGAGCTTAAACCAGGTGCTGGGCAGGAGCGGATCCTCCTAAAATGGCTAAGATAACTACTCATGGAAAGACAGCAATTCAACCTTTAGTGCATACATTGAATTACACCGTGGAGAATTTTACGCATCAATGTCGGTTTCCTCATGATGAGCACTTTTTCGTTCAGGGCGGATTCGAACTCAATGGAATAAAAGGATTTATTAGATTATATCCAAGAGGGTATTCAAATGACGATGAGAATTGGTTAACCCTTTACATTGGTCTAGAATCTCAATCCGATGTTGAAATATACATGAACTTCGAGGTGAATATTATTACGTTGGTGGAAAACCATGAAGTAGGCGTGCTCTTCAGCCAGTTCCAACTGTTTTTCACTCTGGGCTTCATGTGGAATGCAGTGAAAGTTGTACCAACCAAAACGATTTTGAAGAGGATGTTATTGCCTGACGGAGGGCTCAAAGTAAGATTTGTTCTCAACACGCACATACATGAAATTGACAGGAGACTATCAAGCGAATTCGAGTCAATCTGGAATAAAATTAAAGAGATGCTTCAGCAAGATCCGGGCGAACAAAGATTTGATATTGCATTCGTAATTGACAACCGTTTCTTCTTTGCACACAAACGCATCCTGTTTTACAATTTTGCCTTCAGGGCTATACTGAGCGAGTGGAGTGACCATGATGAGCCTGTTATACAACTGCCATGCGTCAGAACGAAAGTTTTTGAGGAAATGCTGATCGATTGCTATGTCAAGTCCAACCGTTTTTGCAAGAAATGCTTTTGTGTTCGCAAATCAAAAGGTGCAATTTGCTGTGAGGTTGTAAGCTGGAGACGTAGTAGTAGAAAACGTACTTCTGCTCAACATTAATAATATCACTAGTAACACGTGTGAAGGAGATGGTTTGTTTGTAAATGATTTGATAAATAAATTGTAAAATTAGTAAATAATGTTTTCATTACTAAGATTTTTAATCTGTCTTCCATATTTTTATTACTTTTTTCCAGTCCCTGCCTAATATCAATATGCTTGGATTCAGTGAGTTCCTGAATCGTGTTATTGAAGAACTCAAGCATCCAAAACTAGAGCGCTTTGTAGCTGCTAATACCGCGCTTGGCCCGCCTGATCATTGATTTTGATAAGGCTTTCTTTTGGATAAGGGAAGGGAAAGTCCTGCACCGCCGTGCAATGGTAGGGGTTGATTTATATAAGAATCATTTGCAATCTTCCGCAAAACACAGATGGTCACTTGGTTGCTTCGTCCGACGTCTTCACTCCTCTTTCCGTATGGGTGGCGGTCTACGAAGAATTAAACAGCTTCTGAGCAGGTGCATCAATGGAACCAATTCTACGCCCTCCAGTGCATTTGTAACATTTAATCATACCAAGCTAAGGTTCCCCTCCTCACCAACGTAGAATATCAACCGGGATCCCGCTTCTCCACTCCCAAAAACAACCTACGTTTTATTCCCACCTAACCTAATGTGCGCGATACATGCGCCGAGCGTTGTCTTATTTGCACGAAGGTACGCATCTGATTTTAATCTTAACACTAATTGCAAAGAGAGGAGTACGGAGTTGGAGTATGGTTGCCATTTACCCTTTGATGGCGCATAGCGAGTCTACCACACTTATTCGCCAACGTTCGTCGTTACCTGGAATGCGCTTCAGCCCTAACACGACTTCTTTAGACGCCAGCACTCCTCCTCTACTGTTCTGTCCTAAGGGTTCGTAGAGCGCCCCTCTTGTCGGCATCTTGGAAGAGTGGATTGCACTGCATGGCATAGCTAGTGATTCCATTATCGTCTCTACTTAACGTGTGATCGGTTTGTTGCTACTTCCGCCTTCCGATCACAGCGTTAAGCATGTTAATTTGTGCGCCGACGTTTCGTTTGTAATAGTGTCAAGCCTCTGGTGATACAACGCAGGAAGGTTGAAGACGAAAGTTGGAACCGATCAAGTTTTCGTTTGTGTCTCAGGCCAACGTACTTCGTTGGTACGACGTAGATGTTTCACATAACAACTCGGAAAAAACATTAGAACAGAAAAGTCTCAACTTGATCTTGGAGTTGAGATAACACAGTTGGCAAAAGCGATACATCCAGTTCGATTTGTCAGCTGAAAACACACAATATACAAATTGATCGATGCCTTTGATTTTCTTGCCATTAATGCAGATAGGAAGAGTGAGATGGACTCATCAGACTGGAAATCTAAATTTTTTCATTCCAACTCCACTAGCCTCCTCTTCCGAAGTCCAGAACCATTTGGCCAAGGTCCACGACTCGGCCAGAGGGCAATCAGTTTTAGTTCTCCCCTGTCTTGCTGAGAAGTCTACTTCCACTCTCTCCTGCTCTGCGCCAAGTGATTCTAAGGTGATACATACGCCTGTCACTCTGAAATAGCAGCCGAATATCATGAAATAGCAAGCAATGCAATTGTTACCTTCTCATAAAGTGTGCTTGCCACTTCCCCCTCTAATTAACACATCTACCGGTACCTGACCTCAGCTCCCCATTCGAGATTTTCTCATGTCGGATTACTCCAACGACGTAACAGGCAAGTGTTAATGACTGAAAACCTGTTTCTGGGTTGGGGCCTAAGAATACACTGAAAGTCTTCTCTGCTTGTTGTAAGAAGCGTCTGATAAAGCTTCGAATAGGGACTATCCTTACGGCTACCACTTTTGGCTATCGAAAACGGACTACGATTGATTTCTGAACTGTGCGTACGCTTCTCGACAACAGTAGCGGAGATCCTCAGAAAGCTCGCTTTCTCCAACTTGAGTGGAAATTTCAACGATAAAAACTGGACGTTCTGGGCCTAAGCGAAGTAAGATGGTCGGAATCTGGAGGTCGGTCCTCTCTCTTGTACTGCACTGTACTTTTGTACTCTGAGGAGCTGAGTGGTAGCAGACGCGAGTCAGGTTTCGGGTTGTTTCTTACGGTTACCGCAGGGCCCACTCTTTTGACTAGGGAGCCGGTCTCTGATTGGATTATGGTAGTAAGATTCCGGTCCACGTTATGGAATATGACATTATATTGATCAGCGCTATGCCCCAATGGAGACTTCCAATATAGCGGAGAACGATAAGTGATCTGCATGCCAAGTTGGGATTTGCTGGGACATGTAATGTGATATCGACATTGGTGGGAGGTTTGTGAATTTGTACGGCTTCCGCTGCCTAGTCATTGGTGGAACATTGTTGGAGCAGAGAGCCGCCAACAAGGTCAGTTGAGTTTCCATTGATTGACACAGTGAGAGCAATCAGATCGACCACTTCGCATTTAGCAGTAGATTTATAAGTTGTCTTCTGGGTATGTGTAACAGGAGAGGTGCGAAAATCGGGTTCGAAATGGATCACCATCTGATGGTCACCTAAATACACCTGTGTGTTACGCTTGAAATTATCGGCGACCCTTGGGTTGCCATCAAAAATGCTCTTGTGCCGGGTGCTACGCGAAGGGGCGTCGCAAAATCTGGCCAACTGCGGATTCATCCAAGTAGATCGATGATCGGAAGGAGTCAGAGGCTCTAATGCTCTAACGTGCTGTACCGAGGTAAAATCTCAGCGAATTTTGAGGTATATATCGAAGTTCATCAAGGTGTCACCGGTATTATTTCTTCATGCTACCGGTGACATTCTTCATGCCACCTTCCCAGGAAGTGTTCAATTCAATTCAATCTCTCAAACACCTCGACTACGCTGATGACATCTGCTTGCTCTCTCATTGGGTAATAGACCTTGGCTAAATGGCTCTAGGCATTGAAGTGTAACACCCACAAAACCAAGGTTCTCAGCCTGACGGGTATCGTACTCTCTATCTGCATGGTTGCTGCCGACGGAGGCATCGAACTGGACGTTGCCGACTCAATAACAGCGCTGGATCCGCTCTCGCTGCTTTGTTTAAAATTTGGAATTACAGTTATCTCAACACCAAGGTCAGGTTGAGATTGTTTTATGTTAGTATTCTTTTTGCGTGCTGTAATGGGAGTAGGACAGGAAAAGTGAAACCCACTGTTACTAAAAAGTTCCGATCCTTCACACTTGTCTGTGTCGTATCATCGAAGTACGCTTGCTTAATTCTATTACAAATGAAGGACTTGGTTGGCGCACAGGCCCGGCGCCCGAATGTGATTGGAAGGCCGAAGTGGCAGCAGTTAAGTCACACATTGAGGAGGGCGGCAATTGCATTTTTGGCTACACCACGCAGTGGAATCCACCATTTCAAAGTGCTTGACGGGTGAGCCGTCCTAGAAGCACTTTGTGCGGAATAGTAGAGAGGGAGTGTAGGCTTCTCGGGTAGACCTGGCGTAAGATAGAGCGAATTTCGTTGAACCGATAACGTGGCGGAAGCACTATTCTCTCCTTAAGGGATGCTGGGCACTATTTATTGTAAAGCTGGCAGAATTTGTGCTTGTAATAGAATTTGTACATTTTTCAATACAGAGATCAGTGTTGATGAGGAGATTCTGTGCCTTAAGATTTACATTGAAGAGTATCCAGCTGTAGTCTGAAAAGTATTTGTGTTTGGGCACTCTCCTATTAATGCTCATTCACGATGTTTCTAGTGATGAAGGTATAGCAACTAAACTAATTAATTATTAAATTAATTGGTATTAAATTAATTAAATTAATTAACATTATTAAAATTAATATCAAATAATGAAATTCCGCCGCTAGGGCAATATGAACGTGGTACTGAGAAATTTTTTTCCGAACTATCGGTATAAGCGTTAATAGAAAAGTCTATTATCTACGGAAACGACGCCTATTTCCCGTCCAGTTGTCTATTCTAAAAGCACTTGTTATGAGAGTAACGTGTATGTATATCCCCCAAATTATTACATCTGAAAAAGCGAAGGTTTGGGCTCGGCTTATTTTGCCGACTAGAAAGTTTACAATGAAAATAAAACCAGTTAATTCATTATTTTGCTTGCCGTTGTCGTCGAAATTCATTAGAAGTTTTCATCGTCGGTCTTGTTAGCATGCAAACTTTAAAATTGCGTGAGCTATGCTGATGACTGACAACAAAGCTAATGTTCTCCTCCATAAGTTCGTTAAAACCTTGAATCTTCAGCAGTGCTGATTTCGGTAAGAAGAGTTGATGTCCTGTTCCATTCTACATCGATTCCAGGGAATCATTAGATTTTCAACGGGGTCAACGTACTCATCTGGCTTTACGGATCGGAATGGATGACCTTGGCATTTCTAACGCCGAACCTTTTCCGATACTCCAAAGCATTAATGAGAACACGGGGACAATTTTTCTGGGGCTCCTCTTCCTTCATGACAGCCCAGTTTCATGCGGGGATAAGGGTAATTTGAAGGGTCAATTTGGCTATATCAATATCCAAATTTCGAGGAGAAGACGTCTGAGGAACAGTTCGCGCTTTAAACTATACTACCACACGATGTCAAGGAGGCTCGTGAGAATTGATTTGGGCAGATAATAACATGAGACTCCGAATAATTTGGGAAGAATTAATTCATGATCAGAGGGTTCTGTGATCCTTAATTAACTATCATATTTGAATCTTTCCTGTCGCTCATGCTTCTTTTAGTTGCGATGCCTCCCACGCAATTGGTTGGGATTGGTTGATTGCTATTGTTCTAGAATGAAGGTGTTGTATTAATTAAGAATGGTATCGTACTTAGCCAAGCCTGATCCGTATCGCCAATTAGTATTTCTCGTCTTGTCCTTGCAATCTTGCCGAGAATAGCGCGACTTTCTGATACTGACTCTTTATTGGTGGTCAAAGGGTAGTAGAGGTCCCAGGGCGAAACGTGAATGCATAAAATCTGGGAAACGCCTGCTGAACCAACAACAACAGCTCTACTGCCAAACCCTGCCTCCACCTCCGCGTGGTGATCGCTGGGAGCTCTTTCTAAACGAAAAGTCGCAGACAGAGAAGGATGAAGGCGAGTCTCCCGTGGCTAAAAACGGTACAAATTGTACCAGCTGCACCTCCAGCTTGGGAGTTGGGTATGGCTGACAACCCTACATGGTAACCTGAAGTTACAAAGCCACAACAGGAGCCTCGGGCTGGACCGATAATACAACGAAGAACCCGGCAACGACAACGGAATAACGATTTGCGCATTTTCTCATGGAACGTGCGCTCCCTGTACACAGATGAAGCTTCTGAGCAGCTAGCCGATACCCTGTTCCAATATAAGGCTGATGTAACAGCGTTACAGGAGATGCGTTGGACAGGGACCGATTTCCTGGAGAAGAGTCACTACACCTTATATTATAGCGGCCATCCAGTAAACCATGTGCTCGGAGTAGGTTTTTCAGTCAGCCAAAAAATGAAACCTGCTGTTATCGGCTTTGAAAACATAAGCAAACGACTATGCACTTTGCGCTTGCGAGGCAAATTTAGAAATATAAGCCTCACAAACGTTCATGCAGCTACAGAGGAGACTGAAGAGTCGGAGAAGGATACCTTCTACGAGGCAGTAAAACGAACCCTCGAAACCTGTTCCAGATATGATATCAAAATCATACTTGTGGATTTTAGCAGCCAAGTACGGGAGGACACCGTATTTAGGCGATACGTTGCCTCCCATCGCTTACATCAAAATTCAAATGATAACGGACTGCGGATTATTCAATTAGCAGTGTCACACGAAATAATTGTTGGAAGTACCTGGTTTGCGCGGAAAGCGGTCTACAAACATACGTGGGCCTCTCCAGACGGGACTACTTTCAACCAAATTGACCACGTGTTGATCGAACGCCGCCACCTCTCAACCTTGATGAATGTCAGAACATATAGGGGGCATTATAGACTCGGATCACTATCTCGTTGGCATGGTGCTCCGACCCCGAATAATAACCCAGAATCCCCTTTGACAATCAGGTGAGAGTTAATAATGAAGCTATTTACAACACAGCCCTCTGCAACACTTATAAGAGGAAAATGGATGCCGCAACAACCGCAGTCAACAGAGATCTTGGAGACGAAGCATCAATAAATGATCTTCATAATCACCTGAAGAACGTTATCATAAATATGGCCATAAACATACTTGGTGCCAGCCGCAAAAGGAGCCGGAACGGCTGGTTTGACGATGTATATAAGCTAGCTCCAGAACGGAATTATGTTGCATATCGAGTAATGCTGCTTTCTCAAAGAACGCCGGCAGGCGCGGAGATTTATCGCGAACTCCGCCGAGCGGAGAAGCGACTTCGCAGATGGAAAAAGGAAGCCTGGGAGAATCAACAAGTCTATGAACTCGAAAAGTACAGGGAGCAACCGCACCAGGCGGGCAAGTTTTACCAACAAGTTAGCAGGATAAAGCCATACACACCTCGATGTTTATCCTCCCGAGACAAAGAGGGAAATCTTATTTGCGACAGAATGGGCATATTGGAACGATGGGCTGAGTACTTTGATGAACTACTGAACAACCAGAACATCGGCGAGTTGGAGGTCCCGCTAACTGAAGACGACGCACAAATACTGCCACCACCAAGTATAGAAGCAACAGTCTGTGCAATAAATCGGCTAATAGTAAGTCAGTAGGAGTCGATGGAATTACACCCGAATTGGTTAAATATGGAAGCGAGGCGGTTCATCGGCTTGTGCTCAAGATATGGGATATTGAATCAATGCTTGACGATTGGCAAAGAGGCATTATCTGTCTCATACATAAAAAGGGAGATGTCACACAGTGCAGCAATTATAGAGGTATCACGTTGCTGAGTATCATCTATAAGATTTTCTCCGCGATCTTCCTACACCGGATAGCCCCATACGCCCAGAGCGTTATAGGCCCATACCAAAGAAGCTTCACTCTAGGGAAATCAACAACAGCGCCGATTTTCTTTGTGCGGCAAGCGATGGAAAAACTGTTGGAACATGGACATCGGTTGCACCATTTCAGAATCGACTTTAAAGCCGCCTACGATAGCAGAGCCAGGGTAAAACTGTACACGGCCATGAGAGAATTCGGTATCCCAATGAAATTGCGGGGCCATATAAAAGCAGCAGGATCACTCTCAAGACCATTCGACATCAACAACGGTCTTTAATCTTGCCTTCGAGAAAGTGATCCTTGATGCTGAGGTGAGTGCAAGAGGTATGATCTTTTTTAAGTCCACGCAGTTGTTGGCTTATGGTGACGATATCGACATCATGGGAAGAACGACCCGAGACGTACAAACTGCCTTCATCCAGATCGAGCAGGCGGTGACTGGCGCGAGATGTTAGGCTACCCATCAATAGAGGCAGGGCAAAATATATGGTGGCAACGCTAGCATCAAAACTAACCAACCAACAGAATCAAACCGCACTGGTCAAACGGGAAGGATAAAAATAGGAGAATATAACTTTGAGATCGTTGATAATTTCTCCTATTTAGGGTCGAAAATCACAACCGATAACAACTACGATGATCAAATCCGCGGTTGTTGGCAGCCAATTTCAGGTAATAAAAACTGCTCCGCTCCAAATGTCTCACCATAGGGTCAAAGCTCTTACTGTACAAGACAATGATCTTGCCAGTCCTCATGTATTCCTCGGAGATTTAGGTTCTTAGCAAGAAAAATTGCGAACTCTTGGCCGCGTTCGAGAGAAGAAGTCTCCAGAGAATTTTTGGCCCCTTACATCAGGATGGACAATTCCGTAGCGTACATAACGACGAAATCTATGAGCGATACCATGACCGTCAGGTTGTGGATAAAATCCGGCTCAACAGGTTACGGTGGGCGGGTCACTTAATCCGTATGGACGAGGATGATCCAGCCCGGAAAGAGCAATATTTATGGTAGAAGAAGACGAGGCAGATCCTGCCTGAGATGGGGTGATGGCGTAGGTCAGGACGCCGGGTTGCTTTTAGGGATGTCGGCGCCAAACCGGGATGTCTGGAGTTGCTTATGGGGGCAGGCCTAGACCGGATACTGGTTGTTGCGCCGTTGATGTTGATGATGATGATTTTTTATTAGGACTCTGGCAGAATCTCCTTTGTTTTTGGGGTTCTGGATACTATGACTGGCACCCTTTCGGTCTGCCACTCATTCTTTGGACTCCGATGCTTACTCTATAGTCAGTTTCCCTTTTCTTATTTCTGATCGAGATGGATTGACATTTTCAACTCAGACATCTGCAAGCTCAAATCGGCATTTTGGCCGGTCCCTTTTAATAGAAATGCAATTTCCGCAGCTGTAGTTTTCTGTGGACCATTCTTGAACAAGTGACGGGAATGTCTTCGCGGTTTTACAGTGGTTCAACAGTGAAATTCTTCTTATCTTCATCTTTTCGTTCACAACGTGAATAAGGGCAATCTTGTAGCTAGCTAGTTTAGAGTAAAAATATTTTCGATGGACCGTTAGGGGAACTGTGATCAATTTCTTTGCTTTCCTGTAGGCATTCTTCTGCTGGATTTTCATTTGGACATTTTCATTCCAAAGCTAAGTATGTATGTTGGTTGATGACGCTTATCAGGCTTGGAGACCCCAAAGTTTGCATACTGTTTCGCTAATTATGGCGCGGCTTTCACTCTAATCGTCAAACCAAGTCATGCCAGAAAGAGGGCAGTAGAATTATGCGTATATGACAGGCACTTACTTTCAATCCCCGCTATCCGCTACTTTCCGAAAAAAGCTGTTACACTTGTACATGCTACCATGATGCGGTTGTCTTTTTGCTTAGCTGCATTAAAGAACGTAGGCTCATTAAACAAGTTGAGGATCTGAAATTCACCTGGTGTTGGTAGAAAAATTTCAATAATAACATTAACATATCTTCCTGCTATTATATATATATTATTTGCAGACCTTTACTCCTGCCATATTGGATAGCTCTGATGGATATTCGACGGGAAATTCATACTCATCAGCAGACAACCAATGGCTCACCTTATATCCCTATTGCAATTTTATGGTAAATTTGATCGTTCTGGTATCATATTATAATACATAGGTTGCTAGCCAGAATAGTCTGATGTTCTTTTGAGACCGCCATTCAGAACTTCCATTACTCCAGTAAGTGACATGTTACGAGTTGAAGCCTGTCAATAGCCCATGGTCTTTAAATGAGACAGTGGATGCTTTACAGTGGCGAAAGTCAGGATGTTCTAGACATCAAGTTTCTCCTGGATCTTCCCCCGATTTCGTTCCACTTCTGGAAGCCAGAGAAGGCATTTTGCGACTTTCTTCGTAAAATCTTACGGTAGGCACTGGCTTAAGTCCTTGGAATATTTTAATAGAACACTATCTTTCTTGCCGTTTTGGCCTTGGAAGGCAGATTTAGAAATTATAATGCTTCACATATTATCGAGTTGAAATTCAAATGCCCTAAATTCTTGTTTTGGATATTTTCGTTCCGTCCGAGGGAGAAAAATGGAATTGAATCAGTGGGATGGCAAGTTTTTCTTTACGAGTCTGTTTTCAAAAGATCAATCAATCATATTTCTCCCTAGACAATAAAATCCATGGAGGCAATGCGAAAGTACCAGAAGTTTCCAGAATTCACGCAAACAAAGCACCAAACCATTACCAATAATGAACCACAAATCATACTTCATATTTCATAATGCTTTATTCGTTGAGATATTTCATAGGAGGAACTTCATCTCAGTCAATTACAACTTTCCTCGGTTAAAATTGTTTCTGGTTAGAGTGAGGTTTTTCCATCCCGTACGTTTTCGAATGACTACAGGAAAATTCCACTTTGGAAGAAATATTATCTTCAGTTCATGTTTCAAACCAACCTTCTGAAAAGTCGAATTCAAAATTATTGCATCCCACATAGCTTCTATGAAATTTATGTGCTTGGCACTGAAAGTAAGATTGCTTTGAGTTCAATTATAGAATTCCACAAAAGAGGGAAAATTTGTCCTGTTACGCCGGAATGAAGTTCATCTCTACTTGAAGTAAATAATTCTACCATAGTTCCCACATCCAAACTAAGCCAACTTCGCTTCCTCCATTTATTAACCATTAATTGCCTCACCCTTGACTTCTAACAAATGCTTCCCGAATTGCAGAACAAAGACGATCACATTCCACGAATAAATCTCGGCCCTCTCTTCAACTATGCCACTTCTCTGTGAACTTAATGGATCTCGCTCTTCATGAAACGCCTTCATACCATAAGAATGCCTTCAGGAATTTATTATCAGATTATCAGGATTGTGTGTTCCCTCGTTAGTTCCACTCCCTTCTCATCGCAAAGATATCATTGACTTTGTGATTTTTTCCATGGGATAACAACACGAATCGCTTTACAAGTGAAATAAGTAGGCGCAACTACTTGAATGCGATTATCTACAAAGACATTGCGAACTTCGAGCCATAGGAGAAAGTTAAATCGAAAAACTTTCACGGTGTGGTGAGCAAGGCAACAATGAATTCGCGCCGGATTTCCATCCAAGCGTTTGGCCCGATAATTTAATTGGACCTCATCATCATTGGGGCAGTCTTCATCACTACCATCGCTGCCATCCGTTTTTCTCAATAGAAAATTATGATAGGAAAGGATTATTAGGGGTTAGATTGGGGGAGATTTCGTCCAATTTCCGCAGAAGTGGATGATTATGTGACTAGAGATAGTACAGATTGACAAATGACTGGGAGTTCTTTGATTTCATTTCGGGAAAATTCAGGAAAGTTTGATTAGCTTGATCTGAATAGAGAAATATAATATGTAAGGATGAGTCGGTGCTGATTTTCTGTAATAAAGAAACAATAGAGAAATATATTTCATTTAAAGGCCTTTCATTTTCGCATTACTAGTGATAAACATATTCCAGGGAAATGTAATTCATTACCATAATAATAATAATGCGAGTGGACCTTATATCCATCCTCAATAGTTTGCGCAAATTTGAATTATTCAGGGCTCCTCAAGTCGATTTTTTAATTGACAAATCTATATACATAAGTGAGTTTCCTATGAGAAGTTTAGTGCGTCATACAGACATAGGGTATGCTTGTTGCAAGTTCATGTTTGATTTACTGGAACTTCTTTACAGTTTTACAGTATGTTCATTTCAAGTAAACCCCATATTAGGATTATGAACTACATGCCATTGGCGAATACGGTGCCGGTGTACGAGAAGGAACAAGGTTTCCCAACTAACCCACACTTTTTAAGTATCGTTTTCGCGGAATAGGTTCACCTTTGTTGTTAGTAAGAGTATAATCCACCTCTTTTCGCACCCTGATGTCTAGTCTCTATTTAAGATGTGTCTACTGAACTGAATTATTTCAAGACTGCGCTTGCACTAAAAGCACCAGAAGGCATTACTTACTTACTTAAAATAATTTAAATCTAACTATGTCTAAACTAAATCTAACTTAATCTAACAATAAATACTTAACCTACTGTTTCTACTATTTACAATAGCACATTACATTACTTGTGCTTAGCCTCGGTGTACCCCTACCAGGCAGGGAGAATCATAGAGGGAAAGGAGGGCGGGTTTAAGAGATTCTCTCATTATTTGGCAGGGTCTTAGGAAGTTGGCCAATGGGAAGGTGGTACCCTGTTGGTAGAGTTGCCGGATTAGTGGATTTGGATGATTCTGTGTTCTTCCGAAGACCCGTTCCACCAAGTTGAGAACGAATTCTCGAAGAGGTTGTACTTTGGCGCGCCGATACACTTCGGCGTTTTTTCCAAACTTTTTGGTCTTCCAATTGTAGGAAAGACCAGTGCAGTACCTTAAAATCCGACGTTCGAAAGTGTCACATTTGGACATGGTTCGGGTGGAGCTAGTGATCCACGTGGGCGCTCCATAGCAGATAATGGGTCTGATCAGGATCTTATAGAGAGTCAGTTTGGGCTTGGTACTGAGTCCATCCTCCTTTCGAAGTAGAAAGTAGATCCTGCTGAGTGCACCTCATGCCTTACCGATAGCGAGCTCAAGATGTGGCTTGAACTGAAGGAGTTCGTGAAGTTTAACTCCTAAGTACTTTATGGTCTGGGAATTGCCCACTATAGTGTTTCCGATCTTCATTTTTAAGCGTTTAGCTTTTCTGTGGATTCCTCTAGAACCTAGGTATCTAGCTTTCCTCCGAAAGGTGCAGAATTGTGTTTTGGCCTCATTAATTTTTAAGGCCCCATGTCAGGTAATATTTGCAGAGATCTTTCAAGTATCTCTCCACCGCTTTGGCTGCCCTGTTGGGGTGGAGGCTTGAAGCGAAGATGCGCGTATCATCGGCATATTGAATAAGTTCCGTGCCGGTCTCGGGAGTTGGGACGTCAGCCGTGAAGATATTGTAGAAGGTGGGTCCAGAATTGGATCCTTGCGGTACTCCCGATGTTACCGATAAGAGTTCGGAGTATTCATTCACGCTGACGTAGAGATACCTATCTTCGAAGAAGCTTAGCGCAATTCTAATTATCGGAATTGGGAACTCGAGATCTATTAGCTTGTAGATTAGTCCGTTTACTCATACGGAGTCGAAGGCCTTTTCTAAGTCTAATGCGCATGCTACGGTCGGTTTATTATTGACATTAAGTCTTGCTACGACAGTGTCATGAAGGTAGCTAAGTGCATGTTGTGTTCCGTGTTTGCTGCGGAACCCGAACTGGTGGTTGGGTATAATCTCTTTGCAATTGCAATATTGGACTAGCCCGATTGTCCATGCTCTCTCAAAGAGTTTGCCTGGATTGGACAATAGTGATACCGGTCTAAAGTTTTTGAGCTCACTAGAGCTGCTCAGAGTGAAATTATGCGGTGTTTCCAACGATTAATTAATTGAAGTAATAAAACGTTGTTGTTTCTTTTGATTGGGATTTGCAAGAATAAATACCCACACCAACGAAAAAAAAACAACAAGTTTTTATTACTTCAATTCACTAGAGCTGCCTTTTTTGGATCGCAATTATTTTAGATACTTTCCAGGTGGTGGGAAAGCAACCATTATTTTTGCAGTTATTAAATACTGCCAGCAGAAATTTTATGGAGATTCGGGGAAGTTGCCTAATTACGCAATTAGGAATTTCGTCAGGTCCGGCTGATTTTTTATCGTTTAGGTTTGAGGTCAAGGCGGTGAGTTGTGATAAAATCAGGAAATGTTGCGAATCCGTTGGTTTTACCGAGGAGTTCGTTTGGGAGAATGTCACTAGCTTATTTGAACGCCAGAGACGAAGTAGGCGACAGTTGTTTCAACCATCGACACTATTGCCGGATTACTTTGAGGCGGAGGGGTATTGAGCTGAGGCTCAAATTATTCCACAAGGACTTGCGCCTTTCTGGCGTCTCCGCAGATTGGTTCCTTGGTTCTGGTAAGAACGAATTTACGGGACTTATTTTTCCCCGCTAGCCTATTTATATGTTGAAACATATCTGGCCCGGGCTTAATATCTGCGAGATTACGGGTTAATTCTGTATTGCGGAATTGCGCCACCATTTGTCGGATAATTGTACTTAGGCAATTAATCCGGGAAAGCAATACTTTGTATTCAACATTGACTTTATTTCCATTTTTATGGAAGTTTCGCTTGAGGTTCCTGCACCAAATTTGTCTGACCTTCATGTGCTTCATGATGTCATGTGGGAGTTTGTTGTATACAAACTCATCGACTTTGTTCAGCCTTATATTTCTGCGTGTAGCAGTATTGATGGCGTCCAAAATGATTGCTTCGTCGATTTTTTTGTCCGACAGATTGCGAACTGTAGCGAGTTTCTTCAAGTTCAGCATTGGTGCTAAATCTTGAATCTTGAATTCGCTTGAAATCTTGAATTCGCTTCTGCAGTTGTGAAGTTGAGGCCATTTTGAGTTCAACTGCAAAATGGTCAGATATACCTGGCAAGGTTTTACAGGAAATTACCTGAAAACTTTGCTTGGTTTCGTCAGACAGCAGGAAAAAGTTGATGATGGATTGACTGGCGAGTCTTGTCGGGGAATCCGGCGAGACCACCTCAAGGTTGGCTGGCGTGAAAGGGTTGTGGATCCATTTGTACAGGGTTTTCCCGTTTAAATTCTCTGCCTTATCGCCCCAGGATTTGTGCCGTGAGTTAAAGTCGCCATTAAAGATAAGATATTTTGATTTTAACTGGAAATCGCCCAAGACCTTTAAGTCATGGCCCAGTTGCTCAGTTGGGGAACCGTATTTGAAATAAACGGAAACTACCAAATTCCGCTTATTATCGTTTTAACTACTGCCGCTGCAGCGGAACAGACTAGTAATTCCTCGATGATGACTTCCTCAAAATGGTAGTCTTTTTTTACTAGAAGGGCAGCGCCCGTGTAGTTGTTATGCCGAATAGTGCTGTATCCGGTGAAATTGACATTATGTCTGTGGCTTAGATGAGTCTCTGAAACGCAGAATATGTCTGCTTTTAGAGTGTCAATCCACTCTTGGGCAGTGGCACGTTGGGCGTGTGAGACTAGGGAGGCGGGGTTAAATGTCACTATGCTTAACTCTATAGATTTATAATTAATTGGATTGCGGCAAACTGCCGCTGTTCATTTGTCTGTGCGGAAGCGAGACTTTCGACCTGAAGGCCAGTTTGATGCCTTGTAGAGCTTGAGGTTCTGCAGCTCTAGGAAGAGTATTCCTAGCTATTTTGGCATACGATACGCCTGGCTGAGATAAGCTTTGTGACATCTGTGTCACCGTTTACTTGCTCCTTGCGGTTTCCGCGTTCTTCTTTGCCCTGATAGCTTCCATTTTGGCAACCATATCTTTGTATGTCGGGCATCCGCGGTAGTTGACGGGTCTGGTCGCAATTGCAGCAAGGCAACCTCTCCGCCGATGGTGTGGGGCATTCTCCGCGGACATGTTTTTGCACACTTCACGCACCTGTGCACAATAGAACAATTGATGGCGATGTGCCCAAAATTCTGGCAATTGTAGCACTGCATTTCTTGGATTGACTTGACTTTCTCATGCGAAATCTTTTGGTGAAGTATATATTTTACTTTATATACTTCACTGAGCTCTTAGCAGGGCTCGAAAGTAGCCATAAAAAGTCCCGATTGCGACTTCATCGGGAGCGTCGGATTTTGGCTATGCAGAAGCTTGTCTGCTCGCGTTACTAGGTTGCCAACCCTTTTCAATTTGAATTGCGGTACTCCTCGTTGAGTTCCCTCAATATATCCGCGGAATCTGTCTCCCTGTGGAGACCACGAATGATCAGGGACTTATTCCTCAAGGTTAGTGGGGTGCTGGTGGTGGCGTGCAGTCCTTTCTCTCTTATGAGAGCGAAAATCGCGCCGTGATCTTCAACCGTTTCGGCGAAGATGAGGGTCCTATTAGCCTTCGTGTTTTTCAGGATTGCTTTCAACCCTTTTTCTTTAATTATTTTCAAAAACTGCGATACATTCAGTTTGTACTCAGTTATCGGGGGAATTTTTAGTTTCTTGGGGATGGCTGCTTGGGATTAGTGACACTAACCTTAGGATTTTTTGCTTTTTTTTCCTCCGGACAAAGTTGAAGGGGTCTCCTCCTGGGTGATTACTTCCAGGCACATGCCGTTATCTTCCTCAGGCTGCTGCTGTCGTTGCTGCTGTTGTTGTTGTTGTTTCCTTTGTTCCTGCTGTTGCTGCCGTTGTTGGATAAGTCGCTGCTGCTGTTGTTCCTGCTGTTGATGGACCGGCTGCTTCCCGGCCATGTTGGCTGCTTGCAGATCAGCCATCTGCTGCTGTAGTTGTTTGGTGAGTCCCAGCGGCACTCCAATTGTTGGGCCATGTCGACCTTCTCCTGCCTTTAGCTACGCAATTCGCATGAGGAGGCTCGAGTTCCCCTTCATAATAGTTGTAGGGCCCGTAGTTCCCTCCTCCTCTGATGAAATTTCGTCCGGTCGAATTAGCTTCGTCCTCTTGGCGGACATTATTGTCCCCAAGCCCGTCCTCTGTTGATTCCGGAATCCTCAGGAATTCACTGAAAGATAGAACAATTATTTGTAAATTGCACTGCAGTATACAGAGTCTCAACAATATTGAGATGCACTGTAGCATTCTACTTCCTTTAAATCAATTAATTGCTCTCCGCACTCCGCTTTACGCTTGGTCGCTTTTACGACTTTTACGATTCGAAGCGAACTCTGGTGTGCACTTGTAGGAGAACTGGCATATATATCAAAACTGAACTGCCTCTCCGTCTGTGTTTATAAAGGATGCTCCCTTCCATTATTTATTTCTGTCATGTCACACTAAGTAGGCGTTGCTTTCCTAGACTCTTACAGCAAAGCTGATCTCAAACAACTCATCCAACTTAAGTACTCCACGTCTTCGTGCCATGAGGAAAGTTTCTGTCTATGCATTATTAAGGTTTGTGTGGGCTTGTGTGTATGCGGTGGAGCGGAGGCATATCTTTTCAATACTCAAATCGTAGTGGTCCATAGCACCCGAAGTCCTCACTCAATGAAATATCTAAAATCGATTTATTTATCGCATGATTTCCGGTGGGGACTGTGATATTAGCCGCTAGAACTAGGGGACATCATAAATATACGTAGGAAATGCTCCGTGGATTCAGCTTCCTCATTACAGGATTGATGGAAATCACCTTGTAGAATTTTTATTCAGAATATTTGCCCAGGTAGTGAATTATGACCGGTTAGAATGTCAATTTTACTTCTGTAAGTCTCTCTGCTTTTCGGCAGACTAAACTTTGCTGTGTATTAATTTGCTTCTCAGAGAAAAAGTTTAGCATTTAGGTTCTGCCAATGCTGTTGAGACTATAATAGCTCCGGCCCCGGCAAGGGAGAAATTAAACCCAATGTTATGTTGGCATCCGAGATTTCATTTTTCTCAACACCACAATGACTAGGTACCCATATTAGTTCCACCGTATTGGAACTAGAAATAGGTTGCAACCCTTACAATCGTATACACCTCAGGCTGAAAGACTGTTCTTTCTGTCAAGAAGAAAGGCTACTTCTCATTTTTGGTGGGTGCGACCTTGGTGCCTTCTCACGAATATATCGCGCAACAAATACCGCCAGGCATTTCAGCAAAGAATGATATTTAGCTGATCTGTCTGAAGTTCTTTGAGTCATCGTTCCCAGGCTTAGGTATGGGGACTACATCTTCTGCCAAGATGTGATTACATAATACAAATTGTTCTAGCTGCTCTCTGTCCCTCTTCAATATCGCTGAATAGATGCCTTTCATGTCAGGTGCCTTGCGAATTTCCTGCTGCTATTATCAGTTCTTGCGGGTGGTTGGTTTCACCATGGAACCACTTTGCAGTGTCTGACACTGAGACTTCGTAAAGAAACCGTCATCCTCTAATCAACTCTAACATTTTCGAAGTAAAAATTCTAAATGCAATTACTTCACATTCGAAGCCAGCTGACCAGAGGCTAAACAAATGAGAGGAAATAACCTCTCCCATCCAGAATTGCATTTGCGATTCCCTAACAAGTATTGATTCCATGCATGCTATCATATTCCTTAGTTCTTAAGGTGCCAAAGGACACAGGGAATCATAGGGTAGATACATAAGGCGTCTATGATGCGTTTCCTCTTACCAATAACCTGGTATGTTTAAATAACGGCAGCAAAGCGCTTAACGGAGAGTTGTCCAGCAGCACCGCTTCTAGCCAAATTATGGAGAATTGCGGGGTTCTAGGTCCGCATCAACTTGATACCAGACCGGACCAAATGGGGAGCAACTTACTCCCTCTTTTTTCGGTCCACGGATCCCTCGTTTAGGGCTTAGCATCCAAACTTTAAGAATATTGTGTTCTGAGAATTATATAAAGGAGCATTTAACATCTGTGAGCACGTGTGTCACGCTGCTCCCAGGGCAGAGGTGAGGCAGCGTCTGACGATTTGACTCTGCCCTGGTAAGAAACCGTAAAGCCGTCATCGACTAATATTTTCAAATTATGGAGTTATTCACTGATCCATTGCAACAAATGTTATTACACCGAACTTATGACTTTTGTATTACAAACGTGTACGACTAGCTACGTAACTTTGCCACTCTTGAGTCAGTGGAAAGGAAGGGGCTTTGGCATACTACAGGCAACTAATCCTTATGCTTGTAAAGATAAGGGTAGTTTAATATGTACTGACAAACCGCCGGCCACTGAGTAGTTTACTGAGTCCAGTGTGGGTTTCACCGGGGTTAGCAGCTTGCCCTTACCTTCCGCTGAGGGTCCCGCTTCCTTCCATTTGATTTCTCTGGATATTGCCACATTTGGTTCTACAGTAATATCCATGCCCTCATTCCCAAACAACCTCGGGTTTTTTCACAGTTCCTTTCGCTACCGATCTAGGTTCACGGTGTCCAGCCAGAACTAATTGTGTTTACATCATGAGTTCGTCGAATTTGTGTGGCAGAAGGAGAAGAGAAGCTTTTGACAGACAAGTTCTAGTCTGCTATGGGAAGTTTTTTTGTTGCAGAACGTTTTGCTTTTGTTTACCGGTAGAATTAGGCAATAATGCCATCGAAAGACCGGCTGTAGTTGGGTTTCTCGTTTTTTTCATTATAGGAGTTACTGTACTTTCCTTTTTGGCTGCCTGCGTCATGGGCGCTAAGTCTAGGCGTTCCACTGAATTGAAAATCTTGTCTTCCATTGGGTTTGGCATTGGAGAACATATCTACTGAAAAATGTACTGAAATCTACCCTGTTTCCCCCTCTGGATTCGAGTGCTGAGCAAGAAAATATTTGGCATAGATATGGTGTTGTAGTTTGCCATTTATGTTGATGATGATTCGCTGGCCAAGATTAGCCTGAACATCCAAGTCAATGAAAAATGACTCAAAAACGATGGTTTCATATACCGGATGGCGATAGGAAGGTTTTCACTTGGATGTCCAAGAGAAGTGGTTTCTTGTGCGTCTCACCTTGCAGAGAAGGAGAAGCTGATCCAACAAATTAAATACGATTCGTTTCTGTGAATCGGTTATCGTTCAACAGTGTTTTTTTCTTCCTTGCTGCGTTCGACACAAGAGTATTGATGTGCACTGGATCGCCATTAAAACTGACCTTGCCTCTGTTGTTAGCCTTAAAGGCGTTACTACACCTGCCTGACTGTGTGATATGGAGGGATCAGGGAACGTACAGAGTTGAGAACTTTGCTTTGATGACTGTGAGCGTTGGTGAGCACGATGCGTTAAAGTTCCATTTCCTAATCAAAGTGACAGAATAACAGTGTAGTGTATGCAGTAACAAAAGAAATTCCACCATTGCATCAATGAAAAACTGCCGTAAATAGCCTGTGGGTGGCCGGAAGCCTCTCGATGGTCCTACGAGGAAAGTTAATGGAAGGCCTCTCATTCACGATAACGAGTAGCTGAAGAAGTGGAAGGATCACTTTCTGAAACAATGTGTTCAAATCGAGTTAAGCCGAGTTAGCCTTGAAAGTCTCAACGTGGAACTTTTCTGTGCCGCCTCCGCCTTCAACTGTCTGGGATCTCCTTCAATGAGTAATAGAAAGGGATGTCCCTTGAGATTCCGAGGAAGGGTGCGCATCTTCTTCTTTGGAACTGTACGTTGGGCTCATCTCTTCGCTTTATGTGCTTTTCATCGATTTCAAAAAAGCTTACGATTGCGTCAATGGGAAACGTATTTGGAATACTCTGAGCAGAAACGGCGTTCTGGAAACATTAATAGTTTTTATTTGAGCGACACGTACTAACAGCGCTAAATACACCTTTTATACCTTGTCTACAAACGTAATTATCTCAACAACAAGAAGTTGAGATCATTCTGCATGAATGTTCTCCCCGTGTTTCTTTGTGAGAGTTGTGTATGGAAAGTGACCGGCACTCTTATTTGGAAGTTTCAAGCTTTCGTCAGCTCATATCTACCTCGGATTATTCAAATACTTTGGCATGACAGAAAAATAAATAAAGAAGTACACCGCCGGACTAGATACCCGTAGAAATTTTGCTCAAAAGGATATCCCAGAATTATTGACGATTAGGTCCCCTAGATACACGAGACGCTGAACAAGAGTGAAATGGGTACAGTGTGGGCTTCTCTGAGAGGTCTGGAGCTGAGCTACATTTCAGTGAACCAACTGTGATTGGGTGGAGTGGTATTTGATGCGCTGTGCCCTATAAAGGGGTTTACGATAACGATATATATACATACATTTTACCAATAGATGTCCTTTGACAGGGAGGGAAGGTAATTTTACTGGATTTAAAGTCAAGAAGCATTATCGATAACAACGATGATGATAAAACTCACGAATGATTGCGGCAGTCAACAGAGCAGAGAGTTGAAGTTCCAACTTTATAAGACAATGAAGTTTGCAGTCCTTATTTGTTCCTTGGGGACGTGTGTTCTTAGCAAGAAAATTTGCGCCAGGCAGCTGTTGCTGAAAATTTGTGGACCTTAACGCAAAACCGATTGTTGCGGCACTGATGACGATGATGGTGAAAGTATAATGGCTTAATTTATTTAAGAGGTATTCCACAAAAATTATGGTCCCCTTCGGTTTTAGTTGACTTTCCTAACTACCAACATTTTAAAAATTAAAAATATTATAAATGGCCATATAAGTGAAATATAATTCGACTCTAACACACTTCAAGGCCCTGATCCAACATGGATTGTTGCGCCAACGATTATTATTATTATTATTATTATAATTCGACTACCCAACTACCCCTCAACAAAGCTAGTAGTGACAGGAATGACGCCGTATAATCTTACTAACTAAGCCCCTTTTCCGAGTAGTTTCCAAGATCACCTCGCCTGCGAGGCAAATATCTTGAAATTTGAAGCTAGTGATTCGGAGATTCCGTTACATCTCATCCCTCTTTATGATAAGTAGAAACTGCTGAGTCCTCATTATACCGTCTTTTCGCGATAGCATGATGAATTCCAAGCCAAAGGCCGCAAGGACACAAATATGTTCAGCCCCTGAAAGATTTTTCTTCCTTCATTCCTTCATTTTTATATGCCTCGCTGAATGCTGACTTACAATCTTTTCCGAATTTCACACTCCAACATAACGTGGAATAGACTGTCTCGGAGCTCGGTCTAATTATCCCTTAAATTGATGATAAATGAAAGCCTCAAAGATTATCTCTGAAAATATTTTCCTCCCCCAAGGGAAATGGTGTAATGAAGCCTAGTATTCGAGGGTGGGGGGAATTTAGGGAGAAATGAGTGAATGTTTGTAGCAAAAATGTCATAGACTCAAGGTTGCCCACTTGTAGTCCATCTGCAGGCGATACCAAGGAGTCTTCGACGAGTAGACAACAGCGCAGAGTTGAGCAGAATATTGCTTGACCGATTTTAGTGAAAATGAGGAAAATGCGATTAAAGTTAAATCAAAATAACGTTTTTAACTCTATTTTCCGAACGTTTGAATAAACGTTACTTTTACTGTAGGTTAGATGTGCCTCAATGAATTCGCTTTTGATCTTTTGGGGCTTAATTGCTACTTTGAACAAAAATGGATGGCGGAATTCGTAAAGACAGAGCTTTGCTTTCAACTTTGCTAATTACTGAAGACATTGTCACCGATAATTTTCGCGAGCGTCTGCCTTTAATTGCAAAAGTTTTCAATAATAAAGTTCAGTTAAGGAATGTATTTGGAATGGTCCTGAAATTTAATTGCACATAATCATTGTGGGAGCGAATTAAATAATTATGTAGATTTCCAGATTGTTGATTTAATAACGATAGACGTTATTGGGAAGGAAGTTGGAAACCGGAAGTGTTTTAGGTACGAAAGATTTCGTGGATTTTTTATGTAAGAATATTTGGGTGCTCGAAGTTCTATTTGTACTTCATAGTGTAGATGTACTAAGTAAGTCTGGCTATTCATTTTATCATGATCTATCATGATATTGCCAGTCTAGTTACATAGGGTGCGTAGAATTGAATTTGTGAGAAATTATTTAATTGGTTATAATAGGAAGATTTCCACCAAACTTATAAGTACGATGCTTCATATTAAATTATTTTGAAGCCTAATGTTATAGTCATGACAATGGATTTTTGGTTGGTTAGTATTTGACAACGGCTGCTTAATTTAAGTGACCCTTTTCTGAATCCTAATTAATCGAGACCTTTCATGTGATACCCACAACCCTATGAGAACACCTCGTAAGTTGCATGTGGCCTCACAGTTTCAACCTTTCCATCTAGTTACGTGTTAATAAGTACAATCGTTTCTGAGAAAAGTGTGTGTGGGAGGCAGACTGACAGTTTTTACAAAACCTTAAAAACAGGAAGTTACTATTATTTTCAAATAAGGGCGGGCAAAAGTTCAGTTCAAATAAGGGAATAGAACAATTACATTACTAAGCATGACTCGCATATATAAACTCATTTCGTAGGTGGTGAGCTAAGATTCCAATTGCAGCAATCTTTGACAGCTAGAAACAAGAACTAACTAGGAAATAAATTTACTTGTTAAAAAATTCTAAAATTTCGAAATTGTATTCGAATTTGAAAAAGGGGAAAGTACGTATTTCTTAGTTTAGGCTTGCCAAACCTTATTCTCAATGCCTGACTGTCTGTCTGACACACGCACCTTTCTCAGAAACGGCTGTACCGATTAACACATTTGGTGAGAAGGTGGACACTGTGGGGGTGAGGGTCTCCATACATGTAAAAGGGATATCTACAGTTTTCGTCGTCTCGGAAAGGTCTCGATTATTACTTTGTGAAGCCGGCATTAGTTTTGACATTTGTTTGAAAGGTGGGGAGTGCGGGGATCGAAAGTGATCATTCCTTTTACGGACTCATTTTCAGAAGCGCAGTGCTGACCACATTGTCTCTTATAGGGTATTGTAATCCTGTAGTGTTACGGTCTTGAATTAAGTGCTCTAACACACTTCGAGGCCGTGATCCAATTTGATTTTTCAGGCAAAGATTATTATTATTTATTATTTGCTATTATTATTCTCAGAAACTACCCAACCAAAAAATTAGAAAAAAGTCACGAAGTGTGTCCAGGCCTCAAAATACTCTCCATATCGATATCTCCTCAAATGAAGTTAATAATAGTATATTACTATATTTTTGGAACTACAGATCCTCTTTAAGTTTATCTTAGAGTTATAAAAATGTTGTAATATAGGCTTTAATATGAAGGATGATATTTCCAAGTTTGGTCAAAATATAGTTCAAATTTTCCTCTCCCGTGTAAATGCACTGGAACTGAAGTCACTAACACACATACACACAAGAAATTCACGAAACCTTTCTTACAAAAAGCGTCGTGCTTCCCGTTTTTGACTTGTTAGAATGTTCACATGCTTGCTCGTTGGGTGTGAAGATGGTAGAAATGCAAACTGGCTGAATATTTTGAATTCAGGTGAAAAATCCACTGTAATGTGTCTTCTACATAATCAATGACTGAATCAGCTCTTGGTCTCCAAGAAGGTATGGCCAAGTTTGCTCGGGTCTTTCAGTTGGAGAGTATCAAAAACGCCAAGTGAGTTCGCCGATCTTTTGCATAGTGCGCCCATATGCCGTTTTCCTGGGAGTTTGCCCTTTAATATTGGAACTACACTCACTTGCACCACATATATCCCATCTTTACTGATCAGATGACGCAGAGCTTTTTATCCATTGTTAGCTAGCAAAATTAAATCCACTTTTCACAACCAGCATTACCAGGGCATAGCATTAGTTGGAATACATAGCTTCAAAAGCCTCTCAACGGTGTCGATGATAAAATGGGCTCGCTGAAAACCAAGTCTTGATAAGTCTTTTTCATATGACCCTCATTAGAATTCTCTCTTCTGTCTATAAAGTAAATCAGGTGGTATGATGCCGGACTTCCCGGTTGGTTGGTGGGTTTGGGGAGCCAAGTTAGTCTCTGTCTTTCTAGTCCGCTGGCAGTTTTTGTTGCTTAAAAACATACACTGAGCTAACAGTTGGATGTTGCTGTAAACTACTTATTTCGGCGTAATGGCGTAAGATGATTTCACTTCCCTCCCTTGAAATTTGCCGATTGATCGCTCTGAGTGTAACACTCACTAACAAATCAGATCATTCCCTTCGTTAATGTGACCTTCACATATGTCAGCTTGACAACTTAGTCTAAGCTTGTGCCTCGGAAAGTAGGTGCTTTTTTGGTATTTCCAAGTGCTAGCTTTAGTTTGAGCAGAACACGGCATTTTTTTTGTTTTTAATTTGACTGTCTCTGTTGTTGATTAAAATTCGCCAGTATTGAGATTATCGATTCCAGTTTTAGACATTATTTCAAGTATAATTTTTGGTTTTCGAATTCTCTCATTCGAAACCATGTTGGTTCAGATTGCGTATTGACGAATCTGACATCGGAATGCCATAATTTGTTTTATTTCCACACCCTGGTATTGCCTCGTTGCCAGTTATATCTTTGGCCCAGGCTCCGCTGCTGTTGTTACGATAAGGTTCACTAATTATGATCACTTCGACTACTTTCCCTCAGATGAGTTATGAGAACAGATCTTAATTTGTATCAACCTAATTTTTTCGTTGCGTCCAAAGCTCTCGTAAATAGAGGGCATCTGTTGTCGCGTACGGAACTTCGTCACTTGAGGTTTCTTTTCTTTTACTATGCTCACATTCAGTGTCAGTTCTGCACTCCTTGTATGTGTGGCCTCCTCCTCAATATTTCTTCACTTTTTTACTTGTCGCAATCACCGGTGCATACTGTTACTATGTGACCAAATTTGAACCATACGAAACAGCGTTTCAAGAACAACTAATCTCTGTGTCAGCTGATGTCTATTGTCACTTTATCAACTGCGTTGCTTCAGCTGTTAAATTGATAGTTGCCGTTTTCGTCCCTCCGTATTTTCCTTTTCGTATGTTCTGTTTTGCTTACCCCACTTAGCTACCATTAGCTACTTCTTGCATTGTTATTTATTACCTTCCTTTTGAATATTTGCCTTCCCAGCGACAGTTTTCATATCTTCTCTATTTCGTGCCAATTTCGGCCGCATCCTTTGCGATAATCTCACATGTCGCTCAAATTGGGTAGCCGGTAGAGATATGAGCGCTACCTACTGCGTCTATTTTGGAACATCGGCCGGGGGGGGGGTAGTAAATCATTCCATATTCTTTGCCATTCCTGCCGTGCTAGAGATGTTGGCCTTCGTTCCCGATGTCGATGGGACCACGACTGCTATTACATATCCTCTTTCGTCGGATTTTGTTCGGTAAGCATAGGATGTTCGCACTTAATCGGTATGGTAGGGTTTTTTTCTAGCTGATTTTTAAAGTTTTTTTTAAAACAAAACCGTATCAAAATCCATTTACCGTCTGTCTGTCTGCCAGATGCATTTTTCTCGGACACGGTTATAGCTATTGACATCAAATTTGGTGGAAAATTGGAAACTGTGAACGCTCACGTATACGGCCAGTTACATCCTCCTACGTCGAAATTAAAGGAGAGGCATATACATGCAAAGGGGGGTGTCAATTTTTTTTCAACAAATATGGTTATGTGCGGATGCAAAACCCCTTGAAATTCATCCAAGAATCACGAAATTTTGCAGCGGTGTTGACTAATGGCTTAGAGCATGATTCTACCAACTTTGGTACTAACAAAGTTCTAATAGGTCAAAGTTGTCCCTTGTAAATCCAAGACTTTGAAAGTCAATATCACTCGAAAGTGGATATTTTCGCATAATATATGCATATAATACGTGTTAGGTACTAAATGAAAAAATGGATACTCAAATGGCTTTATAAAGCAAATACCCGAAGCATCCAGCTTCCGGTTTCCTGACTTGTTTCCTTTTATGTCAATGGCCATGTATGCTATTAATCGTCTTTCCACGGTTCCATCGGCCCTAGTTCGCAAATAGCGTGAAAGATGACAGTAGTGCGGAGCCCAAAAGATGCTTTTTTCTTACGTTTCTTCTGCATTGCGCAGACCAAAGAGTCTGCTGTGTTCAGTGTGGGTCTCATTGGTGTTATCAGTTTATCCCCACCTTCTGCCGAAGTTGCCGTTTCTATCGATTCAATTTCTGTGGACATTGCACCACTTGTTAGTGCAGTCAAATCTCTGCCTTATTCCGAACAAACTTCGTTTCCATATGTACATATTTATGAAGTACCACCAACACACAAATGTCAGAACTGAGCACGGCCGCCGCTAACCGGCATCCCGCAGCCACCAGTACCAATTGCTCTCGCTCTGGAGAATTTCCAATCGCATTCCGGAGCCCCCACAGTCAAGTGCGGAGGATATTCTATTCTTTTCTCCGTGGTCCGCCTATGTATATGATACATAACCAGATCACCGGCAGAATGAAGACATAGATAGACACTTCCTTTCAATGATCCTCATTTTCTCCATTTGGTTAGGGCTCAAATTAAACCAGATAGGACTTACGTAGGTGAGCTGGTTTATCCAAACTAAGATAGCAAATAATCTTAACCTTCCGGTTAAGATGTGAAGTATATAAGAATCTTCGAAGAGATATGAATGCCATTAAGATGCACACACAGGTATCTAACCCATTTCTTATGAGGAATGCGCTCAGAACTAGCCTCTTTCGCGACAATGTCAAAATCTCTCCAATTCCTTTTCAGGTTCTTATTGGCTTGCGCCAAGGGATTTCGAAGCAGAATCGTTTTACACTTTTGCCGGTTGATTTTCATCCGCCAGCTGTTCGTGAAGAATTCGAAATCATTGAACATCTTCTGAAGTTCAACTTGCATCTCAGTTACCTTCTTGTGTGCCATGTAGGCTATCAGATCGTCAGTAAAGGCAACCAACGACCTTTCATGAGATTTATTAAACTTGAACAAGTTGAGTAATTAACCGGCTTACTGCGATAAGTGTAGGCGCAGTTCACATCATGACTATGAGGTAGCTTGGAAACTCGTCCTTCAGGAGCCTGAAAATCAGACCATCCAACCAGACGGTATTAAAGGTCTTGTCCATATCTATAAGGCAAGCGCCTACGCACTCACCATTGCTAATTCGTCAGCAAATATCAGACGTTATCTTCGTTATTGCATGTATTGCCGAATGTCCAGATCGAAATCCGAATTGTGCATTCGACAATAATTCCTTCCTCTTGATATATCCGTTCAAGGCTTTCAATACCAAAACCTCAAACACCTTGCTGATGTTAGGTAGCAAAATGATTGGTCGGTAGTTCTCAGGACCGGATGAATTCTTCCCTTTCTTTAAGATCGGGAACACTCGGGCTTCTTTTCATTGTCCTGGAAAGAAGGAATTGTTCAATATTTACGAATAGCAATGTCTGGTAAATGCCTGAGGACCACGTTGGGAATGCCATCCATACCAGATGATCTCTAATTGTTTACCTGTCTAAATATGGAAGTTAACTCCCCATATGAGGCAAAGTAATCAAGCGGATTATCACTAGGTATGAGATCAGTCTGCAACGCAGAACTAAACTGGAGAACTTTAGTGCGGTTTAGGCTTTATTTGAAATTGTGGACATCTCGTTCTAAAATTTTCGAAAGTAGCGTTGGCCCTAAATCCGTTCTGGGTCGATGCATCAACTCAAAGTGCTCTCCTATAAGCTCGAGTTTAAGAGCATCATCCATCACGGTCTAATTGCCTTGCGCATCAGCAGTTACACTATTCGTGTCTATACCTCAATGAGTCAATGAGGTGTTGTATCTCGCTATTACCGACTTTCATTCTCCGCACAGTTACTGGCGCCTGCTTCGGAATAGCAGGTCTATTTTTGTAAACATGGCTCTGAATCGCTTGGTATTTTAACCCTATAACTTCTCCCCCCATCGCGATTTCACTTCATTTACGTAATATTGGCGGATTAAATTCCGCGCGATCTTAAGGAGTAACTTGAACTCAACCAATACGGGATAATGTTAGTGACCATATCTCCGGTAGATTTTGTTGATGCGTGTTAGCAAAAGGCTTTTCACTTTTTTTCAGTTTTTTTGTGACTGCAGTTTCATACACTGCCATATTATTGCGACGTTTGATCTTGGGCGCAACTTACTTATTTATTTAATGAAGACAAGACATATAGAAAACAAATTTTTCATTACATATTGTCCTCAGAGGGAGGAGTAAGTAAATATTTTACCTTACGCTTAAAACTAAAGAAGGAGACAGAGTGAAAGAGTCCAAGCTGGATGGTATTGAAGGACCGGCATAGCCACGGGTTCGTGGAGTGAAGTACTCGAGCTCCGCGAAGGGTACTTCAAAAATGGTGGGGAAAGTAGTATCCGAGTTGGAAGAACAGTCCATCAGGCAAGTGCAGAGTTTGGAAAGAGTACACATATCAAAGAAGGTACGGAGTTGCTGCAGGGAGGGGAGATTGAAGGTGCGGAGTCGTGATGGATATTCAACCCGTGGAAGGTTCTTTTTGTAAAAGAGGGTCCGGGTGAATTTGCGTTGTAAAACTTCAGTCACGGATGCGGAAGGGGGACCAGACCACTCAGCAATATTCAAGGATGTTTGTGGTAAGGTAGTTGAACAGTGTTAAGGAAGGCTGAATTGAGATAAATTCGGAGGAACGTAGGATAAAAGCAGACATTTTGAAAGCTCTATTGATGATGTCAACGAAATGGGAATTGAAACGAAGTCTGTCGTCGAATAATATACCCAGCTCTTGGAAGGAGGTCAGTAGCGAAAGGGATTGCCCAATAAGAAATAGGAAAAGGATGTAGGGGAAGGTTTAAGCGACATCCAGTGGCATTTGCTGATATTCAGTGCTAGCTTGTTGACCGAATACCGACGGATCAAATTGTCAAGGTTAGACTGCAAGAGAATACAGTCCAGCGGAGACGAAACTGAGGCAAATAATTTAAGGTCGTTTGCATAAAGTAAACACGGGCAAGTGAGGATGGAGTCGAGGTCATTGATAAAAAACAGGAAGAGTAGGGGGTCGAGTATAGAGCCTTGGGGAACGCCAGAGGGAGGAGAGATCGAACAAGATGAGTCATCATGAAAAGAAACTTTGCAAGAGCGGTATGAGATATAGGAGGAAAGCCAGAAGAGAAGGGAGATGGGGCAGTAGTTCATAGCAAGAGAAGGGTCTCCGCTCTTGAGGATAGGGATGATAAGGGCCTCTTTCCAGAGATGGGGAAAGTAGCATTCTTCTAGACTTTTGTAGTAGATTATACACAGGGAAAGGGAGATACAGTTAAGAAGGAGGAGGTCAGGAAGCCCATCGCGGCCAGTTCCAACATTGGAGTCAAGATTACCAATGAGGAACTCATCCAATGAAGGGGTAAGGAGAGGAATAGTCAGAGATACGGAGCAGTCTGCAGTTAGAAGAGGCGTAGAGGGTGGAGGGGTCGCGGTGTAAAACACGGAAGAGAACTAGGTGCAGAGAAAATCGCAGAATTGTTGTTCAATTGTGCCCAGAGTCATGTTCTCCAACTTGAGAAGATAGTTGAGTAGCTCCTATACCTGTAATTTTTCCCATCAAGAGGCGGGAATTCCTCCCGATATCCTTCCAATCTGTTTTTTTTTTAAAGTTCAACCTGTGGACGTCGCTGTCCATCGCAGAAGGCAAGTTTCGTCCATCAGATAGAACCTCTGAAATCTGCAGTTTCCGTTGAGTATTCTTCATAAAAGAAATTTAAGCGCACGTCAGCAAAGCACAAATCCAGATAGGAATTTGGGCTCCGCCAATTTGGACTATCTGACCAATAAAGTTCACATCTGCACTCTATCTGGTATTGCTCTATCCAAGATTTGAAGAATACCCCTCTGGGACTGTTTGTGGCGTTCAGCCACGTGGTATGCTTAGCGTTCAAATCGCCATCTATTATATAGTAATTACGCAGTTTGATCATTTCGAGTATCGTAAGCAAGGAATAGAACTCCTCCTTGAATTTGACTCGGTTGCTTCCCACTGCATAGACTCAGAGAATGTATAGATTCCCCTGGGCAGCGGAAACAGAATACAGGAGATTTCTAAACATTCAAAGGTTTCAAAATCAGACCTATCGATAGGCCAGTCTGATACTGGCGATCCACGAGAATTCCGGTACCACCTCCCCCGTAACAATTTCGCCTATCGTTTCTCGCGAATTCAAAATCTTTGAACGTTACAGAATGCCTCGGAATGAGGTGGACTTCTGAGATCAAAATACTGTCGATGAGACCGAGAAGCTCCACCGTTCGATGGATTCCTATGATGGAATTAACATTAACCGTGATGATCCAGAGGCTATCCAATGGCATCGTTGCGGCCGCGTAAGTGATGTAAGTGTTGTGTTATTTCATTTATCGTTTTGTTATGTGGATATAACTGTGTTTTCATCGCTTCGCACATGTAGTATTTTCATGATAATTGTATTCATTCTGCCGCTTGTATCTTGCTGGGGCTTCTTGGCGCTTCCCTGTCGGAAAACCACCGCCAAGGGGACTCCGGCACAATTGATTTATGTAGAACACCCCAAACTACCCTGTTCGTTACAAGATCTAGTTTGAGGTGCATTGCAGGTTGAACGAATGCATGTTATTCTTTTGCCGTATGCTCCGGGCAAAGTAGATTCATTTTAGCATACCTTTAAACTCCAAGGGCGTCTAAGTCGTATGTGAATATAAAGACACAATAATATAATGTTCTAACCGAAATTGTTTTTGAATTCTACTCAAGTTCCACTAGCTCTGTTTAAGTTCTCGGGTCCCATTTGCAACAAAGTGAGTGCAGATTACCTCCTGAATATTCCGATCTAATGTGTTAACCATTCACAAGAATTGGTATCTAAATCATAATGTTAGTCTATTTATATTCCTTTTGAAACCAGGACTGTAAGGTTATGCTTTCTGCTCAATGGTGTAACCGAAAAGGTACTCCAAGGCAAACCTTTATGAAGACATCAATCACAGGGAAACTTATCAAATATACATCGCCTTTAATAATAAAATAGTTAACAGCATTAACCTTCTCCGGAATATTTGCCTCTTTGATACAATATTCATTGGCATTATACCACTTGCTTGCAACACGTAACAGGTGGCCACTTTGCTCTGTCTCCCCAATATCCTTCAATCGAATATTAGTCTATTCAACAAGGTACCAACGGCACAATGGGACAGATTCATATGCGGCTATAAAGGTCCAGTTTATTAAAGTCAAGGATGTTAGCTCGCTGTATATAGTAAAGGTGACAAATTGTGTTCCACCCATAGTAAGCGTTCATTGATATTTTTTGGATACTTGCCACCCCAAGTGTTATGCTGGCGTTCTCCTGAGAGCGCCTTGAGTCCTCGGTGTCGGTTCGTCCCCAACCGAAAAATGTGGTTTTATCGCATTGAGTCACGAAAGCCCGAAACGATAAGTGTCACCCTTGCGGACAGCTATCGCCATTTATTTTATAGGTTGCAGTAGAAATAGCTTTTGTGCTGGTTATCGAATATCCTTTCTGCAGGAGCAAAAAAAGATATGTTTCTGCCCTCGGTACTGTGCAATCGATTTCGATAGCAATGGATAGTGTGCGCTTGTTTACTTCGTGTCCTGAGTCGCTATGCGTCTGTTGTAGCAAAGCGACGATATAACAATTATCAACGTCTTTATCTATTCTCATTTGCTGGAGGCAGTATTTCCCTTCGATAGAGTGCTATTCGATTGAGTATTCAATTCAAGTTTTTTTTCACTAGCCGAACCAAATCGCTCGTCGGTGTCTATTTAGCCATTTTCCTTTGCCGAGGGAAATACAATTGCCAATCGGCGTGATGACAGATCCTTTTGGGCAATTGGTATAGGAAATGTGTCATGTCCGAAATTATCCTGTCCTAAATATACCACATACACATATACATGACATTTAG
Organism: Hermetia illucens; assembly: GCF_905115235.1. Classification (NCBI taxonomy): domain Eukaryota; kingdom Metazoa; phylum Arthropoda; class Insecta; order Diptera; family Stratiomyidae; genus Hermetia; species Hermetia illucens. Next base: position 65,438,603 of record NC_051851.1, on the reverse strand, counting down.
TAGAAATCAACGGAAGAGTAAACTTCTGAATAACGACTACGTGAGTTGATTATATTATTAAGAATGAACCAGATCAAATTTTTGGCTCTGGTCTTCCAAGGAATATCTTGGTTTGTGGACAATTATTGAATTTTATGTTTGCTTGGATTTGTATTTTTGGAGATTACGTATTTTGGTTACCCTTAAGATAAAAAGGCTAATGTTGTAATTTTCATTTCTTTCCAAAATTGTGGTAACTATCAGCATAAAGCCAGATATCATGTTGTTCAAATCATTCGTATCATTAATTAATGAGAGTTCACCGAGGCAGTTCTCAGCAAGCTTTATTATCCAATTAAGTATACGCGACTGTATACACAAATCCACATTCTGGAATCCCATCTCAGTTACAAACTTTGCCATCCAAACGAGGAAGTGTATTTTCAGTGGCTCAAATTCCTGTTTGCAGCCCTTTAACAACACAAGTGTTGACGTGAAAGGATGGAGTAGTCCGCTTGGTTAACCACATTAAATATTAATTTGTGCTGTTTGTTTATATAACAAAGGACAATTGAAAAGCAATTTCCACTTGGAGACAAGTACATTGCACCTCGCGCAAAGGATCCTACAATATGTAACAAATGCTGTAAACAAAGGTAAAGTGTAAAGTGAGTGTATTAAATTGGCAACTAATTGAACTAGTGAGAAAAGTTGGAGAAATTGATTCATTAATTGGCATTAATTAATGCAGTAATTGCCATTATTTGCTTCTGGTTTTTGAACCGATGGTACTGTTGCAGTTACAAAGATAAATTACATATGTAAGAAAATAATGAGAAAGCAAACAGATGTCATGACCGTTGTGGAGGTGTTTGAGGAAAGCTGTGACCGTCCAACTTCTCCACGTCCTCCGAACGTCACCGGTAACAAGAAAAAATAATATCGGTAGCAAGATGCAACCTTTACAGACTCCGCTGTGGACCTCAAACTCCTCTGTGATTTTACCTCGGTGCAGCACGTGACATTTTGGGTTATCATATCTTTGTTAATAGCTATTAGTATCTCCGGATTGGCCTTCCTGCATAGAGTACGCCAAATACTTTCTCTGTTCATGCTGTTGAAAGCTTTCTCTAAATCGACGAAGAGCAGGTAACGCGAAGATCTAAACTCCAGGCACTATTTCAAAATGATCCCTAGGGTGTTGATATGGTGAATATAGGAGGGTTCGTAATGAAACCAGCCTGATCTTTGTTGAACTTTCGAGATGTTCTTTGAGGCGTTTCAGGATTATTTAGCTATTATCTTATGATACATATATCAATCCATCTTGATTGAAAGTACGTATCTGAATATTTCTGCTTCACTTGTTTCACAAAAGCCGATACCATTAGTACTTGGAAACATGTATCTATATATATAAAATATTGTCGCAAGTGCGATGTAATTTTATAAATCAAGAACTGGCAAACAGATTGTCACCTAAATATACTCCTATAGCTTAGGAGATGGTCTAAGGGAAGTTTGCGGGAAATTGGTCCACTCATTCGTCAGTTACGATTTTTAAGGTTTTGTTTGAAACAAAACCTTATTAGAATCAAGTCGGTGTATGTCTGTTCGTCTGTCCGTCTGTCTGTCTGCCTGTTTGTCTGTCTGTCTTTCTGTCTGTCTGTCACACTCACTTTATTCGGAAACGGTTTGACCGATTGTCACGAAAATCGGTAAGAGTATGTGATGTGCTGTTCCTTTTACATGCAGCAAGTGGCGCCATTTTGTGTTAAGTTTAAGGGGGGCTCCCCATACATGTGAATGGAGGGGTAACATTTTTTCTTCATAAAATGTGGGATATCAAATGAAAGGTCTCAATTAGCACTTTTCGAAACTGGCCCCACATTTGATATCGGGTGAAACGTAGGGAGTGAGGGCTCAAAATATGAGCTCCAAAAAGTTTAACAGGTCTCGTTCTTAAAACCTATCCAACCGAAAAATCTCAAAAAAAATCACAGGGGTGCATCTCTACGAAATCTAGGCCTCAAAATACATCCGGTTCCATACTTAATAGTATATTTAATAGCATATTTCCACATTTAAGAAATTTACCCGACAACCCCCCTTATGTTCATCTCAGAAGTACGAAATTTTGCGTGAGTGTAATGAAGAGCATAATGCACAATTTGGTCAAGTTTGAAAAAATCCAACTATTAATAACAAAGTTATAGGGGGTGAATTTTGTGAATTTCGTGCATTCTACAACCTGTATGACGTCATCATCGCATATCAATCCATCAATACCATAACGAAATGAGTTCTTATGAATAGGGTGGTAAAGAATTATTTTCTTTTAGTTTTTTAGTCATTTGTATATGAATATCAGTTACTCCAACCAGGCATGTGTGTATATATGTATATCGTATATGCGTGCTAATGAAGTTTGCGAGTAGTATATAATTCAGATAGATATATTTGTACATTAAACCAGCCGTATTTAATATACGCACTATATATGTACATATGTATTCTTTTGTGCACGTAGTAAATCGGAAATATGGGTACGAGTTTATATACGTGTATATAAATGTATAGTGTTCGGAAATAGGCAGTTTGTTTGTTTAGGGTGAGTATAATATCTATGACTGTAATATGCACGTATGTTTTGTAGTTGTTGAAGGAATATATTGGATTTGTACCTATATACGGAAAATGTGTGTTGAAATTTCTTACATAAGATGAACACAAAACTTTTATACCCGAAGCGCGAGCTTTCGATATTCCGACTTGCTTATGTTAATATCGGATTTCTCTATATAAAATGTATATGGGCAGCAAAAACAACAACAACAATGAAGTCGTATATGAGCGTCTGCAATGCTGATCACGTTGCTTCCTATAGGGTACTGTAATCCTGCAGTGTACCGTTATGGTCTTGAATAAAGTGCTCTAACACACCTCAAGGCCCTGATCCAATTGGATTGTTGCGTCACGATTGTTACTATTATTATGCGATAAATCTATGTCGCGGCGTAGAGCTTTCCGAAGGGGAAATTCGAATTTCTGGTGGAGCGGCCAGCTTCCGGTATACTGACTTGTGTTTATAAAAAAAGGCAATTTTATTGTGAAAAGATAGTTACATATAAATCATCCAAAGTATTGCCCACCCACGGCTCCAATTTTTTTCCGTTTTTCCGGAAGAAGGTATTCGTCTCTTGAGGCTTTCCACGAATCAAGCCTTTTATTGGTGAGTTCATTTCAGCGGAACTGCTGATCAGCCAGACAATGCGCCATTGAAAGAAACAAGTAATGATCGGACGGCGCAACATTTGGGGAATATAGTGGGTGGGGTATGAGTTCCCATTTGAGCCTCTCCATGTAGATTTTAACGGGTTTGTTAACTTAAGGCTGATCATTGCCATGCAATAAAATCCGTTTTTCGTGATTCTGCTGGTATTGTGCTCGACTCAGTCGCATCAATTAAGGTCGATACCATTCCTCAGTGATCGTTTCGTTCAGTTTCAACATTTCATAATAGATAACACCGACATGATGACACCACCCCAACATAGCATAACCTTCGCAGCGTGTATATTCGGCCGAACTAACGACGTAGAAGCATGACCCAGCAGTCGGCAAGACTTTCTTTTCTTTGGGTTGCTGTAATGGATACATTTTTCATCACCCGTCACGATGTGATGGAGAAAGCCCTCCCTTTCTTTCCGCTGAAGCAGTTGTTCACAGGAACAATGGTTCAACGTACCTTGACCTCAAATCATAAGCACTGCAAGCTCCTTGCTTTTTAACGCTTACAATTGCTAGGAAATGGCTTGGCGGGTAATTCCTAATACCGAAGCAAGCTATTCTAGCGTTTGGCATGGATTCTCATTGAGCGATTCCTCCAATTTCGCGTATTTGAAGGTGTTTGGCTCTCCTTCACGTAGACAGTCACCAACATCGAAATCACTGTCTTTAAAGCGACAAAACCAACCACGGCACGTTGTTTCACATAGAGCAGTATTTCCGTAAACTTTTCGTTATTTTCGATGCGCGTCAACCGCCGTTTTCTTTAGATGAATTAAAAAAGCAACACATTCCGCAAATAACTATTATTTGACAGAAAATCAGATAGTTTCACACAACTTAATGTGTATGACGTCGCAATGAAATAACTGACGTATTAAAGCGGTTTGTTTTAGATATGTCAAAGTTCATACTGGAGTCATCAGCGGCATAAATCTAAATTGAAAATAGTTGAAAGCTATTCATGAACAGCTCAGTCAGAAGAAAAGAAGAGAACAGGGCCACAGCTAAGAACTAACCCACCCCCGAGACGTGATTTTTGAAGAATCCTTGCGGGAAGGAGAAAGAGCTGGTTGTGGTGAGCAAGAGTTTTACATAACTGGCTCGAGGAACTGAGGAAAAGCAGCTTCTTCTCCTGTGAGCTATTTGGTTTTGTGTCCCCGAAAGAAGCAATCAGAAGGTCTACTCTCTAGTGCAGGTGTTGCCGATTAGCTGTAAGCAGCATTTATCAATTATTTCCCTTTAATAAATGTAAACGCTTTCTTTTTCAAGACAGCGTTATTGAACTACTACTACTATTGAACTATTCAACTGCCTTGAAATTTTACCTACAAACAATATATCTCCCTTTTTATGTATGGGGCAGATAATGAATCTTTGCCAGTCGTCAGACATTCGCTGTCCCACACCTCGAGCACCAGTTGATGAACCGCTTGGTATAGTTGGTCGCTTCCTTATTTAACAAACTCAGATGTAATTCCATCGGCTCCTGGCGACTTATGGTTTTTAAGCCGATGAATTGCACGGACTGTTTCTTCCATGTTTTGTGGTGGCAGCAATTGTCCCTTATCTTCAGTTGGCGGGGCCACCAATACGCCGATATTTTGGTGGTTGAGCAGTTCATCAAAATACTCATCCCACCGCTCCAATATGTCTCCTTTATTGGAAATCAGATTTCGCTCTTTGTCTCAGCAGGATGAGCATGGAGGTGTATAAGGCTTCATCCTGTTGACTTGTTGGTAAAACTTGTCCACCTGGTGCGGTTGTTTACTGTACTGTACTGTACTGCTTCCTTTTCTCGTCTGTGAGGTCGCTCGACGGAGTTCGTGATATGCCCCTGCGCGTTTTTCCAGAGCGCAGTATTGTCCAGTATGCAGCATTCTTCCGTTCCATTGTTAGCTTACATTCATTGTCGGGGCCAAGTATGTTTGTGGCCGTATCGATGATAACGCTCTTCAAGTCGCTTCGAAAATTATTTTTTGATGCTTCATCTTCAAGACATCTGTTGACTGCGGTTATTGCGGCATCCATTTCTCCTTTATAGGTTTTACGGAGGGCTATGTTATAGATGGTTTCAGTATTCACTCTCACCTAATTGTGAAGGGGATTGCAGGCGGTGCTGTAACTCAACCTCGGGGCACTTTGCCAAGTGTTTGTGTGATATTTTGTTTTGACATTTAGCGTGGCTGGGAGGTTGCGGCATGCAATCAACGCGTGGTCAATTTGGTTGAAAGTGTGCTTTACTACTAACTGAATAATCCACAGCTATGGGAGCTGACCCAACGCCTGAATGTGGGCTGCGTTCCAACTTGACTGTTAAAATCTCCAAATATGACTTTGATATCATACTTGGGACAGGTTTCGAGGGTCTGCTCAACTGCAAGGCACCCTTCCCCAACTCTGCAGTCTCCTCTGTAGGGGCATGAACGTTAATGAGGCGTTTATTTCTTAATTTTCCTCGCAAACGGAGAGTACATAGCCTTTCGCTTATGTTTTCAAAGCAGATAACAGCAGGTTTCATTTTTTGGCAGACTAGGAAGAATACTCCGACCATATGGTTTCCTGGCTAGCCGATATAATATATGGTGTATTGGCTGTTCTCCAAGAAATCGGGCCCTGCCCAACGCATCTCTTGCAATGCTGTTACACAGCCCTATATTGGAACATAGTGTCGGCTAGCTTCTTGGGAGCACCATCTCTGTGCAGGGAGCGCACGTTCTGTGAGAAAATGCACAAACCGTTGTCGCGTTCGTCGTTGTGTGGTTAGTCCAGTCCGCCGTTTCTTTTGCGGTTTCGTAACAAGTTGTTTTCTGTGTAGGATTGTTAGCCCTACCCCCCAACCTGGAGGAGTAGGTGGTACAATTTGTACCGTTTTTAGTCGCGGACGACTCACTTTCATTCTTTTCATTAAAAAATAACTCCCAGCGATCTCCACGTGGAGGTGGAGATAGGAATTGGTAGTACAGCTGTTGGTGTTGGTTCAGCAGGCGTTTCCCAGCTTTTATGCCATATCGTAGGTACCAATCCACGTTTCGCCCTGGGACTTATACTACCCTTTGAGCAAAGATTGTACATTGAGGAGTTTGTCGATTTTTTTTATTTAAAAATGTCCAAAATGTATAAGGATTGATATGATTTTTCGCGCCCTCATTCTTACATTGACTTACGTGTTGCTGACGATGGATGTTAGCGCCCACACTTTTAGCAATTTCGTTCTCTTGATGCTTTCACAAACCGATAATTCCGTCGGAAATCGTGGATTCTGATGCACCCGGTAGTTCTTTGTCATACATATGGGAAAATTTAATAACTATTCCTCCAGATAAAGAATCACCTTGCTCACCGGCATGCTGGGAAGCAATGATTCCATCGCAAATGATACTAGTTGTTAATCCGTTGTCGTGAACTCATACTTCAGTTTCCAGATGAGATCCTCGCTCTTCCTGATAGTTTTCTACTAGTTCCTTAAACCTACTCAACAGGCAACTGGAAGTTTTTTATCCGTTTGATTGAATCTAGCGAAAGATCTGTCTTTAATTCAAAATATCCTCCGGTCCGAAGTTTTTCGGACATTGCCTCTTCGTAATCCGTTTTCTCCACTATCCTAACCGCATTCCCCCTCCTCCGCTTTTTCGTCCAACTTTATAATTCTTGTCTTTGCGCTATTCGCAGTTTCCTGGTCCTTAGTGAAGGTTTGGTCGGATTTATTAACCATGAACTCTAAAAGTATTCTGGTCTATTTGGAGCAACCGTCTCGTTTGACCTCCTTATCAAGTACTCTAGTTTTTTCCTCAAGGTTGCTTTGAATCTTGTCTACTGTGTGAGTCAAATCCTCTTTTCCTCCCTCTGTTCTCCTAGTGAATAAATGCATCTGAGCCTACCATGACAATATTTAATCGAATTTTTAGTAAAAATTCGTTTATTCAAGATTCTTGTTTTCTTTTGATTTTTGGGAAAAAAATTAATTAGAGTATTTTTATTTAAAAAGTAAAAGCGTGGACAAAATGGCCAAAATTGGAATTGATATAGATTTCTGGGCCAACAGTGAGACAGTGACACTGCCAATAATGATGCGTCGATTCCACGTAGTCGGACCTTTGTACATCTTGGATTGCCTCAAATCAAACGACAATTGTTTACAATATGCGTTCGCAGATTAGGCTCTAAGGGTGATGGAAATTGATTAAAATTTTCACAGAAAAATCATCTTCTCGAATGGAGTTCGTTTTTTGTTCAACGGCTTTGTTAATATGCAAAATTGTCTTTACTGGTGTCAGTCAAACCCCCAAGTCAGTCATGAATCTCGATTGCATCCCGAAACTCACTGCATGACGTAGTTTCTACTATACCTTTTTCAAAACTGAAGAAGGACGAACCGTACTTGCTAATGAAGAGCGCTATCGTTCGATGTTGATCCTTTTTTCCCGGGATTTGATGATGTTCACGCGAACGATATTTATTTTCAAAAAAACAGCACATCTTAGCACACTACCATCGTAACAAAAGATTTACGCGGAAAGTTTGGTAAGTCATTAATTTTAATTTAATTTCGGAAAATATCCCTCAAAGCTGACTGTCAAGATCGTGTAATTTAACACTATTGGACTATCTATTCGGGGGCATTTTAAATCACACATTTATGCCAATAAAGTCAAGACCCTTGATGAATTTGAAGCCAACATTGGCACCATACTAACCCAAATGATACACTGAGTCAGCATAAATTCAACCAAAACACAGCTAATGCTATTCACAACTAAACCACAAGTACCCGAACTCCACATCCCCCGCTAAATGGGCAAAGATTGGTTCTTTTCTCAGATATAAAGTAATTGGGTGTAATCTTAGATCCTATGTTAAATTGGATGTTCGACCTGAAACTGAGGATTAAAAAGGCCTGTATAGCCTTTTTTGGATTTTCGCAAGTAAAATGCGGTGTCTACCGGAGATGGTTTTCTGGGTGTAGACACCTGCGTTTCGTCCGATCCTAATATACAGTTTTATTGTATTATTATTATTATTATTGTATTGTGGCACGCGCTGAGCAAAAAGTTCAATAAAACGAAGCCTAATAAGATTTAAAATACCACGTGCTTAGGTACTGCTAGAGCTCTGTAGCCCTGCCCAGTAGACGATCTTAATGCATTCCGACACCACGGCACAGTCTGTGGTAGTCGTGGACCTTAGATGGCGAAGCTCACCACAAGTGCCAAGCTAAGGAGGATTTATCTCACCTATAATAAAACTCTATAGCGAGATGCCAGACGCGTGCAATTTCATAGATTGCCGCGGTCTGCACGGTTCCCTGCCCTACAGGAGAGCATGTCGCCAGACTTGACCCTACAATGCGCCTTGCCGAAGCTGCGGGGAAGAGGGGGAAACCTTCACTTCCTTTACGATTACCGGCTTCAGTTAGAGCCAGGCTATAGCGGGAGGTAAACTATACCTTCCTTCTATCGAGTCGTAAATGACATAGAATATACCATGCTATAAAAACAATAAATACCACATCTGGGAAAAATGTCTATATTTTATTTAAATTTTAAATCCTATCGTTTTTATTGATGAAACTTACATATAGATGCTTACTTATATGTTACCAAAAAAACTAAACCTCGGGGATATCGTGTCTTACATACTATTGAAAATTTTTATTTTTCCAGGATAAATTTAACGGGGGCTTCTAGTCAATTACTCCAAAACATAGTACCTTTCTATTACTAACTTTATTTGATTAGATATCATTATGGAGGAAACTCCGCCAGTTATTTACCTAGCATGCTGGTCCACGCCCAGATAAAGAAGGAGGGTTTGGGGCAACGCACTTTGTTCTATCCCCAGTAAAACAACAATAAAATGCTGAAATCAGGGAAAAAACAAATGAAGTATAGTTGCAGTTACTCCACTATGCTAAATCCTTCCTGATATCTTTTCGTGACTTTGGAATGATGATGTTGAACTGAAGGTCCTTGAAAACAAACGACTCTACCATAAGCCGTTTTGCAAATTTATAAGATTGCCAACTGGGAAGCAAAGAAAACAATCGCTGTCGTTCGAGCAGCATTACAAACATCTTTACGATAAACTGGACCTTCGGAATGACAAGAGAGATCTGTACCGACTTGTCACAAGTCGATACCAGGAACACTTCTGTTGTGTTAATGGCAAGAGCGGTACTTTGCTCACTGACCGGCGAGCCGCGTCGGATAAATGGCGATGTTATTTCGAGTAGATTGCAGCACTGCGGATATTTGGAGCCATTGCACTTGTCAGCGTCACTGAAGTCGAGAAAGCAATAAAACGAATGAAATCAGGGAAAGCCATGGGACTCGACGACATCGCGCCTTAGCTCTGAAAAGCGAAGAACTGGGACCCAACACTATGGTTTAGTGAATTTTTCAGTCGGATTATTGAGGAAGGTAGAAAACCATTTGACTGGGAAGAAAGTACCACACTTCCAATATAGAAAAAGAAAGGTATTCTTTAGGATAGTGAGGGATCCTAAGTCCATAAGTTTTCCATCTGTTGCCACTTACGGTCACGCTGCTCCTAGGACAGAGGTGAGGCAGCGTCTGATGAGTTGCCTCTGCCCTGGATGAAACCGTTAGTCCATATTTTTAAAAGAAAGTTCCAATAAAGTCCACTAAAATGTTTAAATTACTGTCCGATTCCTGTTCCATATCATGAAGATGTTTGAACGCATTTTTGAAAACCGTGTACGCGAAATCGTTGAAGTGACCGTCAATCAAGCCGTGCTTGTCAAGAACGGAAAACTACTGACGCAATACACGCTGCGTAGTTACTTATGAAGAAATACCGTGACAAGCATCGCCCTCTTTACATTGCATTTCTGGATCCGGAGAAAGTGTTTGATCGTGTGCCACATGAACTCATTTGGTATGATCTAAAACAACACCTAGCACCAAAAGATCTTGTGCGCTGGGTTAAATTACTGTAACACGATCTGAAAAGTAAAGTTCGAAGTGTGGCAGGTGTATCAAAACCGTTTCGAGTCTCTGACGCTGTTCATCAAGGAAGCGTCCTCTCACCACCCTTTATTGTTCTTGTTATGCAGACCGTGTATCTTGTGCTATTTTCACCAAACTTGGCAGGATCATGCTCTATGTTATAGTCTATATTCCAGGTCCTAGGGCTAACTTGAGGGGGGTTCTGCAGCCAATGATTGGAAATTAGAGTCTTATATTATTATTTATTTTATTTGAACAGATGTTGGTATGGAGTGTATTTCGGAGCAGCCTCTTGTGGATTTTTGGGTTGGGTAGTTTCTGAGAATGGGTCTGTTAAACGAATGATCAATTTTGACCCCTCACACTCCCCACCTTTCCAAGAAATGCCAAAATTAAGACCGGCTTCAGAAAGTACTAATTGATACCTTTCATTTGATACCCCACATGACTACGTTTGGTAAAACAAAAATTACACTTCCCTTTTGCATGTATGGGGGACCCCGCCCCCTTTAAATTCGGTGTAAAAGGATGTAACTCACTGTTTTCGCGAGCGTTCGCAATTCCCACCTTTTTACCAAATTCAAATTTAATCGCTATAAGCGTGGAGGTGTACATTTATGGGCAGGTCGGGTAGGTGGAGGAGAAAATACTCACCCGTGGACAAAAATAGTCACGGGAAGGATACCCAGAGCAAAAAACCAAAATTCGTTGGAATTTGAAAAACCGTTGTTAGTAACTGCGTCCCAGGCACATGCCCACGCACCAGTTACTGACGCAAGCTGCAACCATCTGTATTACCTTGTAAGCGGACTTCCTACCTGCACATATCAGTGGGACGCCCATGCTCCTCACCGCACGAGCGATACGGCGAGCTGGGTATGGTTGTGACTGGTCGGTTGAGGTGAACATTTCCTGTGGGTTTCGGAATTCAACACGCCACTTTGTCACAATCCTGAGATGGGTGAACCGCGGTTTAGTGGAGGTAGCACGCCGTAAACTAGGGGAACACCTGAATCCAGCTAACTGAGGAGATGTGCAGGGGGAACTATTGTTGGAAGCCTGCGGCACTTTCGGCGTTTGGTAGGTGGGTAGTTCAAAGAGGGGAAAGGATGACTGGATGAATAGAACCTCCTATGAAGCACAGGGTGGTGAAAGGCGAAAAGCTGGCGACTGCCACGGCTGTGGTTCGTGAACGGGAGCCTGTGCCTGAATTTGGGGCAAATGCCCGTACGAAAATATGGATGAAGGAAATAAAATACCATTAATATTGAAGGAAAAAGTGGATATTGACGCCACTCTTGTTGAGTATTGGACTATCGAATTAAATACTGCAGCAAGTGATAAGGAGGGGGTAGCGAACCTGGATCCCTTTAAGCGAAGTGGTAAAATGCTACGCTCTCCATTCAGATCCGTGAAGATGAATGAACGGCTAAGTATTGATAGTGGCAAAGGCTGCGCGGGGCCCAGCAAAGAAGGAGCGGTGCATGCCTACAACGAAAGAATTGGCGCAGTGGAAAATTGCCTGAAGGATATGGGTAATACCCTGAACACGCTCATCGCTATATTAAGGTGGTTGTTCGAAACCTTCAAGACACCTGCGAAAAGGCAGTGGGTGAGTAAGGCTCGACGAACAAATGTACAGCGAAGACAGGCGGCAGGTCCTTATTGCTACCAAAAGGATTAAACGAGCCACTTAAAAAAGTCCAAAGTGGAAAGTTGTAGAGGGCGTAAAGAGAATAGAGAACGAATGGAGAATACTGATGTAAAGCTTCCGACACCAAAGAAAAGCCGTGGGGTCTAAAGAACCAGTTGCGGAGGTAGTGCAACTTTTGGACCTCAAATCGGCCCCACAAATGAAATCCCAGAAAATGGGAACAAATCACTCATGATTTGTTTTATTTTATTTCATATGAATTTAATAATTTGTTCATATGAGCATTATTAGCAGTGAAATAATAAAAATTTGTTGTTTCTTTTTCGTTGGTGTGAATATTTATACTTGCAAATACCGATATTTCGGGAACCACTTGCTCCCTTCATCAGTGGTAACAAGTTAAACACACAACAAATATTTAATCGTTGGAAACACCGCATAAGTTCACTCAGATTTACTAGCAATTCGATCTGAAGAAAAAACCAACTTTCTTAACCATATTCAATTTAATAAATAATCTACGATTTTCCAATTTTTTCAAAGAAAGGGTAATTTTTACCCCCGTAAAGTAAAAAGCATATTAAACTTTTGAAAATTGAAATTTAAATACGAATCTACGTTGACCGGAAGATTTCTGAGATCATACCGCATTTTTACCATCCGTAACTAGACTAGATCCGTGACTACGAAGTACATATCCAGTCTAACACAACACGCATGGATTCCATCCTGGCGGGATACGATTCGCAGTGGAATTCCTTTCAAAGGTGTCGGTAATATTTTAGATTTCCAGGTGTCATGCGTCTCATTCGATTAAAATGCAGTAAATCTCCATTTACTATGCACGTGATAACCGAAGTTTCAACGGGACGGGAATGTAGATTAGCACCTCCACAGGCCGCCACTCACACACCTAATACGTCCTTACACCTAAACGGGGCACACCCATAATGTACGCTTCTCATTTAGATGTCGGAATCACATTTTCCACCTCCATTTGTATTCCAGCCGATTTTTTGCCTGAGCAAAAGGTGGTATTTACATTAAATCAAGAAAAACATAAAACCCATGTTATGGTTAGATTGGCTTTTCCACTAAAGCCCATGGTAAAGTACACAGAAAATGCAATGAACCCTTTTAACATTAACGAATTTTGCTTGCTGAATTTAATTAAATCTGGTGCACTTAACTTACCGAATTATCCTTCGAATCACTGTCGACTCTAATGTCTGTCCTACTAAATCCTTTCGCTTTTCGCCCATGTGCTCTTTAACCCACGTCCTTCCGTTCTTCCAATTTTATTCCCCTGACCCAAGGTCAAGGTTCATTTCGAAACATTGACAATGATGACAGGTATTTCCGGTCGACTGGTCGGGGAAGAAAGCTGTAGAGGTTCAAATTGAAAATTTCCATCAAACCCCTGTCATATCGGCAATCGATGTGGTTATGTAATCTAGGAAAAATCCTTTTATGTTTCAATTTATTTAACCTTCATCAAAGTTCTGGTCAAATTGTGTTGTATTGCTTTTCTATTTCGATGACTTGTACTCCATTTTTTCCCTTTCTCAGCTTCTCCCTAGAATATTTCTGAGAAGGGCGGCTGGAACCTTAGCCGGAACATGTTTACCAGAGGAAACCGAGTTTCTATCAATATTTCCTTAGGGAATCATTGAAATTCAAACGACGGAGTGTTAATGCGTACCGGCCAGGGTCAAAATTTATTCCATTATTTTTGTTGGTTTGCCTTCAGAATTCAACGCATTTTGTCTAAAATATTAATGACTTGTTACATTTTGAGTGAGGTATTAAAAGTTGGGCAGTAAGATGGAGCTAGAATGGCTGGACCCATTTTATTTTGTACCTTAGCGAAAAGGGGCAGATTTCATTGTGTTTCAATATTCAAGAAATGACTCCAAAGGGACTTTGAGATATTAATTCATCTTTTCAATACTTTGATAACTTTTTGATAATGGGACAAGAGAAAAAGTCGTAATTCCTCTTAGGACCTGGATTTATTTGTGCCAGTGAGTTGCATGGAAACATCTTTTAAGTCGGTAAGAAAATAACATTATTTTATCTGCCGGTCAAAGTTCGTTTTCATCAATTTACGTTTGGTTCTATGTTGGATGGACTTCTTCTAGACGTCGTAATTGCCATTAACTTAAGGGCTTCATCTTTATTACTGCAATTTGTCCATACTCAAATTTGAAGACATTTCGGCCTCCCTCCTTAAATACAACACCTTTGTCAACCCATTTGTCATTTTAATTATTGGTTAAGTACCTTAAGCTAGGTAGCATAGGAAACGATTACTAGGGATGGAACTTTGGCAACCTTCTGGTCAAACATTATTATTGATACCATTTTCCAAGGGGAAAGTATTGTATAGGAGCTTTTACCATTTTTTACCATATGAAAGACTCCTCTCAATACCAAATTTCAGCTCCCATCACCATCGTCATTGACGACTTTTCAATTTGTGTATGAAATATTCAAATCACGTTCCTAGATTTCGGGTAACTTTTTATATTGAGTCATGAGGAAAATTGTATAGAGTTCACAAACCTAATCAAATTTCGGACAGGTGCCGAAGTCGTTGTCCTTGTGTATCTAGAATTGTGCGTCAAGGTAAGTATGCTAGCAGTGTAGAGGTAGCAGGAAAAGTAGTCATACATATTTCTATTTAGCGCAGACGAAGTTTCCTAGTGACGGAAGGCATGACATTTATCAAGTTATTTTAGTATCGATGTCTGACTCATGAAAATTTAGAAAGTTCCTTTTCATAGGCAGAGAATCTCCCCAGCCAATTTTACTTTTCTTGAATGGCTAAAGTTTACGTTCACACATATTTTCTGAATGACGTACGGTAGACAGGCTAGTGTTGTTAAAATGGCACACCTTTCCTGGCGATGATTTGATTTATGAATTTTCCATTTCCATTTCCATCTAAAGGCGTATTTTATTGAAATGAAAGTTTTATGTGAAAAGAGAGGCAATTTACTGGTAAATTTCTCCATACGATGCGATATGATCCTTCGACTGAGAAATGGGGAGTACGTGAAAGTTACGTCTAACAAGGGAGGAAAGACATTCAAAATGGAAAGGGGATTATAATATCACATGATTGAAAACCCTTCAAAATGTACGTTAAAATTGACATTTTCAGCAAAATTTAGTAATAACAAATTATGGAATAGGAAAAGAAATCCTTTGGGATTCACCTCATGACATTTTACCTATAACTGCACTGCTCGCTTTTTCTTGTTCTTCAGCTTTGGTCTGGTTTTGAAGCGGCGTCAGCTCTTTTCGATTGACTACTCCAGATAGCACGCGCGTGTGAGCGTCTGATTCGCGGGCTTGCATTTAGGTATTATTTGGCGGGGTGGGTTTGCTTTTAGATACCCATGCTTTTGATCATTCGAGTTTTCCTCCTCCTTACTTCTTTCAGCAGTTCAACCTTCATTTGATTCGCTATAATGTCGCCAGAGGTTACGCCCGCTACCACTAGTACTGGTTCATCTGATGAAGTTCTCAAAGCGCTGCAAACTTTCATAACCGAATACACCTGGTACCTTCGCCGAGAGCTGCAAAGCGCCTCACACTAGTTCGACTAGATAGAATCTGTAATAGTATTTCGGTCCGCCAATATTCGGCAATAGTTTCGCATGCGCCGCGGTGACATTTGCTGGCTTTTGATTTGCAAGTTCCAAGCGCTCCCTTTAGCTCAGTTCGGCGTTAAGGATTACCCCGGTCTACAGACGTCCATCGACCTATGCCTTGACAGTGTTCTTCTTTCAACGGTTCGTAATTAAGATCACGTCTTCAGACTTTTACTGGTGTTGTGGTGACAAGCTCAATCAAATGTGATTTTAATCTCCAACACCAACACGGTACAGCAGTCACCAGCCTTTTGATTCAACACCATGTTTATGGTATGCACCATAGAGTGGGCACATAGGATCCATGCTGCCGCTCCGACAAGCTGTTGCTGCTGTCGACAGTATGAGAGTCTGTTGTAGATGATGCTGTTGACTCGAGTAGGTTTATGATGTTGGATTTTCAGGGAGGAGCGGTGGGGGGTTGGGAAGCGGTACCAACTTTTGCTTTTTCGATGGAGCAGGGAAAATTCTTTCTTTCTTCACTGCTAGCTTTAAAGTTTTGTTTTGATGCCATCCAAATCTGGCGCCTTGTTGTCGCCGATCCAAGCACATATTTCCTACAATTCTCCTCTGTAATTGAAGCTACCTCGTAGCTAAACCATCGTTGTTTCTTTTAGTACTTCCGTACTGTGATATAGAAACAAGACTATTGTAATATCGAAACAAGGCTGAGGTTCCTTCTCGGTCACCTCGTATTTATATTTCCTTAAAATTCTTTACATAATATACATATGTTCCTTATCTTCTATGAAACTATATATAACACATATTAACATATGGTTCTTCTTTCTACGTAAAATCCTTCTTATCTACGTAAAATCCTATCCTTTTATTAGGGTCATTCTGAGCAGCGAAGATGCGCAAATTCATCTTCGTTTATTATTCAACAACAGGACATGTTGTGAAAGAAAACATTTGACCTGAGTCGGGTATGACGAGATATGGAAAATGATAAAGACCGAAATATTTATAAGGGTCATATGGAGGAAAGAAGATGCGCAGATGCATCTTCGTTTATTATTATTTAGAACCAGGATTTATGCTGGTCGTTAAAAGATGCCGACGGTGCGGACGGTTCTATAACTGGTCACCTGGGGTGGTTTCATGTCGGCGTATTTGCAAAAGTGTTTGATGCTGGTGAACTTCTTGGTTTTTCGAAAAGCTTCCTTAAGCGGCGATAGTGAGGACATAAGGCACATGGGCAGCGCGGCTGATCGTCTTTAGTCGGTTTTTCTCCGAGTCTTTGAGAAAGCCTCATTGCCGGAAATATCCGACTTGCAAAGTTTCAATGTAGTCCTGGGCATAGTAGCATTGCATGCTTCAATCGCCTATTGGGTGTACGGTTCCCCGATATATCTAGTTGAGCGCCGCGGAAAAAGTATCCACCTCGAAACGCTATACTGCAAGGCTTCTTTTTCCCAAGTTCGATCGGCTATTGCCAGTGTAGCGGAGTTTCACAGCTCTTTTGGCTTAAGTGGCACTCACGTATATAAGCTCCATTACGGATCCCAGGCGCTTTCCTCTCGGTATTAGTCCCGCCATTCGCGAATCCAATTTCGTTTCGGTTTGGCAAAAGCAGTTACCAACGATATGTCACATCACGAGTATATTTCGTTGACTTCTAGATGATAGCCAGAGCTAAACTGCACATCATTCGGGAATTCAGTATCCGATCAAAATGAATAAAATAAAGCCTAATCTAAGCTAAAGCTAGCTTATTGTTTGGGAAATGGGCGATCCTAAGTCCATATCTACATGATGTTGGAACGGATCCCAAAAAAATAACCTAGCTTTAGCCTAGCTTTATCTCCCCTATGCTTTACCCAGTATACTGTACTGAGACCAGTTTGGAAAACTACTACTTGAGCCCTTTCATTTGATACCCCACATGACGATATCTTGTGAAAAAAATTGACACCCTCTTTTCGCAAGTATGGGGAGCTCCCTTCCATACTTAATTCAAAATGGCGCCACTCGCTGCATGTAAATGTGCGCACAGACAACATATTCTCGCCAAGGTTGGTGACAATCGGTTTAGCGGTTTCCGAGTAAATTGGGTGAAACAGACTGATAGACAGATAAACACAAAACCTTTGAAAAGTAAACAATAATAAAAACAAACTGAGACTGATAAAATAATGATAATAATCGTTGACGCAACAATCCAATTAGATGAGAACTTTACAGTACATTGTTGGAGGCAATGTTGTCAGCATTGAGACGAATAAAACAATAATTAAAAATATGAAAATAAAAGCGATAAAGAAAATAATTAATTAAAATTCAAAGTAAACAAAAGTATGAAATAAATGTCCGGACGGGTGTGGTGCGCGAGGTGGTTGAGCGCCAGTTTCTTGATTACGTTTGAATTTCGATCGTCTTGGATGTTTGTGTTCACTTGACAGAATTAAGTGTGATGATAGTCAAACTGCGAACTCTTGGCCGAGTTCGAGAGAAAAATCCCCCGAAGAATTTTCGGCCCCCTATATGAGGATGGACGATTCCGTAGCCTACACTATGACGAAATCTATGAGCGATACCATGACCGTCCGGGTGTGGATAAAATCCGGCTCAATAGGTTACCTTGGCCGGGTCATCAATGAGGATGATCCAGCCCGGAAAGTCTATAAGGGCAATATCTTTGGTAGAAAAAGAAGACGATGCAGACCCTGCCTAAGATGGGGCGATGGTGTAGTTTTTGGGGATATCGAATTGATGGACCTCGGCGCAAAATCGGGATGTGTGGAGTTTCTTATTAAGGCAGGCTTGGACCGGATACCGGTTGTTGCGCCGTTGATGATGATAATGATGGTAGTCAAACTGAAGCACAGTGATATTGAAACTCTATATACTCTATAAAGAAGTGAACAGGGGAAATAGATGTTAACAAACCATGCGAAAGAAATGCTGAAAAATACAATGGTACTAAATATGCATTGATTGCACCAGCGGGACGTTCCAGAAACCGGCCTCCATCCCGACAATATGCGCATCGTACATCTTTGCTACTGCAAAGCACTGGCATATCTGGATTGTGAAGGTTAGAGTATTCTCGACAAATATGAACATTTCGCTCCGACCCCCACGAAATACAACCGGAAAGAAAGAAACTCATACAAGCTACCACCAGTCAGGAGGACTCTCAGTTAAAAACATACCTGAATTATTCTTATGTGACCTTGCCTTTACTACTTTCGTTCCTTATAATCTGAGAATTAGGTAGTAGTTTCGTCCAGCAACTTTTTAACTGCAGGCGGTTGGAATCATTCCCCCTAAGAGCTGCCCGTAATATAATTTTGCAAAAGTTGTACGAACCTTTTAACTCTGCAGGCACACGGGACTACCAGTAAATTAAGAGAAGGAACACTCCACAGTACTTGCATAGCATCGGTGGAAACCAAGCGATATACAGGAAGAAACGGTTTCAATGAACCGCGCTGACCATGAATACTTCGAGCCCTTACGTGTCATATTATATATCAAAATTCCACGTGTCCTTAGGCGTTGCGAGGGCCTGCACCGAAACGCTTTGATGGGGCTTTAATATTTGCGGGCGGAGCTTGACGGTCAACTTCGCAAATTTTCTTTTGTTGTTTTAGATTTTGGGACAGTTCTTCCCTTTAGTCGCCTCCGGCCGCTCATGATGGCCATTTGATCATCGATTAATCATTTTTGCCATTAAAAATAGTGCTCAGCGTAGGGCGCATTTCCTAAATTTCGAGAAAGTGAATCACTGGAGATAGCTTATTCTGGTTCCCACCTTCCACCATCTTTCAAGTTTCACAGTTTTTTCCCTTCCATCTACAGTTTTACAGTTTCCTATAATGTCTTTATTATTATACCTCAAGAGCAGGTCGTTTCTCGTGTTTGTCATTGAGATTCAGCGTCTCGTAAGTGTCGGCTTCCTGAAGTCTCTAGATCTCCGGGCCTTTGCGCTATACATTGAAAGGTATTGCCGTCCGAGCTTCAGAGGACTGTCTTCTCTACCTTAGCGTGAAATGGCAATCTCTTAGTTCAACTGATTGAAAAATTGTAAATTTTTATTTCTTCTTTGTCGGTATGAAGTGACAAGTAAATGAAACCTTGGGCGGTAGTCGGCTAAATGTTGTACCATCCCGTCCCCAATATTTGATCCTCTCTTTGTTTTGGGATTCCAGACAAAAAAAAATGAATTCTTCCGATCTCTTTTGTTTTGATTTAGTTACTTAATACTGAGCAAGTCGATGGATGTTTTCCTATTTAATTAGGCACTATGTGCCGGAGCTCTCATTTAATTATGATGAGTTTTACGGTAGTTGAAATATAAGAGTCGCGCAACTTAGAGTAGAAGAAATCCTTAAGGTTCGTTTGTTTAAAAGTCTCTATTCGCGATCACCTATCAGTTATGTTTGTTGGTTGAATCCGGCTGGCCTGTTTATTGAGACTATTCAAGTGGTCGGTGATCGGCTGGAAAATGATTTGGACATACGGCCGTCCGCAATGGAGATAAGGGAGGCCGGTCGACAGTTGCACAGGCTATTTAGGCAGTGAGCTTCTTCGCTGGTAAACATTTTTAATAAATGCTCAAACACAAAAATATCTCTGAGTTGCGTTCATTGACGTCTTTTCTCTGCGCCGGATCATAGTAGCTCAGCTGAGTTTCAATCTCTAGCGTACGATTGACGATGGCACGAGCCACGAGGAAAGATCCTGTGGGTTGTGCTGATCCTTCCATGCTATAAGGCTATGAGTTCGCTAGTCAATAGATTGAAAAATTCCTTCACGGAGGATAAATTTACAGAGTTGCTGAGTACTTTCCTAGCTTGACAAGCTGTGTCCAAATGAAACACCCCCGTCTTCCGGAGTCGCCGCATTATACTCTCTGACAAATTCCTTACTATAAAACACTGCTAGCTGGTAACAAATGAAAGCTTGTAATATTTCAGCTTCGCATCCAATGTAGCCCCTTAGATCCACACTCTCCCAAATCTAACTTTTTCAAAATCCTCGCCGAGATGCCATAGACAACAAAATTAATCAATACACTACAAAGTAATTCAGAGAGTATACGATAAATTCACTTACCGAAACCTACTGTTCCTCCCAGAAGATATTCTCAAGGACATCTCCTACGAAACACCTTAATGTGGAAACTATTTGGAAGTAGATACTCTCTGCAGTCTTCCTTCCTGAAGGACGATATCGATTGTCACGCTACCTCAAACCGTGAAAGAATCCTCACTCTCAGTGTAATTATGGGTGTTTCCAGTGATTAATTATTTGGAATAATAGAAAACTTGTTTTTTCTTTTTCGCTGGTGTAGATATTTATTCTTGCAAATACCTGTTAGCACTGATGAAGGGAACAAGTGGTTCCCGAAATATCGGTATTTGCAAGAATAAATATCTACACCAGCGAAAAAGAAAAAACAATTTTTTTTATTATTTCAAATCCTCACCCTGTATACCATCCATCTCTATACCACCTGTACGAAATAGAATTAAATACAAATACATAAAGCAGAATCCGTACATCCACTCCGTGATTTGGCAAAGCTGTTATTCGCACTGATATCCTACCTCAGAACTTCTCACCCTAACGTTGTTATTAACCACTCTCTGAAAGCAAACTTCATATGGTTGACCAAAGCTTTAAAGCCTTAAGTCATAATCATAGTCTAATATCACGGACTTCCTCTCACCAACTAAACAACAAAGGTAGCAACAATAGCCTGCATCCTCGGCATAAAGAAAGCCTTACAACTACATGTATCTATATGCATTTCTCTACAAGCTGAAAAGGTTGATGATTTTCGCCAGCACATCTCCAAGTTAATCCTTAGTTTCCTAGATGGGCGTTTAGTGACAGCTATCCACATCATATAATTGTCCTCCGGGAACCTCACAAGACACTGTCTCCTCTGCAACTCTCTTCTCGCTATTTACTATGCACACCTCCAAATCTGCTCTTAGTCGCAACGAAATTAAGATCCTTTAATATGCCGGCGATCTCGTAGTTTATACCTTCAGCCTTAAATTAAGAAGGGTTACT
Source organism: Hermetia illucens (assembly GCF_905115235.1). Taxonomy (NCBI): domain Eukaryota; kingdom Metazoa; phylum Arthropoda; class Insecta; order Diptera; family Stratiomyidae; genus Hermetia; species Hermetia illucens. The sequence continues at coordinate 65,417,025 of NC_051851.1, read as the reverse complement.
TCGAAACCCTAAAACAGGCTATATGACCACAGGAAAACGAGTATGAGACGTGTTTTGATTACCATGTAATTCATTTTACAAACCAGTCAATGGTTTCTTGATTTTCGTCTTTACTGTCATGGCCACTACTCAATTCCAAATATATGATTCTTACCCTTCTCTCTCAGTGGTCGTGAAATTCAGCTCTGGGTACAAACTTTTATGACCGATCCTATGTGTTGCTGCCGTAACTGAAAATGAAACCTTTGAGAGATGCATCAAATCTTTTTTATTTTTTCTTGAATACACGCTTGACTAGCGAACGCAGGATAGAACGGACTTCTTTTATTAGTACAGTAAACATGAAAGCCAAGTACATCCTGAAATCATCCACGCTAAAATGAGAATTCTCCTTTTTATGCGACTGAATTTAAGTGCTCACTTCCTTCGTTGTGTGATAAAAACAACAGCTCACCTACTAGCCAAACATGGATTGCGAATTAAGATACTTGGTTTTAATTTTTTCCGGGAAGCTATTCAAAGAGAACTCTGTCTCCATTAAAGTTTTTAACTTTTTGTAGCGGAAGTAATGTTACTGCTTGTGGATCCCTCATAGTCCGGAAGAGAAAGCAAGGAGCAGATATTAAAAAGTTGGCCAAAGTGAGAAACATCTTCAATTTTGCCAACATCAAAACTTCTTCATGCATATGTATGGTTACGTAAGTCCTAACTATTGTTCCGTCATTTCATTTACATGACGCAGAGAATTTTCCAGCGTCTGAGTCAACGATGCCTCAGAGAGGATATAAATGCACAATGAATGCTACTCCGAATGATTCCCTGTTTAGATTCTTTTCCGACGGTATCGTCAAGAAGCGTTCGGAGTAAAACTGGCTACACTCCTTACACCGCCCATTATACCTTTGTGGTAGTTCTTAAGAAGGATAGTTGGAGAGTGATAGTCCTTGGCACCAGCATGCCAGTAAATGAACGAACATATAATATGTGAAGTCAATGCTGGGGAGCACTAGAATATGAAGCTTCACCGAAAATGAGTCAGTTTTAAACGGATTGGGAATTGGTGAGGTTTATTTAACTGAAATGTCGCAGAAATTACAGAGTTTTATTAAAGACTGGACAAAATGAAAGCAACTATTATGGGAAATTGCAGAGTTCATTGTACGGGCGGACAATGTATCTCGGTGGAAGGTTATTTTTGACTCCATGCTCGTGAACTTGTCACCATTTACATTAACTTGGCTAACCCAGAAGAAATGAAACTACTATTGTGTTTATTCTATACCTGTTTCTCAAGTCTTTTCCTTTATTCTTGGATCAAAATAGTCGTAACAACTGCACCTTTTCTGAAAATACAAGTTCTCTTGTTTGCCCGGTAATGCTATGTTTACTCAGGGGTAGTATCAATCACATTTGTTTGCTCATTGTATCCAAATGTCTTCAATATTCTCTACACATACACATAGCACACTTATATATCATTTTGTTGTTTATATTCCTAATGTTTATATTTTACACATTTATATCAACTTATCATTGTCAGGAAGGATATGATTTATCATTTTCATTACATCTGAATTTGTTTTTCATCTCCTGCTCTCCATGATTTCTCTTTCAGATTTGTTCCGCTTTTCCATTCATGTACACTTTTTTGAGTTTTTGTTTTTTTATTTATTTTACATTTATAGCCTTAAAACTAAATCCTTACTCCTTAAAATGGTACTGGTATGTATTTTGTTATTAGATCCAAGTCCTCCGCTGTTTTGGTCCATCAACTGTGTCATGGTCAAAAGGACGATTGCAATTGTCCGGATAACAATTGCTTTCGTTATTGTTGTTATTTTTGCTAAGTGAATTTGGATTTCGCATCTGTCAGGACGCAGTTGTACGAGTGGTTGTCCAGCGTTGTTGCAGCCCGGCCGAATTATTTCGGTATGATTGGTAGTCATTTGTGAATGTATTCATGGCGTGAAGACCCGCCGAGTTCGATGTTAAATAGGAGGAGTTTATACCAGGAGTGGATGTTATGTGCATTGGGATACGTATCGAGCCTGCAATTAGAAACGGAAAGTTTAAATTATTATTAAAGGTGCGTACCGTGTTTGAGGGCATGTATGTTTTGTTTTTTGTTTTAAATTAATATTGGAGATGAATCGTGCTTCGACGTGAAATGGAAATATTAGGTGACATTTCAGAATTAGTTGCAAATGAAAGGAGCAAAGGAGGAGCTCGGCGGCTCAGGTATGCAATATTTGACTACACGATGGTTCCAATAATGTATATATAGCCCATAGTGAATATCCTTTAAATGTATCCGATATTCAATTCAATGTGATGTTGACATTTTATCTTGTGGTGAGTAGTAATTTGGCAAGAAAGGGACAACTTTGACCTACTATAACTTTGATAGTAATAGTTGGATTTCTACCAAACTTGCCAGTATAATGCCTCCGATTAAAGTCTATCTACTTCAAATTTTATGGATCTAAAATGAACTTAAGGGGAGTTTGCAATAACTTTATTCCAGCAGATATCGCAGCGGAGAGCATTTTGAGGCCTAGATATCATGTGCGCGACCAACGTTCAGATTTTTCGGTTATAATTGACTCCTTTCGGTCCCCCACACGCCTCCCTTTGCATCCAATGGCAAAACTAATATCTCATTCGAAAAGTGCAAACTGAGCCCTTTTATTTGATTCCCACAATTCCCACTTTTCCAACTAATTTCGTATCAATAGGAGTAGCTGGTTTTGAGGAAATGGGCGTGACAGGCAAACAGTAAACTGATGTTTATAAGCAACCAGTTATATGAGTTTCAATATATTACTATATAAATTATGAAGCGAAAAAGTTTTCTTTTTTAGGCAATGCTGTTGAATTTCATTGGATAGTTTCCTGGTTAAACTTAGCAAGTTTATCAAAATATGTTCAGATCGGCTGATTAATTTGGTCTCTTAAGTGTCACGGTGATATGGTGATACTGGAGTTTGTGACATACCACAGTGCGGAGATAATCGCTCTCGTTAGACTACATTTTTTGAAGGATTTCGATTTTGGATGTGCAAGAAAATCCTCAAATTTTGGCACCATAAATCCAAAAGTAGCTCGGAAAAGTATTTGAGCAGGCCGAGCAGCTATTTGAATCCCAGGTTGATCTGGTTTTTTCGGCCTCAATATCTTCCTTCCAAGTATGCCTTCTGTCTAAGTGTATTACTAGCTATTTTACCTCTTCAGGATACCGTTAACTTAACGGGGGTCATACACGTTTCTTCAGTATGAATGCGGCACTTTGTTTCGTTGACTTTGATTCTCCAGCAAGGCAACAAATGCTCAACTTCTCTCATGTATTTCCCTATGTGTGCGGAGTATTGCCGTATCGTCAATGAAGGGATAAGTGAATAGGCGCTCATTTGTTGGCAAATCTGGAGATGCACACTACTTTGGGGTATTCCCGCTTTGATGATCTATGTTTTTCAAAGTGTTGTTGAAGTTTGGATAGTAGGAGTTTCTCGAATAGCTTTGATAGTGAGGGAAGTGGGCTTATCGGTCTATAGAAGGAGGCAGGCAGAATCATTATTATTTCTAATAATCTCCAGCATTTCGCGTGGTAACCAAGTTGTAAGACACCATTAAATATGCATATCATTCAGCTGAATGACAGCAGACTTTGACAGTTCTTGTAGCTTCTTTCTAGCTGCTGCCAGATTGTTTTCCGAGTACACCATTTGAGTGGCATATTGTAAGCGAGCACATTTTTTTTTTCGAAAAGCGTTTGGAGAATCAGCGTCTGGTTTCGCATCACTTTTTGTATTGCGTTTTGCGTTAATGTCGTAAATTAATTCATACGTTGAATGAGTTGGACCATTCTCGATTCAAGATTAGTTGAGGATTCGGTACCCTACGTGGACGCATCAACGTAAGAAAAAATGGTTCGTGTCTCTTTCGGAGTATACCATTCTTCTTTGCTCCTGTTATGGACACTGTCGTCACACGGGACATCCAACGTTCAACTTCTTTATGCAGATGATGTTTTCTTCACGTCTGAAGTAATTACCCCATGCAACACGGTCTTAAATTGCAGATGACGTTTTCTTGGCGTCTCAGAGCAAAGGTGATCTCGAGCAAATTTTCGAAATTTGAAATGATCGCCTCTTGTAAGTCGGTGTCAGATTGAATTTGTATAAAACTGAATTTTATCGACCGATTCACATGAAACAGGCACTATTACTGTCTGTGGCAGTCACCTGCCCAGAAGTAAGCGATTTCTGGGGTCAATGCGTTATTCTGGGTTATCAAATTGCTTCACGCATTAGCCCAACCTCGGGGAAGTGGTGTTCCCCGACTAACGTTCTTTGTGATCCCCAACTGATGCTCTTTGTGATCGACGTTTCAACGAACGTCTTAAGGGGGTCATCCCGTGTGAAGGCCGTTTTTTTGCCTTTTTTTGAAAAATTATTTTGGGGACTGGATAAAGATAGGAACGTGATTTTTTCACCATATGTTTATTGATATCTCTAGTAGATGTGTTTTTCATCTGGATATCGTAACTAGTTTTTGGAATACGTGTCAATTTATGCACCCATCTCCAAAAAAAAGTGTTTTTCTGCTGCCACGTAGGAGGGCGCTGTGTTCATCTGAGGAAAAAAAACTAAACGGCATTTTAATGTGGACAATATTCCACGGTCCGCAAACTAGGATAATTAGAAAATATTAAAAGGTAAATTTTTGGTGGGCTTTGAAATTTAATTTTTTGGATTTTGGGGTTTTTTTACGGCTTTTTTTATGAATAAAAAAAAAACTACCCGTCCGATTGCAATTATCCTAGTTTGCGGACCGTAGAAATATGTATTAAAGAAGTCGTGAAAATTTCAAAGAATTTGGTTGGATAGATTTTGAGCTATGGCGGCAGCCGATTTTCAAGATGCAATTTCGAGAAAAACGCATTTGAAAATTTAAATGTAACAGTAAAATTTTCACTCACCATTAATCTACTATACCTGGTCCATAGAGAGCACCCTCCGTTTCTTCAAAAAAGTCTTGTAAGGCTAATTGTTGCTCTCTGATTTCAATTGTGGCTCTTTTAGCGAGGTCAGTCGATCGTCGTTCGGACCGTCAAATTCGCGCTTCATTACGGCGGTCGATATAAACCTGACATATGTGACCAGCTTGACATTGTCACTAGGATTTTGAGAATGCCATTAAATCCTTCATTGAAAATAATTACAGCCAGAAAAGTGGCTATTTCTACGACCTTGGCCCCAGAATGAAGGTGTTTGGGAGCGAAAGTCCAGATCAATGCATTTAACGACTCATTGTTATTCTGGGTCTCTGCTCCTAAACATCTGTTCAAGAGATCATCTGGTGACAAATCTTCGTAGATTGGTTTGATGACTGTTTGAACTGCTTCAGTCAAAGGTGCCTTCTCGTGGTGGAAACTATACAGTTCTCTTTCCGCTTTGCGCCATTTGCACTTGCATTTGCAACTGTCCTCGCATGCTGGGCAATTTTGATGCTGAGGATTTTCGTCTGTAGAACATTTATGGAAGAAAGTTTCCCAAATTTCTTGCTTCATTCCTTCTATCGAATTTGCGTGTCGACGAATAGCTAGCCCAAAAAATGTAGTGAGGTCGTTAATAACCTTATCAGTAAGTTTTCCAGCCTCTTTTCCACCAATGCCTTTGTGATTCTTCTTTGCATTTCTAAGCCGCGTTCCCATTCTTTTCTCGAAATGTCCTACGCATTCCCTTTTTACTACTACGTATATTTTATTATTTGCAGAAATTTGCAGAAATACCGGAGAAAACTCCAGCAAAATCCAATATACAATATACAAAACTTATCGCAATTGGAACATCCAGGTTCATGCTTGCTAAAAGTTTCTTTACTGATGTTGATGCGAAGTCCTTTTTCTTCTCTGATAAGTATCGATTCCCATGAAATACTCGTTTTTTTAGTGCGAGCATGACGTTGAACGCTAAAGCGATTTCCCTTCGTACGATTCATTTAAAACAATCGCTGAACACTCAAACAGCACAATACTTACAACAAAATATAACTGAGTATAGCTTGAAAGCCTTTCAGTGCTCACTCTAGACTGTATTATCCTTTTTATTCCAAACAGCAAATAAGTTTAGACAATTGATTGGTTTTCCATCTTTTTATATATATACCTGTGTTCGACTTTGTAAGGCTCAGGTAAAAAATGATTCAATGCTCTTTCTCATTGAGTACTCTAGCCGCGGCTGCAAACTCCTTACCTGTTTAACACTGTAATTTCTGAACGACTAGGAATATCGGAAAATCCCTTTGCCCACATATTCTCCACTATATATAGACACAATTCATGCATGACGGCCTGCCAGTTACGTTTCACCTTTGCTGAGTTTTTTTGGTTCCAGCTTTTCATTACAGAGAGCTTATGGCACCGAAAGCACCACCCAAGTACCGACAAGCCGTAACATTATTAGCTCAACTCTGGACGTGGAAGGCCCTCAGACGAGAGTTTGAGATATTTTTATGGGTGAGCATTTACCAGAAATGTTCACCGGCGACAAAGATGCGGAGAAAATTCTCGCTCACAGCCTAAACAAACATGAAATCTTCGCCCACAGCCAAAACAAACACCGGTTGGTGGAATCATTTTTCATTCGATCACCGGCCACCTGAGCAGTCAAAACTTCGGACACATTACCCAAAACTGTACTGTTGTACACAGATGTGATAAGTGCTCGAAAACACACCCTTGTGGGGAATGCACGAGGACTGCAGCCGAAGGAGTACTCTGCTGCAACTGCGGTCAAGCAAGCCACCCAGCGAGTTATCGCCGGTGCCCAGCTTATAAAGAAATGGTAGCCAGGAAGGAAGCTGCCAAGCAAAGAAGAGTTAATGACAGCTCCCGAGCCAAGCGCGCAGTGACACAACTGTCACAAAGCTTGACCAGACCCAGCGTATCGTACGCGCAAGCTGCCAGGAACTCTTTACCAAGAGTGGCAGTACAACCTACTCCCACCCCCGCACCAAACGCCTTCCGCCAACGAGCAGTGGCAATTCGCTGCAATAAAACTTATAATGAATCTATGGAGTTAAATATCGTTACCTTTAACTCCGCGTCCCTGATCTCACACGCCCAACGTGCCACTGCCCAAGTGTTGATTGACAGTCTGAAAGCAGACTTATACTGCGTTTCAGAAACTCACCTCAATAGCAGACATAACGTGCAATTCACCGGGTATAATATTATCCGGAACGACAACAACACTGGCGGTGCCCTTTTAGTCAGAAAAGACTATGAATTTGAGGAAGTCGTTATACGAAACCTGCTTACCTCTTCCGCTGCGGCGGCAATAGTAAAAACTACTGATGGTAGACGGATTTTGGTGGTCTCCGTATACATCAAATGCAACTCTCGAAATGAGCAACTGGGACAAGATCTTAAGATCTTTGGCAATCTCCAGTTAAAGTACAAGTACCTCATTTTCGGTGGCGACTTCAACTCGAGGCACACCTCCTGGGGCGATACGGCAGTCAACAGAAATGGGGAAACCCTGCTTAAATGGATCCAAGACCCTCACTCGCCAGCCTACGTCGATTTGGTCTTGCCAAATTCTCCGATAAGACCCAGTAGCCAATCAACCATTGACTACTTCCTCCTATCCGAGGAAACATCCCTGAACTTTCAAGTGATATCTTGTAATACTCTACCAGGCATGTCTGACCACTTCGCAGTACAGCTTAAACTGTCCTCGTCCTCTCAACTGCGAAAGCGAGTGATGACCACCGTAAGGTCCTTCGCCCACACTGACTGGGACAAATTCAAGGCAGACCTTGCACCAAGGCTGAACATGAAAAAACTCGCAAATGACCGCAATCTAGCGGACATGGAGATCGACGAAGCCATCACCTTGGTCACAGATGCCATTAATACTGCTACACGCAGAAATACAAGGCTTATCAAAGTCGACGAGTTAAAATATAACTCAGTCCCTCACGATATCATACTCCACATGAAAGTCAGGCAAATATGGCGTAGGAAACTCAAACGGATTTTCCACAAACACGGAAATAAAGTTAATGCTGAGTATAAGGCATTACTTTCCCGGGTTAATTGTCTGAGTACAATAATTCGGCAAAGAGTGGCGAATTTCCGCAACAAAGAACTGACAAGGAAACTAGCAGATATTAAGCCCGGCCCTGATATGTTTCAGCATATCAACAAGCTAACCGGCAAACATAATTCCCGCAATATCGCTCTTTCCAAGAACGGGGAGCACATCTGCAGTGACGCTAGGAAAGCGCAAGTTCTCGCGGAATCTTTTGCGATTCAGCTCAATTCCCCTCCGCCTCAAAACAACCCGGCTATATCGTCGATTGTTGATTCAACAATCAAGACCTTCGTCTCTGAGAATTCCAAGAAGCTAACTAAATTGACCTGAACCAACACCTCAGTCAAGACATCGGAATCACAACATTTTCTGAGTTTACCTCAACTCATCGACTTAACCAGAAACCTCAACGGTAAAATGTCAGCCGGGCCTGATGAAATCCCGAACGTTGTCATAAAGAACCTCCCCAGAGCCTCACTGAAGTTTTTATTAGCAGTTTTCAACAACTGCATTAATAACGGCTACTTTCCATCCACGTGGAAAGTTGAAAAAATTATTGCGATCCGAAAAAAAGGAACCAACAACGAGCCAAGCAATTTCAGGCCCATTTCCCTATTATCCAACCTTGGCAAACTGTTTGAGAAAGCATGGACAATTGGGCTAGTCCAGCATTGTAATCTCAACAAAGTTATCCCTGACCACCAGTTCGGATTCCGCTCTAAACACGGCACCCAGCACGCGCTGAGCTACCTTCACGACGCGGTCGTCTCAAGACTTAACGGCAACAATAAGCCCACAGTAGCATGTGCGTTAAACTTGGAAAAGGCCTTCGACTCCGTGTAGGTAAACGGACTTATATATAAATTAATCGATAATGAGTTCCCAGTCCCGATAATTAGAATTGCGTTAAGTTTCTTCGAAGATAGGTACTTCTTTGTCAGCGTGGGGAATGAATTCTCCGATCTCTTGCCGGTAACGTCGGGTGGTACAACTGCGGTACACAAGGATCCATTTCTGGGCCAACTTTCTATAACATCTTCACGGCTGACGTTCCGATCCCTGATTAAGGCGTTGAACTGATCCAATTCGCCGATGACACGCTTATTTTCGCTTCGAACCTCCATCCCAACAGGGCAGCCAAAGCGGTTGAGAAATACATTGTAAATCTCTGCAGGTATTACCGTAGTTGGGGAATCAAGATTAATGAGGGAAAAATGCAAATCTCCACTTTTAGGAGAAAATCTAGATACTTAGGTTCTAGAGGCATCCACAGGAAAGCTAAACGCTTGAAAATGAGAATCGAGAACACCTCAGTGAACAGATCTAGTTCGATAAAATACTTGGGAGTAACCCGGCATGAACTCCTCAAGTTTAAACCCCACCTTCAGCTCGCTATCAGCAAGGCACGCGGTGCAGTCAGTGGCATCTACTATCTTCTTCGCAAGACAGTAGGTCTCAGCACCAAAACCAAACTGACTCCAAGCCATGGCAAAATGCGAGTCATTCGAACGCCGAATCCTTAGACATTACACAGGCTTGTCATACAACTGGAAAACTAAAAAGATCGGCAAAAACGCCGAAGTGTATAGGCGAGCCAAAGTCAAACCACTTCGAGAATACGTTTTCACACTAATGGAAAGGTTCTTCGAAAGAATGGAGGATCGCCCCAACCCATTAATTCGGCGTCTCTACCAACAGGGTAAAACCTCCCCATTGGCCACATTCTTAAGGCCCTGCCAAATCGTGAGTTCATCTCTCAGACCAAAAATCCTAACCCTTTTTGAAACTCCTTGCCTGGTAGGGGTGGATAGAGGATAAGCACAGGAAATTGTAATGTGCTCATTGTATATATTTGTTAAGAATTATTTATGTTAGGTTAAGTTATGATATTTTAATTAGGTTAAGTAAGTAAATTTCATGCCTTCTCGCACCTTTAGTGCGGGCGCAGTTTGAAAATGTCAAGTTCGAGTACAAAATTGTCAAGATCGATGTATATAAATAATAATATACACAGTAAAGTAGATTACAGAGAAGGTCGGGTTGGCCAAACTATGTGTGACTATTACGTTTGATAGCGTTAAGATCAATTAGCCTTATTTAAGCTAGCAGTAAGTAATCATTGTTTAGTTGTAAGTCACTATTGGATAAATAAATCAAATCAAATCAATCTGAGCAGTCAAACCGACAAATCAGCTTGTTAGCACTGATGAAGGGAACAAGTGGTTCCCGAAATATCGGTTTTTGGAAGAATAAATATCTACACCAGCGAAAAAGAAAAAACAATTTTTTTTTATTATTTCAGATCAATTTCATCCCATCGACGTAACGGCCGCCGGTCAAATGTGGACTCTTCAGTCGTGGCTGGCAAACCGTTTAAGGGGGAGGGGGGATAGCTCTACCTCCTCGGTCGTCTCAAACCGCTCAGGGTGGTGTTCTGTCCATAGCACAATCTCATAAGTCATTAGTCTCGATGAGAGTCTTTGTAACAGGGAAGCTCCCCATACCTTATTCCCTTGGATTAACGTATATGGTATAATTCACTATGAGACTAAAAAATATCCTCTTAATTTGATTTGTTAGATGAATAAGGAGCATTTAATTCGAGCATGCAATCGTTTCCGGCATCGGATAGAGGATATTTTTTCTGCTAACGGAAGTTTTCTTGAATTATTTTGTTACTATCTGACACGTTATGAAAAATTAGTTTGAAAACTTAATTCAAGCCATAGTTACACAATAAGTTTGAAAGACAGTTCTACAAGTTTAGGTTAGTTTAGGTTAAAAAACAATGGAGCAATCGTAGTTTCGAGCCCCTAAGCTCAAATGGTTTTAATGTACTATCGCTAAGTGCATCTAGAAGAAGAGGTGAAGTTTCCTGCTTTATCACTTCTAGACTCTTGCTAATCTGTGGATGTTTCCTAAATCTAATCTCTTAATCCTCTTGCTAGCATTGTCCATATATAGTTCTCCACCACCCCGACTTTTATCAGGTAACACTTTCTAGAGCAGCGCATGGTAAAAAACCGCTCCACTTAGGTTCCTTCACAAAGACTTTTGTATAACGATAGAAGCTCAAATCATTAATTCTCCGCGAATCCTTATGAACATTTTTGCTGAAACATCGGGTGGCAACTCCGCCAAAGAATTCCCCAGTCCTATATAAGAAAGGAAGAAGAAATTGCTATAGTCTCAATGACCGTCTTAAGTTTGGGATGAAATCTTATGCCCTATAAACCGTGTGCACTTCCCTTTGAGTTAGGGGTTAAAAATGTATTCAAAATGTTCTCTCATTGTCGTAAAAGGCGACTAAAAGGAATGCCCGCAACCTGCAAATTTAAATTCTCTTTCTTTCTATCGGAAAAGTATGCATGCCTCCAATAGGGACGAACTTATTGGTTACGATCTCTAGCTATCGTATAAGTTAGTGAGTAGGCTTCTGGAATGTGCGTAGGCATCTGGACCACGAGCTCAACTACCACGAACATGTTCGATTTGCCCAATTTGAGCGGGAGTTCCAGCGTTTGAAAGCAGTACAAAAACGTGTCTCTCACTGCAAGACCCAATAAATGAGATATCAAGGGTACGTCAAATACAAAGAGAATTTGGTTGATGTGATCGGTGTTTCGTTTGGGAGCGCTGTAAGCGCCAGACGCACCAAAGATAGTCCATTAGAGAGAAAACTGGGAAAAATCCAAACGGCGGAATTTGCACGTGGAAGAGATTTCCAGGGGAGAAACACGTTTGCAGAAGGTCTCGATCGGCTATTAGATGGAGTCCTGAGAGTGCCTCGCGGTGATCATCATGGTTAAACTGAACTCTCAACTCTGCCTTTTTTGGTGATGGTGGAGAGACGCATCCGAGAACACTCTAAGAATCATTTGGTTGAGCATTGCGCGAGGTTTGGATCTCTGCTTCACCCGCTCTTTGGAAATTTCGTGAAGGCTTTGGCCAGAGTGAACTGAGAGGGTATCTGAAGAACTCTTCACAGGAGGATTGTACTGGACGCCTTAATATAGTACTTATTACTTTTCAGAGGGACATTTGATGACCCAAAATGTCACATGGGGCATTCAGGTAACTTTTTTTAGGAATTCAATGTCCAATCCACTTAGCGAAATAATTTTTACTCGTTGACGGTGATGATGATGACATGATATCAAATTCATGTTGGACTAGTGGTTATTAATAGTGTCCTCGATGTGAGAAGGTTACCGAAGCATAAACTGCGCTGGAGACCAATACCATGCTAGAACGAAATGTCACTGTCGCATAATCGCATAATAGTAGCATCTCGTGGATAGCATCGTGTCCAGATAGCTGAGTGGTTAGAGCACAAGGCTGTCGTATGGAAGATCGTGTTTCAAATCTCACTGGTGGCAGTGGGAGTTTTGTCATGGTATGACGTCGGCTACTAGTCGACTCCTGAGTTAAATTAGGGTAATAATCTACTAACACACTTCAAGGCCCTGATCCAAAATGGATTGTTGCGCCAACGATTATTATTATTATTATAGTAGCATCCCCAATATATACTCCACGAGATGTAGAAAACAAATATTCTAAATGGTACATTCAGAGAAGTGGAGGTATCTGTACACCAATAAAAATCCGATGATTCGCGGCAGCATTAGAGAAAGGACGAAACACTTTTTACCGATTCAAATGAATCTAGGAAATGGAAAAAAATACCCAGGAAGCCGAATTTAGCTATTTACTTACAAAAGTGGAACAGAATATATAGATGCATCAAGAACTGACCATCTTCCGTAGTTCAAATATTTTCAGTTAAACAAAGCAGAATGAGAGACAGGTGGTCGCCTTTCCATGTGCTTTAATTTGGCAATAGGCCATGCCATCAACAAAGTATCTGTCGATACCGCAGTAACACTGTCGTTGCATTTTACCTGACGCTGGGACCACTTTTAATATTTTTTCACTGAAATTTCTGCTCCCCAGCCTCATCGCCCTCTACCAGGCCTGGGGTAATTCCTAACCCTATTCTTCTTATCAGGGTTGGCTGCTACTAAAGAAATATGCCCTTTTGGTTTTATATTACCACCAGAAGGCGCTAATTACGTGGACTTGAATGTTCTTTCGTTTTCCTCTTATATAACCTCTTCGCCGGGGATTCTAACTGACGATATATATTTAAATAAGCGACATTCGTAATCATGCAGTTCATTATTGTTTCATCAGAGTTGCACTTAGGTGCTGGCAAGCCTGTACACCCGAAATTCGCGATTTTTTTCGAGTTATTGTATATCATTACCTTCATGGTTGGTAATAATTAGCTCGAATGTTCATTTATAATATTTCCCCTCTTCGGTACATTGTCAATATTGTGCCAAAATTACAGGGTGCCAAGAGTTCCGAAAGTCCAGAAATCTACCATCGTTCTAATGATTCCGTACTTTCATATCACATTTTAGAATGAAGTAGAGATTTCCTTCTAGTTTTTGACAGAAAACATATGCTTCCCTTATATTTGAAGTCTCCACTAGTATTAAGCGTTCAACTATTCGGGTTTATTGTATGGCTCTTAACCTGGACCGCAATCTTTTATTCCAAATCTATTCACAAAAAGTGAGGATGAGCTACGGGGATATGGTTACCATCAATAAAATAATCAATTTGCCTTACAACAGCAGTCCTTACCAGAAGACAACAGCACAGTGCAGCCTAAAAAGTCCAGATTTTCCCGGACCATCCAGAATATATTGAGTTAACCTAGTTATTTTGGATTTTTTGCCTTCGCACTATCAGAGATGAACGCGAATGAAAGCGATTTTCATAGGCATTTAATCCCAAATGACGATAAAGATCCAATAAATAGATTTGGTAACAACTTTTAATAATAACTTTTATCCAATTTCACATAGTTCTAATGCTCCCATTTCACATTATTGATAGCCATTTTTTCGATTTAAACTGCTCATATCGGGGAACAACATACTATGCCAGATATGAATTTCATGAAGTAGCAGAAAAGGAGCTTGTATCAAAGGAAAGAAATCAGTACAGAAGCATTAGATTTCAAGACTATCAATTACCATGAACGCACTTTGAGATGCCAGAAAGTATTTGCGACTTATGCTCTCAGACAAGTGAAATCACAAAAAAAGAGGCCAAGGACAACATTCAGAGAAAATTTCAATGGGATCAAAATGGCGCTTTCAGATGATTGCATGGCAATGGAAAGAGGTTGCTATTGAAAAGCTGGACGGAAAAAGAAGTACTTTAGTACTTCAAATAATTGTGCAGAATATAAATGACACTTTCAATGAAGGCGAAGTCAATCTTTTCAATATCAATGCTTGGAGAGTGTTTCGTGGAACCGCGTCCTTTTGTAGCGAGGCTATATTTAATTGAACTGACACAACTGCTGCTTTCAATCATATTTCTTTTTATGGAATATTTCGTGCGCTTTTGGCTCGTTATTTTATGTTATATAAATATGTATATGTATAAAGGAATGAACTGAAATAGGGAAATATTTTCGACAAAAATAATAACTGTTGCTGAAAATCACTGCTGCTCAGCATGTAAGAACAAATTAAGTGCAGGTTAATAGCGAGGGTGAAGACGGGAAACGAATAAGTTTGACAATATTCCACATTTTTCTCAAGCAGTTCTGTAATTTTTATTTCATTTTTTATTTATTTGTAGCACCATATCTTACATTTCACATTAGTTTGTAACGATCTTAGCATAATTGCACGTTGAATTAATTTCAAATGTCGCAAAAAAAGCGTAGCCTCCTTAAGAGCCTTATAAGCCATGACTGTCACAAACACTCTGCTCTACAAATTACAAACCAAGATAGCACTTCACGAGCTCCAGTATCACCAACCTTGGTAACTATTAATTTAGCTTTCAGGATATTTTACTCCGTTTCGAAATCGCTTAGATTAGTTTCATTATATTTCAGGATGTTTTCGGGTGGAATGTTGCGCAAGGATTTAGACAGATGATCGAAATAACAAGAACAACTCAGGACCTACACTCGTTCTTGCTATATTTATATATATTTTGACAAGATTATTCTGGACCACACATTCTGTCAGCTCGAGATAAGTAGTCTTTAATAATGAACCGTATATTCATTGATGACAAAGGCATGCCCCAATTACCCATGGAACACAGAAGTTTTTCGGTACTGTTACCACGAATACTTCAGCGCCAAGCTTCTGGTTTCCCGACTTGTTTTCAAATCGGTTTACTGTCTGTCTATCTGTCTTTTTTTTAGGAGGTGGAAATCTTTAAAAGACACTGGCGTGGACACACCAGCGTGTGGGATTTTGATCCATTAAAACCACCAACGACTCACTCCCTGCACCGCGCAAACCCCATAAAGTATTACATCACGGGGTGGAGTTAGCTCACTCTAGCTTAGTCACCTTTCTTCTATTTGCGGCGTATTCTCTGCCTTTCGCAATTTATTTTGGACAAATGCGATCATGGAGTTGACTACATTTCAGTTCTCGTGTTGTGCTACCGTTTTCGACACCAGATTTTCTGGCACCAGCACTTCTTCTAGAGCCTAATCTAGATTTCTCCTTTCTTTCACAAATCTCGGACAGTGGAAGAATACATGCTCTGGGCCCTCTAGGAATCCATCGCTTATAATTGGAGAAAGAACAGAAGAAGTGATTGCGTTCAAGCTAAGCGAAGTTTATTCTCTTATCGAGTCATGAATCTTGATCCAATAAATCTGACTCAAGCAACATTAAAGTTCTCAGTCAGGTTGATTTTCGCGCTGATCCTATTTGCGTTAATGTGCATAATATCGAAGCCGCCGAAAAGAGCATAAATTTCGAAGATGCGTTGTTTTTAAGGTTTTGTGTGAAACAAAACCTTATTAGAATGGTGACGGTGTCTGTCTGTCCGTCTGTCCGTCTGTCTGTCTGTCTGTCTGTCTGTCTGTCTGTCTGTCTGTCTGTCTGTCTGTCACACCCGATTTATTCGGAAACGGCTGGACCGATTGTCACGAAAATTGGTGAGAGTATGTAATCTGGTGATCCCTTTACATGCAGTAAGTGGCGCCATCTTGCGTTAAGTTTAAGGGGGGGCTCTCCGTACATGTGAATGGAGGGTGCAAATTTTTTTTTCACAGAATGTAGCCAAGTAGGGTATCAAATGAAAGGTCTCAATTAGTACTTTTCGAATCTGGTTCAATATTTGATATTAGATGAAACATAGGGGAGTCAGGGTTGAAAATATGACCCACAAAAAGTGTAACAGGTCTCGTTCTCAGAACCTATCCAACCGAAAAATCTGGAAAAAATCACAGTGGTGCATCTCTACGAAATCTAGGCCTCAAAATATATCCGGTTCCGATATCTGCACAAATAAAGTTAATAATAGTATATTTCCACATTTTAGAAATTTACCCGGCACCCCCCCTTATGTTCATCCCAGAAATACAAAATTTGGCATGAGTGTAAAGAAGAATATAATGCACAGTTTGGTCAAGTTTGAAGAAAATCGAACTATTATTAACAAAGTTATTGGGGGTGAAACTTTACAATTTTTTGTGAATTTCGTGCACTCTACAACCCGCATGACGTCATCATCACATATCAATTCGTCAATACCACAACGAAATGAATTTTTATGAATTGGGTCCCAGACAATTATTTTGTTTTAGTTTTTTAGTTATTTGTCAACCAGACATGTGTGTATGTAGGTATATAATAGATGCGTGCTAATGAACTTTGCGGCTAGTGCCTAATTCAGATAGATATAAGACGTAAATCGGAAATATGGGTACGATAAATTTAGATATGTGCATATATGTGTACAGCAGGTAATAGGCAGTTTGTTTGTTTAGGGTGAGCATGATATCTATGGCTCTAATATGTACGTATGTCTCGTAGTTTGGAAAAATATGAAGGATTATGTTGGATTTGTAGCTACATACGGACAGAGAAATGTGCGTCTCTTACATAAGATGAACACAAAACCTTTATACCCGAAGCGCGAGCTTCCGGTATTCCGACTTGTTTACTTGATGACCCAAGTTGATGCTATTCTGCGCATTACCAGCGAGAAAACGATCACCGTCCTGTTTGAAATTCGGAAAGTGCCTACCTAAACATTAACGTCAAGTTCAGATTCTTTTGCGCCAACGTTGTCTGGGGGAGTTTTACATAGAAAGTTACCAGCCCTACATATTATACTAAACTAGCGCTAGTTTTTATGAACGAATATTTCATATTTTTGTGATGAATTCTACAGGAACTCGAAGAAATTGCAATGAATAATCTACTATCTCCGCTGATTTTGGAATTATTTATGGCGTCGATTAAAACTAACCTTAAGGAAAAAAGAATAATGCCGCTCCAGGTGTGAAAGATTTTGTTGATCTTTAAGGTTTTGTTTCACGCAAATGGATTCAATGGTCTGTTTGTCTCTCACAACCGATTTACTCCAAAATAGCTGAGCCTATTGTCACAAAATTTGTAAATCCCTTTACATATAGGAAGTGGCACCATTTTCTGTTGAGTTTAAGGGGGGTTGCTGCACAAGTGTGCAGCAGGTGATGTTAGTAGAAGTCGAGCAGTCCATCAAGTTTTTATCCAGGAAGGATCTCCACAATCTTATTCAAGGGAGATTATAAGAGTGGCGACGAAAGTGGTAGTTAACATGGAAGAAGCTTTTTTTAATGAGGAAGGATCAAATAAAATTTTGTTGAATTTTTTGAAGGTAAGATAATCATATGTGCATGGAAGGCGACAAGATCCCGGGGCAATACTCAGTGTCCGATAGTTGAGTGGCATTAAACTCAGAAGCGGTGCACAATATGAGGGCAGTAAGTTCTGGAAGTGCGACTGCTAACAATCAGGCAGCGCCTAACGAAATGGAGCCTATTATCAAAGGTTACACCGAGGCCTTGGAAAGATGTCAGATATTATAAAGGGCCGCTACCAAGAGAATGGGAGAGGATTTAAAATAGTGGCGCATCGAGTGGCATTTGCTGACGTATACCGCAGAGAGAAAATCCGGGCCAGGGGTGAAAATTATGCAGAAAAACCGGGCCCAGTGTGAAAATTACAAGCGTCTAAGGTGGGCTTATTTTATATCCATTGAAATTGTAAACTGAGCGATGTACCCAGACCTGTGTCTGATGTCGTCCTCTTGGCTCCAGATCTATTCTTTGCAGCGAGAGTCGCTAAACAGTGAAAATCGTTTTGTCTCATCTTAGCACTCTACAGGTGGGCCGGAATTGATCTAATGATAGCAGTGAAGGTTCGCTTGTACTTGTTTCTTTTTAATCTCCAGATGTGTGTTTCAAAGAAGCTTCTTGGTTAGAAAACCTAGTAGGTGTTTACTTTCTCCTAAGTCTCATTTCTGGAAGATGAAGACCATTCAGTTTATTGCTAACTAACTATTATCAAATCGACGGCACTATCATATGCTAAATTAATTTGCTCTCACGTTCTTGAGTATTTATCCTTCCCAGGCTTAGGTATGAAAACTATTCTAACTCTCTGCTAAAAGGCAGGCTCGTAGAATAGGATAAAATTCCTCGGAAAAATGGGTGTTCTGTACCCTTCTTTAGCATTTTCTAGGTAAGTACATTCAAAGGATAATACATCAGCTTTTGCTTTTTCGATTACGTGATTTTCTAGTTCCTCTCCGAAGACTTCCATGTTTCCGGGTTTGCAGAAACTTTGAATTCGGCACTAGCTCAACTCTGGAGTTGGTGAAAATATTATCCCGTTTTCTAAACGAGCCCTATACAGCCTTAAAATTTCTCTTTTGCCTTTCAGTTCCTCACAGTTTGCTTTAAATGTTACTGGCATTGGACTGACATTCCATAAAGCCCTGCTTCTCTTTAGCTATAAGGTGGGCAACAATTTGTCTTTGACATATCGACGATTTTGGAATAGGAGGAGAGGAGAGAAATAAAAATATGATGGCGATTCTCGTTGAGAGAATGATAATCTATTTTTTTTTTGTATTAGGATAGTAAGAGCCATTTCTCACAGACTAGAAAAATAACTACCTTCGAGGAGGTTCTTCTTAACAATAATCAGAGAGGGAAAGAAATGCATTCATTGGCTTTTAACAGAAAAGCGGTTAGAAAGGCTGTCAAGAATGGGGCCAACATTGGGGCCAAGGTTGCCAATGATGTGCTTGACTTGGGTATGTAAGGCGGAATGCGAGGAGGAGAAGTGCGAATTTGATAAAAGTGGGAGCTCCTGAAAGTGTCCTTGAATTCCTCCCTCACCGATTTTTCTAAATTTCGTAGAGCTTTAAAGTCAGCGCAAACAGCGAAGTTTCCAAAAAACATACATCCATTCCTTGGTGTGAGTCGCAGACGGAGCTTTTTCTGCATTTTAGCGATAAACCTGAATTGCTAAGAGTGCAGGGATTTGGGAAGGAAGGGACATATCATGGAAGTGGGTTTCATTGAATTGTATAAGAGGAGTCGAGGGGTTGATCAGATGCTAAGAGAGTGAAGATGCGATCCTAGTTACTAGTTGCAAGCACAGAATTCAGATCTTTGAAATTGTGCTATCGAAAGTCTAGTTTAGCAGGCTTGTGCACAGCATGAGGATTCAGAGGATGATGAGCATTAAGAACGACCAAAGGTGGCGAATCAATGGATTGGGTAAAGCAACGCACAGGCAGATGCACGATTTCCTTCGCCGTTCAGGTTTAAGTTTCAATTATTTTACTATTTTTAACTCATTCCATTGAAAATTTATTCTAAACATACTCAAAGTCCTTGCGCACTCCTTGCCGTTGGTTACAAGTTTTTTTTTTGAAAACGGAAGTGTTATAACAGCTGCAATACTATTGCCAAATTGTTCGAGCTGTTTGGAGTCAGCATGTTCCCTTGATGATTTGCCTTTTATGTGTTTAATTGACTTGCATGTTCATCATTCAGGTTCTGGGCTGGAAAGTTTAGTAGCTCAATTCTTCTGAGGACAGCAGGCTGTTGACGAGGGTAAGTATCTCCATTTATCTTCTGTGGTTACAAATTTTAACTTTGACTTACATCTTTATTATTATTCTAACTGAAAAATTGTCCGTACCTTCTAACTGGAAGAACTTGCTTTTAACAATTAACTATTAAAATATATGAGTACACATATGTGCACACCTTACATCGGCGATATATACATATACATCAACCTGATTCTCGGTTCACTTTCCCACAACAGTTTCCATATCCCCATTCATTTCAATTTCAAAGCATGCTAAATACCCGTTTGTCACTCCTGAAGTTGATATACTTGCAACAAAGATGGATGACAGGAATTAGCGGTCTCTTAATGCCAGTAATTAGATGCGACAAACAAACTACAAGCTCCACACATTCACCTTTCAAAATTAAGTACATAGAGTTGTTATGCAGATTTGCGAGAGTTTGTTATGGAAATTTAAGCAAGGAGAAAGGAGGCGAAGAAAGTAACATGGCTGGAAAGTGCTGGGATATTAGCTTTCATGAGAATGTATACAGTTGGAACTTTCAAAGAGCCGTAATATCTTAATGTTCCCGGCATATGAACATCTGTGTTTTGACAAAAATGGTGCGTGTTATTAAATTTGTTGTAAATGTTGCTAGTTATGGAAAGTTTCGCAGTTTTCTCCGAACTTTGAATTTAGGATCCTTCGAAACACTGTGAATCTAAACGATTCGGTTTTGGGTATATGTGTGCTTGCTTGCCTAGATTCACCAAATGAAGTGTTGCCATATATTTGCAGAAAAGTAAGAAACTTTTTAGGTAAACTTTGAAAGGATTACGCCCCTCCCTCTGTTTCACGCTCTCTTCAGAAGCAAGTAAAATTTCACCATCTTCACACCATATTATAAACCTTTCCCAAAGTTTGGTCATGGCTTATTCAATACAAAGCATCGTATTACATTTATCCCACAATGAGTACCGTCGTAATCAAAAATCAATCCCAAGAATGAAAATTTCAATTTACTTTTCAAATTTCCACAGAATATTCATGGAACAATATAAGGCAGGCGAACAGTTGGAGAGCCGACGAATCCAATGTTAATTTAAAAATGATTAGGCGGAGAACTCGAGAATTGTGCAAAAAACCAGACAGTCAGTTTCCATGAAGTACTTTGCGGATTAGGCTGAAGCGGATTACTTATGTATATATTATAATCCCAAGGGGAGAAGACAAGAGTAGGACGTTAATGTAACGAATCCACAACAACTAACACCACGATTTTGCTTAAAATTCAATTTCCTCTGTTAAAATCACTCAGCAGATGTTTCATACACACTTGTCAAGGAGGGATGAGCTCCTTCCGAAGTGCTTAATTGAAGATGTCGTACCACGCTCCATATTTGTTTCATCCTGTACAGCAAGAAACAAGCAAGAAATTGGGAAAAATTCCGAAAATTGAGAGAAAATCTCTTCAAGTACCAGCAGAAAAGATTACAAGACAACCGAAAATGGTTTACCCAACCATCTTCCAGTCAAGAGGTCGAGTGTGTGCGGATCTCGGTTCGATATAAAATTAATTGTTGTTCATTTCGTAATGGGCCAAGTTTCGGGTTTGAACAAATAAAACTGAGAAAACGATTTTGGATGGGTTTTAAGTGAAAATGTGGTGACATTTGTGGGCTAGAAAATGTCTTTCCCAATACGTTTGTTTAAAGTAAATTCTCAATCATATTTTATCTTTTGCTTCAGCCCATTACTTTCATTAATGAGTTTTTAGTGTGTCTTCGCACAATTCCTGGAGAAAGTTGTGGGACTTCATCAACCCCAAGTAATATAGGTATAGCTGCGATACAATACATAAATATAATATATAAAAATATAATAAAAAAGATGAAGATTAAGAATTGAAAGACGTCAAAATTGCATAGAAATCGATGGGCTGCAGATTACCGAATTTTTTTGCTATATAACATGATCCATGCTTTGGAACATAGCGGCTGTCGTATCAGGTCGCAAGCTGGTTTCCGGAGTGTGCGTTTTGACTTCTTGATAAGGGGACCCTCAGAATGCTCGCTTTCTCTATTTGAGTGTGGGATCAAGCAGTACCGGGCCCATCGGGGATAATAAAGCTCCCGATTCAAATTCCTTCCCCAATAAAGCACCTAAGCTCGCTGCTCAGACAAGACTAGTTTGTCTAGATGGCTTCGTGGTTAGACCTCTAAACTGCTGCAATGGAAGGCCGCGGTTTAAATTTCACTGGTTGCAGGGAGATTCGTATTGGGATTGAAAGTTGGACATCAGCCGACTAAATCAGCGAGCTAAATCAGGGTAATCATATCGTGTGATTGCAATGAAGTGGCAATAGCTCCTGGTATGCGGTTACCGTATTGAATGAATTTCTGCAACACCCTTCAAGGCCCAGATCCAGTTGGATTGCTACACCAATGATAATTATTGGTGTTCATGGTAGGGGAGGTGGGTAGGTGGTGGTATTGTGGAGAGTACTCCTTTCCCTTTTGCGACACTGTCATATGGCATTCCGGAAGCCTGGTGGAAGTAATCCAGCTGCGGTTCGCTTTGAACAATCAGTCTGAAAATATTGATCAGCATTGGGGCGTCATTAAAAATTGTCTCTTCTCGGTCGTCGGTAATATGCCGGAAAGGCGTCACAAGATTTGGCGGATTACGAAATCGTGAAAGCGGATCGGTGAACGATAGGGATTGCAGGTCCTCTAGATCTCTGCGAGTGATATGTTTTCAGAAGCATGTGATCGCAAATCTTCTGATAGTTCTCTTCATTTATGATGAAGATCAGCGTTCTGCCTTTCATGGATGAAACGAAGGAGCATTGCAGAGAAAGTATTGGGTTTCATCGGAGTAACAAATGATGGGGTGTTACATGCTGCATCGAGATAATTTGAATTTGAAGTCCAAGGTTGGATCCAGTCGCAAATACTATTTCTTTCTGATCTCGGCATTATTCAACGTCAAATGGTGTCTCCATTTTGCTATGTGCTTGGCTAGTGCGGACTTCATGTGTGGGTTGTTGTTCTTTCTCTCTATTTCCATTACCCGGGAATTAAGCAGTCGTATGGGCTGTCCTATGTACACTATTCTTGTGACCGTATCAACGATAACGTTCTTTAGGTGGTTGTGAAGATCATTTGTTGATGCTTCATCTCCAGGACCTCTGTTGACTGCCGTTATTGCGGCATCCATTTCCCTCCTATAGTGACACCTATAAGAGGGAAATGGAGGACTGTATTGTGGATGGCTTCAGTATTCACTCTCACCTGATTGTCAGAGGGGATTGTAGGTGGTGTCGTAATTCGAGGTCGGAGCACCATGATAGATAGAGATAGAGATAGTGGTCCGAGTCTATATTGGCCCCCTTATATGTTCTGACATTCATCAAGCCTGAGAAGTGGCGGCGTTTGATCAGCGCGTGATCAATTTGGTTGAAAGTGGTCCCGTCTGGAGAGGCCCACGCATGTTCGTGAACCGCTTTCCGCGCAAACTAGGTGCTTCCAACAACCATTTCGTGTGATGCTGCTAACTGGATAATGCGCAATCCGTTAGCATTGGTATCCTTATGTAAGCTATGGGAGCCAACGTATCGCCTGAATACTGGCTCCGTCCCTACTTGACTGTTAAAATCTCCAAGTATAATTTTGATATCATACTTGGGACAGGCTTCGAGAGTCCGCTCAACTGCCTTGTAGAAGGTATCCTTCTCCGACTCTGTAGTCTCCTCTGTGGGGGCATGAACGTTTATGATGCTTATTTTTCTAAACTTGCCTCGCAAACGCAGAGTGTATAGTTTTTCGCTTATATTTTCAAAGCCGATGACAGCAGGTTTCATTTTTTGGCTGACTAAGAAACCTACTCCGAGCACATGGTTTACTGGATGACCGCTATAACATATGGTGTAGCGGCTCTTCTCCAGGAAACCGGCCCCTTTCCATCGTATCTCCTGTAACGCTGTTATATTAGCCCTATATTGGGACAGGGTATCGGCTAGCTGCTCAGCAGCATTCTGTTGTACAGGGAGCGCACGTTCCATGAGAAAATGCGCAAATCATTAATCCGTTGTCGTTGCCGGGTTCGTCGTTGTAAGATCCATCCTGTCCGAGGCTCCTTTCGTGGCTTCGTGACATCGGTTTTCTGTGTAGGGTTGTCGGCCCTACCCAACCCCCAACCTGGAGGACCAGTTGGTATATTTTTTCCCGTTTTTAGGCGCGGGAGACTCACCTTCATCCTTCATCGTCTGCAGTTTTTCATAAAGAAGAAGGTTTGGTAGTAGAGCTGTTGGTGATGGTTCAGCAAGCGTTTCCCAGGTTTTATGCTCCATCGTGGGTATTAATCTTCGTTTCGTCCTGGGACCTATACTACCCTTTGACCGCTCTCCCCTTGTATACTGGTAAGTAATTTACGGGTTTCTCTTTCAACCCCTTAGTGATTTTCTATCTCCGGATAGTTGAGTGGTTAGAGCACAAGGCTGTCATGCAGAAGGTCGCGGTTCAAATCTCAATTTGTATCCTGGCTTGTCGTCGGAAACTCAGCTGTGAATGAGTACCTGAGTTAAATCAGGGTAATAATCTCCGGGAAACTACCCAGTTTTATTTTTAGTTTAGTCCTTGTTAGACTTGTTCATTTTATTGAAGGCCATACAGTTGGTTCTCGAAATATAATAGCTGTCTTTCTTAGCAGAATTTTAGTCAATAGAAGAACTACTTTTCGTAACTCACTTAATTTTATTTAACACTTGGCTAACAAACTACCTCCTAATTCAAGCCATTTTGAATATAATTGGCAACGTTTTCGGGAGGGTACTTTATAGCTGCATGTACCAAATAATCAATCGCGGTCGATTAGGGAAACATATGGTAATGCATGTCCTCTTTGGTGAATATGTTAGTTCCTCACAATTATCAATCAGATATTTCAGAGTAAAGTTCGATTGGTGATAGCTGAGATTCACTTGAAGGATGCTGGGATAGAGCAACCCCCTAAATGGCCCGATGCAGAATAGGCGACTACTAGTATTACGAGTCACAAGTTCCATTTTTTCGTCGTCGACACCAAGGAAAACGACAGGTACACAGAAAGTGAGCCATTAGGCATTGCATTATTGAAATCCATAAAAAAACAAGAAAGATAACACAGCTTAACAAAAGTTTGCAAGGAATCGTGCGTAAAATGAAACCTTATTGAAGTTGGCTTACTGTCTGCCTGTTCGCCGTCTGTCTATCTATATGTTTATTAGTTACATGGACTTTGCTTAAAAGCAGTTGTGTCTATTGACAGGAAATATATTGGAAATGTTGGATTTAATTCTCGTTGTTACTAAGGCTCTAGAGTCCGCTTCGGATCTTGTCTTTCAGAATGGATTGCTTGCAAAAGTCTCATTTTCTTTGATTCTCCACTCTCCGTTTAGGTAATCAAGTATTTCCCATGCGTTGGATGAGGTCAGCCCATTGTAACTTTTGCCTCGTGAAATTGTTGGCTCGTTAAATATTTTGTGCACCTCATGGTTGTATCTGATTCGCCATTAAAGTATATTACTAGGAATTAAAGTATATTACTAGGTGCATCACACCTCCGTTAGTACAGAACAAAACTACATAAACTGAAGCGACTGCTCATTTACGAGAATGATGATTTCTTGTTCTTTGTATTTGAAAATATTTTACAATGTTATGTTGGTGATATAATAACACATGTACGGCTAAGCTAATGAAAGCCAATGTTTTTTATGACATTGTTATGTTATTTTATTCAAAAAGCAAAGATAAGATATCACATCACTTAGTAAGATTATGTTTAGCGCATCGCTATTATGACTGATAGCATTCAGTTAAGCAGAAGCCTTCTAAACGTAACATTGTGCTCATGATTGGTGATCTGGGTAAGACCTCGAGTAGCTAACGGGCAGGTATTGTATTGGCGACTGTAGCAATAACGGTCAAGGGTGTGTAAATTTCTGCGCTAACCACTTTGTTGTTGTTTCTGATGTAACTGAGAGGAGGGGTATGGGATTTCCCTCGGTTCGCAATTGCATGACCTATTTAACATAATATGTCCCTTCTATACGATGTGGGTCATGCTACTCAAATTAAACTTTTCTAATCCATTATTGCTTAAAACTGTAAACGATGGTACATTCCCTGTTTTTGACTTGTTTCAAGTATCATGACTGCAACCATATTCACGTTCAGAAAGGGGGAAGGGTCAATCTTTACCTCATATTTATGAAATTTAAAAGTGGATCTTTTTGAAAGCCCTTTGTATATTATGAACCTTGTCACCCACTTCATCGTATTATCCGGCAACGTTCTTCATATATGCCAATTGACACCTAAATTCTTCATTCGATGCCAACAGAAATTTTTCAAAAATCTTACTTAACTTTTAATCAATCGTTCGTTTCATATTCAGTTATCCATGCTTTGGAATTCATTTCAACCATTCTTTCATTTGGAAGCTATATCAGATACGTAAAATTACGATAAAAGATCTATATCGTAAGATTAACTCCTTAGTGTATGTAAAATCAGGCACAACGACCCTCTTATTGAGCCGTCAAATCGTAGCTCTTCTTCTATTTTATTAAAACTACGTTGGCTATAATACAACTCCTTTAAAATTTTTCAATATCAAAAGTAAGTTGTTCTTCACCTTAATTTTGAAATTCTAGGACAAAATTTAAGGTATGATGAAATTCCAGACGATGCAGGCAAATATGATGAATTTTCAGGCGATATGAGATGCATTCTGGGGCCCAGATGTTTTAAAACCTGTCTTGAGGTGAATCACGCCGGGTTTGTCAAAAGCTGCGGAACTACTGACGCAATACACGCTGCGCGGTTACTCATGCAGAAACACCGCGAGAAGTATCGCTTTTTACATTGCCTTCCACTTAGTGCCAGAAGAACTCGTGCGCTGGCTTCAATTGCTTTTCCACGATCCGAAAAGTAAAGTTCGAAGTATGGCGCTTCGTGTCTCTGTTGGTGTTCATCAAGAAAGCGCCCTCTCAACACTCCTCTTTGTTCTTGTTATGGACACCATCACACGGAATATCCAACGTCCAGCGCCCTACACACTGTTTTATGCAGATGATGTTTTCCTAGCATCTGATAGCAAAAATAATCTCGAGCAACTTGTCCAAAAATGAAATGATCGCCTCATGCAACACGGTCTCAGATTGAATCTAAACAAAACTGAATTTTTGGCGACCGATCCCCATGAAACAGGCACAATCACTGTCAGCGGCAGTGATCTGGCCAGAACTATTCGATTTAAATACCTCGGGTCAACACTCTCAGCCAATGGAGAACTGCGTTATGAAATTGCTTCCCGCATTAACGCAACCTGGATAAAGTGGCATTCCACAACTGGAGTTCTTTATGATCGACGTATCAACGAACGTCTCAAACCGAAAATTTGCAGCAATGTTGTCCGTCCTGTCGCTCTCTATGGTTCTGAGTGTTGGCCAACTATAGAAGACAATGAACGGCGTCTTGCGGTAATGAAAACAAAGATGTTACGTTGGATTAGTGGCGTGACACGTTTTGACCACATCCGAAATGAGGATATCCGCGATTGTTACGGGGTTGCACCGATCGTGGAAAAGTTGCGAGAGAGACGTCTTCGATGGTATGGTGACGCAATTCGTGCTAACGAGAATTCACTTGCCAAGATTGGTTTGAACATCGAAATCGATGGTAAACGACCAAAAGGCAGGCCTAAACAACGGTGGCTTCATACGCTGGATGAGGATTTAAAAGCCTCGAGATTGCACCCAGGTCAGGCATTCGATAGAGCCAAACGACGAAACCGATCACGACGAGCCGACCTCGCTTGTGAACGGGACAAAGGCTGAAGAAAAAGAAGATGCTTTAAATCCTGTCTCACTTCAACCCTTTTTTAGCGCCACTCTCCTATTTAGGATTCGTCAAATCCGCGACCTGTTTCATAAAGTACTAATCGAGGCCTCTCATTTGATATCCCACCTTGTTATGTTTAGATGAATGAAATTTGTGAACCCTTTTCCTTTGTATGTTACTCCACATAAAATCATGTGAAATTAGACTATTCGCTTCCAGACACGGAAAATAATGGAAAATAAATCTATAATATGTTGGAAAGCGAGTCATATGTGAATGGGTTTGAGGATTTTTCTATTAGGTGTGGTAAAAAGAAAGAAAGCCTTCTATATACTGCACTGTATCAGTCCAAACGGCTTGCACTAAACGGTGTTAGAAAGACGACTTTTTGCACTAAAAACACTTTTTTTGGCAGTTCTATGATTGGTTGAATTAGCTTTGTTTCAATGCCCGTTAACGGTAGGCATAGGTGACTAAAAATACACCATATTTTATAGTTAGCTAAAAATATGAATATTACAAGTATTTATGAAGTATTTAAGGTTTTGATACTATTATAGCCTGTTATGCGCAATTCTGCGTGCGGCCCGGTAATTTTAATTTGAAAAATGCATCACACTATGTCAAAAATGTCGATAAAATTAACGAAACCGTGAAATTCGGCCGTCATATAAGTGCTATTTCGATTGCGCAGCAGCTAAAAATTGCCCAAGTAATAATTTATTCAGGCATGATCAGTGAGTAATGCTAATATGATCTTAAGGCTTCTTTTGGCGAGGTTCAAATATTTCTGTAAGCGCTTGGGTTCGTGCACCTCTATGAGCACCGTGGACTGTTCTATTCCTTGTAAGTTTGCCCAGTATAGTTCTTTCTTCTTCACTTCTAAGCCACGAAGGGGTTCTGGTCTATATAACGGTGTTCTTGCTTCTTCCCGGGCTAGCTCATCAACTAGTTTATTGCCTTCTAAACCGATATGGCCTTGAGTCCAGAGTATCCAGACCTTATCGCGCGTACGAAACGTATTTAGTCTATTAAAGCGTATGAGTTTAGAGGCCACACGGTTGGATTAAGTGGTTTCATAACCGCTTGACTAACGCCAGAATAGCAATGTTCTGCCACCTGTAGTTCCTTAGGAGGTTGAAGGAGGTGTATATACTATGGCGTATATTTTCGTCTGAGGTGTGCTAGAGTGCATCAGGTAATCAGTTTCTGGTTTAAACCGTAGTTCACTGCCACGTTTTCTTAGCCTGCCCTATTGTCCATTCATTTTCCCGCCTGTAATTTTCCCAGTGATACAGACTTTGATCGAAGCCCTTGTAGTTTTCCGAGATATATTCCCAACATGTGTCTTCCAGAGTAATTTTTGGCGCAGTGTAATTTCCGAATATGTATATGATCTCTATTTCTCGGTTAATCTCTATACCATGTCGTCTGGTGCTAGTCTAATATGGCAGCCCTGTCCTCCTCCCCCAGGAGCTAGCAATTCTCAATATAGTTTGGAATCCATCATATAGAGTGCCCACATAATTACCCGCACAGATTAGTACATTGTTGTCAGCGTCACCTTGGACCTTAATTCCAGTATTAGTTAGTTCTCCAAGGAGTTTATCAACTAGTAAACTAACGGTGATAGTATTCCACCCTGTGGACATGCTGTGTGTTAGCACTTCTACTTGCTAGCTATCTAACATCCTGACCATTCAGAAGGCCAGGGTGTTTCCGACTCCCTTGCGGATTAAGGCATCTCGTATTTCTGCACGCAGAAAATTGTTAAAAGTTCCTTCGACGCCAGGTGCTCCATTTTCCTGCGAGCAAGCATATTGACAAGAATTTAGAACGTAAGTTCTAATGTAGCTGTCTAAGACTTTCTCCACTTGGTTGAGTACAAACGGTGTCAGATAAATTGGTCTGAAACATTTGGAGTGAAATAGATTTTTGCTCCAAACTTTCGGAATAAAGACCACTTTTTTAAGACAATACTACATATGCAACTTCTTTTCGTTTGATATTTTCCATCACTTCACAGCATGTACTATTTTTTGTGCCAATTTGCTCATTATATTCAATATGCTTCGTACTCTATTATCTTTCCAATCTTAGACACGCCGTTAATAGCCGGTCCTTTCAGCAAATCAATTATGTTGTCCGAAAATCTATTATGCGTCCATAAAATAAGATCCAATAACTGGAGTACATTGTCTGGAAGAATCGATAATTGGTCAATACGAAATACTCTAAAGCTTTGTTGCACGGACGTGGGTGCTTTAATCAATATAAACGTATGTATCCACATCAACGGTATCGTAAATATTTAATTGAGCATTTGGTTATCCAACAGGCATCTTCTAAGTAATGAACCCAATCTTTTACATGTTGCTGGGCTAAAAGTTTTCATTACAAGCCCATTACAACAGAAGTGATATTTCGTCTAATAAGTCTGCACTATTTAATTACCATCAATCAAGTTGAACTTGTGTCCCTCTCTTCTTTCACAGAATTTTCCACGTACTTCTAATGAATGGCAAATATTAGCTTTCTAGCGGAAAAGACAATTGCTCCAAATGATTTTCTTAGTATTGCTTTCCTTTGCATCAATTAAAAGTGGACGCCTTATGTCGGCACCAGTCTGCAATGTCAACATTAATTAACGACGATGGCGAACTTTCCTCAAAGCAATGAGTTACCCATCAGGAAAGGGAGTTTTCTTCATCGATCGTCCTCAGTCCAGTCCCCTATTTCAATCGTCATTTATTCTTATCATCAACTCCGCATATTCTGTTAAGACCACTTATGCCTTGGAAAATCCCTGGTACTTTTCAATTTCTTCGGCCTTCATCAAGACTTGACATAAAATGAAAATTCCGAAGAGTTCAAAATTATCCTCTCTGTTCACATCACCGTAGATAAGAAATTAAAATCGTTGAGTGATATGAGGACATCTGTGTTCATTAAGGATTTTAGAGCAGTCGATGAAAAAATGAGGAAAGAGAAAATTAAAAATTTAGTGCAAGCGAGTAGGAGCCGAGTGAAGATGTCTTACGTATTCAAGTCAAGGAACGATAAGGACTGTCATTAAAAGTGAAAAGCTCTAGTCAAATCGCTGAGTATTCACACATATTCTGGGAAAGTCTGACTGCAACCTGTTGGATTCCAGAGGAGGAATTTTCTAAATGAGTTTCTCGGCTCGTACTGCAAGATAAGTAGTAGACGTGGCAGTGCGTCCCCGGAATTTTATTCAGTCTTTCAAGAAAAATAGAACTTCCTGACATTAAATTAAATTTCCCAGGAACAGCAAGTCTTTTCATAATGCAATTAAAATTTCATGGAAGCGTTTTAGGTGAAAAATTGACAAAACAAAATTCAATGCAACTTTATTTGAACTGAAGATAATTGCGAATAATTCCAAAAATTTCAATTTTGAAAGTTTTTGAAGAAATTGTTGCATAACTAGTTTTGCCAATTTGATAATTCTGAGCATTAAAACCTCAATGAGCTCTTCACTATTCAGAATTTGTCCTTATAAAAACACGATTAAGAAAGTCAAACAGACATACCGCCATGTGACATCCTTCGGTGTTTCGGCGAGCCCGGACACGTATACAGAAAAGACCTTTCAGTGTCTGCAAGGACATCGTTAGAAAGACAAGAATTAACTTTACAAAAATGTCCTTTTGAACATACCTTTCTTACCGTTTCTTACAATTCGATGATGATCAGGTGATCCAGAACATGAATACCGCGAGGTTAGGACTTCCCGTCGTTGTAATGTTTCCGGAGTGAGTTTAACGAAAGGACACCAACAAAAAAACTGTTTAAATCCCCGACGAAATCTGAAATAAATTGAAAATAGGAGTTGATAAATCTTTACAGTAATAACAATTGAAAGTTTTGGGTAATCAAAGCTCAAATCTTTGCTCCCAGAAATCATAGGTGGCATTGCAATCAATCAAATCCAGTTTGGTGGTCTCTAACTAACACAGAAACACATTAAAAGATTACCTGAGAGTTCTGGCTGTAAAGAGAATAACTAAAACAGTTTGCATATGTCTACTGCTCTGTCCAGTAGATCCTGGGCAAGAAAATCGTCAGTCACCCTAGGACAATGGATTTCATTTGTACGTCATGGCTCGCAATGAATTGTCTCCATCCAATGCATAGTTTACCAGGGCTCACACCTCTATAATATGACATAGATACATGTTCCAAGTGCTGCATCTATATAGACAGCCTCAGTGTTCCATTGGGTGCAGAGCATTGTTTTCGTAAATCTTCGAGGACGAGCAGAATGACTATCTAGGTAAACTATTGTCAATCTCGAGAGCAGGGCTATTCCAAAAAAATTGCGGTAGTTGACCGCGCTAGTTTCAGTTCATTAACACTCAAATATGCGGTCGACACGCGGAGGTATACTCCTAAGCTGTCCCGGAAGAAAATATGTCGTTTTGGACACTTCAGTCCTTCTCGTCATTATACAAACTTCATTGTCTTATATATATTGTGGATTAGAGTTTCACTGCGATGGATTTGGAATCTATAAAGGTTTGGGGAAACGACAAAGTGTACTTCTATAGTATGTGTTAAAATTTCGAGCGAAGAAAATAAAAGTTATCGGTTTGTCTCCTCAGTTAATAATAATCGCAACAATCCATATTGGATCAAGGCCTTGAAGTGTGTTAGAGCACTTCATTCAAGACCGTAACGGTACACTACAGAACACTGTAGGAGGCAATGTGGTCAGCATTGCGCTCGCCCGAGATTATTACCGATTTGATTCAGGTACTCATTCATAGCTGAGTCGACTGGTATCCGATGTCAAGTCACGATACAAATCCCACTGCCACTAGCGAGATTTGAACCGCGGCCTTCCGTATGACAACCCAGTGCTCTAACCACTGAGCTCCTCAGTTGTAACTGGAAAACGTGTAGCCATGCGCGAATATGAGGATAGAAGATCAACGATTCATTACACCTTCAACAGAGTGTCTTTTAAATCAGGTGTCGATGAGGCCCGGCTTATGAGATTTCCTCCATATCGGCAAGTCAAGCCTTAAAACTTACGGTGGATGATCAAAGGCTCTGCAAACTTTACAATCGCATCATCGCACAGTATCCTTGCGTGCTGCTGAAATTGATCAATCTTGGCCGAACGGGTTCAATAGTCTGAATGCATTGAATCAATTATTTTCTTTTTGGATAAGTTATAGTTGCATAAAATATACGCATTATCCATGGATTTGAAAATGCGAAATGACCATACGAATGAAAGCGGAGGACGGCACAATAAAGCGGGCATGAATTTAAGAGACACTAAAAGTATTCTCTGTTCATCGTAGTAGGCGACTAAGAAAGGCTAGAAATTTGTACGTTCGCAAGGTAAAAACTTCAGAACTACCTTGCTATCGAGACGCCAACAACGCCTCGGATACCGACTGGAGTCTTACGGCTACGATTTTTAACTATCGAAAACCGTTTATAGTCGATTCTGGAATGTGCGCAACGAAATGTGGTAGTGAGATTCTGGAGAGTAGTCCTCTCCCTCTTACGGCATCGTGCTTTTGTACTTAGGAAAGACAAATGGTATCAGATGTGAATCTAGTGTCGGATTATTCCTGACGACTATTGGCAGGCGTGTCCTCTTAACATTCCGGTCCAGATTAAGGAGATTTACGATATAGAGGAGAAAGATGAGTTTCCTAACGACATTGTGATCGTGATTATGTACATATATGAATGCTATAGATCCTTATGTAGATCCTAGCACGTTAACCACACGTACCAGCGCGTTCAAATCCTGGCAGTGTGCTTTAGGTGCAACCATGATTTTCCGAGATTTCATCTACTCTAATATCTGGCCTGTACGCCGATCAAGTTCTTCATTAGTTATTGTCTTAGGCCTGAATATCCTGATGGCATGGTGGAGGCGTGAAAGTTCGGAGCTTTTGAGTAACAAACAAACTGCTGAACGCATTCTATCAACGCAAATCATATGTAATCACTGTAGCTAAGATGTTTGAGGAAAGGTGGCATAGTCCATTAGATTCCTCTGTACCCTTCAGAACGTCACTGATTAGGAGGAGAAGGGAAAAAACACGTAGACTTGGAGAGAAAGAAGTAAAACCAGTATTGAGAGGTTTTTGGGGAAAAAACTGCTGGGCAGAGGCTGTTGGAGCCGATGGGAAAAAGATGGCATATAGATATTGAAGTTAAAAGTGGGAAAATCCCATGAAAAGCTTAGTCTCTTTCGTTAAAAAGGTGCTGAGAGTGTGGCCTCACGAGAAGAAGTGAGCACGGGAGCCTCCCTTCAGACTTTCGGAATGCATCTTCTCAGAAGTTGAACTTCACGAGCTCCAGCATGTATGAAAGTTGAGACAACATCGAATTCAAGCGCAAGATAATGATCATCAAGAGAGGCGTAAGGAGTAACATCTGGATATTAAGGACGGAAACTTGTGCGTTCAGGTTGGAAAGAAGAAGATTAAGAATTTGATTCAAGTGAGTTCTGGTGAGGTTGAACTGGAGAAGAAGGGCCATGAAAATACTTAAAGAAACAGACAAATTGAAGGAGCTACTTTAAGGCGACGGCAAGATCAAAGTATGCTACAGGAGTATAGGGATATTGAAGTGGTAAGAATCAAGAGAAGAGATGAAGGACTTGCATCAATTAGCCGAAGAATTCGTGGGGTTAAGGCAAGAAAAATATATATAGCAACAACAAACTGATCTGAGTTCGGCGGAGAAATGCATAAGGTGACACAATTGTATACAAAAGGGGGGGAAGTAAAAAATGGGTTCCATGCGTTGACCAATTGCCATATTCAATGCTGCATATCACAGTGAAAAACTTGGTAGTTAAAGCTTTCACATTTTGGTAAAATACACTTAGCTTAATTAAAGAAGAAGAAGAAGAACTCTTAATTTGTTAACTTGAATAGATTTGATGAGACCCCTCTGCGGCCAAGAAGATTTCGTGGCCGCGTCGAGATCGGGGATGTATGATTACGGACGATAGTGTGGCCAAATATGAACCGGTTTCGCATTTGATATAGAGATAAATCGGGTGAATTTGAATTAGCTAGTCCGGATATTGAGAGATGCTTGTTTAACGAAGGGTTTTGCAGAGGAGATAGCTGCAGTAAGTAGTAGATGAGCTGCAAATAATAGTAGCTGTAACTTGCGGTTCTGTGGTGGTAGGCTTTGGTGGGACATTGAGAAGATAGTCTATTGGCTGCATTCTAACGTCTATATGATCTCAGATACTGCGTGTGCTAATCCCGCCGAATGTAGATCACGTCCTTTGCTGAAATATGGTTGGTTGCGAGGGTCCGCACTTGAAACAGTATTTGGAGACTCAATGCAATTGACTTTCAAATTCAGCTTACCTTAAAATATCACAGATGGCGTAGTTTTTATCGAAATAGGCACCTAGGACACCTCTGCCGACAAACGTCATGCAATGGACTTCTTTGATTTTGCATGTTAGATGAGCGATCTCCCTACAACTACCTGGCACAGAATATAAAAGCAGGAGTGTATCCAGGATGATTTCCGAAGGGGGATAAAACATATCGCAAGATGCTCACGGGGGATTTAAAATAATGATATACAGTGCAAACAATGATGAGTTAGAGTAGAGAACTGGGTGCCCACGCCATTGTTGTTCATGTTGGCATAAATAACTTTTACCGTTATGTAGAAAAAAGCCTTATCAAAGTCCGTTCACTGTCCGTTTGCCTGTGACACGCGCCTTGCGCGAAAATTCGGTACAAAAATTGGAACTGTAAACCCCCACTCATGCGGTTAATTACATTGCTATACGTTGAACTTAAGGGAGAGGGTCTCGTTATATATGAAAGATGAGTGTAATTTTTTTTGCACCAAATATATTCTTCCTTTTCTTCTTTTTCTTCAGCCTTTGTTCCGTTCACAAGCGGATTCGGGTCGCCGTGATCAGTTTCACCACTTGGCTCTTTCGAATGTCTGGTCTGGGGGTAATTTCGAGGCTTTTAAATCCCCACTCAACGTGTCAAGAAACCGTTGTTTTGGCCTGCCTTTTGGTCGTTTACCATCGACTTCGATGTTCAGACCAATCTTGACAAGTGAATTCTCGATAGCACGAATTGTGGGACCATACCATCGAGGACGCCTCTTTCGCAATTTTTCCACGATCGATGCAACCCCATAACGATCGCGGATATCCTCATTTCGGATGTGATCAAAAGGTCTGGGTTGAAATTTTACGAGGTTAGTTTTGACATTGGTGGCAAAGAGAAGGAATGCAGGGGTCCGAAGGGGTCAACTCGAAAATTCGGATAAAAAAATAAATAAAGTTCATAGTGTTAGATCATTATATTTTGAAAATGTACTGCAAATCCCTTAAGTTCATCCAAGATTCGTATATGAAACATCATACTGAAAAGTCTGATGGAAATCGTACTATTGTTCACAAAGCTGTAGTTGGTTAAGTTGTCTTTTTGGGGTCAAATTACTACTCCCTGGGAGATAATGTCAGACAGCATCAAATTGAATATCCGGTAAATTCAATGTGTTTCCACCACGAGCTATGTACAACCATCGTACACCCAAGTACTCTTACATAAAAGATCAACAAAGCCTTTCATACCTGAAGCATCCAGCTTTCAGTTTTCGACTTGTTCTTGCTTTCTAATGATTATCTCTGAAAACACTGTATAGTATTGCAGGATCATATTAGAGCGACAAATCAGCCATATTTAATATACTGCAATTTGAAGGGAATTCCCCGTATATGAGAAAGCTTCAAATTCTTGCATATTAGGTGTCGGCTCACACTTTTTATGTATGAAACTTTTAAGAATATGGCATTTACTCCCTACTCGCATAACATATGACGCTTTGGGAAAAAAAACAAATAATTTAAATGGAAAGTCATCGGAATTTACTGTTTTATGTAATTTCATAAAGCATTACTTTCTTACGTATATCATCTCATTCTGGTGTAAAAAAAGCTAATAATTTTTTAGCCTAAAACCCGTAGTCATTCATCCAAATTCAATACAACCTCTTACTCTTTGCAGTTCCAGAAATTCTTCTGAGAAATTGAATGGCAAATTATTTCCTCTTCTGTAGACCATTCCATTTAAACCTTAATTTAAAGCGAACGTAATCCTTCGTGGCAAGTTAAATCATTTTTATGCTACATTTCGCTGAAAAGCGTTTCGGCAAGATTGATATCTTCCAACTACGTATTCCTGCCACGAACATGCTGCAGAACAATAAATTGAAGTCAAAACCTTATGGATTTCATTTTCGCTGGCATTCCCAACATAACCGAGGTAAGATAAATCCATACGTATTAAAGGAATAAGTGTTAAAACCTATTCGTTATTATAAGTGAAAAGGATGTAAAAGGATGTACCGTAAAT
This sequence comes from Hermetia illucens, assembly GCF_905115235.1. Lineage (NCBI taxonomy): Eukaryota > Metazoa > Arthropoda > Insecta > Diptera > Stratiomyidae > Hermetia > Hermetia illucens. The sequence goes on along the minus strand of NC_051851.1, from coordinate 65,379,720 downwards.
TTGAGGTAATCCGTGTTGCGTACCTTCCGCAGGAAAAACATTCTATTGCGTCATAAATTCTCTTGGAAGAAGAACCTTTTCTAATACTAATCAAAAATCGATAAAAAGACATGTTTTTTCGGTTATTCCTTCCTGCTAGCAAAAAATCAACAGCGTTTCTCAAGGATATTTTCCCAATTTACGCTCAGGAAATTTGTGTTAAACCCTAAATGGTTTGAATGCAAATCACGTCGGGATTCTTCAAAGTTGTGTGTGTATGTATACAGCTTTCTCCTATATTGGCATCTTTGCCAAATTTTAAAGGTATCTGCGAGTCATCATTCGTATTTAAGCACAGTTCCCAATATTACTTGGTAGCTATTATACAGCAAAAGCAAGAGAAACTCTGGTTGAGTCCTGTCTTGGCCGAGCGACAGGCATGACCGAAAGAGGATTGTGTCGTTTTCAACAAGGGATCTTAAGAGACCAAAAAGTTTGTGATGGAATGACCTCCTCAGAAAAAAGGATAATTTCAAAAACATGCCGAGGCCATAAAAAACATTTTCAGGTTGACACATATGCTGGGTTTGTGGCCGTCAGTTGTCTGCTCATGACATCCTTTCCTCCAATTCTTTGAATTCATCGTTAAGGTGGGGGTAAACCGAAACAAATTGAGACTAAGCTTCCGTTACGGTCGCGTGAAGTTTGTTTGGGTCGAAAACGTCTATTGAAAGTTATTCAATTCCTAAGATACAAAGGCACGCACACGGTGGATCTTGAACAGCCAACTGAATCGGTTTTCTTTTCTTTTATATAACGAACAACTAGTTTCTGGTGCGTGACGTGCTATTATCTGTAATTAAACAGGGGAAGTTTCTGCTTTCCGCATCTCGTTTATCACATGCCATTTTAGTGAAAGGATTTCAGGAGGAGCTTCTCTGAGGAGGATTTACTGGAGCTTATCTGAGGTTTTGACCATTCCAAAAATGAACTAAAGTTATCGAAAATAATAGCAAATTACTGCTAATTGGAATAAAATATTGATTGTTCAATAATCACTTAGCATAAAAGGGAAACAGATGAGTATGAGATATCCTAAACCAATTCACACTGAACTTCTAGATGGAGCAATCTTCTTTATTATTATGTATTATTTTTTTGAACCCGCAGCCCAATCGCATATCAATTCACCTGCATCAGACATATCTCATTGTCTGTACTTTTCTACATATTCGGCGGTGAAATGCCTATTGATTTCACCGTTTGAAGGATATAATCGATATACCCGGGAAATGAGCAATTTCCATTTATCTGCAGAGCGAAATCTATTTTCTGTCTATTGTCACAATTCGGCTCAACTCTGCAGTGGAAGTATTTTGTTCTCTTGTCGTCAATGGAAATATTTCTTTTCAGAAGTGGATTCAGATAAATTTATAAAAGTTTATTCATATCGTTTGCCACAGCATGAACTTTTGTTAAGGATTCGGTTTACCAAGCGTACACATTTCCGATTGCCAATACCATGAGGTTTCATGGTGTTTTTCCCATTCATATGCTTGAATAAAATTTCAGTTCTCTGTCCTGGTAGACAATCTAGAATTCGTAAATATTTTTTCTAATTGTCCTCATTTTCAATAATGCATATTATTATGGGCTCAAAACTTCGAATTGCGAAGCATAAATATACAGTTTTTATAAGCAATTTCTATAACAAATTTGTATTTCTAAACTAGATTAACTATTATAACGACTTCACTATGTTTACTACTCAACATGACTCGTTCAATTAATCAGACAGACCAATTTGAATGAAGAAAGTTAAATCTTTCCACCGCCGTGCAAAAGTTTAAGAAATGATCGTAAATAATTTCCGATAAACTGTTTGCATTTTTCTGATGTAATTTAGATTTTCGCTAATTCTTCCAAATTCCCATGATGATATTTACAATTTGAATGCTGCTTTGAGTGAATACACAATATTTAATGTCCTAAGCTCTTTCTTAACGAAAAGCTGCAGGCGGAGAAGGATAAAGGCTAGTCTCCCGCGCCTAAAAACGGGACAAATTTTACCAACTGGTCCTCCAGGTTGGGGGTTGGATAGGGCTGACAACCCTACACGGAAAGCAACTTGTTACGAAGCCACAACAGGAGGCTTGGACTGGACGGCTAAAACAACGACGAACCCGCAACGGAAACGGAATAACGAATTGCGCATTTTCTCAAGGAACGTGGGCTGCCTGTACAGAGTTTAAGCTGCCAAGCAGCTAGCCGATACCTTGTCCCAATATAGGGTTGTTATAACAGCGTTGCGGGAGATTCGTTGGACCGGGACCGGTTTCCTGGAAAAGAGCCACTACACCATAGAGCGGCCATCCAGTAAATTATGCGCTCGGAGTAAGTTATCGGATGTAAAAACATAGGTGAACGGCTATGTACTCTGCGTTTGCGAGGTGAATTTAGAAATATAAGCCTCATTAACGTTCACCACCGTTTAGAGGAGACTGCCGAGTCGGAGAAGGATACCTTCTACGATGCAGTAATACGAACCCTTGGAGCCTGTGCGAGATATGATATCAAAATCATACATGGGGATTCCAATAGTCAAGCAGGGACGAAGCCCGTATTCAGCGATACGTTAACTCCCATAGCTTACATCAAAATACAAATGATAACGGACTGCGGATTATTCAATTAGCGGTGTCATGATCTTCAAAATTACCTGAAGAACGTTATCATTGATATCGCCACAAAGATACTTGGCCCCAGCCGCAAAAAGAGTCGGAACGGCTGGCTTGACGAGAAATGTAAGCTAACAACGGAAAGGAAGAATGCTGTATACCAAGTAATGTTGCATTTTCAAAGGACGCGGGCAAGCGCGGAGACTTATCACGAACTCCGGCGAGCGGAGAAGTAACTTTACAGACGGAAAAAGGAAGCCTGGGAGAACCAACAGGCCTGTGAATTTGAAAGGTACAAGGAGTAACCGCACCAGGCGCGGAGATTCTACCAACAAATCAGCAGGATGAAACCTTTCACACCTCGATGCTCATCCTGTCGAGGCAAAGAAGGAAATCTGATTTCCGACGGAATGGGCATATTGGAGCGATGGGTTGAGTAGTTTGAACTAAACTGCTCAACAACCAGAACATCGGCGAGTTGGAGGGCGTCAACTAAAGACGACGGACAAATACTGCCACCACCAAGTATAGAAGAAACTGTCTGTGATGAGTCCCATCTATAAGATATTCTCCGCTCTCTTGCTAGGTCGGATGTCTCAACACGCCCAGAACATTGTTGGCCCATACCAAAGAGGCTTCACTGCGCGCAAATCAGCAGATCAGATTTTCTCTATGCGACAAACGATGGAAAATCTGTTGGAATATGGACATCAGTTGATATCATAGGCAGGGTAAAACTATACACGACCATGAAAGAATTCGGGATCTCGACGAAATTTATAAGACTGACCAGGCTGATCCCAACCCATTTGCAAGGCTAGATAAAAGCAGCAGGATCATTTTCAAGACCATTCGACATGACAACGGTCTAAGACAAGGAGATGCCCTATCATGCGTCCTCTTTAACCTGACCCTCGAGAAAGTGATCCGTGATGTTGAAGTAAATGAAACAGGTACGATCCTCTTTAAGTCCACCCAACTACTGGCCTATGCTGATGATATGAACATCATGGGAAGAACGACTCGAGCCGCACAAACTGCCTTCATCCAGATCGAGCAGGCAGCGTGAGATCTTGGGCTGCACATCAATGGAGGCAAGACAAATTATATGGTGGCAACGTCAGCACCGAAGACGAATCAACCAACAACATCAAACCGCACTGGTCAAACACGAAGAAGATTAAGGATAGGAGAATATAACTTTGAGACCCTTCATAATTTCTGCTATCTAGGGTCGAAAATCACAACCGATAACAGCTACGATGATGAAATCCGCGCACGGTTGTTGTCAGCCAACAGAGCCTATTTCAGCTTACAAAGACTGTTCCGCTCGAAACGTCTCACCATAGGGCCAAAGCTCTTACTGTACAAGACTATGATCTTGCCAGTCCTCATGTATTCCTCGGAAACTTGGGTTCTTAGCAACAAAAATTGCGAACTCTTGGCCGCGTTCGAGAGAAGAATCCTCCAAAGAATTTTTGGCCCCCTTCATGAGGATGGACGATTCCGTAGCCTACACAATGACAAAATCTATGAGCGATACCATGACCGTCCGGTTGTGGATCAAATCCGGCTCAATAGGTTACGGTGGGCGGGTCACTTAATCCGTATGGATGAGGATGATCCCACCCGGAAAGTCTATAAGGGCAATATCTATGGTAGAAAAAGAAGACGAGTCGGACGCTGCTTAAGATGGAGCGATGGCGTAGGTCAGGACGCCAGACAGCTTTTACGGATATCGAATTGGTGGACCTCGGCGAAAACCGGCATGTCTGGAGTTCCTTATTAAAGCAGACCTAGACCGGATACCGGTTGTTGCGCCGTTAATGATGATGATGAAATTAGTAGGCATCCTCATACTCCAAAAGTTCGAATTTAGTGTCAAGCTTTCGAGTAATCATAGTTATGTATCCCCTCAATGCAACTGACGAAGGCCGAATTTCTCACCATACGAACATAAACACATTTAATTTCATTCACAGTGTAATGAGCTTTTTGGGGTCTTACCCGATGAAGTCAGAAAATTAAATTACTTTATCGCAGTTGAATAAACTTCAAATTGAATTATTTCAACCGCTTCTCTAACTACCAGCATCAAACAAAATTTAGCTTCCTATTGCCAGCTCATGTGTTCACTCGTACGTACATTGCCGTGAATTTCCTTACGGAAAGCAGTTCGTATCGTCATACCAGGTAATTGAAGGAGTACGAAAATGATAAGCTCTGAGCACCTTCAAATTATGTAAGAGGAGAAATTCCTGAAATCGTCAATGAATTAAGCTTTTGCTTATCTCATCTCTCCTCGAAAGACTCAGAAATGCACTTAAGTGTTTACACCAGTCAAGTAGAAATTCATCTCCATGAATTCTAATTTATTAAATGGAATCATGACACAGACCTAGCAGGAGAATTCTGTGTGGTTTCTGATGATAATAGGAGACTATTGCCTTGCTACGGTGTAAGGACGTTTGGTGTGGAGTCGACCATTTCTGTGAAGATATTGTACTCTGCTATTCACGATTCCCTAGTTTCGTACTTATAGCCTTGGTCGACACAACAGATGTGTGCATGAATATTTTTCAATTATAGTTTTGCATTCGAAATATACGGATAAAGTGGACTTTAAAGCTTACTGTACAGTTTGTACCATGAATCCTTCTTTTGTTAAGCGCCTTGAGTAAAAGGAATTCACCAGAATTCCTATTTATCCTTTAACTCAGTTTGTCCGGAGTAAATTTATGAGAGATGCAAAATGTGAAACTTTCAGAAGCGATAATACTACACGACTGTGATAAAGGCCCAATATGAAAGAGTGAGTAATCTAAAAATCTGAAATAGTAGTTAAATGTGAATGTTTAACCAGGAGTTTACCAGAGTGCATTATCAAATAATTTGTAGTATGCAAGCGGAGGTCTTATTTTACTCTTAGTACTCATTTAATTCTGGTATGTGGAAACAGATCTATGCAGCCCGGACACCGCAAAACTGAGAGGGCTCCCAGCCGACAACAACGGAGGGCACTGCGAAAGAAGGCAAAGTTTTTTGGGAATGATGACATAGATACTACTACATCACCAAATGCTGTGACATCCAGAGAAATATAGACGGAACTTTCGGCGGAATGTGAGGGCAAGCTTGGAACCCCGGTGACATCCACACTGAACGCAGAAGACTTTTCAGTTAGTGGCGGTTTTCATATTAGATTGCACTTATGTCTATAAACATAAGAGCAAGTCAAATGAACCTGAAGCATACCAAAGCCTCTTTCTATCTATTGGCAACAAGGCTGGCAAAGCAGCAGGATTGTGCTTATATATTTCTGTTTCAAGAGCCATGGGTTCGTTTTAAGATATACCATATAATCTGTAGTATTGGGGACTAGGATCTTCTGCAATGAAAGATCCTCGAAACCGAACACCAGCGTTCTGATGTTAAAATTATCAGAGGCAACCATGCTGAGATAATTCTGTTCACAGGACCTTGCTGCGGTCAACTTACAATATTAGGTTAATGGTAGGAGGAGAAACATCATTAGTGCCTCTGCTTACTTACCCTATGATTCTTCGTGTCCTCCGCCGAAGCAAAAACTAAGGGATCTGGTAGTGTACGCAGAATAAAGTGGTCTTGAATTGAGTATTTGTTGGGGCAGTAGCAAATGCAATCCTAGAGGAGAGAAGCTGTTTGATTTTATCACTTCAGCAGGTCTGATGACCGCGAAAGTAGGGTACGCTCCTATGTTCTTGGGGCCAAGAAGAGGTGAAGTAATTGAGCTAAGAATCTGCACTTTAAAGTTGTTAGAGTTGATTAGAGACTGGCGAGTACTAGATAAAGTTTCACCCTCAGATCACCGTTACTTAGAATTTAGCCTGACTACTGCAGGTAAACTTCTGTATTAAAAGGTCGGAATCCTAAGAAAACGGAGTTCAGTAAAAAGTCGACATAATGGAGTCTCCCTAGAAGACTAAGGACTCCCTTGGTGATGGAAGCTTAATTGGAAACTCTGAATCGCACACTTGTAGAGTGGTTTCAAGAAGCTTGATATATTTCCTATTTCCCCAGGCCCACGTGGTAGAACTGTTCCATGGTAGAACCAAGAACTGAAAAGACTCAGGAAATCAACCAACACGACTTCTAAATCGTGCTTGCAAAAGCAATAAGGAAGAAGATTGGTTAAACTTTCGAAACTCACAGCGTGAATATAAGAGGCTCGTAAAACGTTCGAAACGAGACTCGTTTAGAGCATACTGTGAAGAACTGGAAGGTGAAAAGGAAAAGTCCAGCCTGTGTAGAGTCCTTAATAAGGATGGGTCGGCCAAGTTAAACTCTCTTAGAAAACCGGATGGTACTTTCACGAACACCAGAGTTGAGTCTATACAGACTCTCTTTGAAGTACACCACCCAAGACAACAGGTCTCAGGAGTGGAAGGAAGTGATTTGGCGGTTTCTGCAAACCTTTCAACACGAAAGTGTTGCAAGAAGAATTTTGACACTGCGAGACTGGTTGTTACCAATGAAAAGACGAGATCTACTATTTTATCATTTAAACACTTCAAGGTATCTGGCACGTAGCCCTCTTGGCATAAGGTTAAGGAGGTCTCCATACCTAAGCCTAGGAGAGATGACTATTCAAATCCAATGAGCTCCAGGCAAATCAGCTTAACATTTTCGCGGAAATTGGGAGAGTGGTTGAGCATCACATTCGCGAGAAGGCACTAAGATTGCACCCACTAAATGAAAACCAACATGCTTACTAACGTGGAAAGTCCTGTGAGTCGGCTCTTCACTCTTTGATTTCAAAATTAGGGAAATCTGAACGGAGATTTCGCGATGAGGATGTTCGTGGAGATTGAGGGAAGTTTGACTGTACAGCCTTCCGGTGCTCTGAGGTGGCGGGGAGGAAGACGGGGCGGCAACCCTGTCGGCTGAACCAAAACCAAATGGCCGAGGAGAACCTTCACGTGGTGGCACCGGGAACCGCTGTATCGCATTGGCTTGCCGGCCGGGATGCAGTAGGCGCATGCTCCAAGGCCTAGCAAGGGCGATCAGACCCGAGTCTGCGCGGGGACTCATCTGAAGTGGCTTCGGTCACGAAAACTTACCAGGGGTATACTGGTACCATGGGAATCGAGGTAGCCCTTGGACTCTTATACTTCAGGAGAATTCCTGTCGTATCTGAGTACAGCTCCTTTGGTTGCGGTTGGCCCCCTTGTAGGAGTTTTATTGGGGCTGTGGTTGTGCTCAAGCGAGAAGAGACCTTCGGGCCTCGACGTGGTGTTGCGTGTCAACACTGGTGCCGTACTCCATAGTTCGATAAAGATTTAGGTGATGCTCGCATCCACCAGTATGAATGCCAAGCCATGCACTTGATATAGACTGGTACGGTTCTGTTTGTCTAACGGGGCTCTGATTGTGGTCACAAAATCAATCCGTGTCTTAAGAGGACCGTAGGATTAAGTCGCAAGACAGGTACCTACGTTAAACACCGAGGACTTCACTGTACAGCCTTCCAAAAGCTCTGTGAGATCGCCAGAAAGCACGGTGTTGATGAAACTTTCATTAAGTAGATCTACGCTGTGCTAACGCAGTGATTGCTGCATACTGAAGTGGATATTGATCGCTATCTAACAACGGAAGCAACGAAAGGCTGCCGTCAAGGAGGTGTGTTATCGCCACTTCTGTGGAGTATCTTGATCGACTCGCTGCTATGCGAACTGCAAAATCTGTCAATACACGGTCAAGCTTATGCGGATGACGTGGCTGTGCTAGCTGTTGGTCGAAATCTCGGAATGGTATATAGAAATACACAACGCGCCGTTGTTTTGATCCAAATAAAACCATAATGGTATTATTTACAAAAAGAAGAAAACTTTACTTTCAGAGATGAGGGGTACAACTAAACTCTCCGAAGAAGTGAAATATGTTATTTGCGAATTATTCTAAACAAGAAGCCTCTATGGAAGAAACATGAAGGTAAAGATGTAACGAGTTCTCACAGTTTATGGGCCGTGCATGCGGACCTTTGTCTCGACATGGGAACTTAGGCCTCAGGTGTGGATAGATTTGCTATCATTAGGATAATGTGGGCTTATGCATCCGTAGTGTGGTCGGTTAAGGTGAAACAAAAGAGCTTTGGCTGTAAACTACCCACACTGTAAAGAACTGTGTGTCTGGTTACTACCGGTGCTATAAGCATGACATCCGGCGTAGTTCTGAATGCATTACTCAATTAGTAGCCCTTCATCATCATCAGCGGCGCAACAACCGGTATCCGGTCTAGGCCTGCCTTAATAAGGAACTCCAGACATCCCAGTTTTGCGCCGAGGTCCACCAATTCGATATCCCCAAAAGCTGTCTGGCGACCTGACCTACGCCATGTCTCAATCTTAGGCAGGGTCTGCCTCGTCTTCTTTTTCTACCATAGATATTGCCCTTATAGACTTTCCGGGTGGGATCATCCTCATCCATGCGGATTAAGTAACCCGCCCACCGTAACCTATTGAGCCGGATTTTATACACAATCGAACGGTCATGGTATCGCTCATAGATTTCATCATTATGCGGGCTACGGAATCGTCTATCCTAATGTAGGGGGCCGAAAATTCTTTGCAGGATTCTTCTCTCGAACGCGGCCAAGAGTTCACAGTTTTTCTTGCTAAGAACCCAAATTTCCGGGGAATACATGAGGACTGGCAAGATCATTGTCTTGTACAGTAAGAACTTTGATCCTATGATGAGACGTTTCGAGCAGAACAGTTTTTGTAAGCTGAAATAGGCTCTGTTAGCTGACAACAACCGTCCGCGGATTTCATCATCGTAGCTGTTATCGGTTGTGATTTTCGACCCTAGATAAGAGAAATTGTCAACGGTCTCAAAGTTGTATTCTTCAATCCTTATTCTTCCTATTTGACCAGTGCGGTTTGATGTTGTTGGTTGGTTCGTCTTCGGTGCTGACATTGCCACCATATACTTTGTCTTGCCTTCATTGATGTGCAGCCCAAGATCTCGCGCCGCCTGCACGATCTGGATGAAGGCAGCCCTAAGATTTTTTTATTTAGAGCACTCCAATGAGAGCATCTAATAAATTAATTCGATAATATATCTGGGGAAACAATGGACATGGGGGCACAGAGCATTGGAAGAGTTATTGGGGAACTAAATCCAGTTTTCTTAGTGGCTTTTGATTCACAAATTCTCATACAACTGTCCGGTAAAAACATGAAGTTATGTTGAAACGAAGAGAAAACTGGAGTTTACTGGCACATGCTCTCAATAACTAAACCTACCAACAAACAAAGCTCTTCTCTTGTGTAAGTAGGATCGTTCGTGACGAACTTCTCCGTGCTTATGGAAATTGTGATAGGTCGGCATTAACATGAATAAATGTAAAAAAGTTCGAATGCTTCCTTTTCTTGAATTAACCATTAAGTAACATATTACACATTAATATAACATATCACATTCAAACAAGTTTAAAAATGCAAGAATAATTGAATCAATTGTGTTTAGGTTTTTGTAAGATTTTATTTTTGAACACAACACTCTCCTAAAACAATTTAAGCCTGAATTTTTACTATGTGTATGGCATTGTATCATGATGTCTATAGATGTTTTGATCCTTTCTGATGCAAGTATTAAATGTGAATTTCCGATAGTTATGAAGGAATGAAATTGGTAGATCTGACATAGTTTTTGTGGACGATAATCAACTTTCAACTTTTTTTTCAACATTCAAGCATCCTTCAACTTACGGGGCGTTACACAATACAGAGCAACTCTTAAACAAAATATGTATATTGCGTTTACTATGTTGAATTAAAGAAAATAACAGCTACTAGGCGGTTGAGAAACTGAAAGACCTTAAGATCAGGCACCCGGAAATTGAAGTTTCGTTTGATGTTAAAGCACTTTTATCGAGTATACTCGTTAAAGAGGCCCTATATAATCTTGAGTTCTGGACCATACCTCAACCAAGAAAAGTACAATGCTACATAACCACAGTAGAGAAACCTCGAATTGGATACCCCCAGGAAACTGACAGCCACAAAAGGCTCATCCTTAATAGCTCGTCCTATTTATATTGAAATGAATCTGCCATGTTCCACAAGATATTAAACGTGACCTTAACCAGACCTAGATTTTATATAAAAACATTAAAAGGAACGTTAACAACGTCGGCTTTATCGATGCAATAGTTAGATAGAAGCAGGCTGGAAGCGACAGCTAAAGTTATTATTGAACACCAACGCAAACCTACAGTTAGGTCCAGTATTGCCTACGCTGACATGTGGGCAAGGATTAGGACGCGGCGGAAGGACACTTCTACAGAATAATTAGAAATAATTTATGAGTGTTTCACTTGTAATTTAATTTCTGTTTACACCACAGTGAAGTACGAATTCACATTTATTCCAAAATGATTTTTGAAGTGATGAAGTCATTTCTTCATGCCCTCGAGGTTGCTGGCTGTTACTACAGATTACGTCCGTTATTTAGTCGCTCATAAATCACCTAGATTGTTGCTCGCTGAAGCATATCAGCCTGAAAGACCTTTGTATATTTTCCAATTATTAATTTTTCATGAGGGTTAGGCTAGGATCCCAGTTCTATTTTTGAACTAACGGTGTGGCAGACCGCATTCTTCTTTTCTGTTCCCACACCTATACGTCTTGTTTTTTGTAGTGAGGTTAGCTTCCATTGAAAACTCTGCTGTTTCATCTTGTATGAATAAGCGAACGTCGCCCTAATGATATCCACATTATTGTCACAAGGCTTAGGATCCCATGTCAGGCAAAGTTTCACTTGCATAGCCCATGGGCTGCCAAAGCTCATTTCATCTTGCTACATATTTATCTCAAAAAAAGCTTCTTATCCAGAATAATTCCCAGATATCTCACTTTCTCGTTATGTCACTATCTCTAGAAGGCTGGCACTTACCCTTTTGGCAAATAATGTTATCCTGGTTTTATTCGAATCCACTGAAAGCCCATTGCTGACAGATCACCTACCAAACAAATTAATGATGCGTTGTTTACACTATTCCATGGTTTCTATCAACAGGTAGCATAACTACGTCATCCATATATTCTTGAACGGGTAAGAACAGATATTCTGTAGAAGTAACGATAGTAAACCACTTGAGGGGCAACCCTCAGTTACTTTTGTCGTCAGGTAGAGATCAACACTTGCTTCAACGTGCAATAATCTTAGCGTTAGCATAGTACACATTCAAATAAAAAAGTGTCATCAGCACCATCCTCTGAGCAGCATCACAAAGTTTCCAAAAGGGGACAGAGTCGAACCCTCTTCAAGGTATTCATAAAAATTGCGTCCTCTATCTTGAAAACTAAGGAATGGAGAACAGAATCGTCGGACTTTTCACGCTGGTAAACACGTTGGTTATCATTTAGCAGGTGCGACTTTTAAGCCTTCTTGTGAATGTGATCCTCAACTCGTCTTTTGGCGAGAGAAAGTTAATTTATCGGAAGTTATTGGAATTCAAATAGCGATTCTCCAGGCTTTGGTATGAAGACTATCTTAACCATCTACCGACAGGTAAGCATGAAGCCTAGAACAAATCTCGTCAAAAATATATTTCCTAAAGGTCACTCCAGGTGTTCTGTACCATCCTTTACCATCGTTTGATAAATGCCATTCATTACAGGTGCTTGGAAATGCTCACAGGATAAAAGGAAAGCTCATTTTTAAGGTTTTGTATAAACACAAAACCTTATTAAAATCGGTTTACCGTCTGTCTGTCTGTCTGTCCGTCCATCACACGCATTTTTCTCGGAGACGGTTATAGCGATTACATCCTGTTACGTCGATTTTAAGGGGGGTCCCCATACATGCAAAAGGGGGGTGTACAATTTTTTTCATCAAATATAGTCATGTGGGGTATCAAATTAAAGCTCTTGGTTAGTACTTCTCAAAGCCGATCTTAGTTTTGACATTTGTTTGAAAGGAGGGGAGTGCGAGGAGTTGAAAGTGATCATTTCTTTAAGGGGGTCATTCTCAGAGACTACCAAACCGCAAAATCTGAAAAAAAATCAGGACGGCGCCACTATATGGTGCCTGGGCTCCGAAATACCTTCCATAGCAATATTTGTTCAAATAAAGTTAATAATAGTATACTACTATAATTTTTAGTAATTCCCTTAAGTTCATCCTAGCACCACGAAATTTTGCGGGGATGTAGGCTATAATGTAAAGCATGATCTTATCAAATTCAAGACTATGAGTGTCAATATCACCCGGAAATGGATACTCTCACTAATATTGCATATATTACGTGCTACGTATTAAGAAATACACAAAACCTTTCATACCTGAAGCGTCCAGCTCCCGGTTTCCCGACTGGTTTTCTACTGCTAACCACAGCTGTCGCAATGTTCCACTTGCTCTTAGAACACTTGCTAGTTGAAGTTGTGTAGAAACCGGTAATTCTGTTCTTACCACATGGTTCACCTGTTCTCCCAGATTACAATACCGGACAAAAGCTCCGACCAGTAAGAAAATCTGATTTTAGAGAAAAAAATATCGAGCTGATCAAAAAAGTAACTATGAGGGTTCTTTTCGTGTTGATATTTTGCACTAAAAATAGTTTTTGGAGACAAAAAACTATGTAAAATTTTTCAGAAAGGACTTTTTTCAAAATCAATCTACTTTATGAACAAGTCGGGAAACCGGAAGCTTGACGCTTCAGGTATAAAAGGTTTTGTGTTTCCCTATGTGTAACGTAGTTCTCCATTGGCTTATAGCATTGGCCCGAGATATTGAAATCGCTCAGTTCTGGGCAGGTTACTGCCATTGCCAAAACTGAGCGATTTAAATATCTCGAAGGGCAGGTTACTGCCATTACCAAAACTCAGCGATCCAAATATCTCGACTCAATGTTATCAGCCAATGGAGAACTGCGTAATGAATTTGTTTCACGCATTAATGCAACCTGGATGAAGTGGCATTCCCCAACTGGTGTTCTTTGTGATCGACGTATCAGCGCACGTCCCAAATCTAAAATTTACTGCAATGTCGTCCGTCTGCCGCTCTCTATAGTTCTGAGTGTTGGCCGACTATAAAGGACAACGAACGGCATCTTGCGGTAGTGGGGACGAAGATGTTGCAGTACACTGGTGGCGTGACACGTTTTGATTACGTCTGAAATGAGAATATCCGTGATCGATATGGGTTTGCATCGATCGTGGAAAAACTGCGAGAGAGGCGTTTTTGATGTTGTGGTCACGTGATTCACGCTAACGAGAATTCAACAACCAGTATTGGTCAGAACATCGAAAGGAATGGTAAGCAACCAAAAAGCCGGCCAAAACAATGGTGGCTTCATACACTGGATGGGGATTTAAAGGTCTCGCGATTACATCCTGATCAGGTATTTGATAAAATAAAATGACGAAACCGATCACCACGACCCCGCTTGTGAACTGAAGGCTGAAGAAAAAGAAAAAGATGTGAGGAGCGACGAGTGCACGACAGCTCCGTGTAATATAGCTAAAAATTCCATTGCCCTCTATTTTCTAGAAAGTTATTTAAATAAATCATTTGATGATAACCCCTGTATTGATAATAGTCAACCTCATACGCTTCACACTCTGGGTTTAATATTATTAGCAAATGCCAACAATGTAACCTACATCAAATATAAAAAAGGGCTAGGGAGAATTAGATTCTTCTCGAATGGAATTTTAATATTTCACTCGAATTTCAAATATTCTCGTTAATTATGACGTCAGCATCTTATTTATATGGCTTAGGATGCTGTTAATTAGCACGAAATTGATAAGTTTGAACTTCTATAACTTTGACACTAATAATTGGATTTTCATGGAACTTGGCATGTGTATGCACGAGACTGTCCTCTATGTCGGTATACCTAGGATGAACTTAAGGGGAGCTTTTTAGTCAATTTCTAAAAGTTGATAATATACTATTAGTAAATTTATTTGAACAGATACCGAAATGGGACATCTTTCGAAGATTAGATTTCACATAAGTGTTTTACACAAAACCTTAAAAAGAACTGCAGATAAATAGATTCCTCATAAATGTGACTTTAATATTTCATGCGAATGTCAATTATTTCGAGTAATTATGACGTCAGCATCTGATTTGCATGGCTTTGGAAGCAGTAAATTCGCGCGAAATTGCTAAGTTTGAGCTGCTATAACTTTGGCGTTAATTACCAGATTTCGATGAAATTTAGCACGTATATACAAAATATTGTCCTCTATGCTGGTACAAAATTGGGAAGTCCTAGCATGAATTTAAGGCGAGTTTTTCAGTAAATTTATAAAAAGCGGTAATATACTATTAGTAAGTTTATTTGAGCAGATATCGGAATGGGACATATTTTGAGGCCTAGATTTCATCTAGGCGCATCACCCTGATTTTTCGGATTTTAAGGTTTGGTAGTTTCCGAAAATGAGTCCTGTCTCACTTCAAATGCGTACATTTTGACTCCTTACTCACGCACTTTGCAATTTATGCCAAAACTAATATCAGTTTCGGAGGCCTTTCATTTGACACCTCACACAACTATACTCGGTGAAAAAAAATGTTGTATCCCCCCTTTGAATGTATGGGGGGCCCCCTTTAAACTCCACCTAAATTTATGCCATTCGTTGTATGCGTGGGATTTGATAGCTCCCATCTGCCCGCCAAATTTCGTTCGGATCGGTTTAGCCGTTTTGGAGAAAAATGCGTGTGACAGACAGACGGACAGACATACATTGAATCGATTTTAATAAGGTTTTGTTTTACACAAAACCTTAATAAAAATTATTACTTACAATGGAGGACCTGTGATAGGGCGCACAATTTTTTATGAAATAAGGCAATTATTTCTCCTTTGTCGATATCACTCATTTTCGTGTTTTTGCAGTTTTTTTTTTCATTTTACGCCACTGCGAGAAACTACAATCTAACGGTACAAATACCGTCTTCACATCTGTATTTATACACCAAAAAAAACTGCTTAACAATTTAAATTTAGATAACGAACTTACGCGAGATTAAATAGGGCGCACTTACCTGATTGGATATTTTTGCCCACTACTATATGTAATTCCAAGTGAGTCTGTACTGACTAAGGGGTTTGTGAAAGTACCATTCGAAGAATCCAGCTTGCCCAACTAATCCCGCTTAAGTGCCCTGCACAGTCTCGAAGTTTCTCCCCGCTTCTTCCTCACAGTATGTTCTGAGGGAGCCTGCTTTCAAACTTACAAGTCACGCTGGGAGTTTCCTTAGTTTACCCAGTCGCCATCCTTATTATTTCATGTACGCCAGACATTCCCGTTTTAGGGTGAAGTCCATCAATTCGATATTCCTAAAAGCTACCTGGCGTCTTGGCCTACGCCATCGCTCCATCTTCCAGATAGATGTTGTCTTTTTACACTGGGTATTTCTCACCCATACATATTAAGTGCTCTGCCCACCGCAACCTATTCGTTGTCCCATAGGCTATGGAATCGTTGATCCTGCTGTCGAACGCGGTGCATATTTTTTTGCGAAGAACCTGCGGGCTGGCGAGATTATTGTCTTGGATAGCCAACGCTCGTGCGCATATTTCGTCATCATAGCTATTATCGGTTGCGATTTTCTACCCTAGATAGACAAAATTATCGACGGTTTCAAGGAGGTATTCTTCTATCCTGACTGTATTCGGTTACCCAGTGCTATTTTCTATCTAGGTTGAAAAGAGTAGCCAGGATCCAACCTCGAGTGAAGGGGCAACCCTAAGCTCATCGATGGAGAACCTGAGTCTAGACTCAGATTCCCCGCTTACTCAAGTGGGAGCCGAAGCAGGCCCCTTCTGTCAGCACTCCTGACCCCAGGCTCCGATCGGCGCCACCGGCTGAGGCTAAAGTCTTGCCCATGGGTAAGCACCTGTCCATAGACAGCAAACAGCCTTCGGGCAAACCGCTTTCGGGCAAGCAGCCTCCGGGCAAATCGCCTTCGGGCAAACCGCCTCCGGGCAACGCACAACCCAAGAGCTGTGCCAAGGTTGAGGGGAAGGGGAAACCGAAGCGGCGGCGGTCCTCGACCGATCCTAACTCTTCGACACAAAAAGCAGCAAAGAGGGCTCGGCCGACAACGGCTAGGCTCCAGTGTGACGACTCTAATCCATCCGGCTACAATACTGAGAAGTGCGAACAGCTTAGGAGGAAACTCCTCCTAGCCGTAAGGACTGCGTTCACGCAAGGCATTAAGCTTTGCTTTGTGTCGGTAGGTGTATACCGTAAAATGGTACGGCTGAACTTTGCCGACGAAGACAGCAAAACAGGAGAGAGAGCCGATAGGCCGGGAACTTTTCTCACTATTGGCGTTCCTGAACCCGATGTTAAGAAGGTTCGGGAAAAATCGGGCCGCCGGCTCTACTATGGGTGGGGGACCGTCACATTACAAGTGTCGGCTCCCAAAACCACTGAAGGGGACATGCAGCCCTCGGCATCTTCATCTGAAATGTGGATGAGGTGCCACATTTCCCAAATAAATTTGCAGCATTGTAAAGTGGCGACTGCACTTATCGGTCGTCGGATCAATAGCTGCAAGATATTTATATACCTCATACAAGAACCGTGGGTTGTTGATGGGGTAATCAGAGGCGTAAACTTCCAACATGCTGACCTATTGTATGCCAATGGAAGCGATCGACCCCGCTCTTGTATTGTAGTCTGAAAAGACTTCCAGGCTGATTTGGCTAACGACCTATGCGATGGCAACACCACATCGGCTAAGCTAACCATAAAAAGTCAACAGGGGGATAAAGAGATACAATGGTACTCTGCATATTTTCCCTACGACGCAGAAGACGTCCCCAGTGGAACATTCGTCAGAGTTATCCAATATGCCAAAAGTAGAGGCATGGGGGTAATAGAAGGAAGTGATGTCAACGCTCACCACATATGCTGGGGAAGTTCGAACATCAATGCAAGAAGATCGAGATTACTGGAGTATCTAGTAGGAACCAATTTGCAGATCCTAAATTTGAGTAATGAACCCACTTTCTTCAATGTGGTCGGGCGAGAGGTCATCGACATCACGGTGGCATCTCCTGACATCGCGGCTCTGATCGGAGAGTGGAGAGTATCAAACGATATCACACTCTCGGATCATAGACGCACTGTTTTCGTAATGAGCATGGATCCACCTCCACCCACTCCATTTCGGAATCCGCGAAAGACAGATTGGGTGATGTATAAAATAGAATTGAGCTCCCGAGTCACGATCCCTGGGAAGCGCATCAAATCCATTGCTGGAATTGAGAAAACAACCCAGATGATCACAACTAGCATAAGAGAAGCTTTCGAAGAAAGCTGTCCACTCAAGATGCCAAAGAAGGGTAAAACACCATGGTGGAACTCAGATATGACAAAAGAGAGGAGAACGACAAGGATACTAATAGAATACTAATCGTCCTTTGAAGGGTGAATCAGGCACTAGCTGGAATTGCTATAAAAATGCACAGAGCATAAGATCGGCTAAACGATCATCATGGAGACGCTTTTGCGAAGAGACTAACTCTCTCGAGGCAACCTCAAAGCTAAAGCGGATTCTAGTCAAAGAACGTAGCCAGAAATTGCGTTATTTACGTTTCAGAACGGGAAGTACACAGAAATCGATGAAGAAACGGCAAACCATTTGTTTGAAGTGCACTTCCCAGGCAGCATCCAAAATCTAATCTCGGGGCCAACAGGTGCATACAGCCCTCAACCGAGAGACTGGAATCTGGCATTCAAAGTAGTATCACTGGAGCGAGTAAAATGGGCATTTAACTCGTTCCATAGATACAAGTCTTCAGGTGCGGATGGCATCATCCCTGCGCTAATAATAGATGGAATGGATGCCCTGGGTCTACACATTCGGAATATATATCGCGCATGCCTAGCACACGCTTATTTTCCAATTAAATGGTGTGATGTGAAGGTGTTATTCATTCATAAATCAGGAAAACCCACCCACACAGACGCAAAAAGCTTTCGACCGATCAGTCTAACGTCCTTTCTGCTAAAAGGACTAGAAAGACTAGTAGATCGGTTCAAAAGGGATACACACATTCCTAAGTGGTCACTTCACCATAGGCAACACGTCTACCAGAAAGGCAAATCCACGGAGACAGCACTCCATGAACTTACGGTAAAAATTGAAAAGACGATGTTCGAAAAAGAATACGCCTTAGGCGCATTCATGGACATCGAAGGTGTCTTCAATTATGCCTCATTCGCGGCAATTTGTGATGCGGCAAGACAGCATGGAATCGAACCGCCGCTAATCAGTTGGATCCTTCAGGTGCTACAATGGAGGAAAATCCACATATCGACCAGCCAGAAGTCTATTGAAGCAGGGCGTCTCAGGGGTTGCCCCCAGGGAGGGGTTCTCTTTCCACTTTTATGGCTCTTGGTAATGGATACCTTGCTGTGGCTCTTGGAGGACAAAAGAGTCTTCGCGCAAGCATTTGCGGACGACCTAGCCGTAATAATTACCGGCAAGTTTGCGGACACAGTATGTGACCACTTGAATGCAACTCTGCTTGAAATCCACAGCTGGTGCCTCCCCAATGGACTCACGGTGAACACTAGGAAGACTGGACTAGTTATGTTCACTAGGAATGTCAGGTGGGGCTACCCACCTTAGCAGGGGCGGAAATCCAGCTGGCACAAGCAGTTAAGTACTTAGGAGTACATTTCGACTCCAAGTTAACGTGGAAGCATCATATCCACGAACAATATCAGAAGTCCTGCAGATTGCTGTGGTGCTGTAGGAATGCGATAGGTAAGACCTGGGGACTTTCACCCAAACGGATATAGTGGATGTACCAGTGTACTCCTAATTAATTTCCGGTTTTTTTTTCGATAGATAGCGTTCCATGTTCTGTGTCGCTGTTGGTCACACATACCTGTCATTTTGTTTAGTAGTTGTCGAGTGTCTAAACTGCGTTGACGTTTCAAAAAGTTCTTCCAGCGCATTTTTATTGCGCGTCAAAAATGTCGGCTTACGTACCGAATTTCGAGCATATGCGCCATGCATTGTTTTTCATATTCAGTCAAGGAAAAAAAGTGTCCGAGAGCCACTGTGCACTTGTGGAAGTTTATGGCGATCGTGCATTAACACTTCGAACATGTGAAACGTGGTTTCGACAATTCAGAAATGGAGATTTCATCCTGAACGACGCCGCACGCTCCGGCAAGCGAAAATCGATTGATGACGCCGAATTGCAAACATTATTGGATGAAGACAACACGCAAACGTAACGACAGCTTGCAGATTCGTTGGGAGTTCAACAGCAAAAAATTTAGAAACGTCTGCGGAAATTAATTAGGAGTACACCTGGTATACATCCATAATAAAACCCATTTTAGTGTGTGCATGCGTCGTCTTCAGAGACTTGGTTGATTAAGTTTTACTGGAGCAATGAGTACTACGCCGACTGCGGCGCTTGAAGCTATCCTAAATTTACCCCCCATTCACTTGGAGGTGAAACGTAAAGCAGCCAACGACGTATATAGGCTCGATAACATAGGGGCGTGGAGAGGCGGCCAATCACACGGTCATGCGTCTATCTGCTAATTCCTTGAAAAACGTCCGGTAGCCGTGATGGACATACACTGTCGTAATCACCGAAAGAGAAGAATGCCATTCATTGGCAGCAGAAGAATGTCTGCGGCAAAAGTGGAGGTGTTGCACCATTCAAATCTGTTCCGACAGTCAGGCGGCGTTATCAGCACTAAATGGCAACGACATATCAATCCAGTTGGTGTGGAGTTGTCATCAGGTGCTGCTGAAAACAGGCCGACTGAACGAAACATTTCTGATGTGGGTTCCGGGGCACCCTAACATCGTCGGTAATGAGGAGGCTGACAGACTGGCTCGCCGAGGCTCTGGATCTACAATGGTGGGGCAGAACTGACGCTTGGAATTCGACCATCTACTGTCAAGTCTACTCTGAAGGGTGAAATTGCAAGGATTCACGCAACCGAGTGGAGAAATTTGGACTCTTGCCGGCAAGCGAAAATCTTTGTGAAAGAGCCTAATGCACGGCATTTTTGTTGTCCCTCAAGAAGTGGGACATGAAAACCCTAGTAGGGCTTTTAACGGGACACTTGGAAAAGATTGGAGTAGTGGTTTCGGCTATGTGCAGCCAATGTGAGGAGGAGGAGGAGACGGCCCTGCACTTTTTATGCAGCTGCCCGACATCCTCAGATCTCAGCCGTGTCTTCGGCTGAGATCTGAGGATGCCGGGCAAGGTTTTCTTCAATGAAGAATCTGCACACTCCCTGCCTCTGGAGAATGTTCTCAGATTCGCTAAAGCCTGCGAACACCGTAGGCGGGAAGCCATTGAATAGGCAATTTACGGCGATAGTACAAAGAGCCTAACAATGGCCTGAGTGCTCGGAGCTGCGGCTTCCCCCAGTAAACTAAACTAACTAACTATAGCCAGGATAAGCGTATCTTATTCATTTATGTGGGATACTATTATTCTGTGCGAATAATTAGTTAGTGAAAAGTCATGGCAGGATAAAAACTTAACAATACCGTTTGAAATGCTTGCGAAGTGAACTAGGACAATAAACAAAGCATAGATTTGGTCGCAGCTTCTTGTAGTTTAAACACATGAAAACTAACGTACGTAGAATACTTTCATATACAGTTTACATTGTAGGCAATACTCGTAGAAATATTAAATGGAAATGAATACATTTTTTGTTTAACTTCGCTACTGGACATGTTCCTTAGTTCTATTAAAAAATATGTCAACTAAATTTAAGTGAATCATACAATTACCTGGAATTCATCCAACAATAAATCATTGGATTGTACATG
The DNA here is from genome assembly GCF_905115235.1 of Hermetia illucens. NCBI lineage: Eukaryota > Metazoa > Arthropoda > Insecta > Diptera > Stratiomyidae > Hermetia > Hermetia illucens. The sequence continues at coordinate 65,358,232 of NC_051851.1, read as the reverse complement.
GAATTGCTCATCGCCAGCCAATAGATAGCTAAGTAGAACTCCTGGATATACGGCAGGCTTGTTATTTCAGGATAATATGAAGTTACTATAAAATAAATATGGAATGGTAGCCAGCATACAGCGAAAATAACTACTACGACCATCATCATCTTAACAACCTGAAATCAAAGGAAAACAGAAATTTTAGAGCGTCTCAATTATCGCTTTATCAACTAGTTGTTATCGCAGGGGAGAAAGAAAAAGACGTTAATTTCATTACGAGCGATTCCTAAATGACCTGTAGAGCCGTGATAATTATCAGGTGACGAAAAAACATCAAATTCAAATATTTGTTGGCAAAGGACAAATGACTTAGAGTAATCGATTTAGGTCTAAAATGGAGAATTTTCCGAAAACTTTTCCCTATTAGCCCTCGAGTCCAAACAACTTGGTCTTTACGTCTACAAGGAGCACCCGAAAACATAGGAAAACTGATTAATTGGATTTAATTTCGGTGTGATTAATTAGTGAAATTGGATTATTAAAACGGACATGGGCTCGCCTTTGCTACGAAATTTGTGAAACTCGATCGGCCCAGTTTGTAGGATGATAGATGAAATAAACGCAAGACTATGTTATGGATGGCGAATGAACAGATTGATTACCTCCGTCATTAGGCAGTAACGTCAACGGACGCACCTCGAAAACTTCAAGTCATAGTTGTTTATCCTTTTTGATAAATGTGGCTGATAAATTCAGATCTGCTCAATTTAATTGTATATGGTATTCGAACAGTGTGGGCGAATGTGGGAATCGTAGATAATTCGAACTATTTAAAGGAATCTGCGGTCATGACTGAAATAACCCTAAGGAAGGGAGCAAGGGCTATTAAAAGAAACATGTATTGATTAACTAACTTCGTTTCCGAACACGATTACAAACGAAAATTATTTTAAAAGGTTTCTTATACATATATCCCCGTGCCTATCCCGCTAAAAGCCTAATTTTGCAACAAAATTTAGATGACTCTAAGCTAAAAACTAATGACGATCTTTCTCTGCTTTGATTGCAATCACGCTGAGCTACACATACCAAATTAATCACGGCGAACCTTAGTTATATCCCAATTTATTTTTATATTCTTGGCTTCTCATCTTGCTAAATAATTTCTGATTAGACTTCAAAGCCATGCGACCCAAAAAGGGCCAGGATCGAGGATTACGGGCTTGTCTTCTTTATCTTGTTATGCGAGACAACGTCTGGAATTTGTTTCCCAAAGAAATCGTTCCCTCTGGTTAATCGACTTAACCTAATTATCATATTGAGCTTTAGGAACAGCCAACCATACGGGGCCAAACCTCCCTATCTTGTTAATTTCTAAAGTATGAAGAGAAAATTGTGAAAGTATTTTCTCCTCTCGTTACGCAACCCCGAGGGCTAAACGGCATTTCATATTTCTCACATAGTCAATGTAATAAAAAATGAGGACATCCATGATGAAAAGGGAAAATTGTAGAAGGTGGACGGAAAGCAGTAAAGTTAAAAAGGAGTAAAAAAGTGGGAACTCAGAGTTACTTACCCTGCGCTTGCTCTTAATATTATCCAATTGCCTCTGGGTACATTCACCGATACTTTGTGAACCCCAAAGCTCCAGTCCAACGCGGGCATATGTGAAAGTCATGGACCCAATTGGTAAAAAGTACGTTAGAAACATAAACACAACGTTGTATCTGGAAAATTGAAAAAGAAAGTTTCATTAATATCGTTTCAATTTGGGTAGTGTGTGGTGGTAAATGTTGCCATGTTTGACTGCTAGGGATAAATATTGGGTAAGGATAATTTAAAGTAAACGTACACATAAACTGTACACTTTCTGGTACAGGGAGTCTAGGGAGCTATTACAACTTGAGATACAGTAATACTTTTTTCCAATTAAATTGATGGAAGTAAAAAGCAATTTGCTTTGGGACTTTTGAAAGATGGAGACGCTTTAGAGTAGCATAAGAGTAAAGAGTAAGGCTGAAGTTCGATTATATTTAATATATTTTTCTAATTTCAATTTCATATGAGTAGTAGTCAATATTCACTAGAATACTTAAGCCCTTTAATTAGGGAAGAATTTGTTTTTGGCCATATTTCCTTATATCTGCCGTCGTGTAGGAAAAACAAGTGCCAAATTTTTTAGTTCTAGCTTGAACTTAAGGGGTATTTCCGGGTAAATTTATAAAATATGATAATGTACTACTATTAACTTTATTTTTGCGGATATCGGAACGGGGTGTATTTGGAAGTCTAGATTTCATTCAGATACACCACTGCGATTTTTGTCCGATTTTCCCGTTGGATAGGTTCTGAGAACAAAACCCGTTACACTTTTTAGGGTCATATTTTGATCCCTCACTCCTCTTCGTTTCACCCAATGGCAAATAACAGTAAATGATAAGGAAAAGTACTAATTGAGCTCTTTCATTTGACGCCCTACATAACTTTCTGTGAAAAAAATGTTGCACCCTCCATTCACATATATTGGGAGCCTGCCCTAAACTTAACACAAAATGGCGCCACTTGCTGCATGTAAAGGGAACAATATATCAAACGATCTTACCAATTTTCGTAACAATCGGTCCAGCCGTTTCCGAATAAATCGGGTGTGATAGACAGACGGATAGACAGACAAAAGGACAGACAGCCATCGACCGGATGTAATAATAAGGTTTTATTTCGCAAAAAAACCTTAAAAAAGAAGAGAAAAAGTGAAAAGTTTTGCAGGTGATAACCCTAAGATATAAGGCGCATGCAAGTAAATTTATGATCTCGTAGCCTTTGTAATGCCGGCCATAGAGGAAACTGTTACCATGAAAATATGTAAGCGATACAAGCTACTGTTGAGGGATCTCTAACAACATCGAGCGTAAGTTTTTCTCGGCAATGAAGCGTCTTCCGTACTGTCCTCGAAAACATAATCAGTAGTGATTTGAAGATTTTTCCATACAAGATCCAAATAACTCATAAACTTGCCTCAACTGATTAACGCGTTGCCCAAATTGTGTCAAATGGCGAAAACCTAAATAGACTTTTGGTGAGAAATGATCATGTCTAGCGAAGGAAATTTTTTGTTAAATGGAGGCATAAATAAGCAAAACTCTCACCTTTATGCCACTGAACGCTTTCAATTAGTTCAAGATTAACTTCTTTCTAGCTTAAAAATCACAGTTGGGTGCGATATTTGTGCGGATATGGCCATCGGGCCGTATTTTTTTAAGGCAATATGAGTTCTAGCGCAAGCGTCCATGATGACCGTTATGGGATATGACAACGGATTTGTTCGTGAAAAGATGATAGGCGACTACTCGTTTCAATAAAACGGCGCCACATATTACACAGCTAGACGGACTATTAATTAATTTTTGGGCATTATTCCCAAGGCGACTGATATCGATAAATGGCGATGTTAACTGGCCTTCTAGATCACTTGACTTAACATCATTGGAATTTTGATTGTGTCGTTATTTCCAGTCCGAGAGCTACGCTAATAAGTCAAGGATTCTAACTCAGCTGAAAGGGAACATACGATGTGAAATCACCAGTATAGTGGTCGAAACAATTGCAAATATGATGGAAAAAGCTGGGAGAAGAGCATATTTGGTCGTGAAAGTCATTTACGCGATGTTATCTTTAAAAAGTTCAGACAAATCTACTTTAACTGAAAGATTTATGATTGAAATGAATAACAGCAAAAAATATTTTTCCGATGGCTGATCTCAATGGGAGAAGCTCCATCACTAGTCTGAAACTAAGGCCTTTACATGCATTGAGTTGAAGCATTAATCGACTGGAATCCGCGTCATGAACTCATCAGCACGATTTAGGTGAACTGCAGCTCTACAGGGAATCTTCATTGCAGTTGGCCCATCAACAATCCAAAATCGAAAATCTTCAATAGCATATTTCGCGCATTCCAGGGGATCTAGATAAGACAATTTTGTTACCGAATGGGATGAAAGCTGATGAAGATGCATTTGCCTTGGTTGCAAACTTTTTAAGATAACTCTCAAAATGCACCCGAATGAAACCTTTAATAAGCTCTTCAAGTTTGTCGTGAAAATTAATGCTTTGTTTAAAAATGTGTGAACAAAAATATTGTCCATTGCTAAATCTTCAAAATTCGAACATCATTATGATTCTATGTTCAAGGAGTGACCTTTGGTGTTGCTCAACTTGGAAATATACAATCCATTGAAGCAAGTGGTAATTAATCGGAACGAGCGGTGTTTGGTGAACAAGTTTGTGCAAGATGTGCTACCATCCATTTACCGCTGCACAATTCATAATATATAAAACCAGAAAGTTTGGTTGAAACCTTGTTATTGTTAATAAAGTTCCAGTGAATGAATAACAATATCATCTTAACACAAGGCGGATAGTCAGATATAATAAACCCAGCGGAAATGTTGAAAGTACTAGGTATTTCCCAAAATACACATGATGGTTCAGAGCGGTAAAAAGAAAAAGTTTGTCATTGCCCGATCATCGAAGCTAAGTCATTGTGTTTGGGCCACTACTTGCGAAAGCTCCTTTCTGTAAATAATGATAAAGGTGATTACCCAGGAAGGTAGAAGCTGCCGCCAACGATAACAATTTCGTAACTGAATATCGCATTACGAAATAAATTGCAGCTAGTGGGAATCTTTTGTTGGCCTAATTAAGGACATAAAAGCTATGCTCACCTTCCAGATTATGTGCAGCTGAAAGGATGGCAGGAATACTTCACCACGGTCCTCAATCGCATTATTTTCGGTGAAATTTCACCTCCCGTGGATGATACAGCTAGTAACCGTAACCTGCAGATGCGAACTGCACCTCCAAATAGAATTGAAACCATCCCGGCAATCAACGAGGTGAAGTATAATGCGGTACAATATTTCTCGACACGTCATATTTTGTCTATTTTCTCATAAAAAAAACTTGTCGGTTACTGCTAGATGTTAAGCTATCATATTTTCCGTATTATATTTATATGTTACGGTGCAAAATTTTTCGACACTATGAAGACGGTTTCGCACCAGGGCAAAGCCAACTCATCAAGCGCTGCCTCACCTCTCATTCGTAAAATAGAAACTTTGACTTAAAATTTTTCGTCGAAAATTTGTGAATCGCCGTAATTTATTAATTACTCTATACTCGTTGCGTTACAATGTACATCATTCCAACAAAGATGAATACGTTATTATTTCAACCACAAGGGTAGTGTATCGAAAAATGTTGCATCGCACTATAGTAAAGCCGTGGTATTCGCCTTTCCGCTGTCGTAAAAATAATGGCTAAAGCAATCTCGGAACAGATCAAATAACGCCTCGAAAGCTTAGTCGACAGAGAGCAGGTTGCCTTCGGTTTTGAATCCTCCTGGAGTACCCATATTAACACCCTTCCGACCATTTCAATACAGTACTCAGATTTTACATCCTTGCCCTTCCTGCTCTTCAATAAATCCGGAAAATATCCCCTGCTGTATGGAGGTAGCACATTGGCTTCGCGTTGTTGATACTGCGTGGTACTAATGTTCTGTCTGCGCTGTTATATGGGAACAGCACTGTACATGTGCTTTAAGCAAAGGTCAAAATGAGCCCTACACTTTACATAGGGTATCAAGGGACGATATTACTTTTTTTAGATTTTTCGGGTGGGTAATTTCTAAGAATGGCTCCATAGTTGGGGGGTAGAGCGCCAGCCTCTCAATCTCGTCGCTCTGGGTTCGAATCCCAGTCATCATGGGTGTCTGTGTTCATCTTGTGTTTGTTTCGCTGCTGTCAGCTTTTCACTTGCATAGCGTTAAGTGTAATGATAGTGAAACTGAAGGACAGTCTCTAATGGATGCCCTATACTTCACTAAGCAGTAAACAGGAAACACCAACTAGCTTCTAACAAGTCGGGAAACCGGAAGCTGGACGCTTCAGGTACGAAAGGTTTTGTGCATTTCTTAGGACGTAGCACGTAATATATGCATACACAATATTATGTGAGAATATCCACTTTCGGATGATATTGACATTTATAGCTTTTAATTTGCAAAGAAGCGACAATTTTGACGTATTATAACTTTGTTAGCAATAGTGCGATTTCCACCAAACTTGGTAACATCATGCTCTATATTACACCCTATATTGTTGCGAAATTTGGTGGTCCTAGCATGAACATAAGGGGGGTTTTGCAGCGAATTACTAAAAATTATAGTAATATACTATTATTAACTTTATTTGTGCAGATATCAGTGTGGAAGGTATTTCGGAGCCCAGGCACCATATAGTGGCAGCCTCTTGGTTTTTTTCAGATTTTTCGGTTGGGTAGTTTCTGAGAATGGCCCCCGTAAAGGAATGGTCACTTTCAACCCCCCGCACTCCCCACCTTTCCAACAAATTTCAAAACTAAGACCGTTTTCGAAAAGTACTAACCGAGACCTTTAATTTGATACCCCACATGACTATATTTGATGAAAAGAAAAATTACACCCCCCTTTTGCATGTATGGGGACCCCCCCTTAAATTCGACGTAAGAGGATGTAACTCACTGTTTGTGTGAGCGTTCACAGTTCCCACCTTTCTACCAAATTTGGTGTTAATCGCTGTAACCGTTTCCGAGAAAAATGCGTGTGACGGACAGACAGACAGACAGACAGACAGACAGACAGACGGTAAACCGATTTTAATAAGGTTTTGTGTTTACACAAAACCTTAAAAATGAGTCCTGTATGAATTCAAGTTTAACGATTTGTTACTCGAGATGGTCATGTTCCGAAAAATAAAATTTACACTGCGGCTTTGCTTGTATAGGGTCTCTCCATTCAAGTGCGACAAACAGAAAGATGGGCAGATAAGCAAACAAACAGACACCACAGCACTTAATAGTAGAAGTCACCATTACCAAGTATGCTACTGCCGAAAGCGAAGAACATTGGGATGAATTTGACAGCTACCGCATTTGCTTAAGAGGGATAACCGTAGATTACCCCCAATACGAAAAAGCGAACCAGTCGGAAAACCGGAAGCTCACTTCAGGTATAAAAGGTTTGTGATTCCCTTTGTGAGGAGCATAACGCAGTTCTTCATTGGTTGATAGCATTGATTCGAGATATTTCAATTGCTTAGTGCTATCAGCTGCAGCAACCTACCCAGAACTGAGCCAATTAAATATCTCGGGGCAATGCTATCAGCCAATGGAGAACTAAACGCCTAGAGTTGATAAAGGCGTTAATTGCCGTAAAAAATGTATCCAATAGAAGCCTTTTCGATTGTTGAAGGCGGACACAGATTGATCTAAAATCAATGAATGAATGCCTCCATATGACACAAGCCATCGCCAAATCATCCTTGATTGAACTACCTACCAGAGCAAGAGGGAATGCCATGAAAACTTCCGCTCAGAGGCGAACGTATACCCGTGAGGAAGTGCCTATAAAATGGTTATGAAATGATACAGAGACAGCTCATCTTTAAAAACCACCTTACAGATTTTACTGCGGAAAATTATCTAAGGGTTATTTCCCAAGCAAAAGAAGGGCTAGATCTCTGGCTGTCATAGGTGCTGGAAACTTTTAGTAAGATACATTTCCAAGTCTAGAGAGTATATCAACTTTAGACTGGATATTTTGGTCGAAATGTTCGCCGGGTGCATGCGGCAGTGGACATTTTGTGTATCATGGACGCAGCAGAGACAGGCGGTGCTGCGTAAAGCTGGTAAACTGCCAGGCTTATCAACCTTCTTTAGACTGATATAGCTAAGAGTACAATGCGAAAATATTGGAGCAGTTAATGTACAGTACGTTACTCCCAGATGTTGAGACCAGTAATTATTCCGTAAAGTGATTCAATCATTGATGCCATCAAATTTAATATTAATAATAATCGTTGGTGCAGCGATCCATATTGGATCAGTCTTCAAGTGTGTTAGAGCACTTCGTTCAAGCTGAATCGACTGGTATCCAACGTCCAATCACGATACAAACCCCACTACCACCAGTAACATTTGGACCGCGACCTTCCGTATGATAGTCTTGTGCCCTAACCACTCCCCTATCCGGACACAAATTTGTTTTGGGTAGGTTAAAAATATAATTCATGGAAAGGGTAGTGGTAATATTGGATGGTGACGAATTAGAATTTGAACCTTATACGAAAGTCTCTGATTGGTGAAGAGTGATTGGTTTTTATTCCGTGGGAACTTTCACTAGAAGACACGACGTTTGCTCGGATGTAGACAGTGTACCCAGGGTTTAACTTATAAGTTGTTTTGAGCGGATTTAAGTTTCTTACATCTTGGAAACGGGAAACAGATATTACAGTTTCACGACTTGTGGTTCAATGAAGTCGGCAAGTGATTATAGTGTATGTAACACAGATAAATCTGTGGGTCCCGTAAGCTATGCCAACGTTAAAGGAATATTTAATTTAACACATTCACATTTATCCGTATTTTACACATGCAATCTCAGTGCCGACAACGGTGCGTTATCGATAAAGTGTGCATTTTAGCCTCTTTTATGGGGTCGTTTAAAAGCTCCATCTGCGAGAAAAACATAAAGTATTCCTTTGAACTCAACCTTAACTTTCTACATATTTTATACAAGGTATAGAGAATAATTTGAGTTTGTTCAGAAGTACGATTGTCAGCGATCTTTTTTAGGTTTTTTTTAAATTTTAGGTTTTTCTTAGCTGAGAAACTTTCGATTGGGGTACGTACTTCACATTACCGCTTACTGCCCATACATCGAAAATAAGCGGAAATATATGTATCTGAATAACGTATGCTATGACTTTGTTAGTAATCAATCCTACGATCCACTTTATGCTTTATAATATTCTTCATTTTCATACTAAATTTTGTATTTCTGGGATGAACTTAGTGGGATACATTTTCGTCCTCGTTGAACTAGATCCGAGGACAACAGATAAAGGTACGTTCTGTGAAGCAGAGGGAGAGAAAGCGTAGAACCCACGTGCTCTCTGATAATTCCAGATCTTCATTCCCTCACAGAAAAAAACGAAGTCTAAAGGCCACCATATCGGGATTATCACCTATGCGAACTCCAAGACCGAAAACTCGCCCCAAATACGCAAGGAAGCTCGAAATAATGTGGCAACCCGTTTCACACCAGCCCTCTGACGATGTGGAGATTTTTATTTGGTAGTCCAGAGGCGTACCGCTGCGGGAGTCGAACACTGTCTGAACACATTCACCTATCCTTTACCAGCAAAAGGGGTTACATCTGTTTTTTTTTCGTCGAATACAGCCATGTAGGATATCAAATGAAAGATTCAATTAACACTTTCCTAATCAGGTCTTCAATTCAATTACAAAGGGGCAGTATGGGGGCGACAAAGTGATCTTCTCCTTCAAGGGTCCATTCCCCCGCTGAATTTGAAATAACATGAGGCTTCAGAATACTCTCCATAAAGACATCTACTCAAATAAAATTAGCAATATTATATTAGCATATTTTAAGAAATTAACTGCAAACCTCCTCAAGTTTATCCGACAAACATAAAATTTACAATAATATAGGCTGTGATATAAAGCATGACTTTAGCAGGTTTGGTGGAAATTGTGCTATTAGTTACCAAGTTATGACTGGTGTGTTAGTTGCCGCTTTCGGAAAAATCTAAGACTTTAAATATCAGTATCACACTAAAGTCGGAAGGCTGACATAATATATGCATATACATTATAAGCTATAATAGGTACAAATGGAACAAATTTTCACTCAAGTATTCTTACAGAAGAAATACACAAAAACGTTCATACCTTAAACACCGGGCTTCTAATTTTTTGCATGTTCTTATTGGTTTAAGATACGTTAGAACATTCCTTTATTGATTTATTATCAATAAGGTTCTTGTATGAAAGCAACTATTTTAAAAATTAGTTTTTCTGGAGCAACTCCTTAGAAAAAACCGTGTTCAACGCGCTAAACATTCACTCATCGCAGCATTACAGCAGTCAGAAAAAACCTCGAGCAGCAAACTAGAGCCCCACTATGTGGGGCTGGGATAGCAGAGTGAAGTTTGAAGTTTAACAAATTTGTATAAACTATATTATGATGAATTTTAAAAATTATAGCGGTTTGAAATTCAAAACATCTTCTAAAAATCGGCGAGCAATGGAGCTCGAAAAATTTTTATCCGACCGATTTAAAAATGTAACTGTAACTTCTTCTTCTTCTTCTAGCTGAAGTACGCACGATTTTAACAGCTGAGGATGAGATTTTTTCTTATATTTTTTTTCGTTAAAAATACAATTTTTGTAAGCTTCCTCATTCTACGAAAAAAAAAATTCTGAAATTATAATCGTGATTATTTTACTAGTTCGCGAAAATTTTGTTTATCCTTCCAGATGATTATCCTTGGGAGTTCTACTGCTCGTCGCGGAAGGCGTTCAAAAAATCTTGATTTGTTTTTGCGTTCTATAGCCACCCCTAAAGAGTTGCTTAATCGGTTAAGTATATTGGCCGTGGAAGATAATTTAAAAATAGATTCATGGGAACATCTTGAAAATCCCCTTGTTTTGGGCCCCCAAGTAGATATACCCCCCTAAAAGGTGGATTTACGGACAAATTTATAAAATATAATAATATACCATTTTTATGTTTATTTGAGCAGACATCTGAATGGGATTCTGAAACCTTCACTCTGTACAGATACATCATCGGAATTTTTTTCAGATTATGTTGGTTCTGAGAAGAAAACCTGGTTCATTTCTTGGGGCACACATTTTATGCCTTCACTCCCATATATTTTACTTGATATCAAATGAAAAGATCAGTTTGGAGAAGTACCAACCATTCGAAGGGAACAAATTGCCACTCGCTTTCGCATGTACAACACACTCTCCCACTATATATGCTGTGGTCATACGCTTTCTCCAGTTTGTAGATTCAGCTATTTCGGAGTAGTCCGTATGTGACGGATAGACAGTCAAATAAATAGACAGACATTGAATTGATTTTAATTGCGCTTTGTTTTACACCTAAACCTATACTCTTGAAGGAAGTGAAGGGTAAATATATCTGTTCTGTGTGGCAACTTTTTGACACTGTGGGAACCGAATCTAGTTTTTGTAATGCATTTCGATCATAGATCCGTTTGGTAGAGGATGCCACGTTAGCCATAAGCGTAGCGAAAATTGAGATATTCCAGAAAAATGCGCGGCGGGGAACACTAAGGTCTTCAGGATAGATGAATCGGATGGTGAAGATTAGGAGTGGGTTCTTTCCTCGGGACAATATACAGCCATGTTTCAGGCAAAACTATATTCGAGTCAAAGAGCGACAACTTGATTGTTTGAGAAGAGAATGAAAGACGGCCGCATCGCATTTTGCACCGATAGCAAGCAGCCTTGATGGCGATGAGCAGTCCTATGATCACCCCGAAAACCTCTTAGGAATGTGTAACTCGTTCGAACTCTATATCTATATTTAATAGAGTGGAACTACTCTGGGTGCCTGATTACTATTAGTAGCATTGCTTAATACTGCTGTTATAGATTTGGAATAGACTTCACGTAAGGATAAATGGCAGAGCCTAAATGCCAAACAAACAAACTGGAAAGTGTATCCTATTGAAAAGCAATAAAACATGCAGAAACATTGTGGGTATTCTGATTGGCTTCAACTCACATATGCCCAGAATAAGAATATTAGAAAAAGGTGTGTTCATCTCGTAACGTAAGTGTAATCCACGCAACCCTTCCTATCTGAATGTCCAGCCTATGGACACTCAAATATCAGCAAACATTAAATTTTCAATGCTGATGAACTCCAGGCGCAACAGGTAGCAACATATAGAGGTCATAGGATAAACAAATGAATTCGGTATACTCCGTTAGATGCAGGTGTTGACTAGAATGTAACCCTAAGAATTGAGCGCTCAGAGGCTAAACCTTTCCCCCGCCTAACACACGCACACGTGTGACGATCCTTATGACCTAATCCTTCCATCGTTTCAATATATCTATTGGGAAAATAGTTTTCAAGATAAATTAATGCTATAGCGCTAAATAGAACCTCCAAAGGGAGAGAACCATCTGTAGTATACAGTATAATGCTACTGTATTTACTTTTGATAGATGCGTCGTCAGCGAAATTCAAGCAATGCATTCTCATTCACAAAACGACCATAAGGCATATATTTTTTGAAGACTCCACTGGTTATGCGACCTTCAGCAACCTTCAATTATTTATGAGTCTTGAAGTAGGGTATTCTCTAAGTACCGGCATCCAAACCTTTTGAGTCTTTTGAATTAATTTATGGAAAGGGATCTGGATAAATATTTTCCATAAAATTATGTACATATTTAGGTATAAATTCGAATTTAAAAATTCATGAAAATATTCTTCACATTTCGCATAAAGTGATTATTTATCAGCAAAAACTGCCCCCTGGGATAAGGGCTGATGAATGGTGAATGAATCAATGATTTCAAAAAATATTGAAAATTTCCAAAGCAATTTAGTGCAAGTTAATCTGCCGGTGGTAACCCCAGTAGATTGCCTGCCGATTACAAAAATATACATACTTAACATAATATTGAAAATTGCCAAGGGTACGACGGGAGGTAGCGTGTTCCATGGAGTATTCAAGGCCAAACACGGTCGCAATGTTGGCTCCGATAAGAGTCCTGCATGTATAAGTTATGAAGCCCGCATAACAAGCATAATTAAGGCTATTGAATTCGGAAGGCCTTCAATTCGCCGAAAACACTCCCAGTGTAGCATTTTTGCATTTTTCTGGTAAATTCCATTTAAATTCTACTTTCATGTGTCATCGCGACATTAAATTCATTCATAAATATTTAATACGATTCGTTGATCGGGCGAAAAGGTTGCACTCTTTGAAATTATTATATTGCCTAGAGCTGTTTTGTATGACGTCGAACTTCTTGTGAGATGTCTGTGCTTCTCCATGCCCGTGCGGTTTATCCAAGTTTGTCTTCTATGACGAAGAATGCCAGTCTCCCTTTTGATAAGAAATTTACGATATGAAGCCTTCATTTTATATTCAGTCATTAAAATAGCAATTTCATGGAAATTTCTAGGAATGAAAACGCCAGTAACAATAATACTAAAGAAAATATTATTAAAATTTTTGGCATTTAATTAAATAAAGATATTATAAAATTGAGTAATTACGTTAGGTATAATACAAGCACCACTTATGAATAAGATTCTTAGGAAATTGGAATGGGAATCCTAGTCAAGAATTTACGAGCGAGTTTGATAGCTTGTTGTTAGCTGTTCCAGAAGATTTCAGATTCCACAGAATTGAACCGGGATACAACTTTGTGTAAAACAAATCCTTATTAAAATCGGTTTACTGTCGTCTGTCGCACGAACAAAAACGATTGTACCGGTTCACATCAAATTTGCATGCATGCAGTGAGTTATACATGGTAAAGGGGAGTGTAATTTTTTTTTCACTAAATATGGTCAAGTGGGATATCAAATGAAAGGTCTCAATTAGTACTTTTCAATGCTGGCCTCAGTTGTGACATTTGATGGAAAGGATAGAGGGCGGGAACTGGAAAGTGGTCATCTCTCTCACGAACCCATTCTCAGAACCTACTCAACCGAAAAAATCTGAAAAATGGATGAAACTGCGATTATACGGTATAGAGGGTCCGAAATACCTTCCACACCGGTATCTTTTCAAATAAAGTTAATAATATTGCTATAATTTTTAGTGACTGACTGCAAAACCTCCTTAGGTTTTTTTTTTATTTTAAGAATGATGGGGTCCTAAGTCCGCATCAACTTAATGTTGGACCGGACCAAATGGGGAGCAACTGTTGTCTCTGTCCTGGTAAGAAACCTTAAAACCGTCATCGCTTGACATTCCCCTTAAGTACCTCGTATATTAATTCAGTAATATCGGCTATAATATAAAGCCTAATCTTGCCAAGTTCGGTGGAAATCGCATTTTTATTAACAATGTTAGAATTGATCAAAATTGTCACTTCAGGGCAAGTTCTAAGACTTCAAATGTCAGTATCGCACTTGAGCGGGTATTCTGACATACTGTATGTATATACACAGATATGGCAATAGAGTAAATATCTAGAATGGCTTCTGGTTTCCTGACTTGTTTTGTAATTTTTCAAATGAGGATGTAATTTCGCATTTTTGAAGTATACCGCGATCATTGTCTGGATAGGTGTGAAACACCTACGGGCATTTCAGGGAGTAGACATCATGGAGACTTGGATTCCATTAAGTATACTTTTGTTCGGCATTAAGTTATAAACTGTCATCTGGAAGCGCAACTTATAGAGGAAGGAGAGGAGATCCTTCCCTTTAACTCGATGGAAATCTGTAGCGATTAAACAGCCTTAATAAATCACTAGTTTGTTCTAATACCATCATAAGATCAATTATTTATATTCGTAAGCAATTACATAACATAGTTGGGTGGTTAGAGCACAAGGCTGTCGCACGAAAGCTCGCGGTTCAAATCTCACTGGTGGCAGTGGAATTTGCATCGTGATTTGACGTCGTATACCACTCCACTCAGCTGTGAATGAGTACCTGAGTCAAATCAGGGTAATAATCTCGGGCGAACGGAATGCTGACCATATTATCTCCTAAAGGGTACTGTAATCCTGTAGTATACCGTTAGGGTCTTGAATGAAGTGCTCTAATACACTTCAAATAAAAAGCCTTTATTACTAGGCTTTAGGCTTAATTATTTTCTAGATTATGATCTTTGTTTTTATTTTGTAGAAATTAAATGGTGATGCTCAACCGTTTCAAAAATTTAAAAATTTTGTCGATTTTGGCTGTCAATGCTGATTTTAATAGAGATGTGTGTACATTCGTTGGGGAGGTTGAGTTACGCTCAATATGTAGATCTTTTGATAGATCCGGTTCTACAGAGATAACAAACCTGCTTTGTACCTTTTTTCATCAGATACGCACGAGTTGCATTGGTAGTAGTGCATGCAGGTTGCCCATTTTCATGAAGCTGTTTCGATTATGTGTTGACCAAGTTTTTTATGAACTACCTATTAATTATGTTTTGCATGGGAGCAGGTGATTTAATGGCGTATTAGGTCACTGCGTCGTCTAGGGAGTCTCCGGGAATGTTAGCATGGCCTGGTACATAATTTTTATTATCCTTTGGTTTGCATTGGGTACCCAGTTTAAGTGCTGATAACTGATGTTTCTGGACGGAGCTAAGGTGAATGAGCAGTTTTGTTGTTATTGAGGTAAATATGGAATGAATATGAAATACTTTTGCTAAGTTGAATGTGCGAGGGAGACACGATTAGAATTTATTATTTTCCGATGAAGAATTGATTTTGTGTCTATTGATAGCATGTAGTCTTGTTTAGGATAGTGAGGGATCTTAAGTCCACGTCGACTTAATTTTGGGCCGGACCAAATGGAGAGCAACCTACTCTCACGTTTTTGGTCCACGGATCCCTCGTTTGGGGCATGGCACCCAAGCATTTAAAAATAGGGATTAACGGTTTCGTTCAAGGCAGAGGCAATCATCAGATGCTGCCTCACCTCTGCCCTGGGAGCAGCGTGACCATAAGTGGCAACAGATAGAAAACGCTTCTTTATATATTCGCAAAAACACGCCAAGGTTGCGAATTATATCCCCCCTCGCTATCCTAAACAATAATTTAGCTTTAGCCTAGGTCAGGGCTCAAACTATTGTCGGTTTCACTTGGATATAATTCGCGTTTCATGTTATTTTATTGCTCTCGAAGGTCTGTATGACGTCATCAACATATAAAGTAAACTCATATGAACGGCGGGTTCCATGGGAACATTTTAGTTTCGTCTTTCTTAGCTTTTTTAAAGTTTTATGTCGAACAAAACCTGACTAAAATCGGTTCAATTTCTATCTGCTCGTCGGTCACACTAGATTTACCCCGAAACGGCTGTAGATATTGTCACGAAATTTGATGAGAGTATGTGGTCTGTGAACCGCTACTTGTATGTAGAACGATTGGCATCATTTTGTGTTAGCTTTAAGGGGGGCTTCCCATATACGCAAAAGGAGGCACATCATTTTTCTTCACGTGTGGGTATCAAATGAAAGGGCTCGATTAGTACTTTTCGGAAATCTTCTTCTTTTTCTTCAGTCTTTGTCCCGTTTACAAGCGGGGTCAGTTCGTCGTGATCGGTTTCGCCATTTGGCTCTATCGGAAATGATTCATTATTATAATATTTCTGATATTGAGTGAAGAGCAGCGGTGCGAGTAGCCAAATTGTATGCCCCAAAAATTGAAACCGGTCTTGTATTATAGAAACCTACCATTTTGCAGCAACATAGTTGATTATATACCGCATGATACTGACATACTGACGATAATGGTATTGAAATCACAAACTTATAGTATATGAAATTAGTATTTTTCATCAGATAATTACCAATTACTATACACTCGTTACCAATCCCATTACGTTACCAACTGCTGAAACCGATTTCCCATGTGCGAATTGGCCTGGTGTGTACGAATCATTTATATAGTCAAGTGGGGTATCAAATGAAAGGTCTCCATGAGAAATTCCTACACCCAAACTGATATCAGTTTTGATATAAATTGCAAAGTGTGCGAGTAGGGAAACAAAATGTGCTTATTTAAAGTGAGACAGGGGTGATTTTCGGAAACTACCCAATCCAAAAATCTGAAAAAAATCAAGGTTATGCGCTCATACAAAATCTAGGCCTCAAAATATGTCCCTTTCCGATATCTATTCAAATAAACTTACTAATAGTATATTATCAACTTTCTGAAATTGACTGAAAAACCTTAAGGGGGTCATCCCGTGTGAAGGCCGTTTTTTGGCTTTTTTTTAGAATTTCTTTGTGAAGAACTGGATAAAGATACAAATACGAATTATTCACCATATATTTATTAATATCTTGAGCGTGCGTAATAATTTCCCCAACCCGGTAGCATAGTTCATTATTGAAATAGAGAGCAATTTATACACCGATCTCTAAAAAAGTGTTTTTCTGCTGCCACGCCAGAGGGTGTCGTGATCATCTTAAATAAAACAGGTAAACGGCATTTTAACGTGCAGACTTAACTACAGTCCACAAATTAATAAAAATAACCGTTGGCGCAACAATCCATATTGGATCAGGGCCTTGAAGTGTGTTAGAGCACCTCATTCAAGACCATAACGGTACAGTACAGGAAATTAGGATTATTAAAAAATATTAAAAACTACATTTTTGGCGTGTTAAACTTTTTTTGTGAATTTAGGTGTTTTTTAAGGCTTCCTTAATGAATAACAAAAAAACTACTGAATGAATCACTATTATCCTAGTAGGACCGTAGAAATATGTTCTGAATAAGTCGTGAAAATTTTAAAGAATTTCGTTGGATTGATTTTGGGCTATGGTGGCAGCAGATTTTCAATATGCAGTTTCGAGAAAAACGCATTTAGAAGTAGAATGTAATTTTTAGCCATAAAGCCTTAACTGATCATTAATCTGCTATTCCAAATCCATGAACTTTAAGGTTTTTTCAATAAACACATGTACGGCCTTGGCTTCATTTCTTGTCCTTTTAGCGAAGTCATTCGAACGTCATTCGGACCAATAAATACTTGCTTTATTACGGCGATCGACATAAATCTGGCATGTGACTTATTACGTGTTTAACACTATAATTTCCGAACGACTCCGAATATCAAAAACTCACTTTGCTCATATATTCTACACCATATCTAGATACAATTGATGTCAAAAAATAATTCGATTTCTCGGATCCGACACACGGGATCACCCCCTTAAGCCAATCCTAGGAACACCAAATTTTGCAGCATACGAGACAATATCTCACATACGCGTGCCAACCTTCATGGAAATCCGGCCAGTTGTGCGAAAATTATAGTAGCTCAAACTGATCAATTTCGCACGAATTTACTACATCTCTAGTCATATAAATAAGATGTTGACGTCGTGACGAGAATAATTGACATTCGAGTGAAATATATGAAGAAGTTTCTTCTCCCCAGCGCTTTTACATTCGCTGCTATTAGGTAAGCCCTGTATAAAAAGGGAACAACTAACCACACGCTTTTACCAATTTTCACTACAATCAGTCCAGCTGTTTTCGAATAAATCAGGTGTGGCGAACATACAGGCAGACAGACGGTCAGACAGACACACAAAACCTTAAAAACCGATTTTAATTTTTGTGGGAAGTTGATATGTCCAATTTTTTTTATTTTTGGCAGTCGATTACATTGAAGTCTTCTTCCTTAATTATTTCGTTTTGAAATTTTGTTAGGATTGATCCGAATATGATACCTTTTATAGCTTTTAGGTTCTTATTTAGATTGATTTTGTGAGTTGTTGGCTTCAGTTGCTTTTTTTACCAGAACGAGCCGAGAATGTTGAATTCATTCAGTGGTTTGGTTGAGTTGGTGCTGATGTTAATAAATTGTGGGGATTCTTTATGAGGTGGGATTATGCTTTTCATTTGTGGGAAATCATGGGTGTTAAGCTTCCGGAGGGAGCGGGATAAGGAGGGTAAGTAGGAGAAAAGGAAAAGGCCTCCCACTTTTGCCCCCTTAAAGTTGCCACCTCTTAAAAAGTTATGGTGTCCCAAATTGGCAGGGTTGATATCAGACCGATTGATTTTAATTTCAACCCCCTTCTTCCCATTCAAGATGGAAGATGGAAGATTTTATTTCCCCAACCCTGTTGAGTCATCGCTCGTCATAGGTGTGAATCATATTCACGAAATGCAATATACACCGTAGTCGTCTATGTTTTTCTATCCACGACCATGGACCACAAAAATAGGAGAATCGACGATCTCCCCGCCGAATTGTTCATCGCCCTTATACGGAAATCCTTGAAATCTCTGGTCTTTCCCAAAGAGTGGAAGAAAGTGATTGTTAAGATTCCGAGAAAAGTCTCAACTTATGTGCGGGAAATTATAGGGTGAAGCTTTGCCGTCGCTGAGATAATAGCTGACGTATTTCGTATTTTGGTGCATGAATTTGTATTCTTTTGAGAGAAGCTTCACTGATAGGCACCTTGTTTTCCGGTTTGAATCTTCCTGTATTGACCAGATTACTCAAGCGAGAAGAGACCTTCGGGCCTCGGCGTGGTGTTGCGTTTCAACACGGGTGCCGTACTCCTTAGTTCGGTAGAGATTTAGGTGTGGTCTTGCATCCACCAGTATGAATGCTAAGCCATGTACTTGGTATAGACTGGTACTGTTGTTACTTGTCACAGCGGGGCTCTGATTGTGGTTTCAAAATCCGTGTCTTAAGAAGACCGTAGGATTAAGTCTCCACGACAGGTACCTACGTTAAAACCCCAAGGACTTAACTGTATTGAACAGATCAGCAACATTCTGGAAAATAGTGGAGTAACCTCCGCTTCACCTGACATTGAAGCTGTGAGGAGCAGGGAGTGCATTTGAAATTCTCAACCCCGGAGGTGCGTTCTGGGGAAAGAGAGTGACATATGATGGCGTACAATGTCATGTGCTGCATCAAAGTGAAAGAAAAAAATTCTCTAGAATTAATTCGGCCCGCCATCAAGTTTATGTCGGCTACAGAATTCACTCAATTCCTAAACAAAATTTGAAGGCTAGAATAGTGTTCGCCTAAACGAGTATTTTTTTTACTATTACCGATATTATTTTTGCCTCTTTGCGTGACATATGAATCCTTATTTGTAGGACGTGCAGGCCTTCGATGACCAAGACATCTCTCTTGCTATATTGATGACACCTACTTGGTTATCAGTCTAACTAGGTATTGAACTGTTCTTATGTGTTTTAACAGGCACTGCACTAAAGAGGTTGATCAATATGTAAATCTAGCAAACATTGTTCCCGCTGCAGCCAATCAGGACAAGAAGGGAATATTTTACTCCTTCCGCATTATGAGTATTAAAGGGGATTATATAAATATATATGTATTGCAGAAGTAATTACAATAACAGCAAAGTAGAAAGTTTCGAAAAAACAGGAAAATCTGAACAAGTAGGCTTAACCGCAAGCAAACTTTTCCTTTGAAAGTGATTTTTAAATAAAATAGCACGCCATGTCGACTTGTTCCATATCTAATCTGTCCGCTATGTGCATTTTTATAAAAAGCACAAATACGCTCTACCAGAGACAGATGAAAAAATCTACTTAAATATCCACTCCTGTCATGCTGTTATTCAAGCCAAGTGGCGCTTTGCGTAGAATTTGCATTTTTCGAAAGTGTAGAGATTTCAAGAGAAATGTGTTTCCAGTTACCGAAACATCAAAGAAAAGAAACGTTTCATATCGGAAAAATATGTTAAGCCTTTCATAGCTAGCAATGCACACATTCAAAAAAGTAAAGCTGATTCTAGCGCTTTTGTAGGGGCGAAACTTAGAAGATGAATTCACTATTGATCCGGCTGATACCATAAGAGGATAAGATACGCGAATTGCGTTCAGTTTCAACTTGAGAAAGTTGTCAAAGTAATGCATTGCTTTGAAAATTACTGAGTTGAATATTTTCATCACGTACCTATTTACCTCAGGTTTTTGAACGATATCCCATGATTTACAAAGGAATTTTTTGCCGAACTGACGCATACTATCAGTATAGACAGGCATAATTATGCTGAACCAATTTCCATGGTATCAGCAATTACTCCCCGAGCTCTCGAAACCTTCCATACAGGCGTAGACATTTTTACTAATAATTGAATCTTCCAGTTAACGTCTACTGCAGGTTTAACCTCTCTCCCCAGTGCTGGCAACAGGGACCTATCTTTTCAAGAAAGAAAGGCATGAGATTATTCGTGCGAAAAAATGTATTTCATGGTTCTGGCAGGTGCAGATGACATCAGCGGATGAGAAGCTTATTTTCTCTTTGTTGTATCTTAAATTTTGCTTAAAGTACGAAAAGGAACGGCATCTTCTTTTAATTCATTCCTTGAAGAGTTCCTGTTTCTCCAGCCAGTTGCTTCAGAGCCCGCTAATTAAAGTGAATCTAAAATCCTGAATCAAGTGCCAAGAGACGAGATGCAAGCAGAAGGATAACTAGTCTAAAGGAGATGGTAGGGTAATCTCCACAACGAACAATTTGTGGGTATACCAGCAT
Organism: Hermetia illucens; assembly: GCF_905115235.1. Lineage (NCBI taxonomy): Eukaryota > Metazoa > Arthropoda > Insecta > Diptera > Stratiomyidae > Hermetia > Hermetia illucens. The sequence goes on along the minus strand of NC_051851.1, from coordinate 65,337,141 downwards.
TATGAAAATAAGCGAGCACAGATTCCGGAAAATTTCATAAAATTCCCATGCTTACTAGCGAATAGTTTCCATCAGAAAATTTAAAACACTATCGTAAGGCTACCAAGTGCAAGTGCTTCTCTTTTCGACTTTCTTTCTACTTCAGATAGGTACTACCAAGCAATGGAAACATAATTGTGCCAAATCTATTCTCGTTGTACCTAAAAATTAGTGCTACAAATAAAAATTTCAAAAGTGTAGTTAGAGTAATAATCGATGATAGTCAAAAGTGAACGAGAATGAATTAATACTCAAATATTTGTCTTTAAAGGTTGAGTAAGCTTTAATTCCGACAAACAGCACTAATTAAAAGGCATCTGAACCTCATACTTCGGTGCATTTGGGGGCAGAAGCACACTTTTTAAAAATCTAGAAATCAAAAACAACTTCTCAGATACTATCCCATCTCTGCTCTGGGGGCCGAGTTACCGAAAGCAATAACATATGTTATTTGTTTCTATTATTGGTCCGGATAGCTGAGTGGTTAGAGCACAAGGCTGTCGTACAGAAGGTCGCGGTTCAAATCTCGCTGGTGGCAGAGGGATTTGTATCGTGATTTGACGTCGGATACCAGTCGACTCAGCTGTGAATGAGTACCTGAGCAAATCAGGGTAATAATCTCGGGCGAGCGCAATGCTGACCACATTGTCTCCTACAGTCTACTGTAGTGTACCGTTACGGTCTTGAATGAAGTGCTCTAACACACTTCAAGGCCCTGATCCAATATGGATTGTTGTGCCAACGATTATTATTATTATTATTATTATTATTGGTTTACCTGCGTTCTCGTTGTTATTGATTCAAACTTCGGTTGACATGGTTTACCTTTCGTCTTTGTGGTTTGAAGCTAGTCAATATCTCCGCCATCAGATTTGACGACTTTATTAGAATCTGAACCGGAACTGATTTCATTATTGCTTTTATCTCTCTTTTGCCAATGATTGATACTACTTCGAAAATGGTATGTCTTTCGTCTTTCGTATTATGACGTTTCGCCTTAATGTTTGTTTCCACCATATCCTAAGCACAGAAGTCAACGAACTCACCGAAGGAGGGCAGGTTATTACCGAAATGACTTTGGATCTGTTTAGCTTTATCGTCGGGAACGGTTAAATCGTCACCTAGACTTCTTGCTCAGTGCATTCAACGATTGTCTTAAGAAGGGTATTTTCGCTTGCCGCTGGAAGATGCCACGGATTGCACTGATCGGTAAATACCACTCCGCGTGCTTGACACGAGCGAGAAAGTGCTTGAAAAGCTCATTAGGAGTAGATTCCGTGAAGCGTTACATATTGCCGAAGATTTATCCCCAAGACAGTTCGATTTTAGAGCGATTCATCAAGTTGACGTCAATATGGGCCTGTAGTGCTCCTCGCAACCCTTTATGTCAGGAGAATCTATCAATAAGATGAACAAAAATGCTAGGCAGACTAGAAAATTCATTCCACGTGCCGAATTATATCTTGCGAATATTGAGAAATTATATAATAGACCGCTTCCTCACGCCCTCAGACTCTATAGGGCCAAAGAAGAATGGAGGATTCATCTGAAGGCTGGATCTCTGGAATGCTTCCTACGATTATTTGCTAAGACTTGACATGTTAGAAAAGTCGCGCCTGGTCGGTTCGGCGGATAATCTTCCAGTACTCTTGAGCAGGCACGAATAACATCAAATAACATAGGAAAAGAAGCCAAGATCAAGATGGATTGCATGGTTCATCACCAGTTTAGATCCGTGATTAAATCGAAAGCATGGTGAGATTGATCATTCCCCTACCCAGCTTCTAAATAGGTATAGATGTTTTCCGTCTAACTTGCACAAGGAGGAGGGAAGGAAGGCACAGTGTGTATTCTGCAATGAAGTGGTGGACGATGCCGATTACACCTTTTTCTTTTGCGGAAAGGTAGCACTCTCCAGGCAACGTTGTGAGAAAGCTACTCAGGAGTGCTGGCTAGTTTTCTGGGACTGGACTGGGAGATGTTTAGTTGGTAGTCCGACATGTGCAAATGCATTCGCTTACCTCACAGCTACTGAGTAGTTTTTTTGAAGTATCTGTTGTAATACAGAAGACCCATAGTGTCGAATATAATCATTGTGCTCCAATGCCACGGTGTAGTCATTCATATGAATCTTGTCTTGCAATATGAAGAAATCAATAAATGTGGTGACCAGCTATCACCGTCAGACCAAGGATTCTCCTGCGATGAACGATGATAAGAATTATACCAGTAGGACATGTTTTCACCTTAGTCTCCTGTTATTCATGATTTGATAATTACGACCCTTACGTTGTTTATTGGAGAATAAGTTAAGTAAAGAAAATCGAGGTTGTTTAATGTTTTAAATAGGATGTATGTCGCTATTAGCTTATTTATTCTAAATTTTTCAAGTTAGATAAAAGGTATATATAATCTGCCTTTGTGGGATGTAAATATCAAAGAATGATGGAAGGTTTATACTTTGAATATAGTTGAGAAAATTATAATGTGAAAGGTGTGTAATGAACCTATATATTGGGAGATAATGCTGACTGAATACAAATGGCACCCGATGTGGTTCCATTTGTAATGAAGTTGATGGTTCACTAGTGGCCTTCATTGATACTTCTTGAAATAGGTCTTAGTTTTTAAAGTGGGGTTTGGAGAAGAGATGAGCAAACAGTCTAATAGATAGAGTAGGTGCTTTCGGTAACAACCCTTTTATATTAATAATATCAGCTGTCAAGAAGCTATACCGTGCTTATATTATATATACAGTTTTGCAATTGTCGCTGGGTGGTAACTTGGCTCACTATCATATGTATGGTAATAGTCTGAACCACGCCATATGCAGGGAATATTATCAAGGAGAGTTCAATCATATATAGTGTGGGACGTTGTTGTGGACAAGCCGCTAGTCTTACTGATCGGAGCCGTGTATCATGCACAAGTGTATGCCACTAACATGACAAGCTTTGGGTCTAGCAGAAAAAAATAGTGTGAACTGGAACAAATTCCAAGAAGATCTGTCTCTTAACGTTCTTTAAGCAAAGAAACAAATCGGGAAACCGGAAGCTGGAGGCTTCAAGTATGAAAGCCTTTGTGTATTTCTTATATAAAAATATTTGAGTGGACATTTGTCCGATTAGAACCTAGCACGTAATACATATATGCATATATTATATAAGAATACCCACTTTCGCATGATACTAACATTCAAAGTCTTCAAAGGATTTGCACAGAAGCGATAACTTTGACCTATTATAACTTTGTTAGTGCCACCAAACTTGGTAGGATTGTGCTCTATCTTATAGCGTATGGAAAATTTGGTGATTCTAGGATGGACTTAAGGGCGGTTTTGCAGCCAATTACCAAAAATGATAGTACGAGTAACATACTGTTATTAACTTTATTTGCAAAGATATCGGTATGCACAATACACTGGTAGCCTCTTGATTTTTTTTCAGATTTTTCGGTTGGATAGTTTTAGAGAATGGGTCCGTGAAAGAAATGATTACTTTCGGCTCCCCGCACTCCACATCTTTCCAACAAATGTGAAATTTAAGACCGGAATCGGAAAGCAATAATCGATTATTTGATATCCCACATGGCTATATTTGGTGGAAAAACGATGTGCACTCTCCTTTTGCATACATGGAGACACCCCCCCCCCCCCGCCTTAAGTTTAACCTAGAATGATGTAATTCACAGTATGCGTGAGCGTTCACAATTCTCACCTTTCTAACAAATTTGGTGTCAATTGCTACAACCGTTTCAAAGAAAAATGCGTGTGACAGAAAGGCAGACAGTAAACCGATTTTAGTAAGGTTTTGTTTTACACAAAACCTTAAAAAATGTGAATTCAAACTTCTTTCTTTGTGGTGAAGGGCTTGAACTGTTAAGCGAAGCGAAATATTCGAAAGCAAACCTGAATGTGAAGTTGAAGTAGCATTTAATTAACAAAAGATAGTCGGTCCGCTTTGCCATGAACTGGTTAGTAGGTAAGAACTTGGGGTTAAAATCACGCGTGATATCCTGAATATACCAATTCGTGATGACATCCGTGCTGACCTAGGGAGCAATTGCATGGTGGCCATAGATTGAGTAAGAAACTACTCTCGTTACAAAGACTAGCCTGCCTTTGCATTATGGATGCTACGAAAATCACACACCGCTCCAGGATCTCGCCGAAAATTAGGGGTGAGGTTTGCTACGTACAGGCTTCAGCTGAATGATGTAATGGAGTGTTTCCATTTCAAAATTGGCGGGCGTTAATGAGGATTAGAATCATTAGAGTGATAAAAGGGGTATGCAGACGAATCAAAAACAGAATATAGAACTGCCCGTAAAATATATGAGGCAAATCCAACCCCTAGATGAGTATGCTATACTATTGTTTTTCAGACGGGGTATATCTGATAAACTGGCATGTCAGCAAGAAGAATCTACGGAGAAAGTACAAACATTTTAAAATCCAAACTCTCTTAGATAGTTAGGTAACATTAAAAACTATCGGATCGCCCCAAATCAGATCTAACCTGGTATGGCAATGCGATCGGAACCTTAAAAGCACGACTAGCAAAACTCCGATAATGTTGAAATGGATAGCGAGGCACACATTTATTTATATCAATGAAAGAGTGAATACATTTACATGAAGAGTGACCCCAAAGATAGTAACCTGAAATCACCATAGCAATACGATGGGAAACTGGAAGCTCAGATAATCAGCCCAATGGTGGTAGATATCGATAGGGTATATGCGGTGCCAATTAATACTGCACGATTGACTGCTGCTGAAAATAGTTGAAACCCTGAAACTGAGTGAATTTGGAATGAGGATGCTAGTAGGCCTTATATCGTATTCTCTATGAAAATATCTGCGCACGATGGAGATCTACAACGCAGACCGAATATGCAGACTATGTTATGAAGAAGACGAAATAGCCTCTCACATCTGATTGGAATGCATTCATCGCCGAGGCATACCCCATGAGTAATATTGTATTAAACCTTAAAAAGGCTCGATCACGTATACGTGTCCCCTTCGCGTGGCGATCAGTGCCACAGCTTTCATATTTATGAGCTTTGGTAGGACATACAATAAGTTAACAAGCTACAATATGAGATAATTTAATCCAATTCTACACAACTCACCCTATTCATCCGTCTATCCTAGCGAAAGCTTAAATTATGATATAACACTTCGCTATTACCCCCAAAGCTTTTGCTAAGAATAAATGCAACCCTTTTCTCGCAGCGAGAGGATAATTAATTTCAGTTTATAATTAAATGGAATGTCTTGACAGTACCTTAAGTTCAACAATAAACTACTGGAGGTCTGTGAAAATACAGAGGGCAAAAATGCTTCGGGGTTGGATAAACGTTTTTCTCCAGCTGAAAGGTGAAAGTGTCCCGCTCCGTGAAACCAGACGACTATCTAGATTCAGTTGACGCCGCCAACGTTGTTGGAGAAGATGAAGCTCGACGGTCCGACGGAGACTGACAAGCACCTCTGCGCAAGCAGATCATGTTGAGGGGACCACAGATAAATCTGCAACAGTAGTAATGTGCCTCAGCTAAGCTACTGATCTTCCAGCGGAAAATATCGACGTCTTACTAAAACAGCAGGATGGATAACGACTGAACCATCGTACGACTCTAAAGCAAATATTATAATTCGCCTGCACGCTTTTCTATGTCCAGACCTGAGTTTTGACGACCTAGTCATCGTCAAACTGGAGCAACTGTCACGGTTGGGAGGAGGTCCTTGATACCACCCTACTAACCGACAATCAAATTCTCAGGATAGAGGACTGGAGAGTGTCTGACCAAAGATCTTTGTCAGTTCACAATTGGATACTTTACAATCTAGATCTCGCCGCAGAGGTCTCCAACTCTTTCAGGAACCCCAGGAGGATCGACTAGCGCATATTTGGTTATGCTATCAAGAACAAACTCCCCGGTGCTCAAATTGACAAGATTTGCAAGACAGACGATTTAAAGTCAAAGATCGAGGCTCCTGAAAAGGTAAAGGAAACCGGAGTCTCGTGCCCTACTAAATACAGCAAGAAGATATTGGTATCGTGGTGGAATTGAGATCTGTCCAACCTCAGGAAAATGATCAAAGGGATCTCCAACATCTGCAACAGGTACAAAAATTGTCAGTTATACAAAAACTGCCAACAAAGTATAAGTCGTCCATTAAGACTGCCAAGAGGCGGTTCAGATTTTTGTCAGAACATTGAAAACACCAGTGAATCTGCGAGGAGTGGTAAGATCATCTTTAAGTAAAATAGAAGCCCACCATTTTTTAAAAAGCTGGAAGGCTCCCAAATGGAATCTTCTGGTGAAGCCTGGGTGCTGCTGATTCAGACACACTTCCCCGCCTGCGAGGAGGACTGTGAGTCAGAGCTTTGTTTGGAGGGTATGCAGCCTCAGTCGTGCGAGGAGGATAAAATCGGCTGGGGTACAAACAGCTACTCCGTATATAGGGTTATGTCGAGGCTTGTTGAGATGTACGGGGGCTGTATCTCTTTGCCATGCATACCACAGTCTTGGAGACGCGCGCAAATAGTTTTCATGCCGAAAGTGGGCATGAGTCCGCAAAGAACTTTCGACCAATCAGCCCTACCTCTTTCTTATTGAGGGCCCTAGAGTGCTTTCTAGACATCCACTTAAGGATGATTATCGGGAGAGCGCCTTTCTTTAAATTCCAGCACGCCTACCTCGAAGGCAGACCCACAGAAACCGCTATACAGTATATTCTAGGAAAACGTGACCCACGTCCTCTAGGAGCAAAAGTTCTTTTATTCTAAATAAATAGAACGCATGAATCTTCATAAATATTCAAACTTATAAGATATTGAAGATATATATTCTACATAAACATAACATTTGTAATACTCACACATATTCCTGTAATGAATGATTAGTTGGTCCATCCGGCCATTCAGCATAACAAACTACCCTAATTTTTCCATTGTTCAACACTTCATTGTACGTCGTAAAAAATACCAACATCGGGCATGATAAAATAATCCCGAGCACCCATATTGCACCCGCTATACACAGAGTACTCCTTTTGCCCATTCTAGGTCGTAGGGGATTCATGATGGCCATGTATCTGAAATGATCAAACAAACAAACACAGATTATATCACGGTAACGGAAATAGTCCTGAATTGGGGTGAACAGCGTTAATACACATATACATATATAGGAAATCAGGAGAACTTAGGTCTATTTTTACGATGAAATGAATACTTCTTGGAATAATTCATTGCAATCAAATTCATCTTTCAGGGAAAACAAGGAGTTTTTCAACAAATTGTATAGGAAAATTCATATATAGGATAGAAATATTATAGATCTCATGATGCCAGATGATTCCTACTTTACGTTTGTACGACCTGATCCGATACATTGAGTAAAGCTCACATAACTTCCGGTGATGGAAGTTTTCAATCAAGGTAGAGCTAGATTTAAAGGTAGAATCTGTGAAAACATTTGTCAAGAGTCGCAAGTAAGATGAATGTATTTACTTATTGCTTAACACTATTATTGATTTAAAAGATTAAGTTTTCTCTACCGTACATAATCCGCTTCCATTTAGTGCCAAGCTTGCGAAGGTAACATCTAATACCAATCGCACTAGGAACTGGTTGCAAGAACCAGATACGAACACCGGAAATATATTTAGATTCAGTAGTGGACAGTGTTCACGTATCTGAGAAATGATAAAGCATCGAAATGATGCATGGCTTTGTTCTTTCCAGACGTATTTCCAATCTCTGCGATTTATACCATCTGCACAAGCAGAAAGTATGGATCGACTTTCCCTTTGTTCATAGTAAAACATTTTGTCCCTGAACAGGAAATGTAAGCTGGATTACGGATTCCGATTCATCTCCGTAGCATTCTGTCTCACCCGAACGCAATCTGGACGTGGCGTCTTCGAGTTCAATAGAAAATCTAATTTTCTTTTATTTTTCCGGTTTCCGGATCGAAAGACAGTTGGCCCTGTAAGTGGAAAATGATGTATGATGTTCGGTTAAATTATGTTTTATTTCTGCTTAACCGATGTGGGCTTGGGCGTGCATACATATGTATCGGGCACTCGATTTATGGCTGGCGATAAAAGTTACGAGTTGGGCTTCAGCGGACAACTTGTATCATTGAAATCAAATAATGAATGGGTGAATGTTGCGGAAAAGATGGAATAATTCGTACCGTAATAAAATATAGTATACAAACAACGGCTGCTTTTAACCATGGAAGTGGCATTGTGGTTACACCCACATTTAATACGAGGCGAAATTGGAAGATAACAGCCCCAAGCAAGGTATGAATAGTCCATATCCTAGGTGATTAGGTGATTTATGGTAGGAGCAGGGTGAAAATTAAGATTAGATCGTGCACATCGTTCCCCCTTCCAACTCTCCACCCAAACTCCATCCACTTCCATGATCCGCTGACTGCATTCAACGTTTATTGCAAATTTAACTGTAAAAGTGAAGAACACGATAATTAAGAAAATACATGCATATGTATATTCATCGCATATAGAAAGGACTCACACCTCGAATCTAAACAGGACTTCAAGGACGGTACTTTTTTCTTTAATGGGATAATATACATATTGCTCTCCTACAAAGTTTCCCACCGACGGAGGCCTCTGGTGTGAAGAAAGCGGCGATTATTGTAATGATGGCAAAGAGTAAACTTTCAGCTAATATAGGATTTGGCATGTGTGATGATACCAAGTTTAAAGATTTGGGTATTTTTTGGGATCTCATAATTTACGACTAACTCTTCCGACACGCCTGTTAGGTGTGGTGAACCGAAATTTCGATAGAGCCTGTGAAGTGCATTGATAAATCATTTGTATTAATCTATCAAGAGTGCAGATACTAACATTAAATTTTTGTGTCTCTCCAGCGCTAAGTAGAAAATCCATATGATTCAAGTATGTAATGTAATGTCCGCAACTTTGTTTACCTGATTCAGGGAAATTAAATCATTGACGGCGAAATTTAACTTTCCATATTACCCTAATAGCCATGAGGTTTATGGTAATATCGCGGACAGAGCCCTTTGGGGCCTAAGCGCGGAGTTGCACTGTACAATTCGGGTGCCATACTCCTTAGCTCGGTAGAGGCTTTAGGTAGGTCTTACATCCATCAGTATGAATTTTGAGCCTGCACTTAGTATAAGCTGATACCGTTCGGCTTGTCACAGCGGGACACTAATTGTAGTTACAAAACCAATGCGTGTCTTAAGAAAACCATGGGGTTAGGCCGACACGGCGGGTACCCACCAGGACGTAACTGCCTTAATAGCCACATCAAAAAATTAAATTGAAGTTTAAATTGCAATTGGAGCAATGTTTTTTCATATGTACTGTCCGAAGGTCTCACTATTCCCGGCCTGATCTCGGGTCTCCACACGATCTACTCCTTGTCACCAAAGCAGCACATATTGTTGTTATCATCTTCCTTTCCTCCTACAGCGAAACATTTAGTTAATTTCTTCAATCCCAACTTCCTTACTATCCAATTTCAACTTTCTATTGTGTAGAGCTCCTTAAAGCCACTAATTCTTAGCTTGCCATAGGGGTGGTTGTGATCAACTAGGGCCATATATAGGGTAGTGTACAGGCTGCATGATCACCTTAGGTAACCCAGAACATAGCTTGCGATCAGTCTTGATAAATCGAGGAGGTATGCACTTGATGAAACGGGGAAAGCCAATTTGCATTACACACTGTGTAAGACCGATATACAAACAAAACAAAATAAAGTCAATATTGATTGCTTACTTACTTTGCAGTATTATTCTATTTTAACTTGAAAATAAATGTAAAACTACGGGTCCATCTGTGAGCATCTTTCTGACAGTGTTTCCCGCAGAGAGATTCCCTGTGTCTGTATAAACTTGTGGAAGAATCTCATTTCACAAGAAAAAATGTGTGATTGGTGTTGTCCACTATCCTATTGCAGAGTACATAGCCAGATAATAGTACCGATGAGACATGTAGCCCATCTACCTCTTCACCCTCTTTACTCGATTTGTCTAGAGAATTGCCACTCATTTAGTGTGTGCTGTCATTCTTCACGAGTTCCTTAGCAAGGATGAAAAAGAAAATTACTTCTGTGATCATCTCAACAGCCAGTCCTGAAAGGGCTTACGACGCACTCCTCGCACAAAAGCACCACTACATATCGTGGAACGAAAAAGACTACACTCATTGGAAGGGGGCTTCTGGTAGATGTGGGACTTCAAGGTACTTAATAATTTGTGTTGATTCTTTTATCAACTTGCCGATTGATTATCTTTTTAGTCAGGATGAATACTTCGGCTTTTCCACGGCGAAACTGAATCCATGAGCCGTCATCACAATTCTTATCCGTCACATCAATATGGCAAGCCTCCTTTACGCCTGTTCAATGGTGCGGCCGGCAAGCAGTGCTGTAATATTATCTGCATAACTGATTCGGTACGACTCCTCTGGCAAGTCGAGTCTAAGCAGACTATCATGAGAAATGTTTCAGAGGGAGGGCAAACGATGGATTCATGTGCTACCTCCGACGTGATCTTCATCCTTCGTCTCGCGTCTTATGCATAGAGCAGGTAGCAGTCTCTCGGATAATCCTTCAATATTCCTAAATGATTGTCTGCTCGTGAAATGATTTTCCTAGTGTAACTAACATGCCTTTTCATCATACAGAATCAAAGGCCCTAAGTCTTACGAGAATGATCTGTACGCTCTAAAACTGAGCTGACTTTGGGATAACTCCCAGGGAGTACGTACTGCTTCAGCGAATCTACTGGTGATGAACTTTCAGGGAACTTTTTCGGTTGTGTCAAGAACAGTATTTGCTAAACAGACGGCAGCTCAAGTCTCCTTTCCCTTTCTAAGTTCGGTCGTAGCGCTTTTTGATTTTCCTGTTCGGTATTAAGTAAACAGAGTTTCCGCTAAGACCTGCGGAATCTTCTTTTAGTCCATATATACTCTAATTATGCTAACGTTATATATAAAACTCCTTTCAGAGGTTGGCAATTCCCGTCGTCCACTAATTTTTTAGAAGGTTTATTATGGCTTAGTGCCTTTCTGGACGTAGAATCCCTGTAGGCTGCCTCAATCAGGTTTATAACTGAAAATACAATAGTTGCAGCTGCAGTGCTACAACCCCCGAAAGTGCCCCCCACCGCGGGTCTACCTGCTCTTATAGCGGATGTCACTGAGGACTTCCGCAAAAATTTCGCATTCCATCGGTTTAATGAACAAAGCGGTATAATCCCCCTCACACTTTCCTCTGATTTTCCACTATACGTATCCGCCTCGACTTTAGGCACGCGGTTTTTAATGACGCGTTTTCCTCTTGTCTTTTTCCAGCTTATCTGCACTGCAGTCTACCTTCAGAAGCACCCTCTTATTTACACTTTTTCCCCAGTTTGCAATATACTATTCTCGGTCCGTTTGATGCTTGCTGTGCAGGGAGCGTGGCTGTTTCTGCTTTTCGTGGATTTTTTGCTATCGATGCTCGTTTGTAGAAGGGAACGCGGTCCACGAATTCCGCCAGCTCCACCAGCCATCAGTTTTTCACGTCTTTGCTGATTTTTTTCTGAAGGAAGTGTGTAGGTGGAAAGCGCCTAACAACCGTAGCTTATTTCCTGATAAGCTTTTCCAGTGTGCTTCTCTTAAAGACAAACGACTGTGTTCCCACTCCAGTTATGTTTAAAGTCATTTAGACAGTTTCAGCGATCTCCTTTGAGCACAGAAACACTGCGGAGTAATCGTAGCTGCACCGGCAGCCACTGTCTCATTGAATCTTTCAGACTTTGAAGTCTCTTTTGTTGGGAGTGCTGACAAGCACCGCATTTAACACCACTATTATATCATCAATTTTATTGTTTTTATTTTTAATAGATGCTATACCAGCGCAAGGGAGCGTACCGCGATAGTAACGGGCCGGTGTGGTCTGGAAGACAAGGCGCCCTACCCCAGTTCCCCAAGGGCTGACCTCGGACTCCACGGACGAGTCAGCGCTGACCACGGACTCCACGGACGAGTGAGCGCCCCCTTAGCGCGATCTAATAATACCGGCTAGTTTTCCCAAGAGGCTGACTCCTGATACATGCTAAAACTACTACCTTTGGCAGAGTAAGGCTCATATCACTCCCAGTGACGTCGGCAAAGAGCTGTCGGCGGTTCCAGAGACTCTCAGTGTATTCCCGATGTTTATTGGTCCTATCAGTTCGCTCTTCACCGGAAAACTTTTTATAAGCTTCTACATAGCTACACAGCTGGATGTCAGAATTACTTGCTCGAGCACCCGCCCCCATAAAGATAGTAACTCAGCAGGAAAGCAAGAGTAGAATAACGGATTCTTCAATGAGACAATATTTCGCTGCAATAAAACAATTCGGCATTTCTTCGGTTTGCTGAATTGTCCTGGAGGCTGGCAACAATTAACTTGCATTTTCACTTTAAAGTTAATAGCTATAATTGCGTACCCATAAATATGACATATATATGTATAATTGTGTAGCCATAAATATGACGCCTCTATGATTATACATATTCTATATTCTTATTTCTTCTATGAGTGGTTCAACTCATTCCCGTTTTATCTAGAGATTATGGAAAACTTCAATGAAATAAATAATGAGCCCATAAAAATGCAGTTGTATTTCCCTTCAAAGACCCCAACTATCCAAACAGAATCTGCTCGTTATTTCAGGGAATCATGTAAGCCGTGTTCCGAATTTGGAACAACATTTGACAGGAAATAAATACGAGGCTATGCTACTCAGTTTGATAGATCACGGTGCTAGTCTAGACAATATACCTATTCAACTTGGGTTGATTCGAAGATGTAAATGGCAGTAGATACATACTATAAATGGGTAATCTTTATGTGTACCCCGTTCTTTCAAATTAACAAGCCGAATAAGTGATTCTAAAAAAAATTGCATAACAGTGATAAACCGCACCTTAATACGCCTGGAATGGATAATGAATAAACACACCTTGTAGATCAAAAAAATGCCAACAGGTCCAACATTCGGCACCAGATCTGTATCCTACGTTATTACTGCATGAATGAGCTAAAATCATCAAATGGTCCAAACTCCACTGTTCGAAACTAATTCGATTTCAATAACCAAACTTGGATTTGATAAAACTGTTAGCCACGATGATTTTCGATTCTGAAGCATTTTTCTGCTGAGAAAGGGTAAAATATCCAAAAATCCCTTCACTCAATCAAAATATTCTATCTTTCAATCCTCAATCGGTATCTAATGTGTCTAATTACTTTCAGACAAATGGTTTTGGATTTAACTGAACTGAATTCTTAGTTTAAATGAGCGAATCACCCGCGACTATCCTATGCACATCTCCTGTTCACTTCATGTAGTATAGGGCCTCTTCTATGATTTACCAAACTGACCATCTACCATCCATGACAACAGCAAAGCAATTCTAAACACAGAAGAAGTGTGGCAGTTTAGTCTTTCCTACTTTAAGTTTGAAAATTTAGCGGAGACGAACTATCGGGGACAGTATCACTTTACGCACTGAATACTCGTCTCCAATCAACTTCTTCCTTCTATTAGAAGGAGAAAATACGTTTCTTTGCTATATCATGATAAATGGAATGCGAAGATTTCCACTCCCCTGAATGCCAGGCATTCGGAATGGCCTCGCTCGCTACTACCCTCCGTTTCAAACCTAGCGCTCGCACATCATCAGCAACTTTCTTGGCACCCAAAAGGAAATATCAGAGTTTCAGTCACTTCCTTACGTCATCGAAGAGCTACAAAATGCCAAAGTCCGGTTGAGAGAGGAGAGAAGAGAAGTCACTGCAGTCTGCTTTTGTAAAAAGACGAGTAAAAGGGACTTGGAATTGTGGACTGGTAATTTGCAATTCTCGGATTTCTTTTATGTTTCGAAAACGCTTACTATAGCTCTTAGGTGAGTCTCGTCAACGATTTATGATTGAATTTTGGAATATGGGAGCCCTCCTCGACGAAGGTATCGACGCCGTCCAGAATGTTGGCTTGCTCCAACTTCAGCCACAATTCTACAGGTGTAGGCACTTTAGCCACAAGGGATATAAGATAGTGAGGCTTTCGTCCATATAATCTAAAATCCAAAATATGCTGTAGTGCCGTTTGCTCCATAACCATCTATGTTTCTCAGCGGTGGCCGGAAATAAAGGTAACACCTTATGAAAATGAAGATAACGAGGTTGCGCTGGGTTAGTGTAAAGTGCCATGATTACAACTGAGGACATCAACATCGAACGAACGAACAACGAAAAATTGCAAGAGAGATGTCCCGATGATTAATATTGTCCTGTGCATCGAAGTTGATGGAAACGAGCAAAAGGTCAACCGAATGATTCGTTGATACGCTAACTAATGATTTGAAAGTCTGTCAACTCCACCAGGGCCAAGCATATGACCGAGAAAAATGGCTCATTCGATAGTGCCACCGAAAGTTTCAGGAATTTGAGCATACCGTGTGATAGGACAAAGGGGAACGCACTGTTGCATTTGCTAGAGAGGCCGAAGCTGCCGAAAATATTAACAATTTCAGTATTCTATACCGAATTACGAAAGAACTCGCGGGTGGTCGCAATCCTTTCGAAGGTTCGTTAAATTACGTTAAGGATAGGCTCCTCATCCAAGATGACGTGAACCGCAAAGGTGGAATGAGCACTTAACCATCCCGTGAAGTTTCTTTTCTTACAGAGGAAATGACAAGCCATTAATACGTTTAGTGGTGGTGTCAGCACGAAACCATCGTTCGCAATCTCTGCTGTTTCTGCAGAGCATAGTGGCCATCCAGTAAACCATGTGCTCGGAGTAGGTTTCTTAGTCAGCCAGAAAATGAAACCTGCTGTTATTGGCTTTGATAACATAAGCGAACGGCTATGCACTCTGCGCTTCCGAGGCAAGTTTAGAAATATAAGCCTGACTAACGTTCACGCCCCTACAGAGGAGACTGCAGAATCGGAAAAGGATACCTTCTACGAGGCAGTATAACGAATCCTCCAAGCCTGTCCCAGATATTATGTCAAAATCATACTTGGGGATTTTAACAGGCAAGTAGGGAAGGAGCCCGCCTTCAGGCGATACGCTGGCTTCCATTGCTTACACTAAAATACAAATGATAACGGACTGCGGATTATTCAATTAACAGTGTCACAAGAAATGGTTGTTGGAACTACCTGCTTTGCGTGGAAATCGAATCACAAACATACGTGGGCCTCTCCAGGCGGGACCACTTTCAACCAAATTGACCACGTGTTGATCGAACGCCGCCACCTCTCAGCCTCGATGAATGTCAGAACATATAGGGGGGCAATATAGACTCGGATCACTACCTCGTTGGAATGGTGCTCCGAGCTCGAATAACAATATCACCTAGAATCCCCTCTGGCAATCAGGTGAGAGTTAATACTGAAGCCATCCACAACACAACACTTCGCAACACCTATAAGAGGAAAATGGATGCCGCAATAATCGTAGTCAACAGGGGTCCTGGAGATGGAGCATCAACAAATGATCTTCACAATCATCTGAAGAACGTTATCATAAATATGGCCACAAACATACTTGGCCCCAGCCGCAAAAAGAGTAGGAACGGACGATGAATGCAAGCTAGCAACGCAACGAAAGAATGCCGTATACCGCATAATGTTGCATTCTCAAAGAACGCGGGCACGCGCGGAGACTTATCACAAGCTTCGGCGTGCGGAGGAGCGACTTCACAGACGGAAAAAGGAAGCAACCGTACCAGGCGCGGAAGTTTTACCAACAAGTCAGCATTATGAAGCCTTACGCACCTCTATGTTCATCCTGCCGAAACAAGGAGGGAAATCTGATTTCTGGCAGAATGGGCATATTAGAGCGATGGGTTGAGTACTTTGATGAACTACTGAACAACCAGAACATCGTCGAGTCGGAAGCCCCACCAACTGAAGACGACGGACAAATACTGCCACCACCAACTGCAGAAGAAACAGTCCATGCAATTCATATGCTTAGAAAATCATAAGTCGCCAGGAGCTGACGGAATTACAACCGAATTGGTTAAATATGGAGGCGACCAATTACACCAAGTGGTTCGTCAACTTGTGCTCAAGTTGTGGGACAGCGAATCAATGCCTGACGGCTGGCAAACAGGCATTATCTGTCTCATATATAAAAAGGGAGATATCACGCAGTGCAGCAATTATAGAGATATCACGTTACTGAGTACCATCTATAAGATATTCTCCTCTATCTTGCTAGACCGGATAGCCCCATACGCCCAGAACATCATTGCGGCAAGCGATGGAAAAACTGTTGGAATATGGACAACAGTTGCACCATCTGTTCATCGACTTTAAAGCCGCCTATGATTGCATAGCCAGGGTGAAACTGTACATGAGAGAATTCGATATCCCGACGAAATTGATAAGATTGACTAGGTTGACCCTGACCAATGTGCGAGGCCAGATAAAAGCAGCAGGATCACTCTCAAGATCATTCGATATCAACAACAGTCTACGACAAGGGGATGCCCTATCATGCGTCCTCTTTAACCTGGCTCTTTAGAAAGTGATCCGTGTTGCTGAGGTAAATGCAAGAGGTATGATCCTCTTTAAGTCCACCCTACTGGCCTATGCTGACGATATCGACATCATGGGAAGAACCACCCTAGACGTACAAATTGACTTCATCCAGATCGAGCAGACGTCGTGAGATCTTGGGTTGTACATCAATGAAGGCAAGACAATGGATGTGGTGCCAACGTCAGCACCAAAAACTAACCAGCCAACAACATGAAAGTGTACTGGTCAAACGAGAAGAAAAAAGATAGGAGACTACAACTTTGAGACCATTGATAATTTCTCCTATCTAGGGTCGAAAATCGCAACCGATAACAACTACGATGATGAAATCCGCGCACGGTTGTTCTCAGCCAACAGAGCTTATTTCAGCTTACAAAAACTGTTCCACTCGAAACGTCTCACCATAGGGTCAAAACTCTTACTGTATGTATTCCTCGGAGACTTGGGTACTTAGCAAAAAAAATTGCGAACTCTTGGCCGGGTTTGAGAGAAGAATCCTCCCAAGAATTTTTGGCCCCCTACATGAGGATGGACGATTGCGTAGCCTACATAACGACGAAATCTATACTTATATGTCGATACCATGACCGTCTGGTTGTGGATCAAATCCCGCTCAATAGGTTGCGGTGGGCGGGTTACTTAATCCGTATGGATGCGGATGATCCCACGCGGAAAGTCTATAAGAGCAATATCCATGGTAGAAAAAGAGGGGTCAGACGCTGCCTAAAATGGAGCGATGGGGTGGCTCAGGGCGCCAGACAGCTATTAGGGATATCGAATTGGTGGACCTCGGCGCAAAACCGGGATGTCTGCAGTTCCTTATTAGGGCAGGCCTGGACCGGATACTGGTTGTTGCGCCGTTGATGATAATGTTGAAAGGGAACGTTGAGCGTGTCTTTAGTTTAATAGAACTGTTTGAAAGGGAACTTGGAAGGAAAGGAGCTTATAAGCTTGCACCTTGTGGACTAGCGTATTCAAAATCGATTTGGCGGCTAATGAAATTTTATCGTTTATATGCTTTCCAAAATCAATGTTGCAAGCTTGCAAGATGATTGTATATTTCAGCTTGAACCTGAATTATGCGACCCTGATTGTCAATCTTCGTTCTTGTTAAGAAAAGGTGTCAGCTTCCAAGAGAGCATTCCTTTGCACCATGCAGCACAATAGGATTCTGGTATGTTTGTCAGAATAAAGCTTGAGTCCGGTGTCAGGTTGATGGGCACGTTATTCAGAAGCCACGGTCTATTTATCCGACAACCAGATTCAGAGAGAATTCTAACCGTGAGATTTTAGGATGCGTTCTTCTATTTATATGAGGAAGAGTCTGCTTGAACATGGTGTGGGTACAAATGATTTTCGAATTGGTATCTGTAACCCTGAAAGTTTCGTAGACAACCTTCTCCATTTGCAATATTTTACACACGGTGATAAATCAACTAAAAAACAGATGTTTGGTGGAATTCGTCTTTTTTTTAAAGCTCTAAAATATACAATATTTTCAAGTTATTGCACCGTGCGGTTTCCTACATAGAACGTACTAAGAAACTAGGCTGTAATCACGTAATACAATCAAAGATTAAAGATTAAATCAGAGAATAATTCAATCATCCTACGTTATTGGTGCGATTTGCACATCCTGAAAGTAGTTACAATATCATTCAATATAAATAAAGGGAACGTGGAAAAACAACAATGTCCTTAGAATCGATTAAACTGTTTACCGCTAAAGGAAGAGAACTAATCAAACAATCTGATATTTACGCACGACAAACATATAGTATCTGTGATTTTATTGCAGATTTAGTTCCACGTCCTTCTTGATTTTAGGTCCTTGTATAATGCTAACATCATCCTACTGCCAGCTACAATCCCTTTCAGATCCTGGTACGTACAGAATAGGACTAGGGAGCACACACATATCTAGTACGTGATACTTTTTTGTCCTGGCAAAAGTATATGCTATGTACCAAGCCGAATAGAAAATCAATTTTGTTATTTACTCACGTTCAACATGAATTGCAAATTGTCAACTACGATGACGACGGCTAATACCCATAAAAAACCTCGACAAACTTAATAATCTGTAGGCTGGTGAAAGTCACTCTACATAGGATCATGGCCAGTGGGTATTCAGATGAAAAATAGATGGGAGTAACAGTAAAAGTACGTCTAATTATTATAGAGTTCGATGAGGGCAGTTCGAAGTGCAGTGTCCAAAGAAGACAAGACAAGATTCATGAAAAAGTTCTAAATTGTGGTGACCTTTTGATGTAAGACATTTACTTTAGCTATTTTATTATTAGCCGCACTTTGAAGAAAGTTTTTGGCTTGAAATACCTACTCATTGGGGTCGAAGTTGAATGATCCCTGATTGTCTGATGAAAAAATAAATCTCTTTTCCCAATTGGACTTTCATATTTAAGAAGCCAGGGGCTCAAGACAACTGCTTCCTTCAAATTATTTTCATGGCCTTATTTACTTATTCGATCTTACCTTGCTTCCTTTCTTCACACCTGAGTCTGTTACGATAATGTGCCTTCCAGGTGCTCTATTCTTTGCAAGAAATGAGATAAGTAGAAGCCGCTTCAGTAACACTAAAAGCAACCGCAAATATTGCGTGGGATTGTCTGCTGAAGGCGTAACAACAGTGATATAAGACGGTTAGGAAAACAATTGTTTATCCATTTTCATCGTTTGTTGAGCAGACTCCAATAGAACACTTTCTGGTTTGGGCTTATATACAATGATACAATGATTTCATTGTAAATCCAATTTGTCCAATTCGGATCGGCTTTGAAGTTCTCAATTTTGTAAATATAAATATAAGTATTGCCTTCCCTGTTTCAAGAAATCAAATAAAGTTTAGAAAGGGAGTCAGGTTCCCTTTCAGTGGAAAAAGTCCTTCGAACTTAGTTGAATCTAAAAGACCTTCCGGAGAACAAATATTAGAAAGTTATAAGAGAAATTTCAGCCAAATAAGATTTTTACGGAAGTTATTTGAGACACATTATATAAACAAATAAATACCTTTGAAATGGTACTGGCACGAATGGCTAGAGGTTGGTTCGAGCAAATGACAAAAGGACTTCCTTCCACTTCTAAGTGACTCAGTTGTTTTGGTGTATCAACAACGTTGAGTTTAACCATTCCGTATCGATAGAAGGTGGAGAAAAGGTCGATGTTGCTATAACAATTAGGTCGGTAATGGAAAACTAATTGCTCGTGTTGGGAATTTCTTTGAAATTCAATTCAGAATTTAGTGGCTTCACCGCAGACCATTTTCATTCATTTAAAATAATCTTATTTTGAGAGTTTCCGGTCCGTTTGAATCGAAATCTAGTTTCTTTTCTCTTGTTACCTTCAGTTGTGCAGCTTATATTTCTGCATGTAACGAGGTTTTTAAAACCGTTCAGTTCAAATAATGAAAATCGTGGGTCCGTTGACGTATTAATTGTAAATAAGATTCCCCTAAACGCAACAAAAAATTTCGCAACTCGCCTCTCGTTATAACATAATTTCCCAGAAGAGTCTAGCCCTCGGCTTCGAATTTCGCTAGCACTTTTCTCTTCAGTCAGCAGCTGCCTGGCATACCCATACGAAATTCAATTTTTCCCGATTTTTTCGATTCACTCAAAATGCTGACTGACAAAATAATCCTTTCTGTAAAGTTATTCCCATGTCTGCCCATGTTGCTGGCGTATTTTTTTCAAGCTGATTAGAGTTGGGGGTCCCTCGGGAGAATTGGTACATATCGAACGAGGAGCAGTAAGGACGATTGAAATTAAATGATTTTTCCAACGAATGTGTTCCAAAGATGGAAACCTATTAAATGGTAGGGTATTCTCCCGTAATTTTTGAGTAATTTTACACCTGAACAAATATCAAATACAAGAAACCTAGAACGGATAACGCATTCGATACTACATCAAACCTTCGTCTCAGATGAATTTGTGTTGGGATGGGAATTCCTCAAATTCATCAATTTTTCCTTCCTTTCTTTATTGTTGCTCAAGAAATCCTTTGATTTGACAGATTTTCACTTGAAATATAAAAGGAAATCTTTATTATGGAACCAGTGGAGAAAATGATTTCAAGATAAGTGTGAATTTTTATTAGACAACTTGGCATCTCACTAGAAAGAGCAAGAAAGACGAAGTTTGGAGTGAGCAATACGAGGACAGTTGTCCCAAAGGAAATACACGAAAATCTCATATAGACTAAGATGTTTGATGACTTTCAAGAAACTTTTCCCTCGTGTTAAGACATTCCTAAGAGGCCAAATACGGTGAAGGTGGCATTAAAGACAAACATATCCCCTCGCCGACTGGGGCAGAAATTATTATAGAGGTTTTCATGAAGATAAGGATGTGACTTGGGGAAAATATTGTGAATTAAACAATGACAAAAGACTCTCAGTGAGGGTGATGTCAGTTTATCTTGCGGCTGTGGAAAATAATTATATGTATCAACTTATGTAGTTTCTTAAACAGTGTTAGGTAGATGGACGGAAGCAACGTGTGGTGGAAATGAACTTTGCTCATTATTCTTTATAGTCAAAAGCTTATTGTGATTTACAGGTGATAAACTGATAACTGACAATTATATTTATAGAAAATATCGCCCCGGATACACTTTGAAAATACATAGTACGTTAACAAAATTCGTAAAATCAATATCAATCAGTCTGCAATGGTCTTGTGTGATCTATCCACTGCCACTTGCGCCCTCTGATCAACACGTCTATGGGTAACTGAACTGATCGCCGATGCTGTTCGCCTTTCGAAATTATATCAAAGCAAAGTACCCCGATAACACGACGGTGATAAATGTTGTCAAAGATTTGGAACTTTCGAGTAATAATGGCGGTAACTTTCCATATGCTAGTACCATATAGCGACACAGAAAGAACATTAGCATAGAACGGTCTCAACTTTATGTTGGTGTTGAGATAGCTAAATCTCCGGATTTTAGACAAAACCAGTGAAACAGTCGAGCAACATTAAGTTCGGTGTCGCCGTCGTCATAAACGACTCTTCTGAAGTATACAAATTGATCAATTCTTTGGATGCTCCACCCATTAATGTAGATAGGCAGAGTACAATTACCAGTCAGACTGGGAACCTTGGTTTTGTTGGTATTTATCTTCAACGCGACTTTGCTTGCTTCATTTTCCAAGTCGAGAATATTTTGGTCAAGGTCCACGACTCAATTCGGGAGGGCGAACTCCACTATTGTAGTTGAGATTTCTAACAAGGATAGTCCATTGAATTCCTCCACGTCCACCGAACAAGGCAGTATGGGGCAGTTTTGCAAACAAAACCTTAAAAAGGGCTAGGGAGAATTAGATTCTTCTTGAATGGAATTTTAATATTTCACTCGAATGTCAATTATTCTCGTTAATTATGACGTCAGCATCTTATTTGTATGGCTTAGGATGCTGCTAATTAGCACGAAATTGATAAGTTTGAACTTCTATAACTTTGACACTAATAATTGGATTTTCATGGAACTTGGCATGTGTATGCACGAGACTTTTCTCTATGTCGGTGCAATTTAGTACTCCTAGGATGAACTCAAGGCGAGTTTTTTAGGCAATTTCTAATAAGTGATAATATGGTATTAGTAAATTTATTTGAGCAGATACCGGAATGGGACATCTCTCGAAGATTAGATTTCACCTAAGTGTTTTACACAAAACCTGAAAAAGGGCTGCAGATAAGTAGATTCTTCATAAATGCGACATTAATATTTGAGGCAAATGTCAATTATTCTGGTTAATTATGACGTCAGCATCTTATTTGCATGGCTTTGGAAGCAGTAAATTCGCGCGAAATTGCTAAGTTTGAACTGCTGCAACTTTGCCTTTAATGGCCAGATTTCCAGGAAATTTAACAAGTATGAATGACATATTGTCATCTATGCTGGTAGGATGAATTTAAGGGTGGTTTTTCAGTAAATTCATAAGACGTCGTAATATACTATCAGTAAGTTTATTTGAGCAGATATCGGAATGGGACATATTTTGAGGCCAAGATTTCATCTAAGGGCACCACCCTGATTTTTTTCGGAATTTTTTGTCGGGTAGTTTCCGAAAATGAGTCCTGTCTCACTTTAAGTGCGTATATTTTGACCCCTTACTCGCGTACTTTGCAATTCACGCCAAAACTAATGTCAGTCCCGGAAAGTACTAATCGAGACCTTTCATTTGATACCCTACGACTATATCCGATGAAAAGAATTTTTGAATCCCCCCTTTGCATGTGTGAGAAGCCCCCCATTAAACTCCATCTAAATTTATGCCACTCGCTGTATGCGTGGGATTTCATAGTTCCCATCTGTCCACCAAATTTCGTTCGGATCGGTTTAGCCGTTTTGGAGAAAAAACAACGCGGGTAACTGGCCTGTCCATCGACGAATTTCTTCGCTTGAAATTATATCAGGCTAGCGTACAGAGATGATACGTTGCAGATAATTGTTGGTGAAAGTTTTCAGCCTTTGAAAAACATTCGGAGTTGATTTCCATGGGCGGCCTGGTCTGATTATGCTTCAGGTTAAAGTTGCATAATTAGGCAAGTCCTCACACGACCTCCGCGTGGTGGCCGCTGGAAACCGTCTTCGGGCGGGCCAAGAGTGTGTAGGGCCGGGCTGGGAGTAGGCTCATCCAACTGACGAGGATCTGCTTGTCTGCTGGTCATGTGTTAGGGGCAAGTAGATCTGGCGGGGGGATGGACTGAAGTAACAGCCCGGGGATCGTCCTCCCTGCATCGGAGAAGGTGCTAATAGGACCCCAAGCCAAGGTGGAACAGCATACGCCGAGGGCTGCGTGGCCAATGGGGAGCTTGGTCTTTAGTATGCGAACTCTGAATACCTTGGGCACCTTCAGTTTCAAATAAGACCCTTACCCTGGTGGCCGGGCCAGCCAGGGTGGACATTCTTCCCGGACTACTCGTGGGACCAAGACATGGACTCAATTAATAAAAAAACCAAAACGACGATAGAAGAGGAGGCGATGATGCCAGGCGCATCATCGGAGGACGAGCTGCTGGCCTCCAGCCAGGAGACAGTGGCCGTCGAGAGCAGTACACTCGGTGCCAGCCGTAGCACCGTTATACTGAAACCAACCGCAGGGACCTCCCGGAGCGAGGCGTCAGACGGACTAGTGGCTTCTAGCCTGGAACCCACTGCCGTCAGGCTGGGTGTAGCGAGTACCACACATAGTACTCCTGACCCGAAGCCCTCAGCGTCGGGGGATCCCTCGAAAGCGAAAACCGACAAGAATCGCCGGAAACCGGCTA
The DNA here is from genome assembly GCF_905115235.1 of Hermetia illucens. Taxonomy (NCBI): domain Eukaryota; kingdom Metazoa; phylum Arthropoda; class Insecta; order Diptera; family Stratiomyidae; genus Hermetia; species Hermetia illucens. Next base: position 65,313,197 of record NC_051851.1, on the reverse strand, counting down.
AGAAGCGAAGGTCCACGGGTGTCCTGCTCAAGAGTCAGTACCAGAAGGCCATGCATATTCTCGGTAAGATTGCCAAGAATAAGGAGGCCGGTACTGTCGACGAGCGGGATGAAAAAGACCTCGCTAAATACCAGGCGATTGTTGATGAATACAACAACAAACGCCGGGCTGACGAGCAGAAGGCGAAGCCCATCGCTCTAAAACGCAACCGATCTCAAGACGAGGTCGAACAAGATAAAAAGCGGAGTAGAGTGGGCAAGAGCGCAGACGCCAAGCAACATACGAAGGAAATTGTACAGCAACCGTCAGCCGGCGGGCCACGTACTGCAAAGACCTTCAGCGATGTGGCCAGGAGTCACTTATGGGTGGCGCTGGCGGATGGCAATTCTGCTAGCGGCAAACTAACGCTAGAGGTGTGGACCAGTGTTGAGGCTAGGCTGTCGGGCATGGTCTATGAACATCTCGTGGAAACCGGAGGCAAACACCCGGGACTCACTCCCCACTTTGATTCATCTCATGTGGTCCGTGGGTTCCACGTAATAGCTTGCATGGACCAGTTCTATAAGGACTTTCTCGGCTCGTGCGTCGCTAAGATCAGCGACGCTTGGGAGGGCGTTAAGCTCAAGACTATCCCTTACGACGAGATTCCCAGGAGACCGGTCGCTCGCATTTGGTTGCCGAAGATCCGCATGGAGAAGGACAAGCTGGTCCATTTCCTGCGCCTTCACAACCCCGGGATTCCCATGGACGACTGGGTTGTTATAAAGGAGGAAGAACCTCAGATAAACAGCCAGCCCGTACTACTCCGCATAAACGAGGAGTGCCTGGAGGCACTGAAAAAGGCCGATTACAAAGTGTGGTTCGGAGTCAGGAATGCCAAAGTAAAAGTGTTCCGCTCTGCAAAACCGGACGACGACCTTGACCCAATCGACGCCGCCAACGAGCTGTTGGAGGAGATGACGATCGACGGTCCGACGGGGGCTGTCGAACCCCCCACGCAAGCAGATCATGCTGAGGGTAACGCAGATAAATCTGCAGCACTCGAAGTGCGCCTCGGCTAATCTGCTCGTCTTCCTCTTAGAGGAAGACATCGACATCGCATTAATACAGGAGCCCTGGGTCGGAAGCGACCGAACCATCAAAGGGCTCCAAAACAAATATTTTAATCTATTCCACAGCACAGGAGACGCTGATCAGGCTAAACCTAGAGCATGTATTCTTGCGAGGAAGAGTCTGCACGCTTTTCTGTGCCCGGACCTGAGTTCCAGTGACCTAGTTGTGGTCAAGCTGGAGCAGGTGGGGGCAGAGAACGTGTATATTTCCTCGGCGTACATGGCTCACGACCGATCAGCTCCGCCACAAGAACTACAACATCTGACGAACACCATAACAGCAAAGAAAGCCAACCTGCTGATAGGCTACGACGCAAATGCAAGGCATAACCTTTGGGGCAGCTCTGAAATCAACGAAAGGGGTGAGTCATTCTTTGATTTTATTATTACTTCAAATTTATCGGTGTGTAACAGGGGCAGTACACCAACCTTTCATTTCCCCTGCTCGGAGAACTGTGACGGTTGGGAAGAGGTCTTTAATATCACCCTAATAACCGACAACGGGATTTTTAGGGTGGAGGACTGGAGAGTGTCTGACCAGAGATCCTTCTCTGACCACAGTTGGATACTCTTCAGTCTAGATCTCGCCGCAGAGGTCTCCAAGCCCTTTAGAGACCCCAGGAGGATCGACTGGAGAAAGTTTGGTCAGGTAATTAAGAACAAACTCTCCGGTGCGCAAATTGGTAGGATTGGCACGACAGACGAACTGGAGTCAAAGGTCGGGGCTCTGGAGAAGGCTTTTGATACCGCCTTCAAAGTCTCGTGCCCTGCTAAGTACAGCAAAAAGACCCTGCCACCGTGGTGGAACGAAGATCTCTCTAGTCTCAGGAAGTTGACCAGAGAAATCTTCAACATCTGCTACAGGCAAAAATACTGGCAGCCATACAAGGACTGCCTAAAGAAGTACAAGTCGGCCATCAGGACCGCCAAGAGGCGGTCTTGGCTAGACTATTGTCAGAACATTGAAAGCACTAGTGAATCCGCGAGGCTCAATAAGATTCTTTCCAAGGAACATAAGAGTCCATCCTTCCTTAAAAAGTCGGAAGGCTCCTGGACGGAATCTTCTAGTGAAACCTTGGAGCTGCTGGTCCAAACGCACTTTCCCTCCAGCGAGGAGGACTGTGAGTCAGAACCTCGCTTGGAGGGTTTGCGGCAACCCCAGCTGTGCGAGACTATCAAATCGGTAATTACCGGGGATAGGATCGGCTGGGCTATAAACAACTTCTCCGCATACAAATCTCCGGGCCCAGATGGCATAATGCCAGTCATGCTACAGAAGCAGCAGGAAAGGGTTGTGCCGTGGCTTGTTGAGATTTACCGGAGCTGCATCACTTTAGGATACGTACCGCAGTCCTGGCGGCGCGCACGGGTGGTTTTCATACCGAAAGCGGGCAGGCGCGGTCATGAGTCCGCGAAGGACTTTCGACCAATCAGCCTGACCTCTTTCGTGCTGAAGACCCTAGAACGCGTCCTGGACATTCACTTAAGGACGATTATGGAGAGAACGCCTTTCTCTAAGTCCCAGCATGCCTACCTCAAAGGAAAATCCACAGAAACCGCCCTCCACGAGGTAATTGGCACGGTTGAGCGGTCGCTGCAGTACAAGCAGTATACCCTTGCTGCCTTCTTGGATATAGAAGGAGCCTTCAACAACGCCAGTACCAACGCCATCAAGGAAGCCTTGACCGGTATTGGATTGGAGGGGTATCTCACGCATTGGATTATATCCATGCTGAGTACCAGGATAATCCAATCCGATCTGGGAGGCAACCACTTGACCAGAGCTGTGAACAGAGGCACGCCCCAGGGTGGTGCTATCTCACCGGTGCTCTGGTTAATAGTAATGGACAAAATTTTACGTACATTAGACAGCAGCGGGGTGAAGGTGGTGGCGTATGCCGATGACTTGGTGATACTAGTATCTGGGATGTTTCTGTCCATTATGAGCGACATCATGGAAAGAGCGTTGCGAAAGGTGTGCCTGTGGGCCGCAAGATGCGGACTCAGCATAAACCCAACCAAAACGCAACTGATGCTATTCACCACCAAGACAAGGATACCTGAATTCCATCTACCACGGCTGAATGAACAAAGATTGGTTCTTTCCTCTAATGTGAAGTATCTGGGTGTAATCCTGGATCCTAAGCTAAATTGGAGGTTGAACATAGAACTGAGGGTTAAGAAGGCCTGTATAGCCTTCTATGCCTGTAAGAGAACCTTTGCCAAGAAATGGGGTCTCCGGCCGAGGAGGGTTCTCTGGATGTACACCGCTGTAGTGCGTCCGATCCTGACGTACGGATCTATTGTATGGTGGCAGGCTTTGAAGAAGAAATACAATAGAACGAAGCTTAATAGGATTCAACGAACCGCGTGTGCAGGTGCTACGGGGGCTCTGCAGTCTTGCCCGGAAGATGCTCTCAATGTACTCCTGCATCTCCTCCCACTTGACCTCCACATCAAATATGTTGCAGCGTGCAGTGCCGTAAGACTGCGTGAGTCCGGATGCTGGGCAGCGAAGTCCTACGGCCACAGCAACATTCTAGATGAAATACCTCGAGAAATCTGGGCATCCCCCACGGACTATGTCACACGCAAGCTGAACTTCACGAGAAACTTTGCTGTGGACCTTCCAACCAGGGCAAAGTGGAAGACCGGCGGCGTGTTACAAGACTATGACACGGTATTCTTTACGGACGGATCAAAGATGACCTATGGAGTCGGCGCGGGGGTTTTCTCGAATACACACGGTGTATCCAAGTCGTATGGTCTCCCAGGTTTCGCCAGCGTATTCCAGGCGGAAGTACTGGCGATATTGGAAGTCTGTCGATGGCTGGAGCGTGATTCGAGTCCCAAGCGTAACATAGCCATTCTCACCGACAGCCAAGCGGCCATCAAGGCATTGTACTCAACGACGACATCTTCCCGGTTGGTGGGGCAGTGCAGAGACACGCTCAACCATCTGGGCGGCACGCTCAAGATCACTCTCCTCTGGGTTCCCGGGCATAGGAACATAGAAGGGAATGAGCGGGCTGATGGATTGGCCAGGCAAGGCTCTGCTCTTGGCAGTCCCTCGGGGAACACAGTCGGTGTTCCGCTGGCGGCTGTCGGGGGCCGAGTCCACTCGCACTACCTAGCAGCCGCGGGCCTGAGATGGCGAAGGCTTAGAAGCTGTGCCAAATCAAGGAGAATTTGGCCCGCTTATAACATAGCCCGATCACGAGAGCTCCTGTGCCAGACGCGTGCAAATGCATTCAAGATTACGGCGGTCTGCACGGGGCACTGGCCCATAGGGGACCATGCCGCTAGGCTCGGCTTACCCTACAACTCGCATTGCCGAAGCTGCGGAGAAGGAAGGGAAACCCTCATGCACTTTCTCTGCGATTGCCCGGCTCTGGCTGGAGTCAGGCTGCGGACACTGGGTTAACCATTCTTTGGGGACCTCAGTGAGATTTCTAGTTGCAGGGTCGGAGAGCTGCTTTCCTTCGTGAATGCTACGGGCTGGCTCTGAAGATCCGAGCCAGCTGGACTCCGCTTCCCTGTTCCTATAACAACAGTCACGGTCTTAGGAGTTTGTGGCATCAAAACGGCGCACCAAAGCGCTAATTGGGCTCCTCGGAGCGGCCACTGATACCTACCTACCTACCTGCTTTCCATGCGCTACTTGCACAGAGCGACACATAAAGAATAGAAGAGCACAGATGAAGTTGCCAGTATGTCCTAATCAAGTCTGGGTCATGTTGTTTCCAGTGGGACTGAAATATCGTCTCTTGATCTAGTAAGCCACTCATATATCCAAGTGCTGACCTTTTTGGATCGTAAGTAATGGTGGTGTTTAAAAGAGTAGTTATGGCTGTGGTAGGCTATTTTATGCTATCAGCATCAAAAACAGCGGCGAGATGAATCTGTAGCGTATGACCGTTTTTACTCAACACAGTAAAGTTCAGAGCATCAAAATCCTTCGACTGGTATGCTTTCATTGGGTCAAAGCATAAGACCACGCCTTCTTAGTTCTTGTGAATACCTTCAGTCGCAGTGTTGTTCCCCTTACTGGAGATCGGGTAACAATATTACTAGAGATTAATCTCAAGAGAAACAAGTCGGAATACCGGAAGCTCGCGCTTCGGATATAAAGGTTTTGTGTTCATCTTATCTAAGAAATTTCAACTAACATTTTTCTATCCGTATAGAGCTACAAAACTACGAGACATACGTACATATTACAGCCGTAGATGTTACGTTCGCCCTAAACAAACAAACTGTCTATTTTCGAATACTGTACACATATAGGCACGTATATAGATTGATCGTACCCATATTTCCGATTTACTTCTTATATCTATCTGAATTAGGCACTACCCGCGAAGTCCATTAGCACGCATATATTATGATATATACCTACACGTCCCGTTGGAATAATTGATATTCACATACAAATGACTTAAAATCTAAAACAAAATAATCCTTTTCCACCCAATTCATTCGTGGTGGTATTGACGAATTGATATATGATGATGACGTCATGCAGGTTGTAGAGTGCACGAAATTCACAAAAAATTGTAAAGTTTTACCCCCTATAACTTTGTTAATAATTGTTTGATTTTCTTCAAACTTGACCAAATTGTGCATTATGTTCTTCTTTATACGCATGCCAAATTTTGTACTTCTGGGATGAAGATAAGGGGGGTGTCGGGTAAATTTCTAAAATGTGGAAATATACTATTATTAACTTTATTTGTGCAGATATCGGAACCGGATATATTTTGAGGCTTAGATTTCGTAGAGATGCACTACTGCGATTTTTTTCAGATTTTTCGGTTGGATAGGTTCTGAGAACGAGACCTGTTACACTTTTTGGGGGTCATATTTTGAGCCGTCACTCCCCTATGTTTCACCCAACATCAAATATTGAACCAGTTTCGAAAAGTAATAACTAAGACCTTTCATTTGATACCCCACATGGCTACATTCTGTGAAAAAAAATTTTGCACCCTCCTTTCACATGTATGAGAAGCCCCCTTAAACTTAACACAAAATGGCGTCAGTTGCTGCATGTAAAGGGAACGGCAGATTACATACTCCTACCAATTTTCGTGACGATTGGTCCAGCCGTTTCCGAATAAATCGGCTGTGACAGACAGACAGACAGACAGACGGACAGACAGACAGACAGACAGACAGACAGACAGACAGACAGACAGACGGACAGACAGACATCGAATCGATTCTAATAAGGTTTTGTTTCACACAAAACCTTAAAAACTGGGAACAAAGTAGAGTAGACTTCGGCGTCTCTAGATTGGGGGTTTGCGAGTTGCTAGTAACTCATTCCGGTCTAAAGTCAGATCAGGACCATCGCTAAGACTTTGCTAAACAAAAATGGACTATTCCATTGGATCTTGGAGATTCGAGAGCTTTTCCATTTTGGAATATAACGTCAACATCTTGCAGATTCAAGAAACAAATGGCTTAAATGCACCATAAATGACTTATGACCTTAAAAATGGAAAAGGCTCGAAAAAAAGAGAGTTTGAGTTGGCGTTAGATAGCCCATAATTCTATTAAATATCTTATTACAGACCGCAAGCCCATCAAGGCTAGACTTGCGATGTGCAATTCGTCTAAAATGTGTGGCTTCAATGTGATGTAGTGAAACAACCAAGGACGAATTTTACAGTACCTTAAAACGGGTATACCCAATATAACTCTCGAAGAAAATAAAATTGATATCAGCGGATTTTTGGGGGAAAGTTGGGCGCAGAGGCACGACAGAGGAGCACAGTCTCCGTGGAACAAATAATGACAGAAGTCAGCGGCTTGTCGACTTTTCCAGCAATAGCAATTTGGTTATAAGCTCGACATGTTTCCCACTTTGAAACATTTACAAACCGATATGAGATTCACCAGAAGCTTGCGCCTTCACCAAATTAATCAGGTCATAATTGAAAAGAGGGCCACCATTAGCATACTGTAGTCAACATTTTTGGCGTGAAACTGCCACTCAGATCGCTATCAAAGAAGAGCATATCGCAGCTGCATAGGCAAACTTTTCAACGAGAGAAAAAAATGACATGAAAGTTCGGAGTGAGCAACAACAACATATGCGTCAAAATTTCCAACAAACTTCGAAACTATCTAACTGGGGGACACACACATTTCAGTTTCGCAATTGTGGACACATATAAAGCGGAGGTGACCGTCGGATTGCCAATAAATGCCGAAATGATTAAAATAAACAAAGTAAGAAATGCGATGCGTGCAAAGAATACAGAGAACGATCAACTCGAGCAAAGAAAGAGGGAAACATCATTAAAAACCCAGACGAGGTGGGTTCCGTACTTCAAAGAATTAGTGAGTTTCACTACAGTGGGAACCTCTTTCCAAGCAATCATCCTTGAAAACTCCAAAAATGGCCTTTTGATGTGTGTTGATGGATTAAAGAGACTTTTCGCTATTGTGCTTGTGGTCATTGGATCAAATTTTTATAGACTCCAAGTGGATTTACGATAGTACACATGTAGATCAGAACATGCTCTACAAAATTAAGCTCGAATTTGAAATCTGAATGAAACCGGTACTGGAAATCAACACCCTCGCCACTGCCGTCCTTCTACAGTGTGTGGAGTAATACGGATTTAGAATCTCTCAACAGATGGGTAAGGGGAGTTCTTGCACACAACAACATGCACAATGGAGCTATCGAAAAATTGAAGATCACCATTCCACGCAATCAGGAAGGAAAGGAGGGGGGGGCCTTGATTTAATTACATTACAATCAAGTGCACTCGTGAGCTTTTCTATGAGAAACAATCCTCTAGCCAAATACATCAGGCTACCTTCATGGCAGATAATAAATTATCTCCTTTGGAGAAGCAAAGAATAGTGTCCCACGTCGAATGTTACTTTAGTCCAACAGAAGGTCGACATGTGGAAACCCATTCACGGAGGTCATATCACAAATTTGTTGTTGCCAGGGATTGACATCGAAGCCACCAGCAAATATTTGACTAACGGTGTACTATTCTATGAGACCGAAGCATTCCTAACCTCAATTCAGGAGTTGTTGTTCCCAACAACAAATTATAAACGGTACATTCTTCACGACTCCTCAATCACCAACACCAGTTTAGGCTATTCAACTCCGAAGAGGAGCACATAACATCTGTATGCAGGATGTTGAGCAGTATCGAGTACACCACTCATCATGCAAGATTCTCCATCAAAATCTTGCGTTGAAGTATAACTTAGTGGCAACCTACCATCATTATTATAAGTATAGTCCGCAGAGAATCTTGGATAATGATCGGATCAAACTACTGTGGGATCACACTATTGCCACCGACCACAGTGTTAATCATAACAGACCCGATCTAGTTCTGCTTCTGAAGGAAGAACGAGCGTGCTTCATAATCGGTGTAGCCGCACCGTTGGAGCGGAACACTGTTGAAAACCAGCACGAAAAAATTTGGAACTACGGCCACTTGGAGAACGATATGAGGCAGACTTGAAGACTACGAAAGATCGTATTTTCAGTAGTAATTTCAGTGACGGGATTAGCCCCGAAAAATTTGCATAAAGCTCTGAAAACGCTCGATCCAAGGACTGAGCTATATATGGAGATGCAGAAAGCGATAATCCTTGCAATCTATGGTATAGTCCGAAGAGTCCTGTCCGCTAACAGTCTGGCCTGGTGGGCTTCATTCTCGATTAGTACTGTCTTCCATTTAAAATCTATGTCTTTGCCGGTTAGAACCACCGCGTCATTGCTTGATATGTTTGCGACAATCGGGAATGTAGCAATACCTTTTTGCATGGTCGCACACACTTCGCTGTAATGCGGGCTTTGGATGTTGCCTTCAGCCCATCCTTAGGTTGGTCGCCCCGCGGTCCGGTTGGGGGGAAGAGGGTTTGTGGGTTTTTTTAACTATATTATGTATATCACATTAACATTCGCATCAGCATCTTGCTGTAAATGGCATTCGTTCCGCCTGTATTTTATCTACATATTCAAGATAAGATCTCTTTGCAAAAATACGAAAAGTGCTGGTTAGCTGTTGGTGATATCATCCTTCTTCGGTTTTTAGCACAGTCAAATCTTCCTACTCTATGCAGCTAAATGCGAACACACATTGACGGGATGGATTTTATTGATTTGCGTCTCACAAGGTGATAAGACGTTTTCTGAAATCTGGGAATGATTCTGTGGGGACTTTCTTACCTGTACCAGCTCCAACATTACAAATTCACATTGATGACGGCAATTATATTATAAATATTTTAATATTCACTTCATTTTCGTTGCAGAATCGAGTACTGTTTTCTTTTCATTACTTTCGAATTCTCGAATCGTTACACCTGGCTCAGAGATTTCACTTCTTTATATCTTTAAATTCCACTCGTTCCTCGGTAATTTTCAATTTCTCACTGCATTAAGTTTAACCAAGTGATTTATAACGACGTTTGTTGCTCTTTCAGCAAGCAACAAAACTACTCGTTTCCTATCAGTTGTTAGCATAGGTATCACCATCCGCGACTTTAGCCATCACACAGGTACATGAAGTCCACAACGTTGGCAAGAGCCGACATCTTAACCAAGCAGGAAGCTTCCTGACGAGTCGTTACTATTCTCTAGTAGTCAACATACATCACGACTGTACGTACTTTAAGTTTGCTTGCTTTTCTGCTATCATAATTTATGAGGTGGAACGTCTTAGCATGTGACGAATGATGAAACGGGTTCATCCCCAACAGACTTAGACTCTTAGGAGTTTTCAACGTGTGAAGTTACTATTAATGCTTCACTGAATTTTCTCAGAAGTTTAGGGGATGTTTCATGTGAGTATTTCGTCCGTAACAACCGGAATGTGATTGAGGCATAATTTGCAACGAGATCTTCGGTGAATGAACCATGAAAACGAAATGTGTGATGCAATTACATAAAAATTTTATGACAAAAGTTTGTTCTTGATTGATAAACTTTTACTGCAATCGTCTTAGGGTGAGTCGTTGGTAGAATACCATAAAAAGAAGAATTGCGACTTATAGGCAGCTAAAGCTCATTCAATTATTTCAAATTGGCGGATAATTTTGGATAGGTAACGGGAATATAATCAAAATGAACTAGATATTACGTGCATGAAGTCTCTAGAAGTTAATTTAATGTTGATGTAAAGTTTCGAACCCTTATTGGGTCCTGAGTTTAATATAACTTAATTCAAGGTGCCCTCTGGTATCGTTTAATAAATTTTAAGAGTTGCTTTGTCAATGATTTATTTATTTATTTGATTATTGGTCCCCAGTATAACAATGATATGGTTGCGTCAACAAAAAAAAAATCAATCAGTGGTTGACTAAATATTTCTGTTCTGCAAACTCTGAAAAAAAACCAAAGTCAATATTGAAGTATAAGCTAGTCGACATTGCCCGCGCCAGAAATTAGAATTTTGAATGAAAAAAAGAAGAAAAATTCTGTATTTCGAATTCTTTTACTCTTGTTTTCAAGTAACGTTGTTTAAAAAATATGGATTACAATGTATAATTCCGGTAACTTTATGTGTGCAATAAGTTCTCCAAATTTAACCCAAATCAGTCACAAATATTTTTCACAAGACCACCCTGCGGGCCGCGGTCCCAGTTGCGATCGCCGCTGGTGCACTTTGTTATATTAATTATGGTTCTTTGTTAGCAAAAAACTGAGTGCCTACAGTGGCTTCAGTGTTTACTTCATTTTCATTTTTATGTGAAATAAAACCTTATTAAAATCGATCAATGTCTGTCTGTCAGTCATACTCGCTTTACTCCGAAACCGCTGTGGTCTGTGTGTCCGTTTACATGCAGCGAGTGCCATTTCATGTTGAGTTTCAATGGGGACTTCACGCAAAAGGAGGGTCTAAATTTTTTCACAGAAGCTCGATTAGTACTTTCCGAAATTGATCTTATTTCTGACATTAGGTGATGCATAGGGAAGTGAGGGCTTAGAATATGTGCTCCGAAAAGTGAAACAGTTCTCGTTCTCAGGTCAGATGCATCTCTACAAAATCTAGGCCTCAAAATACATCCCGTTCTGATATCTCTACAAATAAAGTAATATGTGGTGTATTACCGTGCTTTGGAAATTTATCCGAAAACCCTCCTTAAGCTTATCCTAGAAATACAAAATTGGCATTAGTTTAGGTGATAATATAGCAAAGTTTGAACGCAATAAAAGTGTGACTAGAAATGGTTCAGCTTTGTCTTGAAGAGGAAAAGTCAGAGGCGGTCTTGATTACCAATCATGGGAAAAGGAATACGATTAGCATTTGTGTTGGTGGCCACATCATCAAGGCGGTTATCAGACAGCGGGGGGTGATGACCGACGGGAAAATTAATTTCAAGGAACACCTGGACTATGCCTGTGAGAAAGCGGCAAATGCCAGCGTATCATTGGTAATGGTGAAATGACCCACAGAGAAAGCATTAGACTTACACTCTGATTTCCCATGTTGAGGAGTGGATTCATTGACGGCTCGGCGGAACAAACTACCATCTGACTTCATTGTTGTCAAGGCATGATATTTGTAGGAAGTATCTGCATCGATTCGGATTAGATGAGTTTCTCTTTTGCATTTAGTGCTAGTATAAGGTAGAATGAAATTGAAGACAATTTTTTAAAATGAAAGAAAAACAAAACATAAAGAATAAATTATAATTGAAGAGATAACACCTGGCAGTTGTGTATGAAATGCAGAATTAAAAATAAGGCGAAGGAGAAATTTATGATTCAGTACGAATAACCGGCGGGAGTCGTCTGACTTGGTGACTGAGTCGAGCTTCCATGATGGACAGCATGGAGTCGAAACCGGTAATTGTGGGTCGGCTCAATGACGAGAAGTATAGCCCCAGCAGCTGTTCCGCCACAATCTGTTGCCGCCAACTCAGCAGGTTCGCATAGGCACCGGATGAAGTGGACTAAGGATATGAACCTTTATCATCTTTTCCTACTACGAAATAACCACATGAGGGCAGGTACAACATCTTCCCGTCCCTTGTTGCACCAGACATACACGCACGTGTCCTGTGACAAAGTCCAGAAATAAATGCACGTGACTGTGCAGCAGGTCGCAGACCAGTACCGCCTCATTACTTGTAGCGCTGAGTTTCGGAACGTATTCTAAAGAGCTTGTATAGAATTATCGGAAATGGATCCGATGCATAGATCAGGTATTACAAGGTTCTATGCATCTCTAGCAACTCCGAGGATTCTATCTCAATTCTATGATAAAATTGTATGCTGATATGTCGTTGCTGCAACTACAATTACGTGTGTCTTGTGGTGCAGTTGCGGCTGTCAAGATTGTATAGTCAGACACTAGACCGATTAATTGCCTACCAAGCCTATACGAACTCAAAATGTTCATTATTAAGGGTCAATGCGCACCTCGAGACCAATAGCATTCTGTCCGAGGAACAGAAGGGTTGTCGAGTCGGACCGAGGCGTTGCAAAGACCAACTTATTATCGATTCGGTAGATGACGGACAAACAACTAAAGGCGAAAGAAATGAATCTGAATCTGTACCGCCTTGATCTGAAACTGATAAAGATTTTGGTGACAGACATGGGAGGGTGTCATACCACTTTATCAGTGCATTCACCTGAAAACAACACCACAGAGGCGATCTGTATACTGAGGGAGTACCCTTTGGTTACATGCAAAACCAAAGGGGTGAGTCCCCCTGAATGCTGCTGGAGGGTATGGCTTTGCAATGAAGTATGGCCTACGTGCTTACATGCTAAGTGCGAGTTTACACAGTTGATGTACTTAGAGGACAGCCTGATGACCACCTAAAAAGCCTGTTGCGAATAAAAAAAATGTTTAACCATTGATGGAATTGGATTATACGAATGTCCAATTCAAGCCATTCATAAAGGTCTTTACGAGCCGCATGTCGGACATAGCATTGGTGAGCTCCATATCCAATCTATGACCGACGCAGACTTCTACAATTACCTAAGAATTCTGGAAGAAACTCATACTTGGGTTGATGATTTTAAGAATGCTTTGCTGTCCGAATTTCTGTGACGTGCGCATTGAACGCATTTGCTAACCCTTCACTGGTTATCCATTCCACCTACCTCGTGACTACACTTAACTTGAAGGATCCTCTGACTAGGGTGATGTCGGACCAAGAGCGGATCGATGACTGGAAGTCGAATATAATGCACGGTCAACACGTGAATTGCCTCTGGCAGCCATTTGTCGAACAATGGCTGTCTGCTGGGGAACTCTTTCCTGAGATGGAGATATTTACTTGTGTCATTCGGGACGGCGTGGTCGCCACTCGAGCGTATAAAAAGCTTATAACGTAAGAGCGAGTGTAGCACAACCAGTGCAGAATAAGTGGTTCGACGTTAGAGACGATGGACCATCTCATTTCTGGCTGCACTATTATGGCGTCGGTACAATATACGAATTGGCATAATGCTGCATATAAGATGAATCAACGGAACTTTGCATACAAGCATGGGCTGATCACGGGAGCATATCTAGTTTGCCGATATGAGCCGCAAGCAATATTTCATAGTTCTGCTTATAGCATGTATTGGGACCAGCAAGTTCTAACTGATAGCAACATACCGCACAGTAAGCCTGACGGACTGTTAGTTGACAAGGTGGGTCACTTAGTGTATATTATTGTTGATTCTATCGCCCTAAACAGCAATATTGAAGGGAAATACATACCTGGAAAAAAAGGTAGACTTTGAGCCACTGGTTCGAGAAATCAAAGAAATTTGGCATCTCGAGAAAATGGCTGCGCCTCCCATAATATTGTCAGCTACAGGTATCGTACCTAGTTCCCCCACTGCTTCACTGAATGTCCTGCGACTCTCATACAGCCTGGTTCAAACTATGTTGCGTGGAATTTTCGAAGAATTCTCCCATTGACCGGGGCCACCACCACCAGCGCTCCTTTAGTTTTTACGAACGTAGGATTGTCCGAGCCTAAATGCTTGGTACTCAGTGCTAGTATTAAGTAAAATCCGGCATCTGCCGAGATTGTGGTAACGCGAGATAGTTCAAGAGATTATAATAGCAAAAAAACAATGGTTTTAATCCTCCTTGAGAATTTGGTTAATATTATTCACAAATAATACTGATTTGACTTTCCTCGAAATAAATTCAAGCGGAACTTGAAACACGCCACAAATGGCAACCCTTCCGCGTTATCTACTTGAGTGGACAAAATAAAGACCAAAGCAAAAAATGCCAGCTATTCTTTCATCAAACCGGCCTTGTCCTACACCCTCAACCAAAACTTCCCCATAGCATTGGGTGCTTTCACAGCAATATTTACAAACTCGTTCCGCATTAGCCCAAGACGAGCGTTAAAAATGCATTTCGTAATATACAGCATGAGATCTACATAGCCAAACCATGCAATGCAAGGAGAAAACAACAACAAAAGATTAATGGTTAATGATCACTCTTGAATATTCGTAAATTATGGATATTAAATTGAAAATTGAAAAATGAAAATATTTAAATGGATGTCAGAATTTAAGAAAACTGAAAAGAGTTTCGTGATTAAAAAAAGGAAAATTGAAAGGAATTTACTGATCAATATTTAAAACACTTTAACGTCTGATATCATGTCAGTATGGGAAGTGGGATAAAAACAGGATAATGGAGTTGTTAGAGGATGCTAAAAAGGAGGAAAAAGAAAAAATGCTGCAGTGAATGATGCAGCGAAGCTACGGATTCTATAGTTGGTTTAAGGGAAATCAGTTCTTTTTCTTTTTCTTCAGGCTTTGTGTCGTTCACAAGCGGGATCGGCTCGTCGAGATCGGTTTCGTCGTTTGGCTCTATCGAATGCTTGATCTAGGTGCAATCTCGATGCTTTTAAATCGCCATCCAGCATATCAAGCCACCGTTGTTTTGGCCTGCCTTTTGGTCGTTTACCATCGACTTCGAAGTCAGTTATTTGTTATTATTCTATTATTCTGTTTAATGAGTGTGTGTAGTGTAGTAAATCCCTAACTTTCCTTTTCAATTGAGGGTGGCGTTAGATGTAGAAAAGGGCTCATATCTTACAAACGAAACCGTTTTCTCTTTGATTATATTAGCTTGGCAGAAAAGTTTAAACTCAAGCCTTGTGCGGATCAACAGCTAACATCTCCAAAATGGGAACAAGGAGAAGCAAGAGTAAATTAAATATACGCTCGATTTCATGGTTGCCTTAAACCTTCACCTTATTCAAATTGTGAATTATTCGAGCTGTACACTTAAGCTCACTCGGGTATTTACATCGTGGTTAGGCAAAATCCAATTTTACCCTTCAATTTATCATATTATATCAATTCAATATACCTCACTCCGAAGGGATGAAAGGGCGTAATTGGAATCATGTCGGTTATACCACGTTCGTACTAAGTGGGGCGAGGCAAAAACAAATAAGTGCAGAAAACCCACATTGCTTTCATTTGAACTTGTCTCCGGGCTGTCTAAGGGAAAAATTCTCTTCGCATACTTGAAATAGCATGTTGCGTGACTGAACTTATAACTATGTGCTTTCCGCCTTTCATAGTGAAGAAGGCTATGAGGCTTCTTCAACATAGTACGTTGACTGTGGCTGTTATATTTCATTCCCTTAAAACCTGTTGTTCTCCCTGTCCATGCCCATTTGCTCAACGCCTCTCTACTCTTCGCGAAAGATATCTCAGTGTACCGTCGATCCTTCGGCAAGTATATAACTATGTCGATTTAAATACCATCGAAATCCTTGACATGCACCGTATTGTCGTAGGATAGAGAATAGGTAAAGGAATGCTGTTCTCCATAACGCTGCCAGGAAGGGGCTATATTTAATTTCAGAAGCTTACAAGATTTCGTTGGGAGCTGTTTAAAAACTCGTTCGACAACGTTATGAAAGTGTCATGGGTTGGGCTGAAGCGACATTAAGAATGTATCCAAGTTGACAATGTTTGGAGCTTCAACATGTATGGTTCAGAGAATTTCATACTGCAATCCTTGATTATTTCCCTAGATGCCAAGATGCTAACATGTAATTTACATCCAGGTAATGCTATTGATCGAGGCAGTTGAGCTACTCTCAACAAGGGTCTGATTTAGAAAGCTTTTCCTTCCCTAGTCTAATGTCTATTATGTAGTCCCTTACTGTCTGCGAATTGATTTTTGCTATTCAATTTTCTATCTCATTTCATTTTGAATTCAAATTTCGTGTACATGCAATGAATTCAAATTAGATTCCAATGAAGTTACTTTTAGAACTTTCTGCATGAATAAAAGAGCGTCGGGAAGATGACACTTTAGAAGTAAGAAAAATTGAGACGACGTCCTTTGTTTCGTCTAATATTCATGGTCCTATAAAAAGGGAAATCCTTAAAGAAATTTTCGAATCAGTGAGTTTTATTAGAAGCATATTAATTTTATTAGATTTTTCCTGGTATCCGTTTCAGATGGTTTAAGGTTCATATTACGTATTAAAGGTCCATGATGTGTTGGTTCTAGACTAGTTTTGATTCGAAACCTGAGCCAAACTAAGAAAATCATTTGAATATTCCCCACAATTGAGATACATAGTTCACGATAGCAAAGCAGGCAAGAAGCGCGACATTTCTGCGATATCCTGAATAATCCTTACAATATAAGACGTTCTTTCAACCTTATCAAATGGCGGTATCTTTGAAGATCCAAATGCATACATATTTCCCCCAAAGATTCGATCCAAAAGGATTATTCGAATACTTAGGGTTGACTGCATGAGTGCCATCTTATTGAGTACGGTAGCATTCAAAGACATAGTAGGATTTGCTTCAGGTAAATACTCCCACATCTACAATTTGATACACAATATACTCGCTACTTGCACGGCACCAGCAGGACCTATGTATGAAGTCAGACTTTTCAACCCCTGTTTCCGTGATTCATCTATGCCCTTTCTTGTACTGTATCGAACATGATATCACGTAAAAGCACTGCTTTTATCAATCAGATAGGATTCTTGAGATTTATTCGCAACTTCCTTCCAACAACTCGGAAAAGGGTTACGTTTCAAATAGAGGAGAGAGAACCTCACGTTCAGATTCCAGTGAATATGCCAGTATACTATATAACGTAGAGAGTTTATTGAAGATGTTAGAGCTTTTGCGGTTTTGTGATGATTGTATCAGTTGATGTCGACATTTGCACGCTTTCGTGGAGATAAATGATGATTCACTGAGATTCGAGCGGAAAATCTGATCAAAATAGTGGAAAAAGATTCTGTGAATATTGTTATGAGGAACTTCCGACAAATCCATGTATTATTTTAATGGTAACTTGAAAGCGGACACTATGTAGAGGTGTGAAAATATGTATTTTTCGTTTACATAATGAAACTTGAAAAACATTCGGCGTCTATTTCGATTGTGGTCAAATTCATTTCAGCCGGACTATTATTGAGGACGTTCAACATAGAAAGGCATACTAATAGTCGTCATAAATTGATTAGACAAAAAAGTCATAAGCAATAAGACTCATACGAATGATTGCAAAAGTTGCTATAGAAAATTTAAATACAATACAGCGGCTAGAGAGAGGCACTCAAAATCAAAAATCAAAAAGTTTCACCTAAATCTTAATTGGACTCTCAACTTCTCAGTGCTATTGTCAAAGCCCCTAAGTATCAGCTTCTCAGTTTCTTCCTCTGACCGATTGCGGTCATGTTGTGTTTGGTTTAATGCTTGTTTCGCTGCAATTAATAATATAAAAATAATAATCGTTGACGCAACAATCCATATTGAATCAGGGCCTTGAAGTGTGTTAGAGCACTTCATTCAAGACCGAACGGTACACTACAGAATTACAGTACCCTGTAGGAGGCAATGTGGTCAGCACTGCGCTCGCCCGAGATTATTACCCTGATTTGACTCAGGTACACATTCACAGCTGAGCTGACTGGTATCCGACGTCAAATGCAAATCCGCTGCAACTAGCGAGATTTAAACCACGACCTGTTATGCTTATGGTATAATAATTTCACGCGAAAGAGCCAATTTTCATCTATCATAAATATGTTAATAATAGTACGATTTCTATCAAAATTTCCAGTATCCATTCCATGACCTGGACTAAATTATTACGACCGATCCCAGAATGAACTTAATAGGCGAAAGTAAATTTCGAGGACTAGATGTATAAAGGCACCACCACGATTTTTTCAGATTTTTCGGATAGTTTTCTTAAAATCGCCCCTTAAATTAAGTAACTACGTTCTAACCTTCAGACCCACTCCAATGTGAAAATTAACAAACTTCGGAAAGTATTAATCCAGACCTTCCACTTTCCCCACGTGATGCAAAAATTACAGAATCTTTTTGTATGTAGGGAGACCTCCATTAAACTTAACGTTGTAGTTGCCGCGGCTTCGCGACATTGACAACACTTTCTTTGCCTTGTCCAGGGCAAGCTGTCAGTGGAATGCATTTAATAATAAGCAATATTCCTAGCCTTCCCCAATTCACTAGATTCAATTTTCCCATTCCCATCTCTACCTTCAAATTTAATTTTCAACTTAAAAATGTAATTTTTGCTATTTTTAAATTAAATACTTTTATATATTTTATAGAACGACTATCTGCAGGCCTTTCCCGCTAACCCCAAGAATTTACTTACACTTGCACAATTCCCAAATTTTATTTTTATTTTCCGCATTTGCGCTATGCAAGCGAATAACGCGTAGAAGTATATTCACTTCATTTCATAGCGGGACCGGCTCATCTAGAGACAGCTGATGAGCGATGAGATCATTTTTGGCTGCTGGAGAAGAGTACAGATTTTGGAATAGGAGTGGGTGTGATTTGACAGTTGTGCTGTTCTTTGTGCCGTCAAAGCGAGGAGAGAATTTGACCGCGCGATTTACAGATTACAGATTAGCAAGAAAAATTGCGAACTCTTGGCCGCGTTCGTGAGAAGAATCCTCCGAAGAATTTTTGGCCTCCTACATGAGGATGGACGATTCCGTAGCCTACACAATCACGAAATCTATGAGCGATACCATGACCGTCCGGTTGTGGATAAATTCCGGCTCAATAGGTTACGGTGGGCGGGTCACTTAATCCGTATGGATGAAGATGATCCCACCCGGAGAGTCTATAAGGGCAATATCTATGGTAGAAAAAGAAGACGAGGCAGACCCTGTCTAAGATGGAGCGATGGCGTGGGCCAGGACGCCAGACAGCTTTTAGGGATAACGAATTATTGGACCTCGGCGCAAAACCGGGATGTCTGGAGTTCCTTATTAAGGCAAGCCTAGACCGGATACCGGTTGTTGCGCCGTTGATGATGATGATGATGATGATTTACAGATTTGTTTGTTTTTCATATGATTTCCTTTCCTAAATTAGGAAATCGCCAGATTTTATTTAGAGGTTGTCAATTTTGTGAACATCTGGTTTTGTTTACATAACTTCACGAAGAGGTGAAAGATTGGTCGGATTCGGTGTACATTTTCCGGGCGGATCGAAACCACCAAATTTCTGTAAAAGTTGATATTTATTTCGGGTCGATGTATATCTGTCTGTCACAAGCACTTTTCTCAGAAACAGCTGTACCGATTGACACGAAATTTGGTAAGAAGGTGGGGGCTGTGGACCCCCAGACATGCAGTGAGTGATATCCTTCTAGGTTGAATTTGGGGGGGGGTCCCCGTACATGTAAAAGGGGGGTGTACAAATTTTTTTTACCGAATGTAGGCATGTTGGATATCAAATGAAAGGTCTCGATTAGTACTTTTCGAAGCTGTTCTTAGTTTTGAGATTTGTTGGAAAAGCGGGGAGTGGGAGGGGTGGAAAGTGATGATTTCTTTAAGGGACCCATTCCCAGAAACCCAACCGAAAAAGCTGAAAAAAAAATCATGAAGTTGCCTCTATATGGTGCCCAGGTCACAAACTACTCTCCATATCGATATCTGTTCAAATTAAGTTAATAATAGTATATTACCATATTTTTGGGAAAATTGAGAAAACTCCCCCTTAGATTTATTGCAGAGTTATAAAACTTGGTAGTAGTATAAAATATAATATGAAGCATATTATTCCCAAATTTGATCAAAGTCATACTTTTGTAACAAAGTTACAGGAGCTCAAAGTTGTCTTTACCTTGTAAATTTACAACCCGAAGTACTAATTCTGACATGCTAAATGCATATACATAACCGGCTACGTACAAATTGGATAATTCTACACTCAAATATACTTACAGAAGAAGCAAACAAAACCTTTCATACCTGAAGCCCCCAGCTTCTGGTTTTTCGATTTGCTTATATCTTATGATGTTTATTTTTGTGCTTTCTCCGCGTATTTTCTTTATTTTATAATATTTCTATTACATTAATTTTTTTTATATTAGTTTATTTTGTTATTTTACATGCCTTGGCTTCCGTAGCTGCATGATAAGAATCAATTCCGTTATGAATTTTAGCTAAAATCTTTTTACTTTGAGGACTCCTTTCTTCTCTCTTCCTCCTTAGCCCGGCAAAACTCCCATATAGAGACATCCTCCAAAATAATGACGGAGGGTGTCAAGGAAGGGAGGAAACCTCAAAGGCCGCGCATCATAAAAGATCTGAGGCAGAGGAAACAATGATAGTGACTGTGATCCCTCGTGGATCTTCCCCCTCCCTGTATCGCGACACTCGGGCCAAGATCCAGTGCGGATCCATGCTGGTAACAACACGTGAATTTTGCATAATGACGCGTGAGGGATCGAAACGCTCAAAGGTTCCTCCACACTCCCGAGCCTGGCTAGCACAGAGAAGTGCAAGCGCGTGTCGATCGAGCGCTTGGATGGAGCTTCAGTATTTGCGGCGGATCTTCACGGTAAATTTTGCCATCTTTTTAGGTTTGCAGGATGTTCGTTTAATCATCTCAATCCCAACAGTTCATTACAAAGCAATATATAATTCACTGCGTACGTGACTATTCACACTTTATAGACAGATACACCGACAAAACTCAATTTTAAACTTTTTCTTGCACAGAACCTTAAAAATTGGCCTGCACTGTGTTTCAGAAGCTCACTTTTTAAAGAGTAGAGACCATGAATTATGTTATAGTAAGAATCAAAAGATCGGATTGTCATCTGTGCAATAGGAAACCTAGTCCTGTTTAGCGGTGAAACACAATTCCCGTGAAATGAGTTATACAAATGACATCGACGATTTTACCTCCGAATCCTATCTCCAGTTCCTCGAAAATCTATATGAAAACGATCCCTGGAGAGTTTCTAGCTTCATATGATGGAAAATTCATACAGCATCTAATTGCGAGAGGCGACTACTACTCCGAAGAATGGGAACATCGGGTTCACTTCTGTCATCAAGTTTGAGGTCGAAAAGTTCCAGGATGAAGAGAACACCATCAAATATGTTGCAATATTGGAACACCATTAGGAAAACGATAATTTTGATGAGAAGTGAAATCAAGTTAGATCTTAGTCGTAGTCGTTAGCCGCAGAAAAAATTTCAAAACAGGTGAAAATTGATGAACAGATACTTTTTGTCGAATGTTGACATTACAAGTTTTATTAAAGAATTGCAAATTAAAAAAATGGATTTTTTGTGGGTACGAAGTCCATATAACCTGGTTGCGCTTATCGATAGATGTCTGACGGGTGATAAGTTTTATAGGATACAGACGACAGACGAAAGAGCACATCTTGGCAATGTTGGAATGTTGTGAAATATCATGTTTTGATAACGATGCCCTTAATGTTTGAGCAGCTGAGATGGCAATAGTCGCTTACAATGACGACAGTAGTCAGGGGATAGACTGCAACAAATAGATGCTAAAACGGAAGCGGTGCTCAACATAAAGGGTCAAATCATCACTTATAAACCAAAAATTAGACATCTTGCAATGATAATAGATGTTAGGCTAACTTGTGACCTGCATATGCTTTGACAAATGCTGGAGGTACCTCAATCACTCATAGGCTGCTTATAGCCAGCATGTTGGGCCTTACTATGATGCGGAACACGCGAGTTCTGGAGTGAAGTTAAAAGACATTTTGTCTATGATGGAAAGTTAGAAAAGTTTAGTGCTATCGGGACGCGACAAATAGTGCAAAGGAGGGATTATTAAATAGGTGGCATCAACAATAGAAGCTATCTGAAAAAAAAATTGATTCCCAACATCAAGGTTAACACCCGACAAGTAACACAAATGAATTTCATTCACATTTCATTTACATTTATAAAAAGAAGAACATCTTCGGTCCCTGAAAATCTAGAATGTTGTTAACCATATACCAAAACGCCTTATATGATGCGGAAAAGGTGAGGAAGGAAGGAAAGTAGGGGTACCGAGTCTTTTGTAAATTTCTAAGTTCGGAAAAGAGGGATATGTACACATACCGATAGTCAGATAATATGCCGAATTCGTTAAGGTTTTATTTTATACAAAATATAAAAAATTTAGTAGTTAGTCCGCAACCAAATTAAATGACTTGTAGCCGAAGGGGATGTTTATAAGCATATAGGTAAGGTTGCCATAGATAGCTGCGAAGGGAATAATACATTATGTTTCCACTTTAATCGTTATGTTTCCACTTTAATCGTTATGTTTCTACTTTAATCAAAATGTGTGTACTCTGCTCATTGATAGGAAGAGTGCAATGACCGGTCCGACTGACAACCTTATTTTATTGGTTTAGCCTGAACCTGTTCGCTTTCTTTTCTCATTCCAGACCCATCTGACAGATCTCCATTTCACCACAAAGCAAATTAACAATGCCAACTTTTTTTTAACCTTTGTCCCGTTCACAAGCAGGGTAGACTTTATTATAATATATGTAGTTCTGTTATTTGCCTGCGAATTACGTGACCATAGTACCGAAGACCCTTCTCATAATTTTTCCTCGATCGGTGCAATCCATATTGATCGCGGATATCCTCATTTTGGATGTGATTAAGGCGTGTTACGGCACTAGTACAATGCAACATCTTCGTCTCCATTACCGCAAGGCGCCGTTAATTGTCTTTTATAGTCGGTTAACACATAAACAGAGCAAACGCATAATTTAAATAGTCAACTAGTCAACCGAACCGCGTCGCCAATCTTTTAAAAATCAGAAAGAGTAAGAGTTGCATTGCGTACATAGATGACCACTTCACCAAGTGGTCATTTTGTATGACGAGTCCTCCAGAAAAATGGAGAGACTTATACACTTGAAATCTCGGATAACGTTAGGAGACGGACACTGAGCACGAAAGGTTTCCGAAAAAGCAGTAGCAATTGGAGAAGGTATTCAGAGACAATCTAAGCGGGGATAAAAACTCGAATGTTATCTGTGTGGTCACTAAACATATGCTTTTCTGTTACATTCGAGAAATTCGGCCAAGTTGTCAACCAGCGAGTGCCCGTAAAAGAAGGTCAGACCACCTACAAGTTAGCATTGCCATTTGAAATTAAATTTACTTATGAGATCATACAATTTTTAAAATGAAACAAATCCTGTCCTGAAGACCGCCCCTTTAAACATTTAATCGAAGCTTAAAATTTAATAACAGTACATAACTCTCAAGTAGTTTTAGGTTGAATTTTAAAACCATTTTATTCTTTTTAGGCATCTTTAAAACGAAAATATTTTCCCATTTGGGCAAGAAAAACAAATTGGATTTCTCCCAGTCGTAAAGTTGATCCTTAGAAAATATTATGACATAATACCGCCCGCCGTTCCTTGTAATGATTTGACTTTCGGTTAAATAAATCTGAACTGGCTAAATGAAGACTGACAACTTTAAACCGTACAAGATGGCTACGTAAACATACATATAATAAATAGGTATATGAGCTCACCCAAAGCTCCAGGCAACCCATAATAACATCCTTCTTTCCAAGAAGCTGTCCGTCAAACACTTACGCAGCAAGTAACAAGTAGTCGTCATCTGACAGATATTAACCTTAGGAAACATCCTGGCTGTTTTCAAAATTGCCTAAAAGCCTGACAGCAGACGACAGCGGAGTGCCTGCTACGATTATGGTTACTTAAAACACTTTCGCTGACAAATCGTCGAGTTAGAGGGGGAGAAGATGATCATTTTTCTTGTAAGATTAATGATGCAGATGAAATTCAAACAGTTAATTCTCGCTGTACACTGTCGGTGGGCAATATTTCAAGTGGAAATGAACTTTCTGTGGCACTTTTCTTGCGTTCTCGTTATTGAGACCCTTCGGTAAATTTTTGGAATTCAATTCTAAGCTAATTTTCATTCACTTGAGATCATTACTCTGCAAACAGATGCTATCTGCTGGACGAAACCTGTAAATCATACGGACCACTGAGAGATTGTCAATTGCCAGATCAAAATTTCCGCAGCTATCTACCCTGTAAATGATTCTTCGGCTTTGCAAACACAATTTAGCCATCTAATTTGCACTTTATACATACAGCCTAGATCCTAGATGTTTGGTTTCAATAGGCCGGAAAATTATCAATGGAACCAGACAGAATTACTTCCAGTCGGCTTCCTTCTTATCGCTCGTTGCCACAATGAAAGATTATCACGTGTTAACTTGAAATACTTCTTGACTTCTCCCTCCTGGCGCTACGCGATCTCAAACCATCTAATTTTCTTGGAAACCAATGAGTTTCCACAATCGTTTCACCGGAAAATTAATTATCCTCCGCTGAACTGAGGCGTTTCTGGAGCCAGCAATCTCCCAGGGAGTGCGAAATTTGCATGCGATGTACGATGT
Source organism: Hermetia illucens (assembly GCF_905115235.1). Classification (NCBI taxonomy): domain Eukaryota; kingdom Metazoa; phylum Arthropoda; class Insecta; order Diptera; family Stratiomyidae; genus Hermetia; species Hermetia illucens. The sequence continues at coordinate 65,288,354 of NC_051851.1, read as the reverse complement.
AGGCTAGAAAATGCCTATAATTTTCTCTCGGTACTAAATCCCGACCATTTCGTGGCTCCAGCCGCAAAAATAACTTCATCATCATCATCAGGACTTTCGGATGCTTGACTGAAGCTGGAGCAGGATTATACTTTCACTGCCTATCTTTAAATTGAGTTAGTGGAACGCGGATAGATTTCACGTTGTGGAGATGAAACGAAAAGAAAGATGTTGCCGGATGCTTAGATGGGCCAATAATTGTTGGCCTTAACATATTTGAAGAATGTTTCTCGTAATTTGTTGTAATTGGTTGGTTTCGGATAAATATCAATTAATTACGGTGCGGAAATTGATTCCAATGATTTAGATTAGACATTTGAATTATTTATGGGGACTGTTTCCGGGATCGACTCAGGCAGATTGATTGACCCTCTTCTAAGTCCGAACACGTCATTCGTTTCCGTTCATTCCGGGAAATGTGGCAGTAAAGTGTACACTTCCCAAATAATTTCAGGGAAGAAAGTTCTATTTGCTAACGCAAAAGCTTGAGTGGCGACCTGTAACCTGCCTTGGCATTTTGATTGCTAAGCTTGACACAGCCAGAGCTGAAACCTTTTTTTCTGTTTAATTACTTCCCTTCTCTCAGTTTTCTGTGAACTTTTAACAAGTAAATAATTATACCAACCCATAAGTCTACAACGTAGCTAAGATTGCGCTTGAAATTTACATATAAACATGTCTCATTATATGCATACATATGAACATCTTTGACTAAATATTGTCCGGAATGAGAGGAATTCATTTCAAAGATTTCCCTTTCTTAGCAGAACTCTGTGAAAATTGTTTATAATTTTCGGCTTTTGTAAAGTTTTAATGAACATGGGGCTGGCATTGGAGATGCTCAGATTAACATAAAATCCGCTGTTAGAAAGGGAGCAAATCGGTCTTAAAACTTATCTTCCAGGGAGTAATCTTAAGAAGCTTTGAGTATAATTGCCATAACTGGAATTTCATTTTTAATTTGTGGTCGGGTTAAAAATTTTTCTGATATTTCGAGTTTTCTTTGTAGTCAACGAAAGTAGCTTTCTCTTTTAAAATAGGAAGCGTTTTCCTTCGATATTTATTCTGCCTTGCCACTGTCAGTTGAAAACCATTCTTGGCGCAACTTTGGATACTCACTTTGCTAGCAACCCTTTCATATTCAAGGCTCTGTCATTTAGGGTTATGGGGAAACAGCGGAGAATATTTAAGTTTTTATAAAGTTAGCTTCAAATGGTGAGAAAACTGGGGCAGACCAAAAGAAAGTGTTGCTGAACTCTTCTACATGGATGGCTTGAAAACCGAACAAGGTCCTGGAACAAGGATCTTCCTCTCATATCAAAGCGGAAAAGGCCAGTTTTTCTTTCAAGGAAATGAAAAATGTCCTTTCGGACTGAAGTATATGCAATTCTATAAACGCCAGTCTGATTGATTGACGCAATTTGCATCGATAGCCAAGCAGCTTTGAGGTCGTTAAGCAAATTGTTCAAAAATGAGGAACTCCTTCGAATTCTAAATGAACAAATGGTTGCCATTCACCGCTTAATGGAGGATAGCGCGTCTATGGGTGACGTGCGTGCGTGATTTTTTTCTACCTCTCCTCAATACTTTCCGCGGCGACTGCGACATTTAACAGTGTTCTTCTTTCTACTTTTCGTTATTAAGGTCACTTTCAGTTTCTTATCCTCCAGGGTCAGCCAGCCTTTTCCAGCCAAGTTCTTACCGCTGTCACTGTGCCCATCACCTTCTCTGGGTACTTAGTTACAACAACTACAGCCAGGTCATCGGTAAACCTGATATTCTTAATTCTTCTTCTTCTTCTGAAACTTAATCCAAACATCACCATTGCCTTCATATACATGTCATACACCCACGACTACTTTCAAAGTAGAACTGGACAAACTATTTCAATTTCTTACCAATACTCCAAACACAATAGTAACGGGCGACCTAAATGCCAGGTCATTTATACTCGAGGATTCCATAGAGAGAGTAAAGGGATAAAGGGAGCATCTTTCAAACACAATATGCAGATCAGACTTTAAACCACTCAACAACAGTTCACTAACCTTTATGGACCAGTTAACAAATGGCAAAAAAAGAGCATCTGCCCCAGAAGCCACCCTTACTAATTCCAATACTATATCCTGGTCCTGGACCGCACTGGTACAACCGATTTCTAACAGGAGACATAGCCATTCACAATAACACCATTGTAATTCAACAGAAATGCACTCTTTGTAGAAAAAAAAACAAGCTCTGAGAGCCTACCACAGTAATGCCAATCATAGCAACTTGATGTCCTTCTCTGTCGCAACCAAGAAATGGTTACAACAGTGAAGGCGGCTAAGAAAAAAGCCTGGGACGAGATTTGGGAAGAACTCAGTGTTGAACAAGGCAATAAGGTATTCTGAAAAAGCATAAAATTTTTTAAAAATTAAGAGGAAGAAACCAACAACCGGAGTTGGGACTCTAAAAATGACCAGAAATACCTAGACTTTCTAAGCTCAAGCTTCAACAACTAGAACCAATTTTACATCCCACTTACTATCAACATGACTTCTACAAAATTTTGCCGCTGAGGAAAAAAGAATTCCGCACCGGGTAACGACCAAATTACGTACAGGTACATCCAGTGGCTAAACCCATCTATCAAATCTGCTCTGTTAACCTTCATTAATGAAACTTGGTTAAATCTCAACCCTCTACAGGAGTGGTCTGTTATTAAGATAGTGCCCATACCTAAAATAAATAAAGACCTGTTAGACTTTAAAAACTTCAGAACCATATCCCTAAATAATGTTTTCGCCGAAATTCTCAACACACTTATCACAAACAGACTAAACCATTTTATTCAAGAGCACAAAATTCTCCCTCCCAACAGCCATGCCTATCAGAGCCGATTATCCACTGTGACATGTCTAAACGAATTCCTTCTCTCGAACTCTATAGCCAAAGAAAACAAACTTCAGGCACAAGCGGTAGTTTTTGATGTATCCAAAGTATATGAAAGCATAGATCTAAAAACCCTTGAATACTAGGTGGTGCGAAGGTGGAAATTAACGATGGTATACCCCAAGGATGTGTCTTGAGCACTACACTATTCAACATTTACACTGCCTCACTCCATAACCCAGTCGACCCCAACATAGAAATCTACCAATATGCTGACGATTTTTTGATATTAGCCACTGGCAAAACAATTTTGGAAACTGAAGCCTCCATTAAAGCCCAAGCAATAGCCCTCATCAACAATTATAAAAACCTAAATCTAAATATAAATCCGGAAAAATCAAAATTCATTACTCTAAAAAAACAGTAGGATACTATACCTCTTGAACCTTGGCAATGTCAGCATACAGCCAGTCAAAAACCTTCCTAGGCAAGACAATAAACTCGTCCTTAATACTAAAAGATCAAACAATTGACACCATCACTAAGGCTGAAAAAACTGCTAGAGTCATCAATTTCTCTACTGGGCATTCTTGGGGCCTTCCTCCTGAGACAGTATTAAATTGTTCAGAGTTCTAATACAACCGATCCTAGATTACGCCGTAGCCACATCTATAATAGCACCCAAATACCTAAACAACAAAATCACCTCAATAGCTGCCACAATCCTAAAAAAATTCCTAGGGCTTACAAAAACGGCTCTTCACCTGTCTACCTTTGCTCTGGCAAATGAACCAGCGCTCCATCTCAGAATAACGATTTTAGCAATAAGAAGCTATCAAGACTTCATACAAATCGACCTCATGGATTTCGGAATGTCGAAAAGAGTGCAGATGTTTAAAATGGCCTCTCTGCAACTTACTATCGTTTCTCTAACCTGCTCCTGCGCAAAGATTCTACCTCCCACTACATGGTCAATGAAATCCACAACAACATCAAATACATGAACTGCGAAGAAGTAGTCATAATGTGGTGCCCTGCAAGGAGTGGCATCAAATTAAATGAAAGTGCACATCTGGTAGCTACTGAAGGCCAGAACAGTGCCACGCTGATGAACTGTCACCTAGCACCCATTGACATAAACCTTCTGGTGGCCAACCAAATAGCAGAGGAGTGGGATTCAAACTATCAAAATGATATTCCCTCCAAAGAGAAATTTTTTTTAAAAATTTTCCCTCATGTACCTATAAAACCTCCGAAAGACCTATCCACACAAAAGGTGTCGCGGATAAAAACTGCCAAAAGAATCATGTCAGGTCACTCCTATAATAAACCATGTCTCAAAAAATGAAAATTGTAAGAAATGACAGTTGCAATACATGCAACGTGCAGGAAACCTTAGATCACATCTTTTTCAAATGTACTATGTATGATATATCCAAATTAGAAATAATTTTAACTGGGATAGACCCATCAACTCTGTAGAGTACCTGCTTGCAGAGGACCTAAAAAAACACCTACAAGAGATTCATTTTTCTTGAACAAGCAGAAATAAAACTTTTACACTTAAATAAAGCCTAGGTAAAAGCCTTTATGGTTGCAAGTCAGATAATATGCAAAAGGAATTTTACTTCTTGCTACCCAATCATCATCATCATCATCAACGGCGCAACAACCGGTATCCGGTCTAGGCCTGCCTTAATAAGAAACTCCAGATATCCCGGTTTTGCGCCGAGGTCCACCAATTCGATATCCCTAAAAGCTGTCTGGCTCCATCTTAGGCAGGGTCTGCCTCGTTTTCTTTTCCTACCATAGATATTGCCCTTATAGACTTTCCGGGTGGGATCATCTTCATCCATACGGATTAAGTGACCCGCCCACCGTAACCTATTGAGCCGGATTTTATCCACAACCGGACGGCCATGGTATCGCTCATAGATTTCGTCATTGTGTAGGCTACGGAATCGTCCATCCTCATGTAGGGGGCCAAAAATTCTTGGGAGGATTCTTCTCTCGAACGCGGCCAAGAGTTCGCAATTTTTGTTGCTAAGAACCCAAGTTTCCGAGGAATACATGAGGACTGGCAAGATCATAGTCTTGTACAGTAAGAGCTTTGACCCTATAATAATAATAATAATCGTTGGCGCAACAATCCATGTTGGATCAGGGCCTTGAAGTGTGTTAGAGCACTTCATTCAAGACCGTAACGGTACACTAGGAGGCAATGTGGTCAGCATTGCGCTCGCCCGAGATTATTACCCTGATTTGACTCAGGTACTCATTCATAGCTGAGTCGACTGGTGTCCGACGTCAAATCAAGATACAAATCTCACTGCCATCAGCGAGATTTGAACCGCGACCTTCCGTACGACAGCCTTGCGCTCTAACCACTCAGCTATCCGGACCCTATGGTGAGACGTTTCGAGCGGAACAGTCTTTGTAAGCTGAAATAGGCTCTGTTGGCTGACAACAACCGTGCGCGGATTTCATCATCGTAGTTGTTATCGGTTGTGACTTTCGACCCTAGATAGGAGAAATTGTCAACGGTCTCAAAGTTGTATTCTCCTATCCTTATTCTTGTTCGTGTTTGTGTTTGACCAGTGCGGTTTGATGTTGTTGGTTGATTCGTCTTCGGTGCTGACGTTGCCACCATATATTTTGTCTTGCCTTCATTGATGTGCAGCCCAAGATCCCGCCCCGATTGCCGCCTGCTCGATCTGGATGAAGGCAGTTTGTACGTCTCGGGTGGTTCTTCCCATGATGTCGATATCCTCAGCATAGACCAGTAGTTGGGTGGACTTGAAGAGGATCATATCTCTTGCATTCACCTCAGCATCACGGATCACTTTCTCGAGGGCCATGTTAAAGAGGACGCATGATAGCGCATCCCCTTGTCGTAGACCGTTGTTGATGTCGAATGGTCTTCAGAGTGATCCTGCTGCTTTTATCTAGCCTCGCACATTGGTCAGGGTCAGTCTAGTCAGTCTTATTAATTTCGTCGGGATACCGAATTCTCTCATGGCCGTGTACAGTTTTATCCTGGCTATGCTATCATACGCGGCTTTAAAGTCGATGAACAGATGGTGCAAAGGTTGTCCATATTCCAAGAGAAAATCTGATCTGTTGCTGATTTGCCTGGAGTGAAGCCTCTTTGGTATGGGCCAATGATGTTCTGGGCGTATGGGGCTATCCGGCCTAGCAAGATAGTGGAGAATATCTTACAGATGGTACTCAGCAACGTGATACCTCTATACTTGCTGCACTGTGTGATATCTCCCTTTTTATGTATGAGACAGATTATGCCTCGTTGCCAATCGTCAGGCATTGATTCGCTGTCCCATACCTTGAGCAGAAGTTGATGAACTACTTGGTGTAACTGGTCGCCTCCATATTTAACCAATTCGGCTGTAATTCCATCGGCCCCAGGCGACTTATGATTTTTTAGCCGATGAATTGCACGGACTGTTTCTCCTAAACTTGGTGGTGGCTCCCTGTACTTTTCTAGTTCACAGACTTGCTGGTTCTCCCAGGCTTCCTTTTTCCGTCTGTGAAGTCACTTCTCCGCTCGACGGAGTTCGTGATAAGTCTCTGCGTGTGCCCGCGTTCTTTGAGAATGCAACATTACTCGGTATGCGGCATTCTTCCGTTCCGTTGCTAGCTTACATTCATCGTCAAACCAGCCGTTCCGACTCTTTTTGCGGCTGGGGCCAAGTATATTTGTGGCCGTATCCATGATAACGTTCTTCAGGTGGTTGTGAAGATCATTAGTTGATGCTTCATCTCCAGGTCCTCTGTTGACTGCGGTTATTGCAGCATCCATTTCCCTATTATAGGTGTCGCGGAGGGTTGTGTTGTGGATGGCTTCAGTGTTCACTCTCACCTGATTGTCAGAGGGGATTCTAGGTGGTATTGTTATTCGAGCTCGGAGCACCATGCCAACGAGATAGTGATCCGAGTCTATATTGGCCCCCCTATATGTTCTGACATTCATCAAGGCTGAGAGGTGGCGGCGTTCGATCAACACGTGGGCAATTTGGTTGAAAGTGGTCCCGTCTGGAGAGGCCTACGTATGTTTGTGGACCGCTTTCCGCGCAAACCAGGTACTTCTAACAACCATTTCGTGTGACCCTGCTAATTTAATAGTCCGCAGTCCGTTATCATTTGTTTTTTCGTGTAAGCTATGGGAGCCAACGTATCGTCTGAATACAGGCTCCTTCCCTACTTGGCTGTTAAAATCCCCAAGTATGATTTGGATATCATATCTGGGACAGGCTTCGAGGGTTCTTTCTACTGCCTCGTAGAAGGTATCCTTCTCCGACTCTGCAGTCTCCTCTGTAGGGGCGTGAACGTTTATGAGGCTTATATTTCTAAACTTGGCTCGCAAGCGCAGAGTGCATAGCCGTTCGCTTATACTTTCAAAGCCGATAACAGCAGGTTTCATTTTTTGGCTGACTAAGAAACCTACTCCGAGCACATGGTTTACTGGATGACCGCTATAATATATGGTGTAGTGGCTCTTCTCCAGGAAACCGGTCCCTGTCCATCGCATCTCTTGCAACGCTCTTACATCAGCCCTATATTGGGACAGGGTATCGGCTAGCTGCTTATCAGCTTCATCTCTGTACAGGGAGTGCACGTTCCATGAGAAATCAATCACTTTAACATAAAGAGAATTTACAAATCAATACAAGGCCCATTAGCCCATATTTTTCGTAGCCATGCTAGCAACATAGACAACAGTGTAGCCAACCGTGTCACGGAGTCATCGTAAGTGGTATCCGGTGTCATACATCGTTAGCCTGCCGGGACAACGTAGGACAGTTAAGCCCTTGGGGTTTTAACGTAGGTACCTGTCATGGAGACTTAATCCTACTATCTTCTTAAGACACGGATTGATTTTGGGACCACCATCACTTCTGATGAGTCCCCGTGCTGACTCGGGTCTGATCGCCCTAATTAAGCCTTGGAGCATTCGCCTACTGCAAGCCAATGCGATACAACGTTTCCTGGTGCCACCACGTGGAGGTTTTCCTCGGCCACTTGGTTTTGGTTCAGTCGACAGGTTTGCCGCCCCGCCACCTCAGAGCACCAACGTGGGACAAAACAAAAACACACACTCACAATAAAATGGTCATCAATAACGCCATGCAACTTAATGTCATCTGTGTACATCATTTAATTGCAAGGCCATACCCTGTGATACCACTCACTAGTCAAGGAAGAGGGTTTAGTGGCATACAAACGAAGACTCAATGAGTCTCCTTGCAAAAGGTCCCTCCGTATGCGAATGGGCTACGAAATGTTGGTACCCTCAGATGAGCGCAGTGATAAGGCAGTTAGCCACTCTTCCGTGATTGCCTTCAAAAACTTTTCAAGTTTCGAATCACTCCTTTTGCTTCTCACCGCATTACTTAGACGTTTTTGACGAGCTGTCTCTTCAACACTTTTATTTTGTCATTCATATCTAGTAAAAATTTTTCTGCAGATATCTTACCGCCTCTGAACCATATAAGGAAAATTAATTCTGTCAATAAACTATTCTCACTTGAATACTAAACATATCCTTGAGCAATTTCCTGATGTTAACTAAGTGATTGTAATGGTTTGGTTGAAAGCAAATCATTTAGTGTGAATTCCTTGTCAGCAGCTATGAAAGGGATCCTGCATGAGTATGCTCAATATCACTACAAGAATGGAGATAGAAATTAATCCCAGTTGTAAGAGGCTTTCAAGAGATCCTCGGAAAGGTCTTCATGCATATAATATATTTCAAACATTATTTATGTGAGAAAATCTTGAATGGAATTGCTGAGGTTTCTACAGGCCTTGCTCTAGTTGGATATAAATCCACTCAAACGCAAATGTGCATTCAATAATTCGGCGAAATCCTAATGAATATTTCTCTTCTGTAGTGATCGGAAGTGAATATTAGATCCACACATGATACAAGTCGTCAAGGAGGAAACTTTTCCCATTTCAAGGATTTCAATCTTTTGAATATTTCCAACTTTTCCGTTACACAACATAAGATTACTTCCCCCCCTCAACCTGTTCAGAATCAGCTTCTCATAACAACCTCCGACACTCTTTCCCGAATAAGCTCATCGGGGATAAATGAGTTATACAATATTTTTGATGTTGGAGATGTCGTCGCCGTTGATGCTAGACCGACGTTCTTTCCTCATGTTTACCCTCTAAAAATTCATTACTGATTTCGTTACCAATGAGGAGACATGAAAGACGACCAACATAGAACTTTATCCAAATATAAAACCACATAATAACTCATTTTCTCAGACGTCATCAGATTCCTGAGTAATGATGGTGATGAAGACGGCGACGAGGCGTGACTGGGGCGAAAGGATTCTACTTCTTAATTCATTTACGAGAATCTGTGAAGAAGCGATAGTATGTTTCCCCCTCGACTGAGCTCACTTTTTGGGATTTGATAATCCGTGAAATGCGACGTTGAGATTGCCTGAAAGGTATTTGTTTTTGTACAATATCACCGATGGGAAAATGCCTTCAAGTGTATGATTTGCGAGGAGACAAGCATTAGTGGCAACACCAGCCACCCTTGAACATCATTCGTATGGAATCCGTCCCATGTATCGAGTAACATTAGGCTACGCCCCAAAGTGGCCCAAATAGGTTGTTTGTTGTTTTATTAGGAAGACAAACATAATTCCAGCGATTCAAGGACATAAGTTAACATGCATAATATGTCGTTAGCGGATTAGATTATCTGCACGAGGACAAATTATCGGGACATCAGAGGGGATTTTCGGGAATTTAGAACACATTTTCAGCACGTGTACCATATTCCTGCAACCGACTTCCCTTTCTTTATTGACAATTTGATGGGCTTTGCAACACAGAAAAATGTTTGGCTTTGTCCTAAGCAAAGATATTTTGAATTTGATTTATAGTTGCTATTAGAATTTGATTGATGATATTTCCATGCTTTTTATTTCCGTTTATTTTAAGCAGGCCAGCATTTCCTGTATATTATTTGCAGATCTTTGGAGGAGCCTATTGACAATAGGCTTTGTTTCCCGTACTTGAAGTTTCCCTCAAGAAGGGTCTTATACATGATTTATTAGGGTCGAAGAGGCAAACGATTCAACCCGATCCGATGGTGTCCTATATTTTCCTATTGAAGGACGATTAACAAATTGCGTTAGAAATCAAGAGAGACGCACATTTCATTACAAATTGTCAGATATTCTTCCATCAAATAAAATTTTTTGACACTATAATATTTTTTTACCCGTTCGGGAATGTGTATACCGTTTATGTTTTTTGCTGTTAAATTTAATGGTCTGTGACGATAATGAACACTAATCGCATCGAGTAGTGAAGTTTGGCAGAATCTTGGGGGGATAATATCTGTAAGCCTGGGAGTCAGCACGCTGTGTTCGTGTTTAGAATTTAATTATGACAGACGTAGCTTGTCATATTCGAGTGTGTTAACGAAAATTGGAAGCTTCTCGAATCAGGGTAGCCTGCAGACATGAATTGGAAGGATATACATGTATAGCAGTTTTAATCGTGTCATAGTACTTCGACCACTTTCCCTCGTCCTAGATTGCAAGTTACGTTCGTCAGAATGGCGGAAAAAATGTTGCTTCCAAAGGAGCTTGCAATTTTTTACAACAGCTTCATACCGTGTGGATAGTCAGGTTACAATGCGTAAGATGCGTCATATTTTTACACTTTTGACACCTTCGGCTTATCAATCGCGTAAGTATACATGCACTGGTTGTCGAAATTCTGGAATTTACGAATTTTAGAGACTCTCATCTTGCATGTACGGGTCCTTTATAACTATTCCAAAAGAACATTGGAGTTTGATATTTCCAACTTCATGCTAGTGTCTTATATATCTTTTATGAGAGGCGATTACAACTGAGATAGCCGAAAGGGCTAAGATAACCTCATTTTGTTGGTGTTTCTTATATCTACTTGTAGATTTAGAGCAAATCCATAACTCAATAAAAATACTATAGTAATACTATATAATCTTTGAATGTTTGCCGAGAAATTGTGAAACAACGGAGCGTCTATTAAATATTCATTATAAAAGAGCATTTCAATTTCAAAATTTCTACTTAAAACCCATCAACCTTAAAATCTTCTGCAATATTAAATTCTACTGAGTAATTGCACAATTATGTAATTAAAAGATTTGATGGAAGTTGTCATTGTCCCCGAATTTTGAAATTAACACACTGCAAAAGCAGGCAACTAGTCTGCAAGACAGATATATGTGACGACAAATAGATATTCCCATAGAAAAATCTCAGCTACAATATTTTCAATATCTGCATTACCATATTATGTCCCTGCCCATGCTAGCGTGCACTCATATTTATTTTGTCTAAGCTGTTCCACTAAAACGGTAAAGGTATTCACGTGAATGATCTTATGGGATTGATATTGCTATTGAATTAATATTATCGCAAATTATCTTTGGGGTTTCGTTTAAATTTAAAAATAAAAACAAGTCCAACACGCGCTTCGGCTATAAAGGTTTATCTGAGAAACTTCTACTTCTTCTGTTCGTCTTAGCTACAAATCGAATATATTCCTTCAAATTTTCCAAACAGACAGATATTCTCCTCACCTTAAACGAACAAACTGCCTATTACCCAATACAGTACGTATATAAATTGATCGTACATATATTTCGGATTTATTTCGAGTGCAAAAGCATACATACTAAAAAACTAAAACAAAATATTTCTTTGCGACCCTCTATTCATATAATCTCACTCTGTTATGGTATTCACGAATTGATATGTGATGATGACGTTATACACGTTATTCATAAAACAAATGCAAACTTTCACACTCTACAAAAATTTAACAGGCAGACATCCATTGAGTCGATTTTAATAAGGTTTTGTGTAAACAGCCCTCCGCAACACCTATAAGAGGGAAATGGATGCTGCAATAACCGCAGTGAACACAGATCTTGGAGATGAAGCATCAACAAATGACCTTCACAACCGCCTGAAGAACGTTATCATAAATACGGCCACAAACATACTTGGTCCCACCCGCAACAAGAGTCGGAGTAGCTGGTTTGACGATGATTGTAAGCTAGCTACGAAACGGAAGAATGCTGCATACCAAGTAATGCTGCATTATCAAAGAACGCGGGCACGTGTGGAGGCTTATCACGAACACCGTCGAGCGGAAAAGCGACTTCACAGACAGAAAAAGGAAGCCTGGCCGAATCAACAGGTCTGTCAACTCGATAAGTACAAGATGCAACCCCATCAGGCACGGAAGTTTTACCAACAAGTCAGTAGGATGAAGCCTTATACACCTCGATGTTCATCCTGCCGAGACAAAGAGGAAAATCTGATTTCCGACAGATGGGCATATTGGAGCGATGGGTTGAGTACTTTGATGAACTACTGAAGGACCAGAACATCGACGAGTTGAAGGTGCTGCCAACTGAAGACGACGAACAAATACTGTCACCACCAAATATAGAAGAAACAGTTCATGCAATTTTTCAGTTTCAAAATCATAAGTCGCAAGGGTCGATGGAATTACAGTCGAATTGGTTAAATATGGAGGCGACCAATTACACCAAGTGGTTCATCAACTTATGCTCAAAGTGTGGGATAGCGAATCAATGCCTGACAATTGGCAAAGAGGCATTATCTGTCTCATACATAAAAAGGGAGATATCACACCATGCAGCAATTATAAAAGTATCACGTCGCTGAGTACCATCTATAAAATATTCTCCGCTATCTTACTAGGCCCCATACACCCAGAACATCATTGGCCCATACCAAAGAGGCTTCACTCCAGGCAAATCAGCAACAGATCAGATTTTCTCTCTGAGGCAAGCAGTGAGAAAACTGTTTGAATATGGCCATCAGTTGCACCATCTTCTCATTGACTTTACAGTTGCGTATGATAGCATAGCCAGGGTAAAACTGTACACGGCCATGACAGAATTGGGTATCCCGATGAAATTAATAAGACTGACTAGACTGACCCTGAGCAATATGTGAGGCCAGATAAAAGTAGTAGGATCACTCTCAAGACCATTCGACATCAACAACGGTCTACGACAAGGGGATGCGCTATCATGCGTCCTCTTTAACCTGGCCCTCAACAAAGTGATCCGCGATGCTGGGGTAAATGCAAGAGGTACGATCCTCCTTAAGTCTACCCAACTATTGGCCTATGCTGATATCGACATCATGAGAAGAAAGACCCGAGACTGCCTTCATCCAGATCGAGCAGGCGGCAATTGGCACCAGACCTTGGGTTGCAGACAAAGTATATGGTGGCAACCAACCAACTTAAACTGCCAACCAAACCAAATTAAACTGCACTGGTCAAACAGGAAGAATAAAGATAGGAGACTACAACGCGCACGGTTGTTGTCAGCCAACAGAGCCTATTTCAGCTTACAAAAACTGTTCCTCTCGAAATGTGTCACCATAGGGTCAAAGCTCTTAATGTACAAGACAATGATCTTGCCGCCCTCATGTATTCCTCGGAAACTTAGCAAAAAAAATTGCGAACTCTTAGCCGCATTCGAGACAAGGATCCTCCGAAGAATTTTTGGCCCCCTACATGAGGATGAACGATTCCGTAGCCTACATAACGACGAAATCTATGAGCGAGGAATATGCAAGGAGTTGCAAGATCATTGTCTTGTACAGTAAGAGCTTTGACCCTATGATGGTACGTTTCGAGCGAAACAATTTTTGTAGCTGAAGTAGTCCCTGTTGGCAGCCAACAACCGTGCGCGGTTTTCGTCGTCATAGCTGTTATCGGTTGTGAAATTTAGTTAATACGTAAAAATGAATAAATACTTTTTAAATTGTTCAATGAATAATTTTGGACCGAGTGTGAATTTTGACATACCAAAATTATACCGAATAGTTCGCCTTCGCCACTTCCTCCGCACTTCCAGTAAAAGATTCAACTAGTTACTTATATTGTGGGGAACACATGTTGTGGAAGAGCAAAGACCTGGGATAGGGCGTATCCCACAAACAAATTGAATACAATGGCCCACTAGAGTGTGAGTACTCACAAGCTTTGGCTCTCCCCCACTTCAAACACACCCCACAAACATCTGAGATGGTAGAGGAAGTGGATCAAGGATACAATTCATCGAAGATTCGCCCCTCGGTCGAATTCTTCTGAATGAATTCCATTCTGGTGCAAGTCCCAATCGAATATGCGTAAGCTCCAAAGGACTACCCCCACATTCGCGAGCCTGTCGAGAGCATAGGCGTGGCCAATTTTCATCATTTTTTTAGATATTTAGGATAGCTCCTCGCTCGTGGCTGACGAGAGTTAATTCGAATCCCAAACCAACCAAAGTCATTCCATTTTCTCATGACATCTCATTTACTCATGCTTATGCCAACAAGTGTTGACTTGCTCCTTTTGTGTGTAACCTCAGTCGTCACGATCTGTTCAATTTAAATTTTTCTTTTAATATTGCTATTATTTTCGACGACAAGTTGGTTAATAGAATAATGATACCATCACCCACAGTTTTTCGCTATTCCTTTTTCTCGTTGATAGAATTGGATTATTACGACATTCCAGCTTCAAAACAACGTTCATGGCATATATCTTGATAAAAACCAAACTGTCGATCCAATAGGTCTTATATTGTATGATAGGGAGAAACCAATTGTAGAGACCTTTCTTAGCATCGTTCCTACGTGTATATAAGAAAACTCACGCAGTATAATGGATTCCGTGCTTGCTTGTTGAAGTTCGATAAGAAAACTAGTTCTCTTCTGCCGAGCGGGGAGAACTTGAATGCAAACCGGGTGTTTTATTATCACTGGCTCTCGCGCAAATCTCCGGAATTACTTTCCCAGTTATCGTATGTATTGTGAAAGCCCTTGTAAAGCGAGAAAAACGCCGTAGGAAAATTTAGAAGAAAATGTAGGTAGGGTAGCTGTGCTGTTTCCTTTTAGTAACAAACCTGTACGCCGTTTCCTAGGGGTTTAGGTTTGCCTAAGCGTAAAGTTTTCGAAGGCATTCATGCATGCTGGTGCGCATGTTCCCCGTTTCTCACAGAAGTTTGGTCAATCTCTGGATCGTTGGCAGATCCTTATAACTCGAAACTCGGAAGGCATACGAAGAATGAGAAGCATTCATCGTTCGAAAAGGGCAACGTTAATTCATAAGGATTTTCATTCTTGTTGTCACGTGTCCGTTAGAGTCAACTTTCTAAGGAAGTCGTTAACGCAGCCGTACACGGGTCCACCCCGTATCATCGATTGTTTATCGTGTATTAGTCTACACCATCAATTTGGACGTCAAAAACATGAACACCTCCATTGAGAGACTGAAGGCGCCAGATACTTCGCAGCGAGAGATATCGAAACCAGTTTCTTGGGCAGTTAGTGCAGCTATCCCAAATATTGCCAACAACATCATCGATTGGACAGCTTCTTCGTTGATACGTGATAATGTACCGATCAATCCACTTTCGATGAACATCCGAAAAACTTACTGGCCACATCCGTCTAAACGTCAACCGCGTGAACGAGATGCTGACGATATTTCTTCCACGGACTCATTCTCAGACTCTACCATACTGAAAAATCTAATTGATTGTAAAGCCCCGCGTAAATTCATTCTAGAATTCTAAAAGTTTGGTGGAAATTGCACTATTACTAACGAAGTCATAATAAATCAAAGTTGCCGCTTCAGTGCATATTCTAAAATTTTGAATGCAGAAGCATGCGAAAGTGAGTATTCTTACATAATATATGTAGTTACATTAGGTGCTGAGTACTGGGGAAAATGGGGAAAATATCAGCTCAAATGTGTTTTTGTACGAAGTACACAAAACCTTTCATACATGAAGGGGTCAACTTCTGGTTTCCCGACTTGTTTCTATTCGTCACAGTATGGTTTTTATGTCTTCATTTGTAAGAGCATTTAGGAACTCCGTCGATTTTCGCTGCACCTTTTTGATCGATACGAACCGCGTTAACACAGGCTTGATATTTAGAAATAAGAAAAAATAACATAGCAGTACCGCGCGTGATCGAGCAATGACGTTCTTCTAGGGGCTAAATAACGGTGATGTTCTCGTACTAGAATAATAGACACTGAGAGTTTTCCGACACTGAATTTGTTTCCTCTAGCCCTGTAGGTAGATAATCTTCTGTATAATAATCCCTGAAATTCTAAATGACTTGGAAGTTTCAGTTTTCGAAAACCACAAAAATGGAAAGTTTCATTTAAATATGCATAATTCAGATCATAATATTTGCAATCTTTAAAACATAAAGTTTCTATAAGAAAAGAAATTCTAAATACTTTTTTATATCGTTTGCAGGTATTTTCCCCTTTGCTTGAAATTTTGAGAATTTTTTTTTAAGGAAAGAATTAATTGGAATTCAATTAAATTTGGACATTATATTAGCAATATTTCAAACAACTTTTGAGAAATTTGGAAAAATTAAAAAAAAAAATAAAATAGTTATGCGGCAATATTCCGGTGAAGGTAGTAACCAGAGGAAGTGTAGCAACTCCAATTTTTAAATGGAAGAAAAAGCTTTCAATTTTACGTTACCAACTTATTTTGTAAGAAAGTGAAGTGGATAAAAAAAAAAATATTTAAATTTTCACCATTTTTTCACTAATTCTGCAAAGAAATCACGCTTAAATATATGATATCAGTCTAAATATTGGTTCATATTCTTCGTAAGGAATCATGCCTCCGAATTTCATTATGATCGATTTATTGCTTTTCGAGCCATAATTCCGGCAAATGTAAAAAAGTCACTTTGAGAAAAACGTTACACTTATTAGTTCGATAACACATTGACACATTTACATTGACAGGTGTAGTGTGACAATACTCTTGATAGTTATGTAATTGAACCATAGCGTTTATCTTTTATAGCGCTCCTTTACAAATACTTCCTGGTGGAGTACATATTTGATGTTATGCAGGGGATCCAGTTCGTGTGTTTATTTGATTACAGAGGAGCGCACACCCCCTTCCCCCCTTTACCTTCGCCTGATCCCACGGGGATTTGTATTTTTTTCGCACTTTTTATCCCCCTCTGTCTACGCGGTGGGGCTGCCAAATCAAACTTTGCAATGATGATATCAAAATACCATCCATTTTTTTCACCAGTAGGGGGACATCCAAAATTTAAACCGTGCCCAATTTGACACGCCATAGAATGTACCCTGCAATCCATTAACGGAAAGTATTTGCTCCATTCCACTCTCCGTTTGAGAGGAGGGTTGAAAATTCAAACTTCTCCATGATGATTGAAAAAGTGCCCATTTTCACGGACCATAAGTTTTTGCGGGGCGACCGCTACGAGCTTTCATCACGTTTGGAGAGAAGGGATCTCCCTTTCCCCTGTTACCTGTTTCGCTCCCTTAGGAGTTAAAAATTTAACCATTACTTGAAGGTGGTCTTCTACCGTCAGGAGTAAATTTCAGGCCTATTTTTGCGAATTAATTGCAACGGAACCATTAAAGACAATTTAATATTTTTTTTTAAATAGTTCATGTTTCGACTTTTCAAAAATCGTTTTTCTATGTCCTTTCCTTCATCCTTGTTTAAATATCATGGGCATGTCATGTTGAGGCAATTTAATGCTCATTTTATCTATCCAAAATCAAAAAAATTATATTTTTTTATCAATAAGTGTTCCGTTGACTATGTTTTCCTGATCGGGATTTTTATCATTTCGAAATTTGGCAAAAATATGCATCATTTTATAAAAAAGTTATAATTTGCACTTTTTCAAAACCTGGCTCCGAAAATCATAGCGAGATTGTCACTGAACAACTGAAAAACAAATTGATTGAATGCAGTAAATATTTCAGGTAGAATTTTTGCCCCAATATTTGAAAAAGTTAACTTTCGGGAAAACGCTTCTAAAGATAAAGTATAGTGTAAAACATGATTGCTGAAACTTACTTTACTACTCCCATTACCAAGCATCATTCCATTACCAAGCATCATCTCATTACAAAAGTGATGTTGTAATATAGCGCCATCTAACATGGTGGCAGTCGTCGACATTGAACGCGTTCGGCTGGCATCGGGCTTACTTTTGGACTGGGTTCGGACTGGCATTTGATTTGCTTTAAGTTGGCGCAATGCTGACCACATTGCCTCCTACAGTATACTGCAGTCAACCGCTACCGTCTTGAATGAAGTGCTCTAATACATTTCAAGGCCCTGATCCAATATGGATTGTTGCGCAACGATTATTAATATTATTGAGTTGGCTTAAGGCAGGCTTTTGGGCTAGTTTCGGGCTGGCTTTGGGTTAGAAAATGATCTCGGGTGCGTGCGCATATGGGAATGAATGTTCTTGGCTTTTAATTGTAGACTGTAATGTTAAGGATTAGAATAAATGTCGGCTGCTGTATGGCGTTGGTCTACGTAATATTTCCTAGTATAAGCGGCCAGTGTCGCTACTATGTGTCGAGCAGCATTTAGGCGCTGCCACCTGTCATTGTGGGAAGCTTGTTCCCAGTTTTTGAAAACAGACTTAACCAATACTACTGATACTCCAATTGTTTGTTCTGGTCCCGGCATAGGGAAGTTGTATATCCCTACACACCGTTCCAAGATCCCGATCGACAGCAAGTACAGCCACGCCATCAGCATAAGCTTGAGCGTGTATTGGCAAATTTTGCGGTTCGCATAGTAGTGAGTCGATCACCATACTCCACAGAAGTGGCGAAAGGACACCCCCTTTGGGGCTGCTCTTCGTGGCTTCTGCAGTCAGATAGTGATCGATACCCACCTCGGCGCACAGCAACCTCTGCATTAGCATAGCATGGATCCATTTAATTAAAGCATCATCAACACCATGGTCTCTGGCGGCATGACAAAGTTCTTGAAAAGACGCACAGTCGAAAGCCCCTTGAATGTCCACGAACATTCCCATCCTCTATCTTTGTGACCGAAGAATAAAGAACAGACTCACAGGACTTTCCTCGTTGGTAAGCATATTGGTTTTCACTAAGTGGGTGCGACCTAAGTGCGTTTCCACGAATGTGAGGCTCCACCAGTCTCTCCAAACCTTTCAGCAAGAATGAAGTCAAGCTGATCTGTCTGAAGTTCTTTGGATTAGAATAGTCATCTCTCCCAGGTTTCGGTATGAAGACTACCTTAACATTTTGCCAAGAGGAAGGCACGTAGCCCAGAGCAAGACATCCTCGAAAAATACTTATTAGAGGTCGCTCTAAGTGCTCCATACCCTCCTTTAGCATTGCCGGATAGATGCCATCCGTGCCAGGTGCTTTGAAATGTTCAAAGGACAATATGGCAGCTCTCACCTTTTCTTAAGTAACAACCGCTTTCCCAATGTCCCAGTTTCCCTTGCAGCATTTGCGTGTTGAAGGGGTTGCAAGAACCGTCAACTCTCCCCCTACCACTTCTCTCACCCGTTCTCCCGAGTAGTGTACTTCCAGGAGGGTCTGTATTGAATCGAGTCTGGAGCTCGTGAAAGTACTGTCGGGTTTTCTAAGAGAGCCCAACTTGGCCAACTCTTCCCTTTTGAGAACTCTGTAAAGCCTTGAAGTCCCTCTTTCGCCTTCCAGTTCCTCACAGTATGCTCTAAAGGAGTCTTGTTTCGAACACCTAACCAGCCTCTTATATTCACGTTGTGAGTTCTTGAAATTTAACCAATCTTCGTTCTTGTTACTCTTGCAAACTCGGTTTAGAAGTCGCCTAGTTGATTTCCGTTTTACCACTTTGGCTTCGGGAAATAGGACAAGCCTCTTCATAGCACTCTAAAAGTGTGTTGTTCACAGTTTCCAATACATCTTCCAGCGCCAAAGGAGTCCTTAATCGCCTAAGAAACTGAATTTTATTGCCAAGAAGTTCATTGAACTTTGGCCAATCCGTTTCCTAGGGTTCCGTTTTTGTGTCAAAATGAATTCTAGGTATCGATGGTGTGATAGTGAAACCTCGTCTAACACTCGCCAGGGTGTAATCAACTCTAATACTATTGAGGTACAGATTGTTATGTCAATTACTTCGCTTCTTCTCGGTCCCACGAACGTAGGGGCGCACACTTCGTTTGGAGTCATAAGACCAGCTGAAGTAATGAAATCAAATAGCTTCTCTCCTCTTGGATTGCATTTGCTACTGCCCCAACAAATATGTGGAGCATTCGCATCGCAACCTATTAAGAGTTCAAGACCACTTGACTTGCATACGCAACCAGATCCCTAAGCTCTTGCGTTGGTGAAGGATACAAAGAATCATAGGGTAAATAAGCGGAGGAAACTATGATGTTTTTCCTCTCGCCATTTATCTGGTATTGTATGATGACCGTAACTAAGTACTGGGAACAGTACTCTCTCAGCATAGTTGCCTCTAACCATCCTGACATCAGGAGTCAAGCTCTCGGTCTTATGGATCTTTCATCGTAGAAGACCCTAGCTCCCTTTACTGATCCAATGCCACAGATTCTGTTAAATCGGACCCACGGCTCTTGCACCAGAAAGATATAGGGGAAATCCTGTAGCTTTGTCATTCGCGCTGCCAATAGGTAGGAGGGAGCTTTGGCAAGCTGCAGGTTAATTTGACCAATTTTTGTGGTTTTCGACATAAACTTAGTTTATTGTGTTATGGAAAACAGTTAGAAGCGTATGCGGCAGTCCGCGTGTGACGAGGTTTCCTCCACACCGTACCGCCAGAGACTCGATCCCCTCGTGTTTGATTTCTCTGAGGAAAACCGCGCTTGCAGGTACCGCAGTTCCCATGTCCACATCCATGAAAAATCGCATCTCATCCCGAACTGGCGTCTGTTCCTTGGAAGGTGTAGGAGAAGTTAGTAGCAGGTAGGATTCACTCAGTAGTTCCTCACCAGTGCGAACCCTCATACGAGGGTTCCGCCCCTGTATGCACTATCCTCCGCGCGCAGCTCCATTGTGGGAGAGCGCACCGAAGATGCTGCGATTTGCTCTATATTGTGCGAGTCGATGACCATCATTGCTCTTTGCTCTCAAAATGGAGATAATGCTCTACAGTTTCCTAATATGACTGAATTTCAGTCTATCTAGGAAAAAATGGAGCACCATATGGTGACTACCCCTGAGCACATTCACTCCGAACGGAGAAGCTCATCGCGAAAACCTTGATTGTTAAATCGTGGCTTCGTTCCAGGCTGCAGCATTTTTTCCATAGCCATTCCCGGAGGATGGTAAATTGTCACATTTTGCAATCCTTGGAGGAAACTCCCACGGCTGCAGCTTGCGCATACGTCCTCTTCCTTCCCGCCTTCGTGTCTGTATACCTATGGGAGGGACCAGCTTCATTGAGATCTCTCTCGCTGATTTGATCACCTCCCAGCACACCGGTCCTAATCCCCGCAAGACGCGTGGATGTAAGCCCTGGTGCGGAGCACAATAAAGCGTTGGCCACAGCAGATGTGTTGGTCTTACGCTTTTTGCGCGCATTATCGCTGACAGAAGAGTCTGGTGCGCCCAGTGTGGATTTTACTGGGGTTTCCAGTTTATCTCCACCTTCCGCCGGAGATTCCGCTTCCTTGCGTCCGATTTCTCTGGACGTGGTCCAACCACGTCCATGTCCTCATACCCAAGGTGCTGCATCTTCCTTCACAGTGCTCTCTTCTTCCGCCGGCTTGGGGCCTTTCCAGGATCACAGTGTCCGGGCCGCTTGGATCCATTTCCACATAATAATAATAATAATCGTTGGCGCAACAATCCATGTTGGATCAGGGCCTTGAAGTGTGTTAGAGCACTTCATTCAAGACCGTAACGGTATACTAGGAGGCAATGTGGTCAGCATTGCGCTCGCCCGGAATTATTACCCTGATTTGACTCAGGTACTCATTCACGGCTGAGTCGACTGGTATCCGACGTCAAACCACATACTGGCGTTAAACCATTAACGTCCACGTCACCAGCTTCCCGTTCTCCCGCTCTTCCCGGTAAGGGTGAAGGAAAAGGTTCTGACAGGCAGGATTCAGCCTGTAGTCCCCCTTCCTAGCTGTAGTAGTTGAGTCGACTGGTATTGGACGTCAAATCACATACTGACGTTAAGTCATTAGCGTCCACGTCACCAGCTTCCCATTCTTCCGCTCTTCCCGGTAAGGGTGAAGGAGAAGGTTCTAGCAGGCAGGATTTAGCCTGTAGTCCCCCTTTCTGTGGCCGAAGTTCCCCTGTGCCAAGCTTTCCTCTTCCGTTTGCGAGCAGATTTGGGCTGTAGCACCGCGTACGGGCCGGTTGTAGTCGGATTTCCAGTTTCTCCCAAGTTAAGAGTTACCGTACTTTCCTTTCTGGCTAACTTCGCCGTAGGCACTAAATGCAAGCTTTCCACTGAGTCGGAAAGCATGCCTTCTACAGATGTATCTATAGGCGGATATGAATGTGGTGAGGTCTTCAAAATCCGCGCCTCGGCAACAACATGATTGCTCATGGTCGCGGATGGATTCGAAGTCTGTGACTTCTTACCACTTGCAAAGTTTATATCCTTCGTTTCTATATACATATTTTGGACACCCTTAGTGTAGTAGTAAACCACTACAGGCTCCCCCACCACGATAAAGTTGTGTCCGAGAGGGAGCTCGTAATAATTAATATTTGGTACTATTGGCTGCTGAACGTTAATAGTTAATGATGTGATATTATATCATATGAACGGTTAAGGCGATGAAAGGTGGTGTTTGTGCTATTACTTTGTAATACCACCTTTTTCAGTGATATAATATCACATATCGTAATCGATTTGTTGAAATCGCGACGACAGAAAGCCCTCTTAATTTGCGGTACAAAAAATATGAAAGTGATTTTTTTTTATTATAACACGTTAGATTATTGAAAAGTACAGCTAAGCTTATTGGCTTTCAAATTCTTAAATCTACATTTTGACATAAAGCCCATATATCAATATAATTTTGGGAGATTCGGCGTGCAATTATTTACATTTCTTTTCATTTGATATTTCACTACTCCAACTTTTCCAGATTTCGAGAAATAATTTATACCGGGAACAGCTCAATTCAAACTAACGAATCGTAATCTCTGGTTTGTGTTTCGGCATGCATGAATGTTAGTAGTTTGGTACTTCGACCAACTTTCTCATTGTCGGTATTTATCTTAATTGCTTGGAAATCATGCTAACCTCGTAACTAGAATATATTTACTCAGTTCAGCCTTCTTACGCCCCCATGCAGTCAGAAAAACAAGTCATAATACATTGGAAATTTATACCTCGAACTTTGCAATCAAACACTGAACTAATTGATTGATCACCTGGAGATTACGCTTAGAATTCAGCTAGAACTAACGGTAACTCCTGCTAAACTCCCTTTAGCACTATCAATGATTAAAACGATAGCCAGAAAAATTTTTTCACGAAGAAAATTAACACGAAACCTCCATTTCATTTTCATCACTTCAAGCCTGGTCTTTTGTTGCGTGTCAAGGAACTTTTTATTAGGCGGCCCCACTCTCCGATAATCGAACACATGCACACATACGCTCAGATGATGAAAACGAATACATTTACGCCCTCGTAAATTTGTTCCATCATATTAATCTAGCGGTAGTAATTGCTTATAATTTCCAGATATTGTTGGCATAAAAATGTTATCTTAACCGGTTGGATCATTTAAAAATCACTTTAAATAGGCTGCGTGCCAATGTAACGAGAAATATTGCACGCAATATTATTGTGTACTTCTTGGTTTTTATTTTTTACCGAAAAGGGTAACTTGGGAGCGAGGCCATTAATGTCAAGTCCGTGCTATTGTTTATAGCTGTGTATGTAGTAGTTAAAGGTTTTATGAGGCTTTGAAAAGACTGACGAAAATTAAACGCTTCGGACTCAAGTAGACGTCAGTACTGAAAACAAACAACGCTCGAAAATCTATTATGCATTGACAGGGCTGAAAATATTTATACATTGACAGAACAGAACCGACAAGGATAATGAAACTCATCCATCATCAAAGGATCTGCACGAAAATAGTCATTAGATTGTGTGTTTATGTCCCGGTTGATGGTTTTTCATTCATGGGGAGTTTCTGCACGAACACTGTCCTGTGGTTTGAAAGGACTCCAATTAGTAAATGGTTAAAGTGGTAGCAGTGAAAAAAAATATTGAACTGCAGGACTCTTGAAGGAAGAGACTTTACTGAGCGAAAGAAAATTAATAACTTTTGGGATGGCGGAAAAGAGGAGTCAGTGAATCTGTTTGACCTACTTTCAGGAATCCCAGAGGTAAGAAATTGATTAAGTACATGGAACCCAAAAATTAAAAGAAAACCAAATATCATCTAAACTATGACCCTGAAGTATAAATGTTCACTTGATAGGAAAGTTGGAAAACCGGAGCTCAATGAAGCTGGGATATACAAATAGCGAAGCGAGTGTGATCCAACTGTGACAGGAACCAGGAGCGCGGATTATGATTACTTACAAAATCATTGGCTTCATTTCACTTGTACTAGAAACTAACGAAATGTGTGTCGTTTCTCTGAGAAAAACTCGCAACGGCGAACAGGACAATTGATTTTCAAAATCCCGACTCTCCAACTGTGAAGCAAATCTCTGGGGTTTTCTGCAAAAACAACAAAGCCAATAACCCAAAATTGTAATTTGTGTGGGAATTCATATTCAAATACCATGAAATGACAGTATCATATATTTTAGATAATTGGGACAGATCACCTGACAACATCATGATGGCAAGCGCTGACGTAATCCTTAATAAGAAAACACAAAACCATCTATGTACAAACATATAATTGAGGTGGACAACTACTAACATGTTTCTATGATGAAGGTGTGATTAAAAAAAGTCGGTTGAACGAACTGACAAGAAAACAAGGTATTGGACGGAAAGTTCGGTCCTTCGGATATCGTTCGTTCATGTAAAATCCTTGAAAATTATATTTTTTTAAAATTTTGTGAAAAACCAAGCCTTATTAAAATTCATTCACTGTTTGTCTATCATGCACAATTTATTCGAATGCCTTTACATTTATTCGGACGGGTTGAAGTGTTGGAACTGTGAAATGTCTGGCACCCCGCTTATCATTTTATGTTGAATTTAGAGGATGCGAGTCCCGTACTCGGAAAATGGAGGTCTACTTACATGTTTTTCGGATAATATGGTCATGGGTATTGTGTTTGCATTTATTGTAAATAAGGAAGTTTGGAATGGGTGTAGTTTAAATGTGAATCAAAGGCTCGCTCTTAGTAAATAAGAAACCCTGAAGCTGTCCTTATATAATATCTAGGCATCAAAATATAGCCCATACGATACCCATAATCACCGGGAGATATTGAAATAGGAAAAGAACCCTATAGACCTAAAGGGAGAGGTTGCACCGGATGGAGATTTATGCCATCCAGTATTCACGTGTGGTCGTCCCATTATTTTTTCTTTCTTCCGTTCTAATTTCATTTATCTCGATTGCTGGATTATACCTTCCTTATAATGAGCATTGCAATGCTATATATTTTGTATGCTAGCGTGAAATCAAATGCATTTACCCTTTGCAAATCAGCTCAGCCAACATAGAAACGTTTGTGTGGGTAATGTTGGCCAATTGTCGGAAGTGCTTTATAGTATTCGATATTAGGAAGCGCAGCCTGGGTCTTTTTCTGGCCTGGAGCGGAATCGAGAGGTTCAATCAGTTGTTCGAAAGAAACAACGGTATTTGTCTCTGCGTTAAACGTGCGGTCGATTACTCTATCGATGAAGCAGAAAAGTTTTTAGACCTGACGACGGACAGTTGCGGTGTTTATCCGAGGAAGTTCCAATAGATTAGCCGCTTGAAGATTATGTTTTGTTCAGTAATGTAATTGAAATTAAGTTTTGAGTTAAACAGCGTTGCTATGTAACCGGTAAATAATTGTCACTCGGCATGATATATGCCTGATTTTTCTGAAGACCACCTCTCTTGTTCAATATTCTCTCTATCATCGGAATCGTCGCCTTTACTTGTAGTACAATATCCCCCAATTTTCATTCCAAATAGCCTTTAAGACAACTGAAAAGCAATGAAGGAACCTCAGCTGAAGAATCCCATACCGGATCCTTTATGGGGGGAAGGTAGGAAGTCTCCGCTATAATGAAAGGTGGAAATTCCTTCAGCCGGCGGACCACCGAATTCAACCTGGGTGCCACCCGACCATGTATACTGGTGGTGGACTCTTCAAATTATTCGATGTGATGGCATAGTGTCGGTAAACTGGCTTCACTTCATTTATTGCCCGTCTAGTGGCATTACCAGTACTGATTTGATTTTACTTAGCAATGTCCGGCCTGAATGAGTTACTCCAACGTTCCTCTGGGCTGTCGTAGCGGAAGATCGCGGTTCAAATCTCACTGGTGGCGGAGAGTTTGCTATCATAACTGGATGTCGGGTGCCAGTTGACTAAGCAAAACGAGTACCTGAGTCAAATCAGGGTAATAATCTCCTGATGACCACATTGCCTCCTACATTGTACTGTAGAGTGCCGTTATGGCTTTGAATGAAGTGCTCTAACATACTTCAAGGCTCTGTCCAATATGGAGTGTTGCTTCAACAATGATTATATAATGGTCTAAGCCAGGGGATCACTCATTCTCTTTAAGCGTAGCGCTCTTCATCGCTTCATAACTGAAAGCCGCGCTATATTCTACTGTTATAATGGGAAGAACAACCAGAGATGTAGAAACTGACTGCAACCAGATCGGGAAAGATAAAAAAGTATAACTTTGAAACATTTGAATACTTCTCTTCTCTATTGACGAAAATCACAGTGATAGCAGTTGTGGTGACTAAATTCGAGCTTATTTCTGGTTGGAAAAAAACTCACCATAGGGTTAGAGCTTCTTCCTTACAAGTTTAAGTTATAGTATTCATTTTTAGGGAGAGCCCATTCTGGGAAAATACCTTACCGAAACCTCTAGAAAAAGTCACTATGCAGCCCCTAGGTGATCTGCATATCGGGAATCAATATACCCTGCAGACCGATATCGGTATAAGGTCAATAATAGGGCACTACTGTATTTGAGAAATTGTTAGGATACCCTCTTAAGTTCAAATTAGAACTACAAAATACTTCTACATTTATGAAGGGAATCGAATTACGATTTCAAAAAAATCGAAGAAAATTCTACTACTTCAATAATACTTTGACGAATTTTAGAAGATCAAGACTATCCTTTTCGTGTAAATCTAACGCAATCGAATACTTCACATGTGGGATGCCAACGTCAGACTAAATTAGATTGATATACTTAACACATGTACATAACGGGTGGCGTACAAAAAAACTCCGAGTTTCTCGGTTCAGACTTTGTAAAATTGAGATGAATGCTGAAACACAAGACCAAAAACCAGGAGGAGTTGCGCGGTGTTAAAAGACCGCACCACATCTTGAACTTCATATAATCATGTGTATAAATTCCTTGGGGTAGGTATGATTTTATTTGAAACAGAAAGCCTACTGTTAATGCAGGTTACCGTGGTTTAGTAGGCGCATGGTTCGGGTTGCTTCCTAAGGGCTCTATTTACTCTTATGCGAGCGTACGTAGCTGTTTGTTTTTCATCGCATTTTTTTTTTATTTTTCTTTCAATGCTAATCTATTTTAATTTTATGATAAATACGTTAAATATTCGTCATCCATAATTGTTTCAGTTGGCCTTTTGGTCGCTTCCCACCGACTTCCATGTTCAAAAGAATCTTGGTAGGTGAGTTTTCATCAGCGCAATTACATGCCTATACCATAGAAGATGCCTCTCGCTATTTCTTTACTTCTCGGTGCAACCCCACATTGAATGCAGATGTCCTCATTTGAGATGTGACCATTGCATGTTACGCACTGATTTAACGTAACATTTGCGTCGCCATTACAACAAGACACCGTGTTTGCCTTTTATATTCGACTAACACTCAGAATCGTAGAGGGAGACAGGACGAACGACACTGTGTTAAATTTTAGATTTGAGACGTTCGTGAATGCGTCGATTACAAACAACAGCCGCTGGAAACGCCATTTTATCCAAGTTGTGTTGATGTGTGAAGCAACTTCATAATGCGGATAGTATTGGTCCGAGATATTAAAATCGTTTAGCTCTGCCACTGATAGTGATAGTGCCTGTTTCATTGGGGTCGGTAGTCAAAAATTCAGTTTTTTCAGATTTAGGTTGATACTGTTGCCTGGGATCAGCTTTCCTACGAGACGCTAGGGAAACATCATCTACATAGAGTAGTTTCTCGGGTTCTGGGCGATGCTCTCACCGTGTTGCTCTATAAGCAACCATACAGAGTGTATTGCGTCGGAAGTACCGCAGCTCTTGACAAACGCGGCTTCATTAACTGTTATTTAAACGTTGCTGAGAACACGGTTGTCAAAAATGCGTTCAAAAATTTCGGGTAACAGCAATCGCTTTGTTTGCTTCTCGACTGGCATCGTAAGTTTGCCAATTGCCTAGTATTTTATCGACGAACCCTTATGGGAGGGGCATTTCTTCTCACGAAACTTCATTTGCATATCGTCATTCCAAAATATCCCTGTTGATGAACCACTTAACAGACATGGTGACCCCGGGGGTGATATAGCCCGCTTTTTGGATCGCCCTTGTGTTTCGATTCGACAATTTTTCGACATTCGTAATAGTCTACAATTGCATAAGTCAAATCACTTCCTCTCTTTTCTCACGAAATCGTTATCATTAGTGTGTTCCTGAAGCTTTATCGGTGGCTTTGTTCGTAGGATACCAATTAACCGTTAATGTTGAGGTGTAATGATTTCGTAGGTAATGGTTTTGTAGTTATTGGCGGTGATAAAATGCCTACGATGGTGAGGATCTAGTTGATAAAATACAGGAAGATGAGACACTCGTTTGATAAACGATGTATTGGCAAGTACATGCAAGGTCATGATTGTCCGCAAAATCGGCTATACGCCCACCACCCGCATTACGCTCCAAATCATTTCCTCCATGGCTGCTGTTGTCGTCTGCCTTTTCACCCACATGATCATTAAGATTGCTCGCAATGACGATATAATCATCGGCAGGTACGTTACCAGTTCTCTCTTTCTCGGCATCGGGTCTATCTGTCTTTCTGTTGTTTATACACGGTGAAGGAATGAATCTTGCTGAATAGAACCATCTCGGATGCTCGGTGACTATAAGACTTGGACCATAGAATAGGGAAGTTCACTTATGATTCCGTCTTCTGGAAGCTTTCATGAGCTGGATATCAAGTAGAGGCTAGATATATTTGTGGAGTTGTTCAAATTGTGCTGCGTTGTGGAAAAGCGAGAAGCTAGTGTTGGTGCCAGAAGTTAGCAAACCTTTTGCCAACATCACCGCACAGACACGTATAAGTGTTGGGCAGATTATTTTTCTTTTAGAGCCTTAACAGTGCGAACATTTGGCTTCCTCAGTGTTAAACTAACTATTGGTAAAATCTGATTGTTTGCTGTCTTGGCCAAAAATGGAATACATGGAAAGTGTAGTGTCAGTAAGTACTGTAGATTTGGATGTTCAATGACATTAATTTGGATCTAATAAGGAAATCCTTGGTAACAACCGAGTATTCAGTTACCTCATTGTACTTATCGACAGTCGTTTGACAGATAGCAAGTTTTGCAGGATACAGAAGCAAGAGGTGAATCCTAGGAGTGTGTACTGGGTAGAATGTTGTGAAATATCATATTCTTGTAATGATGCCTGAATGTTCGAGTAGCTGAAGTGACTAGGTTCAGAATGACGGCAGTAGCTAGAGGATGACACGTGTGCGCTAAAACGGATGCGGTATTCAACACAAAGCGGGGACCAAATTGTCGGTTATAACCAACAATTAAATATCTTGCAATGATAATATACGTTAGGCTAAATTGTGAGCAGCATATGCTTTGACAAGGGTTATGCCAAATGCCAGAGGTACCTCAATCACTCATAGGCTGTTAATAGCCAATATAATGAGCTCTTATAGGCCCGAACTTTTCGCCAACACCTTCGAGGCGTGCCTAAAAGAAGGAATATTCCCTGCCCAGTGGAAAAAGCAAAAGTTCCGGCAAGCCACCTGGAAACCCAGCGTCTTATCGTCCCTGTTGGATACAATGGGGAAGATGATGGAGAGAGTCATCTACAACAGACTCCTGCCCATCGTCGAAGCCAGCAATGGTTTGTCGGAACGCCAGTTTGGTTTCTGACGCGCCCACTCTACGGTGGACGCAATTGGCATGGTGGTAAACCTGGCAAAAGGTGCACTGATTTCTGGCGGCTGCTGTGTCGTGGTGGCGTTGGATGTCAAAAACGCATTCAACTCGGCCAACTGGAATAGAATTAAACGGGCGTTGGCTGACATAGGTGTCCCCGGATACCCCCCGGAATTTGGTGGAAAACTACCTCTCAGAGAGGACTCTCTGGTACGGGACGGATGAGGGCCCCAAAGAGTACATTGTCACAGCCGGGGTACCACAGGGATCGGTACTTGGTCCCCTGTTGTGGAATATCATGTATAATGGGGTGCTTGCTCTTCCCGTCCCAGAGGGGACTACGATTGTCGGCTTTGCTGATGACCTAGCTGTGGTTGTTGCAGCAAAACACCCAGAAGATGTGGAGGTTCACGCGACGGAAACAGTGAGAGCGGTAAAGTCCTGGCTAGAAAAGGCCGGGCTGACCTTGACGGACGCGAAAACGGAAGCGGTCTTAATAACGAAACGTAGGAAAAATAACACTGTAAAAGTCGAGGTCGGTGGACATACGGTCGTATCAAAGTCGGCTATCAAATACCTGGGGGTAATAATTGACACCAAATTGAGTTTTAGGGAACATCTAGAGTATGCATGCCAAAAGGCAGCCAGTGCCACCACGGCACTTGCAAAAATGTTGCCAAATATTGGTGGGCCGAAACATTGCCGGAGGTTGGTGCTAACCGGAGTGGTGCGCTCCATCCTGCTCTACTCGTCGCCTGTGTGGGCAGAGGCGTTTGCAAACTCTCAGAGGCGGAAGCAGGTGAACTCGGTTTACCGGCGGATGGCTCTGAGGGTTTGCAGTGCTTTTAGAACCACATCAGATGAGGCTGTATTGGTGGTGGCAGGCATGATCCCGGTTGACATTCTGGCCAAAGAAATGAGTGTCCTGTACAATGCAAGACATATGGAGGGGCATGCACAGCGTAGAAATCCGGCAAGGTCAGAGTCGCTTGATCTCTGGCAACGCAGATGGGACGAGTCTACGAAAGGTCGGTGGACGCACAGGCTCATTCCCAACATTAGGGTGTGGCTTGAGCGAAAACATGGGGAGACCAACTACCACATTACCCAGTTCCTCACGGGGCACGGTGGTTGCTACAGGCAGTATCTGAACCGCTTTGGGTTGGATGATTCTCCGAATTGTCCCAGATGCGATGGTATACCGGAGGATCCAGAGCATGTGATGTTTCGCGGCCCACGATTTGCGATGGAGAGAAGGAGCTTAAACCAGATGCTGGGCAGGAGCAGGACCCCGGAGAGCTTGGTTACTGAGATGCTGGAGTCCGAGGAGAAATGGCTTGCGGTTGGGTCCGCAATCATCCAAATGCAGGAGGAGTTGCTGAAAGAACCAAGAAGGAGGGAAGCTGCAAATAGGAGAAGGATGAGTGCCTAAGAGCAAACCTACCCCGCGAAGTAATACCTCAATGGTGGTCCCGCGGGGCTGGGGCTGGAGAGACCGGGGGTGGTTTTTAGTGGGTGTGAATCCCACACGCGCCCGCTGTAGTTCCGTCTTTCGGGCGGCGGAGCTGCGGCGGACGTGTCTTTCTAAGATTTTCCACCTCCGTGTACGCACAAAAAAAAAAATGAGCTCTTATAGCCAATATAAGGAGGTCCACTTCGTAGTGGATCAGGATGAAACAAACAGAAGGGATTTCTAATTCCCAACATCGAGGCCCGACAGGTAACAAATTGAATTCACTGTTTCAAATTCATAAATAGAGACGCCTCAGCAATTCATATGCTTCTATTCCAGAAAACCTAGAATGCAGGTAACCACACAGTAAAACTCCTTGTGTATAGGCTGAGGGTGGCGCGAGGAATACGAAAGTTACTTGGAGCTGCAATAACTCAAGGGAAAGAAGGCAGTAATTAGAAGGCGATTTAATTGGGTAAAAGCCATACATACTGTTAACGAATGTAGCCGAGTCTTTTGTAAATTTCTAAATTCGGAAAAAAGGATAGGTGAAGAGACCGATAGTCAGACAACGTAACTATTCCGTTAAGGTTTCAGGTAGGTAGGTAGGATCAACGTATTTCGAAAACCGAGGGGAAAGCTTATAAGCATATATATCAGTTTGGCATTGCTAAGGAAAACAATAATACGTCATCTTCCCGCATTATTCAAAATATGACCCAGCCATTGTGGCCTTGGCCTTCCAATTAACGCCTCTACTGGCACCTGACCCGTACAAAAGCGAAGAACGTTTCAGTGAACCGTGCCGATCATTTGCCTTCTTCTGTTCCCATATAACAGCACAGAGTGAAAATTTGCGTGGAATAACTCAAGTTGAAGTTATCGTTGGCATTGGAATAGTTACATTTCCAAATATGTCGAAGTCTTCAGCGCTCTGCTCATTAATAGAAACAGTGCAATGACCAGTCAGACTGAGAACCACATTTGATTAGTATTGAAATTCAGTCTGATCTTATTCACCTTCTTCTCCAATTCCAGAGCAATCTGGGCGATCTTCAATTCACCACCAATAAATCCAAATTGAGAAACCCATAACTTAAATACTCAACTAGTCGCAACAACCGAGTTGCATCGTCGATATCCGGGAGATATAATAAGCCGGGCAAACGCCTGCTGAACCAACACCAACAGCTCTACTACCAAACCCTATCTCCACCTCCACGTGGTGAATGCTGGACTGGACTTGTTACGAAGCCACAGAAGGAATCTCGGACTGGATTGACAACACAACGACGAACCCGACAACCGCAATGGAATAACGATTTGCGCATTTTCTCATGGAACGTGCGCTCCCTGTACAGAGAGAACACTACGGTTAGCCGATACCCTGTCCCAATATACCGCTAATGTAAGAGCGTTACAAGAGATGAGTTGGAAAGGGACCAGATTCCCGGAGAAGAGCCACTACACCATAAATTATAGTGGCCATCCAGTAAACCATGTGCTCTAGCAGGTTTCTTAGTCAGCCAAAAAATTAAACTTACTGTTATTGGCTTTGAACACATAAGTGAACGACTATGCACCCTGCACTTGCAACAGGCAAATTTAGAAATTTAAGCCTCATTAACGTTCATACCCCTACAGAGGAGACTGCAGAGTCGAAGAAGGATATATTCTACGAGGCAGTAGAACGAACACTCGAAGCCTGTCCCAGATATGATATTAAAATCATACTTGGGGATTTTAACAGCCAAGGAGGGACGGAGCATGTATTCAGGTGATACGTTGGCTCCCATAGCTTGCATCAAAATACAAATGATAACGGACTGCGGATTATTCAAGTAGCAGTGTTACACGAAATGGTTGTTGGAAGTACCTGGTTTGCGCCTCTCCAGAAGGGATCACTTTGAACCTAAGTGACCACGTGTTGATCGAACGCCACCACCTCTCAGCCTTGATAAATGTAAGAACATATAGGGCGGCCAATATTGACTCGGATCACTATCTCGTTGGCATGGTGGCTCGGACTCGAATTGCAACACCACCTAGAATCCCCTCTGACAATCAGGTGAGAGTCAATACTGAAGCCATCCAGAGCACAGCCCTCCGCAACATCTATAAGGGTGAAATGGATCTCGCAATAACCGCAGTCCTGCAGACGAAGCTTCTAAAAATGATCTTCATAATTATCTGAATTACATTGCAATAAATAAAACCATAAATATACTTGACCCCAGTCGCAAAACGAGTTGGAATGGCTAGTTCGACGATGGACGGAACGGAAGAATGCTGGATACCGAGTAATGTATTATAGCATTCAAAAAGGACACGGCCACGAGCAGAGACTTATCACGAACTCCGGCCAAGCCGACTTCACAGACGGAGAAAGGAAGCCTGTGAGAACCAAAAGGTCTGTGAATTCAAAGAGTACCGGGAGCAACCGCACCAGGCGCGGAAGTTTTACCAACAAGCCAGCGGGGTGAAGCTTTACACACCTCGAGGCTCATCCTGCCGAGACAAAGAGGGAAATCTGATTTCCAGAAGAATGGGCATTTTGGAGCGATGGGTTGAGTATTTTGATAAACTTCTCAACGACCAGAACTTGGCGAGTTGGAGGTCAACTGAAGGTAACGGACAAATACTGCCACCACCAAGTATAGAGGAAACAGTCCATGCAAGCTGCCCGCTCAAAAACCATAAGTCGCCCAGAACCAATGGAATTACAGTCGAATTGGTTAAATATGGAGGCAATCAATTACACCAAGTGGTTCATCAATTGATGGTCAAGATGTGGGACTATGAATCAATATCTGACGATTGGCAGAGAGGCATTATCCGTCCCATGTATAAAAAGGGAGATATCACACAGTGCATCAATTATAGAGGTATCTGTTGAATACTATCTGTAAGATATCTCCACTATCTTGCTAAGCTGGATAGCCCCATACGCTCAGAACATCATTGGCCCATACCAAAGAGGCTTCACTCCAGGCAAATCAGCAGCAGATCAGAATTCCTCTCTGCGGCAAGCGATAGAAAACCTGTTAGAACATAGACATCAGTTGCATCATCTTTTCATCGACTTTAAGGCGTCCTATGATAGCAAGTAATATGTCCGGATAGCTGAGTGGTTAGAGCACAAGGCTATCGTACGGAAGGTCGCGGTTCAAATCTCACTGATGGCAGTGGAATTTGTATCGTGATTTGAGTCGGATACCAGTCGACACAGCTGTGAATGAGTACCTGAGTCAAATCCGGGTAATAATCTCGCGTGAGCGCAATGCTGACCACATTGCCTCCTACAGTGCACTGTAGTGTACCGTTCTGGTCTTGAGTGAAGTGCTCTAACACACTTCAAGGCCCTGATCCAAAATGGATTGTAGCGCCAACGATTATTATTATTATGATAGCATAGCCAGGGCAAAAATCTACACGGCCATGAGACAATTCGGTATCCCGACGAAATTGATAAGACTGATTAGGCTGACCCTGAACAAGGTGCGGGGCCAGATAAAAGCAACAGGATCACTCTGAAGACCTCTCGACACCAACAACGGTCTACGACAAGGGCCCTATCATGCGTCCTCTTTAATCTGGCCCTGGAGAAAGTGATCCGTGATATTGTGGTAAATACGAGGACCAATATCCTTTTTAAGTCCGCCCAACTATGGCCTTTGGTGACGATATCGACGTCATGTGAGGAACGGCCCAAGACGTACAAACTGCCTTCATCCAGATCGAGTAGACGACGCGAGAGCTTGGGCTGCGCATGAAGGCAAGACAAAATATATGATGGCGACGTCAGCACCAAAAACCACCCAACCAACGGCATCAAACCACACTGGCCAAACGGGGAGAATAAAGGTAGGAGACTACAACTTTGAGACCGCTGATAATTTCGCTTCGAAAATCACAACCGATAACAGCTATGATGATGAAATCCTCGCCCGGTTGTTGGCAGCCAACAGAGCCTATTTCAGCTTACAAAAACTCTCAAAAACTTATCACCATACAGTCAACGCTCTTACTGTACAAGACAATAATCTTGCCTGTCCTCATGTATTCCTCGGAGACTTGGGTTCTTAGCAAGAAAAATTGCGAACTGTTGACCGCGTTCGAGAGAAGAATCCTTGAAAGAATTTCAGGCCGCCTATATGAGGATGGACGATTCTGTACCCCATTTAAGCAGGTTTTGGTGGGCGGGTCATTTAGTCCGTATGGGCGAGGATGCTTCAGCCCCGAAAGTCTAGAAAGGCAATATCAATTATAGAAAAAGAAGATAAGGCCGACCCTGTCTGAGATGGAGCGATGGCGTAGGTCAGGACGCCAAGCAGCTTTTAGGGATATTGAATTGGTGGACCTCGGCGCAAAACCGGGATGTCTGGACTTCCTTATTAAGGTAGGCCTAGACCGGATACCGACTGTTGCACCATTGGTGATGATGATAACAATTCGGTTATGAAATCGCTCGATTTCTTTATGGCATCACGGGGTGTCGCTAAGATGGTAATTCCGAAATCATATTGCGTGCCTGTCATTAAATTGGATAAGTTTATAGCTATTAATAGTATGCAACTGAGACGCAAGATCTCGATAGAGGCGAGAAGAATATCCATCCCCGAAA
This sequence comes from Hermetia illucens, assembly GCF_905115235.1. Classification (NCBI taxonomy): domain Eukaryota; kingdom Metazoa; phylum Arthropoda; class Insecta; order Diptera; family Stratiomyidae; genus Hermetia; species Hermetia illucens. The sequence goes on along the minus strand of NC_051851.1, from coordinate 65,252,168 downwards.
TCTAGATCGGTAACTAAGGCAAACTGATCAAAAATATATTGATTAACCGTCTCAGCTATGGGACGGTTTTATACGAAATGGCAGTGTTATTTGACATGGTAAAGCAAACAGTAGTACGTGTCCATCTTCCGCAAACCACTACATTTATAGCCCTTGTTGTTTATTCCTGGAAAGTTTGTTCCTCCAATAAATTATCTAAACCTGCAAAGCATATAATAGGGTCAAGGTAATGAAACCTATCAAAAGTCTTTTGTGCCTATCTATATTGCTGCGTTTATCATCTCCATAAATCTCGAGTTGTCAAAAAAATTACTTGACAGGAATAAGGTTAACATGGTTACTGTCTCCTATTTTTTATCATCCTACACAGCATCAACCGTTTCTTAAACGAATCCTCACCTTTGAGCTCCATCAATTTTATTCAGAAATTATCAAGGAGCCACACTGGCATTGTCGTTTTTGAACATGAAACTACATCTGAGCGGCTACTTTCCATCCGACTAATCTCCTTCACCATATTGTGAAGCAATTTTCCAGAGTGAAATGAGGAAATCCTCGTTTACTTTTCAAGAAAACAGGACAGTTTGTCCTGGATAAATTTGTGTGATTTATTGTTGAGTCTCTGTCATTGGTTCTGACTATCTCATTCTATGGGGAACAATGCTCACGGCAAACATCTATTATTATTGAAATGGGGAAGGAAAATGTAGCGTAGGACCGGAGTAAGTGGGGGGAAGCGTAGACAGCTAAATGCGAAAAAATAAGGACTTTATCTCTTAAAAACGGATTCGGTGCCTATTTATTTTCATCCGCCACAACGAGCGTGTTACGCTTGGCCCAAAGGCTTACGAAACAAGCTTTCGAAAGCAAATTTTACGCTCGCCTGTCAACAATTACGTAAAGCAATAATAGGATGGCAAGGAGCCTTTGTTGGAGGAAGATTTGACATGAAAAATGTATCGTGCCATGTTTCATGTGGAGAGAAAGAAAAAAGAAAAGAATCCCTTAGCAACATTCGCAAAGGAAAAAGCTATGGCTTGGCCTTTTCACTAACTGCGAAGAATTCGAAAAATGGTCGGAGTTGAAGGGAAAATTTCTTATGATGGTAATCCGGCCGTTTTAGCATGGCGTCGACGAATTGCTGAAAGTAGGAATCGAAAAGCGTATTATTGATCTTTTATCTGAGTGTCGTAAGGAAATGGTATGCAAAATAATCTTCGATGAATTTTTGAAGCGTTGGCATTGTACGATTTGGGGATTTTATTCGAGTCTCGAGTGACGACTTTAATTTTTATTGGATAATCGAATTACTGGCGGCGTTGCTCGATTTAATTTGGCTCGAGCTCAAGATAACAGTGTCGAAACGATTAGAAAACTCTTGAAATCCATAGACATGTACAATCAAGTAAATCTCTGAAACCAGAATAAATCAACCTTGAGTCATGATAAGGAAAAAGTCCATCCATTTGACTTAGGTGGGCCAAATTATCAATAACAATGACTTGGTCGTCTCGAGATTTCCTTTATGTTGGGCAATATTTTAAGTCAGGCTAAATTGTGAGACATCAAGGGTTTTACGATTCCATTGAAATCAATTACTTTCTAGATTGAGGTTGGGCGAATGTCCGGGGATGAACGAATTTAAATTCTTCCCAACAATTGTCGCTACCGTTTTCTCAAAGCGTCGAAAACACAAACTACCAAACAAAGCCAAGCGAATAATTAGTTTGCAACTGGATGTGGTTTATTATTTCACTCATTACTGTACTTCGTAGTTCCAATGACAATGTAAGGCTGGGCGTAGCTGCGGGTAGTCAATCTTTCTTCAAGGCAATTACTAGTGCCTTCCATTGAAAGCTAACGCTTGGATTCGAATTTACCTGATTGCTAAGTTGGCTGAAATCTTGGTTCACGTCTCATTTGAAATTAATTTGGCTTTGAAGTTCCCAATTTCTGCTTGTTTCTACTGAATTGCATGCAAGAAGAGCTCGCTCCTTGTGACTAAATGCCACGTTTAAGTTCGCGCTCCTATTTTACCATAAGTTTGTAGCAAACATACGAAAGACGGTGAATTATAGTCTTTCAGTAACCTCAGAAACAGGACCAGGCACCATCATGCAGCAATCTGGTTATTGAATTTCCATCGGAGGATGCACTACGTCATTGTGGTAAAGCATCTAGAACTACAAAAGCGCTTCTCTCTACCAATTAAATGTTGTAAGGATGGAATCAATTAAGACCGCTCCGCATTCGTTGAATAATGTGGAGGTGATGGGTTGCTAGAGGTTTGCTTAGAAGTTGGATCGATATTCAATTTCACCTAAATTGGCATTGTCGGTTTGTTTTGAATAGAGAATACTGCTCACACCGATCGATTGTTTCAAAATGGTCATAAGAACAGTTTCGAAATTTATGTAGGATTCTTAATATACCTTGAAAATTTCAAAATTTCTAGACAGGAAAAGATTTATTATTAATCTATCTTCAGCTTTAATGAAACATTCCACACTGAATATTCTGATTTTAAAGTGCTAAGATGGTGGGTCACTGAGGAGCCTTTGTTTGGTCTGGGTAAGCTTTGGACCATAGCAGCGTTATGATAATTCTTCAGCAAATTCCAAAGAATAGGGAGAAATCCATTTCTTTGGCCACCTGAATAAACTCTCTTTTAAAAGTTGTTTAACTTTTATCGAGTCATTGTCCTGGAAATCTCCCCGATGCAGAAGCGGTATAAGTAATTTTTGGGGACGCATAAGTTTCTCTCAACGATTTTTATATGTCATAGTAGAGGAGATAACGAAGCACCCGAGTCCCGTAATAGCGGGGACTCCAATCTTTTGAGCGAGAATAGGAATTTCTATACAAAAAAATAAAGTCATAGGCAGTAGATAGCAGCATTCAAAAGTGATCAGATCTGGCAGCAAATTAATGAATGTAGTGAGAACCCTAGAGAACAGTCTTAACGTAGCAAGACCTGCGGCCAGTTATCTGCACCGCAGCAGCGTGCGTCAGCAGCGCTAACATGAAATACGGAAATTAAATAGATCGAGATGGAAAGGACAGTATGTCTCGTGACGAAAGTCCGTTTAGCTTTATCTTCCGACAAAAAAAGAAGAGATTAGTACTGAAATTGAAAGTACCCTTCCGAGAAATCAACCTGCGCTTGCTAATTCACCCCAACCGTCAACTCAAATGTAAAAATTCCGATAGTCATTCGGCACGATTTAAATAGAGGAACCGCTTCACCAAACATTCACTGAATCCCAAGGATTATCGGAGACATCGGCGGAGAAATGGATCCCACGAACATTCTCAATGGACTACTATACAATGGTGCACTTCAATTAGAATTGCTTTCGGTCGCTCTCGATAAGGAGAATCTTCAGATCGCGAAGAAGTTTAAAGTTGTTTATTAATTTCTCGGGAGCTAAACGAGGGGAAGCGTATCCTCCACCAAAAGATTGCCCTTAATTAGGCCAATTGGATTGATGATATGCAGCCAAAATTTCGGCCACATTGCTCAGACTTACCCGATCGATCACAGGTGCCTTAAGAGTACAAGGGGGATAGCATAGACCTAAGAGGAAAACAACAGACTTCTGTAATTGCTGTCAAACGGTGCATCCTACCAGCTACCGCCGGTATATAAAGACATGTTTGTCTGAAGGAAAGCTGGAAAAACGAAAATGAGAAGTGAAGGAAATGACATCAGCCAATCAAATAATGACTCGAAGTCTAGTTAAAGCTGGCGCTCCTTACTCTCCAGTCTCTATAATCTCTCGCTAGAATAGCGACCCAACCTATTCTCACGTTTTCGAAATTAGATTTATTCCTTTACTTAATGGATAAATTGTATTTATATTCCGTTCTTAATCTCACACACCTAATGTACCACTGCCCAAGTTTTGGTTGATTTTCTGAACGTTGACTTCTATTGGGTTTCAAGAACTCATTCAACAAGTCGAAAAACGGAGCTTGATGCTTCAGCAGTTATCCTCCTACCCAAGAGGGATTTCTAGTCAATTTCCCAAAAACAGTAATAAACTATTATTAACTTAATTTGAGTCGATGTCGGTATAGAAGGTATTTTAAGACCTGGACGCCGTATAGAGGCATTTTTAAGGTTTTGTGTGAAGAAACCTTTATTAGAATCGAGTGGGAGTCTGTCTGTCATCCCCGATTTATTCGGAAAAGGCTGGACGATAATTGGTCAAAGCATGTGGTTTATTGTTCTCTTTACGTATAGCACGTGGCGCCATTTTTTATTAAGTTGAAGGGGCTTCCCATACATGTGAATGGAAAGTGCAATATTTTTTTTTTCACAGAATGTAGCCATATGGGGTATCAAATCAAAGGGCTCAATTAGTACTTTTCGAAACTGGTCCCATATTTGATATCGAGTGAAACGTACGGAAAATCTGAAAAAAATCACAGAAGCTTAGCTTAAATCTAAGCTCAAAGTATATTCCGGTCCGATATCAGCGCAAATAAAGTCAAAAACAGCATATTAGTATATCTTTCTGCCGGAAACCCCTCTTAAGTTCATGCGAGAACTACAAAGTTGGCACTTGGATAAGGGATAATATAAGGCATAACTGTGGAAAGTTTGAAGGAAATCCAATTAATATTAACAAAGTTAGAGAAGGTGAAACTTTCACATTTTGTGTGCATTTAATAATAATAATAATCGTTATTATTATTAATAATCGTTGGCGCTACAATCCATATTGGATCATGGCCTTCAAGTGTGTTAGAGCACTTCATTCAAGACTTTAACGGTACACTACAGTACACTGTACACTGTAGAATTTGACTCAGGTACTCATTCACAGCTGTGTCGACTGGTATCCGACGTCAAATCACAATACAAACTCCACTGCCATCAGGTTAGGCCTTGTGCTCTAACCACTCAGCTATCCGGACACTGTGTGAATTTAGTGCATTCTAAAACGTGTATGACATCATCATAGCATATAAATTTGTCAATACCACACCAAAGCGACTTTTCGTGAATAGGAGGTGTTCACAGGGAAATATTTCGTTTTAATCCTTTTTGTCTATTGAATAAGCGGTATTCAATATTTGCTATGTACATATGTATACTTTTATGCACCAAGTAAATGGAAAATAAGTGTGCGATGTGATTCGGAAACGGATTCGGATTCGGAAAGTACAAACTGAAACCTTTTATTTCATACGCCACAGGACTAGATTCGGGGAAAAAAGATTTTGTACCCTCTTTTGCATGTATGAGCTAATGAATTCTCGTTATCGCGAAATACACGGCCATACGATCGAAGACGCCTCTCTCAATTTTTCCAAGCTCTATCCAACTCTAAATCGATCGGAAGAACTTCATTTCGGATGTGATCAAGACGTGTTACGCCATTGATCCAACATAACATCCTCGTCTCCATTGCCGCGAGGTGCTGTTCATTGTATTTTATAGTTGTCAGCACTAAGAACCATATAGGGCGACAGGACGAGTGACACTGTGGTCAATTTTCGATTTAAAATAGTTGTTCAGTTACGAAGTGATAGTGCCTGTTTTATTATGATAATATAGCAATAATCGTTGGCGCAACAATCCAATTTGATCAGGGCCTTGAAGTGTGTTAGCATTCAAGACCGTAACGGTACACTATAGGATTATGGTACCCTATAGGAGGCAATGTGGTCAGCATTGCATGCGCCCGTGATTATTAGCCTGATTTTAGTCAGGTACTCATTCATAGCTGAGTCGACTGGTATCGGCGTTAAATATAAATCCCACTGGCACCAGCGAGACTTGAGCCGCGAGTTTCTGTACGATAGCCTTGTGCTCTAACCACTCAGCTATCCGGACACTTTATTATGATCCGGCGTCAAAAATTCTGTTTTAATCAGAATGCTGCTTTGCTAAAATCGTTTAACGTTTCTTACTAGTCAACCGACCTTGAGGTAGCCTTGCCAAATTTAACAACAAGGGCAGTAAGTCAATCGATCAGTCATTACTTGCTGTTGTATGATGAAACTAGACAAAGGTTTCAGGTGAAATCATGCAAGGCTTGACCAGGTATGCCCGACTACTTTACAGTTGAACTTACACTGTCCTAATCTTATCAACTGCAAAAGATTAATGACCACAATAAGATCTGTCGCCCACGGTAACACTGAATATAGCAGCTATCTTAAACTTGTTTGACAAAGAAATTGATGAAGCGATTATTTTGGCAGCCGATGCCATTCTTTATTGATTGATTGATTGATTGATTGATAATTGATTGATAATTTCTCCTATCTAGGGTCGAAAATGACAGCCGATAACAGCTACGATGGCGGTGCATGGTTGTTGGCAGCAAACACAGCCTATTTTAGCTTAGAAAAGCTGATCTGCCCGAAACCTCTCACGACTGGGTCAACACACTACAAGAACAGAGAAATTGCCAACCTTTAACCGAGTTCGAGAGAAGGAATCCTCTGAAGAATTGTTCATCTTTACAAGTGGATAGACAGTCCCATACGCCGTATAATGACGAAATTTATAAGGAATAAATACTACGCCCATAGCAGTCGATGAAATCCGCGATGGGCGGGTTATTTAATCCATGTGGGTGAGGATGTTCCAGCCCGGAAAGTCTATAAGGCTAATATTTATGGAAGAGAAATAAGACGTAGTAGTCTCTGCCTCAGATGGAGCAATGAGGTAGGCCAGAACACCAGGTAGCTTTTAGGGATAACAAATCGGTGGGCTTCACGCAAAACCAGGAGGTCCAGAATCGGTTACTAAGACAGTTCTAGATTGAATACTAGTTATGGCCCCGTTGATAATGATGCCATCAATACTGCAACAAGCAGGAATATTCAGTTTGTTAAAGTTAGTGATTTTCAATACTACTTACTCTCCCTGGACCTCTTGTTACACCTGAAGATCAAAGAAATTTGGCGGAAAAATATGCTGTTTATAAGGCATTCCTTTTTGGGATTAATTATCCGAGTGTCTTAATCCGAGAGGAAAACATGGAACCCATCTGCGGTGATCCCAAAAAAGCAAAATTGCTTGTGAAGTCCTTTGACACATAGCTCGGTCAACCTTCAAACAGCCCAATTATAAGTTCGATTATTGAATCAGCACTCAAAGATTTCGCTTTGTAGACTCCCATAGACTCATCGGCTTCTTTTCGAAAAATCCTTGAACACAACCCACGCATTCTCGAAATTTTGGGTTTCTCTAACTCGAGCTAGAATGACATGACGTGACCCTGGAAAATACTGCTTTCCCTCTTGCCACACTTATAGCACTTTGCCTTTATCCGCTGGAAAGCTAAGAGGCAGTAAAAGCTAATCTGATGTCGGACTGGTGCTGACAACTATAACATGGTGCACTTTCTTGGCCTGGGATCCAGTTCCTGGAAATAACTTAACTGCAGGTTAAGAAGCGCCATAGTTATGCAGTGCTATGAACCAATGGATATTTCCGACATAATGCAGAAATATGCCTTCTAAGGGCAATTAAAGGCAGTTCAGGAGGTGTTTCTTAAAGCTGGCATTTCTCAGGTATGTGATTTCATCGGCATGCCGCCGGCACTATACTGTTCAAGCTCAGTACCTGCATCGAGCTCAGTTGGGTCGCGATCAGCAGTAGATTTAGAAGCTCTCTTCTGAATGTGTGTAATGAAAGAACCATCATAGCTTACTTTTGCTTGGCATCGCTACTGGATTGCAGGAGAATGCGATTCGGTTGTCATCCAGCAGGGAGAACACCTTCCTTCTGCGCAAGTCATATAAATTTTAAACACGTCATTCGAGAATATTCTCGAGGCGAAGTGTTTTCTCTGTGATATAGATGGAATTGTTGACTTACCAAATGGACGCTACAAGCTCTGACTGATTATGGAAACTTGTAGGTGGATTGGTGAACGTAAAGAGTTGAGAATTGCGAGTGAGAGTTGGAGCTCCATTACTATGAAAAAGTATGAGAAGTGCTTCGTGCTTCGCATGACAAAAAAAAACGAACATTGCGCTACAGAGTGAAGCATAGATTGCTGCAAATAGTAAAGGTTTCGCCACCGTGTACAGCATCACGAAAAAGTTTGAAAGTAGTCGTAAGTGTTTTGCAGGGGGTTTGAGAAACGTTAACGCTGGGTTTCCCATCCACAATGATAAACAATGGAACATCTTGGTAAATGAGGGTCTATGGGAGAAAATATACAGTTTTCGGCAGTTAGTACAGATTAAATCTAATCTACAGTTGCGAAAGATATGTTAAATTCATTTAAAGGACGCTGAACTTACGGAATTACCTCAGATCATTCAAAGCGGATTAAACCTCAACATTAGGTAAATTAGGTACGATCTAACCCAATTTTTAAGAGAAAGTGGGGAGTATCGCGCCTCTCTTGATCGTTTCGGGCATGGTGACTCTCTGTATTGCGCGACATGCGAGATGATTGCGGAGGATGTGGGATATGCCTTCAGGAGAATTGCCGCCCACATGGCGGGAAATGTATCCATTGGTTGCATTAAACGGATTTGCAGTCCTCCAGGTGTCGATAATAAATATCCCAGGGTGCATCTTGACGGCATCGGAGCCAAGAAATTACAACTAAAATTTTAAGCGCAACAATAAGCGCAATAAAAAAACTTGTGAAGGATAATCAATACTTCATGCTATGTGAAAAATTCGAAGGTTCTCAGGAAGATGAAATTGCTGATCTTGCCTACCTTCCTACCTAGTGTTCAGATGAGAGGGGGAAAGATTCCATGGCCATTTTATCCCAAATAAAGAAAATCCAATTGTCACTAACTAGATACTAAAATAAACATATTCAAGTTTAACAATAGAAAAACAACAAGTGACGCTCCTGATCAGTGATAAACGAATTAAATATGTAAATATGTCCATATTCGACGTAAAAGATGTTGTTTATTTACGGATAATGAGATTCCTAACTTTGTTCGACAAGTGATTTCATTTTGTAACCTCCATCGTTTGCTTTGCTGTTTTTAGCTTTACCACTCACATTTTTAACTCATGTTGTCGTTCAGGACACCAAAGTGGAGGGCACCCGACACAAATCAAGTAGGTTGAGCAGGCGGCACTTCAACGCACTTCAAGCCCAAAGGCCACAGAAAGCCAGGGTTGAATCACACAGAACGCAGAGTACAGGAATAGAAATGCTGTAGAGGTAAGGACTTGATGTTGCCTGTCGATTTCTGCGCATCACAAACACTTTTGTGAATGAAAATGAATTGGAAAAAATGAAATCTGAGTCTGATGAAAGGTTTGAAAAGTTTTCAAAATAGAAAGCTCTAACTTCGGGTTATTCCTAGTTGTTTATATAAATTCTCCCCTGATGGAATTATGCTAAATTTTGATGTAGGCTTTCACACGCTCAGCGCAAAAGCATACAAAAATCTCCAAGGTTGGAGTTGAGGTATAGTACTATTAATGCGTCGGGTGACATTAAGCTCGGTGCGACCATCGGCAAAAAAAAACTAAGCAACTCCATCGACGATCCGCCCGTTAATGTAGATAGAAAGAGTGCGATGACCAGTTAGATTGATTGTTGTGCTCAGTCCGACTAGACTTGCCATTCTTCTACAACCAGTACCATCCGGCCAAGGTCCACGATTCTGTAGCACACCCAACAGATGTCATCAACGCAGAAGTGTTCTCCAATTAAACGAGTGATATTTTGCGTCATAATATGCCACTTTGATAACAGCTATTAGCCTTTGCGAAATGCTTTACGCAGGAAGGGCAAATATTCAACCTGTTCACGATATTTAAGGCCTTCTCTAAGTCGATGAAAAGATGGTGATGCGGAAATTTAAACTTTGCTTACTGTGTTCCGGAATAATTGCAGATGCGGGATGTAGGACTCACATGCAGAATCTTAATGATCATCCTTTTTTCCATTTGGTAAAGATCTTAGATCCCCATCCTCGTGCTGCAATCACTAGCCATTCGTGGTGTGGTATACGGTACCAAAATCAGAATTATTCGGGAAGGGTTTTGCTTCCCTCACTGGCGCAGTAACCAATTCCCTTTTGTCATAAAACACTCTATCCGTCCCTTCCGAGATTTGCTGCAGCACTTGGGTTCACGCGCATGACGCTCGGAGTCTTCAGTTCACTATGCTTTCTCAGTCCGCTTTCATGCTCTGAAAGTCAGCCAGAACTTATAGCGCACTTTCAGGATGTGGCCAACAAACTCATTTACGCCGAAGAGAAGAGCACGGCTCAGGGTTCGTCAATAACCTTCAACGAGCTGTTAATGATGGCAAGATACTTTCCCCTTATACGACGACAGCGAGCCTCGTAAGCAAATTGTGTTAACTTTAGGGGTCGAAGCTTCCAACCCTTACCTCTTTCGTTACTCAAATCCAGAAATCAACTTCTAAATCCACTGTTGTTCGCAACGTGGTCAATCGGCCGTGGAAACTGCAAAATACACCATTGTCATTATGTTCACCAGACCCACATTGGCCTTTGAATCAACCATCACCATCAAAATGTCACTTTTAGTAAGTATTTCCGGAATTGCGTTCAATTGCTCATAGAAAGCATCCTTCTCCTCTGGATTGGAAGTCTGCGTTAGTGTGTGTCATTGCATTAGATATTCCTAAATCTGGACTCTGTTTGATCCCATATCTTCGGACATGTGAGTGCGTCTGATGGACGCGGTAAATATTAATTTACCACCGAATTCATGCTTACTTCCGGCAGGTTTTTCACAAAATAGTAACATAAATTCGCAAGAGGCAGGAGTGTTCCCCAAACTATCACTATCTTATCTCGGCTAACCTGAAAAGAATGGAGTCCATACTTTCCATTTTAAAAACAAATAAAATTAGTCCGGTTGGAGTTGGCCCCACCTATTCCCTGAGTGAGACGCCAAGGTATTATAGGGCCATTCAGACTGTAATACTTGGGACTGTCTACGGCGGAGCTGGTATGGCAGAAAACTGAGCGTCCAGGATTTTTTGTCTATATATATTTCAAATTTCGCACGAATTATACCTTGAATCATTTCGATATCGAATTGGTGGACCTCGACGCAAAACCGGGATGTCTGGAGTTCCTTATTAAGGCAGGCCTAGACCGGATACCGGTTGTTGCGCCGTTGATGATGATGATCATTTTACAAAGTACATTGAGATATTCCTCATAAGAACTTTCCCATAAATCAATAACTTCCCAGCCGAGTTTCACACGCAAACCGCTTAACCAATTATTTTTTCTTGTCGCAGACGGGCCTTAAGTCAAAAGTGGATATCGGATGCTTTTTCGATTACTTGAATTCAGGGAGTTGATTAGTAATGGTTTTTTTTAACCAAAATTACTGAAAATAATTCCTAAGTTGCAAATCCGAATTTGAAGTGAAAAGACTCGAAATTCATTGTTTTTATTAATCAGCCAACTCTGTAGTACACATTCGCTAAGTAATTTCCCATTGCTTACATTCAGTTATTAGACAAAATGCACCTAATTGCTAAAGCTACTAGGAAAGGAATTGATTCCTGGTTTAAAATGTATAATTGTTAATAGAATCAACAGTGTAGTGTGTAGTGCATGCTTGGTATAGTATACTTACAATTTCAATACAAAATCATTATGACTAGATACTTTTTGAACAGATCTACTATATTATGCGATAAGTTTTGAAAATGTTGTTTCCCCAACGCAGGTATATTCGCAATATTTGGCCTACATCCTATATCTATGTATACATATATACTATGATGAGTTGAGACCTCATCTGATATAGACAGCTGAAACTACAGCTTTATCAGCCAGTCAAAGAGAAATGATTGAAAAAGGCCTACACAAGTTGGTATCCTTAGCGGACTTCATAACTCTACGTTGATCTACAGTGGATTCCGTAGTAAAGATAACTTCAAAGATGTTCCTTGACCACCAATGTTACTTGAATAATTTCTTATTGTGGTTGTGTCTTAATTCGGCTTAATTATCTAAGCTAGTAAATTCCTGCGATTAGATACTTTCTTGCCAATGCATACAAAATCAAAGCCAAGGACAACAATGAACTAATTTCGTATTGGTGTTAGCTGCCCTCAAAATAATTACCAGATTGCTCAAAACCACAATAACCTCACAATCCTGTATTTTATGGTTTAATATCTATCAACTTGGTTTACTTGAAATAAGCTCCGCCACTTTCTCAATGAGCTTTATCCACTCCATAATGTTTGCTTGTGATACTTAATCATGATCTACTGAAATTTGAATGAACTCTTGTCGCACGAACATCATCACCCAAATATAAATCACTTTCTACACCGCAATATGCTGTGCGGTTAGAATTAGATATTTATGACACCAGACCAGTTTTCCATCGTACTTCAAAGCCACTTATGTAAGTAAAATCTGGTTAGAGCTTATGCGCGCCCTGGTGCCTACACATCATCCAGAAGAAAGCCTACGAACATCCATACGGAATTAGATATTTTCCGAATAACTTTCTGTTACACATTCACATTATTATCACACAATTTCGCCTTACATGCCCTCCTAATACCTCCCCCGGGTTGGAGTACGTTAGAAACCGAATCGCTGCTTGAATATTCATAAGAGTATCAGCTGTAAAATCGCGAATCCTATCTATTCGACAAATCGTTGAATGTAGCAAGCTGTTACGTGCCCGAATCCTTTTTTAGAAACTTTTCTAAGAGATTACCATTATATCATCGTCATCTATGGATCCGCGCTCCCTATCGTTGTAGTATGACCCGTGGGTTGATGCTGGCAAGGTATTGTAATATGAGTGGTGCCTAGTGGGAAAAGGAAGTTCCGCGACGCAGTTTGGAAATACTCACTGAATCGAACAGAATCTGATCGTTTGAAACCTGCATACTTAAGTAGCAGGATTCCCGTATACCTGTTGGTCGCTTCAATACATTATATCCAATCTCCTCCTCTAATCAATCAAATTCAAAGCTTTTGACTGCAAGACTAAATAGATACGGATACGGAAGGAATGCAAAAAGAAAAGCAAATTTTTAACAAATTTCGAATCGAAGTCAGTGCAATGTTAAAAGTGTACAGGTATGCCCTTGCCGTGGTTTTACATGTAAAACATTCACGTGCGGCAAAATTTCTTTTTTGTTAACAGATCTATTTAGTTAATTAATGGAAGTTGAAAATCTTTCTCACTTTCTCTAATGGCAAATACTTTCCTTGACAAAGTGCCGAAGCACCCTTTATATTATATCTTAACATCCCAGCCAATATACGAATAAGCCTTTGACCTACAGTCGACAAGTTCAGCCACCTAATAAATCAGTCCTTCAAAATCCCATCATTCCATTACAGAAACTATCATCGCTCTCTGCTCCACGAGGACTCATTCAGTTTCTTCATGGGCATGGATCCTTTCGCATCAGATAAAACGAATGAGCTATTTGCCCCCTCCAGCGCATCCAGGTTAGAACGGAAATCTCCCACTTGAGACCTAAAGAGGAGATTTATCATCCGCTCCGTACTTATATACATGACACCCAATTCATTCTAATTCGTAGGAAATTATATTCGGAATGATTCGCGGGGACATATCAGCTTTGAAATTGTCTCACCCAGCTTCTCGTGGTGCTTTCTGGTAAATCTATGCTCATGAATTATTCACGCACAAAAAGCAACATTATTTATGTGGAGTGGAGGATGGTATATCGCCTTCACGGGCATACATCATCGTCCGCTTGCAAACCCTTCGTCACCGCAGTATCCTCGCAAAATGTCTCGTATTTATGCGGCGGGGGTGTGATATTTTACGCATCGCCTGAAATAAAACATATTAGGGCTATTATTTACGTTCTTCAGAAGGATTTTAGGTGAAAATTCCCGGGTGTTTCCTTTTTGTGGGGCGTTCGGGCAACAGTGATTCAATTTCCCATTTAATTTTAGACTTGGGATGCTCAGGAGTGAAAGCGAATTTTAATATTTACAAAATATTAATTAGAATATAATCTTCTCAAAATATTCGCCTGAATGGGATCCCGAATTTCCTGGCTGGAAATCGATGAAAAGATATGGGTGCAAGTAAATAACAATCTTTGGGAAGATTCCGGAAATGTAGGACTGAAATTTAATTTATAAGGAATTATAAATAATGGCTGCAACATTCACCGGATACCATGTACATGTATGAATTCTTCTCAGAAATTCGCACACTAAAAAGTTCCTCACTTGCGCTACTCATGGCCATTACACAAAAGATTACTTGCCAATAAAAGCAGATTACTTCAATCAAAGCTAAAGTTTTAAAAAGATAAGTCCCCTACGTGCTTATGATGAAAAATATTCTCTATTTTTCAGACAATTATTCAAGTCGCTGGAGATATTGTGTAGGATATCAACTTCCTGTTTAGCTACAGTTTCACCAATGAGAGAGAGATCAAAAACCTCCGGGCTACAACCTCATGTTATCTTTACCCTCAAGCTGCTCCCCAACCACCATTTAATGCTTGAATACTTCGGCTAAGAATATACTTGAAAACGTCACCACATATCACAGAATTAACTTGACCTTGCGCATCTCCCAGTAGCAATTTTCACTTTCTAGTCCGATAAAATGTGTATTGCTAAGCCAACTGTAATCCAAGATACGTTAGAAAGCTTAAATCGTTTCCATTGTATTATGCTCGGAAAGCCCATTGTGTGGCAAAACTTTTTTCATGGTATTTACTATATGTACGTCGGGTTATAACTGATTTGCTATGGACCGAGATGGGGATGCGACTGAAATACCCACAGTGAGTGCCAACAGTGAAAAGGACTTAAAGGGGTAAATCGTAAGTTAAGATAGAAAGAGAGTATAGCTGAGAGTTTGCTTTTTCTAATCGTAAATTCAAATGGTTTAACTAAAAGATTCATCCAGGTTACGAGGTATTGTTAAGTATTAATGGCGAATGGGGACCAGACTTTCAGATAATGTTTGAAAACACGAAGAGTTGAATCAAACGGTTTAAAAAAAGCTAAATGAATTGAAAAATCATTAGTTAACATCAAAAGGAAATAAAGACTATTCATGGTAAATCCCGTAACTGCAACTTGTTGTTTGATGCACATACATACAGATACATGGTTTGCTTTACACGCCGACACGAAGGGTAGATTCTGTGAAAATGTGCTTTAATTCTCCCCAGGACGTTCCGTATAGTCAATGACCTTCTTTAAATGCCTGGCACCACATAGTTTTTCAGAGACCTACTCCGTCGCTTTAACAGAATTTGGTAAAAAACCCCGACGGGACATCAAGGTGAACTGCTAGCTAAAACTTGAAGCTCTTAAGTGATCACCATTCAGATACATATTAATATGCCAGGAAAAATATCTAAGAAAATATACCTAAGAATAAATTTGTGCACAGCAACTGGTATCCAGTCTAGATTTGTCTTAGTTGCACTAGTTCGATATCCTCTCTGACGTCCTGGCCGTAGTATATACGTGATAATATTCGTCGTTATATAGACAAGCGAATATTTTATCTTCCTGGAGAGGGACAACAGCTTTTCTTCTCTCATACGCAGTTAAGATTTCGCAATTTACTTGCTAACAACCCAAATCTCCGAGAAATACTGGAGGACTGGTGAGATCATTGTCCTATCGAATTTCGAATGGAAAATTTGTTGTAACCTGAAATAGACTCTATAACCGCCAATAATCTGCGGATTTCGTCCTCATAGAGGTTATCGCTTGTGATTTTCAATATTATATGGGAGAAATTATCAACAGTTACAAAATTATATTCCCTTATTTTTATTGTTCGCAGTTGACAGTGTTATTTGACGTTGTTGTTTTGCTGGTCACTTTCTGCGAGGTCAGGCCAAAAAGGATGCATGACAGGTGTTGACGAGGCGGGAAAACTATGATACAAAAAAATGTGGGAAAAAGGTACTAAATAGTACTTTTACATGAGCATACCTAGGTGCAAGCAAAAAGAAAAGATTTTCACCTCTTCTGTTAATGTATTTTGTGTTACACCCATGAATATAATATAACGTGACTACCAATATTGTTCGTATATTGCCTTATGAGAGAAGATACGTCTCAACATGAGACGGTGCAATGAAAATTAAAAACCAACGAAATTTTTTGAACAATGCATCGAATTGGGAAGGTATTAAGTCACATAGAGTAACTAAAATAATAAAAACCTTGTTGTTTCTTTTTCGTTGGTGTGGATATTTATTCTTGCAAATACCGATATTTCGGGAACCATTTGTTCCCTTCATCAGTGCTAACAAGCACTGAAAAAGAAACAACAAGTTTTTATTATTTCAGATAATTAATCGTTGGAAACACCGCATAATTTCACCTAGAGTAACTTCCTGAAATAACTTTTGGAGGAGATGTATCGTGTAAGAAACTTGGAATGAACAAATGAACAAATGCGACCGATTGGAGACGCATATATGGTTGGCTTCACGCTGAGGAGAAAGTGTACTTGAGGTTGTTGCTCTATTGAAAGACAAATGGTCAACACAGCACATTAGAGTATACTTTCTCTACTACCATTACATTCCAGCACATACGCTGTAGAATGAACCTGTCCACCCGTACATATTGCGAAATCATGGCGCAATATCGTGGCGCTTTTCAACTGACTTTTATTGTGAATAACCTAGCATTGATTTCGAACTATCAGCTTCCACAGTGAGTCGTTCCATTTTATATTCAACTTTGGGGGTTATTCCAAAACCTTTCATGATGTAAGTGGACTATATTCATCGAAACCGCCACTTTGATTTTGTGATTTTATGGAAATTTTGACCTATTTCATGAATTGATCATAGGCAGCGTGACATTACCAGTTCAAATTCGGTAATTTTATAAATATAATAGTATCTATATAAGTAAACAATTCGGGAACCGGAAGCTGGAGGCCTCGAGTATGAAAGAGTTTGTGTATTTCTTTTATAAAAATATTTGAGTGGATATTAGTCTCATTATTGCCTAACACGTAATATCTGCATATATTATGTGAGAATATCCACTTCTGCGTGATACTGACATTCAAAGTCTTGAATTTGCACCAACGGGGCAACTTTGACCCATTGTAACTTCGTTAGTAATTGTTAGTAGTAAGTGCACCCCCCACTCACTTGGAGGTGAAACGGAAAGCAGCCAACGACGCATATAGGCTCGATACCATTATCGATACGATTATAGAACTGGCCCGACCCCTCGGAAAAATGACGACCATATTCCAGGCGGAGATATATGCCATTTCATTGGCAGCAGAAGAATGTCTGCGACAAAAATGGAGGGATCGCACCATTCGAATCTGTTCCGACAGTCAGGCGGCATTATCAGCACTAAATGGCAACAACATATCAAGCCAGTTGGTGTGGAGTTGTCATCAGGTGCTGCTGAAACTTGGGCGACTGAATGAAACATTCCTGATGTGGGTGCCGGGGCACTCTAACATCGCCGGTAATGAGGGGGCTGATAGAGTGGCTCGCCGAGGGTCTGGATCCACAATGGTGGGGCCAGAACCAGCTCTTGGAATCCGACCATCTACTGTCAAGTCTACTCTGAAGGGTGAAATTGCAGGGATTCACGCAACCGAGTGGAGAAATTTGGACTCTTGCCGGCAAGCGAAAATCCTTGTGAAGGAGCCTAGGACCACTAGAGCGACATTTTTGTTGTCCCTTAAGAAGTGGGACATGAAACCTCTAGTAAGGCTTTTGACAGGACACTGCTCCTTAAACTACCATATAAACAAGTCGGGAAACCGCAAGCTAGACGCTTCAGGTATGAAAGGTTTTGTGTATTCCTTTTATAAAGAAATTTGGGTGTGCATTTGTCCCATTAGCATGTAGCACGTAAAATTTGCATATATTATGTGAAAATATCCACTTTCAAGTGATATTGACATTCATAATCTTAAATTTGCACAGAAGCGACAGTTTTGACCTAGTATAACTTCGTTAGTAATAGTGCGATTTTTATCAAATTTGGCAGGAGTATGCTCTATGCTATAGTCTATATATCGTTTAAAAAATGGTCACTTCCGACCCCCGCACGCCCCACCTTTTCAACAAATGTCAAAACTGGGAACGGTTTGGAAAAGTACTAACCGAGACCTTTAATTTGATACCCCACATGACTATATTTGATGAAAAAAAAATGTACACCCCCCTTTTGCATGTATGGGGATCCCCCTTAAATTCAACGTAAAAGGATGTAACTCACTATATGCGTGAGCGTTCACAGTTCCCACCTTTCTACCAAATTTGGTGCCAATCGCTACAACCGTCTCCGAGAAAAATGCGTGTGACGGACAGACAGACAGACAGACAGTAAACTGATTTTAATAAGGTTTTGTGTTTACACAAAACCTTAAAAAAGGGGGGGGGGGTAGTGGTTTCGGCTGTGTGCAGCCAATGTGAGGAGGAGGAGGAGACAGCCCTGCACTTTTTATGCAGCTGCCCGGCATCCTCACAACTCAGAAGAAGACACCTTGGCAAGGTTTTCTTCAATGAAGAATCTGCACACTCTCTGCCTCTTGAGAATGTTCTCAGATTCGCTAAAGCTTACGAACACCGTAGGCGGGAAGCCATTGAATAGGCAACTTACGGGGATAGTACAATGGGCCTAATAATGGCCTGAGTGCTCGGAGCTGCGGCTCCCCCCATTTAACTAAACTAACTAACTAAGTGCAATTACCACTAAACTTCTCAAGATTGCGCTCCATGTTATAGCCTATATTACTGCACTGAGTGAGTTTGGGATGAATTTAAGGGGGGTTTTACAGTCAATTATTAAAAATTATTGTAATGTACCATTATTAACTTTATTTGAACAGATATCGATATTGAGGGTATTTCGGAGGCTAGGCACTATATAGTGGCAGCCTCCTAACTTTCCGATTTCGGTAGTTTCTGATAATGGGTCTGTGAAAAAAATTAACACTTTCGAACCCCCGCACTCCACTCCTTACCAACATATGTCAAAATTACCGGGTTCGGAAAGTACTACTACCTTTCATTTGATATCCCACATGATTTGGTGAGAAAAATTTACACCCCCCGTTTTGTATGTATGGGGACCGCCCTTAAATTCGACGTAAAATGATGTATCATATTATAACTGACTGTGTGCGTGAGTGTTCATAGTTTTGACTTTTCAAGCAAATTTGGTGTCAATCGCTATAACCGCTTGCGAGAAAAATGCCTGTGACAGACAGACAGACAGGCGGACAGACAGTAAACCGATTTTAATAAGGTTCTGTTCTCTCCAGAATTCTTGGTGGCAACACTTCCCCCGTCTTTAGTTTGTGATATCACCGATGTTCTGCTTGTTGAGCAGTTTATCAGAGTACTCAACCCATCGTTCTAATATCCCATACAGTCGAAAATTAGATTTTCCTATTTGTTACGACAAGATGAGCATCGAAATTTACATGGGTCCATTTTACTTACTTGCTGGTAATTCTTCCACCCCTGGTGCCATTGCTCCCCGTCCTCCTCGAGCACAGAAGCCCGTCGGTTTTCCCAGCTTTCTTTTGTCTCTCCGCTTGTTGGAGTTCATAATAGATTTCCGCGCGCGCCCGCGTTCGTTGAGATGGTTGCATTGCTCGCATGGCTATTCCAGATGTAATGACATTTATTAAAGCTGAGGAAATGGCGTTTAATTAACCCTAGATTAATTTGGCTAAAAGTGGAAAGGATTTAGAGAGGCCTACATTAGTTTGTAAATCCAGTAACCTAGGTTCCTAGTAATTTGCTTCTGCTTCCTGCAGGACTTTCACATAAACTTGCACCCCTCTTTCACTATTCTGCATGTTAATACATAGAGCGATATCAAGTCCAGTGCTGCCATCGACTGGGGAAGGCTTTCTACAAACTGTTCGACTAACGAACAAATGACGCTAATGCGAATAGGGAGAATGTAATGGCCCGTCGGATCGAGAACTTGGGTTTTGTTGCTGTTTATCTTCAGTTCGCCACTGATTGTCTCTTTCGCAAAATTCGGAGCTATTTGGCCGATGTGAATGACACAGACAGAGAAAGTAGATTTCATCGACGTATTCGAGGTGTTTCAAGGAAGTTGTTAGGGTTTAATGAATCCATTCACGTCCTACAGCCAAGACAACCCAATGTTCGTCAACAATAAAGAGTATACAAAGTGCAACCTTGTAGCCCCGCTTTTGACTTGCGGTTTTTAGCTCGATGCAGCCCTTGATATTTTAGTAGTTTTTCGTAACCGACGAATTATGGTAGTAGTTTTTCGCTTCTACGGAGGCGTACATAGAACATTCCAGATGCACTCCTTGTTCAAACTTTCAAACATTATTGCGAAATTAGTGTCATAGTCCATTGAATTCTTCCACGTCCTCCAGATAAAGCATGAAGAACGTCGCAGATAACATGAAGAAATAATGTCGGTGACAAGATACAACCTTGGCAGACTCCGCTTTGGAGCTCAAAATCCTCTGAGATTGGTGCGGTACACATGACAGTTTACGCCGTCATATGTTACTGTAATAATAGTTATTAGATTCACGGGAATGTCCCTCCTGGGTCGAGCAGCATTATCGAAAGCCTTCTCGAAATAAATAAAAAACAGATGCTGCGAAGATTTAAACTCCGCATACTGCGCATACATACATCAAAACGTCTGCCTTTTTTGGAATCTTAACGATCATACCCTTTCCCCACACCCCTGGGAAAGTCTGGGATTACCAAGATTTCCATACGATTAGAAGTAGCAGATGTGCAGTTACAACAGGTGCAGCGATTACTAACTCTGCGAGGATACCGGCTTCATTCCATTTGAGTGCATTGATGGCCGAAATAATTCCTCTTCCGCTTAGAGGAACAGTGCTAGTCCGCATCTTACGGTGACTAACCATTTCACCCACAAGAGTAGGAGTCGCACATGATGTGATACGGTTAAGAACGGTGAAGTGTTTTTTCCACTTCTTCAGTTGGGCGTTATCGTGGATGAGAACCCGACAGCTGATGTCCTTCACAGGACCATTGGAAAATATATGACCACATGTAAGCTTTTCTGTGATGCCGTATATACTTATGAAATTAATGCGTTCTGCGGCATTTTTCGCTTCCCTGATCAGGACAATAGTAAATGCTCTCTTGTCACGGTCTACATTACGCTGAACTTTTCGGAATTTTGCTCGGTTTTGGAGATCGTGCGGGCCACGCTGCCATCGTTAGCAGTGGTCAATCCTCCAGTTCATCAGTCTGCTTTAACAATCCATCAATCTGCAGTCAGCCAGATCGCTCTTTAGGACGTGGCCGACGAGAAAAGAATATTTTTTATGGCAGTCCAATGCTCATCGATATATTCAGTATATATGCCGTCTGATCAGCAAGAGCACCCGAGAGAAGAGCATTTTTGATGGCAGCCCAATGCTCATCGATATACTTAGTATATCTGCCGTCTGATCAGCAAGATAGCTCTTCCACCGGAGACAACTCCTTTATCTATCTACTACTGATCGTGAAGTGATCGATCTGATTGCTAGTATGGTGTTGGTCAGTTTAAAAGCAACTGACCTTATGGCAGGCTATGCGCTTGAACAATGTGCCACCGAAGACGAAGTGGTGGAAGTTACGCAAATCAATAGAGTTGTTACTATTATCGCATAGGCAAGGAGGAAAGGTGTGTTCTCCAGAGTCCCACCATCTTCTTTCGCTTAGGGTCAGAATGTTCAGTTTATATCGCTGGAATTGTCGCCCAATTTGGAGAAAGGAAGCGTTCTGAAGACACTTGCAAGAGTTGCCGGAAAGCTGGCACAAATTCCAGAAAACAATCGTAATCCGTTTTCGATAGGCTAAGGTCGTAATCGTGGGGTCAGACCCTATCCGAGCAGTTGTTGCCGTTTTGGTAGCAATAAGGTTTCGAAATTTGCAGGTTGCTAGCCCACAGATTTCTATCCCTTTTAGTCGACTCTTACGACAAGCAGGGAAGACTTTGAGTATATTATTAAGCCCCAACTCATAGGGCAGGGGAGGACAGCAAGGCTTAAGGTTAGATAGAAAGGTAGAAAGTCGAGTGCTTGGTTGCATTTTATGCAAATGATGATGCGATCCAACTTGGGGTTTAATTGAGAGCTTCGAAATTAGCATGTCGATAGGCGAATTTTGGAGACTTGGGAATTGAGACGAACACGCAGATCGAGAGTGCGGTTAACCTCATGATATCATAGACATACAAACGATGTTACTGAACCGAAAGTTTGAAATAAATTCTTTTCAAGCTGAAGAGTAATGAGTGTGAAAACGTAGACTATATAGGAAACCGGACGATGGACGCTTCAAGTATGAAAGCTTTTCCATTTCCTTATGTGAGAACTTTGAGTGCATGACAGTTCCGCGTGTACATAGTTCAAAATTCAATAACGCGCTATTTTTTAAAAGGCCATTGGTGCAAATAATTTGACCTGGAAATTACTACATTGACATTAGTCAACTTCATACGATTCGTACTACCAGAATAATATTATGAGCATATCTGAAGAAGTTCACCAAAAACAGGTACAAAAAGGGCTGGGGAAAAATAGCTCCTTTATATACGGGGCTTCAGAATTTCGGTCGTAGGTCAATTATTCTCTTTAATTATATCAGCATCTTATCCGCATCGCTTAAGATTTGGAACTTGGGTGAAGTGAAAGGAGGTTTGCCGGTAAAATTGAAAAAGTTGGTAATAATTTATTATTAATTTTACTTGAACTGATATCAAAATGAGACATATTTTACGGCTTAAGTTTTATATAGGCGCATAGCATTGATTTTTTTTAGATTTTTGCTTCAGTATTTTCCGAAAATGAGTCCTATCTCACTTTAAGTTTTCGCATTTTGACCCCTTTTTCAACTTGCGTTAACGTTAAGATCTGCTTATGAAATTAATGCTTGGGATTTCATAGTTCCCATATACCCATGAAGTTTTGTTTTGAAGAAAAGTACGTGTGATAGACAGACAGACAGACAGTAAACCGATTTTAATAAGGTTTTCTTCTTCTTCTTCAGCCTTTGTCCTGCTCGCAAGCGGGGTCGGCTCGTCGTGATCGGCTTCGCCATTTGGCTCTATCGAATGCCTGATCTGGGTGCAATCTCGAGGCTTTCAAATCCCCATCTAGCGTATCAAGCCACCGTTGTTTAGGTCTGCCTTTTGGTCGTTTACCATCGACTTCGATGCTCAGACCAATCTTGGCAAGTGAATTCTCTTTTGCACGAATTGCGTGACCATACCATCGAAGACGCCTCTCTCGCAACTTTTCCACGATCGGTGCGACCCCATAACGATCGCGGATATCCTCCTTTCGGATGTGATCTAAACGTGCCACGCCACTAGTCCAACGTAGCATCTTCGTCTCCATTATCGCAAGACGCCGTTCATTGTCTTTTATAGTCGGCCAACACTCAGAACCATAGAGAGCGAGTGGACGGACGACATTGCGGTAAATTGTAGATTTGAGACGTTCGTTGATACATCGATCACAAAGAACTCCAGGTGTGGAACGCCACTTCATCCAGGTTGCGTTAATGCGTGAAGCAATTTCATAACGCAGTTCTCCATTGGCTGATAGCGTTGACATTGACATTGACAGGTATTTAAATCGCTCAGTTCTGGGCAGATCACTGCCGCTGACAGTGATTGTGCCTGTTTCATGGGGATCGGTCGTCAAAAATTCAGTTTTGTTTAAATTCAATCTGAGACCGTGTTGCATGAGGCGATCATTCCATTTTTGGACAAGTTGCTGGAGATCATTTTTGCTATCAGATGCTAGGAAAACATCATCTGCATAAAGCAGTGTGTAGGGCGCTGGACGTTGGATATCCCGTGTGACGGTGTCCACAACAAGAACAAAAAGGAGTGGTGAGGGGCGCTTCCTTGATGAACACCAACAGAGATACGAAGCGGTTTTGATACACCCGCCATACTTCGAACTTTACTTTTCGGATCATGGTAGAACAATTGAACCCAACGCACGAGTTCTTCTGGCACGAAGTGTTGATTTTTTTTTGTTTTATTTAAAATCTTAAAAAGTGTTCAATGACATCTTCCAAATTAATTTAATAAGAAATGTCGAAATTTTACTAAATAGAGATTGAAGTGTGGACTGGAAATGGGGAAAACGAAGGCTAAGGATAATTGGATGAATACAATCGACTGAAAAATGGAGAAGATTCCTGGTGAACCATAAAAGCGAGAAATGCGACAAGTGTTAGTAAAAAATAGACATGATATACAGACTGACAGGATTTAAACCTACATCGAGTAGTGTATATATGGCATTTTCCACCACTAGTTTATTATCCTGCATCCAGGTATTTTGAAATGAGCTGCTCGAAGGAATTGCAGTTTGACATTACTACGAACCTTTCGATTAGCTCATTAATTCTCACGCTGGGAATCTGATATTGCTACAATTCTTTACGAGTGCATTAATTCTGCAACTGAAAATCAGAAAATTAGTTGAAAAGTAAAACAAGTCGGAATACCGGAAGCTCGGCGCTTCAGGTATAAAAGTTTATGTGAGCAAATCTCTTTGCACGTTTTTCCATTCGTACACAGCTAAGAATGCAAATATACGTCCTAGAATGCAATAAATTTATCAGAAATTCAATATTTTGACTTTCAATAACTTTGTTAGTAATAGCTAAATTGCGTTGAAACTTCCCAAAGTTCTGTCCTATATTATCACCTATATTGATACCAAATTTTGTATCCCTAGGACGAACTTTAGAGGGGTTTCCCCACAATTTACAAAGTATGGCAACATACAATCATTAACTTTGTTTGTAGAAATATCAGAACGGGATATATTTGATCCCTAGATTTTGTAGGGATGCATCACTGTGATTTTATTCAGATTTTTCGGTTGGGTAGTGGTTTGAGAGTGAGACCCGTTTCACTTTTTGGGGAACACATTTTGAACCCTCACTTTTCTATGTTTCACCTAATGTCAAAAATAAGATCAACTTCAAAAATTACTAATCGAGATTTTTCATTTGATACCTCACATGACCATATTCTTGGAAAAAACAATTTTACGCCCCCTCCCCCCTGTCGCATGTATGGGAAGCCCTCTTCAAACTCAACATAAAATGGCGCCATACCAATCGGTTCAGCTTTTCCGAGTAAATCGGCTGTGACAGACGGACGGACAGACAGACAGGCAGACATTGAACCGATTTTAATAAGGTTTTGTTTCACATAAAACCTTGAAAATCAGATTTAAATACCCCAGTCAAAAATTTTCAATCATACATGATTTGTTCCCTAAATTGGCCACATTGGAATATA
The DNA here is from genome assembly GCF_905115235.1 of Hermetia illucens. Taxonomy (NCBI): domain Eukaryota; kingdom Metazoa; phylum Arthropoda; class Insecta; order Diptera; family Stratiomyidae; genus Hermetia; species Hermetia illucens. The sequence goes on along the minus strand of NC_051851.1, from coordinate 65,226,890 downwards.
TTTGTCCTTTGAAAAAAATTATTATTAATAATTCCAATTTAATTCAGAATTACTTTTCAGATTAATTACCCGCCAGAAGATTTTATCTTATATACATGCATTGATTTTTGAGGTTTACCTTAATCCAAATTTGGAAAAAAACTTTACCACTATGCAGAACCGCATTAATTTATTGAAGCAAATCAGATAGTTTCTCATGCAAAAACTGATCATTCGTTAATTGTCCTGGATACGCTGATTGAAATTGCGGTGAGTATTTATGGGTAACACAACACATCACAAGTTTATATTTTCTGATTCGCTGAAATTTACGTTGGTCAAACCAGTGACGTTGTTATTGCATATCCTTTATTCAAATTATCTAAAACACCATGAAAACCATTTGCAATCACTGCACTTCGCAATAAAATATTTGCAATTGGCTGGATTTTGCTAGCCATAGGTGCTAATATAGTTTCAATCACATTGCGGTCACCACCCTTTTCATTCATTAATAAATTGAACAGCTTTATCGATAGGGTACTCACCTGTCAATAGATATAGCCATTAGCGTGAACACGGAGGCACATATACTGAGGATCGCTACGAATTGTGCTATTTTGCAATACAACGTTCCAAATGGCCAGTCGGCATACAGCATGTAGATGTAGTTAAAAGTGACATTGAGGGTGGAAACCATGGCATCAGCTATAGATAAGTTCACTGAAACGATTAATGGAGTCAATTTAATTATTTCAACACATATTCATTTATACTTAGACATGAATTAGCAGAGCAGTGATAGAGGAACATAGAGGGACCATACATTTGAATTGGCCATTGCTTACTTTATTTCGATCTAGTAGCGCTCCCCCAAATTTATGTTATTCATAATCCCGAAACAAAAATCTAATTTGATCTAAGCATAATTCGAGGTTTTCCTTCTCGACTATCACCCTTTAGTGCAAGTCTTTTCAGTAGTCAAGGCTGGACTCCAATTTCAATGAAATGTTCCACATGTTATATTTCTTGGCTCTGAGAAATCACATCTTTCATCCAGCTTAATAGGTCATAATTCTGACTATAAAAGAACCCATTCCAAATATACCTATGTAGATGTTATGTATATTGGCATAAGGATATCCAGAAAAATATAACATGAACCCGATGTTTCGCCCGACTTTTACGGCTTTACTCACTAGGTGTAACGTTTCAATGAGTCCGGAAAAGTGGCAAAAAAAGTAACGTTGAAGGTGGGAATCGATGTTAAATCTGAATGCAAAAAATATAAGATGAAAAGCGTTCGGAGGCGTGCATTAAAAGTCGAGGGTATAGAACTGTTTCCAGCCCAGTTGGGATCACGTGTTAAATTGCTCACAAGTGAAATTTCGCAGTGACTGGACAATTTTAATTGGATGAGTTTCGAATTCCGAGTTTTGCCTTGTTTTTGATGCGAGTCAATCTCATGAAACTTTCAATACTGGAGCAGATGCCGTTCACATACTTTTTGCTGCACAGCAAAATTTGCTTTTCTGCAAATTTCCCTTTTTTTAATTTCCGTTGTTGCTTTCAACCTAAGGATAATATGGGAAACGTTCTTTATTTCTCCTGTAGACATGATTGGAAAATATATTGTAGATGAACAAGCGTACTAATTGTCAATTATGAGGAAATGCTGGGAAACTTTTCCCCAATAGATATGGTAAGAGCATCAGAAGGAAGGCAAGCCTTCCAACGTTTTCTGTATTTACTGCTTTCGGCCCAACTATTTCCAAAAGCATCCACCATCCACGACAAAACTTTTTTCGTAAGTTTCGCCCCCATTATGCTTTTTATATGCTGTTCCCGAAAATTGAACTCTTTCAACCTGAGTTTACGAACACATTTATTCCGTGTTTGTCGTAAAGGACAATTAATAGGGGTGGAAATTTGTGGACTAACAATCTGGGTTCGTATTCCTGCTACGCGCTGCGCGCATACGTGTCGAACTGTTGTTGGGTTTCAACTGACCGACAACGAGCATCTACTCAAATCAATCATATCGCAATTAACAATAGATATAGAAGTTGTTTTCTGGACGTGCTTAACCAAAGAGATCTATCTAATATAATGGCCAGGAAGCACCCCTCTCCACTAAGCTGGACTAAATCCCTCGACCATTACCTACCTTACCTTGTCGTGGTGAGGGAGCTGAATAAGGAATCCTGAGATGATACCTGATCAGAACACCAAGTCCAGGTGTGACTACCGTGACGAAGGCTGAATGGTCAGAAGCGTTAAGATATGGCTGTGAGCGGTGAATTCTGGGTACCAGGCGACCCCCAGCTTCAACTAGCCTTGTGTCGACTTATTTTCGCCGATAAAGCAAATGACTCGGGGTTGTTAACGGGTAAGCACCTGTCTTCGGGCAGTAAGCAACCTCCGGGCAGCCTCCCCCTTAAGGCAAAGCGACGCCCCTGGGCACAATGTTTTTAGGCAAACCGGCTCCTTGCAAAACACTACCCCCCAATTGCAATGGCTAAGTCTTCATTTGCAGCCGAGGCTATTGGAGCCGATGGATGGCTCTTGCATGACGACATGTATGGGATGTGTGGGAGAGTGCGCGACTGACCATAAAGAGGGTTTCCGAGTTGCCATCGTTTCAAAAGTGCTTTAGAGGAGGAGCGTAACGGTGCTGAGGTCCTGGAAAAACTTGTTGCCAAGAATAACTCCAACACCTCCATACTGTTAGGCAGCAATGCAGGGGAAAGAGCCGATATACCTTGACGTTTCCTCCCTATCGGTGTTCCTGAACCGAATATTAAGACAGTTCGGGGACAAACGGCCGGTTCTACTACGGGTTTTGGATCGGCTCCTAAAACCTTCGAAGGAGACATGCAGCCCACGGTATCTTCATCTGAATTATATAATAAATACAATGTTATAAATAAATTTAAAGAATTGTAAAGCGCACGGGGAACAGCCATGACGACCTGTATGATTTTAGTATTGTCATAGCTAACCTTGGCATTTAGATCCCCATCAAGATTACTATGTCACGTTTGTGAAGCTTCTAATTTGACTTCATTAAATTGCCCGTGGGAAGCTTCCTTCTCCTCATCAGCGGTATTGGTTGGTGCTGCTGGAATATCGCAGTTAAGATCATGTCTGAAACTCGTTCCCAATTTATGAGAGTGCTTCATGTGGTTGGCTTAAGCATTAATCCATTACTTTAGCTTAATTTAGTAGGGAGGAGAGAAGCCGCAGATCGAAGCACTAAAGCCTTCTGTTAGGCCTCTGCTACTATCTCCCAAACCCATCTATCCAATGGTCTCTTGCCAGCGGGGTCGCAGGCTTTTGCAAATCTGGGTACATTTTCCAGAGGTGGAGAGTGCACAAATTCTTCGCTGAAGAAAGCTTGGCCGAGATATTCATCTGAAGGCTGAGGAGGATTAGCGACTGCATATGTTGTGAGGGGTCTTCTCAGCTTCCTCCTCATGAATGCCAATAGTTTAAGGAGCAGTGTTCCGTTCTACGGTTTGCATGTCCCACTTCTTAAGGGACAATGAAAATAACGCTCTAGAGACCCCGGGCTCTATCACAAAGATTTTCACCGGCCGTCAGAAATTTTAATTTCTCCGTTCGGCTGCGTGAATCCTGGCAATTTCACTATTCAGAACGGACTTGACAATTGACAGCCGAATGCCAAATACTGACTGGCTCTTGATCCAGATCCTTGGTGAGCTGGTATGTCTGTTCATACACTGTTCAAATGCCCTAACGCCACATCAGCAATGCTTCGTTCGGGGGCTAAGTTTCAGTAGCAATTAGTGGCCACCCACTGGCTTCATATGTTGTCGCTTATTAGTGCGGATAACGCTTCCCGTCTGTCGGAACAGATTCAGATGGTGCGACCCCGCTCTTTTTTTCCTCAACATACTTCCGCTATCAGTGAAATAGTATATATCTCCGCCTGGAGTATTGTCGTCATTTTTCAGAAAGCTCATCACTAGCCCATGGGGAAAGATTCATAATCTTGAAAGATATGTGGCTATTTGTTGACCATTCTTTTCTTTGGGTGATTCCAAGAGAGTACATATATCTTCCCAATAACAAATATGAAAACCATGTGACAAACAGGCTTCAGAGCCACCTGATGTTTGCCAAGAGATTTCCAAATAGATGCATGACACCAATGCTGTCAATTCTGTATGGGTCGTTAGCTGCTTTTTATTTCAGCTCCCAATGATTAGGAGAGATATTCAAGATAGCTTCGAGAGCCAGCGTGAACGTAGTACTCGTATAGTTTTCGCCAGCAGCTTACTGCTGTTAGCAGTCTTAGTCTCAGCCAACATACCATGTAGCATATATCAAAGGGGTCTTTTTTATGGAGGTCTACATCTAATGACCCCATTGTTGTGTAAGGGCAGAATTTCTGGGATTGTTCGTAAGTATGATGTTTCCACGTTTGCTTACAGTAGAGATGTATTCCTAAATACTTGACTGTTAGTACCAGTAGGACTTCCCCGCTTTTAAGGTGTCCCACATAATGATTCTAGTGAATATAGCTGCTTGCTGAGTGAATAATGAAGGAACCAGCGGTTTTTTCTTTGTATTCAAGCATCATTTGGCCGTAAACTTGCCGGTAATTATTACTGTCAGGTCACCCGCATGTGAAGTACGCAACTGATTAACTGCAGATCGATGCCATGCCTGTCTTTCTGAAATCGCGGTGAATGAGGTATAATCGAAGGCACATTCGATGCCGATGAATGCGTCTACGATATTTTCCTTTTCATATACTGACTTTTTAATTTTTGCCGTGAGTTCATAGTGTGCTGCCTCCGTGAATTTGCTCTGCTGCAATGAAATGGACAAGCAGGAAGGTAAGTATCCCTTATGAATCAATATCACCGTCTTCAATGCTTTTATTAAAAGCAAAGTTAGACTAATCGATCGGAATTTCCTTGCGTCCGTGCATGTGGATTTTCCGGATTTGGGAAAAATATCACTTTCACATCATGCCAGGTAATTAAAATATAAGCGTGTACAGGGCATATATTTCGAATATGAAGATCGAGAAAATCCATTTCCTCTATACTAGAGTAACAATGATGTCAGTTAAATGCCCACCTTACTTGCTCAAATGGCATTATTATGCATGCCAAATTTCAATCTCTAGGATGGAAGGTTATGGATGCCACCTAGGAAGAGCACCACAACCGTATGGATGGCAGGTTTTCATAGTTTCATCTCGCACGCTATAAACGTAGGTCACAATTCTGCTCGGTAAGTTCTTCGGTAGGATTTACTTCAACTTCGAGATCGCCTCAAGTGAGTTAGTCTCTTCGCAAAAGGATCTTCATAATGATCATTTAGCCAACCTTTGCTATTCTTTAGAGGTTCTTAAGCTCCTTTGCACCGATTTCGCTCAATAGATGAAATAGACTTCGGTTAAGAGGCGTCCTAATTGTTTACCTCAGTTTTGCCAAATCGAATTCCATGACAATGTTTTACCCTTCTTTGGTGTACTAATTGTATAGCTCTTCTCGAAAGCTTCTTCGACACTAGTTAGAATCCAAAGTTATCCAAACGAATGAAAGAAAAAAATAAAGCTTGATCATATGTGCTCTAAATAACTCAACATATCAAGATTGCCGCTCAGAACCAAACAAAATTTACCGTGGGTGGAAGAGATATCGCCACATTTTTGGTTGCTTGAACATTTTTTAAATCCGCTCGTTTATCAATATGCGAAGCAGGCATTTCCCATACCCACGTAAAACTTCCAAATGAATCTTTATATTCTCGGAACAAAAATAGTGAGCAATCCTTTTGAAAATGACTGACCGCAATTAAGGTATAATTTCTTCTAACTTAGAAGGAATCTGGCAAAGGACAGAAAAATAAACAAAACTTCGTGTTTTGTGGAATATCTAAAAGAAGCTTACGAATGAATAGAAGACACCCAAACACGAAAACAGCCTGAAATATGCCTTAAATCCTTTAGAGATTAAATCAGATGATGTGACTCGGAATGAATTACGCAAACAGCAAAAAAGATTATCTTTTTCCCTGCTGTCAAAAATGCGGACGCTTTTCATTACCTGAATGTCAAACAATGAGGGAGGCCTATTCGAAATACCTCTTTGCATTATGTCTACTGTGAATCGCTAATGTCTCACCGTTGGGTTTTCTGGAAAGATTACACATTCGCGAACACAAAAGACTGTAACATATCTATCAAAGTATGATGCACAATAGGCAAATGTGTACATGACACGGTTGTTCGGAAATGCAAAATCCCAATAATGCAATCAAATGCAATCAAACGCAACAAAAAAATAATCTTAAATATAAAATTAATCCAATGGCTAACAAGAAGATGCTCTGTACTTGCATTCAAAATGGTCATCCCCATAGTGCCCATGTCAAGTCATTAAAAGGGTATTAATGTTCCTTTTAAGTTCTGTACACAAAGTCCTAACGCTGAGATCCCAGTACTCGTGTAACAGGAACTTTCTAATGTAGGCCAGCAGTATCCTGGTAAGCTCAGCCATGCGACAAAAGGATGGAAAGGAGAACTGATATTTGTATTAGGAATTTCCCCCGGATCGGAAGCCTGTAACTCCTCTCATATTTATTGATATATGATACCCGAAAGGATTTTGCCCCATAAAGAACAATATTTTCCCCAAGGCTTAAATAAGCGACACTTAAAAGCAGCTTCTCCATACAAAATAAATAAAATTTAATGGTCCACGTTCTGTAATTCAGACAAATGGTAAGTGCCCTAGGTTCAACCTCCCACCGGTCCTTTCCAAGTGTAATAAATTTATGGATCATTGCCATGTGTTGGTTGGCATTCATAGAGACACTCCAATTTCATTTTCATTTTTATTGTTGACCATTGGGGATGTTTGCTTAATTCTGACGTAATGACTAATGCATTGGCGACATGAGATTCGGTTTTTAATTTCTATTCGGAATGAATTTAATTTCACAACAACGTAATTTGCGGGCCAAAATGTCGGGGATCATAAATGAAACCATCCTTCATCATTTACAGCCTCATAAAGTTATGTGGTGTGCGCTGGTGGGAGTGGAAGCTACGTTGGCTGAAGAGTAATCCGCAAGCATGCCACACAAAGGGCGAGGCAGGCGAAAGTGAGGTTGTCCAAAGCCAAGTCGTCGAAAGATTGAATGGACGCACGGATGAATGGATAAGTGTTTACAGCATTTATTTAACTTTTATGTCTACGCGGACATTTTCGAGAAAAGTGTAAGGATGATACCCACTTTAGTGTATGTTTGTATAAGGAAAGGATATTTGCTCCAGTATTAGGTACATATGTAAGTAACAGGAGTATGTACATATATATATGATATGTCTATGTTTAAGGATCATGTGCACCAAGATTGCGTACATTTATTTGTTTATATTTTGAACTACGTGGTAAAGAAACTATAAATCCCTTTTGCATGCTGTTTATCGCAGATAGGGGAGATTTTAATGGAATAAGGATCTAGTTACATTAGATTCTTAAAGCGAACTTAAGAAATTAGATCCGTTGCTTATTATGATGGTGGCGGTTTACTTTCCTGCGGCAATAACAGGAAGACTAATGACTTCCAATTCCAACCTTTAGAGTAATTTGAGAAAGATAGGAACTTAAAGATTAATACCTCATAATTATCGCATTTAATTTTCTGGCCTTTTATTTAAACTCACAGGAAATAAGCACGTGAACCAGGAATGTATTTATGTGCATTATCAGATCAACTTTCTGCCTGTAACTCTGCATTGACGTACGTTGCTATGTTTTCTTCTATCAACTTTAAAAATATCTAAAAGTGGTTTTAGGCTTCAAACAACCCAATTATCATAGTTGTCATTGGCCCTCTATGACGCATAGCAGAATAACTACTGGAAATGTCAGACTTTGCGGGAAGCTGTCACTACTCTTCTCGTGTTTTTGTGCTACATGTCAATAGAAGGTTCAATTAGCCTGCCAACGTTGGATGGAGAATTTTTCCACATGGTCGCCTTTTCTTAGTATAAGGCCCCCTTTCGTTTTCTTTTCAACACAAAACACGTTGAAAAAAGCAGTTTTTTTGGGTACTGAGGTGAAATTCATTTACCTCGGACTCCCGTTTCAGACAAACTAACGTTTCCCTGTGGCGTCTAAGATGCTAACCAGGAATCATTTGACAATTTCACGAACTAATTCAGATCAAGCCTTTTCAACATAGGAGCACGGGGAGGGTTCAGAGGGTTCAAAGAGCTAGCTTTACGTTTCTCCTCTCCATCTCCCTCTTTACCGCCTTAAGAACGCTTGGAGTGTAACGTACTACTTTGCTCTGCGTGTTTTAGCTCTGCAGCATGACCTCAACTATGAGGTGATATGATAATTAGGATCGTTCCGCCGACAGTAGATGGCGATGGTGGTCCCACCTTCGGGGAGGGAAAACGATGTAAAAGGCATCATTCGCCACATCCATAACCATGATTTCCTGATTGTCAGCACATTAGACTGAAAATATCTTCTTTGTGTATCATGATAACCAAATATTTCACTGCATGCTTCAGTAACACTAACACATTGAGCATGTCGCTCCAACTCATAGAATCGAAAGCATTTCTTACATCTAGCGTCGCAAGGAGCACCACTCGTCGACAGTGACCCTGCGTTTCAATTAGCCTGACCGCATGGACCACCCGCAGCACGAATTGCATTAGTCAATCTTGAGCGCCTCAAGCATTTTTCCCGCTATATCTAACATACAGAGAGGATGGTGCGCGGATGGTGCGCGGATGGTGCTTTGGAGTCGCTTGGAGGGAAAAACACTCGATGTCAAACATGCATTGAAAGCACTTCGCCGGGAATGCAATTCAGTCCCGATGTTTTTGGTCCTTCAAGGACAAAACTTTTTTTTTAGGTCCTTTACAGTGAAGAGTAGGCATATCTCCGACAACGAGATGGTTGAGGTGTCAATTTCATGATTTCGACTTTACACCCTGGGTTCAAATCCCGACTCTATTGATGGACATATGTGATTGTCTAAAGGAATTAATACGTGAGTAGTGAACCTACTGTTCCCCTTTTTTTAAAAAAAAATGCGTCTTTCCTCCCGCATCAACTACGTCGGCTCAGATGAAGGGGAAAAAAGAGTATCTTGAAGGACTGAAATCTTCCAGAATCCTCCTTCGATTCATCGCGGACACAAAGGTCTCTGCAGCAAAGGTTAAATTTCACAGGAAAGTTCAGATCTCTTATTTCATAGATGCATTTGGACTCTAGGCTGAGAACGACTGCTTTTGTGACTTTAACGCCATGGACTATCTTGCAGAACGTATCTTTCTTGTCACTTGTCACTCTTCGTTCCAAGTTTGAAAAGTATACCACCAGTTCGAGTTCGGCGGATAAATTTGACGTCTATCACTGCGTCGTTTGGTTTAGTGTTGTTGTTGATCCCACTTGCAAGCCACTATATCCGCTAGAAAGTGCAGTCGCCTTAAATGGTCCACGCAAATTTTTATATAAGTAGGGAACCGACGCTCAGGTTGACACAAATCAACCCCCTGAAGATTATTATCAGCTTAAGAGACGTTCCCGCGGCACATCCTTCTGACGTAGTTATTATAGGTAATAACTTAAATGCAACCTAGTCGGAATGGTTTTTCCATAATTCCGCATCATGTGAGTGGACTTGTTTCGGAGATAAATATGCATTTGATGTACCCAATGCTGTTAATGTTTGTTTATTAATGCGAGGAGATTTAGTGTAACGCCTTTACTAAGAAGATGTAGTATCGTAGACAAAATTCAGTTCCATCAAATTCCACTGTTCATTAGAGATTCAGTGGTGACACTTTGCTCCATCATATGCCGCTGGTGGTCAAAGGGTAGTATGGGCCCCTGGGCGCAAACGCAAACGATGGAGCATAAAACCTGGGAAACGGCTGCTGAACTAACACCAACAGGATACCTTCTACGAGACAGAAGAACGAACCCTCGAAGCCTGTTCCAGATATGATATCAGAATTATACATGGGCCAAGTAGGGAAGGAGCTCGTATTCTGGCGATACGTTGGCTCCTATAGCTTACACAGCTGCGGATTTTTCAATTAGCAGTGTCACAACAAATGGCTGTTGGAAATACCTGGTTTGCGCGGAAAGCGGTCCATAAACATACATGGACCTCTCCAGACGGGACCACTTTCAACCAATTTGACCACGTGCTGATCGAATGTCGCCACCTCTCAGCCTTGATGAATGTCAGAACATATAGGGGGCCAATATAAACTCGGATTACTATCTGGTTGTCATGGTGCTCCAAGCTCGAATAACAACACCACCAAAAATCCCCTCAGAATATTAGGTGAGAGTTAACATTGAAGCCCAGTCATAAGAAAAGTCGGAACGGCTGGTTTGACGATGAATGTTAGCTAGCAATGGAACGGAAGAATGTCGCATTCATAAAGCACGCGGGCACGCGCGGAGACTTATCTCGAATTCTCTCGAAAAGTACAAGGAGCAACCGCACGAGGCGGGAAAGTTTTACCAACAAGTCAGCAGAATGAAGCTTTACACACCTCGATGTTTATCCTGCCAAGGCAAAGAAAGAAATCTGACCTCCGACAGAATGGGCATGTTGGAGCGATGGGTTGAGTACTTTGATAAACTACAGAACAACCAGAACATCGGCGAGTCGGAGCTCCCGCCAACTGAAGACGAGACCAAGTATAGAAGAAACAGTCCGTGCAATTCATCGGCTTAAGCCGATGAAATTAAAGCCGAATTGGTTAAATATGGAGGCGATCAATTAAACCAAGTGGTTCATCAAGTTGCACTCAAGGTGTAGGATAGCGATTCAATGCCTGACGACTGGCAAGGAGGCAGGGGCAGGGGCCAGATAAAAGCAACAGGATCACTCTCAAGACCATTCGACATCAACAACGGTCTACGAAGAGGGGATGCCTTATCATGCGTCCTCTTTAACCTGGTCCTGGAGAAAGTGATCCGTGAAACGGGGGTATCCTCTTTAAGTCCACCCAACTACTGGCCTATGCTGCCGATATCGACATCATACGAAGAACCACCCGAGACGTACAAACTGCCTTCATCCAGATCGAGCAGGCGGCGCGAGATCTTGGACTGTACATCAATGAAGGCAAGATGGCAATATATGGTAGCAACGTCAGCACCAAAAACCAATCAACCAAACACATCAAATCGCACTGGTCAAACGGGAAGAATAAAGATAGGAGACTAAAACTTTGAGACCGTTGATAATTTCTCCTATCTACGATGATGAAATCCGCGCACGGTTTTTGGCTGCCAACAGAGCCTATTTCAGCTTACAAACACTGCTCCGCTCGAAACATCTCACCATAGGGTCAAAGCTCTTACTGTACAAGACAATAATCTTGCCAGTCCTCATGTATTCCTCGGAGGCTACATAAGGACGAAATCGATGAGTGATGCCATGACCGTAAGATTGTGGATAAAATCCGGCTCAGTAGGTTACGGTGGGCGAGTCACTTAATCAATATGGATGAGGATGTTCCAGCCCGGAAAATCTATAATGGCAATATCTATGGTAGAAACAGAAGACGAGGCAGACCGTACCTGAGATGGAGCGATGGCGTAGGTCAGGACGCCAGACAGTTTTTAGGGATATCGAATTGGTGGACCCTGACGCAAAACCGTGATATCTGGAGTTCCTTATTAAGGCAGGTCTAGACCGGCTACCGGTTGTTGCGCCGTTGATGATGATGATATAGCCTTGATTGAATAGAAATAAAGCCACTCCTGTCGTCAGTGCTTTGTTGGTGAAAATTCGTAATTGATTAAATAACTACTATGATTAACCATCTGGAGACAGTATCGATTTCCATCAATTTCCCGAATAATTTCTTTTTAATCAAGATAGTATGTATACCGCTATATAACGCTACTAAGCATCATCATCCAATCCGTTAACACTCCACAATTTATTCAAGCTTTCCATAGTGCACTTATACTTGAAGTCCACGTTAAGCATTTTCTGTCACTCAGAATCCTCCCATACTTCCAAGAATGGAGCGTGCTTTTGTTATATGCAACAAGGTTTGCTAGAAAGCTGTGAGAAACCCTCAATATAGTTGAGACAATCAATCAACCCAATACTTACTCATATCATCCCTCATCCGTAAATCCATTAATTAACAAGATAAATATCTTCTCACAAAAAGTCCCACCACCGTTTTTCGTAAGTTGTTTTCGTCCTGATATTAATATTTAATTAAGATATATTTTGGTTTATCTAGAATGCAATCACAACTGGTAAACAAATAATAACTCAATTGGTTGGACTACTTAGACGTTTACCCAGATGTTATTCCAGTTTCGGATGCTATCGACGTTCTGTTTTTACACGGGAGAGGATTAAATTCTAAGCAGATGGGCATGTAAGTATCTGCATATTTATGATGTGACAGTTCTTAATTTTGAAATACCCAAGTAATGAAAAGTTTGAAGAGTAATTCTTCAAGGAAATTAATCAAAATTTAATACCGTATTCGCATTGGCATTTACACGCCATAACGAATATCGAGCAACCTTCGGCCGATGGGCCTCCGCAAACTTACTTTTAAATCACTGACCATGCGTTCGTCTAACGAAACAATCAATCCTTTCAGTGCTGTAATACCACATAATCCAGCGTAATTTGCATGGTTCTCTGGTCGGCTCCGTAACAAAAACAATAATTTATATGCTCCGCATAAATTAAACTTGAACTTGATTCCCCCATTCACCATTTTTCCTTGCCAAATGAAATTCGGCACACAATAGAGGTATTCACCCCTTCCTCGGTTCCAAGTTTCAACCAACCTTCAAGCAACTAGCCAAACATTAAATAAGTAAATAATGAAACGGATCCATAAAGTAAACTTGTTTTATTGTTGTGCACTGAAAGCTCCAAAAATAACAGTGAATACGTATACAGTACAACCCTATTAATTTCATCGGCTTTCACCCTTGTTGGGCGTTGGGCCACAGTAATTTCGAATATGCTGACATGGCATTTAGGCGTGGAAAGCATAGCGTAAGTACTTTCGATGTATAAGTTGCGGAACGGTATTCAGTGAATGCTTTCGGAATAGTTTGGCAATTACGCTATGGAAAACCAATTAGCCAAAAATTATGGAAATTGCTGGTGGTTGGAGTTGGCGGAATCATGGTAAATGGGTACCACTTGTCAAGCAACATGACTATCTTGATGACACCTGCTTGCTCGGCTGCTGCTTGTTCTTTGAATAAGGAAGGAAAACGAGTCTTAAGATGAGAGTGTTCTACGTCAGTGTTTTCTTTGTACGGTTATATAGAGCAGGAAGAAAGGTGAAACCGGGATACCCTAACTACAACAATTAAGGCTAAGTTACACATTGAGGTAGGGAAACAAATCCACGGGGCGTGTTTGCCTATAAGCAAGAGACTTTCTAGGTGGAATGTCACTTCTCTTCCAAAACTCACTTTATTTACTAGGAGGAGTGAGGCACTGAACAGGTTACTCAGTAGCTTGCAGGTTCCATGAGCACTCTTACAGTACCTATGTATAGATCTCTCCACATTTGATAATTAGCAAATTGATGTCTCTTCTAACATAAAGGTAGTCTTTAACCTTTTCAACAAAACCTTATTAAGTATAATAGAATCGGTTCACTGTTTTTCCGTATGTATTTCTCTCAAAAACGGTTGAGACTAATTTTGGTGAAGGGGTTCTACTCTTAAGGGAGCCCGGGCCGGTAAATTCAGGCTTCATTACGGCGATCAACATAAACCTCACATACGACAATTTACCTGTTTAACATTGTAATTTGCGAATGACCTTGAATATCGGTAAATCACTTTGACCAAATATTCTGCGCTATGACTAGATGTAATCGATGCCAAAAAAAGCTGATTACTCGGATCCGACATACGAGGTTACCCTTTTGTTCGCAAACTTGTTGCCATTTAGAAGGCAACTCCAGTATCCCCCTCGTATAAAATCCCCCTTCTTATTTGCAAAAAACTCAGACAGCCAGTTTTCGCAAGCCTCTTTTGGTGCGAACTTAGTAGCACCAAGAGCGTTTTGTATGGACCGGAAGAGATGATAATCACTTGGTGCCAGGTCCGGACTATACGGTGGGTGCGATAGAACATCCCATCCGTGCTCCCGCAGCTTCTGGCGGGTCATCAAAGATGTGTGAGGCCGAGCGTTGTCCTGGTGGAACACAACATCATTCCTATTGACTAACCCTGCCCGCTTCTGGTCAATCGCCTGTTTCAAACGGTCGAGCTGCTCACAGTAGAGGACCGAATTGAGGGTCTGGCCATAGTTGAGCAGCTCATAGTGGATGACTCCCTTCCAATCCCACCAAAGACACAGCAAAACCTTCCTGCCCGTCAATACGGGCTTGGCGATGGTTTCGGTCGGTTCGCCGCGCTTCGACCATGATCTCTTCGCTTGAGATTTTCGTACGTGATCCACTTTTCATCACCAGTCACCATCCGCTTCAAAAATTAGGTCGAATTCGTTCCGTTTCAGCAGTGCATCGCAGGCGTTGATTCGGTCCAAGAGATTTTTTTCCGTCAACTCGTATGGCACCCAAACATCCAGCTTTTTTTTTAATCCAATCTTCTGCGAATGGTTCTAAACGGTTTTATGGTCCTTACCCAGTTCCTGGGCAATCGAGCGAATGCTCACATGCCGATCTACTTGGATGATTTCCATGATTTTATCAGTTTCTACGACGATTGGCCTACAAATACGGGGTGTATCTTCAACATCCACTACACCAAAACGAAATCGATCGGACCAACGCTGTGCTATGCGAATCGTTACAGTATTGGATCCATAAACTTCACAAATTTTTTCGGCCGTCTTCGTTGCATTTCTACCTCTCAGATAGTAAAAATGTAAAATATGACGAATTTCTTCCATGGACTCCATCTTTGACGCGCTATAACTTGAGACTGAAACGTACGATCATAAAACTGTCAAAGAGACCCCTGTAGCCCAGATTGTCGTCTTCAAATCGCCGTATAGTATGACCCGATGCGATAAGTACAACACAAGATATGTTTAAGGGTCGCCATCTATTGACAAAATACGACATTACTTTTTCCCCAACCTATGATAATATTACCCAAATATTCTTACAAAAAGAAGTACGCAAAGCCTTCCATGCCTGCACCATTAAACTCCCGTTTTTAATTTACTATTGCAACGCTTTGAGGAAATTAAACAGATTGGTGCATTCTGCGTCTACCCGGCAAATTTAGGACGATTTAGAAATATTTCTCGGAAGTTAGTGGTACATTTCAATTACAAGCGGTATCAAAGAATAAAAGGTTTATTTTTGGGTAGCATGAAATGAGTGTCCATATGGTTCTGCCTTAATTTCATTTTATTTCACGTCGACGGGTAATAGAATTATGACGGTGTCTCTTCCGAGATATAATATGTACATATGTCCGTAAAAATAAAACCGCGAAGTTCTCATAACAGTGGACGTATTCCACTACTCAATTGAACGTTCAAGACACCAAAAAGGAAGAAAGCGAAAAGGACTGACGGAATTATTATGATCCGCTGCACAACTGGGCAGTAAATGGGAATTCATCATCAACGGCGCAACAATCGGTATCCGGTCTAGGCCTACCTTAATAAGGAAGTCCTGACACCCCCTTCTGCGCCGAGGTCTAGATAGAAGAAGTTTTCAACGGTCTCAAAGTTGTAGTCTCCAATCTTTATTGTTTTTGTTTGACCAATTTAATTCGATGTTGTTCGGTCTTTGGTTTTTGGTGCTGACGTTGCCATCATGTATTTCGTCTTGCCTACATTAATGTGCAGTCCAAGATCTCACGCAGCCTGCTCGATCTGGATGAAGGTAGACTGTACATCTCGGATTGTTCTTCCCATGATGTCAATATCGTCAGCATAGGCCAGTAGTTGGGTGGAATTGGAGAGGATGGTGCCTCTCGGATTTACATCGGTATCGCGAATTACTTTCCCCAGGGCCAGGTTGAAGAGGACGCATGATAGGGTACCCCCTTGTCTTAAACCGTTGTTGATGTTAAATGGTCTCGAGAGTGATCCAGCTGTTTTTATCTGGCCTTATCAATTTCGTCGGGATACCGAGTTCTCTCATAGTCGTGTACAGTTTTTTCCTGGCTATGCTGTCTTAGGTGGCTTCAAAGCCGATGAAAAGATACTGCAACTGATGACCATATTACAGCAGTTTTCCTATCGCTTGCCACAGAGAGAAAATATAATCTGTTGATAATTTGCCTGGAGTGAAGCCTGTTTCTTATGGGTTAATGATGTTCTGAGCGTAAGTAGTAATAGACCAATCACGCCTTGTGACTTCAGTACGTGCGATAGGGATAAGATGAGTTGTTAGGCCTCGTCCTAAAATGTCCAATCACGTAGGATTTGTATGGGGAACCGGTTGTTTGTGGGGCGGAGCGTTTGGTATGATTGGTCATAGGGGTGGTGTTGCAGCGTGAAGGTTGATTTCTTGTGTTGGGGTTCCGATTTGGTGGGATATGGAGAATATTTTGGTGTGAGTTTTGTGGGATATGTTTGAAAAAAGTGTTTTTGAGCTGCGGAGAGCCCTTAAAGAGTCGTTTGTTGGGGTGTGGTTTTTTCTCGAATTTGCAATTGATGATTTTATGTAAGGGTGGTGTTGCATTGTGAGAGTCGTGTCTTGTAAAATATATACTCTGTTGGCAAACCTTTTAATTTGGTTTTTATGGAGCATGAAGATAGATTTGGTGAAATACTTTTGAAAAAATTTTGCATGGTGGTGGCCCCCTAAGCATTGGTGCATAAAGAAAATGGTTTGAAAGAGGGATGTGGATAAGACAGGTTTTCGATCGTGATGGCGATGGTGGCTTGGCGCTGGTTGGTTGGGTGCGAGGTGTGCCGTGATGGCTGCCTGTTGCTGATTGGCTGGGGGTAATGGGCATGAGATGCTGTGGTGTTGCCGGGCAGGTTAATTTTGCGTGGAAGATTGTGAGGGGGCTGAGTTATGAATTTGATTGTTGCGCAGCAAATTTGTTATTCTTGCTATGAGGAACATGAAATACAAGATTAGTGTAATGTATGTGGAATCAGGGAACATGTGTTTGAACACAGTGATAATCAAACAAGTGTAACTGGGAGGTTTGTAGATTATTGTTTAATGCATCGCACATCGTTCACTAATATCTATTGCATAGCACATAATTTGCAGGGTTATGATGGCCACTTTATAATTTCCGAACTATTAGCTAGAAAAATAGATATAAATCCCATAATGAATGGAACGAAGATAGTGAGGTTAACTTGTGGACGGATC